>NC_080164.1:71440886-72732489 GCF_950295315.1 Erinaceus europaeus
ATTCACACTGGGAGGAGCTTGCAGTGGCCTCTGCCTGGACATACTCTGAATCTACACAGGGGAGATAGGCCTCTTTCACATAAGTTTTTTAAATGTAATTACACCATACTGCTTTTAATACCAATTATTACTGAGAAGTAATCATCCAGGAAATAAGGCAAATGGGCTTTTAGGCAGATGTAGCCTTCTGAAGTGCTGTGAAAGCTTTTTATGGCCAGAAGATGGAAGCCATGCACAAGCAGATGGCAGGAAGACAGGATCCTCTCTGCTCTCCCGGCACACTCCCTCCCCCTTTGTGTGTGTGTGTGTGTGTGTGTGTGTGTGTCCTGGGTTTTTTATTGCGGGTGCTCGGTGCCTGCACTAAGAATCCACTGCTCCTGCAGCCACCACCCCTCCATTTTATTGGATAGGACAGAGAAATTGAGAGAGGAAGGAAAGATGGAGAGGGGGAAGATAGACACCTGCAGACCTGTTTCACCACCTATGAAGCAACCTCCCTGCAGGTGGGGAGCCAGGGACTCGAACCCTTGCATGGGTCCTTGCACTTTGTCTATATGTGCTTAACCCAGTGCACCACCGTCGCCCTCCCCCCTTCCTACCCCTCTTTATAGGTGGAAGAGCCATGGTGACCCAGATTTCCAAGACCACACCCACCCCCAGTCTTCTGGTTGGTACTATTTAGATCCTATGTAGACAGAAATATTTATTCCATTTTAAATGAAAATAATCCCTGGTGAACTGGCTTTTCAGGACTGAATAGCAGAATAATGCAGGCTGAATACATGTGTTTAGAGTAATAGCACAGGTATCCAGGCAGTGATTGACATCTGCTTTATTTGCATTGTTGAGCATCATCCCTCCCGTCTCAATGGGGAGATTATTCTCACTAGCATGGAAATAAAGGAATTAAGTGTTTGAGATGCCCAAGAGATTTATTTTATTTTTTATATATTGTAATAACTATCTATAGCCTTCTTTTATTTATTTATTTTATTCCCTTTTGTTGCCCTTATTTTATTGTTGTAGTTACTGTTGTTGTTATTAATGTCGTTGCTGGATAGAACAGAGAGAAATGGAGAGAGGAGGGAAGACAGAGAGGGGGAGAGAAAGACAGACACCTGCAGACCTGCTTCACCACCTGTGAAGCGACTCCCCTGCAGGTGAGGAGCCGGGGGCTCAAACCAGGATCCTTATGCCGGTCCTTGCGCTTTGTGCCACATGTGCTTAACGCATTTAATTTTTTTAGATGGAGACAGAGAGGCAAAGAGGGAGAGAGAGAGAGTAGGAAGGAGAGAAAGAGAGACTTCCTTCAAAGTTTCCTTCAATGCAGTAGGGGCCAACTCAAACCTGAGTCGTGCACATGGTAAAGCAACACATCACCCAAGTGACCTATTTTCCTGGCCTAAAGTCCAGAAATTTAAAAAAAAAACAAAAACATTCACACTGGTTGTTGGAGTATGCTTTAGGAAATTTTGGTGTTTTTCTTTTTCTTTTTTCTTTTCTTTTAAAACTTTTTTGTATTTTATTTATTTATTTATTTATTGGGTAGAGACAGCTAGAAATTGAGAGGGAAGAGGGTGATAGGCGAGAGACAGAAAGACACCTACAACACTGCTTCATCACTCTAAAAGCTTCACCTGCAGGTGAAGACTGAGGGCTCAAACCCTGGCTCAACCAGGTGCACCACTACCCGCCCCTTCTTTTTTTATTTTAGACTAGGAGTTTTATTTATTTATCATTTTATTGTATGTTAATGGTTCACAGTACAGTTGTTGACACATGGGTACAATTTCTCATCTCTCCATGATAGGTGTCTGCAGAACACTCTCACCTCCAACCTGAGTCTCCCTCCACTATCATTTACCAGGACCCTAAAGGCCCCTCCCACTAAGCCTTTCCCTGCCCTCCCTTACCAGAGTCCTTTGCTTTGTTGTAATACAATAAACCCAGTCCAAGTCTGACTTTGTGTTCACCCCTTTTTTTATTAATTTAATAGTGACTGATAAATCCATTGGATAAGAGGGGTATAATTCCACATAATTTCCACCACCAGACTTGTGTTTTCCCTTTCTGTCCTTTCTTAAGTTCTGCCTATGAGTGAGAGCATCCTTTTCAGTGACATAAGCCAAAAAGAGAAGGATGAATGCAAGCATTTGTTTTTAACCACTCCTAAGAGTCCCCTAAAGTATTTGCTGAGAGTCAGAAGGCCTGAGTATGAGCAGCCTCCTTGCCATGCACCCAAATCCACAGTTGCTGTTACATTTGCAGAAACTTAGGAATTCAACATTTAGCCCATTATTTAATAAAGAACGAGTTGTCCCTGAAAAAAATTCCCCACGGAAATATGATGCTTGATTTCAAACTTAGGAAAATACAGAACTGCTACTAAAACAAAGGAAACTAGAGGCAAATCATAGGGGAGTCCCATAGACAAAATTAGCCCAATCTCTCAGAAATAGAAGCTTTTAAATTGACATGTCCCTTCTGTCTTCCCAAAGGAGGGAAAGGCTGGAAATGATCAGATTGTTTACACTGCCACCCTTCCCTGCTCCCTCTTCTGTCATCTTGTATGCAAGGACCAAGAGCCCATCAGACTGGCTCTCTAGGGTCCCAGAGGACAGAGCAAGAGGCAGAGGTCAGATACCCCAAACATACTGAATTAAGATGTTCCCTCCTCTTGGATGTGGAACTCTGATAGTAGGAATTGTGTACCCCTCTTATCCTATGGTCTTGTCTATCATTATTAAATCAATTAAAAAAAGAAGATATAAGACATTGTGCCTATGTGTTAAAGACTATACTGTAAAACATTAACCACACAATAAAATTAAAATAAATAAAATTCAAAAGAAAAAATGTATGTCCCCTTCTCAACCTGTGCTCTTAGAAGTACTGAAAGGTTGTGAATATACAAAGAGTTTACAAATGGTGTGGGCCAAGCAGTCAGCTCAAGCTGACCACACTGGGATCTGACTTTCCTGATGTACCTGAAGCCGAACATGTACTCAGAGACCCTGACCTGCCAACAGCACCTGCCCTTCCAGGCTCCAGTTTTGTGCATCTACTGGATATTTTGGCGATGGTCATAGCAAGTTTTTAGAGCTCACTTCCATTTATAATCTCTTCCCACTGGGTGTTGTGCTTCCAAGAAGCAGCAGGCTTAATTGTCCTTTGATAGGTAGCTGGCATATTTTTCTCCAGCCTTTTTTCTTAATTATTTTTATTAGAGGGTTAGTGGTTTATAGTGCGTGAGTACAATTTCTCATCTCCCCTTGAATGGTTTCTACAAACAATTTCACCCACAACTTAGGTCTTTTTATATCAGTATCCCAAGGTTCTCTTCATCCTCTCCCTCCTTTCCCAGAGTCCTCTGCTTTGGTGCAGTACACCAAACCCAGCCCAAGTTTTGCTTTGTGTTTTCCATCTCTTGTTCTGTTTCTTAAGTTCCACCTGTAAATGCGATAATTCATTATTTATCCTTTTTTCCCCCCAGCCTTTTACTTTTAACCCATGTTTCTTTATATCTAAAGTGGGTTGGGTCCAGGCAGTGGTGCACCCCCGTTGAGTACAAATGTTATAATGCAAAAGGACCTGGGTTCAAGCATTCAGACCCCACCTGCAGGGAGGAAGCTTTACAAGTGGTGAAGTTTCCTTCTCAATTTGTGTCAACCTTATAAATAAATTAATTAATTTAATTAAATATATTTTAAAATAAAGTGTGTTTATGATAGGGCCAGCAGAATAGCTCACTTGGCTAGTGTGCTGCTTTACCATGTGCACTACCCAGGTTCAGGCCCAGCTCTCATTGCATTGAAGGGAGATTCAGTGCTATCTATGATCTTTCACTCTCTCTGCCTTTCTAGTCTGTTTCTATCTAAATAGATATATCACTTTACCTGTCTATTTACTGGCATCTGTTGAGTGTATTTTTTTTTTTTGCCTCCAGGGTTATTGGTGGGACTCGGTGCCTACATCACAAATCCACTGCTCCTGGAGGCTATTTTTTTTTCCTTTTGTTGCCTTTGTTTTATTTCTTGTGGTTATTATAGTTATTGTTATTGATGTCATTGTTGTTGGATAGGACAGAGAGAAACCAAGAGAGGAGGGGAAGACAGAGAGGGGGAGAGAAAGATATACACCTATAGACCTGCTTCACCACTTGTGAAGTGACTCCTGCAGGTGGGGAGCCAGGAGCTTGAACCAGGATCCTTCTGATGGTCATTGCGCTTTGTGCCATGTGCGCTTAACCTACTGTGCTACCGCTCCAACCCGAAGTGTATGACGTTTTTAAACAATCTGAGTCTGTCTTGAAATAATATATTATTTCACAGATATTGGAAAATTTTTATAACAGTTTTTCTCTCCAACCTCTTGTGCCATTGTTCGAATGCATTTTACTTTTACATATGCTATGAACACAGATTCCACTATCACCTTACTTACAAAAATAAGGAAAAAAACATTTTATTTTACTTTCATTAATCATGGTCCTCTGTTTACACTTCTCATACTCTTCACCCTAAAGCTATTATAACTAGGTGTAGATTTTTGACATATCAACTGATTTCTTTAGTACAGTAAAAATATTAATCCATTGTTTCTGGCTTATATTGTTTCCAACCAAGTGTCTATTTTAATTCTTTTCCTTGTTTTTCTATAGGTAATATGTCTTGTTTTCTTAACTGCCATTAAGGTTCTCTTTGTCTTTGATTTGTCGTACTTTGTGTATGTTACATTTAGATGTGTATGCATATTTGCTTTTGATATTACCCTGTTCTGATATTTATTAGGTCTATGATTTTGTTGATGTCATTAACTTTGGAAAATTACTGGTTACTTATTTTTTCAAACATTTCTTCTGTCCATTTTCTCTTTCTCCTCCTTAGATTCCAACTATGTTTCTATTAGACTGATATTTACTTTATTTTATTTATTTATTCCTTTTTTGTTGCCCTTGTTTTTATTGTAGTTATTATTGTTGTCTTTGTTGGATAGGACAGAGAGAAATGGAGAGAGGAGGGGAAGACAGAGAGGGGGAGAGAAAGACAGACACCTGCAGACCTGCTTCACCACCTGTGAAGTGACTCCCCTGCAGGTGGGGAGCCGGGGGCTTGAACCGGGATACTTACACCAGTCCTTATGCTTAGCACCACCTGTGCTTAACCCGCTGCGCTACCAACCGACTCTCTAGACTGATATTTTATCATGCTCTAAAATAATCTTATTTCATTAAGCATAATAACCTCTAGTTCTTTTTTTTTTTCCTAAAGAACACAATATCATGTTTTTTTAATTGCAGAGTACTATTGCATAGAATATGTATCCCATAACCTCTTTACCTACTCGTCTTTCAATGGGTATTTAGGTTATTTCCATATTTTGGCTCTTGTACATAGTGCAACTATGAATATTTGAGTGCATATGTCCCTTTGAATTAGTGTTTTCATGTCTTTTGGATAAATGCCTAAGAGTGGTACCGCTGGATCACAGAGTATTTTCATTTTTATTGGTTTAAGGATTTTTCCATAGTGACTATACCAGTTTCATTCCCCCACTAGTGTAACAGAGTTCCTTTCTTCACATCTTCACCAACATTTACCATTTCCTGTTTTGTTAAAGTAAGCCATTCATACTGGTGTGAAGTGGAATGTCAGTGTAGTTTTTATTTGCATTTCTCTAATGATGAGTGAAGTGGAGCATTTCTTCAGATGTTGTGGGCCATGTATATCTCTTTCTTTGAAAACTATGTATTTATAGCTTTTTGCCCACTTCACCACCTTTTAAATATTTATTAATGATTTAACAGTGGTTTACAAGATTACAACAGGAGTATAGATTCACACCATGCCCACCACAAAAATTCAGTGCTCCAGTCTCCACTGATAGCCACCATAGCTCTCTCAGAGTCTTAGAGATAGTTTGGTTACTTTCTTTGTCTTCTTTCTTTGTCTTCTTTCTTTCCTTCTTTCTTTCTTTCTTTCTTTCTTTCTTTCTTTCTTTCTTTTTTTCCTTTTTTCCTTCTTTCTTTCTTCCTTCCTTCCTTTCTTTCTTTCTTTCTTTCTTTCTTTTTATAAGTTCATGTGTTTCAGTCTCTGTGTTCCACACATAACCAAGACCATTCAATAATTGTCTTTCAGTTGCTTGCTTATTTCACCTCTGGTTTTGTGTGTGTGTGTGTGTGTGTGTGTGTGTGTGTGTGTGTGTGTGTGTGTGTCCCAAAGGACACAAATAGGTTACTCAGCTTTTTTGTTGTTGTTCTTGAGTTGTATGAGTTTTTTTTTTTAATTAACAATATTTTGTTAGATGTGTGATATGCAAACATCTTCTCACAGTTAATAGATTGCTCGTTTATTGTTATGTAGTTTGCTCTTGATGTATAGAAGCTTTTTAAATTTGATGTAGTCTGATTTATTTAATCTTTTTTTAAAATAGTTTCACCTACCCATGTGGTTGTATCTCCAAATATATCTTTGATATTAAGGTCTTAAAGTTTTTCACAGACATTTGCTCCTATATATTTTGTCTTTTTCAGGTTTAATATCTAGGTTCTTGATCCATTTTGATTTAGTTATGATGTTTATTGTTAAGTGGTGGTCATTTCATTTTTCTACAGATGACTACCCAATTTTTCCCAGCATCATTCGTTGAAGAGACCTTCTTCTTCCTCCCATTGAACAGTCTTGGTCCCTGCATCATATACTAGGTGCCCATATATGTGTGGGTTTATTTCTGGGCTCTCTACCCTGTTCCATTGCTAAAGACTACAATTTTTTGTTATTATTATGACTTCAGTTGCTTCAGTTTATTGTATGGTGTATTGCCTCAACACAAATAAATTACACACCATGATCTGAAGTTATCATTATCATCATTATCATCGCAATATAATAAAAAGTACTATCTCAGGGTATTAGTTCTATGTAGAGGTGCCTCTTCTCTGAAACATTTTTAAACTTTCTGGTTGTTTAGCTGCTTGTTTTGGTGTTCAGGGCTGTTATCATTGGTGGGAAGCCAGGTGCTAGATTTTATGGCAAGACAGCAAAAGCACCCAGATCTTCCTTCCTTCAAGGACTCTTCCTTCTTAAACAAAGTCCATCAAAAAGGCAGGTCAGCAGGCACAGAGGCAGGGATAAATAGCCAATGCAGCTTTCCTTCCTCTGTTCTGTAAATCACCTGTCCCTGCCTTACCCCAAGGCCATATCTTACAGGTCAAGCTCAGTGCTTTTGGGAGCTCTGTTTCTTTATCTCAGGAGTATTTGAGAAAATTGTACAAATTCATTGGACAGAGTTATTCCCCCCACCCCCCGGTATGTTGAAGAAGCTTAGATAAGTAGGGTGGGAACTAAAAAGAATGATAGTATTGCTGTCATGATGTGAGAAACCACTATCAGTGATTAAGAATAAATCATGGGAGTCAGGCGTAGCACCACAGGTTAAGCGCACATGGCACAAAGCACAAGGACCAGCGTAAGGATCCCAGTTCGAGCCCCCAGCTCCTCACCTGCAGGGAGGTCACTTCACAGGTGGTGAAGCAGGTCTGCAGGTGTCTGTCTTTCTCTCCCCCTCTCTGTCTTCCCCTCCTCTCTCCATTTCTCTCTGTCCTATCAAACAACGATGATATCATCAACAACAACAATAATAACTACAGCAATAGAACAACAAGGGCAACAAAAAGAAATAAAAAAAGAATAAACATAAGGGGAAAATACCTACATTTAAAAATGCATCTTGGACCCTTCAACTTTCTATTCTTGGTAGAATTCTAAGCAGTACCTATAGGTGATATTCCTGAGAAAAGCTTCAGTTACTATGTTTGTTTTTTTACAGAGCTGCAAAATTCAGATAACTGGAATCTCCCTTACCCCTCTATAGGTCATAGTGACTCCCCAAAAGATGCCATGCTACTTACTGAATTTTTGAAATTACTTATTGGCCTTAAAAAAAAATAGAGGAACTAGCAAAATAGATCAGTGGATAGTGCTCCTGCTTTGCCATGTATGCTGCCCAGGCTTAAGCTTGGCTCTGACTATACTGTTAGTGACTATACTGTTAGTGTTGTGGTCTCTTTCCCTCTCCCTCTTTCTCTCTTTGTCTCTCTCTTTCTGTCTGAAAAATAATGGAGTGGTAAAGCCCTGGTAATAATGACAAAAAATTATAGTGCTCTCAATCTGGTTGAAAAACAAACTAAAATTATAAACGGAAATAGTCAGTCAGCTCTTTCAGCAATGCCAGCCTCCTTCCTCCAGTCCCTGGGAAGCTCAAAGGAATTTACACAGGATTGTTCTGATAGGTATTTACTGTCTCTTGATGGTGCAATATATCCTAAAGAATGCCTGTCTCCCAAGGCTCAGTATCTGTCTACAAAGTAATGGAAGACGAGTGAAGGACGTATCTTGTGAGTGCCAGGAATCTACCGGGACCCACAAGAGGGAGCCCCCTAAAGTATATTACTTCACTGCTGGCACTCTGACAAACTTTCAGTGTCCTCTGACTCAGAAATCAATTCCTCATCCAGGCAAAGTTTTCTTTCTCTGATGCAGGTGAACTCCCTAAGTGACAGTCTTTCACAAAAACTTCGCCTGGCTTTCCAATTTAAAGTAAGTTCATTCTATGTCAAAGACCATCTGAGGGACTAAGATCTTTAATCTCTAACTGACAGACATCAGGATAGGTGGCTTTTAATGCAGGGAGCACATGGTTTTCATGCCAGGAAAGGTTGACTGTTAAAGAAGCCAGTTGGGGTAGGGGGACAAACAGTGCTTCCTCCCCAGTACAGGGGTTGGGGTGGGCTTGGGTAGGAGCAGGAAGGAAGGCTTACCCAGATTCAATCTATCTCTTCTACTTTGAATAGGCTGGTAAAGCTGCATTATCACCTGACCCAAAACTAGAATCAGGAGAAACCTGGTCCACAAGTGGAACTCTTAATTACAATACCATGCTGCAGCTAGACTTGTGTAAAAGGGCAAACAAGCCGACTGAGCCGGCTTCCCCACCCCCACCTCCATGTGTTCAAGGCCTTCTTTTTAAATCCTGAATTGTAGGGACATCCGCAGCCTCTGCTAGGAGTAATAGCAATTTTGAAAAGCAGCAAGTAGATGTCATTGCTGTCTTGGTGAAAGAAACCCTTGGGTGCTTGCCTGGGCTTGCTGGGGCCTCACATCTGTGTGATTCCACTGCTCCCAATGAACACTTATTCTTTCCAATTTCAAAGAGAAAAAGAAATGGCTGGGGGGAGGGGCAAGGCACCACTTGTGAAACTTTCCCTGTGTATGGTGCTTCTGCATGGTGGCTGGAGATTCAAACCTGGGTGCTTGTGCAGGGTAAAGTGTGAGCTCTACCTGGTGAGCTGTCTCCCAGCCCACACAGTGCTTTTGATAAGAGAAATTAGACAGAGAAGGGAAAAATGACAGTGCAGCAATTGGCTACCACCTTGCTGCCTCAAGGCCACCCAAGTGGGTTTGAGTGGGTGGTCTGAAAACATAGCAGAGCCCTAGGTTGCCTTAGATGAAGCATGTAGGAAAACTGGTTTTTGTTAGATGCTGGAACTACCTGTGCTGTCAACTTCCTCTCCAATAATGCTGTACTATAACGGACATTGCCAGGCAAGAGTAAAACATTTTCCTCACTCTTTCCTCCGGGTTCCTGAGTGCCCTGCGACTCCTACGAGGACTTATTAACTAAGTGGGTTAACTCTAAAATGTGAAAACTGGGGGATGGAGTGGTGGTGTACCAGGTTAAGGGAACATACTACAAAGTACAAGGACCCACACAGGGATCCCAGTTCAAGCCCTCGGCTCCCCAAGTGGTAAAACAGATCTGCAGGTGTCTATCTTTCTCTCCCCATCCTCTCTCAATTTTTCTGTCCTACACACACACACACACACACACACACACACACACACACACACAAAACCTACAGGAGCAGTGGATTCATAGTGCAGGCATCAAACCCCAGTGATAACCCTGGAGGCAAAAAAAAAAAAAGTAAAAACCAATACTTTGAAGGGCTAAAACTAAAGGTGTTAACTTACTGTTTTACAAATCTCTGAAATCTACTACAATCTGTTTCTTCAAGTTGTTCTTTTATTAGTGTTTAAAATGTAAACACCTAGGAGATTGAAGACACTGTCACGAGGGACTGGATAAAAAAATAAGAACGAAAACAGTCATTTTAAAGTGCAGAAGAGTAAAAAGGGTTTGTTTGTTTGTTTTGGCTTTCAGTGTTCACTGGTAGCCAAGAATTTATTTATTTATTTATTTAAAAAAGGAGACAGGTAGTCAAGAATTTTAAGAAAGGAACAAAATAAAATTAATGACATAAATAAAAGAAAGGAAATGAATAAAATTTTTGGAGTAACTGGCCCAAAATGATTATATATATATATATATATATATATATATATATATATATATAAGGTTTGTTTTGTCAAATTAAAACTAGTTCAAAATTTAAGAGTTTACTTTGAAATATTAATGTTTTTAAAGTTTTCATAGTGATAAAACATTTTGTTCTACACATATGCTAAAGGGCAGCAGTTAACTCAGGGCATCTAATATGGAAAATAACTGACTATTCGGACAAACTGGAAATGATGGAAGTATTTTTGTTAAAGAGAAAGGGGAATCTATTGATCTTGACAAGGGAACTGCAAAGGTAGAAGAAGTAAATCTAACTCAGTAATAGTGGGTTAAAGGAAGAACTGTTACTTGGTGGAAGAACTCAAATAATTCATAATTGGCCAAGTCTATATGACTTTACCAAGACCTGACATCAACATATGAAAAGTGATTTTCTGTTATTCCAAAGAAATACAGGGCAGTTGCTCTTTATGACTGAGTTACTCAGTGTATCAGGATTATCAGAGATCTTGCTAGGTGCCGACACTGGATCTCACAGCATGAAGAAGTCCTGGTCCCATAGTGTCAGTAGCCACATACTTTTCGGATTCCTGGTGTGTGTGTGTGTGTGTGTGTGTGTGTGTGTGTGTGTGTGTGTGTGTGTGTGTGTGTGTGACAAGGATTGATCCTCAGCATCCTCAAGTTCTTGCATCTATCTTAAGTAGTTATCAGAAAACAGAGACATAAAAAATAGCCAAATATACATATATCTGTGTATACACACACATACACACATTTTTTTCCTTTTTAATTAATAAAAATCAACAGTGTGGACCACTTAATGTAGGTTATGTGTCACCTATAAGATATTGAAATGGGGGCTAGTGGTGGCTGGGTGGTGGTATACCAAATTAATTGCAGATTAAATGCACATAGCATCATGTACAAAGACTCAGGTTCAAGCCCCTACTCTTTATCTGTAGCAGGGATGATTCTTAAGTGGTGAAGCAGGTCTACCGGTATCTATCTTTCTCTCTCCCTCTCTCTCCCCTTCCCCTCTCAATTTCTCTCTTTCCTGTCAAATAAAATAAAAATAAACTTAAAAAAATAGCTGCCAGGAGTGGTGGATTTGTAGTGTTGGCACTAAGCTCCAGTGATAACCCTGGTGGTAAGAAAGAAAGAAAGAAAGAAAGAAAGAAAGAAAGAAAGAAAGAAAGAGAGAGAGAAGGAAAAAGAAAGAAAAAGAATGAAGTGGTTAATTGCTGTATCTGAAGTAGACAGATCTGGGTTTAGACATGAGTCATTGGTTCCAGGAATTTGACATTCTCAAAGAAACACCAGCAAAGCCAGAGCTAAAGGAACATCTTTAAACTAATTTGACCCCTTCATAAATCCAAGGGATAAATTAAATAAATGAATTATCCAAGGCCAGTTGATTTGTAGTTTATATGTATTCTGTAAACACTCAACTGTGGATTTACTATTGCAAATGTGAAGCTACATGATTCAGTGCTGAAGCCCTTTTGGGTCTTTGGCTATTGAGGCCTTGGAAGTTATATGGATGTATTTTCCACAATAGCTACTTATGTTCTCTGCACAAAAAAGAAGCATATTGCCAAGAATGTTATTTAAAACTGGAAAGAAATGGGGGCTGGGAAATAACTCACTCAGCAGAACACACACATTGTCATGCATGAGGATGGAAGTATGAGGTCCCACCCACTATGCAAAGGAGGAGCTTTACAAGTGGTGGAGGGGATGCTATAGTATCTCTTATTCTCTCTCATTTCCTTTTCATTTATTTATTTATTTATTTTTCTATTATCTTTATTTATTAGATAGAGACAGCCAGAGACTGAGAGGGTGGGGGAGATAGAGAGGGAGAGAGAAAGAGAGACACCTTGAAACCTGCTTTACCACTCACAAAGCTTTCCCCTAGCAGGTGGGGACTGGGGCTTGAACCTGGGTCCTTGCACACTGTGACATGTGCGCTCAACCAGGTGCACCACCACCTGGACCTGTCGTCTCCTTTTCTATTTCTCGTTCTCTATATGGGGTGAATGTGGGGGTGGATAGGAAGAGTTTGCTAAGAGCAATGGAATAGTATATATACAAAGTCCCAGTGAAGCTCTGGTTGAAGAAAGAGAAAAAGAAAGGAAAGGAGAGAGAGAGGGAGGGAGGGAAGGAGGGAGGGAAAGGAGAAAAGAGAAGGGAGAACATTTTCCTCTTTATTCTACAATGCATTTATAGGAAAACATTAGAATAGCGTCTGTAAATGCTAACTCTTAACTATCACTCAACCCATTCTTGGACCTGTGAAATGAAAAGCAGTACCTAGCTAGCACTGATACAGGAATATGACAGAATGTAAACTATGTTTTAAAAAAAAATGCCTGGGTGTTGGGCAGTAGCATAGCGGGTTAAGCGCATGTGGCGCAAAGCACAAGGACTGGCGTAAGGATCCGGGTTCGAGCCCCATCTTCCCATCTGCAGGGGAGTCGTTTCACAGGTGGTGAAGCAGGTCTGCAGGTGTCTGTCTTTCTCTCCCCCTCTCTGTCTTCCCCTCCTCTCTCATTTCTCTCTGTCCTATACAATAATAATAACTACAACAATAAAACAACAAGGGCAACAAAAGGGAATAAATAAATAAAGTGCCAAAACAGGTCGCGAATAGTTCATCTGGTAGAATATGTACCTTCCATGGTAATGCAAAATCATGTAGGTTTTCACTATTTTGCATCTTGTGAATGTACTAAATGGACATTATTTAACTTGAGCTACATTGAAGGAAAAAAAGACTAGGCCCACCTGTGATAGTTGATTTTTTTATGTCAACAGTATACTTGGATGTTTGGTTAAAGCAGTATTTGAGTGTGTCTAGGAGAGTATTTTAGGAAGGGACTAGATTTAGGTTTGTTGGAGGGCAGTTTAGTGAAAGCAGCACCCCTTCCCTTACACCCAGCAAGAAGTTGGGAGAAGGCGCCAGAGGCAGGGACCAGAAGTCTACTGTGTCTGCAGATCCTGCACCAGCATTCCCTCCCCACTTGACTGCAAAGGCCATAAAATGCAAGCTGAAGCATATGCCCTGAGGGTCCCACCCTTTCTCTGAAGGGACCGTTTAGAAGACTAAGAGGCCCCAGGTCTTGTCTCTCTCTTTCTCAGGAGTCTACATACATACATGGCTTGTACTTTCTTCTCCCTTTCTGTCCTTACTTTCTCCCAATAAATACTCATTTTCCTGAAACATGACTGGCTTGCTAAGGATTCTTCCATATAGAAGTCAGACTAGAACCCCACAGGAGGGAACTGGGGAACGGTCCCAGCTAGCTGTTGTATCTTCCTCTTATAGGTTGATAGACTAAGTAAAGCAGGTGATCTTCCCCATGTAGGAAGGCATCATCCTGTCTGTTGAGGTTCAAACTGAACAAAAAGGCTGAGGAAGTTTTGGATTTGCCTCCTTTTTTTTTAAATATTTATTTATTTACTCTCTTTTGTTGCCCTTGTTTTATTGTTGTAGTTATTATTGTTGACGTCACTGTTGGATACGACAGAGAGAAATGGAGAGAGGAGGGGAAGACAGAGGGGGAAATAAAGACAGACACCTACAGACCTGCTTCTCTGCCTGTGAAGAGACTCCCCTGCAGGTGGGGAGCCGGGGGCTCGAAACGGGTTCCTTACACCAGTCCTTGCACTTTGTGCCACCTGTGCTTAACCCACTGTACTACCGCCCGACTCCCTGGATTTGTCTTCTATCTGCCTGGCCATGAATCCGTGGCCCCAAAGGGATAAGGTTATTTGACATGTCCCTAGGGAGGACTTGACATTGATAAATTAGGTTTGACAAAGGTAACAGCTCTCAGAGTTCTGTCTGTAGGTACTGTTTTTTCAAGAAATAATTGATATAGGGGACTGGTTGGTGACCTATCCTATAGAGTGCACACACTTTACAATGAGCAATGACCCAGGTTCAAGCAGGTGGCTTCTACCTATGGGGAATGGGGGTAAGGGAGGGAGGCATCACATGCTGCAAGTGTCTCTCCTTCTCTCTTTTTCTCTTTTCTCACTTCTTTTTTTTTTGCTTCCAGGATTATCACTGGGGCTTGGTGCCAACACTATGAATACATTACTCCTGGTGGCAATTTTCCCCCATTGTATAAGACAGAGAGACATTGAGAGGGGAAGGAGATAGGGAGGGAAATGCCTCCCCCCCCCCCCCGCAGATGGGGAGCTGGGGCTCAAACTGGGATCCTTCTGAGGATCTTCTTGTGCTTCGTACTGTGTGTGCTTAACCCAGTGTGCCACGGCCTGGCCCCTATCTCTCACTCTTTGTCAAAGAAAAGAAAAAAAGAGAAAAAGTGTAGTAGAATTCAGGCACTGAACACCAGGGATAACACTGTGGCAAACAAAGAGAAAGAAAGAGAGAAAGAAAGAGAGAGAGAAAGAGAGAGAGAGAGAGAGGGGAGGAAGGAAGGAACCTTGGAGAAAAAAAGGAAACAACAAAAAAACAAAGAAAGGGAAATTAGAGACCCAGACCCCACCCTTCTGTGCTTCTGTTTCCCTTCAAAATAAAGAATAGTTAAGCCTGTTAAAAGCTTTGTACTAGGAAGAAATTTATGGAAAATTCATCATGATCCAAGAAACCATAACATCTGATGGCCAGAGGCCCCCAACCTCTTTGCCCTAGAACTCAACACCTGATTTTCTAAGTTCTTTGTCTTATTTATTGTTTGTACTTTTATTTGTTACTGTTATTAATTTAATGATTTATTTATTCACCAATGAGAGGAAGAGAGAGGGATAAGAACCAGAGCATCACTCTGGCACATGCAGTGCTGGGGATGTACTCAGGACTTCATGCTTGAGAGTCCAAGATTTTATCCACTGTGCCACCTCCTAGCTCAAAATTATTATTATTATTATCATCATTATCATTATTATTTTTATGGTATTGAGGCCTTTTGCATGTATAGTTCTACCACTCCTGGACAACCCTTCCATCCCTTTTGTTTTGAATAGAGTCAGAGAGGGAGAGAGAACAGGAGAGATACCTGACAGTCTTTTGCACTGCCAGCACTCGAACCTGGGCTTTGTGCATCTGCCATGCATGCAGCGTATCCTATGAGCGAACTATCTTCTAGTCCTCTCTAGACCCCCTCTACCTGTACAAATTTTCCCTGAGATGAAGTAGAGAGACTGATGCCAGTAAATGAGATCTTCCTTTTATGGAAAGGCTGGTATGCTAAAGCTTGGTTTTCTGTAGCACTCAGTAGCTGCTCTGGTGGCCTCATTCATCTTCAACTGCTTAATCTAGAACATTGATCTTCTGCTTTAGCACTCCTGGTTCTCAGATCGTCAGTCTTAGACTAGATTCTATACCATCTCCCTTCAGTGTTCAGGTTTAGAACACTGTGAGCTTTTGTGGGCCTCCAGCTTGCAAAAAGCAGTTTGCAGGAATCACAGCCTTTATAAATATGGAAGTCAGTACCTTACAATAAATCTTTCTCTCTCGGTAGACAGTCAGATACCACTTTTCCCCCCTTCTATTTATTTATTTTATTTTAATGAGACAGAGAGAGAGGGAGAGGGACAGAAAGAGGGAGAGGGAGAGAGCAAGATATTCAAAGAGAAAGACCAGAGTACTCTTCAGCTCTGGTTTATGGTAGTGCTGTAAATTGAACCTGGGACCTTTGGTGCCTCAGGCATTGGAATCTTGCTGTCTCCTAGTCACCACTGGACTCTATATTTAGATTTTTTTTTTCCTTCTAGAGATTGCTAGAAAAGAAGAAGAGTCATGAGAAAACTAGAGAGGTTATGTTCTCAACTCATGATGTTTCAGTATTGATTTTTCAATATAGACAGGAGCAAGCAGTGAGAACAAAGCAACAGGACAGTACAGGGTGTAGCCAAACTATCAAAGACAAGGAGAATGTTAACAACTGACGCACCTGGCTAAGTCAGATAGGCATCCTGTGTTGACATGAACAATGGCACGAATTAGTTATTGCTACAGAATAAATGGATCAATGGAGGACTCACACTCTGAAGAAATGTCCAATTGCCATGCTATGCTGAGGAGACAGGCCTGGTTTTAATGATGGAAGGTATATATTGTTTGCTAAACAGCAAATGGCAGGCTTGATAGTGTTCTTTTTTATTATTATTTAAGAAAGGATTAATTAACAAAACCATAGGGTAGGAGGGGTACAACTCCACACAATTCCCACCACCCAATATCCATATCCCACCCCCTCCCCTGATAGCTTTCCCATTCTCCATCCCTCTGGGAGCATGGACCCAGGGTCATTGTGGGTTGCAGAAGGTAGAAGGTCTGGCTTCTGTAATTGCTTCCCCGCTGAACATGGGCGTTGACTGGTTGGTCCATACTCCCAGTCTGCCTCTCTCTTTCCCTAGTAGGGTGGGTCTCTGGGGAAGCTGAGCTCCAGGACACATTGATAGGGTCTTCAATCCAGGGAAGCCTGGCCAGCATCCTGATGGCATCTGGAACCTGGTGACTGAAAAGAGAGTTAACATACGAAGCCAAACAAATTGTTGAGCAATCATGGACCCAAAGCTTGGAATAGTGGAGAGGAAGTGTTAGGGAGGTACTCACTGCAAACTCTAGTGTACTTCTGCTTTCAGGTATATATTTTGCAGTAGTTTATAGATATGTGTGAAGATATGCTCTCTCTCACAGAAACTGGTGTATATCTAGGTTTTGGGACTTTGTTAGAAAGTGAACCACCTGAGATGAAATTAGAGTATACTATTTTCAGGGTGTCTCTCTTCCTCTCCGGCAGGGTGGCCTCCAGGGGAAGGGTAACGGGCTGGTTCTTTCTCGCTCATGACAGGGGTGACACGAAGTAAAAGACACCAGGGGACTCTTAGCGTGAATCTAGAATCTGAGTCCTTAGAGTCCCAGAATCCTAGAGTCCGTTTATTAGCAAAGTGGACATGAGTTAAATAGAAAAGCAATGAAGTTAATTATTGTTGAAATATGACAGAAATTACAGGTTTCTTAACAGTCAGCATGCCCCTAAGGTAGGGGTTTGGTATGACAGGAATTGATGAGATACAAGACAGTTATTCTCCATAACACAAGCAACTTAATTATCCAAAGGTATTTGAGAGAAGCATAGGGGTTAAACCCGTAGGGTGAGACAGAAAGAAGATGAATATCAAAAGCCATATAGTTTGGAGTTTCTCTTGTCTGGGGTCTGAGGTGTGTGATGAAGTGTGTGATAAGGTGTGTTCTTCTGTGATTAGAGGGTGACTTTGAATGAGTGAATCTGCGGCCATGTGGCCTGCAGTTAATGGAGGGAAGTACTGGGGTATCTGTGGGCCTGAGAGTCAAGAAGGAAAGAACCAAGTCTGAGTTTCCCCCCTTATGCTCACCTCGGTTGAGAGAGACTTACCAAGAGGTTATCTTCTCAGACCTCCATCCAAAGATGGGGGTGGTTCTCCCTAAGCTCTATCAGGCTTACACATGTTCCCAACATACTATGAAAGGAAAGGTCTCACCCGAGTAATGAAGCTGAAGTGTTGTCATTCCACATGTGAAGTCTCTGGACACAGTCTGAAGTGAAGCATGTTGAGGTGGCAATCGTTGTGTTGGTTAGGTTGTGATCGGCAGATGCAATATTATTTGATATGGATTGCGAGAGGCATACGGGAAAGTGGGCCCTATCCAAGGGTGGCTTGATAGTGTTCTAAACAATTATCCTAGATAGACATCTCCTATTGTCCTTTCTCTGGATAGCTCTGCCTGAATAGTCCTTAACAGTGATTCCTAATTTCGTGTTTCAGGAATCATAACTACCCTATCTGTCCTCATGTATTTGATTCTAGGATGACATGGGAAGTGTTTTTACAAACTCCTGTTTTACCTTATATAATTTCTTCCCACTTCGTAAATAGATTGGTGGGTCACAAAATGCTCACTGAGGGATGAAGTGGTAATGGGACTACAAGGTCCCAGAGAGAGAGTGTGTGTGTTACGAGGATTTCTACTTTGAAACTAAAGGCAGCAACACCTATGTTCACCTATGTCTATGCAAAGTTTGCCTACATCTCAAAAGCAGGGGTTGGGAGGAAGAGGGCCTCAGGATTGACCCTTTCACTTACACCTAACCCCACCCACACACATGCACAATTGATTGTTATTCTGAGGTTGCATTTCAAAGCCTCTGAAGAGACACAGGTCACAAGCCTTCTTATGACAAACTTTTAGAGTTTTACACCTGCATTACAACCAACTCACAGTGCTGTAGGATTAATCCAATATCCAATAGCCCTAATAGGAAGCAGAGCAAATGATGGCACCTTCCATAGTCAGAACAGCCTGCATGTAGGCAAAAGGACAGGTTGGCCATCTGACCTCTTCTGGTCTCCCAAGGTCATGCTCTCCCCCAGGGGACTCTGTAAACACCTCTGTGTTAAATAAAGAATAGGTATACATTTCCTGTTTGACTTGAGTACCTGATGTCTGGTTCCAGGAGCCTGACAAGTTCTATTCTACTTGTTACCTAGCACAGTCCCAAATAGTAAGGCTGGAATTAAGGGTGTTCTCCCCTGAGGGATTCTTGAGTTATTCCAGATATCTTCCGGCTAAAGATTAAATCTCAGGGCGCCGGTAGATAGCATAAAATTTATGCAAAGAGGGAGTCGGGCTGTAGCGCAGCGGGTTAAGCGCAGGTGGCGCAAAGCACAAGGACCGGCATAAGGATCCCGGTTCGAACCCCGGCTCCCCACCTGCAGGGGAGTCGCTTCACAGGCGGTGAAGCAGGTCTGCAGGTGTCTATCTTTCTCTCCTCCTCTCTGTCTTCCCCTCCTCTCTCCATTTCTCTCTGTCCTATCCAACAACAACAACAACAATAAAAACTACAACAATAAAACAACAAGGGCAAAAAAAGGGAATAAATAAATAAAATAAATATTTAAAAAAAAAAAGAAAAGTATTTAAAAAAAAAAATTTATGCAAAGAGACACTCATGCCTGAGACTCCAAGGTCCCAGGTTCATTCCCCCACACCACGATAAGCCAGAGCTGATCAGTGTTCTGGTATAAAAATAAAAAACAAACAAAAAAATATAAACAGGGGCCAAGTGGTAGTGCACTTGATCGATTAAATCTCAGGTCAGAGAGATGTCATGGTGGTTATGCAAGAGACTTTCAGTGCTTGAGGCTTGAAGTCACAAGTTCAATCCCTGCCAATTTTTTTTTTAATTTCCATATTGGGAGATTAATGTTTTATATTCAACAGTAAATATAATAGTTTGTACATGCATAACATCTCCCAGTTTTCCATATAACAATACAACCACCACTAGAACCTCTGTCATCCAATGTGGACCTGTATTCTCCACTCCCCATGTGTTTCTCAGCCTTTTGGATCTCTTCTGTGGTAAATATTCTGTCCATGTCCTCTCCCCATTTTTGGATGGGGTTATTTGTTGTCTTGTTGTTTAGTTTGGCAAGCTCTTTATATATGTTGGTTATTAAACTCTTGTCTGATGTATGGCATGTAAAGATCTTCTCCCATTCTGTGAGGAGTCTCTTGGTTTGGGTAGTGGTTTCTTTTGCTGTGAAGAAGCTTTTTAATTTGATGTAGTCCCATAGATTTATGCTTGCCTTAGTCTTCTTTGTAATTGGATTCATTTCATTGAAGATGTCTTTAAAATTTATGCGGAAAAGAGTTCTGCCAATATTTTCCTCTAAGTATCTGATAACTTCTAACATCCAAGTCCTTGATACACTTGGAATTTACTTTTGTGTTTGGTGAAATATAGTGGTTCAGTTTCATTCTTCTGCATGTTTCAACCCATTGTTTCCAACACCATTTGTTGAAGAGACTCTGCTTTCCCCATTGAATAGTCTGGGCACCTTTGTCAAAGATTAGGTGTCCATAGGTGTGGGGGCTCACTTCTGGGCTCTCAATTCTATTCCACTGGTCAGTGTGTCTGTTCATGTTCCAGTACCAAGCAGTTTTGATGACAATGGCCTTGTAATACAATTTGAGATCTGGGAGTGTGATGCCTCCAGTTCTGTTCTTCTCAAGACTGTTTTGGCAATTCTAGGTCTTTTCTGGTTCCAAATAAACATTTGTAGCATTTTTTCTATTCTCCTAAAAAATGTGCTTGGGATCTTGATGGGGTTAGCATTAAATTTGTAGATGGCTCTGAGTACTACATTCATTTTGATGATGTTAATTCTTCCAACCCATGAGCATGGAATATCTTTCCATTTCTTTGTGTCCTTTCCAATTTCCTTGAGTAGTGGCTCATAATTTTCAGTAGACAAGTTTTCACTTCTCTGGTTAGGTTTATTCCTAGATATTTTATTGTTTTGTTGCTATAGTAAAAGGAATTGATTTCTGGATTTCAACTTCTTCTACCTTAGTGTTTACATAGAGGAATGCCACTGACTTTTGAATGTTAATTTTATAGCCTGACACCTTACTGTATTGCCTGATGATTTCCAAAAGCTTCTTTCTGGATTCCTTAGGTTTTTCCATGTATACTATCATGTCATCTGCAAATAAGGAGAGTTTGACTTCTTCTCTTCCAATCTGTATGCCTTTAATTCCTTGCTCTTGCCTGTGATTGCTATGGCAAGAAATTCCAACACTATGTTGAATAGTAACGGTGATAGTGGGCAGCCCTGTCTAGTACCTGATCTGAGGGGAAATGCTTCCAGTTTTTCACCATTGAGTATGATGTTGGCTGTAGGTTTGCTATATATAGACTCCACTATCTAAAGGAATTTTCCATCTATTCCCATTTTTGTAGTGTGTTGATCATAAAGGGATGTTGTATTTTGTCAAAGGCTTTCTCTGCATCTATTCATATGACCATGTGGTTTTTGGTCTTGCTTTTATTGATGTGGTAGATCACGCATATTAAACCAACCTCGCATGCCTGGGATAAACCCCACTTGGTCATGATGGACAATCTGTAATATACTGCTGTATCCAGTTGGCTAGAATTTTGTTCAGTATGTTAGCATCTATGTTCATCAGAGATATTGGTCTGTAGTTTTCTTTTTTGGTTGTGTCCCTGTCAGCTTTTGTTATCAAAGTGATGTTGGCTTCATAGAAGCTGGAAGGGAGTATTCGAGTGCCTTCAATCTTCCAGAAGACTTTTAAAAGTAGAGGTACTAGTTCTTCTTTGAAGGTTTTGTATAATTCATTTGTAAAACCATCTGGTCTGGGACATTGATTCTTGGGCAGGTTTTTGCTAACTGTTTCAATTTCATTAGCTGTGATGGGCCTGTTCATATTATCTAGTTCCCCTTTATTTTAAAGTTTGGAAGTTTGTAGGTATCTAGGAAATCGTCCATTTCTTCCAGGTTTCTTGGTGGCTTAGAAGCCTCACATGATATGTTGAATTTCTGTGGTGTCTGTTTTCATATCTCCTCTTTCCTTTCCTATTTGATTTATTTGGGTCTGCTCCTTTTTTGTTTGTGAGTCTGGCTAAAGGTTTGTCGATGTTGTTCACTCTTTCAAAGAACCAACATTTACTTTTGTGTGGTTGTCTTTTTTCAATGTTATTGATTTCAGCCCTAACTTTAGTTATTTCTGTCTTTCTAGTTGCTTTAGGGTTCCTTTGTTCTTCTTCTTCTAGGTCTTTAAGATGTGCAATCAGGCTGTTTATTTGTGCTTTTTCTTATTTCCTTATATGTGCATGTATGGCTATGACCTTCCCTCTCAGTACTGCCTTCCTTGTGTCCCAAATCTTTTGATAGCTTGTGTCTTCATTTTCATTGAACTCTCGAAACATTTTGATTTCTTCCTTGATTTCCTCTTTGACCCAGTAGCTATTAAGTAGTATACTGTTGAGCTTCCACATTTTGGGACTCTTACTAATCTTTTGTCGATTGTTAAGTGTTAGTTTAATTCCACTGTGGTCTGAGAAGAAGCTTGGGATACTGTCTTTGTGGCCTAACATATGGTCAGTCTATCCTTGAGAATGACCCATGTGGACTTGAGTAGAATGTGTATTCCAGTTTCTTAGGATGAATGACTCTGAAAATGTCCAATAGTTCTAGTTTATCTATCTCTTCATTTAGCTTCCTCATGTCTTTATTGATTTTCTGCCTGGAAGATCTGTCAAGCTGAGAGAGTGGGCTGTTGAATTCCCCTACTATGACTATGTTGCTGTTGATATATTGCTGTAGCTCTTTCAGTAGATGTTTGATGTATTTAGATGGCTTCTCATTGGGTGCATAGATGTTAATAATTCTTAAGTCCTCTTGATTGACTGATCTTCTGAGCTTTAATTAATTTCCATCTCTATCTTTTTTAATTTTATTGATTTTATAGTCTATCATGTCAGATATGAGAATAGCTGTCCTGCCCTTTTTTGTAGGCCACTGTCTTGTATGATAGTTTTCCATCCTTTCACTTTGAGTCTGTGTTTGTCTTGTTGAGTTAGGTGGGTTTCCTGTAGACAGCATATTGTTGGGTTGTATTTTCTGATCCATCTTTCTACTCTGTGCCTTCTAATAGGTGAATTCAGGCCATTAACATTTATTGATATCAAAGATTGAAGATATTTTTAATGCATTCTTGTAGATTTTTAGAGTGTTCTGATATATGGCCTATTTATGGTGGTCTGACTGTTTATAAGAGAGCTTTCAGAAGTTCTTTCAGGGAAGGCTTGGTGATAGTTGATTCTTTCAACTGTTGCTTGTCTGAGAAGGTTTTTGATGCCTCCATCTAGTCTGAATGACAGTCTAAGCATACAGTATTCTTGGTTGAAAGCCTTTCTCATTGAGCACTCAATAGATAACTTGCTATTCTCTTCTGGCCTGTATGTTTGTGTGGAGAAGTCTGCTGCTAATCTTATGGGTTTTCCTCTGTAGGTGACTCTGTTTTTGTCTTGCAGCCTTCAGGATCCTTTCTTTATCCTTATTCCTTTCCATTCTAAATAGGATGTGTCTGGGTGTCTTTAAGTCTGGGTTAATTCTGTTTGGGACCCTCTGGGCTTCTTGAACCTTTATGTCTTTTATGCTGTCTAGAATAGAGAAGGTCTCAGCTATTATGTCCTGAATAATGCTTTCTTCTCCTCCCTCTCTTTCTTCCTCTGGTAAGCCAATAATGCGTATATTGTTTCTTTTGAAGTCATCCCATAGGTCTCTGTTGTTGTTTTCAGTATCTCTTAATCTCTTTTTGAGATCTCTTACTTCTTTTTTAGTTGTCTCTAATTTGTTCTTGATCTTGCTAGTTCTGTCTTCACCCTCATTGATTCTATTCTGTCTCTCTCCTCTACTGTTTTCTGGAGTTCATCTATTTTGTTACCCTGTTCTGAGATACTGTTTTAGCTTGTTCAGCTAGTTGTGTTCTTAGTTCAGCTATTTCAGTTTTCAGCTCTCAAATTACCTTGAGATAATTGGTGTTTTCTTCCAGAGTCTCATTGGTTGTTTCTGCATTTCTGATGACAATTCTGTCAAACTCTTTACTCACTCCTGTGATTATTTCCTTAACTAGTGTTTGGATGTTGACCTCATTATTTTGTGCTTCAACCTTTGGGGGGCTTTTATCTGTACTCTTGTCTTGGTTGATTTCTCCCATATTTCTTCTTGTTGGTTAAACCATTCTATATAGTATGTTATGAGGTCCCTCTCTCAGTACTTTTCAAATTATTGATCACTCTTGCATGGATTGACTTGTATCTAAGTAAAGTAAATAGAGGGTTCACAGTTGTGGAAATTAACATTTGTTTCAATATTATTTTAATCCCTGAGTTGGAGCTCTGAGGCTTAAAAGTATCTTTTGTTCTTTTTCTTCCCTTTAGGCTATGGGAGCCTGAGGGCTTCTAAGCTATAAGAAGGCTATAAGCCTATTATAAGTAGGCTTCTTAGCTTAATCACTGACTCCTGACCTAGAGATACAGCAGGGTGGGAGAGAGATAATCCAGTGGTTATACAAAGAGACTCTCACAGCCCCACTGCTAGACCAATAAGGTGTAGATCTTCTCCTGAGTTTCCTGGCTAGTTCTCTTTCCCTTGTTGTCAGCTCAGGGCCTCCCTACTGCTGCTCCAGATTCTGAGGGCAGTAGCAATGGATACTCACAGTTGCATTTGGTGAGTCTTAGAGGAGTCTTCTCCTTCCTTCATCTGTCTTTTTGTTAGTGAAACAGACTGGAGGTGGGGTCTCAACTGGTAAACTGCCGGACTGTTACCATCCACTTAATCTCTCCCTAGGCTCTTCTCTGTCCACGGGCCACATGTATTTGCACTCACCAGTGATTTGGTAGGTTCGTAAAGTAATTCTAGTCCTGTCTTATTGTGTTCCCAGATGATCTCCTGATTCCTAGTTGACCCAGGAGATGAGAGGAGAGAAACACAGCTGCTGCTGCTCTGTAGCCCCACCTCTTGAGTCCCAGCTCCTGCCACTTCTATTTTTTAAAATCAGAACTGAGCAGTGCTCTGGTTAAAAAAAATAAAATGTGAAGACTAAATTCAAAACTCACCTTTTCCCAAAGCTTTTTATTTATTTAAATTTTTAAAAACTTTATTTATTAGAAAGATAGGAGGAGAGGGGGAGAAAGAACCAGATATCAATCTGGTACATGTGCTATTGGGGATCGAACTCAGGACCTCATTCTTGAGAGTTTAGTGCCTTAGCCATTGCACCACCTCCTGGACCACCCCAGAGCTTTTTACAATCCAAGTTTCCATACTTCAAACAGTGGGTTAGTACCTTGTGGTATGTAACCAAGTCGTAAATGGACACACAGTATATAAGTAATGATGAATTGAAATTTGCACTCCAAAGAAAAATATGTAAGCAATAAAGAAGAGGCTGGGGATGGCAGTTGTGTATTTATCAATAGCAGGTCTGGAAAATGTTTTGAGAATGGTTTTATTTAATTTAATTTATTATTATTATTACTTTCAGAACGGTTGGGTTTTTGAGACTGATTTGAAATGTGGCCAGAAAAAGGTGAGGGCAACACAGGTGAAACATATTGGCCCATGTTCCTGGCATTCCTGGGTTCCTGGCATCTTTGAGAGTTCTCCTGCTTCCCTGACTACACAGTTCCCAGTATCCAGCAGAGACAGACTGAGACGCCAGTGAGCAACACTTCCAACATCAACAACACTCAGATATGCATTCAGAGAGGCTGGGCCACAGGTTTCTGAAAGCTCATTTTATAACATCTTTTGACAAAGTCTTCTCTACTGTCTATCCCCCCTGAGCCAGAGTCAGGCACTAGATATGCAGAGGCAGTGCAGGGGGGAGATGAGTCTTGACGCAGGGACAGTGTGACTCTCCTGTGTAGTGGCACAGCTTACCACCTATTGTAAGAGATAGAGAACCCCCACAGGAGCAAGCAAGAGGGGTGTCCCCCACCCAAGTTGAGGTGAGCAGAAAGCAGATAAAGAGATGTCTGCATTACTATCCTACCCAGTGGGGGAAGAGTACTTCGAGAGAGAATGATGAAGAGTTTAGAGTTTATTCTGAAATCTATGGGAGAAAAAGCAATGAAAATTCAGCCTATGTGACATTCTTCTTCTTCTTTTTTTTTTTATTTTTATTTTTTACAATGGAAATATTGGCAAGACCATAGGATAAGAGTAGCACTACTCCACGCAATTCTCACCACCAGAACTTCGTATCCAATCCCCTCCCTTGATAGCTTTCCCATTCTTTATTCTTCTGGGAGTATGGACCCAGGGCCATTATGAGGTACAGAAAGTGGAATGTCTGGCTTCTGTAATTGCTTCCCTGCAGAACATGTTTATTACCATCTTTCTTTTTTTAATTATCTTTATTTATTTACTGGATAGAGACAGACAGAAGTCAAGCAGAAGGGAAAGATAGAGAGGGAAAGAGACAGACACCTGCAACCTTGCTTCACCACTTGCAAAGCTTTCCCCTTGCAGGTGGGGACTGGGGGCTTGAACCTGGGTCCTTATGCATTGCAACATGTGCGCTCAACCAGGTGCACCACCACTTGGTCCCTATTACCATCTTTCTATCTCTACCACAGCTCCTGCTCTCAACTTCAATTCCCTTCTCATAATCTCAAGAAATACAATTGGCTCTGAGAATCTGGACATCTTGCCTCCACACAGATTGGCTGTTCTATCATAATCCTTGTGGTGCTGCAATACAATAAGAAATATATACCAGTAATGCAACAAAGTAAAGGATTCTGGGACAGTGTGTGTGGGGGTGTTCAGGTTCTGGGGCATGATGGTGGAGGAGGACCTAGGTGGGGGGTTAGAGTGTTATGCAGAAAACTGAGAAATGTTACACATGTACCAACTACTGTATTTTACTATCAACTGTAAACCATTAGTCCCCCCCAGTAAAGAAAAAAGAAAGAAAGAAAGAAAGAAAGAAAGAAAGAAAAAAAGAAAGAAAGAAATCTCAACAATCCCTGTGTTGTGATGGTAAACTTTATAATCTATGGATTTCCCAATAGTACAAAAGCAATATGTATTTAACAAAAACCATATTTCAGACTTTCATATTGACCTCTGGGAAGAGTTCAATCTGTTTTGCAGACCTCAGGGAGAAGGTTTACTTAATAATTCTATCTTAAAGAGTCCCAGTGATTCACTCTTTCATGGCAGGACTTGTTCAAGTAGTCTCAGGAAAGCAACTCTGGAAAAACAACCTTTTGAAGAGACCCCCTCCAGCTATATGGACAGGACCTAAGGCAGGACCTTCTACATCAGCCATATGGCTTTGGGGCTGAACCCCACCTCCTCCACTGGCCCACTGCCCTTTGTAAGCACTGACCCATCTCAGAGGAAGATGTTCTTTGAGAAAAGAGTGCCATTTTCCAGGTTCTGCTAGCTGTTGTCTTCTTCCACCAACCCTTGACTCTTCACTAATTGGCATTTCAAGCAGCAAGCAATGAACCTTTGATATGTTAGCAATACTGCATGCTGATGCACTTCTATGCATCTCTCCCCACCCTTCTGACATGCTAATCTTTGGTAGCTTGAAACTAGACATAATAGGAGTAATTTTTACCATAGAAATGTACAAAACCTACAAGTCAGAGTTTTGAAAATTCCCAGAGAGTAACTTGTCCTACAGTTGCCTGCAGACCACTGAAGAAGAGCATTCAAAGCACTTATGAAGTGTGAAGTCATTTGAGCAAACAGGAGAAAAAGCAGGAAACACAGACAAGTGGTGATAGGGGTAGGAGCCTCTTGGCAGAGATTTGGGACTTTTTTTTTTTTTTTGGTCTGATGATTTCCATTTTTCCCTGTTTGGAGCTAAAGTCAACTGCTGAGTTATAAGGGAACCCAAGAAGAAAGTATAGAATCAGAGACCCAAACTAGTAAATCTAGAATTTGAAGAGAGCAGACAGGTTGCTAAGGCTTTCCAGTGGTGTGTATTAGGAGGTGTGAGAAAATGAGTAAACAAGATATCCAAAGAAGTGACAGGGAGAATTGAAGATTTCAGAGCAGCTCAAAGGATGTGAGAGCTGACCATGTGCAGGTGCTGAGCTAAAGACAGTGGACACAGAGGCGATCAAGAAAGATCCTCATCTTATTGCATCCTGTTGAGTTGGCTAGTAGTTAGGAGAAACAGAACAGTTATAAAATCCTAGTAAGAGTTGTGAAGCAGTAAAAGGACAGAGTAATGCCAAGTAGCAAGGAGTTTATGTTTCATAGGGTGGCAACCGCAATGAGAGAAGATGATTAAAAAGGAGAAAGCCTAATAAGTGTGTTTGATTGAAGGTGAGTGAGACAGGCTGGGAGTATAGATCGACCTGTCAATGTCCATGTTCAGTGGGGAAGCAATTATAGAAGCCAGACCTTCCACCTTCTGCACCCCATAATGACAGTAGAATACAATAGTTTGTACATGTGTAACATTCCCCAGTTTTCCTTTTTTAAAAATTTTATTTATTTATTATTGGATATAGAGAGGGGAGGAGTAGGTAGGGAGAGAGACAGAGAGACATTTGCAACCCTGTTTCAACACTCATGAAGTTTCCTGCCTGCAGGTAGGGACTAGGGGCTTGAACCCGAGTCCTTGCACACTGTAGTGTGTGCGCTTAGCCAGGTGTGCCACTGCCTGGCTCTACATTTCCAAGTTTACCACATAACAATATAATCCCCACTAGGTTCTCCTCTGCCATCTTGTTCCAGGACCTGAACCCTCTCCCCACCTCAGAGTCTTTTACTTTGGTGCAATACACCAACTCCAGTCCAAGTTCTACTTTGTGTTTTCCCTTCTGATCTTGTTTTTCAACTTATGTCTATGAGTGAGATCATCCCATATTCATCTTTTTGTTTCTGACTTACTTCACTTAACATGATTTCTTCAAGTTCTGTCCAAGATGAGGTGAAGAAAGTGAATTCACCATTTTTAATAGCTGAGTAGTATTCCATTGTGTATATAGACCACAACTTCACAACTTACTCAGCCACTCATCTGTTGGACACCTGGGCTGCTTCCAGGTTTTGGCTATTACAAATTGTGCTGCTATGAACATAGGTATACACAAATCTTTTTGGATGGGTATATTTGGTTCTTAGGATATATCCACAGAAGGAATAGCAGGGTCATAGGGTAGGTTCTCTTCTAGCCTTCTGAGAGTTCTCCAGACTCCTCTCCACAGGGGTTGAACCAATTTACATTCCCACCAGCAGGAGGGTTCTTTTGTCCCTACAATCTCTCCAGCATTTGTTGCTGCTACCTTTTCTGATGTATGACATTCTCACAGAAGTGAAATGGTATCTCATTATTGTCTTTATTTGCATTTCTCTGACCATCAATGACTTGGAGAATTTTTTCATATGTTTGTTGGCCTTTTGGGTCTCTTCTATGGAGAATATTCTTCACAAACTAATTTTAAATGAGAAAAGAAAAGAAGATAAGGAAGTGAGTAAGAGCACATTTCCCAATTTGAGTGAGACTAACCTGGCATTTGTCAAACTGGAACAGTTCCTAAGTCACTTACTAGAAGGAAAAAGGCAAAACCTGACTGACTGCATTAAGTGTCATATCAATGTGCGAACTAGAAGCCAGCCTTTCTCCCCTTCCTATCTGTTTGTATTCTTCACATTGACCTATTACTCTAATAATTTATTCATGTACCAAATGATCATTTTCTCATAATTTGTTAGTTATATTTCTTTACTTTTATTATCACATTAGAGTTTTACACATGGGAACCTATGAGGGACATCTTTGTTTACTAGTTTATAACTTGAAATGAATAGTTTATATAAACATTTAAAACAGAGGCAGAAAACTCCTAATCCAGTTTTATCACAATGCTAAAATGTTATCACTAATTCTTGTGCCTCCAAGCACTGTGCAAACAATCCTTGAGGAATGGCACTATCAATTATTAATAACTATGAAATTAGCATAGAGTTAGATTTTTTTCCCCCTAAGTATGCTTCATAACTGGAGCAGAAAACAAAAAGTGCTCTACTTTTTCCTATGTCTCTGAATCAGACAGCGCAAACTCTGGCTCTGTCCACTGAATGGCCCATCAATCTGAGAACTACAGCCCCTTCCCAGTACAGCACAACTCAGAAAGGAAGTACCCCATTCCCAGGACATCCTCTGAGATGGAAGGAGAAGACCATCTCCCAAGGAATTCCTGACAGGGACAAGTGACTCCAGTGCTCTCTACAAGCTTTATTGGAGTTTGTCACCCTCACCATGTGTGACAGACTGAGTTATGAGCTCCCAAAATTAATATGTTGGAATCGTATCCCTCTGAGGTAAAGAACAAACACCTCATCACAGACCCCCGCAAGCGTCAACCCGGCTTTGACCTAGCACGTTATGATTGGGCCCTCCTCAATCGCTATCGAACAGGCCATGGCCGGTGCACCGCTATGTTCCATCGCTGGGGAGCCAGAGACGACCCGAACTGCCCCTGCGGCTACAGACAGACTATGACCCACATAGTCAACGACTGCCACCTCTCCAGATTCAAAGGAGGTCTCGAAACTTTACATCAGGCTCAACCTGACGCTGTTGACTTGCTATGGAAGAAGGGCAAACGCTAGAAGAAGAAGTAGCTCAGAATGAGACCGTATTTGGAAATGGGCCCTGTGGACAGCTGAGTTAAAATGTGGGTGATAAGGCAAGTCATAATCCCATGTGACTAGTGTCCTAAGAAGTGAAGGATAGAAAACTGGCACCACAGACAGAGGGACAACCACCTTCAGCCAAGGAGAAAGGCCTCAGAAGAAAGCATATCTACTGGAATCTTGATCTTGGACTTCTGGCCTCCAGAATTGTAAGATTATATGCTTTTAATGTTTAAACCACCAATTCTATGGTGTTTATATGGTATCCTGGGTAGATTAGTACACCGCCTTTTCCCTAACTTCTACTAGCTCCTTCATGTCTCCATTACCCAATTCTGTTTCCAAGGGACCCTTGTGAACATGTAGATCTCCTTTCTTTTAGTATATGTGCTGCCAAAGCAAACACAATCTCCTTTCTTTTAAGACATGATCTGGGATGGGGAGGTGACTTGGCAGTAGCTCACTTGGTTTGCATGTATGAGACCCTGGGTTCCATCCCATAAAATGGCAAAGAGTTTTTCTTTGCCTTCCCCTTCTGCTGCCCCACTCCTTAAAAAACAAACAAACAAACAAACAAAATCTAGGTAGCTGTGCTTTGGATATTTATTTTATTTTATTGATGTTTTAATAATGATTAACAAGACTATAAGATAACAGGTACAATTCCACACAGTCCCCCACCACCAGAGTTCTGTATCCCATCCCCTTCACTGGAAGCTTCCCTATACTTTTTTTCCCCTTTATTAGGGGGATTAATGGTTTATAGTCAATAGTAAAATACAGTAGTTTGTACATGCATAATATTTCCCAGTTTTCCACATAATAATTAAACCCCTTCTATGTCCTCTGCTGTCATGTTCCAGGACCTATTTCCTGAACCCTCCCCCCACCCCAGAGTCTTCTATTTTGGTGCAATACACCAACTCCAGTCCAACTTCTGCTTTGTGTTTTCTTACTTTTCAGCTTCTTTTTTATTATTAGTGATTTAATAACGATCAACAAGATTGTGGGATAAGAGGGGTACAATTCATATACTTCTCACAACCAGAGTTCCATATCCTATCCCCTTCATTAGAAGCTTCCCTATTCTTTATCCCTCTGAGAGCATGGATCAGAGATCTCTATGGGACACAGAAGGTCAAAGGTCTGGATTCTGTAATTGCTTATCTGCTGAACATGGGTGATGGTATGCCCAGCCTGTTTCTGATCCATATGCCCAGCCTGTTTCTATCTTTACCTAGTAGGGTAGGGCTCTGGAGAGGTGAGGTTCCCGGATACCCTAGTGAGGTTGCCTGCCTGGGGAGGTTTCGGATAACATCATGGAAGCATCTGCACTTGAAAAGCAGTAAGATATAAATCAAACTGTTCATTAAACAGGAACCCAAAGATAGGGATATGGGTGTTCATGTGAGAAGAAGCTGTTTTAGGTATGTTCCATGTGGCCCATAACTTCAGTAATTTTTGCCTGAGCCTGACAGCTAACATGTAAGTGAACTAAAAGTATTGTCTAGGAAGATGGTGTCAGAGTTGAGAATAGGCCTAGAAAGCTGGATTAAGGCAGAGAGTAGTTCCCAAATACGAGGAAAGTATATAAATACCATTAATTGGGAGTCGGGCTGTAGCGTAGCGGGTTAAGCACAGGTGGCATAATGTACAAGGACCGGCGTAAGGATCCCAGTTTGAGCCCCTGACTCCCCCCCCACCTGCAGGGGAGTCGTTTCACAAGTGGTGAAGCAGGTCTGCAGGTGTTTGTCTTTCTCTCCCCCTCTCTGTCTTCCCCTCCTCTCTCCATTTCTCTCTGTCCTACCAACAATGACAACAACAATCGTAACTAATAAATAAATACCATTAACTGCTAACCCCATTGATCTGATTTAGGGCCCATGTCTACTCATATTTAACACAGGAGCCTATGTGATCTCTGAGTCTCTGTCAATCTGTGTTTGCAGTCGATGATCACAGGTGGAAACATTTTAGGCTCTACTCATTTCAGGACCAGTCTTCCTCAAGTGGCAGAGTAGGCTAGATCCAGCCTCCCTTCAGAGTGGGGTAGTCCGTACCATTTCTGCTCTACAGTGAGGTCAATGTCCTGGAGAGGTCCAAGAGGGCTTATGATGATGTTCTTAATGAAGGTGTGGTGTAAGAAAATGTGACTACCTTATTACCTTGGCCATGGTAGTGACTGAGCCATGGCAGACTACTGAAGAACTACTTTGGATCTCAGTATCTGCATTTGAATAGAAAGCATAGAGCAAAGGGACTCTTCTATCTGATTCTCACCCACACAAAACCCTGCCTTGCTCTCTGCCCTCCTCACAGGGTGTGTTTACAACTGTTTCCTACCCTATGGACATTGGTGCTCCATAGAAGTTACCTGACTTTTAGCTATATGATTAAGGAACTATATATTAACTGCTGCTGGTGTCCCCTGAAGTTACCCCATCTCCAGCAATTTTCTAAGACTGAAATACTCAATCATAGTGAAAAGGATTGCTTTTTTTTTTTTTTTTTTTTTTTGGTAATAGGAAACCTTCAAATGCCTCTGGTAGAGACCAGACTGCATGGAGGCAGCAGCAGAAGGCCAGTTACCTCCCTGTTCTAGAAATAGGGGGAGGGATGCCTTAGAGGACAGAAGACAAATGAATGCAACTGAGAGAGCCCTGCCCTTCTTCTGAAGGCTCTGCACAACCCTTTAATTCTCAGTTCTAGTGCATATTGGGGAACTAGGTGAAGGCCATGATTCTTAGAGTCCAGTTGTCCTGTGGCAAATCCCCTGTGCCTCTGAGAACTTCATCTATATTCTGTGCCATCAAAGCATGGGGTCAGGGACAAAGACATGCCAGGAAATACCAGAAATTCAACCACTCCACAGTCCTGCAACAATTGACATGTGTTGAGTCATTTAGACAAACCCCAAACCACAAATAACCTTCATAAAAGGGAAAAAGAAATTGCAAGTGCCAAATTCTGGCAACATAGTACCTAGAATACCAGTTGTTGACCTTATTATCATATTGCTGGCTCTGACCTGAGGTGCAGTGCTGCTGGCCAGCTTCTCAAAAAACCATCTTACTGCCTGCCTATCATGAGTCCCAGAAAAGTTCAAATTTCAAAATTAGAAATACCATTCCTAAGACTGACATTTTAACCATACTTTTCTGGTTGTATGAGTTTAAACTCTTTTACTAAAGTTAAATATCATGTAAACAACACTCTTTGATTTAATTAGAACCCCTAGCTCAGGTTTTATGATTTTTTTTCTCCCAGTATATATAGAATCATATGTTGTGTTTTTTTTCCTGGAGTGGGTTAAATCATCACAGTTACTAGGATTAGATATTATCCTTTGGGGAGGGGGACAACCATCAGTATGTATGATTTTCAAGTAGGAAGGTTTAGAAGAGACAGATTAAATATTCTCAGAGCCCCTAAAATAACCAATTCCTTGTTTGAAGGTAGGAATTGTCCACCTTGTGATTTATTCAATATCCCATTGGCAATTTGTTAAAAAGAAAAAAAAAATCTGGGGGCCAGGTGGTAGCACATTGGGTTGAGTGCACATAGTGTGAAGCAAAGACAGGCACAAGGATCCCAGTTCAAGCCCCTGGCTCCCCACCTACAGGGGGGTTGCTTCACAAGTGGTGAAGCAGGTTTGCAGGTATCAATCTTTCTCTTCCTCTCTATCTCCCCATCTCTCTCAATTTCTCTCTGGCCTATGCAACAACAATTGAAAAAAAAATAATAGATTCCAGGAGCAGTGGATTTGTAGTGCAGTAGGTACCAAGCCCCAGTAATAATCCTGGAGGCAAAAGAAAAAAACAAAAACCTGTCTTGAAATATACTTCGCACATCACTCAGCGTACCATATTAAAATGGCTTTTTAATACATTGGCTTTTAATACATTCACCAAGTTAGGACTCCATTACCATACTCATTAGGGCACTGTTACTTCTCCAAAAAGAAGCCGTGCCCCAACATCATGCCTTAGTCCTTATGATGAGCAGGTGCTCATTCCCACTCCTAAGTAGTCCCTAATCTAGTTTCTGTTTTTTACAGTTTTGCCTAGTCTGGATATTTCATAAGAATGGAATCATACAGGTGTAACTCTGTTTTCCTTACCTTCTCCCTTCCTTCCTTCCTTTCTTCCTCCCTTCCTTCCTTCCTTCCTTTCTCTTCCTTCTTCCTTTTCTTCTTTCTGTCTCTCTGTTTTCCTTTAACCCTAAACCTGTTGTTTTCGCCGGGCTGGCTTCACGGGCGGGTAACAGATGACCAGGGACTCATGGTTGAGCTGTAGGCAGTATCTCTTTATTCATGCAGGATGCAGTGCAATCTATACCAAGCTAAGCTAAACTTAACTACAAACAATCTTGTCCTTATAAATATACTAGCCCAGTAGGGTGGGAACAGGTTGCAACGCAGAGAGGGTGGAGAGAAAAGTGACTGGTGAAAATCAGGGTGTGACAAGGAGAGGGGGCAGAGCAGGCAAGAATTCTATCACTGAACCACTAATGCCCTGGAGGGAGGGTGGTGCTTGTTAACAGCGGTTATGTAAATAGAATGAAGTGGTTATGTAAATAGAATAGTGTTAAGCAGGGGGGATTAAACTAATGAAACAGAAGGGGTTTTTAGAAGCATACCAACATAAACCTTAAGCCTAACCTACCATATATGGCTCTGTGTGACTTCTTTCATTTAGCATTGAATGTTTTAAACAATTTTTGTTATCTTTATATATTTATTAGATAGAGACAGCCAGAAATCAAGTGAAGGGGGGAGATATAAAGGGAGACACCTGCAGCATTACTTCACCACTCATGAAAGTCTTCCTTCCATATGTGGGGACTGGAGGTTTAAACCTAGGTTCTTGAGCATTGTAACATGTGTGCTCAACCAGGTGTGCCACCAGCCAGCTCCACATAACAATCTTAAGGCCTGGTTTTAAAGTAAATCTTAAAAATTGGTTAAAAGTCATCATATAGTAATTGGCACAAAGTCAAGATGCTCAATAAATACTTATGGGAATGAAGTTGTCATTAAGTTATTTGCCCAGAATTATAAAAATAGTTAAATTATTCTTATTAAATACTCTTAAGCAAATAGTGAATTAATCAGTTTTAAAACTTTCCCATTCAAGAATAAAAATCAAGAATCTGTGCTTAAAAGCATTGTAGCTGCAAGAAGCTTGATTTTTCTGGAATGATTTGTTCTCAGGGACTCCAGATAGTATGTCTTGGTGAGCTATGTGTCCACTCCTTTTTATTTGCTCAGTCAGTTCTTTATCATTAACGTCTGTGATAATACAAATTTCATTCTCTAGATCTATGGCCACTAAATTCTATTACAACTGTCTTTCTCCTGTATCATATGAATAGCTAATACGTTTTGACACAATACTGGCCCATATTTTTCATTCAGACAGCATCTTTTATCATCACTGTTGAAAATTTAAAATATACTGACCTAAGACCAATCTTTTGTTGGTATGTTTTAAAAACCCCTTCTGTTTCATTTGGTTTAAATCCCCCCCTGCTTAACACTGCATTCTATTTACATAACCACTGTATTCTATTTACATAACCACTGCTGTCTATTTACATAAATCACTTTTACATTTACATAAAACACCACCTTCCCTCCAGGGCATTGGTGGTTTAGTGGTAGAATTCTCACCTGCTCCACCCCCTCTCCTTGTCACACCCTGATCCTCTCCTTGTCACACCCTGATTTTCACCAGTCACTTTTCTCTCCACCCTCTCTGCGTCACATCCTGTTCACACCCTACTTGGGAAGTATATATAAAGACAACATTGTTCGTTTTAGTTAGTTGTTAGTTTAGTCTAGCTTGGTATAGATTGCACTGCATCCTGCATGAATAAAGAGATACTGCGTACAGCTCAACCATGAGTCCCTGGTCGTCTGTCTCCCATCAGTGAAGCTCAGCCCAACAACCTTTGAAAACCCTCTTCATGGTTTTTTTTTTTTTTTTTTTTTTAATATGGTAGCTTGTACAATGAGATACCACTGAGTGGAATCTTGGGACCATTTATTATTATTACTTATTTCTTTATTCATTTATTTTTATTTATTTATTATTCCCTTTTGTTTTCCTTGTTTTTTATTGTTGTTGTAGTTATTATTGTTGTTATTGCTGATGTCATCATTGTTAGATAGGACAGAGAGAAATGGAGAGAGGAGGGAAAGGCAGAGAGAGGGAAAGAAAGATAGTCACCTGCAGACACCTGCAGACCTGCTTCACCACCTGTGAAGTGACTCCCCTGCAGATAGGGAGCCGGGGGCTCAAACCGGGATCCTTATGCTAGTCCTACACTTCGTGCAAAGTGAGCTTAACCCATTGCACTACCGCCTGACTCCCTATTATTACTTATTTAGAGAGAGGAGAGAGAGAAAAGACAACTCAGCTGCACTCCACAGAGCTCTCCTAGTCTATTATTGTCTATGGTACCTAGGCTTGAACCCAGGATCTTGTGCAGGATAAGGTAGTCACTTCAACAGGTGAGCTATTCCCTGGATCTTCTTTGTATGTTTTTCACTACTGACATTTTGAGCACATCTCTCTGGCTTGTTGTGTTTGTTATGCTGAAGTTAAGATTTACCGTTGTAAATAACAGCCTTTGGTTTACCAAACTTTGAAGCAGTTGTAAAGGTTTTCTAAATATGACAGTTATCCCCAAAGTCATATCCAAGACTATCTTATACGTATTCCTTGAGAGAATTAAGTAGCAAGTGATCCATAATGACTACAATTAGATATTTCCTTGGTGACAGTTCTGATAATTATTTTTTAGTCATTTCTGCTCATTAGTTACCTTGCTAATTCTTCTCAAGTTACTAAATTACTGGCAACTATTTAGGGACTCTAAGTCTCCAGAGTTTGTGGTTTGTGCATTTCTCTGCTTTAATTGAAGATAAATTAATTCTTTCATATTATCTTCCCCAAGTTTAGTTCCTAATTCTAGTGTTGAATCTTCATATAACCTAGAACCCACTATTGGCAGTGGTAGCTACCCGTCAAGTTCAAACTTAGAGAAAATGTGGTGCTGACTCTTTGGTGCCTCCCCCTCCCCCCCCCCCCCCCCACACTGCAATGACACCCTTCTGGAAGTTCTTGGAAACCAAAGGAACTGTTCTCATAAATCACACTTGAGAGCAGTTGCCTTTCTGGAAACCTTGTAATTAGTGTCCAGGAAGGTTTGGCTCTAGCTGCCATCTGACTCCTCCAGTGCCCAGAGCCATCTCAGGTCCAACCCTCCTTCTCACAGTGCCCCCACCCCTTTGGTTTATGGCTTCTCTGAGCTACTCTTTATCTGGCTCATTATAACTGGCAGCCGGCCTGATGCCTTATCCTTTAAGGGCAGGAATCACGTGGAGAGCAGATTCCCCTTTAAGACTTTGAGCTGACCCAGCATCAGATAATTTATACAGACTGTTCTTGTTCTTGTTCTTTCGTACTTCAATGTAACTGTTCCCCAGCACTAACCAGCTTCCTCTCTTTAGAGTTGTTCTCTTTTCCGGAAACTATCTAGCCTGTTCCCAATTTTCTGTAGCCCTACATCTTAATTACAAAAATTGGAAAATCATATGTAGAGTTTCATAGAAGGATAAATAGAACTCCCATATGCACCCACAATTTATTCACTTTAAATGTATTTCTTTCAAAATGCAGTTGATCATTTGGTTCTGAAACCAGATGGTATAAAAATTATCATTCGCTAAAGTAGAGATATTAGTGGTTATAATCTTTTAGAAAGGTGATTTAGTAATTTGTGTCAGGACCACTCAAAAATCTTTGGGATTACACATTCCACTTAGGGATTTGTTTTTATTGTTATTATTATTGCATAGAGATATAAAGAAACCAAGAGGGTAGGGGGAGGTAGAGATGGAGATAAACAGAGAGACACCTGCAGCACTGCTTCCCCACTTGTGAAGCTCAACCCCTGTATGTGGGGACAAGGGACTTGAGCTTGTTTCTTTGTGCACTATAATGTATGTGCTCAACTGGGTGAACTACCACTTGACCCCTCAGAAATTTATCTTAAAGACATCAGTAGACATGCACCATAATTTTTGTGTAAAAAGTATCATGCAGAATTTCTGTATTGGGGAAGCTTGGAAATAATCTAATTGTCCAAAATAGAACTAAATAAATAAAATATGACTGTTAAATAGCTATTGTTATGTCTTTGAACTATTGTTTTGAAATAAGAGTAATTCCAAAACTTTTAAAGAGCCTTTAAATTTTTTCATTGAAAAATGGGATATAACAATATATGTAACAATATCCAGATTTCATCAGAGAAAATAAATCCTTAGGACAAACACAAAAACATTAATAGCATTTATCTCTAGGAAAAATTACTGGCGGTTTTAAAGATTGTTTTTCTGAATACTCCAAACATTCCACGATGAATATATTACTTTTTAGCTAGAGAAACTATTGTCATTTGCTAAAAAGAAATGAAGGGGGGCTGGGTGGTGATTCACTCAATTGAATGTACGTGTTACAATGCACAAGAACCTGAGTTCAAGCCCCTGGTCCCCACCTGCAGGGGGGAGCTTCCACAAGCAGTGAAACAGTACTGCAGTTGTCTCTCTGTGTATCTCTCTGTTTCCCCCTTCTTTCTTGATTTCTCCCTGAGTCTATCCAATATATAATATGTAAAACATTTTATCTATTTATTTTTTATAATTTTTATTTATGAAAAGGAAACACTAACAAAAACCATAGGATAAGAGGGGTACAACTTCACACAATTCCTGCCACCAGAACTCTGTATCCCATCACCTCCCCTGATAGCTTTCCTATTCTTTATCCCTCTGGGAGTATGGACCCAGAGTCAATATGGGGTGCAGAAGGTAGAAGGTCTGGCTTCTGTAATTGCTTCCCCGCTGAACATGGGCATTGGCAGGTCGATCCATACTCCCAGCCTGTCTCTCTCTTTCCCTAGTGGGGCAGGGCTCTGTGGAAGTAGGGCTCCAGGACACATAAAATGATATGAAAGCTCAAAACCTAGCAAAATCACTATAAGCCTTTTCTGTAATTTCCACTCCATCCAATGTCAAGGTTCAGAAACAAGAGGAACTGATAGTTAATAAACCAAATCCTCTAGCTCAAGCAGGTACACATTTTTCTGAACCTCTGGGTAAGGAAACAAAATCACAATGAAAAAAGTGGGGAAACCATGGTGTACATCTAAATCAGTTATCTGCAAAGGCATGCTCTTCTCACTTCTTTTTTCCCCCCATCATCAGCGTTCTTGTTTTATTATTATTATTATTAGTCATTTTATAATGATTAACAAGATGGTAAGATAACAGGGGCTCCACACCATTCCCATTACTAGAGTTCCATATCCTACCCCCTTCCTATTCTTTATTGCTCTGAGAGTGTGAACCAAAATTCTTTATGGGGTGCAGAAGGTAGAAGGTCTGGCACCTGTAATTGCTTCTCTGCTGAGCATGGACTTTGGCGGGTTGATCCATACCCACAACCTTTTTCTATCTTTCCCTAGTGGGACAGTGCTCTGGGGAGGTGAGGTTCCGGGGCACATTGGTGAGGATGTCTCTCCTAAGGAAGTCAGGATGGCATCATGATAGCATCTTCAACTTGGTGGTAGCACCTAGAAGGAGCCAAAGGAGAGCAGGAACAAGGCCTCATGGGGCTGCCACTCTTAAATTTAAATTTACTTTTGGTAGCAAAGATATCCAACTATCTTAATTTTTTTAACCTGGTTGAAATTTTTAAAAATATATATATATTTTTTTAACTTTAGAGTTTTATTAAGTATAGTTTACAGTATAGTCTTTTTTTCCACCACTCCCATCACCAAAGTTCTGTGTCCTATAATGTTTATCTATGGGGATGGGGACACAGGATATTCAACCATCTATACAATTCTTGTTGTAGCTGACTTTCTCTACCTAAGTATGTTAGTTCTTTGAAGAATTATATCTAAAAGACAGCCTGATTCATATAAATAAAATTGATAGCAGTGTGTGTGTGTGTGGGGGGGTGTCTTTCTTTTTGGGTGCAGTAGCCATTGTAAACAAATGTTAGCGACAAATCTTAGAGAAATTAGTTTATCATAATAAAATTGAAGGAAGCTGTCATCTCTTCAGCTCCTCTGAGAACATGCTTGTGTATGGTACCATCAGAATTCTGCCTGGCCATGAGGTGGCCTGACAGGCTGCAGAAACCCCCAGGGAGGAGCTAACTAGGCCTCTAATGTGTCATCCCAAGGCCCATAAGGTTGTTCATAAGGCATGCCACCTGGACTTAAGATAAGAATTTATAATTATGCCACATGCACACTTGTCCTTTCACTGTGTAACTATGATCACTCTGTGCTGCTAGGTGGTTATCAGAAGACATCTCAGGAACTGAGCAGACATGGTTGAGTTGACCAAAGTCCAGCTATCATATCTCATACTTTACAGTTAGGAAACAGGAGGCCCAGAATAGATAAGCACTTTTTACAAGGCTAGACAACTTTGATTACACCGGCTTCTCAGAGCTGGACTGTTTAGTACAGCAGGGCTGCGCTGTTGCCACAGGTGGCTTCTGTATGCTTGCTCCATATGTAGAAATGAAAGCTCTCATGGCTTTTCAAGACTGAGTCTGGAGAAAAGAACATAACACTTTTATTTGTGCTTTTTTTTTTTTTTTAATAAATGCAGAGAGGAAGAGAGAGAAAGGGTGAAAAGGACCAAAGCACTGAAGCTCCCTTCAATGCTTTGAGGGCTGGACTTGAACCTGTGTCACACACAGGGCAAAGCATCGCATGAGCCAATGAGCTACTTTGCCTGCCCTCATTCACACTTTTTCTATTGGTTACATATTAAATTATTATCTTGGATATGTTGAATTAAGTATGAAATTAAAGCTTATTTTACCTTTTTGATTTTGTTTGTTTTTAGATATAGACAAGAGGCAGAGCTTGATGTCTAGGCGGGGCCTATACCCCCTCTCTCTCCTTATGCTGAAAGAGACTATAGCAACTGTAGCTTCCTCCAGTGCAGTGGGGGCTGGGCTTGAACCTGGGTCATGCTCATAGCAAAGCAGTGCACTATCCAAGTGAACTGTTTCACCAACCCTTTTGCTTTTATATATATTTTAAAAGTTTCTCTCTCTCTCTCTCTCTCTCTCTCTCTCTCTCTCCTCTCCCTCCCACTCCTACTGTCAGAAATTTACTGGGACTTCATGCCTTCACTATCTCACTCTTCCTGGCAGGTTATTATTGTGTTTTTTTCAGGTAGAAAGTGAAAAGCAGAGAGAATGAGAAGCAGAGAGAAGAAGAGACAGAAAGAGATGGAGAGACATCACCGCATTTCTTCACTGTTATGAAGCTCCCCCTTTGTATGGTGTCCCCATGTGTTGGCTGGGGACTCAAACCCAGGTCCTCCTACATGGTAAAGTGTGCACTCTATCTGATGAATCATCTCCCAGCCCCTACTTACCATTTTTTAAAATGTGGTTACAAGAAAACATGGAATCACAAGTGAGGCTCATTATATTTCTGTTGGAGTCTGTTGTAAAATGTGTCTCTTCATTTGTAGAATGAAACTCAGTGAAGACACATGTAAAATAGACCTGCTTCCCACCGCTTTTTCTCTCCAGAACACTCAGGTCTCCCGACATTCACATGCATGTATGTTCACAGATTTTAAAAGAAAAATTTCCCTTCTATTTCCACTTAGATTCATCTTTAGTAGGGCTTTTTTTTTGTTATTGTTTAAGTCAAGTGCTATTTGGAACTTTCTGCTGTGTAGTTTGTAAATAGCAAGCCAGGAGTTGGTAACTCAAGCCACAATACTGAAACTGGCTTGCCTAGCACAGAGGCTTTAGAGACTGCACCCACTTACAAACTCCACACAGTGGTAAGCCAGTGGTAAGAAGACATGGGGGCCAGCTCATAGACAGGAAATGCACCTAGGTAATGCATTGAAACTACTTACAATCTGACTGTGACATGAATTACTTATACATATTTTTTCTTTTTTACCAGAGCACTGCTCAGCTCTGACTCATGGTGATGTGGGGGATTGAATCTGGGACTTTGGAGCCTCAGGCATGTGAGTCTTTTTGCATAACCATTATGCTATCTCCCCCTCCCCTGCCCTGATGAATTATTTATAGCTCTCTCATGGCATCCTTATATTGAAGGTCAATGCCAATGCAGGACCTGTACTCCCCTCTCTGAATCTGTGCTGAGTGTCTGTGTATAGGATCAACACCTCATTCTTTAATTGGCTCTCCTCTAAGCAGTTCTAGTAACAGCAGTTTCTCACTATAACTCGGCTTCTTCATTTAACTGTTTAAATATGGATGGATTCATCTAGCTGCCAGTCCAGTACTTCCAAGTTGGTTTATGCCACTCCTTTCACAAAGAATTTATAGCAACTAAATTAAAAAAAAAAAAAGAATTTATAGCAACTGGATGATATAGGTGGGCTTTTGTTGGATTTTTTTTTTTTTTAAAAAAAACATCCTTTAGGGGAGTCGGGCAGTAGTGCAGCGGATTAAGCCCATGTGGCGCAAAGCACAAAGACCAGTATGAGGATCCCGGTTGGAGCCCCCAGCTACCCACCTGCAGGGGAGTCACTTTACAAGTGGTGAAGCAGGTCTACAGGTGTCTATCTTTCTCTCCCTTTCTCTGTCTTCCCCTCCTCTCTCCATTTCTCTCTGTCCTATCCAACAGCAACAGCATCAATAATAAAAAACAACAAGGGCAACAAAAGGGAATAAATAAATATTTTAAAAATAATCATAATAAAAACCATCCTTTGGGACTGGGGAAACAGCATAATGGTTATGTGAAAGATTCTCATGGCTAATGCCCCAAGTCCTGGGGTCAATCCGCAGCACCACCCTAAGCCAGAGCTGAACACTAATCTGGTCTCTGTGTGTATCTTTCTCTCTGCATCTCTCTGTTACTAAAAATAAAAAATCATCCTTTAATTTCATCTTTCAGATAGCCTAATTAGAAATAACAAATTCACAGACTAAAAGGCCCAAGCAGTTATAGTGATGAGAAGTAAGGCAACAGGGAATGGTGGGGATGCTCCCAAGTGGAGAGTGATAGCCCCATCTACAGGGGCAGCCACTGGCAGAAACAGACTGCTTGTTGCCTGCCTTGTGAAGATGCATAAGTGACATTTTACAGCTTCTGATTTTTCACAAGAAGCCAGATTCCCAGATTTTAATGTAGAACTCTGATTTTTCTTTTAATTTGAGGGTTCTAAATTAATTCTCTATTGTCCCAACTCAGCCAACCAGTTTATAATTTCTGATCTTGTTCACTTACCTGTCTAGATAGTAGGTTTTTCTGGAATGGGATATTTAGCTCTCACTTCCCCCATATAGCTTTTGTTCTTTGTTATCTTCCCTCTAACTCTTTGCATGGTGCATAGCATTTCAATGACTTGTGATTTTCAATATTAGATACAAATTTGCTACCTTTATAGTCACTCTAGATCCTTCTTTTCCCTTATTTTAAAATTTTTATTTATTTACTGTTATTATTTTATTGTTTATGTTACTGGGCTTCATAGCTCCAGGCAGACACCTCTCTTTCTCTCTCTCTCTCTTTCAAGAGAAATTCACTATAGCACCAAAGCTTCCTTCAGTGCAGTGGAGGTTGGGCTCCCCTCTTTCTTAGTCATTCCTCTTCATGTCCTTCCTCTTGTTTCTTTAAGCTCTTCAGATACCGCAAAGGAAGAGGAAATATGAATAGGTTGTAATGACTCTTCTCTGAGCACACACTTCCATCTGTAAAACACTGTAGGTAAAGCCCCCTTTCCATGTCTTAGTTTTTACATTGTCATTATGTTGTTAAAGTGACAGATACTCAGAAAGAAGAGGGGTCAAATTCCAGGTTAGGGTCCAGGAGACCATTTATTTATTTATTTTTGATGCTGGGGCTTTTGATGCTTGTCTATTCCACCTTCCTTTCCAATATCAAATAGAGGCAGAGAGAGAAAGGAGATTCCCTTGTACTGCTCCACCATTGGTGCAGCTTTATTTGTGTGTGGTCCTCCACGTGATTCTGGGAGCTTGAACTCAGGCACTCATGATACAATGCACACTCCACTGGATGAGTCATCTCCCAGTCTAAGGTCTCTCCTTTGATTTAAGGACTGCTGAAAGCATGTCTGCCCCATGGTCCTACTTGCTGTCCCCATGCAGCTTTGATCCCCACCCCACCCCATTTCAGCTCTCCATGCACCCCCATCCCATCTTTGAAATCTTTCTTTTCTGGGGGCTTGTTCTCTGAGATGAGCCACTGCCTCCTGATACTCAACCCCATTAATCCAGATACTTTGTCTTTGGTGATATGCTCTCACCAAGGGTGAGATCCTAGGAAAAAAGCTAGACTGTTTCTAAAAGGGCAGTCAAAATCTTTAAGTCAAGTTCAGTTCTGTAACTCACTATTTTGGGTCTAACACATAGTTGAGGTGTGTGTGTGTGTGTGTGTGTGTGTGTGTGTGTGTTTGCTTTTTTCTGTGTGGCACTGATAAAGTCACGAGCTGACTTTTGTCTATAGGAAACAGATCCAGACCACTTCTCCATGGATGCTCTGAGTCAATTTTTTGAGAACTACACCATAACCATAAAATATGTTAAAGCATATTTTAAGGAATTGAAAGAAGACAGCTATGTTTTTCAGGAAATGAACTGAGAAACACTCAGTGAAGAGAGTCAACATATCAGCCTATGTATTAAAAAGACTCAGTCTGTGCTTTTAAAAGTTTGAGACATACAATCAATTTTCCCCTCTCATATTAATTAAATAGAGATTTATATGACTACAAACTAATAGGAGTGTACATAAATACCATTCCCACCACCAAAAGCATGCCTGAGTTTTTACACAGGTGAAAGCAAAAAAAGCCTAGACCTGGGAGAACAGAAGAACCAGTGGCACAGCTATATACAAATAATGTCAAATGACATAAATTATGGTGATGTTGCGTATTATACAACAAATCCTAACAAATGGATTTTTCGAAGTTAACCCAGTTACCAAACAATGTGATTATAACAGTAACTATCTATTGTCTTCTTGAACCCTAAGACAGCAGGAACCTCACATTTCCACTATAGAGCCTATATTTCCCCCAGACCTGGAACCTTAGGGTGGGTGCACTTTCCTGCATGCTTCTTTTAATTCAGACCAAATCAACCTAATCAATGCAACGAGTATCACCTCCGCATGCTTCACTTCAGACGGTGTCCAGAGACTACAGGTGTGGAATGACAACCCTTCAGCTTCATTACTCGGGTGAGACCTTTCCTTTCATAGTATTTTCTAATTCCATTCTAGGTGGTTCATTTCTTAACAAAGTCCCAAAACCTACATATAGACCAGGTGCCATGAGATAGAGCATATGTTCACATGTATCCATAAACTAGGGCAAAATATATACCTGAAAGCAAAAGTACACAATAGTCTGCAGTGAGTAGCCCCCAACACTTCTGCGCTATTCCAGCCTTTAGGTCCATGATTGTTCAACAATTTGTTTGGCTTTCTATGTTAACTCTCTTTTCAGCCACCAGGTTCCAGATACCAGCATGATGCCGACCAGACTTCCCTGGACAGATAACCTCACCAATGTGTCCTGGAGCTCCACTTCCCTAGAGCCCCACCCTGCTAGGGAAAGAGAGAGATAGGCTGGGAGTATGGACCAACTAGTCAACACTCATGTTCAGTAGGGAAGCAATTACAGAAGCCAGACCTTCCACCTTCTGCATCCCACAATGACCTTGGGTCCATACTCCCAGAGGGTTAAAGAATAGGAAAGCTATCAGGGTAGGGGATGGGATACAGAGATCTGGTGGTGAGAATTGTGTGGAGTTATGCCCCTCTTGTCCTATGGTTTTGTTAATGTCTCCTTAAATAAATAAATAAATAAATAAACATAGAAAAGAAAAAAAAACAGGCATGTGGTGGGAAGCCAGCCATCCTTGTAGACTCATGGCCATACCGAGTTGGTAAGACACCAGTGGTGGACCAGAGTAAGCTTTGCCAGTGGCATCTACCTGACTCGTGAAATACAAGAGCGGCCACACAGAAACTACTGTGATTTGGAAGGTGACACATGTGATACAAAATTCAAAGTTAAGCTGCTGTTTGAAGATTCAATGTACACACACATGGGATTTGTTTTTCAAGAGTTTTTTCCCCCAAAATCTTGGAGCTTGTGAGGCTTCTTTAAATTTCTTCAACTAGTGACACCATGACAGACATTTAAAAATTCTCAGTAGGAACAGATGAGCCTTCCCAGCCCTATTTTTAAAGATAGGGATTATTAAGAGACCGTTTAGTATTTGAGGGCATACATTTTTGCCTTCATATTTCATTCTGGGCAACATACACCAACTTAAACTTGGTGTTTGAGATCACACAAGTTGATTATCTTCAGAGAAGAGCATGCCTTGATGTTCCTATGCTTTAGTAGATTGGGGGGGGGCAAATGCTAGAAGAAGAAGTAGATTGGGGTAGATTCCTGCTGTCCCATCTCATACCACATAAGTGTACTTCATCTTGTGCCTCTTGACTTCTGTTTTGGGTCACACTGCATGGTCTATGTTTTCTGATGTAGGGTGTGTCTTGATGCTTCACAACTGGTATTATAGATACACCTTGCTCCACATTCCCATGGCTTGAGATATAGTTTATTGCTTATGAAGTGTGGTGCATGTCTAAATGGAGTATTCCATGCTCTCTGTGGATACATCTCTACATCGACAGTGACTAGGAGGACTCCAGCCCCTGAGGGGGGCTGCATTGGAGAAAGAACCATACAGTTATATAACTCTGTACTTTGATAAACTCTAAATTTTAAAGTGAGTGTGTGCCAGATTAGCTTCATGGGCGAGAGACAGACGACTAGGGACTCATGGCTGAGCTGGGAAGCAGTATCTCTTTATTCATGTGGAACGCAGCACAATCTAAGCTATCTAAACTATCTATAATCACAATCCTGTCCTTATATATATACTCGCCAAGTAGGGTGGAAACAGGATGTGACGTAGAGAGGGTGGAGCAAAAAGAGACTGGTGCAAATCAGGGTGTACTATGAGAGGGGGCGGAGCAAAAAGACATCATGAACCAGTGGGAATTAAACCAATGCCCTGCAGGCAGGGCGGTGCTTAGTTAACAGTGGTTATGTAAATAGAATACAGTGTTAAGGGTGGGGGGATTAAACCAATGAAACAGAAGGGGTTTTAGAAGCAGAATTAGAAGCATACCAACAAGTGTGCTACTCCCAGTCACCTGGTGTCTGTTTTTTGGCAATGCTTCCCCTCATGCTCACCTCATATTCATGACCACATAGGAGCAGGCATTTTGAAAATCTGCCTACTAGCCACAGGCATCTGGCTTAGAGCTGGGTTCCAGGCAGCACCTGGTCACCTAGATTTACCTTTGCCAGACAGACCCCATGCCCAAACCAGTGATGAGTAATGTAGGGGTGGTACTGTGAACCATGTTAAACTAGTCAGACTCTTCCCCTGGGATTTTAAAACTGAAACAGGTGAAGAATAAGTGCCTTCCTAGGAGATCAAAACATAACATAGAGGGCTGGGGACATCGCATAATGGCTATACAAATGACTTTTATGACTGAGACTTTGAGGTTCCAAGTTCAATTCCAAGCTGAGTAGTATTCTAGTATTTATATCTCTATCTCTCATTCTCTCTCAGTGTGTGTCTTATTAAAATAAATAAATGAAATTTTTTTTTTTGGCCTGAACTTTTTTTTTTTTTTTTTAACCAGAGCACTAGTCAGCTTTGGTATGAAATATTTTTTAAAATACAATATATGACAATGTAGACAGGCATTGGCAACTAGCTCGAAGAGCAGGGAGAGGACACTACTAAAAAAAAAAGAAAGAAAGAGAGAAAGGCCTACTCCCAGAGGGATAAAGAATAGGGAAGCTTCCAATGGAAGGGATAAGAACTGTAGTGGAAGGAACTGTATTGAATTGTACCCCTGTTATCTTACAAGCTTGTAAATCATTGTTGAATCATAATAAAGCAATTAAAAAGTGGGGAAAAGGCTAATAGTCAAATCTGAATTTCAGTTACTGTGAGCAAGAAAATTCTGCATCTCCCACCCACAGATGAGAAAGTGAGGGAAGAATGTGTATTTTTGGAGAGAGAGAATGTGTTTGGTTTTAAAGGAGCAGAAATTCGTCCCTAACTTTGTATGGGAGCCTAAGATAACCATGTAAACATGTTTTTTGTTTGTAATTTTCTATTGTTGATCATGATGTAAACATGTTTTTATTAGTGATTTAATACTGATTTACAGAATTATAAGATAATAGGGGTATAGTTCTATACCATTCCTACCACCAAAGTTCTGTATCTTTGTCCCCTTCCATTGGAGACTGTAGAGGTTCTACCAAGATCAGAGATATGGGCTGACTTCATAACAATATTTATATAGTTTTTCTGTATTCCATTTTTTCTATGGTCCAGGTCCTTTCTAAGTCACTCCTATACCTACTACTACTTCCAAATGTCCTTCCTTTTTTCCCTCTCAGACAAAAGAAATAGGCCTGGCTTCTTCTAGTGTTTTCCAGCTTTGCTTCCCTTTCAGTGATGGTTCCTGGTGACAGATGCTTTGGGTGTTAGTGGAATAGGGGGTTCAGAGCCCTCATGTCTTTCTCTCTGATCATTTACTCCTCTGGAAGTATGGACCAAAATTCTTTTTTGGGGGTGCAGAAGGTGGAAGCTCTGGCTTCTGTAATTGCTTCTCTGCTGGACATGGACATTGACAGGTCAGTCCATGCCCCCAACCTGTGTAAACATGTTTTTCACTTACTGCTGCTGCACATGATCACTGCATGATGACAGCCTGACCTGGAGCAACTCTGCAGTTTCCAGTGGAGGGGGATAAAGATAACAGTACTCTGGTGGTGGAAATGATATGGAAGTATACCTCTATTATCTTATAATTCTGTAAATCAATATTAAATCACTAATAAAAATGTGTTTACATCATAACCTGGACCTGTGAGTTGGTGGTTTTCCCCCTTTTGTGTGATTTAACATAAGTATACCCTGCATTTGGCTGGAGGACAGTGGCATTTGCCGTCCAGCTTCTTGACAGAGGGAGCTGTTGTTGCTGCTGCCCTGGGAGCTGACCAGGGTTGCTGGCCTAAAGATCAGCTGCTAAGATGTAGAGTTGCTAAGCAAAGACTGAACAAAGAAGACCTAAGTTGAACTGGCTTCCCACCAGAATAAAGGTGTGCCCTACCTCTACCTGCTATTGGTGCCTACCTGTGTTTCCTCCTGCCCACCCCTGCGTCCCTGCTCAGAAAGAACACTGTCCCTCACATGACAAATGGAGGGTCATGACAAACATACTGGTAGAGCCCACTCTGGGTTCTTTCTATGTTGGATACTCTATAGAGGTGGTGTCAGAGTAGATGTGAGAGTAGAGGAACAGTAAATGAAGATACAAATCTAAAATGGCTGATGTCACTCAGTTTACTGATTCTACCTGATTGATTCCAAATGATACAAAGTTGGAGAAAGTCACAAATTCCGTAAGAATGAGAAGAAAAACAAAAAACAAAAGAAGGAAACTTCCAGCCCCCAGGAGAAAGACTGCCTTTCCAGGCAAATCCAATTGGGCACCCTCTTCGCAATGGCCATTGCTCACTATGTTATAGCTGCCTAAACAGATGGAGCCAATCACAGCCAAAAGCTGTGGCAGCTCATATGAAGGAAGGGACTAGGTAGAACTTACATAAAACCAAAGGACTTCGGGCCTTGATGCAGAAACTCTGCCTGCCTCGTCTCTTGAGTGTGCACTTTAATATTTTCTGATGGACCATTTATTAGTAAGTTGGTGGTATCTGCACTCTGGAATTCCTTTTCTGCAGTGCAAGACAAGAAACTAAAAGGTCACTAAGGAAGGGCTCTAGGACCCCCAGTAACACTGGAATCATCAGATAAAGATGCAGTTGGAAGGCAACCCTGATTCTGGATGCAGGCCAACTCAGAAGTCTGTTGAGGACACAAGTGGAGGTGGAAGAAAATGCTCATAGAAAGTATGAGTGTGAAAGCAGGAAAGAGCCCACTTGGCAGAGCAATGGATTATCATACTGCCAGTTTGATCTCCAGGACTGCATATACTGGAGTGGTACTCTGACTTCTCCCTCCAGTTCTCTCTCCTCCCTTTCTCATTCTCTCTTAAGTAAGTTCCTACCCCATGTACTTGACTGCCTATTCCTGTGTACTCTCAAATGCAGGTTGAAAACTAGTCATATTTTTATGTGAACAGTGTTTTTGTATTTTCCTTAAATCATTTCATGTAGTTACACAAATAGAATGACCTCAAGATGTAATGCATTTCCTGGTTGAATGTAAAAGATGATCGTTGGATAGCAAAAATCTCTCCCTATTCTGCTTATGAGATTTACCACCACCCAAAGAGCTTTACCAGTTTGGGGAGAGGCCGTTATTTTGCAAAAGAAGCTTTTTGTTTCTCAGTCTATGTGTAGGACCATTTAGGAAATAACCATGTCTGCACAGTAAGTTTTTTGTGGAGTTGTTTTGGCAAAAGATACTCATTTAGTGTTTTTGCATTACTGCATCCTGTTGGCAACAAGATGAAATGCCATTAAAAGGTGAAAGTTACCAACTGCAACTCATAGGCTGGGAGCTTTGAATGTTTAGAAGTGGAATAATCCTAAAAAAAAAAAAAAAAAAAAGGTCATGCCAACATTGCACAGTCTGAATCCCTGGTACAGATCAAGGATTTTTCTTATATAGCATCTAAAAGGACATACTGAGCTTGTTTCTTTGTTGTTGTCACCGTGACTATCATTCTGGCCAAGTTTTCAGGTAAAGAGAGAGAAAGATATGTGGGAGGAAGTATCACAGTACTGAAACTTCCTCCAGTGTGGCTGGGTAGGACTAGAAAGTAGGTCGTCTCACCAATATGTCCTGGAACCTCACCTCTCCAGAGCCCTACCCCACTAGGGAAAGATAGAAACAGGCTGGGGGTATGGATCAATCTGCCAACGTCCATGTCCAATGGAGAAGTAATTACAGAAGCCAGAACAGCCATATTCTGAACCCACAAAAGAAACTTTGTTTATATTCCCAGAGGGGCAGAGGATGGGGGAATAAACCAAAGGGCCCTGGGCCCCCATTGCACCAGGACCTGGAGTGTTTGTCACCAGGAACCTTGTTTTTATACCATCACTGAAAGGGAAGTAAACCTGGAGAACACCAGAGGAAGCCAGGCACTGTTTCTCTTATCTGAGAGAGAAAAGGAAAAAAGAAAGACACTTGGAAATAGTTATGGGTGTAGGTGTGACATAGAAAAGAAGTGAAGGCAAGAGTATTAAAAAACGGGGGAAAAAAACATGAATAGATAGAATCAGCCCATATGGCTGGCCTTGGGAGAACTAAGGCAATTTCCAATGGAGAGGATAGGGACACAGAACTCTGATGGTAGAAACCGTATGAAATTACACCCTATAATCTTACAATTTTAGAAATTTTTTAAAAAGTGTTTCATAAACATGGAAAAACAGTGCACCATCCAAGTTGAGTCTATATTCTTGCTTCTCCAGAGTGGGTCAAGGGGCGATTCATGGAACCACTTTTCCTTTGCCCATTTCTCCTTTAGTCATTCCCATATGGATCTTTTCATGTAAAATATTCATCAACACTTCCCTCTTGGTATGCAGAGTGGGGGTGGAGTTGGATGTGGGGGGAGATATAAAATAAGAACTTAGGGGGCTGGGTAGTGATGCAGCGGGCTAAGTGCACATGGCTGGAAGCAAGAACCGGCATAAGGATCCGGGTGTGAGCCTGTGCTCCCCACCTGCAGGGGGATCGTTTCACAAGCAGTGAAGCAGGTCTTCAGGTGTCTATCTGTCTTCCCCTCCTCTCTCAACTTCTCTCTGTCCTATCCAACAACAACAACAGCAACAACAACAACAATAATAGCAATAACAATGATAAACATCAAAGGCAACAACAAAAAAAAAAAGGAAAAAAATAGCCTCCAGGAGCAGTGGATTCGTAGTGCAGGCACTGAACTCCACCGGTAACCCTGGAGGCAAATGAATAATAAATAAATAAATAAATAAAACATAGAAAATAAAATAAGAACTTCTGCTAAGTGACTGAGAAGAACATGCAAACTCAAGGTGACCTCTCAGGAAAGGCCTGAGGATATCTGTAAGTTGAATTAGGCTCTAGGGGGGCATTGGATCCCACTGCTTTCTTTTAGACTGTACCCTTCTTTTCCTTCTCCTCCACCCCCAACTCCTTTGGGTGCAGTGGGAAAACTCAGGAGTTTTGAGTCTGGTCTCATTAAGTCCTTAGCCGGTGATCTTCACCTGAACCATTCTGGTGCTCTGGAGGTTAATTTTTATGTAAAAGAAGATACTTGAGCAGAGAGCCAAAAAGACTCTTCTTAATTTCAGGAGTCCTCAATTCTGGATTTATAATACTGGGAGATTTCTTTTCTTTCTCTTATATAACTGTTTGTCTTAACCAACTGATGCAGAACAGTCTGTGTCACTCTCTCCAGTAAGTCTGTGTATAAATAAAATGAGTATTTGAAAGCTTAGTTTCTGCAAAATTCTTAACACCCCATTTATACTTTGGCAATGTTTGAGGGTGGCCAGCATAAATGACTAAGAAGACAAATTACCTGGACTGAATCCCAGCTCAATTGTTTCCTAATTATGCGATTTTTAAACAAGTTATAAAATGTTTAATGTTTCAGTTTACACATATGAAAAACAAGCACAGTGAGAGTCTCAATCTTTTAGAGCCCTTCTAAAATTAAGTCAATCTTTATAATTAATTATATAATTATGTATAATCCTCTACATGTCATACATAAACTAAACATACTTTGAATATAATTATATGCTTATACATATGTAATTAATTATGTTCATAATTATTATTTATAGAGTTTCTACTATGATGCCTGGTAAAGTGTTTTTGTTAAGGTAATACTAGTCATGTTACTCTTACTTCATCCTTATTTGCAATTATAGAAAAATTGTAGAGGTATAAGTGTCAAAATACACAGACCAACTTTAATTTCCAAGAAGAAAAACCCAGTTAAGTCATACCAACAAAGCTTAATTTAACTTATTTTATGAGACCATTTGGCCTGGGTTATTTCTTGTTTATGTTTCTGGAAATTATATACAAAACTTAAACTGTTTCCCAAGACTGATATGAAGTAACCACAGTTCAATTCCCTATCATTTAAAAATTGCCCAACATTACAATCAACCATGGTAAAGAATAAAATGTCACTGCTTTTCATTATATAAACTGCTTTATAATAATATACACCTGAGCTTCATTTTGTGATCTGGTTTGATTGCTTCAAGTTTGCAAACTGTCTTTTTGGCATATGCACACTAAACATTAGTAAATGTTAGTAATTAGTTAGTAACTACTTCAATAATCTTATTTTGAAACTTTTGAAGTTTTTAGATCAGGGTCCAAAGAATCAACCAGGAACTGACACCTCAGAGCCCATGAATTCACTCTTTTCCTGTTGATTCTGGAATTTGAGGGTAAGTTTATCTTGTATCCAGATTTACAACGAGGATAGATATACCTACAGAAATTATAAAGTGCATTTGTAAACCTGACAGTCTTCAATAGCCTAATTTTTATTTTCACTAGGGATTAAGGGTTCTAGATGTTAAGAATTCTAATTAAGTAGCTTAGGAGGTGGTACAGTACTCTCACAATTGAAGTCTTGAGTTCAATCCTCAGCATCACATGTACCAAAGTAATGCTCTGGTTCTCCCTCCCCACCCACCCTGTCTCTAATATATATATAAACTACTAGAAATATGAAGAATGAAAGACAACCATGTATGAAAACAGAATGTGTTTTGAAGATACGGAAAGGAAACACATGCAATGTGGTCCAAGAGCTAGAACAATGGATGAAACTTTGGACCTTTAAGCATGAGATCCCACTGTGGGGGCAGGGGGTGCTTGAACCTAGGTTGCACACATAGCAAAACAGAACACTATTCAAGTAGAGCTGTTTCTCTAACCTGCAACTACTTTTTTTAAAATTTGGGGTGAGAAAAAGATAGATAGGAAGAAAGAGGGAGGGATAGAGGAGAGATACCTGCAGTACTGCTCCACTGCTCATGAAGCTTCCCCTTTGCAGGTAGGGTCTGGAGGCTTTAAACCAGGTCCTTGTGCATAGTAATGTATGTGTTTTATCAAGTGAGTCACCTCCTGGGCCCCAGATTATGATCTTAAACTGTTACAATCATAATATTGAGAAGAAGCCATGCTCAGGGACTTCTGGAGTCGTGGCTATGGAGTAGGAGCTGTTTCAGATCTCGCTCCTGATAAACTAGAAAAAAAAATAAAAATAAAAAAAATCACCCAGAAACTCTACAAAATACAACCCGGGCCTCTCCAGAAACTCACTAACCCATAGCCACCAAGTTGCAGATGCTATTACAATTTTATTCTGAATTCCTTAGGCAGACAATTTCACCAATGTGTCCTGGAACCCCACCTTCCCAGACCCATACACCACTAGGGAAAGATAGAAACAGGCTGGGGGTATGGATCAAGCTGCCAATGCCCATGTGCAGTGGAGAGGCAGTTACAGAAGCCAGACCTTCCACCTTCTGCACCCCATAAAGAATTTTGCTCCAGAGGCCCCACTCTGCACCATAGGCCCTATCCGCTATGGGGGCACCTGGGAAGAAGTGGAGTACACTATGGTGGATGGTGAGGAGCTGGAGAAGAAAAGGAGAATAGAGGAGCTGTTGGCTGAGAAAATGGCTGTTGATGGTAGGTGTGGGGACACTGGAGACGGGGATGGTCACTGGAACCATGTAAAGACGTTCCTCGAACTATCTGGACCCTTCACACACCCTGATTTCGAACCCAGCACTAAATCTCTCCAGTTTTTGTTAGAGACTTGTAAAGTTCTAGTCATTGGAGCAGGCGGCTTAGGATGTGAGCTCCTGAAAAATCTGGCATTATCTGGGTTTAGACAAATTCATGTTATAGACATGGACACTATAGATGTTTCCAATTTAAATAGGCAGTATTTATTTAGGCCCAAAGATGTTGGAAGACTTAAAGCAGAAGTTGCTGCAGAATTTCTAAATGACAGAATTTCTAATTGCAACATAGTTCCACATTTCAACAAGATTCAGGATTTTAATGATAATTTCTATCAACAGTTCCATTTAATAGCATGTGGGCTGGGCTCTATCATTGCCAGAAGGTGGATAAATGGCATGTTGATATCTCTTCTAAATTATGAAGATGATGTATTAGATCCAAGCTCCATTGTCCCTTTGATAGACTGGGGGACGTAAGGTTTTAAAGGAAATGACTGAGTGATTCAGCCTGGAATGACTGCTTGCACTGAATGCACACTGGAACTATATCCGCCACATGTTAATTTTCCCATGTGCACCATTGCATCTATGCCCAGACTACCAGAACACTGTATTGAGTATGTAAGGATATTGCAGTGGCCTAAGGAGCAACCATTTGGAGAAGGGGTTCCATTAGATGGAGATGATCCTGATCATATTCAGTGGATTTTTCAAAAATCACTAGAAAGAGCATCACAATATAACATTAGAGGAGTTACATATAGACTCACTCAGGGTGTAGTAAAACGAATCATACCTGCAGTAGCTTCCACAAATGCTGTCATTGCAGCTGTCTGTGCCACTGAGGTTTTTAAAATAGCCACAAGTGCATATATTCCCCTTAATAATTACTTGGTATTTAATGATGTAGATGGAGCAGAGAGAAAGGAAAACTGCCCAGCCTGTAGCCAGCTTCCTCAAAATATTCAGTTTTCTTCACCAGCTAAACTGCAGGAAGTTTTAGATTACCTAACCAATAGTGCTTCTCTGCAGATGAAATCTCCAGCCATCACAGCCACATTAAATGGGAAGAATAGGACACTTTACTTATAGTCGGTAACTTCTACTGAAGAAAGAACAAGACCAAATCTCTCCAAGACATTGAAAGAATTGGGACTTGTTGACAGGCAAGAATTGGCAGTTGCTGATGTCACCACACCACAGACTGTACTATTCAAACTTCATTTTACTTCTTAAGGAAAATAAATCTGCACATCATAGAGAACTCACAGAAATATACTTTGTGGGTACTGAGAAATTTACTTGATGTCATTAGTGTGGCTGAAATCTGACTTTTAAAAAATAATAGCCACTCTTTTTAAATTTTATAACTTTCCCTTGAAGACAGACTTTCTGACTTTGAACTTGCTTGCATTTTCATTAATAACAAAGGAAGTGGGAGTCTGGTGGTAGCACAACAGGTTAAGCGCATGTGGGGTGGAGCTCAAGGACCTGCATAAGAATCCCAGTTAGAGCCTCTGGCTCCCCACCTGCAGGGGAGTCCCTTCACAGGCAGTGAAGCACGTCTTAGGGTATCTATCTTTCTCTCCCCTTCTCTTGTTTTCCCCTCCTCTCTCGATTTTTCTCTGCCCTATCCAATGACAGCAACAACAACAATAATAACCACAACAATGATAAAACAACAAGGGCAACAAAAGGGGAAATAAATGGTCTCCAGGAGCAGTGGATTCCTGGTGCAGGCACTGAGCCCTGGCAATAACCCTGGAGGCCAAAAAAAAAAATCCAAAGGAAGTGATTGATGCCGGGAAAGAACAATTATGAGCGAAAGCATTGTTTCACTGAGAGGAAGAGTCAAACACCTTCTTTTGTGTTAATTTTGTTATTAGGGTCAAAGAACACATTCTTCAGTTTTCACTTAAGCGTTCATATGTTCAAAGATGTCCCATTAAAGAAAAATAAATTCTAAATAATATTAAACATTTCAGCCTGGCATCTAGAGCATATTGAACATAGTCTACTTCTTGCTTGATTTCATAGTCATTTAATTATGGCTGTCCACGTGAATATAACTATTGCAGAGGTTACCTTGTCTATAATACTATGTAAATGGTGATAATAGCTGAATATTATGCATGGAAATGGGAAAGGCTTTCATGTGTTTACTTGCAGTGCCATAGAAGCCAATATGCACAACATTAAAGCCAAGACTTAGATGTTAAGAATGTAATGTTTAAACAGTTATCATTGATGCTTTCACACTATTTATTAATAAAATCATATATTGTCTAAAAAAAAAAAAAGAATTTTGCCCCATACTCCCAGAGGAGTAAATGCTAGGGGGAGATGACCAGAGGGCTCTGAACTCCAATTCCATCAGGACCCAGAGAAAAAAGAAAAGAGAGAGAGAGAGAGAGATTCAGAAGTAGAAAGGGTAAAAAGGTCATTTCAGTGAAGCTGTGTGAGCAAAAGGCCACAGTGGTTGGTAGCATTATTCTCAGTAACCAGCACTGCTGTCAGGCTGCAGATTTGCATTGTCACTGTCCCTATGAGTTGTGCTGATTCATTTGATGATCTGAACCTAAACTACTACTTGTTACGTGAGTAGTTGCTAATGGATGTTTAAAATTCTTACACAACACTAGAGAGGTTAACATGGTGACTATAAGGAGAATGATAACTGAGGACTAAAAACTTCTCCAGAACAGAGATTTTCCAGGGAACTAAAATTTAATCAGCTAAATCAAATGGATTATAATAAGATCCAGGTTTCAGGAAGAGAAAGCAGGATCATAAAAAATGTGCAAATATATATAAATATAGACAGATAGTTATAGAAACAATAGTCGACCCATATCTGTGATCTTGGGAGAACTAATGGCATTTCCAGTGGAGGGGATGGGGACACAGAACACTGGTGGTGGGAAAGGTGTGGATTATATCCATGTTATCTTATAATTTTGTGAATCAGTATTAAATCACTAACAAAAAAGCATAATATTGATAATATTGAACTGAGTAAGAGTTTCTAAATCTCTAATGGAAGATTCATTGATCTATAAAACTGATAAGCCAAGATGAAGCAAAAGCAAGAACTATAAGGTATACAGTGATAGGAATGATTATAATTTAATCACTTTATATAAAATACTGCTTTTTTGGTAAGCAGGGCTTTGCACCCATGTGATTCCATTGCTCCATCAGACTCTGTTTTCTTCTTCTTCTTCTTTTTTCTTTTCTATTAGAAGGTGAGAGACAGGAGATTGAGCTGAAGAGGGAAAGGAACAGAGAAAGGAGAGACCACACCACTGCTCCACCACTTGTGATTGCTCACATCTTTTTTAAAAAAATATTTATTTATTTATTCTCTTTTGTTGCCCTTGTTGTTTTATTGTTGTTGTTATTGATGTCGTCATTGTGGGATAGGACAGAGAGAAATGGAGAGAGGAGGGGAAGACAGAGATGGGGAGAGAAAGATAGACACCTGCAGACCTGCTTCACTGCTTGTGAAGTGACTCCCTTGTTGTGGGGAGCTGGGGGCTCGAACCGGGATCCTTACCCACTGTGCTACTACCCGACTCCCAATTGCTCACATCTTGAAGCAATCTAGTTTAGGTGTGAGTTCACCTACAGCACCACCTCCTTAAGCAAACATCTTTATGTTTATACTGTCCTAAAAATCATGAGGCTATGTATTCGCTAAAACAACATGTTAAGGTTATGGAACTAGATAAAATAAATATAAATCGACCTCATGAAATCTGGATCTCAATATAACACATTTGATTTAGTTGATTAAATTTTAGTTCCCTAGAAAAATCTCTGCTCTGGAGAAGGTTTTAGTCCTGGATTAACATTCTCCATTCCTTATAGTCACCATATTAGCCTCTCTCTTTTAAAACTATTTTTATCTTTATTATTTTTGTCTTTTTTCCTTTTTTTCCTTTTAAATCTCTCTTTAATGGGATCTTTTATTTTTTAATTTCTTTATTGGGAAATTAATGTTTTACATTTGACAGTGAGTACAATAGTTTGTACATGCATAACATTCCCCAGTTTTCCATATAACAATACAACCCCCACTAGGTCCTCTGTCATCCTTTTTGGACCTGTATTCTCCTCCCCACCCACCTCAGAATCTTTTGCTTTGGTGCAATACACCAATTCCAGTTCAGGTTCTACTTGTGTTTTCTCTTCTGATCCTGTTTTTCAACTTCTGCCTGAGAGTGAGATCATCCCATAGTCATCCTTCTGTTTCTGACTTATTTCACTTAACATGAATATTTCAAGGTCCATCCAAGATTGGCTGAAAATGGTGAAGTCACCGTTTTCTGGGGTTTTTTTAAGTCATCGTTTTTAATAGCTGAGTAGTCTTCCATTGTGTATATATACCACAACTTGCTCAGTCACTCATCTGTTGTTGGACACCTGGGTTGCTTCCAGGTTTTGGCTATTACAAATTGTGCTGCTATGAGCATATGTGTACACAGATCTTTTTGGATGGGTATGTTGGCCTCCTTCAGATATATCCCCAGGAAAGGAATTGCAGGATCATAGGGTAGGTCCATTTCTAGTCTTCTGAGAGTTCTCCAGACTGTTCTCCACAGAGGTTGGACCAATCTTTATTTTTCATTTTTATTTATTTTATTATTATTTTTAGTATATATATTAATTTCTCTATTGGGGAATTAATGTTTTACATTCGACAGTAACTACAATAGTTTGTACATAAATAACATTTCCCAGTTTTCCATATAACAATACACCCCCACTAGGACCAATCTTTATTTTTTTGATAGAGACAGTCAGAAATCTAGAGGGAAAGGGGAGATAGAAAGGAAGAGAGACAGAGAGACACCTGTAGCACTGCTTCACCGCTTACAAAGCTTTCCTCCTGCTGATAGGGACGAGAAACTCGAATTCCGGTCTTTGTGCACTATAACATGTGCATTCAAGCAGGTGCATAACCACCCGGCCCCTCCATGTTAACCTCTATAGTGTGTTGTATACTCCCAAGAATTTTAAATCCCCATTAGCAACTACTCACATAACAAGTAGTAGTTTTGGTTCAGATAATCAAATGAATCAGCGCAACTCATAGGAACAGTGAATATGCAAATCTGCAGCCTGACCACAGCAGTGCTGATTACTGAGAAAAATGCTACCAACCACTGTGGCCTTTTACTCACACGGCGGCACCGAAATAACCTTTATCTGGGTGACAGTTTAGGGTTTACCCCATGGCTTCCCATTCCTTTGCATTTCGATTTTTCCCATAAATGTTGATTTTCTTCCCCCACTTGCTAAAGATTCACATCTCCACACCCTTTAACACCTTGAGCCCAACAGAACCAAAACCAAAGTCATCTTTCTCCTGAACATCTGTCTCTTTCCTGTGATCTTCATTTGTTTTGAAATGCTATTAACAGTCTCATCACGGGGCCCAAAACCCCAATGCCACTTTCCCCCTCCTCCTCTCACTTGTTCACTCAGCAGATCTAAATCAGAACTGCTGAGGTTTACAAAATTATAAGATACAAGAATATAGTTTCACATCTCTGTGTATGTGTGTGTGCAATTCAGCATACCCACCACTAAAGCTTCTGTGCCCCTGCACTCTCATGCAGACAGTTTCACAGAGTCTGAGAGTTCTGTTACTTATCTTTAATTTAACCAATAGTTATCTCTCACTTCTTTACTTATTTAGTATATCACTTTTTTCCATCTATTTTGTCCCAAATGCTCCAATATCACCGTTTTAGTGGTTGAGTACTATTCTATTAAATATATATCCTATACATTCTTTTAAAATTATTATTGTTGTTTAATTGCCACCAGAGTTATCAATGGGACTCAGTGAGTACATGAAAAATCCACTGCTTCCAGTGGGTTGAGTGTGCACATTGCCATTTGCAAAGACCTGGGCTCAAGCCCCCACACCTCACCTATGGGGGATCTAAGGGGGCTTCACAATTAGTGAAGTGGGGCTGTAGATGCTTCTCTTTCTATGGCCCCTCTTTTGTCAATGTCCCTGTCCTATCAAATAATAATTATGTACCTAGAAATGTTGAACATGGAATTGCCATCAGAACCAGCCATTCCACTCTTGTACTGTAGAGAATTGAAAAGACACACACACACACACACACACACACACACACACACACACACACACACACACACACACACGGCGTTATTCACAGTAGCCAAAGAGTGAAAACAGCCCAGATGTCCATCAGGTGATGAATGAATAAACTATGGTACAAAAAAACAATCCACTGATTCCAATGGCCATTTCCCCCTTTTTATTTATTTGTTTTAGAGATAGAGGGGGTGGGAAGGGGAGATAAAGAAAGCGAAAGAGAGATGCCTGCAGCACTGCTTCACAACTCACAGTGTACTCTCAGCAGGTGGGAATGGGGGATTTGAACCCAGGTCCTTACATTTGGTATTGTGTCCTCTACCAAGTGCACAACCTCACCTCCCAGAACTTTTTTTTTTTTTTCAGAGCACTGTTCAGCTCTGGTTTATGGTAATGCAGGGATTGAACCTGGGACTTTGGAACTTCAGGCATGATTATGCTATCTACCATTATTCTGTATACTCCTGCCCTCCCATAACTTCTTTATCCAGTTGTCTGTCAATGGACATTTAGGCTGATTCCATATGTTGGCTATTGTTAACAGAGTGGTATAACCATCCTCCCAATTAGTGTGTTTATATCCTTTGAAGTCCAAAATTCTTATGCTAGCACTGAAGACTGCCCTCAGAATTTCCCCCCCTCAAAAACAAAAACAAGTAAACCAACCAACCAAACAAACAAAAAACCCTACCCCAATCCCGATCTCTTTTGTTGTACTCCTATCTTTGCCCTGAGATCCAGACAAATTGAAAAGCTGTGTTCAGTTGTGTGTGCTACAAGGTGCTTTGTACTCAGAATACAGAAAAAGCTCAATATAATATTTGTTGGACAGGAAAGAAATATGATAATTGAATTTTATAGTTAAGTTAGCAAGTGCGAAAATTCACGAGGAATAATCTTCCTAACAGTTCTCTGCAGAGGCTAAAATGGTGACTTTTCCTTTAGTGTTTGGAAGATGAAGAAATTAACACTTGAAAACAGAAATTATTTCAGGTTTAGCAGGTACATTCACAATTCCAAAAGCATTTGACAGACACTGCAGGGCAATAAAAGTCTCTTCACAGGTGGGCAATGAAACAAGTTATAAGGACCATTAGGTAATTGGAGGCAGCACTTTTTTATTCTTATCAGATTTTTATAATAGAAATTCAATTCTCATTTGATTCAAGCTCTTTTAGGCACTTTTCCAATACAATTCCAATTTATTTTTCCATTAGCTGGGAGCAGTCCTTCTATTTTATTTATTTATTTATTTTCATTATAAGTCCACGGTGCCAAAATCTCCTGCTAGAATTTTCAGAATTTAACCACCAATACTTCTACTACCCTCTGTTACTGATGAATGACAGCATAAATGTGCTAGTGAGATAGGATTCTGGTTGGAAAATGAGATAACTGACAAAAATAAAATCAAACAGGCAATTCCAGTGAATGTTGAAATCCAAGAGGATTTATCAATATCTGCATGATCTCATTATTTTGTACTATTTTGGATTTGGGGAAGTAAATGGGATGAGGGAATTATGACATCAGTATTAGAAAGAAACCATTTGGCCCTTTATATAGTAGTCTTAGAATCTATATCAATGTTGCATGGATATTACACCTCTGCCTTTCAGGATCAGTGACTGACTGGTTACATTTGGAAATTTAGCCTCTCTGTCCTCTCTACCCATGCTCAGTGATCTTATCTCAAGTTTCTTGGGCTGGGGAAACAGCATAATGGTTATGCAAAAGATATTCATGCCTGGGGCTCCAAGGTCCCAGGTTCAATCCCCAATTGACCACCATAAGCCTCTCACTCTCTCCAGTGTATCTTATCTTTCTTTATCTATCTCTCACTAGAAAAATAAAATTAAAAAATATTTTTTGAAAATTCAAGTTTCAGGATGAAAATAAGTATAACTAACTTCCTATTAATTTTTCAACAAGTGGCAGGATTGTGAAATAACAGAGAACATAATATAAGCCGTAGAGGGGAATATATATTCATATGTACATGGAGGCTCCAAGTGCCAGAGCCCTGTATCCTGGGACACTAGCTAGTCTGTAAATGGTCAGCTTTGACTGGACCATTTTTCATAGCTGTGAATCAGAACCTTTCATTGTCTATATCTTATGTCTCATTTAATTACTGAAAATTGTAGCTTGCTTGGTATACAAATATGTCAGATGACATGGAATTCCTAGGAAGAAACCCAACAGAAGCAAAAGGTTCTTGGTAATGAAAGGCTGGGGCAACTATTCAGCTGGTGGAAAATAATCAACTCCTGAGGGAAGCTGCATTGGCTGATGAGCTAGAGGCTGGCTCAGGACTTTGAACCCAGCTTGGAGACCCAGAGAAATAGGAACAGGGGCCTAGTTTGCACAAGACTGCGGTTCCTCTAGATTCCAGAGTCTAGACGGAGACTTCTGTATTTGTAACTCAGCTGTGTTTAGGTTTTCAGACCTCTCCTAAAGTAGTTCTCTCAGCTTCCCACCCTTTCTTTCCCCTCCTTTTTTATTAGGTAAGACAGAGAGAAATGTGAGGAGAGAGATAAAGAGGGAAAGAGAAAGACATCTGCAGACCCGCTTTACCACTCATGAAGCAGCCCCTCAGCAGGTGGGGAGCAGGGGCTCAAACTCAGGTCCTTGTATATAATAATATAGTAATGTGTGTGCTCAACCAGTAGTACCACCACCTGATTTCCTGATAGTCTTTTTTTTTTTTTTTTTTTGCCTCTATGGTTATTGTTGTGGTTCATTGCCTGCACTAGGAATCCACTGCTCCCAGAGGCTATTTTTCCCCTTTTGTTGCCCTTGTTATTTATCGTTGTTGTTGTTATTATCATTGTTGCTATTGCTGTCATTATTGTTGGATAGGACAAAAAGAAATCGAGAGAGGAGAGGGAGAGAGAAAGATAGACACCTGCAGACCTGCTTCACCGCTTGTGAAGTGAACCCCCTGCAGATGGGGAGCTGGGGGCTCAAACCAGGATCCTTAGGCCGGTCTTTGCACTTGCTTTGTGCCACCTGTGCTTAACCTGCTGCGCTACCACCAGGCCCCCAATGATTAGGTTTTTTTGAGTGATTTATTTTATTTATTACATGTGAGAGAAAGAGACAAGTCAAAGCACACCCTACTACAGGTGGTGCTAGGATTCCAGCTGGGAACCCCAGATGTGCAAACTCAATTCCCCCAGCCACTCTTCCCCGCTCCCCCCCCCAAGTTTTACAGCAATTCTCTAGCTGGTATCAGTGACATTAGGACACTCCTACCCTTGAATATCTTTAATATAACATTGCTTTTCTCTTCAGAAGTCTTCAGTATTTTTCTCTTACTGGAACCTGAGGTCCAAATTCTGCAATTTTCATGAGTTACTGTATTTCCCACTAAGCTTCTGTTTACTTCCTCCTGTCCAGGCATCATGAACATCTACCCAGATCCTGTTCTTCAAGCCTCCAAATAAGTATGCTGACTTTCACACAGTCCTCCTTCATTTAGTAAATGAATACTTGCAGAGAGGCTCCCTTGTGCTTGCAAAATATCAATAAATAAGACAGTCAAGCAGCATAACTACTGAATGAATGAGGTGTGTAAGGCAGCAGATGACTACACTGGGGCTGCCCAGCTTTTTTCTTTTTCTTTTTTTTTAAATTTCTTTATTGGGGGATTAGTTTTATAGTTGACAGTAAATACAATAGTTTGCACATGCATAAAATTCCTCAGTTTTCCACATAACAATACAACCCCCACTAGGTCCTCTGTCATACTGTTCCAGGACCTGTAGTCTCTCCCACCCACCCACCCCAGAGTCTTTTACTTTGGTGCAATACTCCAACTCCAGTTCAGGTTCTACTTGTGTTTTCTCTTCTGATCTTATTTTTCAACTTCTGCCTGAGAGTGAGATCATCCCATATTCATCCTTCTGTTTCTGACTTATTTCACTTAACATGACTTTTTCAAGCTCCATCCAAGATGCTGCCCAGCTTTTTTCACTTAAAATAAAATATTTTAAGTGAAAAAAGCTGTACAACATGACTTTCTGTGTTGCTGGTAGCTGGGGGTTTTCAGCTGCCCCAGGTCTGGCCCAAACTCTCCAAAGGCTAAGAGATGCTAAAACTTGCCTTTCCTCTACCACAACCTTGGCTACTCAGTGATACCACAATGGGCTAAATCTACTGTAAGAGTTTTAGGAGAGTAAGGTTGTCCCCCCTGGCTGGCAAGTCACTGAGCTGATGAGTTGAATTTTAAGGGTTAAAAGTGGAGTGGGGATAGGGAATGAGTTTGCTAGAGGCAGCTGTGCGTGCTCCTCTGTGAAGGGTGTGATTGAGGATGACATTAGTTTCGCCTGAAGGGTAGAGGCTCTAAGGTTGAGCAAGCATGAGATGAAGAGGGCATGACTTGTTGCTCCAAGCAGACTGTGAACGCCTTCAAAGCTGAGACCTCATATGACAATCCCGTGTCTTTCAAACTACTTATCATGAGTTAGGAGCTCAATATAGCATCCCTGTGTGGTAGTTAAGTCTCCTTTCTAGTGCTGTTGTTGAGACACATGGCTGCCACAAGATTTGGGAAGGGTCTCTCTCTCTCTCAATTTATTTTTTTTAAATAGAAACACTGACAAGACCATAGGATAAGAGGGGAACAATTCCCACCATCAAAATTCCGTATCCCATCCCTCCCGATAGCTTTCCTATTCTTTAACCCTGTGGGAGTATGGACCCAGGGTCATTGTGGGATGCAGAAGGTTGAAGGTCTGGCTTCTGTAATTGCTTCCCCGCTGAACATGGGCATTGACAGGTCGATTCATACTCCCAGCCTGTCTCTCTCTTTCCTTGGTGGGGCAGGGTAAAGTGTGCTGGGAATGTAAAAGGTGCTTCATAGCATTTGCATGAGTTAGTCTCAGTGGAGAGGAGAGGAAAGAGTTAATCTACAATCTTCCATGACTTTATATTCAAGGATAAGTTTCTGGTACCACTTTAAGAATGCTTAGAATACACCGTTTTCAGCTGATCTTGGATGGACCTTGAAAAATTCATGTTAAGTGAAATAAGTCAGAAACAGAAGGATGAATATGGGATGATCTCACTCTCAGGCAGAAGTTGAAAAACAAGATCAGAAAAGAAAACACAAGTAGAACCTGAAATGGAATTGGCGTATCGCACCAAAGTAAAAGACTCTGGGGTGGGTGTGGGTGGGTGGGGAGAATACAGGTCCAAGAAAGATTCAGAGGACCTAGTGGGGGTTGTATTGTTATATGGGAAACTGGGGAATGTTATGCATGTACAAACTATTGTATTTACTGTTGAATGTAAAACATTAATTCCCCAATAAATAAATTTTAAAAAAAAGAATGCTTAGAATGGTGCTTTATTCTGTCACTGGGTTAGTTATTGACACTTTGTCTCTAGTCTCACATGCTGCCTTTCCTTTTTTTCTTTTTCTTTTTTTTTATTGGGGAATTAATGTTTTACATTCAACAGTAAGTACAATAGTTTGTACATGCATAACATTCCCCAGTTTCCCATATAACAATACAACCCCCACTAGGTCCTCTGAATCCTTCTTGGACCTGTGGTCCGGGAGGTGGCGCAGTGGATAAAGCACTGGACTTTCAAACATGCTGCCTTTCTATCCACAGTTCTCTCAAGCTAAGGTCAGAAGTGAACTAGCAACAGTTCTGGGGCTCCATGGAGACTCGGCCTGGGAACTGACTTTCAGTTAGCTTGCCAACAGGAAGCACTAGTGGTAGAGCTGAAGGCAGGGGAAGGAGAGAAGATTCCTGCTTCTTCCAGCAGGATGGCAGTTGCTAGATTTAGTTAGCAGCAACAGCTGTGAGATCAGCGGGGGGGGGGGGGGGGGGGGGACGGGACCCTCTTGCCTCCAGCCACTCCAGCTGAGACAGCACCCTGTTGTGGCTCCAGAAGGGGCATCAACATTCTCTAGTGTTGTACCAACAGGCGCAAACCAGTATGTCCACCCCAAAGCAGTTGTTTCCTTGAATGTCCATCCTGCAGCCTCTTTGCTCTCTGTTGCTCCTGCCATTCATGTCTTTCTCCAGTGTGCTACTCCCCTTGTACAAAAATACCTAGGGAAGTTTTTCTTTGCTTTGCTTTTCAAATTCTTTGCTTTCAATCTCAACCTCTCTCTCTCTCTCTCTCTCTCTCTCTCTCTCTCTGTGTGTGTGTGTGTGTGTGTGTGTGTCTCATCCGAGGGGACTCTGACTGATACATTTATTTTTTTAACCAGAGAACTACTCAACTCTGGCTTGTGGTAGTGTGGGGACCTGGGACCCTCAGTCATGACAAGTCTGTTTGCATAGCCATTGTGGTATCTTACAGACACCCACTTGTAAAGGTGTGTTCACTTTCTATTTTAAAAAGGCAAAAGGATCCCCTATCTGCTGCATTACACCACTATCTACTGAGGGCTATGGTGGAGCTGGGTGCCAGACTGGTGGAAAGTGAAGTGTACTGACATCTACCTTGGGGAAATTGCATGCTCCTGTCAACACTTCTGTAAATCATTAATTTTCTCAATAAATAATATGGAAGTTTTAAAAAAGAGGGTAACAAACACTGGAGCTATAAAACAGCATAGATTATGTTGTCCCATACCTATCACTACAAATGGCCTGGTATTTGGCAGTCATGAGTGTATTACTTGAATAATGGTATTTATCCTCTTTGACTATATTGATAGAGTAACACTGTTGAACTCATTGCATGAGTTTTATATTTGGAGGGATTTCAGGGCCAGGGCTGTTGATCCAGCATCTTTTGTAAATACCAAATTCACAGAGAAAAAAATGAAGAGAAAAAAATTTCCCCAAAGCTCTTCAATTCTCTGGCACATATTTCTTTCCCACTGTGTATTCTGAGTATTCATCCAATATAATAAAACCAGGGAGTCAGCTTTAATGATGTGGCTAAGTCATTGAAGAAATGAGTGATCCCTCTGAGCCTCCTGGACAATTTTAGTGGAGATATTTGCTGCCACAAGGCATTGCTGACTATTCTTTTTTTTATTTTTTATTTTTAAATTTATTTTAAAAAGGAGACATTAACAAAACCATAGGAGAAGAGGGGTACAACTCCACACAATTCCCACCACCAGAACTCCATATCCCATCCCCTCCCCTGATAGCTGTCCTATTCTTTACCCCTCTGGGAGTATGGACCCAAGGTCACTGTGGGATGCAGAAGGTAGAAGGTCTGGCTTCTGTAATTGCTTACCCACTAAACATGGGCATTGACAGGTCAATCCATACTCCCCATTGCTAACTATTCTAACAATGCAGGTAAGAGAACCTACTCCCATTAAGACAGCTGGAGTCTCTTTTTGTTGAAATTTTTGCCAATGTCTTTGCAAATGTGTAAATACAAATACCACTGGCCACAACACTGATATGATAAGGTCTTTTAATTCCATAATATATAACTACACAACCAGTTCTTTGTTTACATAACCTAATAGTTATATGTACCCCAACAGTTATAGAAATGAACAGGAAAGGCATTTTTCAAGGGTTCTGTCATACAGAGATGAGCAAAGGGAAGAAAGAGTGGAAATTACAAATAAAAAAATTGATCTCTCAAAAAAAAATTGATCTCTCAACTTTCCTTCATCTGGATGAACCTAATGTCTGTTAAGAGTGAAAATTAAATGTGGTGGTTGCTCTACTAGAATTACCTTAGTAATTTCTCAGGCTTCATGTGCCCTGTTCAATCATACAACAGAAATATTGTAGTTTTCATAGAGGCAGGCAACACAGCTCACAGAATAGTGCATTGCTTTGCCATGTGTGCATCCAGGTCCAGCCCAGCCCCACTGCTTCATGGAAGGAAACTTGGGTGTTGTGATATTTTTCACTCTCTGCCTGTAAAAAAATTTTTTAAAAAATGAAAAAAGAAGACGAAAAAGAGGAGAAGTAGAAAGGAAATAGTTTATACACTGCATCTAAACATGCTATAGCTAACAAGAGTTAATTGACATTGCTCTCATGTGGCTTCTTAAAAAGAGCAATATGGCTCCTACCACTCACTAGTACACAAACTATTTTTAAAAGTCAGAAAGAACCTACTGATATGAATCTTCTTGTAGTTTTTACATCAAAAAGACACCCCCCCCCCGAGCAAATAAACACATTTATAAAAACTCATATATGATGCAAGTTTAATTGCTAATTTATGAAGGGGACTGGAGTGGAAATATTTTGTACTTGATTTCTAGAAGCCAACTGCTGTAGGCCTGGCCCCACTACCAACTTACCATCAAACTCATGAAAGGAGATTAGCTTCCTGTGTTTACTCTGCTCTTGGCTCAGGTGTTACCTTCAGGGAGACTTTCCTGCTTCAAGACTATAGTCCACAGCTCCATTCTATGCTCCATGAGAGGAACTTGAACTTGTGGCACTATCTGATGCTTTACTTACTGTCTTCTCTCACCAACCTATGAACACCGCCTGGCTAGGAACCAGCTGCCTCTTTGCATCATGGGCACTCAGACAACGTCTGTGGAAAGAATATACAACACATAGCAATTTTGGAGGACAAAATATAGAGGACAGAATATAGAATGGTGAAGTTACAGGCAGAGCTTCCTCATTTCCACTGACTATGTGAACTAAAGGCCAGAAGAAGAAGAAGAAAAAAAAAAAAAACCCTGCAGAGTGGGGAAGCAACAAATGGAGTACCAGAGGTGCCAAATCATCATGGAAAAAAGAAATAGAACTCAGCTGGATTTGAAATGACTGCCTTTGGTTGTTTACAGATAGCATAGATATGTTGGAAAAGTCAGGATTGCAAACTCTGAAATGTCAGGATGAATGATCAACCAATTCCAGGTTATATGGTAGAAGGATAAACTCTTTGTCATCCTGCCTTCTTAGGACAATAAACTGAAATTTAGACTTTCTAGAACTAAAATGTGAATGGTTTGTGGTAGGTTTAACTGTATCATTAGGTTTCTTCCCAATCCTGTCCTTCTGCTGCCAGGTGGAGCAGCATCATACAAGTTAAAAAAAAAAAGTCCCAATTGAAGGCCATTTTTCTGTTTTCTGCTCTAAATTTTGCAATTACTAGCATCCAAGGAAAACTCCTGCAATCTATCTAAATAAATTCATTGAATTTGTAACTGAAAATTGTCCTTCTTGGTTTTCCTCTCTCCCCTGACAAATGCCATTGCTTATAAAATGTCTGTGACCACTTTAACACCTTTTAATATTCATATACTCAAAGAAAGTCATTTTCTTTTTTTTTTTTTCCTCCTCCAGGGTTATTGCTGGGCTTGGTGCCTGCACCATGAATCCACAGCTCCTGGAGGCCATTTTCCCCCCTTTTGTTGCCCTTGTTGTAGTTTCATTGTGGTTATTATTATTGCCCTTGTTGATGCAATTCGTTGTTGGAGATAGGACAGAGAGAAATGGAGAGAGGAGGGGAAGACAGAGAGGGGGAGAGAAAGATAGACACCTGCAGACCTGCTTCACCGCCTGTGAAGCGACTCCCCTGCAGGTGGGGAGCCGGGGGCTCGAACCGGGATCATTACGCCGGTTCCTGCGCTTTGCGCCACATCCGCTTAACCCACTGCGCCACCGCACGACCCCCAGAAAGTCATTTTCTAAAGATGTGAGAAGAAAGGAAATGTGGTGGAATGATGCAGGGGTTCTAGAAAGAACTGAATACACTTGAATATGAATTCGGTTTTCTTCTTTTTCTTGCAGCCTAATTTACAGTCTCCATCATAAAAATTAATCTCTCAGGGTTTCAGTTTCTTCCCTTGTGAAAGGAATCATAACCACGTGTGTTATTAGGTCTTCTGGCCAATTCTGCAGAGATAGTCAGACTTTATTCATCATTTGTCAAGTGATAGTGCTTTCTTCATTTGCAAGAAGGAACTTGCTTGTCTATCAAGCAAGTTGTCTTCTTGTTCTATCCTATTACAGGCAGGATAGAACAAATACTGTATAAATATTTGTACCTCAGAAAAAATCTTTTTTTTTTCATTCATGGAGAGAACTGAGAAAGCCCACACATCTCATAGCTTATTTTTACTGCCATCTTGATGCAAAAATAAAGATTTTTTTTTTTTTTTTTTTGGCTGGGAAACACGATGGCTGTATCAGAGTTTTGAATCTTTATACTAGTTTTTTTCTAAAGACAAAACAGAACTTATTTTATTAGGGAGTCTGGTAGGAACAAGGATGTCTCTTTGACCTTCCATCTGCCCCTCCATGCCCTGTAAATATTTACTTGCAGGTTAAGGGATTATTGTACTGATTAAAGTAACAAGTCTGGTAGCTGTTGAGGTGGCTCAGTGTGTAAGCACAGGACTTGTATGAGACCTTGGTCTTAGTTCCCAACACTGCATAACATAAAGAAGTTCTGGTTCTCTCTCAATAAGCAAACTAAATATGTCTGAAATTTGAACTGGACCCTTCACCTACTAAATAACTGTATTACTCCAAGCCCTTTAACCTCTTTGAGCGTCTTTCCTCATGAAAAACAGGGCTTGGGGGCCGGGTGGTAGCAGTGGGTTAAGCAGTGGGTTAAGTACACATGGCACGAAATGCAAGGACCAGAGTAAGGATCCTGGTTGGAGCCCTCGGCTCCCCACCTGCAGGAGGGTCGCTTCGCAGGTGATAAAGCAGGTCTGCAGGTGTCTTTCTCTCCCCCTCTCTGTCTTCCCCTCCTCTCTCGGTTTCTCTTTGTCTTATCCAACAACAACAGTAATGGCAACAACAACAACAACAACAAAATGGAAAGGATGGCCTCCAGGAGCAGTGGATTTGTAGTGCAGGCACCGACCTCCAGCTATGGCCCTGGAGGCAAAAATAAATAAATAAATTAATAATAGGGCCTAAAGGAGATTGATTATTCAATTAAACTTGTAGCACCTTGCTTGGTCTAAGTCTCCAAGAGATGGTGTGTCCAATGGTATTGACAATTAATGTAAAAACAAATATGAAGTCATCCCCAGCCTGGGTGAAAACTGAACAGAGCAGAGGGACTGCTGAGGTCCAGTTCCAGGCATCCCCAAGCTCAGCCTGCAGCACAGAAGGAAAAGGACCCAGACAAAGAGGACCCAGGAACTTCTCACCAGTTAGAACTACACTAATGGGGCGGGGCGGAAAGGCCACCTAATTTACATAAAGTTATGAACCCGAATGGGGATTACAGCCCTTGTAGAAGTCCACTTCCCTGCGCATGACAGCACACAGCACTCAGGTGCTTCTTTGGCCTGGACTCGCCCTGACTCCGGATAACCTTGCGGCACAGGACATCCCTGCAGCTCCCACTGTCGAGCTGTGACACTGTAGCTTCAACACTGGGGCTGCACGTCCGTCACCAGACTTCAGTTTCTCGGCCTCCCAAGATGTGTTACTAAGGCAAACCATACGAATACTAAGAGGGATGGGCAAGCCCATCCAGATTCTCCATGGATGATTATCTATTTGCTTCTTATATTAACCTCAAAATCTTACACGAGGTTTAGGAGAAAGGAAGAGGATCTATATAGCAAGGTGTAGTGGAAAAAATAGGAGGAGGGGGTTATCCCAAACAGTCTGCACTTGGCCCCTAGTGATCGCCTCCCTGAGTCCTGGTCCCCTTCTCAGGAAGTACAGGAGGGATGAAGATGCATTTCCTGCGGCTGGCATAGCGGACAGCAGGTGACATGTGTGGATGGGGCCGGCGTCGGCTGGCTTCTGTCAGCAGGCAGATGCAGATGCCGGGGCAGGACGGTGCGGAGGGAGGGAGGGGCCGGGCTGGCGGGAGAGCCGAGGTGGTCGGCGCCGCCGCGGAGGCCGAGGGCTCCCAGGGGCCTTTAGTGGGCAGCCCGCGCAGCCTCTGCAGCCGCCGAGGAGGATGGAAACCAGATGTGCCGCGGGGAGAAGGCCGGCTTTCAGCATCCGGACCCGGCGCCCAACACTCCGCCGCCTGCCCGCGCGCCAGCCCTGACTCTCGGTGAAGAGGTGTGTGTGGGGGGGCGGGGGCGGGGAGATCTCACGAGAATTTTATAGATGGGCTGCGAGAGAAGCCCCGAAATGACAGCCCCGCGGGCCACTGAAGCGCGCGACGCGGCCGCGCGGGGGCGCCCACCGGCTCGTGCGCGGCGCCGGCGGCCAATGGCTGGTGGGGTCGCGGGCGGGGTGGGAGGCGGGGCGGCCGCGGCGCTCGGGCGGCGGGGGTGGAGTCGCCGCGGGGAGGCGGGGCGCCGGCTACAGCGGCGGCAGCGGCGGCTCCTTCAGCCTGTGAGGCGGCCGCGGCGGCACTGGCAGCGCCGGCGTCGGGTGAGGGGCTCCCGGCGGCGCGCGCGGGTGGCCTTGAGGTGGGGACGCAGGGAGGCTGCGCGGAGGGGCGCGCGGGGCCGGGGGCGGGGCGGCGCGGGTTGCCGGGCTGTGCGGCTCCGGGGCGCGGGAGATCCACCTGCCGGGGACGGGGCCGCCCGCGCACCTCCGGCCACTGCGGGGCTGCGCCGGGCGTGAGCTGGGCCTCGGGGCGGGGCGCTCTGGACGCGCCGCTCCCCGCTCCTCCGGCGCCGCAGCCCCGGTGCCGCGCGCTGGGAAGCTGGTGGCGGGCGGGCTACCCCCGCGCGGCGGGGCGGGTCGACGCGGGTGCAAAGTGGAGGGAAGTGGGGCGAGGAGGGAGGGGAGAGTGCCCCGAGGGCCCGCGCTCTCCGCCCGTGTGGACGCGGTGTCTGCGGGGCAGGTGGCCGGGCGGGAGCCGGGCTGCTCCCGGGCGGGGAAGGTGCGCTGTCCGCAGGCTAGTCTCACCCGGTGTAGACCGGGTGAAAAGCACCCCATCCTCCCAGGCCTCGGCTCCCCGCAGGAAGAGGAAGCTGCAGGTCGGACTTTTTAGTTTGGGTGCAGGTGAGCGCCAGCTGACACCCCCAGATGTGTTTTGAGAGCTGACAGCCCCCCCCAACACAGACACACACACAGACACACACACACTCAGATGTGTTTTTGAGAGCTGACAGCCCCCAACACACACACACACACACACACACACACACACACACCCACCCACCCCGTTTTCTCCCGGCGGCGCCTCGTTTCAATTCGGGTTGCGAAAGATAAACAAGCGCAATGTATGCTTTTAAAGGCTTCCCGTATATATTTAGCCCATGTGCTTTTGCTGTCAGGAGAGCTCTTGGGTAAAGGGGGGGCGGCAGAGACAAAGCCACTCTGAATTTGAAATCTAAATCTCAACTCGATGTTGACATTTCTTCTGAATGTTGACTAGTTTCACGAACGGGTTATAGTGGCACAGCTTTCTCGAGCCCACCTGTGCAAATAGTAAGTGCGTTGGACGGTGAAATTACATAAACTGTATTTTAACAGTATTAATCAGTGTAAATAAGAACTGAGTGAGTTTTAAAGTCATTGTGGCGCATTGAGTTATATAGCATAGATCATGGACTCCATTATTGTACCTTTTGATTCTTCAGGCACGTCAGTCCTGAGTGGCATAGTAATTAAGGAATGCAACAAATATTCAGCAAAGTCAGCATGCTAATGTAAAGGCTTTTTAAAAAATGCTTTTATTTATTGGATAGAGATAGAAATCGAGAGAAGAGGGAGACAGAGACACCTGCAGCACTACTTCGCCGCTCCGCGAAGCATTCACCCCTCCAAGTGGGGGACAAGGGGTTTGAACCCGAGTCCCTGAACATTGCAACATGTGTGCTCAATCGGGAGTGCCACCAACTGTCCCCCAGGTATAGGTTAGTATAGGTTTTTGTGTCTAGTAATAACTTATGAGACTGACAGAACTTAAAGAACAGTTAATAATTGAGTTTTACAATCTGCAATTGAATTGGAAGTCCTATTTATCTTTGGCAGGATAGAAAAAGTGATTTTAACCATTGTATTTTGTTGTTGGTAAAAAGATTCAAATGTGTTGGTAGTTTGGAAGAGTGCTATGCAGTTAAGATTTGGGGCAGGTGTGAATACTGAGCTTTGTTTCTTGCTTTAGATACTCAATCAACCATAAGGATTATTGTCTGTGAACCTGTGAGCTGCCTTTCCTTGTTTGAGCATGAAGGTCATTGGTCTTTCCTGTTTGGTGCCTTGTACTGCGTAGATAAACTTCATTAGGTTGGAAACCAATTTAAAATATGTCACTACAGTCTTACTGGGTAAAATACTCTCATTTTTCTTGCAAGGTTTCAGGGTTTTTTTTTTGTTGTTGTTACCAGAATTCATTTGTATCATCCTAGAGTTTACTCACATTTTGGATCCAATATAGTATGTAATAATTCTTGTATTTATGGTATATTGTCAATAGTTGTTTGTATTCTACTTTGACTTTAGAATTGACTCATTTTTATTCATTTCAGTAAAACTGGTTTGTTTATTTATTTATTTATTTATTTATTGCCTCCATGGTTATCACTTGGGCTTGGTGCCTGCACTATGAATCCACTGCTCCTTGAGGCCATTTTTTTTCTTTTTCTTTTTTTCTTTTTGCCCTTGTTATTAATACTGCCACTGTTGTTGGATAGGACAGACAGAAATCAAGAGAGGATGGAAGAGAAAGACACCTGCAGAACTGCTTCACTGCTTGTGAAGCGAACCCCCTGCAGGTGGGGAGCAACAGGCTTGAACTGGGATTCTTACTTCCGTCCTTGTGCTTCAGGCCATGTGCGCTTAACCTGTTGCACTACCCTCCAGCCCCCTATACTGGATTTTATCAAGTGCTTTATTTGCTTTGTGATTCTCTACTTCCTCATTAGTAATTGCATGTTTATTCTAATAGCCTATATCTGAAATATGATAGGGTTAAATATTTAATAAGAGACAAGCCCAATTTTGTATGACTGCAAAGTCCAAACTCTTACCTGTGTGGCTTTATTTAAAAGTGTTTGTGTATGCATTTGTTTTGTTTATTACCAGGACACTATTCAACTCTGATTTACAGTGCCAGGGATTGAACCTAGGACTTTGGAGCCTCAAGCAGGAAAATCTGTAGTGCCTAGTGTTGGTGCTGTCTCTTCTGCACCCAAAAATACTTATAATGTCTGTTCTTAAATATTTAACCCTATCATATTTCAGATATAAGCTATTAGAATAAACATGCAATTACTAATGAGGAGTGAGTTTTCTGCCTAATGTCATAATAATTATCACTATGACCTAGTGATATTTCTTTACTTGTGGAGACTACATGGGGAGTTCATGTTTACAAAATATTAGCTTGTAGGAAAAATCATAATGCATTTTTGCATAGAAAAATATGTCATGACTTTTCTTATGACCCAGTAGCTGATAAGCTAACTTCTGAATTGTCTACAAATACCCTTTTTAATCAGCGATATCTTTCTACTGAGAAGAATGCCTCTTAGGTTTGTTAGGCATTTTCAAAGGTACAATAACTCACCTTACTAGAGGGTCAGGTCTTTCCAGCTGCATTTTGTGGCTCCCTTGAGGCCACCAGGAATCAGTATACATTTTAGTGCCTTCAAAGCCTTAAAGAATGAGGCTGGCTTTGCAAGGAGCAGAGAGAGTCTGTGGCTTGACTACAGATCCCCCCCCCCTTTCTTCCTCCCTTTCTTTAATATAAATATTTCTTGAGAACCTATTATGTGATATGTTTAAATACATCAAAAAACTTCATTCCATTTTTTTTTTTTTCAAACAGCCTTGTTTGATGATGGCAACCTAGATTTTCTGTATTAAAGCAATACCGTGTGTTGGATCGTAGGTCTTATAGTATCCTGGTTGAATTTCTTGTTTCTTTATAATTTGTTTGTTTATTTTGCTTCCAGGGTTATCACTTGGGTTAGGGTTAGGTGCCTGCACTATGAATCCATTGCTCCTGGTGGCCATTTTTATCCATTATTGTTGCTGTTATTATTGTTGTCATTGTTGGATAGGACAGAGAGAAATTGAGAGAGGAGGGGAAGACAGAGAGGAGGAGGGAAAGACACCTGCAGACCTGCTTCACCAATTATGAAGTGACCCCTCCCCCCCAGCAAGTGAGGAGCTGGGGCCTGGAACCAGGATCCTTGCACCTGTCCTCCCACTTTGTACTATGTGCACTTAACCCGGTGCGCTACTGCCTGGACCCCTCTTTTTATTTTATTGCCACCAGTGTTACTGCTAGGGCTCAGTGGTGCTGGCACTAGAAGACCACTGCTTCTGGTGGCAATTTCTCCCTTCCCCCCTTTTTTCTTTTTCTATTTTATTTTGCAGGACAAAAAGAAATTGAGAGAGAAGGATAGTGAAAGAGAAAGACAGACACTTGCAGATCCATTTTACCACTTGTGAAGTGCCATTCTAGTAGGTGGGGGTGGGGTCTTGAACTCGGGTCTTTGTGCAGGGTGACGTGCACTTAACCAGGTGAGCCACTGCTCAGCAGCCCCCTTAAATTTCTACCTGTTTCTCTCTTCACCTCCCCCTTTTCCTCTTCTCCCCTCCCTCCCTCCCTCCCCCTTTTTTGTGGTCTCTACCCTCTCTCTAGGGTTAGTCTCTAGGGTTATCTCTGGGGCTCAGTGCTAGAACTACAAATCTACTGCCCCTGGAGGCCATTTTTTTCCTTTTTTTTTTTTATTGGATAGGATAGAGAGAGAAATTCAGAGGGGAGGGAACAACAGAGAGACAGTTACCTACAGACTTGCTTCACTGCATGTGAAGTGACCCCCTTTGCAGGTGGGGAGCCCTGGGCTTGAACTGGAATCCTTGAGCGGGTCTTTGTACTTTGTACTATGTGTACTTAGCCCAGTGTGCCACCACCTGGCCCCCACTGTATTCTCTCTGTGTCTTCCCAGTTCACCTCCTGGGAGTAGAGTAATCCCTGGTAAACTGTACTTACTCTATAATAGTGAAAGGTAGCAATAATAATTTGTAAACTTTTTCATTTATGAAAGTGAGAGGGGGGTCGGGCGGTGGTGTAGTGGGTTAAGCGCATGTGGCACAAAGCGCAGGGACCAGCATAAGGATCCCGGTTCGAGCCCCCGGCTCCCCACCTGCAGGGGAGTCACTTCACAGACGGTGAAGCAGGACTGCAGGTGTCTATCTTTCTCTCCCCCTTTCTGTCTTCCCCTCCTCTCTCCATTTCTCTCTGTCCTATCCAACAATGAACAACATCAACAATGGCAATAATAATAACCACAGCGAGGCTACAACAACAAGGGCAACAAAAGGGGAAAAAATGGCCTCCAGGAGCGGTGGATTCATGGTGCAGGCACCGAGCCCAGCAATAACCCTGGAGGGGGAAAAAACAAAAAGTGAGAAAGAGGACCTGGATAGATTGCTCTTTCTTTCTTTCTTTTTCCTTTTTTGGCCTCCAGGGTTATTGCTGGGGCTTGGTGCCTGTACTATGAATCCACTCCTCTTAGAGGCTTCCCCCCCTTTTGTTTCCCATGTTTATTGTAGTTGGATAGGACAGAGAGAAATGGAGAGAGGAGGGAAAGACAGAGAGGGGGAGAGAAAGATAGACACCTGCAGACCTGCTTCACCGCCTGTGAAGTGACTCCCCTGCAGGTGGGGGGCTGGGGACTCAAACCAGTTTCCTTAAGCTGGTCCTTGTGCTTTGTGCCATGTGTGCTTAACCTGCTGTGCTACTGCTAGCCCCTTCTCTTTCTCCCCCCCCCCCCATCTCCCTTCCTCCCTTCCTTTTTGCCTCTAAGGTTATCACTAGGGCTTGATGCCTATACCATGAATCTACTGCTCCTGGTGACCATTTTTTCACCCTTTCTAATGTATTTTCATTTGACAGAATAGGGAGAAATTGAGAGAAGATGGGGAGCTAGAGAGAGGGAGAGATAGACACCTGCAGACCTGCCTCACTGCTTATGAAGTGGACCCCCTGCAGGGGGGAGCCTGAGCTTGAACCCTGATCCTTGCACATAGTGATATAAGTGCTTTTAGCCAAGTGCAGCACTTCACAGTCCCCTCTCCTTATATTTTAAAAAATAACTATAGTGCAATAGAAAAAGCAATAGAAATGAGGAGGGGGCTGTGGATACTGCATAATGGTTATGTATGCAAAAAGACTTTATGCCTGAGGCACCAAAGGTCCAAGGTTCAATCCCCAGCACCACCATCAGCCAGAGCTGAGCTGTGCTCTGGTCTCCCTCTGTGTATGTCTTTCTCTTTGTATCTCTCTCAATAAATAAATAAATAAATACATAAAATTTTTAAAAATGAGGAAATATCCAGTGAATTTTTCCCCCTGGGAAGAGAAAAGCTATATATGTCAAATAAATCAAACGTGTTATTTAGATGTGGCGATAATCCCTTTAGATATCATGAAACCCAGCCAAAGTCTGTTTACAATGTTGTGTAATAAATGAGGAAACCTTATTTTGTGTTGCTGAACAGGTTTTTTCTTTTCTTTTTTTCCCTCTAAATAGTATGAGGATAAAAGCCCAAGATACCAACCTAGGAAGACTGTGAAGACAATCCTGAATATCAGTTGTGAAAGGTGTTGCTGTTAGACTTGCTCTTCAAAGCATCTGAAATGAGCCTCTCTTACTGATTTTATTGGCCCCGGGCCAGGAATACTGGATTCCTTTGCCTTTAAGAAGAAAATCTAGTTATCATCATAACCATATGAACCAGTGTGATGGTGAAATGAGATGAGGCTCCGAAATGGAACTGTAGCCACTGTTTTAGTATTTATCACTTCATTCCTTACTTTGTCTTGGTATACTACATGGCAAAATGGAAAAGGTAAGACAAATACCAAAAATTTACATGATAAACTGTTTTGCTTTGTAAGTGGTGGTACCAGTTTAGGTCAAATACTCTGACAAGGTGAGTGATGGTTTCTTTTTGACCCAAAAATGTATTCTTGGACAGAGGATATAGGAATTCTGATTTGAATAGGCTTAAAAAAATTTTTTTTTGCTTTTTTGCTTGTTTGTTTTCAGTATCTTATAATTACACTTGGAGAAACAGATACTGATCATTTGTTTATACTACACATGACAATCTAATTGACTGAAACAGACTTTTGTTTTGATATCTTTTGTTTTTAAATGCTGTAAATGTTTAGTAAACGTCCTCATACCGGATGTTGCATAAAATGCTTAAAAGGACACAATTGGTACTTTCATGAAATTTTTTTGCTAATTATACTAAATGATTTGGTGTTGAGTAGTTAGTCTTTTAAACTGCATGTGTTCTCTAGGTAAAAGTATTTATTTTTTTAGCTATTTATTCTCTTCTCTTGCCCTTGTTTTATTGTTGTAGTTATTGATGTCGTCATTGTTGGCTACGACAGAGAGAAATTGAGAGAGGAGGGGAAGATGGAGAGAGAAAGATAGACACCTACAGACCTGCTTCACTGCTTGTGAAGCGACTCCCCTGCAGGTGGGAAGCTGGGGGCTCGAACTGGGATCCTTGTGATGGTCCTCGTGCTTTGCGCCCCCTGCGCTACTGCCCAACTCCCAGGTAAAAGTATTTATAAAGCAGATGAGGAGACATTTTGATTATAAAAAATATTTCTTTAATTGTTTAGACTGAAAAAACTTTTTTAAAAAAATTTTTTATTTAAGAAAGGATTAATGAACAAAAACATAAGGTAGGAGGGGTACAACTCCACACAATTCCCACCACCCAATCTCCATAACCCACCCCCTCCCATGATAGCTTTCCCATTCTCTAGCCCTCTGGGAGCATGGACCCAGGGTCGTTGAGGGTTGCAGAAGGTAGAAGGTCTGGCTTCTGTAATTGTTTCCCCGCTGAACATGGGCGTTGACTGGTCGGTCCATACTCCCAGTCTGCCTCTCTCTTTCCCTAGTAAGGTGTGTCTCTGGGGAAGCTGAGCTCCAGGACACATTGGTGGGGTCTTCAATCCAGGGAAGCCTGGCCAGCATCCTGGTGGCATCTGGAACCTGGTGACTGAAAAGAGAGTTAACATACGAAGCCAAACAATTTGTTGAGCAATCATGGATCCGAAGCTTGGAATAGTGGAGAGGAAGTGTTAGGGAGGTACTCACTGCAAACTCTAGTGTACTTCTGCTTTCAGGTATATATTTTGCAGTAGTTTATGGATATGTGTGCACATAAGCTCTCTCTCACAGAAACTGGTGTATATCTAGGTTATGGGACTTTGTTAGAAAGTGAACTACCTGAGATGAAATTAGAGTGTACTATAAAAGGAAAGGTCTCACCTGAGTAATGAAGCTGAAGGGTTGTCATTCCACACGTGAAGTCTCTGGACACAGTCTGAGGTGAAGCATGTTGAGGTGGCAATCGTTGCGTTGGTTAGGTTGTGATCCGCGGATGCAATATTATTTGGTTTGGATTGGGAGATGCATATGGGAAAGTGGGCCCTATCCAAGGGTTCCAGGACTGGGGGAAGTAGGGGCTCTATAGTGGAGATGTGAGGTTCCTGCTATCTTAGGGTTCAAAAAGACAATCGATAGTTAATGTTATCATCACATTATTTGTTAATTGGGTTAACTTTGAAAAGTCCTTTTGTTATGGTTTGCTGTATCTTATATATAGCTGTGCTATTGGATGCTTCTCATCTACTTGGTCTAGGCTTTTGAGAGAGTCTGCATATCAAATATACAGCCTATATATTAAAAGGATTCAGTTTGTGTTTTGAGAAACTTTGAGACATACAATTGATTTTCCCCCTCTCATATTAATTAACTACTGAAAAAACTTTTTATTGTATTGACCCTAAGACCTCAGGATTAGCGGTAGAGAGCAACACAGGTGAAGCAAGTGGAACTCTTTGGATGGCGGGAAGATCAGTGGTTTATCTCTCACAAAAGAATAGCATAGTTTAAAACCAGTGACCTTCACACCATTCAAGGAATTCCTCTTGTTTTGTCTGTGTTATTTTCTCCTGTAGTCCTAAAGATTGAATCAGGGATCTCACTTTAGGATAACCTGCTCTACCAGTGAACCACCTTCATGGCCCTAGATTGTAAAAAAAATTTTAAGGACAGTTATCTGTTCAGTGATTGGAACTACACTCAAGGATAATACATTTCTCTTGCCTTTTTTAAAAGAAAATATTTGGAATGAACTTCTCATAGTTCCTTTTTTTTTTTAACCTGTTTTATTCAAGAAATGTTGAGATGAGTGTATCTCCCTCTCTATCTCCTTTCCTCTGATTTCTCTGTCTCTATCTAGTAAGTAATAAATAAGTATTAAAAAGTAAATAAAGCTCGCATTGTAATTTAATTTTTCTTTTCATAGGTAAGTGTGAAGATATATGTGTATAAAATAAGCTGATGTAAATGAAAAATAACTGTCTGTGCTTCGGGCAAACATTCCCCCCCCCCCCCCAGTTGGACGTCAATTTTGGAGGGGAATTTTTCAGGGTGAAAAAAGAATGAAAAACAGGAAAGCTTTTCTTCTTTGTGGACAAGTAGACATTTTTACTTGTACCAATTGGAACACTTAATTAGGGGGAACTTGGAATAGTCTGTTAATCAAAATAGTGGTTGTTTCTGACTGGAGCAAAAAGGATTTTAAAATAAACTTATGAAGTAGCAGAAAAAACATTACAATGCTTGAGAACCCAGTTTCAAGCCCCCAGTACTCACTTGCAGGACAAAAGCTTCAGGTACTGCAGGTGTCTTCCTCCCTCTCACTTCCCCTCCCTCCCACCAGTACTTCTCTATCAAATTTAAAAAAGAAAAAAATTAACCACTGGGATGGAAAAAAATAAATTTATGAGATAAAGAGACTTGACGATAATTATATGATTTTTTTTTTTTTTTTTTTTTGCAGTGGGTCCTCAGATATGTTTGATCCCACTGGTCCTAGGCCAGACTTTTCATTTGTTAAATTATAGACAGAAGGAGGAACACCATACCATTCCACTGTCTATGGAGCGTCCCCTGGTGTTGTACATGGTGCTACCTACCATGTGGTGGCAGGGCTCAAACCTGGGTTTAAAAAAATGTGTTCTACCCGGTGATCTATCTCCAGGCCTCCAGAATTTTTTCTTAGCAGGACATTTATCCCTAGAGTTACAGGAATAAAGTATATGGGAAAACTTGAGCCATCTCACTGTCTTAAGGGATTAAAAGTTTTAGAATAGTTTTATCTTGTTTCTTGTATAAAAGCATTATAGTGGCTTTTTTTTTCTTTTAAAGCTATTTTTACAATTAAAGCTAGTTTAAACAATACAAGGATTGTTTTACCATGCAGGTTTTAGATAGACACAAAAAGTTTGTCCTCTTCAATGCAGACAGATTCTTATGCTCTATTTTTCTGTTGAGATTTTTATTCAAACTCTGTTTTTATTCAGATACTATTCTGTATCAACAGAGATCTCATTGTGATTATGTAAAATCCTCTGTGTTTTAATGTTATTGTTTATGTAACTATTGTATCTGCTGAGCATTTGGAGTTTTTCTAGATCTTTTTGGCAGTCAGTTTGGATTTTCCATAGCAGGTCTGATTTCAGTTATGTAATTCCTATAAAACATACACTTTGAGTTTTACCGTGAAAGCATGGTGTCCATATTTATTGTCATTGTGGAACTAGTAGTTTTTTTCTCATTTTTCATTGGCCATTTTTTGATTCTTTTTTTTGTATTGAATGTGATGAGAACAGATTTGAGTAAGTTTGGGGAGGTAGCAGAATGTTTATGCAAAAAGGCTTTCATTTCTGAAGTGCCAAAGGTACCGAGATTCAGTTTTCAGCATCATCATAATCCAGCACTGAGCAGAGCTCTGGTAAATTAAAGAAACACAAACATATAGAAGTGAAAACATAAGCTTTCGTACTTTTGAGAAACTCAGGGACTGGAAGAGGGGTGTGTATATAAACAAACTATCAACTAGTTTGAGTAGAAGCAGTAATAGTGCTGGACTTGTACTATTACAAGCACATCCATGTTACATATTACCTTAGTCCTCATACCAACCTGGGAAACTTCTTTCTTTCTTCTTTCTTTCTCTCTTTCTTTCTTTCTTTCTTTCTTTTCTTTCTTTCTCTCCCTCTCCCTTCCTTCCTTCCTTTCCTTCTTTTCCTTCCTTCCCTTCCTTCCCTTTCCTTCCTTCCCTTTCCTTCCTTTCTTTCTTTTTTTTTTTAAATATTTTATTTATTTATGAGAAAGATAGGAGGAGAGAGAAACCAGACATCACTCTGGCACATCTGCTGCTGGGGATCAAACTCAGGACCTCATGCTTGAGAGTCCGAAGCTTTATCACTGCGCCACCTCCCGGACTACCCTTTCTTTTTTCTTTTTTCTCTTTCCTTTTCTTTTCTTTTCTTTCCCTTTTCTTTTCTTTTCTTTTCTTTTCTTTTCTTTTCTTTTCTTTTCTTTTCTTTCTTTCGCCTCCAGGGTTATTGCTGGGGCTTGGTGCCTGTACTATGAATCCACTGCTCCTGGAGGCCATTTTTTTCCATTTTGTTGTACTTATTGTTATTGTTGCCGTTGTTGTTGGATAGGAAAGAGAGAAATCGAAAGCAGAGACAGAGAGGGAGAGAGAAAGATGGATACCGGCAGACCGGCTTCACTGCTTGTGAAGCGACCCCCCCCCCCCCGCAGGTGGGGAGCTGGGGGCTCGAACCAGAATCGTTAAGTGGGTCCTTGCGCTTTGTGCACCACATGCGCTTAACCTGCTGAGGTACTGCCTGACTCCCTTACTACTCCCTTTCTATAGATGAGAAACCAAAACAGAGTGATTGGGGAACTTGGCAGCATCATAGTTACATTGAATGATAGAATGAAGTTTGTATTCAAACAAACTGATCAGAGATCATACTGCTACTGGTCTGTTGTCTAAAAGAGCAGACAAGTTACTTGTTCTTGAGGTACCTTACAGAAGAGTAAAGTGCAGGTGAAGACAAGCAGAATAGGAGATGGTGGCCATGTAGAGGGAGCTACATGTGTAGCTACAGATTAATGAAATTATGTGGAGTACATGTGCTTCAAAATTGTAGTGGTTTGTAGATGGCTCACCCAGTAGAATGCACAGCACTTCTTTGTATGGCTCTGGACTCGAGACATGGTAGCACATGAGAACACTGTGGACTGCATGGGATAGGGGAAGGTCCATGGATGGTGAAATGGTGTTGTTTCTTCTGCTTTTTCACATTTTTTCCTCTCCTTCTTAAAAGAGAGAGAGAGAGAATAGAAAGTTAAGCCAAGGAAGCCACTCAGCAGTACCATGCATGTGTAAGGCACTGAATTCATTCCTGGCAGGAAAGAAATTGACATCCTCATTGTGGTCTGCATGTAGGACTCCTAGATTCTCTCAAGGTTTAGCTGCTAGTCACAGCACAGTTTTTAGGAGTATAACTTTTTTTTAAAAACACCATTCCCACCACCGAAGGTTTGTGTTCCTACCTCCACACACCCCTAGTGAAGCTGAAAATCTATCCTCACCCTCTACTCAGAGGTTTTTTTTTTTTTTTTTTTTTTTTTTTTTACTTTGGTTAAAGAGTATATCTTAATGTCTTCGTTAACCACTTGGAAGAATGCCTGAACTGTTTTGTGGAGTTGGCATGAGTTAGGGAGGATAAAATTGAGGGAGTTGGGGCCCAAGGCATAGTTTCAGCAGGGTATAAGTGATTCTCCCATAAATGAAAATAATTCAGTGAGTAGAGTGGACAGGTTGGGAGGTTGTAAGAAGGTATTGAAAGGGCAGGACAAAAATAGTTATGATGTGGTGGGGTTAGGATCCTAGTGAACTTCTTTCTTTGGTTAGACATGATCTGGAAGCTTGAGTGAGATTAAGCAGGGACCCCATAGATCCCTATCCTTGGGCGCATAGAACATTCATGTGCATGCTTATCTCTGCAATCATGCATGTTTTTTCATTTTTACCTAAGTGTGGAATTGATGGATATCATGGTAGCTCTGTTTAATCATCTGAGGAGCTGTCCGACTCTTCTCTGAATAGCTGAATCATTATACATTCCCTCCAGCAAGGTGTTAGGGTTTCATTTTCTTTATTTTCAATACTTAGTTTTCATTTTTTTTTTTTTTTGAGAGAGGAAGTGACACAAAGATCAGAGAATTGCACTGCTACCTCATGTGGTGCTGGGGCCAATCCCAGGGCCTCACACAGCATGCCCTTAACCAGCTTTGCTTCCCCAGTCTAGCTCCAATTTCTTCACAGTCTTGATACTTTGTTATCTGGTTGTTTGATCCTATTCATCCCAGTGGTTGTGAGGTAGTATGTCCTTGGGGTTTTGATTTGCATTTCCCTGATGACTAGTGATATCAAGCACCTTTCTTCATACTTATTAAGAATTTGTATATCTTTGAAAAAGATGGTCTACTCATTCCTGGCAGTGTCCTGTGTAGCACAAAAGTTTTTAGTTTTAATGAAGTCCAGTTATTGTACTTTGTGCTTCTGGTATCATAGCTGGGAATTAATTCCCATATGCAAGGTCATGAAGATTCTTCTAAGAGTTTTTATTTTTATCTTTTGGCTTTTATTTGATAGAAAAGAAAACCTCTTCTTCATTGCTCATGAAGCTTCCCATCCTGAAGGGGACCAGGGGCTTGCACATGGCAGCATATTCTTGCAACAAGGTGTACCACGACCCAGCCCCTTTTCTAAGAGTTTTGTAGTTTTCACTCTAAAAAAGTTTAGATCATGGGCTGGGGAGACAGAATAATGGTTCTGCAAAAGACTCATGCCTGAGGCTGTGAGGTCCTAGGTTCAATCTCCAGCACCACCATAAGCTAGAATTGAGCTGTGCTCTAGTGTCTAAATAAAATAAAAGAAAAAAGAAAATAAATGAACAAGTTAGATCTTTGATCTCTTTTAGGTTGATTTTTGTGTCTGGTAAGAGGTTAGTTTAAGTAATTCTTTTATTTTTATTTTCTTTATTTATTTGATAGAGCCAGCCAGAAATTGAGAGGGAAGGGGATGATAGAGAGGGTGAAAGACAGACACCTGCAGCACTGCTTCACCACTTGTGAAGCTTTCCCCCTGCAGGTGGAGACTGGGGACATGAACTTGGATCCTTGCACACTGTAATATGTACGCTCAACCAGGTGCATCAACACCTGGCCCCAGTTTAAGTAATTGTGTTGCACTTGGCTATCTAGATGACCCAGCACCATTTGTTGGCACCATTGAATGGCCTTGGCATTCTTGTTGAAAAGCAAGTCATTATAGATGTATGGAATTATTTTGAATTATTTATTGAATTATTTCAATTCAATTCCATTGATTTTCCTTCGGTACCACCAGCCTATTTTGGTTATTACTATTTTGTAGTGAAGTTTGAAATTGGGAAGTATGTTCTGCGGCTTTTCCAGGGTTGTTTTGATTATTTGGGGTCCCTTGAAAAGCCATGTGAATTTTAGAATGAACTTTTCAATTAACATGTAGAAGCAGACTGGGGAGTCTGATAGGGATTACATTAAATCTATAGGTCAGCTTGGGCTGTATTGCCATCTTAACAATGTTAAATTTTCTGGTCTACTAGTATGGTATGATTTACATTTATAGAGATCTTTCATTTGTTTCAACAATTTTTATATTTTCATATATATTTTATGCTTCTTATGTTAAATATTGGACTATCAGAAAGGTCACGGTGTATTTTTTTAATGTTTTTTTAATGCAAAAATATGTCATGACTTTTATGACAACCCAATATATGTCTTAAGTATTTTACTCTTTCTGATGATATATTGAATGAATGGCTTTAAAAAATTATTATTCATTGTTGTTTATCTTTAGAAATATAATTGATATCTGGATTCTGTACTTGAAGTCTGTCAAAGAAAGACTGTTATTGTTTGCTTCAAATATTTAATATAGAAAACAAAAAACAAACAGTAAAAGAGAAATGTAATTGAATTTTGGATATTGACTTCTTATTTTGCAACATAATCAAATTTTCTAATCCTAATAGATTTTTACTGGGTTCCTGAGGATTTTTTATATATATACTATAAGAATCCATGAATAGGTAGTCAGGCGGTAGCACAGTGGATTAAGCGCACGGGCGCAAAGCGCAAGGGCCAGTGTAAGGATCCCAGTTCGAGCCCCCGGCTCCCCACCTATAAGGTAGTTGCTTCACAGGTGATGAAGCAGGTCTGCAAGTATCTATCTTTCTCTCCCCCTCTCTATCTTCCCCTCCTCTCTACATTTCTGTCCTGTACAACGACTATGTCAATAACAACAACAATAACTACAACAATGAAAAACAAGGGCAACAAAAGGGAAAATAAATATATATAAAAAAATCAAAGAATCCATGAATAGAAGTGATTTTGCTTCTCCCTTTCCAATCTGGGTGTCTTTTATGTCTTGTTTACTTTCCCTAGCTAGAACCTCCCTTTATAGTGTTGAATAGAAGTGGTGAGAGCAGATATCCTATCTTCTTCCTGATCTTGAGGCAAGGGCAGCCAATCTTTTACAATAAAGTATGACGTTAGATGTGGTTTTTAAGCAGGTGCCCTTTTTCCAGGTTAAGGAAGTTTCCTTTTTTTTTTTTTCCTTTGCTGAGTGTTTTCATTCTGAAAGTGTTTGGATTTTATCGCTTTTTCTGCTTCTATTGAGAAAGGCATGTCATTTTGTTTCGTGTTTTATTGATAGATTACATTAGTTGATTTCTGGATGTTCAATCAGTCTTAAATTTCCAAATAAACACTTGGTAATGGTATATTACATTTTTACATATTGCTGGTTTGGTTTGCTGGTTGCATTCATATTCACATGGGGATTTTGCTTTGTAGCTTTCTGTTAATAGAATTTTTTTAGCTTTTATTTCAGAATAATACTATCCTTGTAGAATAATTTGGGAATTGTTCCTTTTCCTCGTTTTTGGAGAGCTTGTGAAAAATTGGTATTAATTGTTTGAATTGTGGGTAGCATTAGTAGTGAAGTCATCTGTGACTGAAATTTTCAGGTAATTAGGTGCTGTTTCCCCCTCGCCCCCAGTTCAGTGTAGGTCTTTTCAGATTGCATATTTCTTCCTTGTCATTCATTTTTTATTGGGATTAATAGTTTACACTTGGCAGTAAAATACAGTAGTTGGTAATGTGTAACATTTCTCAGTTTTCTGCATAATACTCTAACCCCCTACCTAGGTTCTCCTCCACCATCATGTTCTAGGACCTGAAGCCTCCCCCAGCCCCACCCTCATCCCAGAATCCTTTACTTTGGTGCAATACACCAACTCCAGTCCAAGTTCTGCTTTATGTTTTCTCTTCTGTTCTTATTTTCAACTTCTATCTATGAGTGGGATCATCCCATATTCATCCTTCTCTTTTTGGCTTATCTCACTTACCACGATTCCTTCAAACTGCATCCAAGATGAGGTGAAGAGGGTGAATTCACCATTTTTAATAATTAAATAGTATTCCAGTGTGTATATATGGAATACAACAACAACTTGCTCAGCCACTCATCTGTTGTTGGACACCTGGGTTGCTTTCAGGTTTGGCTATTACAAATTGTGCTGCTATGAACATAGATATACACAGATCTTTTTGGATGGGTGTGTTTGGTTCCTTGGGGTATATCCCTAGGAGAGGAACTTAAAGAAGGTCCAATTGCTCTCTACAGGGGTTGGACCAATTGACTTTCACACCAGCAGAGTTCCTTTAGATTACCTATTTCTTATCCAACATTAACTTTTTCTTCCTCCTCCCACTCATCCTTCTTTTTTGGGGGGTGGGACAAGACTCTTGCATTTTCCCCATGAGCAGGCTTTTTCACTGTTTTTATTTCATTTTTAAAATATGTATATTAGGGGTCAGGCAGTAGCACAGCAGGTTAAGCACACGTGACGTAAAGTATGTATATTAAATAGAGAAATCGAGAAGAAAGGGCAGATAGAAGAGAAAGACCTACAGCACTGCTTCACCACTTGTTAAGCATCTCCCTTGTAGGTGGGGGTCAGAGGCTTGAACCTGGGTCCTTGCTCATTGTAACACGTGTTCTCAAACAGGTGCACCAGGGCCTGGCACATCATTTTAATTTCAGGCAGGAAGAGACTGAAGGAAAACTAATGCGGCAACACTCCACTGTCCATGGTGCTCCCATGTAGTTAGTGTCAGGACTTGAATCTTGGACTTTATATCTGTTAGATGTAAACTCTACCAGTGAGCTATCTCCTGGCTGCTAGTTTCTCTACTTTGAACTTGTCTGTTTCATCTAAAATATTGTTGTACAGTTGTTACAGTATTATCTTAAAATATATAATTTTAAATTTTATTATAGAAATAGAGGGGTATATAGAGAGAAAAACAGACACCTTACCTGCAACACTGCGTCACTGCTGCAGCTTCCACCCTGCAGATGGGTACCTGGAAGTTGAACCATGGGCTCCTTCTGCATGGTGAGAAGTGCTCTACCATATGCACCACTGCATGGATTACTCTATAATCTCTTTTTCCTTTGTAAAACCTGTGTAATGCTCCCTCTTTCATTTATAACTGACTAAGTTGAGTCTTTTTTTTTGTGGTCAAACTAGCTAAGTTTATCAGTTTGGTCCTTTCAAAGAAGCAGATTTTGGTTTCTTGATTTTCTCTGTTTTATTACTTTTTGCCCTAATCAAGATTAGTTTTATTTTAATTCCTATTAAAATTCTTATTTTAGGCATACTTTGCTCTTTTTAGTTTTTTTTATGGTGGAAGGGAAAGGTATTAATATGAGATCTTTCTTTTTTTTTTTTTCCTCCTCCAGGGTTATTGCTGGGCTCGGTGCCTGCACCATGAATCCACCGCTCCTGGAGGCCATTTTTTTTCCCCCTTTTGTTGCCCTTGTTGTAGCTTCGTTGTGGTTATTATTATTGCCCTTGTTGACGCAATTCGTTGTTGGATAGGACAGAGAGAAATGGAGAGAGGAGGGGAAGACAGATAGACACCTGCAGACCTGCTTCACCGCCTGTAAAGCGACTCCCCTGCAGGTGGGGAGCCGGGGGCTCGAACCGGGATCCTTACGCCCCGTCCCTGCGCTTTGCGCCACATGCGCTTAACCCACTGCGCCACCGCCCTACCCCCTTGAGATCTTTCTTAATGCAGGCATTTAAAACTATAAATGTTGGGAAATTGTGCAGATGTGGTTGAGTTAGGCAGGGCCCACAAACCACCCTATGCTAGTATGGCCAGTCCCTTTATCTACATACCAATCTTCTGCCTTGTCTTATAAATGACTAAAGGTCTCTCCACCACATTATCCCCTCAGGGTATTGTTAATTCCCACCAGCTAAAACCATAGCAACAGTAGCTAAGGAAGTTCCCAGAGTACCTTTTTCTTTTCTCCACCCCCTTTCCTAGCCATCTCTGTTCCTGACTTGCCACTTCTGGTTTTATCCCATAAAACCCACTTCTGTTCTTGATTTCACTCTTTTCTCTCCCCCATCCTGACCTGGAGAAGGGCTGGTGTAGAGCGGGAGGCGGCCATTGCGGTTTGGCTCCACGTGGCTTAACCCGCTGCACTCACACCTGACTTTGGGGCGCTCCCCTGTGAATAAAGAATTGTATTACCAGCGACCACGAGTTCCTGGATCCTCTCTCCTGCCTGCAACGCTAGCCCAGCATTGTTTAAGTTGAATTCCATAAGATTTTAGTATATTTTTGTCTTGATTTCTCACTTGTTTCAAAATATTTTGTTTTTTTTTTCCTTCTCTTTTGCCAGTTGATTCTTTAGGAGCATGTTGCTTAATTGCCACATATGGGGGGGGGGGGCAGATGGTAGCACACCGGGTTAAACACGCATAGTGTGAAGCACAAGGACAGGCGCAAAGAGCCTGGTTCAATCCCCTGGCTCCTCACCCGCAGAGGCATTGCTTCATAAGTGGTGGAGCAGGTCTGCAGGTTTCTTATCTTTCTCTCCCCCTCTGTCTTCCCCTCCTGTTTCCATTTCTCTCTGTCCTATCCAACAACAACAACAACAGCAACAACAACCATGGAAAAAAAATGACCTACAGGGGTAGTGGATTGGTAGTGCAGGCACTGAGCTCCAGCAGTAACCCTGGAGGCAAAATAATAATAATAATAGTGATAGTAATAATAATAATCATTCCCACATATGTATAAATTTCCAAGATTTCCTGTTTATTGGTTCGTAGATCTATTATCTTGAAGTCAGAAGACAGACTTTAACGATTCATTTATTTTTATTTATTTATTTTTTAAATTTATTTATTCATGAGAAATGATAGGAGTCTGTCCTCCCTCTCACCTGCCCAAGGTTAAGTATGCTGCTACTCTTCAGGATGCATGCCCATAGCCATTCTGGGATGAATGTTATGGCTAGGGTTCTCTTCCACTTTTTAGTGACCAGTGCAGTAATTGCTAGCTGATTGTTCTGTTGCTTGTAACAACACACTGGAGGCTAAATCCTGCTATAAACAGAATCAGTCAAATTGTTATTTCCTTGAGGAAACTGTGACTTCACTGTTTGACAGTGATATTTAAACTGACTCTGGGAGGGCTCTTCCTAGCTGTCACTTTCTCCAGTTGATCCTTATAAAGTAGCCACCTGCAGTCTGTGCTATATATTCACTAGACCCACACTTTTCCCGATTCGATTCCCTTTACCACATCCTCCACTGTTTCTGAGAGGGCTCTGAAGTTGAGACTTCTCTGTGCTCTGCTGCAAATGAAGCCAGTTCCTGTGGGAAGAGATTAGGAGCTCTCTATTTTATCACTCCTTCTCCCCAGGGAGTATTTCTGAGCCAAGGATTGGAGGTAGGGGATGAGGGCAGAGAAAGGCTTCTGAGAAAAGCCTGCACAGAGGAGCTGGGTATATAATGCAGGGAGGGGCTTGTGCCTGAGACGTTGTAGGCTCTGCCTCTCCTGGGGTGGGATCTCTGCTTGTTCACTAGGGGGAAGGGCTTATGTGTGTGTGTGTGTGGGGGGGTAGTACTCTGTGCACGCAGCACCCAAAAATAGAGCCTTGGTGCAGGAAAAGCGCATAAAAAAGATCAGAGGCCAAATCCTGTCAGCTATAAATGTGTAGACACTAACTAAACCAGTTTATTTAAAGCTGAGTTTTTTATGTGTAAGTATAAACAGTGAACAAAGGTTTTAGGTTCTTTAATTCACAGAATAAGCAAAACTCATTTCATATAAGATATAAGGGAAATTAACAGTAAATCGAGACTTTTCAGTCTTTTATCAATGTTTTGGCTCACTGAAATTGTGTAATTGTTTGTTGAGTGTCTTCTGTTGTTCCAGGCACTGTTTAGAGGTTTGGAGCACATTCATGAACGTACTAGGGAAAAGTCCTTGTGCTAGTGTGAGGAAGAAGAGGGGGAAATATCCATGAACAATAAATAGTAAGCTAATAGGTAATAATAGTTATATTATTACTATTATTTTACCAGAGATCTGTTAAACTCTGGCTTTTTATAGTACTGGGGTTTGAACCTGAAATCTTTGATGCCATAGGATGAAGGTATTTCTGCATAGCTTTTTCTTTTTTTAAAAAAAATTATTTACTTATTTGATAGAGATAGAAATCAAGTTAAGTGCACATAGTACTAAGTGCAAGAATCCAGGTTAGAGCCCCCACTCCCCATCTGCAGCAGAGACACTTCTCAAGTGGTGAAGTGAGTCTGCAGGTTTCTACCTTCCTCTCCTTTCTATCTGCCTTCCCTCTCAATTTCTCTCTGTCCTATCGAATAAAATGATAGGGAAAAAAGGAAAGGGCAGGTAGATAGCATAATGGTTATATAAAGAGACTCTCATGACTGAGGTTTCAAAGTCCCATTTTCAGTCTTCCCACAACACCATAAACCAGAGCTAAGAGAAAAAAGAAAGAAAGGAGAAATCAAGAGGGAAGGACAAGATAAGATAGGGAAAGAGAAAGAAAGACATTTGCAGAACAATAGCAAAAAAAATCACCTGAGAATGCAACAAGATGAAACTAGGATAAATCCAGGAACCCATCAAGCCACGGGTGAGTGCAAACACATGTGGCTCATGGACAGAGGGACTTAAAGAAAGATTCTTGGGGCTAAAAGTCGGTACCTACTTGGGAGTGGCTGGTACAAGTCCAGCAGTCTGTCAGTTGAAACACCATTTCTGCTCTGAGTTTTATCAACAAAGACTGCTGAAGGGAGGAGAACTTAAGCCTCACCAATTTACAACTGTGGGTCTCCACTGCTGTTACCCCTCAGGTGCTGACTTCAGCTGTATGCTAATTATGTTCATATCCCTAGGCATAGATATAGGTTGACTGTTATGTCTATGACTATCTACCTATGTTTATATATATTTGCCAATTTTTTCTATGCTCCTACCTTCTTTTCCTTTCTAAGCCACACCTACAACTACTGCTACTTCCAAATGTTTTTCCTTTTATTTTTTCTCTCTTTTTCCCTCTGGGACCTAGTGAAATTGGAGTTGAGAACCCTCTGGTCATCTCCCCTAACATTTCTTCCCCTCTGGGAGTATGGGCCAAAATTCTTTATGGGTACAGAAGAAAGTAGGAGTTCTAGCTTCTGTAATTGCTTCTCTGCTGGACTTGGGCATTGACAGGTATATCCATATCCCCTACCTTTCCCTAGTAGGGTAGAGTTCTGGAGAGGAGAGGTTCCAAGACACATTGGTGAGATCATCTGCCAAGGGAGTTTAGGATGGAATCATAGTAGCATCCACAACTAAGTGGCTGAAAGGCAGTAAGATATAAACCAGGACAAAATGGTTGACAAACAGGAATCAAAAAGTAGGAATAGAGCAGATGAAAATAGGAGTTTTAGGCTGAAAAGAAGCTAGGAAGTCTGTTTTAGGCATGTTCCTTGGGGCCCATGACTTTTGTAATATTTGCTGGAGCTTGATAGCTAACATGGAGGTGGACTAAAATTATTGTCTAATATGGTATCAGAAGATGGTGTCAGAGTGGAGAATAGGACTAGAAAGCTGGATCAGGACAGGGAGTAGCTGCCAAACTTAGAAAATATATAAATACAATGAGCTGTTTACCATGCCATTCTGACCTAAGGCCCATATTTATTCATATTTAGCACAGGAGCCTGTGTAACCTCCAAGTCCCTGTCAGTCTGTGTTTGCAGTCCATGGTCACAGCTGGGAACATTCTAAGCTGCACTCACTTCAGAACCAGTCTTCCTTGAGTGGTAGGGTAGGGTGACCCAACCTCCCTTAAGAGAATGGGGCCATCCCTACAGTTGCTAGTTCATAGTGAGGGTATGATCCTGAAGAAACCCACAAGAGGGCTTCAAATGTTGGCGTCATGGTAGCAATTGCAACTTGGTGGCTGAAAAAGTATTAAGATATAAAGTAGAACAAATTATTTAGTAATCAGGAACCTAAAGGTAAGAATATAGCAGGTGAGATTGGGGTCTTCATGTTAGAAGAAGCTACGAAGTCTATTTTGATGATCTAATAAAGATTGTCATAGGGACAATAATTGTTTGGTTGATATATATATATATATATAATTATATCTCTTGGCCAATTATATACAGTGTTTCTTCTAAAACTTATAAAGGGATGACGATAATGTTAATGCTGTCAGAAGAGATTAAGAGATATATCTTACTTTCTTTTGTGTAGTTAGTGAGTAGATAGAGTGATTGAGGGAAGTGAAGTAAGGGATGGAGAGGAGGGTTTCTAGGCCTAAGTTGTCGGGAAATTGTGAGGATGTGGTAGAGCCTGGCAAGGCTTGACTTGAGGAGTGCATCTATCCTGTCAGTCTCTCTCTCTACCGAGAGGTTGAGCAAGGATGGACAGGAGTAACCCCAAAGGTGTGCCCTGTCTTTTCAGACTCCCTGCCTTACAAAGCACCCCGCATTCCTGATACTATGGCCATTAGATAACAAGAAAGGGGGAGATGTCGGGAAATTGTGAGGAGCTTCACAAAGCACCCTGCATTTTTCTGCCTCCAGGAGCCTGCCATTCCTTAAAACATTAAGCAGCTCCCCCTGCTCCACCCTGCATTCCTGATACTATGGCCTATCTACATAATCATTGTTTTGTCTTAAAGATCCCCACCCATTCCATTCCTTTGATCTATCTTCTTTCTACCCTCAAGACCCTTCCTGCCTGCAGGGTATTAATCCTGTTATTAATGATGTCATTATTGTTAGATAGGACAGAGAGAAATGGAGAGAGGAGTGGAAGATAGAGGGGTGGGGGAGAAAGCTAGACACCTGCAGACCTGCTTCACTGCCTGTGAAGGGACCCCCCTGCAGGTAGGGAGGTGGGGGCTCGAGGTGGGATCCTTACGCCAGACCTTGTGCTTTGCTTCATGTGCACTTAACCCACTGTGCTACCGCCTGACCCCTCAGCACTTTTACTTTGATGTATATAGTTGCACCTAACTTATGGATACATGTATACCGTACCCAGTCCTTTAGGCCCTAGCCTATACCTATACCTGTAATTTTGTTGCAAAGTGTGCCATTTTTTTTTTTGTGAGTTATTTTTTTTACATCTTTCATAATGAATTTGTAAGACTTAATCATTCCATGTGATAAAGTGTAAGCTACTTCTCTGATTAATTATTAGAGTTTGCCATTTGAAGTGCAACTGGTTCATCCCATGTGTTAGGAAAGGTCACACCAGATGATTGGAGTTGGAAGATTGACATCTCTGGCTTGGCGTCTCTGGATACAACTTGAAGTGAAAAAGCAGTGGCAGCATAATGTAGCATGGTGGCACTGGTTGTGTTTATTCAGGTAAGGTCAGCAGAGGTAGTATAACAGAGATCAAGAGTAAAGACATCAAGAAATACAAGCAAAGTCCCAGAGGTTCCAGGACTGTGAGAAATACAGATTTTAAAGAGAATGGAGAAAGTTCATTGCAGTCTTAGAGTTTATGGAGCTCCATCTGTCTGTAGCCCTACCCCACTAAAGAAAGATAGAAACAGGTTGAGGGTATGGATTGATCTGTCAATGCCCATGTTCAGTGGAGAAGCAATTACAGAAGCCAGACCTTCCACCTTCTGCACCCCATAATGATCCCGGGTCCATGCTCTGAGAGGGATAAAGAATAGGAAAGCTAGGGGCCAGGTGGTGGCGCACCTGGTTAAGCGCACACATTACAGTGTGCAAGGTCCCAGGTTCAAGCCCCTGGTCCCCACTGCAGAGAGAAAGCTTCACAAGTGGTGAAGCAGTGTTGTAGGTGTCTTTCTGTCTCTCTTCCTATCACCACCTTCCCTCTCAAATTCTGGCTGTCTCTAAAAAAATAGGAGGGAGTTGGGCAGTAGCACAGCAGGTTAAGTGCACCTGGCACAAAGCGCAAGGACTGGCTTAAGGATCCCGGTTCGAGCTCCCGGCTCCCCACCTGCAGGGGAGTCACTTCACAAGCAGTGAAGCAGGTCTATAGGTGTCTGTCTTTCTCTCCCCATTTCTGTCTTCTCCTCCTCTCCATTTCTCTCTGTCCTATCCAACAACAACAATATCAATAACTACAACAATAAAACAACAAGGGCAACAAAAGGGATTAAATAAATATTAAAAAAATATAGGAAAGCTTCCAATGAAGGGGGTGGGTTATGGAACTCTGATGGTGGGATATGTGTAGAATTTTACTCCTCTTATCCCATGGTTTTGTTGATATTTTCTATTTTTTATTTTATAAATAATTTTTTTAAAAAAGGCAATAGATAATTGCTATAACCAATTACTTGGGAGTTTGGCTTTCTTTGAAAATCCCATGGTTAGGATTTACCATACTATATTTGACCTCACCACGCTTAGCGTCATCTAATGCTATCTACTAATAACTATATCTTAGATACTGACAGGACCAGATGAATATGATCTGTCTGGTCTAAAGTTGTAGCTAAGTTAGTATTTAAAAAATATTTTTAGTGAAGCATGTTGAGGTGGCAATTGTTGTGTTGGTTAGGTTGTGATCGGCAGATGCAATATTATTTGATATGGATTGGGAGAGGCATATGGGAAAGTGGGCCCTATCCAAGGGTTCCAGGACTGGGGGAAGTAGAGGCTCTATAGTGGAGATGTGAGGTTCCTGCTGTCTTAGGGTTCAAAAAGACAATCGATAGTTAATGTTATCATCACATTGTTTGGTAATTGGGTTAACTTTGAAAAGTCCTTTTGTTATGGTTTGCTGTACAGTATCCAGTATCTTGTATATAGCTGTGCTATTGGTTGCTTCTGATCTAGTTGGTCTAGGCTTTTGAGAGAGTCTGCATATCCATTACACAGCCTATATATTCAAAAGATTCAGTTTGTGTGGGAAATGGAGATTGGTTGGTGGGAATTGTATGGAATTGTACCCCTCCTACCCTATGGTTTTGTTTATTAATCCTTTCTTAAATAAAAAAAAAACTATATAAAAAAAAGAAATTATGGGGTGAATTTGCTAAAATATATATATATATATATATATATATTTTAGAATAGTTTAAATAATTTAATCCCAGTGTCAGGATTCAGTGTACAAATTTGAAACATTAAATCCTTAGACTAGAAATATATATACTCAGAACTAAAACCTTGGCAGTTAAGCAACTTGAAATTCAATCTATTTTTCCCATGACATGTTGAATTACTAGTGGTTTATAAGATTATCAGTTAACAGGTGTATAGTTTCACAATGTTCCCACCATTAAAGGTATGTATGTATGTATGTATGTATTTTCATCTTTCAAAAGGTTTGGGTCATGGTGTGGTACACATGAGTTATTTGTCCTGACATACACTGTAAATAATGTTTAGGACACAATATACAAATTTGTATTTTTGTCTGTTCACCATCTAGAAAATATCACTCACTCATTTTCTGTATTTTGTTATTCTTAATCCTTGGGTGTAGTAATGGTAATTTTATTGCTGGTTGATTTTCATTGTCTATTATTAAATCATCACTTAATTATTAGTATAACTGTAGATATAAAAATTTTTAATGTCCATTAAAAATACTTTGTATTTCCAAACTTGTGGGTACACTTAAGAGTAAAAGGAGTATTATCAACAGGTAGGCTGGGGGTAGCAGTACAGTGGAGCTGTACTAAGCAACTTAGATGCTGCTCAGGCTAGGAACAAAAACTCTCAGATATTTAGAACTATCATTCAGAATCATTGTGAATCGCTGTACCCGAGAGTGTACCACCTATTGTTTTAACCAAACATGTCCAACTGGCAGGGAACTGGGAAGGAAGCATAAACAGCAAAGAGGGGGAATTATTAGGCTGTTGAAAACATTATACCATATTTTTCTATGTGAAAACACATCTTGACTTTCAGACAACCTATATTTCCTGAGGTGGTGGCAAGTATTTGCTGAAGCAGTAATGAAAGAAGTTACCTTTTAGTATGCTAATTAAGATCTAGAAGCCTACTAAACTCTCTTCTCAAGGGAAATGAGCTTTGCTCTTTCTGAATGGATCTACCAGTAATGTGGGCTTGAAGTTCCTTATTAGAAAGTGAAGATTAAATATAAAGTAGAAGTAGGACACTCCAGATGTCCTCCTGTCTCCTTCCTGCATGTGAATTGTGCTCCTAGTGTTCTTTTGGTATACTACCTAGGAGTTAACATTCTAAAGCATAGTATAGTAATTGAATAATGATTTCATTAGTATTAATTAGCCTGAGTACTTAGCTACTGAAGTAATGAATCAGATTTGGAGGGAAATTTACTAATCCTTGTTCTAGGGTATTAGTGGCTTATTGGCTTATAGTAAGTATTCTTTGGTTCTTAGGCAGCTTTCTTCACATAGCTCCTCCCCCCTTTTTGACCCAATTTGTTAATTCACCTAGTGCTTATTGAGTCTGTACAGGGTACTGTTTGACTAGTCATTGTGCTAAACAAGAGAGGTGTCGCAGAGTCTTATTTAAAGATGCTAATAAAGATGGTGGGCTTCACAATAATATTTGAGCAGCTGAATAGACTAATATTTCAGCTGTCTGTGACTGCTGACAACAGAACCCACTAATTTGATAGAGCATGACTGGGAAAGAGGTTTGTTTAGAGGCGGTAGTGAGAGGAGGTGACAATTGAATTCAGGCCCAAATGAAGCCAAGAAAGTAGAGTGAAGAGGAGTTTCTGCCATAAAAAATAGCAAGTACATAGTCCTGAGATGAGAATGAGGTTTAGAAAATTGAGAAACTATAGTCAGTGTGAACTATAGTCATGGTAAGAGGTGACAAGCATCAAGAATTCTGTGATAAATTTGAGGTCCCTAGGCTACAGATAAACTCTTTTTGGTATTGCTCACATATAGATAGAATTTAAAGTTAGGGAGAGGGTTGAGATTACTCAGTTGATGGAGCTCTGTGGAATTCTATCACTGAGGTTAAATAGAGGAGGAGAGAAACTGTTAATGAAGTTGAAAGGATATTGGGAAGTCATGGTACCTGAAGAAATCAGTTGAGGTGTTTCAGTAAGCAGCATAGTCCAGTCATGTAGTCTATTGCTGAGAAAGATGGCTCAGCATGAGAACAGACCAGTGTTGGGTACATGTCTCTCATCTTGGTATCTCAGTGGTCTTCAGGATCTGGTTCTTCTGTCTGCTAAGCCATCACTATACTGTATACATCACTATACAATAATATATATATATATATATATATATATATATATATTCCTCTCTTCTCCCTCCCTTCCTTCTTCCCTCCCTCCCTTCTTTCCTTCCTTCCTTCCTTCCTTCAGCACTGCACATTTCTGGTTTATGGTGGTGCAAGGGATTGACCTGGGACTTTGGAGCCACAGACATGAAAATCTTTTTGCATAACTGTTATGCTATCTCCCCCATGCCTTTTATATTGCTATTTATATATTTTTCATGTAGAACTCAGTACTCAAGCTCACTTAATCTCTTATCAGTTTATCTCCTAAGGTATGACTTCTGTTGCCTTACCTCCTTAAAAGTGTGTGTGTGCAATAGAGACACAGAAATTGAGGAGGGAGATAGGGAAAGATAGGGAAAGAAGGGAGAGGGAGATAGAGAGGGAAAAAGGGTGATCAGGGGCTTGAACCTAGGTCTTGCACTCTGATAATGTGTGCATTTAACCCTGAGTTCTACAATGATGACTTTTTCATGTTTGTTTCTTCTGGTATCCTTTTTTTTTGGGGGGGGAGAGGAGAAGGGGCTTAGCTAATGCTTCATGCTCCGAATGGACTCCCTCCAGATAGATCATAAGAGATAAAAGACAGGGAGAGTGAGACAGTGAGAATAAAAGACACCACAGCACTGCTTCCACTGCATGTGAAGCTTCCCCCAGGCAAATGCTCTCGTCCATGTGGTGGCAGGAGCTTGAACCCTGGTCCTTACAGAGGATAAAATGTGTGTTCTACCAGTTTGAGCTATCTCCCATTCTCCTCTGATAGCCTGTTAAACAGAATGGATCTTGTGGTTCTGTTTTCAAGCTCCTTTAGGTTGAGCATTATAACTGTTGCTATTTATGCTTTATGGACTTTCAAATAACATTTTGATTCAAGTAAAATATGTTCTTTTTCTACTTAAATTTTTGATAGTGCTAAAACATTATATTAAAACAATGTTGTTCAGCTTCATTTCTCTACTCTCCCATTCTCATTTACCAGAAGATAGTTATTTTCAAGTTTTTTAATATTTATTTTCCCTTTTGTTGCCCTTGTTTTATATTGTTGTTATAGTTATTGTTGTTGTTATTGATGTCGTCGTTATTAAATAAGACAGAGAGAAATGGAGAGAGGAAGGGGGGAGACGGGGAGAGAAAGATAGACACCTGCAGACCTGCTTTATTCCTTGTGAAGCGACTCCCCTGCAGGTGGGGAGCCGGGGGCTCGAACCAGGATCCTTGGCCTTCGTGCCATGTGCGCTTAACCCGCTGCACTACCACCCAACTCCCTGTTTTCAGTTTTGTTTTTCACAAAGTTCTGGCTTATGGTAGTGCTGAGGATTGAACCTGGGACTTCATTAACTCGGACATGAAAGTTTTTTTCATAACTGCTATGCTGTCTTCCTAGCCCTTTGACTGCTGTGTGTGTGTGTGTGTATTTCCATATCTATAAATATTTTAGTATTTTTAAATTGTTTTGGTATATGTTTTTACAGATTTTATTTGTTTTTATTCCTGGGTTTATCACTGGGGCCCAGTGCCTGCATGATTCCACAACACCCAGTGGCCATTTTTTTTCTTTCCTCTAAGTCAGAGGTCAGAGAAGGAAGGAAAGAAGGTAGAGAGAGAAGCAAAGACACCACAGCAGTGCTGCAACACTCAATGAAACTCCTCCCCTTGCAGGCACTCACTTGTCATAACTCAGGTCTTGAACCTGGGTCATTGTGCATAGTAAGGTGTTCACCCTCTTTTTATGAGAGAAAATGAGCAAGAGATTGAAACCAGAGCACTGCTTAGCTCTGGCTTATCATGGTGGAGAAGGCTGAACCTAGAACCTCGCAGTCCTGGATTTGCATGTATTATGTTCTAGTGCCAGGCTGTCTCTTCAGCCAGAATCATTTCATTTTTATATGTATTTATTTATTCATTAGCATGAAAGGCAAGAGAGAGCGTGAACTACAGAACTTCACTCTAGTGTATGTGATGCGGAGAGCTAACTGGGACCTCAGCCTGCAAGTCTGGTGCTCTAGCTGCTGTGTACCTCCTGGGCTGCTTGTTTTAGTTTTAGATGATTTCCTATTGTAGGTGAAAAATGAACTCCTTATAGTTGCATCACAATTTTAGCTAAGCCATTATTTCATGTTTATGTTTTGTGATTGGGTATGTCTTAACCTTTGAACCAAGTATTGTATTTGTGCCTTCCCTTTATTGTAGTTTTTTCCTTTGCTTTTCCTTGTGTTAATAGTGTCTCATTCTTCCTGTATATAATTTATGTGTCTGTTTTTCCAGTTGATTCTCTATGCCCTCTGTTTATCAGTAGTAGTTCTCTCCAAATGCTTCACTATTCCAGCTACGTTGTCAGTCTTGCTTTCTTTCCAGTTAGCTTTCTCCTGAAACCCTCTGATTCTGTCCTTCTGGACTGGTTGCACCTTACACCTCTCCCACAGTTGTCTTCCCAAAACTGCCCTTCAGTATTACCAGGAACTTGCTTTGCTCTCTCTTGAGATTCAGTTTTTCTCTTTACTTTGCTCTGTTGGGACACATCCACACATTCTCCAGTAGTTTCCTGATTAGGTAGCCACCTATTTGAATGTATGTGTGTTTGTGTATTGATGTCTGTATTATATATATGTGTGTGTGTGTATATATATATATATATATGTATGTATATATATTTTTTTTTTCTGAAAATTCTCATTTCTGGGCCTGCAAAATAGCTCACTTGGATAGTGCCCTGCTTTACTGTGTGTGACTCAGCTTCAGGCCTGGCCCCCTTGCATTGAATGAAACCTCAGCTTTGGGCTTCCCTGAATACCCCACCCTCTTTCAAGTTGAAAAAGTCAACCTTGGTGATGACAAAAAATAAAATAAAATTCTCATTTCACACTTTGATTAATGGCTTGGGCAAACAATATTAAGTTGAAAATGATTTCCTCTGATTTTTAAGTCATACTTAAAATGTTTTAATATTATTTATTAGAAAATTTAAAAATGTTTTACAAAATTAGAAGATTACAGAGTATGATTCCACACCACACCTGCTGCAAGGTGAAGCTTCATGAATGGTGAAGTAGTGTTACAAATGTTGCTCTTTCTGCATCTCTGTCTCCCTCTCTCCTCTCAGTCAGTATCTCTTTGTCTGTATAAAATGAATAACTAGATAAATAAAATATTAAAAAATAAAAAACTGGGCACATTTCGACTTTCTTTTTTCCTTTCTTTCTTTTATTCTTCTTACTATTTGTTGCTAGGGCTCCATATTTGCTTGATCCCACCACTCCTGGCAGACTCCTCTTATCCTCCTCCTCTGCATCCTGCTCTTTTCCTCATCTTTCTCTTTCAGAGAGTAAGAGACAGGGTGGGTGGGGGAGAGAGAGATGGAGAGAGAAGGAGACACACTACAGTACTGCTCCATGAATGGTGAAGCCTCGAGCATGTGGTTGCTCTTCTGTAGTGGCTGGGGGCTCAAACTGAAGTAAGTCCTCATGCATGGCAGTGGCCTCTACCAGGTGAGCTAACTCCTGCCGCTCTCAGACTGCTTTTCCTTCTAGTATGGGTCACATTTTCTTTTCTTTTTTTTTTCTGTGCAGATCTTGTAAATTTTTGTTGACTAGTACATGTTTGAAGTAATGATACAACTCTGGATTCTTACACCTTACCCTGGAATGTGGTGGTGGTGGTGTAGTTTTGTTTGCTTATTTGTTTTGGTAGCTTGACTGGGCTGAATCTCCAAAGTTCCGTCAAAATTTTGTTTTGATTTATTTTAATTTTTAAGCCCATTTTCCTTGAAAGGAGGCACTTTTCTACATAGCATCATGCTTACCCAAAGGTTGGTCTGAGACTACAGTCAAAACAATTTGAGCTAGTCTGGCTGCATTCTCTACCTATGGGGAGGCTGTGGAGCACAGTCAGGTCCCTAGAAGACTGGACCAGGCTGCCTTCCAGTCTGCCCCCATTTGATTTTCCCATGACTTCTTTTTCAGTTCTACTGTGTGTAGGCCTGGGTCCTATGGCTAGTCATGTGTAGTTGACTTGTGCCCACTGTGGTCTCTGCTCTGCATGCACGTAGTCTCCAGTGAGTCTAGGATTTGTGAAGAGCTTTAGGCCTCCTGTAGCTGCCTTTCTGGAACTCCTCACTAAGACTTTGACTGGCCTGTCAGTTTACTTCTTGCCCCAAATAGAAGAGCAGCCCCTGGCTAGCAGAACCATTGGCTTTCATACTTAATTTGTCTCTGTTGTTGCTACTCTGACCAGCAACCCTGCAGATCAAATAAGGTCCCCTTTGGCAGGGGCAGTGAGTCTGCTGACTTCAAGGCTTTGGAGACCAGCTTCTTCTTCTTCTAGCGTTTGCCCTTCTTCCATAGCCAGTCAACAGTGTCAGGTTGAGCCTGATGTAAAGTTTCGAGACCTCCTTTGAATCTGGAGAGGTGGCAGTCGTTGACTATGTGGGTCATAGTCTGTCTGGAGCCGCAGGGGCAGTTCGGGTCGTCTCTGGCTCCCCAGCGATGGAACATAGCGCGCACCGGCCATGGCCTGTTCGATAGCCATTGAGGAGGGCCCAGTCATAACGTGCTAGGTCAAAGCCGGGTTGATGCTTGCAGGGGTCTGTGATGAGGTGTTTGTTCTTTACCTCAGCTGACTGCCAACTCTGTTTCCAAGAGTCTGGAACAGAGAAGTTCAGTGTAGGCGTAGGGGACCAGATTGGGTGACGAGATGTCAAGCATTGGACAGGGTGGGCAAAGATATCCGCGTATATTGGCAGGTCCGGTCAAGCGTAGACGTGGGAAATGAACTTAGATGATGCTGCATCCCGACGAATATCTGGCGGGGCGATGTTGCTAAGAACTGGCAGCCATGGAACCGGGGTGGAACGGATGGTTCCAGAAATTATCCTCATGAAGTGATAGGACTGGGCAGAGATGAGGGCAGCTCCTAGCATGAAGAGTCCTATCTGTGTAGGTCTTAACAAAAATGTGTTATGTTTTCACGAATAAACAGTTCTCAGTTTGTTGTAGGTCTGGTTGATTTCCAGTGCAATGAAATGATTGTTTTGACTCTTCTGACCAACTTTATAATTGCTCTCTTAGGGAGCAGATTTGTGGGTCTCCCCCGTCTGTTGTGCCAGAAGTTACAAATCCCTTGGGCATTTAAAAATGTTCTCCCAGATGACTTTGATATGGAGCCAGAGCAGTGAACATTTAGGTTTCTTTACACTCTGAATACATACACATTGAATCATGTCATAGTGAAAAGCTTTTGCCATATTTAATTGCTTTAAAATTTTTTTAATATTGGAAACATTTTAGATAAGAACCAACTTTAAAAGCAGGATGAAAATGGGGCTAGCATATAAACTTGAATTCTGACAAATTGACCAGCAGTTTTTCTTGTTTATATAGTAAAGTTTCTAATGGTTATACTCTTATTTTATGTTTAGCTTAGTTGGCTGGCATCCATTTCCTAATCTAATTTTTTCAGGTTGGAAAACTTCTTAAGTAGTACATGTGGTATGTTCAGAGGTTTTTCTGGAATTTGTGTTTCATGATGCATTCTTAAGTCTGAAACCATATTATTCACAGCTGACATAGTAGAGGAGACTAAATTGAGAACATTGGGTTATTATAAAACATTAGCTAACTGAATGTTTTGTGTTGCTTGAGAATGACTGTTGATCAGGTTTTGGGAATCTGAGTAATTGTCCACTTCTAGGTCTGTCTTTACATTGAAGTGCATGAATGAATGTGTGCTAGGTCCTGAAACCAGAACTGGACAAGAGTATAACATTAAAAAAGGGACTATGAGATCAGATTTATTAGAATGAAAATCTTGAATAAAGTGCTTCTAAATGGAATAAAGCAATTGTAGTAAATACTTTTGCTGTGCTTTTTCATTTGTCTACATGAGTGGTTCTCAAAATGTGCACCAAGGACCCACAAGGATTCCTGAAATCCTTACAGGTGGCTCATGATGTCAGGACTATTATTTATTTTTAGAGACAGAGAGATAGAGTGTATGAAAGAGTTTTCAATGATTACAGTTTTGTTTTTACTAGTTTTGCTAAGCAGCAGCAACAGCAGCAGAGCTGATTAAGAAAAATGAAGAAGAAATTAAAAAGAGAACACTCATAGAAGGCTGATTTTTTTTTTTTTTTTTTTTTAGATACTGTTACTTCGGCGAGGGTAGGGTGAGGCTTGAATCTGGGTCATTCACATGGGAAAGTAGCACACTATTCAAGTAAGCTACTTCACCCGACCTATCAAGACTGTTTTTTAATAGCATCACTGAGATATTATTTGGATATTTATAATTCTCACATTAGAAAAAACAAACATAAGAGTTTATCTATATTCCATTAAATTAGATATTAAAGGGCTTTGAGGGGCTGGAAGATAGCTCACCTGGTGGAGTGCAGGGCCTATGGAAGCATCATGGCACCAAGGGTGGAGCAAATGCTGTGATGTCTCTGCTCTCTCTCCCTGTCTCTGAAATAAAAAGAATGGGACAGTTAACCTGAGAATGATGGATTTCTGTGTGCGTAAGGCTCTAACACTACAAAATAAGTAAACCTTACTCTACTAAACTATTTTCAAAATAATTATCTTTTATAAAATATATTGTTTATGTTAATATAAATTGTTGTAAAACAGATTTCCAATATTTTGCATAGTTGTGGTTTTAATTTCAAATATGATAAATATGGGTAGATAAACAAGTTCTTGGGGAATTCTGGAGTGTAAGGTATTCTAAAACCTCAAAAGTTTCAGAATTATTATGCTAAGCATAAACAAAATGTAATTGATATATTGTGCATGTTATATAAACTACATTAACAAAAGATTTACTTGAAAATATTTTCAGTGAAAAAAAGAACTAGAGTATCATTCTGGCTCATGCAGTCCTGGGGATTGAATTTGGGTCTCCTGTGTGAGTCCTATTATTTACCACTGACCCGCTTCCCTAGCCACATAATTTGCACTGATGCTTAGTATATAGTAAATGTTTCCCATGTTAAGATTTTTGGTGGGCTCATAATATTTCATTATATAATGACCATCTGTATCTTAACCTTACGTATAATGCTATGACAAACTTTATACATATTATTGATCAGCCATGCGCGCGCGCGCACACACACACACACACACACACACACACACACACACACTTTAATTTAAGATGGTTTGTTTCAGTTCACTGACATTGCTTCTAATTACTTGGTTTGCTACAAGATGTCATTTAGGGGAGGGGTGGGGGAAACACCCTTAACTGAGATTCTTACTGTGCAGGGAAGAGTTAAACACAGATCTGACACTGCTTATCTATAGAAAAATCTACGTGCAAGGTTGGAACTTGACTGGCATCTGCGAATTTTGTTGGTAAACAGTGATGTAAAACTTTCCCTACATGATAAGAGTGGCTAAATTTGTATACAGAATCTGGCTTATGCTGAACACCTGCATTCTCCAGGAACAGCACGGGGTACTGAGTCTCTAATGAGCTTCCCTGGTAGACAGTAGCTTGCTTGTGTTGTCAGAAGTCATTGCTGGAAGAATTAAATGTGTTCTGTACCAGTCCATTGGGAGAAGACTTGGAAGCTTGTCCTGGTTTCCTCCAGACTTCTGCCCATGTGCCTTTTCCTTTTGCTGCAACTGTATTCTGAGTGCTGGAAGTCTTTCTGGGTGTGGTCCTGAGACTTCCTCACATACTTGCCATCAAGGAACTCACAGGTTAGCAGGAAAAAAAAGATTTGTATGTGACTGTAGTAAAATACAAAGGAAGATTGTGGTTAGGATAAAGAGAAGCCAAACAGGACAGAGGTGAACTTCATAGAGGAAACAACTAAAAATACTTTAAAAATATTTTTAAAGATGAATAGAATTTTTCCAAATGAAGACAGAGCAAGTATGGATCTAGTAATGAAATAAAAGGGATGAAAATTAATAGTGTGTTTGGCAAGCTGCAGACATTTTGGTAATGTTGAGGCAAGAAATTATGCTGAGTAACATATGTAGATAATATTGAGGTGTTTGGCAAAGAGTTTCAACTTTCCAGGTTAGTGAATGAATTGTGTTAGTCCAGAGAATAATAGGAGGGGATTGCAAGAAGACTTGGAGTGGAGTTATTTTTATCCAGGTAGGGGGTGGGGAAATGAGCCCTTACAGTGGCATCTATGTGAAGAAAGCAAGGTAGGAGAGCACAGTGTCATGGGGTTTCAGTGTGTATGAAAATCATATTCATAAAAGTGGATGGGCAGAATATAAGGAACTAAAAAAAAACCTTCAACTAATAAATGAAGACTCAAACTATGAATGAGAACCTTTAAATTGTTATTTAAACACATACTTGTTCTGTGTCAGCTAGTCTGTGATATAGAAATGAGCAGGGCTATCGTCTCTGGCCCTCTTACCTGTGAGATGAAGAAGCAGAGGTGGCTTAGCAATGTAGCTGACATTTTAGAGTTATTGGCGAGACACAATCTTGAGATACTTGTTTAACCCATTGATTCTTCCTCCCTTAGATGGCATGATTCTAAAGTGTAGAAGCCTCGATATTGAGGCTTGCTCTATGGAGTGGAAAAGTGTGATTTATGAATGGAAGAACTTGGCACTTTTCTTAAACTCAGTCTTAAATTCTTCACTATTACAGGAAAAAGGTGAACTTGTACCATCTGGATCTAGTGGACCCTTTTTATTGTGGCTTTATAAATAATACAGAACTAAAAAAAAGGGGGGGATAGTGAAAAGCTATTTTCCAGTTAAATTAGTCTTAAAATTTCTTGAAAATTTTAAAAATATATATTTATTTATTTTATAGAGACAGCTAGAAATCAAGAGAAAGACGGATATAGAGAGGGAGAGAGACAGATAACTGCAACACTGCTTTACCACTTGTGAAGCTTTCCTCCAGCAGGTGGGGGCTGGGGGCTTGTACCTGGGTCCTTGCACATTGTAACATGTGCCACCTCCTGGACCCCAAATAGGTCTTTAACAAATATTTTGTTTGCTTATTTTGGAGAGGGTAGGGGAAGATAGAGAGGGAGACACTTACAGCATGCCTCACCACTCATGCAGTTTCTGCAGGTAGGGGGCTGGAGTTTGAACTCTGGTCCTTGTGCACTGTAATGTGTATGCTCTACTAGTTGCTCCATCACCCAGCCCCTAAATAAGACTTTAACTAGCAAAGCCAATTTTTCATTTTGAGTATATCTAGATTGGCAAATATATGTTAAAAATCAGCAGCGTACTTTGAGTTACATCTCAAAGAATCTACATTGCCTGTCATTTTAGGGGTTCTCTCTTTTCTTTTCTTCTTTTTTATTTTAGTGATTTAATAATGATTAACAAGACTGTGGGAAAAGAGGGGTACAATTCCATACAATTCCCACTACCAGAGTTCCTTATCTCCTCCCCCCCATTCGATCCTTCCTGAAGGTGGGAGGTCTGGCTTCTGTAATTGCTTCCTCACTGAACATTGATGTTGACAGGTTGATCCATATAGGATAGGGTTTCTGATGACAAATTCTATTTGTTTTCCTTTAAGAAACATTAAAAAAAAATTGGTTAATGAGAGAGAAAGAATCAGAGCATCACATGACCATATGTGGTACTAGAACCAAACTCATGCTTGCAAGTCTCATGCTTTACTGCTGTATCACCTCCCCTGCTGGGAATACTGTGAGAACCAGGTTGAGTGTGGTGAGACTTTTCCCATTGAAAAATGGGGAACGGAGGAAATGAATCTCCCTGTCAGATACAATGGCCTGCCCTTTTATTATCTACATATCAATGCTTGCTTTGTCTAACAAATGACTTAAGTTCTCCTCCCTATTTCCCGGAAGGGTATTGTTATTCCTACCAGTTAAACCAGTTGCTAAGGAAGTCCCTACCTTTCCCAGCCCCCTTTTACCTTTCCAGTCACTTTCCTAACCATGTATGGTATTGTCAAGCCACTTCCATTTCTGACTTGGGTCTTCTGTTTTCTGGCCTCGAGGAGCACATGCTTGGGGACCAGGAGGCTGACGCTGGCCCTTGAAGTTTGCACCACATGGCTTAACCTGGTGTGCTACCACCCGACTTTGGGGTGTTCAGATGAGTAAAGATTTGAAGGGCCTTACCACCACGAGCTCAGTTCCTGGGTCATCTTTCTTGGGTCACTGGCCCGACACTCCCCAACCACTGTCTGGGAATATCTGGAATATCTTGATTTCCCCTACGTTCCTTAAGTATAATTTTACTTAAATGGAATTTGGGGTTAATTTTTTTTAGTACTTGAAAGATGGTGTGCTTCTTCCCTAAAAAAAGTTATTTACTTCATGTGAGAGAGACATTGAGACCGGAGCACCCCTGTCATGTTTAGTATTGGGTATGAACCCCAAGGTTGCATATTTGCAAGTTCTACCAGCTGAGCCATTTCCCAACTGCACCATTTTCTTTTGACTACTGAGGTTCCTGATGAGAAGTCTATTATTAAAATTGGGTTTTTTTTTTCCTAGTAGAAATTTAAAACATTTTTCTTTGTTTCTAGTTTTCTGAAAATAATTTCTTGGCATAAGTTGCTTTTTTTAAAATATTTATTTTATTTATTCCCTTTTGCTGCCCTTGTTGTTTTATTGTTGTAGTTATTATTGTTGTTGTTGTTGTTGGATAGGACAGAGAGAAATGGAGAGAGGAGAGGAAGACAGAGAGGAAGAGAGAAAGATAGGCACCTGCAGACCTGCTTCACCGCCTGTGAAGCGACTCCCCTGCAGGTGGGGAGCCGGGGTTCGAACCGGGATCCTTAATGCCGGTCCTTGTGCTTTGTGCCACCTGCGCTTAACCCGCTGCGCTACAGCCCGACTCCCCAAGTTTCTTTTTTCTTACTTAGCCTAACCAAAAGTTTATAAATTTTGTTGATCCTTTCAAAGAACCAACTCTTCATCTCATTAACCTTTTGTGTCATCTATTAAAATTTCTATTTCGTCTTTACTTTTTATTATGGCTTTACTACAACCTACTTTGGGTTTCATTGCCATTCCCTTCCTTCCTCTTCCCTTTCTCCTCCTTCCTTTCCCTTCCCTCTCCTCCATTACCTTTCTCCTCCCCTCCCTCCTTTTTTTGTTTTTTTGCTTGTTACCAGGATTAGTACTTGGGCTAGGTGCAACTATAGGACTCAGATGTTTCCAAAGGTTTTTATTTTCTTTTTCTTTCTTCTTGACAGAGGATAAAAGATGGGGGTGAGAGGGTTAGGGAGGGAGGGAGGGAGAGAGAGAAAGAGAGAGAGAGAGAGAGAGAGAGGGGAGTGATATACTACCTAGCTCTTTATTGTTCTTTTTTTTTTTTCTATTTCCTTTAGATTGACTACATTAGATTTTTCATGTTTCTTATGTAAGTCTGTATGACTGTGAACTTCTAAGAACTGGCTTTGCTGTGTTCCTTATGTTCTATAATTCATGTCTTCATTTTCATTTGTTTCTAGAATTTAAAAAAAAAATTTATCTTTATTTATTTATTGGATAGAGGCAGCCAGAAATTGAGATGAAGGGAGAGATAAAGGAGGACAGTGACAGAGAGACACCCGCAGCCCTGCTTCACCACTTGTGAAGCTTTTCCCCAGCAGGTGGGGACTGGGGACTTGAACCTGGATCCTTGCACATGGTAATATATGTGCTCAACCAAGTGTGTCACCACCGAGCTCCTGTTTCTAGAATTTTTTTAAATAATTTTTTTTATTAGAGCGAGAGAGAGGAAAAGGGAGAGGAAGAGGGAGGTAGCACTGAACAAGAACACTGCTCTGGCATATTCATGTTTCTTGATTTCCTTAAGTATAATTTTACTAGAAATGGAATTTGGGATAATTTTCTTTTTCCTCTAGGGTTATCTGTGCGGCTCAGTGTCTGCACTATAAATGCACTGCTTCTGGCGGCTGTCTTTTTCCCATTGTTGTTCCTGTTGTTAGTGTTGTTGCTGTTGTTGTTGGATAGGACAGAGAAATTAAGAGAGGAAGGGAAGATAGAGATATGGAGAGAAAGATACCTGCAGACCAGCCTTACTACTTGTAAAGTGATATCCCCCTGCAGGTGGGGAGCTGGGAGTTTGGAGTGGGATCCTTGAGATTCGAACTATGTGTGCTTAACCTGGTGCACTACTGCTTGACCACCAATTCTTTTTAGTACTTGAAAGATGGTGTGATTCTTCCTTTAGAAAAGTTACTTATTTCATGTGAAGAAGAGATTGGGGATTGACCCTTGGGGGGTCAATTGACACTTGAGAGTCAGCTTTGGGATTGACTCTCATGCTTGAGAGTCTAACACTTAACTCTGTGCCACCTTCCAGGCCATTGTTTGCAAATATTTTTAAATTTCTTTAATTTCTTCATTGACCTAGTATTCGCCACATATTGAGTCTTTCCCAACTTAGATAGTTAGAAAAGATATTTGGTATGAATTTGATCTTCTTGAATTTCTTGAAACTTGTATTCTATTCTTGAGACTGTATCATGATCACTAGTGAAGAATGTGTGTTTAGCTTGGGGGTGAGGGCAGAATGATCTTTAACTGTTTGGAAAGTCCAACTGGTCCAGGACCTCATTTCAGGATTTTGTTTCCTTACTGATTTCCTGCCTGATCTGTTGGTGAGAGTTGGGTATTAAAGTTTCATACTATTATTGTGTTGCTGTGGGCATTTCTCTTTACCTCTGTTAATAGTTGCTTTGTATATTTTGTGTTTCCTTTTTAGGTTCATCTGTGTTAATGAGTGATAGATCCTCTTGAAGAATTAGACATCCTATATTTGCATATTTAACATATTTATAATATCTCTAGGATAAAGTCATGCATCTTAGCAGTCTCTTCTGGACTGCAAGATTACAATTTCTTTGCAGTGGTTTCTTTCTCAGCAGGAACATCTTGGTTTCCTCTTGGTCTGGTTGCTTCCCTTTTGTATTTTGCTATGGAAACTCTTTTTCTGGGTTTCAGGCTGTTTTATTTCTAAAATGGTTCAAGTTTTGATGTAAATTTTCTGTGATCTGTAGAGAAGGTAAAACCACAAGCTTTCTCTGTTCAGCCTCCCAGGCCTCACCCACCTCTCAAGAAAACCTCTCATTATTTTTAAGTAATATGCTTGGTTACAAGTATATGCATAAGTATATTCAAATGGATGTTAGTCCAAGTTACAGTCATTTGTTTTATTTTATTTTTGTTTGCATTGCACTGTGATCATGTTATTTAAGTACTTAGAGTGAAAAAAAAAAAAGACCATCTCAGGCTCAAGATTTTGCATACCCAAGACTCCAGAGGCTACAGGTTCAAACCCTAGCACCACCTTATGCAAGAGTTGAACAGTTCTCTGGTTCTCTCTCTGCCTCTCTTCTTCCTCTCTCATTCTTTCCCCGTTTCTCATAAGAAGTAAATAAATAAATATTTTAAGAGAGACTGTCCTTTCTCCAAGGGAAATCAAGGAAAATGATTGATGCTATATAGATTAATAAAATACAAGAAAGTTTGTGTTATAGGAAAATGTGGCATCATTTATAATTATCACAAAGTATTATGCTTTATATGGTCAGTGGATAGATATTAACTTATTAAATGTCTACTTGGAAGTCTGTTTTGACTAACATTGTTAATGATTACAGTACTCAGGGAACAACTTGCAAATAGTGACTGTGTCCCAGAAAACTTTTCAACCATAGGATGTCTGGTATCCACTAGCTAGAATCCAACTTAGCATCCATAATGAACAAAAGAAAAAAAGTCATGTACGGGCCATGAAGTGGTGCACCTGGCAGAGTTCACATGTTACTATGAGCAAGGACCTGGTTCAAGCCCTTGGCCCCCACTTGGAGAGGAGAAGCTTCACAAGCAGTGCAGGAGTTCTGTAAGCCTCTTTCTCACTCCCTTCTCAAGTTCTCTCTGACTTGTTAAATAGGAAGGGTGGGAGGGAGAGGGGAAGGGAAAGGAGGAGACGGGGAGGAGAATGGCCACTGGGAGTGAGCCCCAAGGATATCCCTGGTCGCATTTTAAAAAATCATGTTAGGGAGAAAATGGAATTATGTCCTTTGTTCTAATTTACACAAAGAAAATGATTTTACATATCTGAGTTTTACTTTCCTTTTGAAATTACAAGGGTGAAGTTCTTTTCATAAAGTCACACTCCCATGACAGATCCCCACTGGAATCTTCCCAGACAGGGAATGACTTTGCTAATTTCTACAGAACTATTAAAAGGGACCTTGGAAATTAAGTGTTCACTGGATACATAGAAACTTCTCTCTTTCCCAGTTGCTGCTGTGGAAATTCAGCTTCTAGTCTTTGCAGTGAATACCTCCTATCACTGGATCCCTTAGCATCTCACCCAGTAGACAGCAAGGAGCTAGTGGAGCAGAATTACATCCGTTTCCAAGTTGCTAGCCTAGACCTTCTTAGAAATGGCCAATACTCTAAACCTCACCTTGGAGCTTGTTCGAAGTTCTCAGGCAGCATCATCTCAGAGCTATTGAGTTAGAATCTCTAGAGACAGAGTTCAGAATTCTGTTTTAACAAGCCCTTTAAAGGCGGCTCTTATGCACACAATAAAGTTAGAGAAACAGTGAGTCTTGTTTGTGATTTTTAGCCATCCATTCTAATTAGAATTGTATCTTCACATTCTATTCTGTCAACCTATTTCATTTGGACTCATGCTCACTATATCTTTTGACTTTTCTAGGTCACCTTCTAAATCTAGTTATTTTATTTTTCTTTGAGACTTGTTAATGAAATATTGATTGTATAATGGTTATGAATGTAAGCCAAAATATTTTCAAAGGCAATTACTTCCTGAAAAGTAAAGGCTGGATCTTATACTGAGGGGTATATATATATATATATATATATATATATATATATATATATATATAGATAGATATATTTGCCTCCAGGGCTGTCACTGGGGCTTGGTGCCTGCACTACGAATCCACTGTTCCTGGCAGCCATCTTTCCCCCATTGTGTTATGTTATTCATATCATTTTTATTATTACCAGAGCACTGAGCAGCTCTGGCTTATGGTGGTGCAGAAGATTGAACCTGGGACTTCAAAACCTCAGGCATGAGAGTCTTTTTGCATAACCATTTATGCTATCTACCCCTTTATTCATATTCTTTTAAAAGCATTTTTTTGGTATGAGACACTTAAGTGTAGTGCTGAAGGACAGAGAGGTCAGGAGGCTTAGGAACATGCTTTCTACCTCCAGACTTCTGTTATTTAATATACATTAAATATTTTAAACCAAAAAATGTGCTTTATATTTGATAAATTTAATTTCAGCATAAAAGTCAATTTCTGATTTTAGGTCATAGCATTAGTAGTTATCTCCTCACATCTTGCTTACTATTAATAGGAAGGTACTATTATTTGAAAAGTGAAGTTTTCTGGGATTTTTTTTAAATCTGTACTGCTTGTACATATTAGTTATTGAGTTCAAAGTTATATATTTGAATCACATGAAGCATTTTTTTGGTAAAAAAGTGATAAAATAACAGCAATTTCATATAGTCACACTTAGTCTTTAACAACCTGTTAGTATTGTGATTTTTCACTGGAAGACTGATGAGTTTGACTTAAAGGGATAAAGAGTCTTGAACACTCAGTATGTTTCATAATCTTAGTTTCATAGAACATGATTTGTATTATCTGTCTCTCTCTGACATTAAAAATACTTTATTTATTTTAGGTAAAGGTAGAGAAATTGAGAGGGAAAAGGAGAGACAGAGAGATACCTACAACACTGTTCACTGGTTGTGAAGTTTACCCACTGTAGGGTAGCGTCCAGGGGCTTGAACCTTGCTCCTTGGGCACTGTAATGTGTGTGTTCAACTGAGTGTACTATATCACACAGCCCTTCTCTTTTTGACATTAAGGGAAAAATAAGAGTCTGCCTGGATTAGTGAAATCATGTAGGTGCAAAAACTGCTGGCAACAATAAAATTTTATAAAAATTTTTACTCTTGATGTCACTTTCTACAGTTAAAAAAGCTAGCTTCTTGAATAAGGGCAAGAGACTAACATACTTTAACGACGATTCTTTAGTCACTGTCAGGCCATCCCATCAGCTCGGGCCCTAATTGGGAAGTCCTGAGTTTCCACAACAGACATGACGGGCCTAGACCTCAAATAGATCCCTCTTTCCATTGTTACCAGTCATCTCTATCAGGAAAAACACAATAGACCCCTTTGTGAGCCCCCATAGAACCTTGCCCTCAACATGGACCAACAGTGGTAGAGAATGTTCCATCCTCCGAAGGGAGGATGGACAACATGCTCTATGCTACACCTGAGGAAGATGGGTCCTGAAATTGGGGCAGCTTGGAACGTTCCTACTCATGACCACAGAATGTGAGCTCAGATCTACAGGGAAGCAGAGGTCACGTAGGCTCTTAAGCTGAATATGGGCCTCAGATCAGATCAAATCGATGGAGTTTACAATCAACAATATTTATACCCCTTTCCCATATTTGGGAGCTACTCTCTTCCCTGATCCAGCTTTCAGGTCCTTTTTCCAGCCATGACACCATCTCCCCAGACAATAACTAGGATCCACCTGCATATCAGATTTCAGGCTCCGGAGGACAAGCAAACAAAACTAGTATAGTCACAGGCCCTTTGGAATAGAACTAAAATAGGCCTACTAGCTATCTACAAAACAGAGATCCCTGCCCCCCAGCTCTTCATCTGCACTATTCCAGCCTTTAGGTTCATGATTAGTCAACAAGTTCTTTGGCTTTATATGTTAACATTCTTTTCAGCCACCAGGTTCCAGATGTTAGCATGATGCCAACAAGACTTCCCTGGACAGACAACCCCATCAATGTGTCCTGAAGCCCCACTTCCCCAGAGCCCTACCCCACTAGGGAAAGAGAGAGGCAGGCTGGGAGTATGGATCGACCTGTCAACACCCATGTTCAGTGGGGGAGCAATTACAGAAGCCAGACCTTACACATTCTACATCCATAATGACCCTGGGTCCATACTCCCAGAGGGATAAAAGAATAGGAAAGCTATCAGGGGAGGGGATGAGATGGAGAGTTCTGATGGTGGGAATTGTGTGGGGTTGTACCCCTCTTATCCTATGGTTTTGTCAATGTTTTCTTTTTATAAATAAAAATAAATATAAAAAAACAAAACAAAAAATCTAGCTTCTGTCTACAATACAAATAAAACAATAAGTAATGCTAGGTCTTTCTTGGTAAGATGATTGTGTAAGAGTTTCCTGTCATATTTTCCTGATAGATTTAGATAAAATCCAAACCAGGAATAAGAATTTTGCCATTGACACTGAGAATGGGTAATTAAAAAAATTTTTATTAGTGACAATATTGATTTACAAAATCATAAGGTAACAGGTATACTTCTGAACCATTCCCACCACCAGAGTTCTGTATCCCCAATCCTTGTATTGGAAGCTATAGTAAGTTCTCTCAAGGTTGCAGATATGGGTTGACTATTGTTTCTATAACTGTCTATATTTATATTTATTTCCCCCTCCCCCATTTTTTCCTATGGTCCTGCACTCTCTTCCCTTCCAAGTCACACTTTCACCTATTACTACTTCAGATTGTCCTTCCTTTTTTCTACTTCTCTCTCTGGGTCCTGATGGAGTTGGAGTTCAGAGCCCTCTGGTCATCTTCTTCTATCATTTCTCTCCCTTTGGGAGAACAGACCAGAATTATTTTTGGGGTGCAGAAGGTGGGAGGTCTGGCTTCTGTAATTGCTTCTCCACTGGATGTGGGTATTGGCAGGTCGACCCATACCCCAGCCTATGAGAATGAGCAATTTTCAACCATACCTAAGTAATCTGAAGGAGTCTTTTTGTTTTTGTTTTCCTCTTCTGGAAGAGCTAGTATACTGTTCCTCCTCAAGAGAGCAGTACAGTGCTATGGAAGAAATTCTAAGAAAAGTCACTAGTAACCTCTGCTTGAGAGAATGAAGGAGGGACAAGCTGCAAGGGAATGTGGTCTGGAAGTCGTACTTCAGTCTTTCTTAGACATTCTGTGTCAACTTCTGGTGGGACTAGCCAGGTGCTTGACCATGATTTCTGTGGCCTGGCTTTCTAAATGGAGTGTGGACTTTCTCTGACTTCATGGAGGGAACTCTTTTATTGAATAGGGGTGGGTAGAGTTAGAAACGAAGGACGAATACCAGACAGATGGGAAATAGCCCATTTGGAGCCCTTTCATAGCTTGGGCTTTGGGCTAAGAGCAGCAACAGCATCTGGGTCTGAATGAAAGTATTTGTGGCATTATCCAGCAGTGAGGAGTGCGGGGTTGGTGGGGAGTGCACAGGGCCTCTTTTCAAAGTTGGTTACCTCAGACGAATGGAGAATTTTGGAATTGAGTTTCTCTACTTGGTGAAGCTAGCCTCTGGGAAGGTGGTTTCAAAAAAAATTCTGGAAAACTATAGTTAGAGACTGTGACTGCTTTCAGATTCATCATCCTTCCTGCAAGAGCTGCTGAGGGACTGAACTTGTGTGTCAACCCATGCCCCTGTTTACGTAGAAAGAAAACTTTTTTTTTTTTTTTTATTCATTGCCATCATTGTTACCTCTGGGGTTTAGTGCCTGCAAGCAAACAAATGCATTGTTCCTTTTTTATTATTTTATTTGATAAATCAAAGAGAAATTGAGAGGGGGGAGATAGGGAAAGAGACAGAGACACCTGCAGACCTGTTCAACCACTGAAAGTGGGGAGTGGGAGTTCGAACCTGGATCCTTGCACACAGTAATGTGTGCGCTCAACCAGGTGCATCACTACCTGACCCTTAAAAGAAAACTTTTAATTTAAAATGAAGTTCAACTGAAACAGTGATATATAAGAACAGTGCAAATAAGTTTTCTGCCCTTTTCACCTATTATGAACATTTTATACCTATCATCTATCTTTAGGTACTTGTTTTTTTTTTTTTTTTCCAGAACTATTTTAGAGTAAACTACAGAAACCATGCCTTACTGATCAAACCCTAAACAATTTAGACTTTGTTCCCCAGGAAAAGCTGTTCTCTTACATTATCACAGTACAGTATAACATTTAATGTTGACACAATCCTACCTACTCTACTAGTGTAAAGTCCATTTTCCCAGTATTTTTTATTAGTGATTTAATAATAATTAACATGATTGTAGGATAAGAGAGATATAATTCCATACAATTTCCACCACCAGAATTCCGTATCCCATCCTCTCCATTGGAAGCTTCCCTATTTTTAATTTTTATATATAGATTTTATATATTATTTTAAAATTTTTATTTATTATATTTATTTTATTATTTTATATTTATTATTATTTATTTTTATTCCCTATTTTTTATCCCTCTGGACCAAAATTCCTTATGGGGTGCAGAACGTGGAAGCTCTGGCTTCTGTAATTGTTTCTCTGCTGGACATGGATGTTTTTCTGTGTGTGGTGCCAGGGCCTCATGCATGTGTTCCACTCCTTCCAGGTCAAGTTCCTCATTCATTTTATTTCACAGAGAGTAGTAGAAAGGGAGAAACAGAGAGGGATCAACAACACAGCACTGCTTCACGTCCACAGAGCTTCCTCTGTGTTATGGTACTCCCACGTGGTGCCAGGGCACATTATATTAGATTTACTTTTGATCCCGTGTCCTTTCCATACAAATGGAGTCTTTATAGTTGGTCTTTTGAGAAATGGTATGTTACACATGACAGTCATTCTAAAAATGTTTATCTTTTTCTCCCTAACCTTATTTTTTTTGCCCACAACAGTTACTGTGGACATGCACAATCTGTCCATCAATCCTGGTAGCCTTTTTTAAAAATTCAGTTTATTTATTTATCTATTTGTTTGTTTTTATCAGGATGGAAGGAGGGAGAGGCAGAACAGAGACACCTGCAGGTGGGGACCAGAAGCTAGAACCCAGATCCTGGAACATGAAAGGTATACAGATGTGTACCTTGAGATACACTGATGGGGTGTATTTTTATATTTTACAGATATTTGTAAAATGTGAAAAAGACCTTTCATGTGTGCAGTGTGGTCCCAGTATTTTAAAGCAACAGAGATGAAAGGGAGAGGCATACACAGAGAGAAATAGTATAGCATGTTCTGTTGTGCATGGAGCTCCCCTTAGCAGTGCCAGGGCTTAAGTCCAGGGCCTCATATGTGATACAGAGCGTGTTTTATAGGATGCCTTATTTCCAGGGCCCTCTTACAAATATTTAAACACTAAGTTATAGTGGCTTTGTTATATAATTAGTCATCAATCCTTATTGTTTTCAGTTCTGTATCACTGAATACATAAATGAATATGTGACTAAAATTAAACTAAAATTTCTAATTTGATACTCTCTAGAAATATGCTGATAATTCTTGTTTTTGCTTCTAGAAAAACTAATTGCTTATCAACGAGAATTTCTTGCTTTGAAAGAACGTCTTCGAATAGCTGAACATAGAATCTCACAGCGCTCTTCTGAGTTAAATGCTATTGTACAGCAGTTCAGACGTGTCGGAGCAGAAACAAATGGAAGTAAGGATACACTGAACAAATTCTCAGGTAAAATGATAATATTCATTTTATAAGAAAGATTATATTTTCATGGCAAGACAGTTCACGTGGTAGAGCACACATCTTACCATGCATGAAGACCTGGGTCTGGACTGCAGTCCCATGTGGGAGCCTGGTGGTACCCCTTCTAAAGGGAGGGGTTCCACAGAAGCTGGAGCCATATTGTGATGTGCTTCCTTATCTATCTAAATGCAACAGAATGAAGAAACAGGTTGACTTGGGAGTGGTAGAAGTGTACATTTTGAGGACCTGATGCTAGGAAAGAAAAATTATATATTCTACTTATTTATTTTTTATTTATATAAGGGGTTATCTGATATATTTTATTTGAAAGTTTTTTGAGTAGCATATTAGTCACCGTCTGTTACCCTTTTCAGAGAAAAATCACCACACAAAGCTTTCTATTAAGGTAAGTTATAAAAGTTTTTTTATTGACCGCTACATTTTCTTTTATTTTTAAATACTTCATTTATTTTGTTTAGAGTCAGAAATTGAGAGCTAAGGAGGATATATAAAGGGGGAGAGAGATACCTACAGCATTGCATCAGTGCTCATGAATCTTCCCCCTTGCAGTTGGGGACTGGGGAACCTGAGTCCTTATACACTGTAATGTATGTGTTTTGCCAGGTGTGCCACCACCCTGAACCCCTAACTTTGATTTTAAGAATTCAAATTTCAGTTGGATAAATTCCATTGACAGTAGTGATGAACCAGCATCTTTTAATAATTTATTCGTGATGAAATTAAAATCACAGATGGGAACATTCTAGGTGCTCTTGTTTTATGACCAGTCTTCCTCGAGTGGCAGGGTAGTATGACCCAGCCTCCCTTTGGAAAGTGGGCAGTCTTTAACATTGCTACTTTATAGTGAGGTCAAGGTCCTGGAGAATCCCATAGAGGGCTTATGTTGATGTCCCTGAAGGGAGTGACCAGTGACGGTGGAGAGAGGGATCTATTAGAGGTCTAGGCTCATCATATCTGTGTGTGAATCTCAGGGTACTGTAACTACACCTCCAGATAATGGGTTAGTATGGTATTGACAAAAAAGGGCCATTATTAAGTGAGCCAGTCTCTTGCCCTTACCCAGTTTTTGTTGACTGTAGTAATTTTTGCTGGAGCTTGATAGCTAACCTGCAGATGGACTATAATATTATCTGGATTGATGGTGTCAGAGTAGAGAATAGGACTAGAAAGCTGGATCAGGGCAGAGTAGCTCTCAAATCTGAAGAAAATATATAAATACAATTAACTATTTACCATGTCGATATGACCCGGGGCCCCTATTTATTCATATTGTATAACTTCCAAGTCCCTGTCAATCTGTGTTTGCAGTCCATGGTCACAGCTGGAAACATTCTAGGCTGCTCTCATTTCAGGACCAGTCTTCCTCAAGTGGGGCAGTCCCTACTCTCTGCTAGGGACTCTTTGGTGATTCATAGTGAGGGTATGGTCCTTAAGCAGCCCACAAGAGGGTTTATGATGACATTCCTGAAGGGAGTGATCAGTGATGGTGGAGAGAGGGATCCATTAGAGATCTAGGCCCATTGAGTCTATGGGGGAATCCAAGGATTCCCTGACTAAGGATCTAGGTGATGGGGTGGCCTGGCAGTGACCAAAGAGGTTGTCATTAAATGAGTCAGTCTCTTGATCTTTCCCAGCTTTTGTAGTCCTTTCTTTATCTGATAAGCTTAGACTTTTTCCCAGTTGATAAAGTTCTGAGTGTCATTTGTTGTATCTAAATGAGTATTAGGTTTATGGAGTCTGGTCTCAAGCTAGGGAGGAAACACATCTAGGATTTTAGGGAGGGGTCTAAGATAACCTTGTGTTTTACTGCATTTACTTGTTTGTTGATTCTAATGAAAGTTGTCATAGATAGAGACAATAATTGTCTTTTAGTTGATAAATATTTTTTCCAGTATATCTCTTGGCCAACTGTATACATTGTTTCTTCTAAAGATTATTAGGGGGTGATAATAATTCTGATGCTGTCAAACGAAATTAAGAGATGTTTCTTTGCGTAGTTAGTTGAGTAGATAGAGTGATTGAGGGAAGTGAAGTAAGGGGTCGAGAGAAGGGTGTCTAGGCCTAAGTAATAAATATTTGATTAAACAATTTATGGTGCCTTCTTTAGGCTTTTCTGCTAGATTTCCAAGCTTATTAGGTATAAGTCTAATCACAGAGGACTATTAAGCACTTTTACTTTGAGGTATGAGATTGCTCCTAACTTACGGATACATGTATACATGTACCCAGTCCCTTAGGCCCTAGCCTCTATCTAGGGTCTGTCATTTTGTTGGAGAGTGTGCCATCTAAAGTGCAATTGGGTCATTGTCCCATGTGTTAGGAAAGGTCTCACCAGATGATTGGAGTTGGAAGGTTGACAACTCTGGCTTGGCGTCTCTGGATACAATTTGAAGTGAAAAGGCAGTGACAGCATAATGTGGCATGGTGGCACTGGTTGTGTTCATTCAGGTAAGGTCAGCAGAGGCAGTATAACAGGGTAAGGGATTGAGAGGAGAGGCATGAAGAAATACAAGCAAAGTTCCAGAGGTTCCAGGACTGTGAGAAATACAGATTTTATAGAGGATGGGCAAGTTTCCTTGTAGTCTTGAGATTTAAAAAAGGCAACAATTGTTATAGCCAAGTTACTTGGTTTTCTTTGAAGATCTCATGGTTAGGATTTATCATACTATATTCATATCACTGTAAGTTAATAAGAGTACAGTTTCACACCACTCCCACTACCCAAGGACTGTTCTTCATCCTGACTCCGATAATGATGTACCCGAAAGCCCCACTAGCCCCAGAGTCCTTTACTTGGGTGCAATATACCAGTTACATTGTGTTTCCCCTTTCTGTTCTTATTTGAAATTTACTTCTTACTTTTACAAACTCATTTATTTTCATTTTTATTTATTTATTTATTTTTACCATCACCAGAGAATCACTGCTCCATATTTTTTTTTTTTTTTTTTGGCCTCCAGGGTTATTGCTGGGGCTCGGTACCTGCACCACAAATCCACTGCTCCTGGATGCTGATTTTTCCCCCTTTTGTTGCCCTTTTTGTTTTAACATTATGATTATTATTGTTGTTGATGTTGTTGTTGTTGTTGGATAGGACAGAGAGAAATGGAGAGAGGAAGGGAAGGCGGGGGGGAGGAGAAAGATAGACACCTGCAGACCTGCTTCACCGCTTATGAAGTGACCCTCCCTGCAGGTGGTGAGCCGGGGGCTCGAACCAGGATCCTTACACAGGTCCTTGCCCTTTACACTATGTGCTTTGTGCCCGACCCCCTCCAGACTTTTTTTTTTTTTCCTATGCTCAATAAAGACAAAGGGAGAGAGAGATAAAGAAGGTAAAGAGAGAGGTAAACACCACAGCACCATCTCTTAATGTGGTTGGGTCCAGTCTTGATCCTGGGTTGTGTGCATGACAAAGAAGTTGTACTATCTGGGTGAGTTATTTTAATGTCTTATTTTGGGGTCCAGTGGTGGTGCACTCAGCACATATGCATAACCATATGCCAGTTCCCTGGTTCGGGTCCCTGGCCCCAACCTGCAGGGTGGAAGCTTCATAAGCAGTGGAATAGTGCTGCTGATTGGTGGGTAATTGTCTGTCTGTCTGTCTGTCTGTCTGTCTGTCTGTCTATTTATCTATTTCCCCTTTCTCAACTTCTCTCTGTCTCTGTCAGAAAAAAAAGAAAAGAAAAAAGGAGGGTGGGGTGTAGGTAGTGAGAATAGCTTCAGGGAGCCCTGAGGTACATGCAAGGTACCAAGCCCTAGTGATAGCTCTAGAGGTTAAAATAAAAAAAGTTTCTTATTTTAAAATTTTCATGTTCTTCCTTACAGATAATGAAATTTGCATTATGATGCAGTGGCATTTAAAATTATAGAATGATACAAATAATAGTAAATACAAGCCTGCTATCAAGTAATTTCTTTCCCTTCCAGTCTTTCTCTGGTCAGATTTTTCTGAAAAATTATGATTGTGTGTTATAACCTGATTTTCATTCTTACAGTTATGCTATTAATTTTTCATTGAATACTTTTTTAAAAAAAAATCTCATATTAATGATTTAGGGTATAGTTCATCTGGCTGTGCATTGGATTTGTAGTTCTGAACTTTCTGGTTTGACTACCAGCAGCACCACATGTACCAGAGTGATGCTCTGATTTCATGCTCTGATTCTGTCCCATGTGAAACTTCCTTTCTCTCATACAAATTTCTCATAAAATTTTTAATCTCATTTTTGATATCTGCATGTTAGTCACACAACATAATATAATAAATATTTTCTCTAATTAGGCAAATAAAACATATTATCTTGGCTATTTTCTCCTTAATTTATAACTCTGTGAAGAATCTTTGTATATAGATCAATCAAATTTCTGGTAACCCTTAGCTCCACTTTTTATTAGATGACTTTTTTAAAAACAGGATTAATATTGTTGACTGTTGGTTTCCAGGTACATGTTACAGAAACTGGAATACACATGTTTTTTGTTTATTATATACATAAAATTTAATTTCTAGGCCTGGGCTGTAGGTGCACTTGGCTGAACACACACATTACAGTGTACAGGGACCCAGTTTCAAGCCCCTGGTCCCCAGTTGCAGGGGAAGCTTCATGAGCAGTTCTGCAGGTCTCTCTGTCTCTCCCTCCTTCTCTCTTTTCTTCTCTAACTTCCCCTTCCCTGTTAACCCAAAATAAGTATTAAAAAATAAAAAAAATATTTAAAGTTAAATTTCTTTTTTTTTTTTCTTTTTTTATTTAAGAAAGGATTAATTAACAAAACCATAGGGTAGGAGGGGTACAACTCCACACAATTCCCACCACCCAATCTCCATATCCCACCCCCTCCCCCGATAAAGTTAAATTTCTAAAAGAAAGTGCTGAATAACAGGGCAGAAGTATTTTAACATTTTTGATGTTATTCTGAGTAGCTCAGACATTAACAACACTATCACTAAGATTGAATATTATTATGTAATCTGTTAATTTGATACTGATTTGCTCACTATTTGAAACTAAATCATCACTATTTAGTATGATTTGGTAGTTTTGGGGTCTGGGAACATTATTATTAATTTATATGGGAAAACTTTGGGTGTTCTCAAGTAAATTTATTATTATTTTTATCACCAGAGCTATCACTGGAGCTCGGTGTCTGTACAATAAATCCACCACTCCCAGTGTCCAGTTTTTCTTCATCTCCCCCCCTCTTTTATTTGGTAGGACAGAAAGAAATTGAGAAGTGAGGGAGAAAGATAGCTGCGGCATAACTTTACTTCTTCTGAACTTCCCCCCCAGCAGGAGGGGACTGGGGCTTTTAACTTGTGTCTTTGAGCATGGTAATGTGTGTGCTCAAACTAAGGTGCCACTGCCTAGCCCCTATGATTGTTTCTTTACTCATGGCATTAAACTTCAATTAAACTTAAATTGCATGTGTGATAGTTACTTACACATGTGCTTATCTTTGGCTCTTGTCATTTTTAATGAAGTTTTTGTATTTTTCTATATTAGACCGTTGCTGAAATTAACTGTTCTTACTGTTAATTTACATAATTAAAAGGTTAAGTTCTGGTTTCGTGGAATTTCAAAACAATATTGCATATCTTCCCAAGTTTCTGTTTCACATTATATTAAGTGATTCATAGATTCTTGTAATAAAAACATATAAATAAAAATTTAAAAAAGAATACACATATACATAAAAAATCCTAATAACTAAGATCTGTATTGAGCATTTTTAACTTGTGCTATTATTTAAATTGCTGAATTTTTCAGAAGCTATCTTTAATGTGAAATGTTGGCAAAATGTATGAATGATGTTCTAGGGATTGAACGTGGGCCTCAGGCATACAAATCCATTTATGTAACCATTCTGCTGCCTCCTAAACTGGAAAATGAAACTTCTTGATGTTTACTATGCTTCCTAATATTATTATATTTTCATAGAGGGATAGCATATTTAGATTCCCTTCTGCTGTGTCTGTACAGTCTGCATCTTCTCTAAGTGAGGTGTTCCTGTGAATGTTTTCCTGGTATGTTTCAGACAATACCCTGAAGCTACTAAAGGAGCTGACAAGCAGAAAACCCCTTCAAGTGCCAAGTATTTATTATCATTTGCCTCATTTATTGAAAAATGAAGGAAGCCTTCAACCTGCTGTGCAGATTGGTAATGGAAGAAAAGGAGGTGTGTATATTTTGTTTTACTGTGGTCATATATGTCTCGACTGTATCTGGGAGTATTACTTACATTGATCCTTAGAAGTTTGGTAAGACGGGAGTCAGGCGGTAGTGCAGCAGGTTAAGCACACGTGGTGCAAAGTGCCAGGACCCTGTAGAGTCCCGGCTTTCCACCTGCAGGGGAGTTGCTTCACAGGCAGTGAAGCAGGTCTACAGGTGTCTATCTTTCTCTCCCACTCTCTGTCTTCCCCTCCTCTCTCCATTTCTCTCTGTCCTATCCAACAACGACAACAATAATAACTACAACAATAAAAAAGGGCAACAAAAGGGAATAAATAAATATTTAATAAAAAAAGTTTGGTAGGACAGAGAATAAAAATATTTATGCATAGTAATTTAGCACTAACCCTAAAGTTCATGGTGAAAGGACATGAATACTTTTTTTTTCTTTCTTTTTAACCAGAGCACAGCTCAGCTCTGGCTTATGTTGATTCAGGGGATTAAACCTGGGACTTTGGAACCTCAGGCATGAAGAGTCTCTTTGTATAACCATTATGCTATCTACCCTCACCCAAACATTTTTTTTTAAATATATACACCTATGTAAAAAGATCATGAGAAATCTAGTTTAAGCCCAATCTTAAGGCAGAAAAATGTTGAAACTTTTGGGAGTCGGGCTGTAGCGCAGCGGGTTAAGCGCAGGTGGCGCAAAGCACAAGGACCGGCATAAGGATCCCGGTTCGAACCCCGGCTCCCCACCTGCAGGGGAGTCGCTTCACTGGCGGTGAAGCAGGTCTGCAGGTGTCTATCTTTCTCTCCTCCTCTCTGTCTTCCCCTCCTCTCTCCATTTCTCTCTGTCCTATCCAACAATGACAACAACAATAATAACTACAACAATAAAAAACAACAAGGGCAACAAAAGGGAATAAATAAATAAAATAAATATAAAAAAAAATGTTGAAACTTTGTAATTTTTCTGTTTAAAAAGTTGAAGAGGTAGAAAGATGACTTCCTTTATTATCTTAACTCAACATCTATATCTTTTATAGTCTTAATAAGAAAAATTCTTTTCATATCCTCTGCCCGTTTTTTAGATGGGATCTTTCGTTTTCTTGTTGAGTTTGGCAAGCTCTTTATATATTTTGGTTATTATCCTCTTGTCTGATGTATGGCATGTAAAGATCTTCTCTCTGTGAGAGGAGTTCTCTTTGTTTGGGTGGTGTTTTCTTTTGCTCTGCAGAAGCTTTTCAGTTTGATGTAGTCCCATTGGTTTATTGTTATAGTCTTCCTTACACTTTTTTGTATCCTTAAAAAATTTGTATCATTGAAGATGCCTTTAAAATTTAGATGGAAAAAAGTTTTACCAATATTCTCCTCTAAGTATTTGATAGTTTCTGGTGTAACATCCAAATTCTTGATCCATTTGGAGATTACTTTTGTGTGTAGTAAAATGTAGTGGTTCAGTTTCATTCTTCTGCATGTCTCAACCTAATTTTTCCAACACCATTTAAAATTTTTTTTATTTCATTTTTAAATTTATTTTTTATCTATTTATATTACAGAATTACATGTCAACAGGGGTTTGAATCCATTCCATTCCCACCACCAGAGTTCTGAATCTTCACTCTCCTCACTGCAATCCACCACAGTTCCTCTAATGTGTTAGATATGGGCCGACCATCTTCTCTCCAACTATCTGTCCACATTTATACAAAGTTGCCCCCTCTTTTCCTGATTCAATAGATTTTCCCTCTAAACCACTCATGGCATCATAACTACCTCCATATGTCCCTCTCCTGTTCCTTCTCTCTCTCTCTGGGTGCTGATGGAGCTGGAGTGCAGAGTCCTCTTATCTTCATCCTATCACTTCTCCCCCGCTGGGAGTATGGATCAAGGTTGTTTATAGGGAGCAGAAGGCAGGAGTTCTGGCTTCTGTAGCTACTTCTCCGCTGAGCATGGGTGTTGACACGTTGATCCATACCCCCAGCCTGTTTCTGTGTTTCCCTATTGGACCAGAGCACTGGAGATGCAAGGGTCTAGGACAAATTGATGAGGTCGTCTGCCCAGAAATGTCAGGGTGAAGTCGTGGTAGCATTGCAGCTTGGCCAACACCATTTGTTGAAGAGACCCTCTTTTTTCCATTTAATAGTTGGGGTCCCCTTGTCAAAAATTAGATGTCCATAGGTGTGGGGGCTTCTGGACTCTGAATTATATTCACTGGTTAGTATGTCTATTTTTGTTCTGATACGATGCATTTTCATTACAATGGTCCTATAATATAGTTTGAGATCTGATAGTGTAGTACCTCCAATTATGTTTTTTTTTTTCAAGACTGCTTTGGTGATTCTTGGTATTTTCTGGTTTCAGGTAAACATTTATAGCTTTTAGGGTTAGGGCTTAAAAAATTGGTGTGACCTTCCTTGATGGTGATTGCATTAAATTTGTGTATGGCTCTGGGTTGAATAACCATTTTGATTATGTTAATTCTTCCAACCCATGATCTTAGTCTGCTGTTGTATCAGTAGGATTTCTAAATGTTTTATTGTTTGCTGATCACATTTTTATGTGATCACTTATTTAATGATATTTTTGACCTATAAGTTTAAGCTATTACTTTAAACTTTTTTTAATTCGGCATTTTTTTTTTTTTTGCCTCCAGGGTTATCACTTGTGACTCAGTGCCTGCACCATGAATCCACTGCTCCAGGCAACCATCTTTTTTCCATTGTTATTATTGTTGTTGGGTAGGACAGAGAGGAATTGAGAGAGAAAGGGAAGACAGGGAGAGAGAAAGATAGACACCTGCAGGACTGCTTCACCACTTGTAAGTACCCCCCCTCCCCCTGTGGGGTGGAGGGTGGGGGTGGGGGCTCAAATCAGGATCCTTGTGCTTCACACTGTGTGTGCTTAACCTGGTGTACTACCACTGGGCTCATAGTTCAGCCATTTTAATGAATTGTTCGAAATTATTTACTAAGAAAGTAATACTATTTTTTTCTTTTTATTTGATGGGACAGATAGAAATTGAGAAGGGAGGGGAGAATGGGTAGGGGGAGAGACAGACACCTGCAGATCTGCTTCACTACTTGGAAGCTTTCTCTCTGAAGGTGGGGAGTGGGGGTTTGAACTTTGGTCCTCATGCATGGTATTATGTGCACTTAACCAGACATGTCACCACCTTAGGAAATACTCTTAAAATATCATACTTAGGGGGTTGGGCGGTGGCTCAGTGGGTTAGGCGCATGTAGCGCAAAGCGCAGGGACCAGCGTAAGGATCCCGGTTCGAGAGTCGCTTCACAGGCAGTGAAGCAGGTCTGCAGGTGTCTATCTTTCTCTCCCCCTCTCTGTCTTCCCCTCCTCTCTCCATTTCTCTCTGTACTATACAACAACAAACAACATCAACAATGGCAATGATAGTGACCACAGCGAGGTTACAACAACAAGGGCAACAAAAGGGGGAAAAATGGCCTCCAGGAGCGGTGGATTCATGGTACAGGCACTGAGCCCAGCAATAACCCTGGAGGAAAAAAAATATATATATCATACTTAGCCTAGCTCATTCTTCCATTTAATTATTCAGGAAAGTTTACTTATCTAAGAAATGCTTAGGTCTGTAAAGATGAACAGTTTATTCTAAATTATTTTCTTCAGAAAACTTAGGGGCCAGGCAATGCACCTAGTTAAACTAGTTAAACTTCACCATATTTCTGAAGTTGATACTGTATATTTTAAATACACAGTATTTGAGTAAATTCATTATTCATGCATTTGTAGACATTTTTTCATGTTCACTGTTCAATGAAAGAAAGTGAAAGTATTTGTGAAGTAATTAAAACATTCATGATCTCTAACAGACTTTTATATAGTAACCATTTCTTATGAATGTGACATTCTCTTTACTTTTTAAAATTTATTTATTGATTTAATAATGATTAACAAGACCGTAGGATAAGAGAGGTACAATTCCACACAGTTCCCACCACCAGAGTTCAGTGTCCCATTCCCTCCATTGGAAGCTTCCCTATTCTTTTATCCTCTGAGAGTATCGACCCAGGATTATTATGGGGTACAGAAGGTGGAAGGTCTGGATTCTGTAATTACTTCTCCACTGGATATGGGCATTGGCAGGTTGATTCATACCACCAGCCTGTTTCTGTCTTTCCCTAGTGGGGTAGGGCTCTGGAGAGAGATAGGGTTCCAGGACACATTGGTGAGGTCATCTGTCCAGGAAGTAAGGTTGGCATCATGGTATCATCTGCAACTTGGTGGCTGAAAATCATTAAGGTATAAAGCAGAACAAATTGTTTAATAATCAGGAACCTAAAGGTAAGAATATAGCAGGTGAGATTTGGGGGTCTCCATTTTAGCAAAAGCTAGGAAGCTTATTTTAGGTATATTCCAAGAGGCCCATGACTTGACCTTCTTGTTCTTTTGAAGATACTTTTCCTATTCCCTTTAGTTAACACAAATATAACAAAGTCTGAGTTAATCAACATTCTGGTATACTAAGCTGGCATGTTTCCCCACATTTTTTGTTCTTCATTGGGAAGGATTAATGGTCTACAGTCAACAATAAAAATAAAATAAAATATTGTAGTCTGTATATGTATAACATTTCTCAGTTTTCCACATAACAATTCAACACCCCTCGGTTCTCTGACGTCATGTTCCAGAACCTGACCCTCCTCTGCACCTCAAAGTCCTTTACTTTGGTTCAATACACCAAACCCAATCTAAGTGCTTTGTATTTCTTATTTTTCAATTATTAGTATCATCATTATTATTAATTTAATAGTGATTGACAAGATTGAGGTATAAGAGGGGTACAGTTCATGCAATTCCCACCACTAGTGTGTCATATCCCCATCCCTCCTTTGGAAGGTCTCCTAATTTTTATCCCTCTAGGAGTATGGACCAAGGGTCTTTATGGGGTGCAGAAAGTGGAAGGTCTGGCTTATATAATTGGCACTGATTTTTATAGGTACAGAAAGCAGATATCTTGTCCTCTGATTTACACTGAAATTTTTCCTTCCTAAATCCTTAGGCAGTGGTTAACATTTTTAGATTCATATAATCCTTTAGGTAATCTAGTAAAAATAACAACCTTCTTAGAAAATTCATATAATTGAAAAGTAATTTTAAAATGTAATTTGTCATATTATGGAATGCTGAAACCTAGCCGTTACTTTTGTTAAAATTGCCAGCATTTTAGATTTAAAAGAAGCCCTTATTTTTGAGGGACTATATGTTGGTGCACCTGGTTAAGTGTACACATTATTAGTGTGCAAGGACCCAGGTTCAAGCCCCTGGCCCTCACCTGCAAGGGTAAATCCTCAGGAGTGGTGAAACAGGGCTTCAAGTATCTTTCTGTCTCTTTCCTTCTCTATCTCCCTCTCCCCTTTAAATTTCTCTTTCTCTATCCAATAATAAGTAAATAAAATTTTTTTAAACTGTTCTTTGCTACAAATTTTGCTTGTCCATGATCAAGCTGATTGAAGAACACTATTCAACCCAGACAAACATATCTAAAGCTAAAAAGGGAGAACAGTGTTTCAGGCACCTACTGATCCTCAAGAGAAGCCTTGGTCCTTTTCCATTTACAGCTGAAAATTGATAACCTACTTAGCTGCACCAGACCCTACCATAAAGTTTGTAAGAACAAACTATTACAAGTCCAGATAGGTGGAGGGCATTTTGTATGATTTTGGCTACCAAATACTTAAGGAAACTGACACTACTGATTTCTCAATATTCAAAATTAAATTTGTAGAGCAAACAGCAAAACTAAGAAATATAAGTTTGGGGGATGCTAAATTTTAGAGCACATATGTGAGGCCACCACGTTTTACCTGTCACTGCTAAGTGGTACTCCAGTATGTTTGCTTCTCTCTATCGCTATCTCTAACACGCACACGCACATGCATGTACACACGAGAGAGAGAGAGAGAGAGAGAGAGAGAGACATCTAGTAAAAGAAAAAATATTTTAAAAATACAACACAATATTTTTAGAGGAATTAGAAAGGGTAACTCAACTATTTATAAAGGGTCAATTAGAAATCTTTGTGGTTTTACTTCAGTGGGTAGTATCTGCAGTTCCCATATAATTGGTCCAGTTAGCAGGGGAAACACAGCAGAAGATCAAATTTGTGTTGTTTAGAAAGATTGAGCTGTGTGGAATTCGTCCCGGAAGCAGCATAAAGGGCACAAGTAATTGGTGTAAGCAAAATTTCTAATATCTCTCTGGTAGGAGTTTCAGGAGAGATCAAAGAATGAAGAGGAAAATGAAGTGGAAAAATTAGATAAATAACTGAAAAAAATTTTGAGTTGAAGAAGCACATGGACCTTCATATTAAGGGCCCACTCAGTACTTTACAAGATGACTGAGAAAAGACCCTCCACTTTGCAGGATGACTGAGAAAATGCCACCATAGTGGTATTACTGACTAGTAGATCACAGCAAATAGTTTTTTTACCCCAGAGCAAACACTGTTCAGCTCTGACATATAGTGGTGTGGGGATTGAACCGGAGACCTTTGGCACCTCAGGCATGAAAGTCTTTATGCATAGTCATTATTCTATCTCCCCATCCCCAGAAAGTAGTACTTTTTTTTTTTTGTAGTTAAAGTAAAAATTAAAAGAAAGATCTATGCATACCTGCTATGTGCTAGGCACGTTGCTAGTTACTCTATTCCATATAATTAGATATGGTTCCTTATTTTGTGGTGTTTCAACCTCATAAAAGAAAGCATATTAGTCAAATAATTACACGAGTAATTGGATGATGATAGCCTTAACTGACGATATAAGTTATGCTTTTATAGTATAAAGGAGGATTAGTAGTTCAGTCCTTAATTATGGAATATATAGGGAAGTCATACAAAATTACATTTGACCAGAGATGAATAAAGTATATTGTTTACTGGTGAAGATACATGCATCTGTTGTCATTGTAACAAATTAACATGAGCATAGTAAGTTAACACATTTATTATAATTTTGTAGATCAGAAGTCGAAAGTCTTGGTATCAGTAGGAGCATGTTCCTCTTGGAATCAGTAAGGCAGAAGTCCATTTCTTTACCTCTTCTCAACTTTTGAGACTGCCACATTTTATTTATTTATTTATTATTAGTGATCTAATATTGTCTTACAAAATTACAAGATAACAGAGGTACAACTCTGTACCACTCCCACCACCAGAGTTCTGGATCCCCAGTCCCTCCATTGTAACCTACAGTAGTTCTTCCAATGTTGCAGATAGGGGTTAACTATTATCTATATACAACTATTTGTATATATTTGGCCTTTTTGAAATCATTATTACTGATTATTAATAATGATTGAGAAGATTGTGGTATAAGAATGGTACAATTCCATATAATTCCTACCACCAGAGTTCTGTATCTCTTCCCCTCCATTGGAAGTTTCCTTATTCTTTATCCCTCTGAGAATGGACCAAAGGTCTTTATGATGTGCAAAAGGTAGGAGGTCTGGCTTCAGTAATTGCTTCTCCACTGGAAATGGGCATTGTCAGGTCGATCCATACCCCCAGCCTGTTTCTATCTTTCCCTAGTGGGCTAGGACTCTGGGGAGGTAGGGTTCCAGGAAACACTGTTGAGGTTGTCTGCCCAGGGAAGTCATGATAGTGTCATGGTAGAGTCTGCTACTGGTGGCTGAGAGACAATGTCCACATTTTTTACCTTCTGTCCTCTTCCTTCTCTCTTTAGAGCATATTCAAATCTCTGCACTGAATTACACATGCTGTTGACTCATCCTTTTTTACTAGTCACATCTCCTACCCTACTCTCCCCAGCCCTAAGCAGACAGGAAATTATAATTTTACCATGTTCCCAGAAGGTATGAAATGAAATACTTTAATGATAATTTTATAAATTACCACAAACATGAATACTCTAATTTCAGCTCTAAATCTTGCTGAAATTGGTACTTCATTTCTAGTACTTTGAGTTCTTGAGTGCCTTACTTTAAACTAAGAACTCAAGTCTTAGCTCCAAAACTATGTCTGGCAAAAATAACTTCTTTAAACATGCCATCTAAACTTACTACAGAAATAGAACAACCCAACACTGTGGCAAGAAACAGTTTGTATTATAATGTTCTATGAATTTTATTTTGGTTCTCAGAAAGTTTTACTTTTTTTTCATAAATAAATCTTCAAATTCCATATGAGTTGTTACATCTTTAGGAGTGCTTTACATTATAGTTACACTATTGATTGCTCTTATATTTAATATATTTTGATCTAAATTCTGAGGCATTTTAAAGTTTGTGGAAATTTGCAGGTGGGGGTAGATAGTATAATGGTTATACAAAGACATTTTCATGCCTGAGACTCTGAAGTTCCAGGTTCAACCCCCACCCCCACCTTCACACCATCATAAGCCAGAGCTGAGCAGTAGTCTGGTTTAAAAAAAAAAAAAGGCAGTATTTGCTTTTAGAATAACTTACCCTGTCTCTAGTCATCTCAAAGTAGCATGGTCAAACAGAGGTCTTGATTTGATGCTCTTATCCCCTCAAACACTGTTCTCAGTTTAAAAAAAAATCCCATCCACTTCTCTCAAGTCACCCCTCATTCCTCTACTTCCCTGTCTCTCCTAATCTTACACTTCATTGGTATGGATTTCCAAAATTATCAACAGTCCATCTATTTACCACCATGTCCAGACACCCTAATTCAGACCATGTTTTCCTGTTATTACTGTAGTGGCTTCTTTTTTTTTTTTTGAGTGGGGTTATTGTTGGGGCTCAGTGCCTGCACTATGAATCCATTGCTTCTGGAGGCCATTTTTTCCCATTTTTGTTGCCCTTGTTGTTGTATTTGTTGTTATTGTTGTTGGATAGGACAGAGAGAAATTGAGAGAGGAGGGAAAGACAGAGGGGGAGAGAAAGACACCTGAAAACCTATTTCACCACTTGTGAAGTGATCTCCCTTCAGGTGGGGAGCCGGGGGCTTGGACCAGGATCCTTACACTAGTCCCTGTACTTCATGTACACCATGTCACCATGTGTGCTTAACACTTTGTGCTGCCACCCGGTCCCCCAGTAACTAAAAAAAATTTTTTTACTGTTGTTGTAGTTATTATTGTTTTGTTATTGATATCATTGTTGGATAGGCCAGAGAGAAATGGAGAGAAGAGGGGAAGACAGTGAGGGGGAAAGAAAGATAGACACCTGCAGACCTCCTTCACTGCCTGTGAAGCGACTCCCCTGCCAATGGGAAGCCAGGGGCTTGAACCAGGATCCCTACTCCGGTACTTGTGCTTTGCTCCATGTGCGCTTAACCCACTGCGCTATTGTCTGACTTTCCAGAACAATAGACACCTGCAGCCTTGCTTCACCACCTATGAAGCAACCCCCTACAGGTGGAGAGCCAGGGGCTTGAACAGGGATCCTTATGCTGGTCCTTGCGCTTTGTGCCATGTGCACTTAACAGCTGTGCTACTGCCTGACCCCCATAACTTTTTTTTTAAGGACTTTTAGGTTGACAAGATAACATACTTGGATAAAATGAGTTCTATGCAGATTCCAAGTTTCCTACTAATAAGAACAGTCATGAAGACTTTTAAAAGATGCTAAATATACAGACCTACACATGATGACATACATTTCTAAAAATTACTGCCCTATGCAAAATTGTACATTAAGACATAGTGGAGTTAGCATCACAACACTAAACAACTTTGAGTGTTAATACTAAAGTACCTAATAAAATAAAGGTAGTAGATAAATTATAATACTGCCTGAGACTCCAAAGGTTGCAGATTCAATCCCCAGAACATTATTTGCCTGAACTGAACTGAATGGCACTCTTTTTTAATTATTATTTTTTTTTATTTATAAGAAGGAGATACTGACTAAGCCATAGGATAAGAGGGGTACAACTTCACACAATTCCGACCACCAGAACTCTGTATCCCATCCCCTCCCTTGATGGATTTCCTATTCTTTATCCCTCTGGGGGTATGAACTCAGGGTCATTGTGGAATGCAGAAGGTTGAAGGTCTGGCTTCTGTAATTACTTCCCCGCTGAACATGGGCGTTGACAGCCCGATCCATACTCCCAGCCTATCTCTCTTTCCCTAGTGCGACGGGCTCTGGGGAAGCAGAACTCCAGGACTCATTGGTGGAGTTGTCTGTCTGGGGAGGTCTGGTTGGCATCATGTTAGCATCTGGAACCTGAAGGTTGAAAAGAGAGTTAATATACAAAGCCAAACAAATTGTTGAACAATCATGGACCTAAAGGCTGGAATAGTGCAGATGAATAGATGGGGGGGGGGTTCAGTTTGTAGATAGCTAGTAGGCATATTTTAGTTCTATTCCAAAGGGCCTGTGACTATACTAGTGTTTTTTGTTTTTGTTTTTGCCTGAGTCTGAAATCTGATGTGCAGGTGGATCCTAACTATTGTCTGGGGAGATGATGTCATGGCTGGCAGAAGGACCAGAAAACTGGATCAGGGAAGAGAGTAGCTCCCAAATATGGGAAAGAGGTATAAATATTGTTTATTGTATATTGTAAACCCCATTGATTTGATGTGATCTGGGGCCCATATTGAGCTTAGGAGCCTATGTGACCTCAGCATTCCTGTAGATCTGAGATCACATTCTGTGGTCATAAGTAGGAACGTTCCAAGCTGTCCCAATATCAGGATCCACCTTCCTCAGGTGTAGCATAGAGCATGTTGTCCATCCTCTCTTTGGAAGATGGAAAATTCTCTACTGTTGTTGATCCAAGTTGAGGGCAAGGTCCTATGGGGGCCTACATAGGGGTCTTGAATGGCACTCTTGTATCTCTCTCCTTCTCTCTCATGATCTTGTTCATAAAACAAACTAATTATTAATTTATAAACCTTTATTTTTAAAAAATAAAATGATAGTTAATAAAGACATAAATGCTTCAATAAACATGGTATCTTACTATGAAAAGCACCTAGGGTTTGCTTGCTCTAATGGGCTTCATAAAGACTGCAGAATGGAAACTTGAGTGAAGTGGTGCATGTTAGGTGATCTGAAATGTGACAGAAAGTTGTGGCAGGGACATTGAACTCTGGTGTTGGGAACGGTGTGGAGTTGTACCCCTGTTGTCTTACAATCTTGTTAATCATTATTAAATCACTAACACAAAATTTAAAAAAAGAAAGTTGTAGCATCAGATGTAAAAAAATGATTCACAGTGTGCAGTGAAATGCTAGGTGGTAGGTGTTGGAGCTGTGTACATTTGTATATTTCTACATTACTTGGTTCAGTTTTTAGAATTCAGTTCAAATTGGTGCAGTCTTGTGTTTGCATGGTGTTTGTCTCAGTGGAAAAGCTTCCTATAAGCATATATAAAATTCCTGTCTTGCTTCAATTGTATCACAATATAATAACCATATTATATAGATAAAATTTGTAGGAACATATTTTTGCTTCAAAACAAGCATTGTAGTAAAACTGAATTTAAATGAAACTTTTTGGGAGTTGGTTGGTAGCGCAGTAGGTTAAGCGCACATGGCACTAAGCACAAGGACCTGCACAAGGATCCTGGTTTGAGCCCCCAGATCCCCCCCTGCAGGGGGTTCCTTCGCAAGCAGTGAAGTGGGTCTGCAGGTGTCTTTCTCTCCCCCTCTCTGTCTTCCCCTCTTCTCTCCATTTCTCTCTGTCCTCTCTAACAACATCAATAACAGTAACAATAATAACTACAACAGTGAAAAAATGGGCAAAAAGGAAAATAAATATATTTTTTAATTAGACTTTTTATTTTTATTTATTTATCTATTTATTTGTTTTTATTGCCACCAGGGTTATCACTGGGGTTCAGTGCCTGCACTACAAATCCACAGCTCCCAGCAGCCATTTTTTTCTCCTCCCCTATTTTTTTTTAATTGAATAGTACAGAAAGAAATTGAGAGAGGGAAAGAGAAAGAGAGGGAGAGAGAAAGATAGACACCTGAAGATCTGCTTTACTACTTGTGAAGTTTCTTCCCTCCAGGTGGGGAGCAAGGGCTTGAACCTGGGTCTTTGTACAGGGTAGTATGTGCATTTAACTGGATGCGCCACTGCCTAGCCCCTAAATTAAACTTTTAAAAAGATATACAAATAGTATATCAAGTTCCCCATATAACTAACTATAAAATAGTTATCAGAATTAGGACATTAACATTGATGTTATATTGTGAACTAATCTTAAAGCCTGAATAGTATTTTGTTATTTTTCCATTCTTTTTATTTCTCAGGATCCCATTTTCATTGTCATGTTATCTCTAATTATCATTTCATCATCAATTGTCATGTTCCCATAATCTTCTCTAATGTGAAACAATTTCTCATTTTTTTTCAATGTCTCAGACTTTATTTTTTTTCCTTTATTGGGGGATTAATGTTTTACATTCGACAGTAAATACAGTAGTTTGTACATGCATAACATTTCTCAGTTTTCCACATAACAGTACAACCCCCACTAGATCTTCTGTCATCCTTTTCCCAGGACCTGTACTCTCCCACTCAGACTTTATTTTTTATTGTTTCTGTTATTTTTGGATCTTGGAGTTAGTCTTATAATCTCTTAGATCATTGTTGTATTAAAAATATTTACTATATTGAGGGGCCGGGTGGTGGTGCACCTGGTTAAGTGCACATGTTACAGTGTGCAAGGATCCAGGTTTCAGCCCCCAGTCCCCACGTGCAGGGGGAAAGCTTCACGAGTGGTGAAGCAGTGCTGTAGGTGTCTCTGTCTTTCTCCCTCTCTATAAACCCCTTCCCTCTATTTTTTTTAGTCTTTTTTAGAAATTATATTTATGTAGTTATTGGATACAGTCAGAAGTCGAGAGGGAAGGGGGTGTTAGAGAAAGACAGGGAGACAACTGCAGCACTACTTCACTACTCTCAAAGCTTTCCCTCTGCAGGTGGGGCCTGGGGGCTCAAACCTAAGTCCTTGCATATTGTACCTGTGCCCAACCAGGTGTGCCACCACATAGCCCTCTCTTTCTTTGCTTTTCCTTATCTTGGTATTACAGAGAGAGTACAATTCCATTTACTTTGTGGAATATTTCCTTATTTGGGATTTCTCTTTATTTTATTTTTATTTTTTAACTCTTTAAAAATATTTATTCCTTATGTTGCCCTTGTTGTTTTATTGTTGTAGTTGTTATTGATGTCATTGTTGTTGGACAGGACAGAGAGAAATTGAGAGAGGAGGAGAAGACAGAGAGGGAGAGAAAGATAGACACCTGCAGACCTGCTTCACCGCCTGTGAAGCGACTCCCCTGCAGATGGGGAGCCGGGGGCTCGAACCGGGATCCTTGCGCAGGTCCTTGTGCTCTGTGCCACCTGTGCTAAACCTTCTACGCTACTGCCTGAATCCCTTTTCTTTATTTTTAATAGATAGATTGAGCTCATACATTTTTGACAAGAAAAAGTACAAGTTGGGTCAGTGAACTAGCTCACTTGGATAATGTGCTGCTTTGCCATATGTGTAGCCCAGATTCAAGCCCGACTACCAACTCATTAAAGGGAACTATGTTCTTTCACTCTCTTTTCTCTCAGGCTTTCTGTCTATCTAGTAATAAATATGTCTTAAAAAAGAAAACCACAGAAGGGAAGTTGTGTCTTTCTCAGTGTTTCATTTAATTCTCAGTGTTGTTTGTGACCCAGGTACAAGCCTGACCCCACCACATTGGAGGGAGCTTTGATACTGTGGTGTGTTTCCATCTCTCTCTCTGTCCCTGTATCTAAAAAAGTCCACCTGGAGTGGTGACACCCTGGTGTTACATAAAAAGTTTGCTTTTGGGACCAGGTAGTAGCATATTAGGTTAAGCACAAGGACCAGCACAAGTATCCCGGTTCGAGCCCCCAGCTCCCCACCTGCAGGGGAGTCGACTCACAAGCAGTGATGCAAGTCTGCAGGTGTCTATCTTTCTCTCTCCCTTTGCCCCCTTCTCTCTTGATTTCTCTCTGTTTTATCCAACAACAATGACAACAATGATAGCAATAATAATAATAATAATAATAACAACAATGGTAAACAACAAGGGCGACAAAAGGGAAAAAATAGCCTGCAGGAGCAGTGGATTCATAGTGCAGGCACCAAGCCCCAGTGATAACCCTGGAGGCAAAAATAAATAAGGTTTGCTGTTAATTGCAGAAGCCAGATCTCCCACCTTCGGCACCCCGTTAATCTTTGGTCCATACTCCCAGAGAGATAAAGAATAGAAAACCTTCTAATGGAGGGGATGGGATGCAAAACTCTGGTGGTAGGAATTGTGTGGAATTGTACCCCTATTATCCCACAATCTTGTTGTTCACTATTAAATCACTAATAAAAAAAAAAATCACTAAAAAAAGTTTGCTGTTGAGGACAAAAGACATTCATGCCTGAGACTCCAAAGACCCAGGTTCAATCCTACTACCACCGTAAGTCAGAGCTGAGTAGTGCTCTGGGATATATATCCAGGCTGGTAAGGTACCTCACCTGGGAAAGTGCCTGCTGTGCCATTTGTGCCATCTGGATTTGAGTACTGAGGCCCCATAGCACTAGAGGAAGCTTGGTGCTGTGGTCTCTCTGTATCAGTATCCAAAAACGTTGGCCCAGAGCAGTAAAGCCTTGATACTATCAATAAGAACAAATTGTTTATAACTGTCCATTTTATATGAAGATTAGTATCTTTAAGAGTATTCCGCCTTAGAGATTATTTATCTTTTATGTGTAAGTCATGCAGAAAAATTATTATATTATTGTAAGGTTTTTTTTGTTTGTTTTTTGGCAGAGCACTACTCAGCTCTGGTTTATGGTAATGCAGGGGATTGAATCTGGGACCTGGGAGTTCAGGCATGAGAGTCTGTTTGCATAACCATTATGCTATCTCCCCTGTCCTAAGTGTGCCTTTAGATCCTTTGATTGTTCTTTCCAGACTGTTGTCTATTTTGTCCTGCTTTATTTTTTTTAACTTTATTTATTTGATAGGACAGTGAGAATTTTAGAGGGAAGAGAGATAAGGAGGAAAGGAGATGGAGAGACACCTGTAGCTCTGCTTTACCACGTGTAAAGCTTTTTCCCTGCAGGTGGGGACCAAGGGCTTGAACTTGGGTCTTTGTGCACTGTAATGTGTGTGCTTAACCAGGTGTGCCACTGCCTGGCCCCCAGACTGTTGTCTGTTTTGATCCTTTATATATCTCTATCAATTTGGGATGATGTCATACCTTTGAATTAGTAGTGTTCTTCTATAATGTCTTTGTAATAATTATTATGATTATTTTGTTTCAGTTTCAATAGTAATGGGCATTCCTACAGTGAAGAGAGAAGTTAAATCTTACCTTGTAGAAACTCTTCATTCCCTTATTGATAATCTGTACCCTGAAGAGAAGTTGGACTGTGTTATAGTAGTCTTCATTGGAGAGGTAAATGTTTGTTTTTGTTTTTTAAACCACATGTATAAGGAAGGGTAATTATTTAAGTTTTTTGAAAAACTGCATGTAGCCTATACAAGTTGAAACCATGATTGGATAGTTGAATGTGATTTTATTATAAGCATTTTAAAAATACAGCATGTGGGGTTTAGATAATCCATGCATATGCAGTATAGTCTAATGGAGTATATAGTCCATCTCACCTGTTTTATCTGCCTTAAGTTCTCGCCCCCTTGTTTGCCTTAAATTCATCTCTTCTCTAGGTATAGTAATCTGTTATTACTATATACACAGATATATAGGGATTTCTCTTACTAGGATCTTAATTTTGAAAGTTGCATTAATATTTTGGTGAGTTTTGAAACCTGAAAAAGATTTTGCCTAGGCTGGGGTTTTATTTTCCCTTTCCCCCTTGGCTCATTCTCTGTACTTTTAAGATGTGGTCATCATTCTTTTTCTTAAACAAGTCAAACTAGGGAAACAACATTAGAGCACAGGACTTGCATGTCTGAGGCCCCAAAACCTCCATTTTCAATCCCAGGCAACACAAGATGCCAAAACTGAGCCATGGTCTTAAGTCACTGTCCCTATCTCTCATAAAATTAGTGTTCAGCAGGGAAGCAATTACAGAAGCCGGACCTTCCACCTTCTGCATCCCACAATGACCTTGGGAGGGTTAAAGAATAGGAAAGCTATCGGGAGGGGATGGGATACGGAGTTCTGGTGGTGGGAATTGTGTGGAGTTGTACCCCTTTTATCCTATGGTTTTGTCAATGTTTCCTTTTTATAAATAAAATTAAATAAATAAATAAGATCTAAACCTAAAAAAAAATAATAAAGCTATCAAGGGAGGGGATGGGATACAGAGTTCTGGTGGTGGGAATTGTGTGGAGTTGTACCCTTTTTATCCTATGGTTTTGTCAATGTTTCCTTTTTATAAATAAAATTAAATAAATAAATAAATAAGATCTAAACCTAAAAAAAAAATAAAGCTATCAAGGGAGGGGATAGGATACAGAGTTCTGGTGGTGGGAATTGTGTGGAGTTGTACCCCTCTTACTCTATGATTTTGTCAGTGTTTCCTTTTTATAAATAAATAAAAAGAGAAAAAAGAAAATAACAATAAAATTAGATGTGGCAAAATATCATGTGAGAGGAGACTATTATATTTCTTTTATTTTAGTATCTTTTTATTTATTATTTTGACTTCATAGTTACCACTGGGGCTTAAATCCACTGCTCCTGAAGGCCATTTTTCTCATTTTTGTTACCATTGTTTTTGTTGTCATTGCTGTTGTTGCTGTTGGATAGGACAGATTAAAATTGAGGAGGGGAAGACAGAGACGGTGAGAGAAAGACACCTGCAGACCTGCTTCACCGCTTATGAAGTGACCCCCCCCCCCCCGCAGGTGGGGAGCCAGAGGCTTGAACTGGAATCCTTATGCTGGTCCTTGTGCTTCGCGCCATGTGCGCTTAACCTGCTGCGCTACCACCTGCCCCCCTTATTTTAGCATCTTTAAATTACCTAGGGAAGGAATACATCTTTTATACCAGGTTTAGGCTGGCTTTTTTTTTTTTTTAATCCATTTTAGTTCTGAGGGTGAGGGGGTGATAGTACCACAGCACTAGAGTCTCCAGCAGTGCTGTGACCTGCCATGTGGTGTCAGGGTTCTCACTTGGGCAGCACATATCACAAGGCATACACCCTGGGAGTCAGGCGGTAGCACAGTGGATTAGGTGCCCATGGCACAAAGCACAAGCCCCCAGCTCCCCATCTGCAGGGGAGTCACTTCACAAGCAGTGAAACAGGTCTGCAGGTGTCTATCTTTCTCTCCCCCTCTGTCTTCCCCATCTCCATTTCTCTGTCCTATCCAACAACAATGACATCAATAATAATAACTATAGCAATAAAACAGGCAACAAAAGGGAATAAATAAAAATAAAAAAATAAAAACATACACCCTACTGGGTGAACTATCATGAACAGCCTTTTCCTAAACCGTGAAGGGAAAGTCTCCTGGAATAAATAATTCCTTAATTATATAAAAAAAAATCAGAATAGAAGAACTCAGGACATCTGGTTCCCACCGTAATGTGTGCTTAACCAGGTGTACCACCACCTGCCCCATTAGACTACTTTTTTTTTTTTGTATTGGTGGGACCATTTGCATATGTGATTTATTACTCCAGACCAACTCATTCACTCAGATACAGAGAGAGGCACCACAGCAACTGAGTTTCCCACAGTGCTATTATAATACTCCTCATGTGCTACCAGGTACACACCTGGACCACATACATGGCAAGGTAGGCACCCTCCCCAGTGAGCTATTTCCCTGGCTCTGGATTACTTTTTAAATGAATTAATTTATTTTATTATGAGAGAGAGTAAGATGAGACAGAAGCGGAGCATTGCTCAGTGCTGGCATAAGGTGGTTCCAGGGATTGAGGCCTCAGGCATGTATGTTTATTCTACTGTTTATTATATAATATAATATCTCTTACACAATGTGTGATAATACCACACAGAAACCCTGTTGTTTATCTCTTATCACTGTTGATTATTTCTGGCTGAACACGTTCCTACAGTTAATCTGGATTTTAACACAAAGTTTGTATTCCTGCCCCATTCTTAAATTTGGAGAATTAACCATTTTGTGAACCTCGGTGGGAGGAAGTCTTCCCTCCCACTATGGAAAGTATGGATGCCAACTGTTTGATTTGCAGACCAGGCACGTGTCCTGGGCTCAGCCACTTAGATATTCCCATCCTGGAATTTGAATGGGATTTCATTGTTTTGGGTAACACAGAAAACCTCAAAGGATAAACAAATTATTAGAAGCAGTAGGGAAATTTTACTATGGCAACTGAATAATTTCGATTTCTGTGACAATTACAGAAAACGAGAAAGCATATTTAGAAGAAGTATATTTTCTAAAGAAGCCAGGGTTATGGACAGTCGATTTTGGTGATAAACTGTGGTGACGGCAGTGGGTCCTTCTAGGGACTGGGTCCAGAGGCATTCAGGACCAATGCCAAGGCCTTCTAAAGCTGTAGTATTGGAAATGCCCCATGAGCTCTGGCCATTGGTCCAGCCTTTTTCCTGCTACCTTCCTTGCCAGGTTTCTCAGCCTACTGGGGGTTCTATGAGTTTTGCCTCATTGTTTTTGACTTTTCTATTTTTTTTTCTAATTTGTTGCAGCTAAGATCCTGACTAATACAGGTTATATATTTCTCCTCTTCTCTCCATCTCCCCCACACTTCCCCCCACTTCTCTCTCTGTAATCGGAACTGCCCTGAAAAGAATAGAACAAACAGTGTAGATTTGCAGAGGTATATGACTAAATGCTGTTCGAGGTGAAAGAGAATGAGTGAGTTTTTGTGTTTGGTTCTAGGCAGAATGTTGTCCAAGCATAACACCAGATGATGTTAGTGATAACCTTAAAGATTTCTGAAACTTTGGAAAGAGAACATTAGATAGATTATTCACTGCTGTTTATTCACACTATGATTTCAGTGATTCCAGGCCAACTTTTTCCTTCAGAGAGACTGAGAGAATAGAAAGGCATGTGTCTTATGTAATGAGATATCTCTCATTTCCATTTCTTTATAAAATTAATTTTTGCATGAAAGAAACAGATTAAGGCCAGAGCATCAGTCTACTGCAGTAGGTGTGTCCAGGGACTCAGCCCAGGGCTTTTTTTTTTTTTTTTTTTTGCCTTCAGGGTTATTGTTGGGGCTTGATGCCAGCACTATGAATCTGCTGCTCCTGTAGGCAGCCTTTTTTTCCCATTTTTGTTGCCATTGTTATTGATATTAGTATTGTTGTTATTGCTGTTGTCGTTATATCGGACAGAGAGAAATCAAGAGAGGAGACCTGCAGACCTGCTTCACTACCTGTGAAGCAACCACTCTGCAGGTGGGGAGCCAGAAGCTTGAACCAGGATCCTTGCACCCATCCCTGTGCTTCGAGCCATGTACGTTTAACTCTGCACCACCGCCCAGCCCCCAGCCCAGGACTTCTTACCTGCTAGCCCTGTAATCTCCCTGCTGAGCTACCTCCCTGGTAGCAGAGATAAATTTCTATGGTTTATTTTAAGATATGTTCATTCATTGTTTTTTCCTTTTTCTTTCACTGAACACACTAGATAACACATATACTGATTGAACTGAAAGTTTCCCTGAAGTTAGTTAATTATGTTCCCATTTCCTGACTCCCTTCATTTCTCTGAGATGTGTTTATTTTCAAATGGACTTTATAAATAACTGATGAAACTTAACAAAGAATGGTAGATAGGTCATCCAGAAGGTACACACTTTGCCATGCACAAGGGTCCGGGTTAAAACCTCCAGCTACCACATTGGGAGAAGCTTCACTGGGGGGTAGAGGAGTGCTGTGGTGTCTCTCCTTCTGTGTCTCTCCTTTTCTACCTCTTACCTTCTTTCTGGAGAAAAAATAATAAATAGAAATAGGAGAAACTCACAGGCATTAAGTGAAGCCATGATTGGAAAAATAATAACTAAGAGTGATTTAATTGTTACTGTTTAATTTATACTCTACTGGTAAAAATGATTCTTGAGCCAGGTGTGTATTTTTTGACTTAATATATATCTGTGAGTGTATATTGGTAGATTGTTGATATTAGTTGTTAATTTTAACCTGCTTTTATGTTTTTCCTAATATATGCCCAAGCTAAGTTGGGCAACCTTTTACTCTCATAGTTATATATGCATAATCTGAAATACTTGCTCTGTGCTTTTAATTTTATTCTCCCCCAACAGCATCAGAATTTGGTGCATAAACCACTGTGCTGTCCCCTGCTCCCCCTTATGTTTTTTTTTTCTTTTTCACCAGGGTTATTGCTGTGGGGCTCCATGCCTAAGTGATGAATCCACCACCCTGGCTGTATTTTTTTCCTTTTTCTTTGATAGCATAGAGAAAAATTGAGAGGGCAGGGGAAGATAAAGACCGAGAGACATCTGTAGTACTTGCTTTACCAGTCAAGAAGCATCCCCCCAGCAGGTAGGGAGTAGGGGCTTGAACCTGGGTCCATGCACTTGTTAGACAGCTGTGTCACTGCTTGGCCCCTATGATTCACTTATTTAATGTTAAAGTTGTACAGCCGTCAGTGGCACTCAATTTAAGTGCATTTCATCATCCAGAAGAGAACTGCATCCCTCAGCTGCCACCCATCGACTCCCTTCTCCCTCAGCTCTAGGCAGTCAGCCCTTTCCTTTTTGTCCCCTTGCTTTTCTGTTCTGAACATGTTACGTAAGTGAAAGTGTTTAATGTGTAGTCCTTCATGACTGACTTATTTCACTGAGCAAAATTTTTCACAGTTCACCCATGTCGACATTGTGTATCTTTAATTAAATAGAAAAATACCTTGTTTTATTCAGCACAGACAAGTATTTAGTTTTCTCTGGGACATGCCTCCCCTTCTTTTGCTATGTATAACCACTCACTCTCTGACCTATCTCTAGGACCCTTTACTTACCCCTATAATGCACACATTCCAGTTTCTGATGCACAGAGACATCCTCAGAATGAAAAGACACTCCTTGTTGAAAGTCTGTACATGGCTTCAAAAATGATTTCAAAGCAAGCCATTCCTGAGAACATAGCAATCACCTTGCTTGCTGCCAACACTTACAAAGGGCAAGGCAAACAGCAGAGACAGAACTTCTCCTGTCTGTAAGTGCTAGGCCAGTTGTCAATTTAGCTTTCTTTGGAGGAGTCCCATGACAGGCCCTTCTGCTAAAAGTCTTACCAACTACAGTAGCTTGTAGGTCTTTGCCCGTTATGTTAGCATGCAGCATAAGGACATGTAGCACTAGCTGCAGATCACTTGAGTTTAATACATTTAATTAGATATTACATCACAAGCCTGTGTGCACAGAAACTTATTTACTCTTCTAGCTTAACCTCTTGGACATTCTACTGAGGATAGGGAATACGTCTTGTTCACTTAAGCCTTCCTGCTAATTTGGGTAAGCTCTCAATACATGCTTATCAAATTTAATTTCAGGTTGTGGCTGATTTCATATATATATATTGTCTTCAGGATAATTGCTGGGGCTCAGTGCCTGCCCTAAGAATCCACTGCTCCTGGAGGCCATTTTTCCCATTTTGTTGCCCTTGTTGTTGTTGTTATTATTACTGTTGCCATCGCTGTTGGGTAGGTCGGAGAGAAATCGAGGGAGGAGGGGAGATAGAGAGGGAGAGAGAAAGGCACCTGCAGACCTACTTCACTGCCTGTGAAGTTAAACCCCATCTCCTCCGAAGGTGGGGAGCCAGAAGCTCAAACCGGCATCCTTAAATGGTCCTTGTGCTTCGCACCATGTGTGCTTAACCCTCTATGCTACCACCCAATCCAGACTGATTTCATTTTTATGTAAACTGCTCTTAGTTGTGGTCTCTAAAATTAGCCTCAGGCTGGAGTAACAACTCACTAAGTAGGGAGCAGGTCTTGCCATGACATGGTCCAGGTTTGAGCATTGACATCATGTGAGAGGTAGAGGTATTGTGGCTATGGTGTGTGTCTCCTTCTCTGTTCTCCTGATAACTCTTTTTCTCTATCCGAATGCGTAGCCCAAGGGCAGTAAATAAAGCATGCTTGAAGCTCCAACTCTGCAAAAAAAGGAAAAAAAAGGCGTGTGTGTGTGTGTATGTGTGTGTGTGTGTGTGTGTGTGTGTGTTGTGTGTATCTATGTGTGGGGGAGGTGTCCTAATGAGTGATGGGTAGTTATTCACTTGTTAAACATGTGGATGGTAATTCACTAAAAATGTTTCACTAATCTTTAATCATTGGTTTATGTAGAAGTACAGAGAATTAGTTGTATTCCAGCTGTATTTGATACTTTTGTATTTTCCAAAGTTTAAATTTGTCTTTTCTTTATTTTGTGTTGCATTGTTTTCTTCAAGTATTGTTTGATGGTCTTTATAATATACATCTTCTTTTATGTGTTTTTGATTCTTTAATAACTTAAGCATTTGAATATAAACCGTCTCCGTATTTCAGACTTATTAGGGAACATTTGATTTTCACTTGAATATCATTAAAAATACACAGTCTGATAAATGTTTACTTCTAGATGTGGTAAGAATGCTCTTGACTTGAATTCTTTATTTAATATTGATAGTAGTACAGTATAATAAAGTTTTTTATTATATAGCTTTAGAAATTATACTGTAGTCTCTTAGGTTTTATCTTTCAGCCTATTTTTTCTTCAGTAGATTAGGAAACTATTTTGGAACAATGATTTTATTATATTGCTTTAGAAATTATACCGTAGTCTCTAAGGTTTTATCTTTCTGCCTGTTTTTTTTTTTTCTTCAGTAAGCTAGGAAACTATTTTGGAACAATGATTTACTTAGATTATTCAGATACAGAGCTGTAGAGGCAAATCCTGAAACCTTGGGTTTGATGGTTCATGGTGGAAAGCTATTTCCCTGTAACATGCTTCATCTGTTTATTCATAACTTACAGTTTATATGATTTAGAAATAAATAGTTTCTATGCTTTTCTATTGAAATGAACATAGAAATTGAATATCTGCTAGCACAGAGACCGGCATAATGATCCCGGTTCGACTCCCCAGCTACCCACCTGCGGGGGGGGGGTGTCACTTCACAGGGAGTGAAGCAGGTCTGCAGGTGTCTGTCTTTCTCTACCCCTCTCTGTCTTCCTCTCCTCTCTCCATTTCTTTCTGTCCTATCCAACAATGACGACATCAATAATAACAATAATAACTACAACAATAAAACAAGGGCAACAAAAAGGGAAAAAATAAATTAAAAAATAAAATAAATGAAATTGAATATCTGCTTACTGTATTAGTATTAAGTGATAAATACTTATACAATAAAATGCAAATCCCATAAATTGTCAAAAACAATGTGATGTTTAGTAATTTTGAGTCCATTGTTAAAAATTAAAATATAAATATATAAATATAAATGCAATTTTATCTTTCTTTCCCAGACAGATATTGATTATGTACATGGCGTTGTAGCAAACCTGGAGAAAGAGTAAGTTATTAATTATGGAAATGAAACTATTTTATTTACTATTATCTCTTGGCTTTTTGCTAGAAAAAAATGCCTTTTATAGTTCATTTCTCTCTGGAAGTTCACTATTCACTGAGCCAGCTGTCATTGGCCTTATAAAATAGATACATATATAAATTTATATCTTTCATTATAGAAAGGTATGAATGTCATTTATACATAACAGTACATTAAATGTTAAATAATAGTTTTTATTCTTGAAGACAGTGATTATAGTCATCTGAGATTATACATCTTCCATTCTCTCTTTACCAGACAGACCTTTTTCTGCTGTCAGGATAGTCATATGCAGCAGCTTCAATCTTCAATGTTAACCTCTGTCAGTCTTTTTTATTATTCTGCAAAAATTGAGTAACAGTTTGCTGTAAGCAAGGCACATAGCAGGTGACTACAGATGGAAAAGTTAGTAAGTTCTAGTTACCATTAGTTCTTATAATCTTAGTAGTTTTAACAGTATATAAGAATTGGTATTGATTTGAATTTATTAATTTTATTTTTTTGTTCTTGCTCTGGACAAGTTCTTTTCAGAGAGAGAGAGAGAGAGAGAGAGAGAGGGAGAACATTATAGCCCTGAAGTTTCCCCCAGTGTGGTGGAGGCTGGGCTTGAACCTGGGGTCACACACATGGCACAGTTTTATCTTATTTTTCCCCTTGAAACTTCTCATTTGCTTACTAAGAAAAGGCAAAGTCTTAGCCATTCATTTGTTGTTGGATGCCTAGGTTTCTTCTGGGTTTGGACAATTGTAAATTGTGCTTCTATGAACATGGATGTATGGATGGATGTGTTTGTTTCCTTGGGATATATCCCCAGGAGAGGAATTAATGGAATAGTACTCAGCTTCTAAGTATGATGAAGTCACTTTCTTCATCTCATCTTGGGTGGGGCTTGAAGAAACCATGTAAAGTGAGATAAGCCCGAAGAAGGATGAATATGGGATGATGGTCTCACTCATAGACAGAATTTAAGAAACAAGGACAGAAAGGGGAAACATAAAGTAAACCTTTGGCTGGTTTAGACTCTGGGGAAGGAGGACAGGGAGAGGCCTGAGGGAAGGGGAGACTTTGAGGCCCTACCTAGTACATGACAATGGTAAGAGATATAAGTGGAGAGTGCAAGTGTTTTACAGACACTTACCATGGTGAGATGATGAATTGTATCCATGTGTCAGCAACTTAACCCCTTAGTAAACTTAAAAAAGAAAAAGGCAAAGTGAACCAAAAATTACTTGATAACTTCTAGACTTAAAATAATATGACTCTATCTCTGTTCAAGTGCTAAGACAGAGATTAAAATACACACAGAGAGATACATAGATGCACATACATGTATGTGTGTATAGCTGTGCATTTAGACTGGGAGATAGCTCACTCTGGAAGGTGTCTTACCATGTACTAGGACCCTGATTTAAGTTCTGGCACCATGTTGGAGCACCAGGAGAAGCAGAGTGGTGGTATGGTATCTCTCCTCTTAAGTTACCTAAAATGAAAAGTTGGGCTGGAGTCTGTGAAATTGCCCATGCGTGAGGCCCCAACATCACATGCACATTCCCAAAACAGGATGGAATGGGGCAAGGGGGTGACTGGGTAGTAGGACATATGCTTTGCATGTGTGATAGCCTGGGCTCAGTCCCCCACATTGCTACTAAAGATCATTTAAAAATATATGCACAAAGCTCAGAACTAGATTCTCTCCAGTTATTGACTTCTTGGCAGCCTTTATTTTAGGCAAGAATTATTAGAAGCCTGCTAAATATAGGGGCTGGGTAGTAATTACTGAGTCCCTTCCTTTATACATCATGAGCAGGTCTGTCGGAGGTTATGAAAGTGATTTCTTTCATTCATTTCTTCCTCAAGCAGACCCAGGAATGAGTGTGATTAAGCACTTCACATCTGTGCAGAGGCTGTGGATCTAGGTGTGCAGAAATGTGTTAAGGGTGAATGCAAAGTGTGAGGGAAGTTGCACTTAAGACTGATTAAAAAAAAACTTTCATAATAGTTTCTTTAACTTGGCTTTGTTTTGACTCAAAGTGATACAGTGGCTAGACCACTGGACTCACAAGCATCTGAGGTTGATCCTTGGTATTGCATGTGCAAAAGTCTCTTTAAAAAAATGACTTGGCTCTTTTGGCATTCTGGGTTAGGTGGAGCACTACTGTGAGGGTCCTCTAGTGAGTGTAGAATGTTTAGCAGTGACCTTGGCATATCTACACAGTAGGTGCCAGTAGAACTGAAAACCACAGTTCTGATAACCAGTGTTTCCAGACATTGGTCAATGTATGGGGCTTGGAATAGGGTGGTGGGGTATGAGACAAGACTACCCTCAATTGAGTTACACAGATTTAGAATGATAGAGTGGGAGAGAGAGAACTCACCAGGGGAGGTGGCTGTTTTGCCCAGATTTGAGTCCCTGGTATACCATGTCAGAGAACTGTGGAATTGAGAGTTTTGGTGCTCTGGTGTTTCTTCCTTGCTTACCCCCACTGAAAAAGTCAGCCCAAAATAGTGAAGCTTCAGTTATGAACATGACAGTCTGTAATCCACACCTAATGCTTCCTAAAATTGAAGGACTTTGATCTTTGTGTATGTGAACGCACACACATGCACACACTTGTTTTACTTAACTTTCCTATTTTCTGAAACATTACATATTTTTTATTTTTTATTAACCCATGACAATGGTTATTTTCTGTTAAATAAAATCAGTGATGAGCTACGTTGACACATGGCCATAACAGCTAACATTTTTCATGATAGATTTTCTAAAGAAATCAGTTCTGGCTTGTTGGAAGTAGTATCACCTCCTGAAAGCTATTATCCTGACTTGACAAACTTAAAGGAAACATTTGGAGACTCTAAAGAAAGAGTAAGGTAAGTCAGATTGGTAAATAATTTCCCATCCTTGTGAATCTATCTTCAAAATGTAGTTCTTGTTTCTGGAAGCTTAATAAATTTTAGAGTTATTCTAATTACTTGCCAGTCCCTGTTTGGGCACCATTATGCCAGGCTAGCTTCGTGGATGGGAGAGAGAGACGACCAGGGAGTCATGAGTGGTACGCAGTTCAGTCTTTATTCATGTGGAACGCAGCGCAATCTAAGCTATATCTAATCACAATCCTGTCTTTATATATACTTGCCAAGTAGGGTGGAAACAGGATGTGATGTAGAGAGGGTGGAGCGAAAAGAGACTGGTGGAAATCAGGGTGACTACGAGAGGGGGCGGAGCAAAAAGACATCGTGAACCAGTGGGGATTAAACCAGTGCCCTGAGGCAGGGTAGTGCTTAGTTAACAGTGGTTTATGTAAATAGACTGCAGCTTTAAGTGGGATCAAACCAATGCCCTGCAGGCATGGCGGTGCTTAGTTAAGCAGGATTAGAGGGGGGTGGGGGGCTGGCATACTACCCAACAATTACTGAGAGCTCATGAAATTTTCTTTTGTTGTTGTTGGAAATTCTAATAGAATTTCTGATGGGAGGTTGAGTTCGGTAAACTTAATTTTTATAGACTCTATAATTATATTCAATATAACTCTAAGGTTAATCCAGAGGATTAATTTTTTGGGGAATACTTTTTCAGTTTATTATTATTATTTTGGAAAAACCACACTTACCTGAATATAATAGATATATATTATCTGTAATGTAGATACTATATAGCTTGATGCTTGAGGCCTGCGTCTCTGGCACTGCATAAAATGGCATATGCTGTGCTACTGAGCTACCTGGCCGGTCTGAAAATAATATTTCAGTGGAGATTGTACTAGAAAAAAGAATTTTCTTCTACTCTCCTCTAAGTGGACAAATCATGTATGTCATATATCTACATATAGTGAATATATTCTGCAGGTACATGTATATATTATAAAGTACATTTAACATTACTATAAAAAAGACATCAAATCATATTTTGCTAGCCCCTGACTTACATTTGCATATTTTTGTTTCAGATGGAGAACAAAGCAAAACCTGGACTACTGTTTTCTAATGATGTATGCTCAGGAAAAGGGCATCTATTATATACAGGTATGTGTGATTTTTCCATGATTGTTTTTCATGCTTTTAAAGAGAAGGTAATAAGAGAAGTGTATTTTCATTAAGATAAGTTTTGAGGGAGTCAGGCGGTAGCACAGCAGGTTAAGTGCACGTGGTGCAAAGCGCAAAGACTGGCGTAAGGATCCCGGTTTGAGCCCCTGGCTTCCCACCTACAGGGGAGTCACTTCACAGGTAGTGAAGCAGGTCTGCAGATGTCTATCTTTCTCTCCCCCTCTCTGTCTTCCCCTCCTCTCTCCATTTCTCTCTGTCTTGTCCAACAACAACATTAATAACAACAACAACAATAACTACAACAATAATAACTACAACAATGAAACAACAAGTGCAACAAAGGGGAAAGTAAATAAATAAATATATATATATATATAAGTTTTGAAAGTGTAAATCCTCCAAAATATCTGTAAGGTGATAACTATTAATAGATCCAAGATAAGAGGTTCCTCTGATCATTGAGAATGTGGCTCCATGGTCTTGTTTTCTGATGATGACAAATACAGCTCTTCACACAAAGAGAGCTCACCTCCCCCCATTTCTCCTATCCCTTTCGCTCTTACCCACCCTTTTTCTAAGAGCTAAGATTTAATTATTTGACAAATTTTGTCTCATTATCTTTATATTTTCCACCACTTTTTTTTTTTTAAATTATTGACACTCCTCAGCTTGTCTGTCTCCTTCTCTCTTCAGGTAACCTTGGTTATGTTGTTCATGGTCACTGATTTGCCTTTTTATTTTGTTTTGTCTGTTTACCACTTTTATATCATTGTGTTGCACACATGGGTGAAGTCATTCAGCACTTGTCTTTCTCCTTCTGACTTAGCTCACTTCACACAACCTCCCTGAGTTCCTTCTGTTTATCCAATAATCTGCTGATGAGAACTTCACTTGCTTCCAAAATGTAGCTATGAACTTCCTGAGGAAGCCCCATGCCATTCCAAATGTTTCAGAATGATTGCAACAATTTACATTCCCACCATCAATGCATGAGACTTTTTCTTTTTCTCCATATTCTCCCCTTCTCTTAATGATGCTTGTAATGTAGACTATTCTCACAGGTGTTAGGTGGTGTTTCTTGAGGTCTTAAGTTATCTTTCTCTGATAAACTAGTGGTTTGAGTATTCTTTCATATGCCATATGTGTGTCTTATTTGAAGAAGCATTAATTTATACCTTCTGTCCATTTTTGATTGGTTTATTTGATTTATTTTTTGTTCAGTTGTATGAGTTCTTTGTATGCCAAGGATATTAACTTCTTTTTTATTTTTTATTTATTTATTTAGGTAGAGATAGAGGGAAGGAGGAGATAGAGGGGGAAAGCACTATTTCACCGTTTGTGAAGCTTTCCCCCTGCACATGGGGACCAGGGGCTTGAACCTGGGTAATATATGTGTTTTTCCAGGTGTTTACCACTGCCTGGCCCTGAATATAAACCTTAAAAAATTTTTATTCTCACCAAAATTATTGCTGGAGTTGGGTGCTGGTACTATGAATTCAGCACTTCCAGCAGCCATTTTTTTCTCTTCTTTTCTTTTTTCTCTATTTTATTTAATAGGACAGAGAGAAATTGAGAGAGGAGTGAGAGATAAAGAGAGAGACCTGCAGACCTGCTTACTGCTCATGAAGCTTCCCTTCTGCAGGTGGGGAGCAGAGGCTTGAACCCAGGTCCTTGCACTCAAACAAGACTGCCCAGTCTGGCTATTAACTCCTTTGAGATGGATGATGTACAAGGATGTTTTCCTATTCAGTGAGCTGCCTTTAGGTCTGTGTAGGTTTGTTGTCACCACAGCACCAGAGAAAGTTCCACAAATGATGACACAAGGCACAAGGAAGTGGTCTCTTCCTTCCCGCCTCCCTCTTTTTCCCTCCCTCCCTCCATCTTTCTCCATCTAAAAGTGACAGAATGAAAAAGTCATCCCAGAAGCAGTGGTAATGTATCTGTGTGAAACCCCAGGACTATACAAAAAAAATTACTGATTTATATACACTATTAATTAACCTGGGAAGATAATTCATAATATACTAAGAGAAAAAAAAAGGTGTTTCCATAATATGATCTCCTCTTTGAACATGTGAAAGGGGAAACAGGATTCCAAGGTGTCTGTAGGTCTGCATGTGCTGAAGACCATACAGGGAGTGCAGGATGAATGTGTACCACAGTTTTATCCTTAGTCCCCTTAACTAGCAGAGTAGAGGGCCCTTAACATTTTCTTTGATTTGGTCTATGTATTACATTAAAAAGAAAAAGGAAAACATTTTCAAAAGGCCTAAAAATATTTTTTCCATTGGGTAGAAAACAGTACAGTGTGAAATCATGTGCACTGCAGAGTGACTATGGAGAAAGGAGTGCTGTGTGGAGTGGTGGTGTTTCTCAGTTGTCTTGCTGTATGCAGTTCCCATTCTATTTTTTTTTAATATTTTATTTTATTTATTGATTCCCTTTTGTTGCCCTTGTTGTTTTATTGTTGTAGTTATTATTGTTGTTGTCGTTGTTGTTGGATAGGGCAGAGAGAAATGGAGAGAGGAGGGGAAGACAGAGAGGAGGAGAGAAAGATAGACACCTGCAGACCTGCTTCACCGCCTGTGAAGCGACTCCCCTGCAGGTGGGGAGCCGGGGTTCGAACCGGGATCCTTATGCTGGTCCTTGTGCTTTGCGCCACCTGCGCTTAACCCGCTGCGCTACAGCCCGACTCCCCCCCATTCTATTTTTAGATGTTCATCATTTTGTGTGTTGTTTGTCCTGATCTTTATCATTATAAGACGGAGAACTTAAGTTTTTTCGGCAATAAAGAATGTTCATCTATCTAAATAATTTCTGATTAATATAATTGTTCTATATTCTTTAGCTTGAAGATGATATTGTTGTTAAGCAGAATTACTTTAACACTATAAAAAATTTTGCACTTCAACTCTCTTCTGAAGAGTGGATGATACTGGAGTTTTCCCAGCTGGGCTTCATTGGTAAGGAAAGTGTCTGAATTCTCTACTTCATAGAAATAACTAGATGGCTCTTTGAATCTAAATTAATTTTTTTAAAAAATTGCATTTATTTATTGGATAGAGACAGCCAGAAATCAAGAGGGGTGGGGGAGATAAGGAAAAAGGCAGAGAGGCACCTGCAGCACTGCTTCACCACTTGTGAAGAAACTTTCTCCTCTGCAGGTGGGGACCAGGGCCTTGAACCTGGGTCCTTGCTCACTGTAATGTGTGCGCTCAACCAGGTGTGCCACTGCCTGGCCCCTTTAACTTTTTTTTTTTTACCTTAAAGTTGTTGTCTTTCTGTGGAAATGTTTTTGTTTTGTTTTGTGTTTTATTTTTAAAGAAATTCAGCCTTTGTAAACTTCTGTGTATGAAATGATGAAAATCACAATGCAATTTTGGAACCTTCTGAGATTCTATGGTATTTCCACTGTAGAGTTTTGCTTAGTGCCCCTACTTGTGTACATGCAGAGAGCTAGCTGTGTCCTGCTGAGCAGATTTCTTCTCTGATACTTTCCGTTTATCATTATATATATATATACATATACACATATACATAGATGTGTTTGTATATATCAGTGCTTATGTAAAATGGATATCAAAAGAGTGCTGACCTGGTATTTTATATATTTATATATTATTATATATTTATATATTCTGTTATTTGATGTAGTACATGAAGTTTTTTTTTTTTTTTATGATAGAGGAAGAGAGAACCAGAGAATCACTCTGGTATATGAGATGTCAAGGATTAAAGCCAGGACCTCCTGCTAGAGAGTTTCACCGTGTCACCTCCCAGGCCCCATGAAGTTTTTTTTTTTTATCTTCATTTACTTATTTGGATAGAGACAGCCAGAACTCGAGAGGGAAGGGGGTGATAGAGTGGGAGAAAGACAGAGAGACACCTGCAGCCCTGCTTCCACCACTTGTGAAGCTTTCCCCCTACAGGTGGGGGCCGGGGGCTCGAACCCAGTTTCTTGCACACTGTAACATGTGCACTCAACCAGGTGCGCCACCACCACCCCCTGAAGTTCTTATTTAGTGATCATTTTATATTCTTTTGTTGACTCTTCAGAATGTCCATCTTAAAAAAATTTTTCACTGACGTTCTTTAAAGAGAACATGTTTAGAATTGAAGAATTAGAGACTTGTAAGTTTTATAAAGCCTCCCAGAGGACAGATAGGTCTTTAAAGCTTTAAGTAGTAGAGGCTAAACCTTTGCTTTGTTGATATTTGTCAAAACTTAATGTGAGAATCAGAAAAATAAAAACAAAAACAAAAAAACCTTTACTTGTGAAGGTTTTGGTGAAAACAGGAGTCCCTGTTTTTGCCTCTGTTGATCTAGTTAAATTTTCTTACCTAAATATTTATGTGTAATTTTAATGGGATAAGTCTTAATAGACATAAAAGAAAATCTCTGACTTCTTGAATCCTCTTAGCCAGTGCTAGAATTTGTAATAGATAATGTCAAAAGTTCAATATTTCAGCTTATACCCTACTCTAGTGACAACTCAGAACACCATCTAACTGAAGCAGTTCTTTTTATATACTACTGGCAAATAAATTCATGGTTATTTATAGCTGAAAGCACATATGTGTACATTTTATTTTTATAAGCCATTTTGATGCTTGGTTTCTTTATTATAGTCATTTACTGGAATCTCATTTTAGGTAAAATGTTTCAAGCACCAGATCTCACCCTGATTGTAGAATTCATATTTATGTTCTACAAGGAGAAACCCATAGATTGGCTATTGGATCATATTCTTTGGGTAAAAGTCTGCAATCCTGAAAAAGATGCAGTAAGTTACTTTCTTCTGGTGGCCTTTTATATATTTCATGGAATTGGCTTTTTAGGGAATGAGGTTTTGTGAATGAATAATTAAGTAAGTAGGTAGCTGAAATAAAGTATTTACACTTAGTATTTTAAGCACTTACCTTCTTAAACTGATACATTTTTTTCTGCATTAAAGGAACTTTAAACATTTATTTTTTGAGGTACTAAGCCTTCAAGCATGCATGATACGCCATTCCCAGGCCAACTTTTTCATTCTTTTATTTTATAATTCTACATAGAAGATTAAGAGAGATATCTTGGCACCACTTCATCACTTATGGAACTTTTTTTTCCTTTTTTATTTAAGAAAGGATTAATTAACAAAACAACCATAGGGTAGGAGGGGTACAACTCCACACAATTCCCACCACCCAATCTCCATATCCCACCTCTACCCCTGATAGCTTTCCCATTCTCTGCCCCTCTGGGAGCATGGACCCAGGGTCATTGTGGGTTGCAGAAGGTAGAAGGTCTGGCTTCTGTCATTGCTTCCCTGCTGAACATGGGCGTTGACTGGTCAGTCCATACTCCCAGTCTGCCTCTCTCTTCCCCTCTCTTCCCCTAGTAGGGTGGGTCTCTGGGGAAGCAGAGCTCCAGGACACATTGGTGGGGTCTTCAATCCAGGGAAGCCTGGCCGGCATCCTGATGACATCTGGAACCTGGTGACTGAAAAGAGAGTTAACATACGAAGCCAAACAAATTGTTGAGCAATCATGGACCCAAAGCTTGGAATAGTGGAGAGGAAGTGTTAGGGGGGTACTCACTGCAAACTCTAGTGTACTTCTGCTTTCAGGTATATATTTTGCAGTAGTTTACGGATACGTGTGAAGATATGCTCTCTCACACAGAAACTGGTGTATATCTAGGTTTTGGGACTTTGTTAGAAAGTGAACCACCTGACATGGAATTAGAGTATACTATGAAAGGAAAGGTCTCACCCGAGTAATGAAGCTGAAGGGTTGTCATTCCACACGTGAAGTCTCTGGACACAGTCTGAAGTGAAGCATGTTGAGGTGGCAATCGTTGCGTTGGTTAGGTTGTGATCGGCAGATGCAATATTATTTGATATGGATTGGGAGAGGCATACGGGAAAGTGGGCCCTATCCAAGGGTTCCAGGACTGGGGGAAGTAGAGGCTCTATAGTGGAGATGTGAGGTTCCTGCTGTCTTAGGTTTCAAAAAGACAATGGATAGTTAATGTTATCATCACATTAATTGGTAATTGGGTTAAGTAGTCATATAAATCACTAGTTAATTAATATGAGAGGGGGAAAATTAATTGTATGTCTCGAAGTTTTTCAAAACACAAACTGAATCTTTTTAATATATAGGCTGTGTAATTGATATGCAGACTCTCTCAGAAGCCTAGACCAAGTAGATCAGAAGCAACTTGTGGAACTTTAAAAAAAAAATTTTATTTAAGAAGGGAGACATTAACAAAACCATAGGCTAGGAGGGTTACAACTCCACACAATTCCCACCACCCAATCTCCATATCCCATCCCATCCCCACTTATGGAATTTTTAAAGGAACTTTTGTTTTATTTTTTTTTGCATCAGGGTTATTGCTGGGGCTGGGTGCCTGCAAAGTCAACCCAGTGCTTCTAGCAGTCATTTCCTTTACTTTCCCTTTCCTTCCTTCCTTCCTTCCTCCCTTCCTTCCTTCCTTCCTTCCTTCCTTCCTTCCTTCCTTCCATCTTTCTTTCTCTTCCTCCTTCTCCCCCCCCCTTTTAAAAAATAAATACAGAAAAATTGAAAGGGAGAAAGAGAGACACATGCAGGACTATCTCACTGCTTTTGAACCTTCCCACCCGCAGGTAGGGGCCAGAGACTTGAACTTGGGTCCTTGAGCAGTATGTGTGCACTACCAGGTGAACCACTGCTAAGCCCCTAAAAAACTGTTTGTTTTTTTAAGATGGCAGGATTTCCTCTGTAGTTAAAGGGAATTTATCTTTATTGTTATTTTAAATATATATATTTTAATGAGAGACAGAGACACCAGAGCACTGCTCAGCTCTGGTTTATAGTGGTGCTGAGGATTGAACCTGAGACATTGAAGCTTTAGGCATGAACGTCTTTTTTGCATAACCATTATGCTATCTCCCTTTCCCTGTAAAGGGATTTTATTTTTTGCCTCCAGGGTAATCACGGGCTTGGTGCCTGCACTAGGAATCCACTACTCCTGGAGGCCACTTTTCCCATTTTGTTGTTCTTGCTGCTGTTATCATTATTGTTGCCATTGCTGCTGTTGTTGCTGGATAGGACAGAGAGAAATTGAAAGAGAGAAGGGGAAGACAGAGAGGGGGAGATAGACAGACACCTGAAGACCTGCTTCACCGTCCATGAAGCAACCCCCCTGCATGTGGGGAGCCGGGGGGCGGAATCCTTGAGTGGGTCCTTCTGCTTCATGCTATGTGTGCTTAACCCACTGCGCTACCGCCCAGACCCCTAAAGGAACTTTTAAAACAACAGTGGGGACACCTGGTTGTCAGGAAAGCCCACCTTTCTTTTTCCTTTCTTTTTATTATCATTTTATTGGGAGGTTAATGGTTTACAGCACAGTACAGTTGTTGGCACATGGGTACACGTTTCTCATCTCCCTTTGATATGTGTCTGCAAAACACTCTGACCACCCTCCACCCTAAGATTCTTTTCCACCATTATTCACGTAAACCCTAAAGCCCTTTCCAGCCTTCTCCTTCCTCTCCTTTCTCAGAGCCCTTTGCTTTGATGCATATACCACACCCATCCAAGTTTCACTTTGTGTTCTCCTTTTATTTTAAGGGGAAAGTATTTTAAGTTCTGCCTATAAGTGACTTATTTAACTTACAAGTTTTATCCAAGATTTGACAGAGGAGATGGCTTCATCATTTTTAATATCTAAGTAGTATTCCATTGTGCGTGTGCGTGCACACATACACATATGTATATATACATATATAGATATCAGAACTTTCTTAGCTATTCATTTGTCATTGGGTATCTCAGCTTCTTCAAAATGTCAATCCCACATTTAAAAAAACAACTTTTGAGTGGGGGAGATAGCATACTGATTATGCAAACAGACTCTCACACCTGAGACTCTGAGGTCACAAGTTCAATCCCCCACACCATCATAAGCCAGAGCTGAGCAGTGCTCTGGTAAAAAAAATAAAATAAAATATAAACACAAATAAAAAAACCTTTTTATATAACAGAAGGATGAATATGGGATGATCTCACTCTCAGGCAGAAGTTGAAAAACAAGATCAGAAGAGAAAACACAAGTAGAACCTGAACTAGAGTTGGCATATTGCACCAAAGTAAAAGACTCTGGAGTGGGTTTGGGGAGGATACAGGTCCAAAAAGGATGACAGAGGACCTAGTGGGGGTTGTATTGTTATATGGAAAACTGGGAAATGTTATGCATGTACAAACTATTGTATTCACTGTTTAATGTAAAACATTAATTCCCCAATAAAGAAAAATTTTAAATGCTTTTTATAGCTAAAAGTTGATCATCTCTGACTTTCATAGGGTATTCATTTTTTTTTCATATTCTCTGGCAACTTTGCTTTCTCAGATACTTGCAGATAGTATCAGATTCCAGACCTTGAAATAAGGAATAAAATACAAGTAATATTGTATACCTATCCTGTACCAAATCAGTAAATTATATTTCAGTGTATTTGCAAGAAATCATACTTCTTTACTGACCTTGGGATGTTGGTAGCTGCTAAGTAAGCAATTATTTTTGCTTAAATTATTTATTTTTATTCAGTTTCAGGGAATAGACTGGGTCCTTGGTACATAAAATGGCAGTTTGGGAAGGGGGCAGAGTGGATAAAGCATTGGACTCCCCAGCATGAGGTCCCAAGTTCTTGGCATCACATGTGTCAGAGTGATGCTCTTGTCCACTCTCATAAATAAGTAGTTAAATCATTTAAAGAAGAAATAATCTGGGGACCCTAGATGTGAAATACTCAGAAGTCCTCTAGCCAGCTGGAGTTTCATGATCCTTGAATTTAGTTCTCAAGACTGATTTTTTTTTCATACTTAGGGAAAAATTCAGAGCTTAAAAAATAGAAGTAATCAGTTGTGTTTTCATTGTACAGATTTTATGTCTAGGAAACCACACATTTTTATGTGATGTAAGCATTAATAAATTGTACAAACTATTTTTAAAAAATTGACATGAAATATTAAGGAAATTTGAAGCAAATGTCTCAGAGGGTTAGCTCAATATTCATTTAACTTCATGACCGTGTACACCTTGTAACAGTTTGCTTACTTTATATGCCAATTAATTTTTAAGATACTAAACTTCTTTGAATTTTTTTAAAATTTATTTTCACTTTTGTTGCCCTTGTTTTTTATTGTTGTTGTAGTTATTATTGCTGTTGTTATTGATGTCATCGTTGTTGGATAGGACAGAGAGAAATGGAGAAAGGAGAAGAAGACAGGGGGAGAGAAAGATAGACACCTGCAGACCTGCTTCACTGCCTGTGAAGTGACTCCCTTGCAGGTGGGGAGCCAGGAGCTGGAAATGGGACCCTCTTGCAGGTCCTTGCACCACGTGCGCTTAACCTGCTGCTCTACCAACCTACTCCCGATACTACCTTCTTGTGTCTATAAGCTATCATTACATTTTCTGTTTTTTAAAATGACTGCTTTCTTAGGACAAACCATGAAACAGTGAAATAGCAGAGTATCAATTATCCAACAATAATTGAACATATGAATCAATTTAACACATTTCATGATCTAATCTTTTGCCTGCATATTCTCTGTGATTTATAAGAATGTTTGTTGTAGAACAGTTTACATTAATAATAAACTTGTATTAATGTGTCCTGCATAGTTTTATTCAATACTATTACATTCTAAAAGGAGCCTGAGAGGTGAAAAATCTCTAATAGCAAAATCAGAACCTTGAATCCTTTTAAATCACCCGTCCACTTTAGAACAGCACACCCTTCTGCTCTTCCTTGGGCCATGCTTCTCTGTGACATTGGTTCTTCCCCTGCTTCTGCCAGATGTCAGGGAAGCTGTCACCACATACTTACAGGCCTCAAGACTGACTCCTTCTGGAGATGGCCTGGGCATCCTTTCAAACCACTAGAGCTTCCTCCAAAGATTTCTCTGCTGTGATGCCTCAGACCCTCATACTTAAACAGGCTGTTGAACAGTAAGCTCTGTGTCTCAGGACTGTGTAGTTACTCCTTCCCCTGCACCTCACCTCCTCCTCTCCTCCTGCTCTTTCCCTGCTCTCTCCGCTTCTCTTCACTTCCCTCTTCCCTCTCCCTCCAATTGAATAACTGCATTTGGGTAGATACACTACTTCACTTTTATTGCCATATGTGCTTTCAATTTCCTCATCTTTTCTGTTTGCCAAGTAGATATAAAACCTATTAAATTTTTAAAAATATATATTTATGAGAGAAAGGGTGAGAGAGAGAGAGAGAAAACGAGAGAGAACACACCAGAGCATCACTCCAGAACATGCAATGTCAGGGATCCAATTCAAGACCATATGCTTTAAAGTCCAACACTTAAGCCACAGCACCACCTGCTGGGACAAATAGGTATCAAATCTAGTAATGCTGGAAAGAGGACATAAAAAAATAAGGCTTGAAATTATGAGACGTATTCTTCTAAGGCACTGTTCATTTTTAGGTGGTAATGTTTCACTTTATAATGCAACACTAACTTGTATTTTTTTTAATACCTAGAAACATTGTGATAGGCAGAAAGCAAATCTGCGAATTCGCTTCAGACCTTCCCTTTTCCAACATGTTGGTCTTCACTCTTCATTAACAGGAAAAATCCAGAAACTCACGGTTGGTGATTTAATTTTATATTTCTCATGGGCAGTGTGTTATTTAATGTTTAATCAATGCTCTTGTTTACTATCCTATGTCTTCTACCTAGGACAAAGATTACATGAAACCGTTACTTCTTAAAATTCATGTAAACCCACCTGCAGAGGTCTCTACTTCTCTGAAGGTCTACCAGGGGCACACACTGGAGAAGACTTACATGGGAGAGGATTTCTTCTGGGCCATCACACCAGTAGCTGGAGACTACATCTTGTTTAAATTTGATAAGCCCGTCAATGTAGAAAGGTCAGTGATTACTGAAATTTATTTGGTCTTCCAGTTTAGGTTTCTAATTCTTAGTATGACTTATAGTGAGTGTGTGTGTGTGTGTGTGTGTGTGTATGTATGTAATAGATGTGAGGAGCCAATGTGTCTCAAACCTTGTGCTATATGTTGCATTTCCTACAACTTAGCAATAAGAGTGTTTTGTTTTCAGATATATCAATGTTGAGCATGTTTAGTTAATTATATTTGTATTTATGGCTGTGTATCTTGTAGGTTTTTAACACATCTCTTAAAATATGAAAGTAATTTTCATATCCTTACCCAAAAACATTCCTTAAAGTTAGACTGAGTGGTGGTTGATTAGATGCAGTTTGGGGCCAGAGGAAACTTTTTTTTTTTTAATCTCTGTTCAGGGGACTAATGGTTTGCAGTCGATAGTAACTACAATAGTGTGTACATGCATAATGTTTCCCAGTTTTCCACATAACAATTCAACCTCCACTGGGTTCTCCTCTCCCATCATGACACAGGACCTGAACCCTCTCCCCACCCCCAGAGTCTTTTACTTTGGTACAGTATACCAAACCCAGTCCAAGTTCTGCTTTGTATTTTCCCTTCTGTTCTTGTTTTTCAACTTCTGTCGGTGAGATCATCCCATATTCTTCCAGAGGATACTTCTTACCTTACCATGGAGGAGGCTTTGGGCTTGAGCCCAGACGTCACATGGGAGTATCATGACACCAGAGAAATCTCCAAGGATGATGGGACAGTGCTGTGTGGTATTCCTCTCTCTGAAATAAAATGAAAAAAAAAGTCTTGTTTGGGACAAATCAAGGAGAAGCAGAATTACACACATGCAAGGCTCCTGCACATCACTTAAAAAAAAAAAAAAGATAAATCTGACAGTGACAACTCCTAATAAATAGCTGTGCGAATGCTAAATTACTTTTTGTACACCATGGAGGAGTTTATGATGTGTGTGTATGTGTGTGTGTGTGTGTGTGTGTGTGTTTTAAGCAAAAGCTAACTAAGGCCATCATCCATCATGTTGAATTTTTATAAAGTTTAATCTGACTCTTATAATTTTTTGCTTGAATTTTCAGTTATTTGTTCCATAGTGGCAACCAGGAACATCCAGGAGATATTCTGCTAAATACAACTGTGGACGTTTTGCCTTTAAAGGTGAGATCAGTTTCTCCCCATAACTTTTCTTTTTCTTTCTTTTATTTTTTTAAGACAGAGACAGAGAGAGAAACCACAGCACCAAAGCTTCCTTCAGTACTGTGAAGACAGAGCTCAAACCTGGTCACCCACATGGCAAAGCAGCACAGTGATCCAAGTGAGCTGTTTTGCTAGCCCCATCCATAACTTTTCTTAGGAACCAATACCAGTAGACTTGGTTTGCAGCAATTATTGTTTATGAGGCAAATGAAATTCTCAGGATTATAGGACTTCAGTGGTGAGTTCTGTGAATTATTTTTGAAATAATGTCTAACATGTCACCCTACTTCACAGTCTTCATTTTCCCTGTTTGATGCAAGTTGAAATTTGTTCTAGCAAAACAAAAGAATCATTATTTTACGTTAATGCTTATCTGCCCTTTATATTTTGAATCCCAAAATAACCGGGTGCTTTTTAAAAGACTTATGAGAATGGGAGAGTATTTGCGAAAGGGAAGAACTAGAGCATCATTCTGGAATATGCAGTGTTGGGGTTCAACCTTGGAACCCCCTGCTTGCAAGTCCTATGCTCTCCTCCCCACTGGGCCACCTCGGGGGTGCACCATGTGGTCTTAATGCCTGCTGACTAATACACAGAATCTGTCAGTCACCAAGGAATGTCTGTGACAGTGAATTAGATTTCCTTTAATAATACGTAGTTCTTTCTTCTATGCTTAAATAGTGTTAAAACAGTGTTGTTTTCACTTAGAATCAATTAAAATTCAGACTTTATAGCTACCAGCATATACTTACTCAGGTGAGAGCGATACAGAAGAGCAGCTGCATTAGTGTACCTTTAGTGGGGAGGGGGAAGAGAATCAGAGCTCATTCTGACACACATCCTGCCTGGGATGACACCTGGGTACTCATCCTTCAGAGTCCAATGCTTTTGTCCACTGCACCACCACCTGAGCTACTATTGATGCTCCGTTCCGAATTCAAAATGGAGATGACATTTCTCATTTCTCTTTTTTCCTTTTAGTTGTGCCACAAACCCCACTTTATATTAAGATATATTAATAACAGCTTTCTATTAAATGAAAGTAATTCTTTATAAAATAAAATGTTTTTTTTTCTACTTTAGAGTGAAGGTTTGGAACTAAGCAAAGAAACCAAAGACAAACGATTAGAAGATGGTTACTTCAGAATAGGTAATGACTACTTTAAGCTAGGAAAATATCCTTTACTTTTTGTTTGCTTCTAAAGTAATTTTAAATTCTCTTTAGATGTGAATAAATGCACTCCAAGTTTTATTCTAATGTTTTAGTAATTTAAAATAAAAATTTAAGTAATTTTATATTACTTAAATTTTAAGTAATATAAATTTATATTGAATAAATTTACATTTGTTATTATAAATACATATTTATAGCAGTATGAGTTTCATGTATTAGTACTTTTGTTATCTTGATCCAATTAGTATTTTAAGTCAGAGATTCATTTTGTGGTTCCTCTTTCTTCACTGGCAATTTCATTATTGACAGCCTTCAACTGCAGTCTGCAGTCTCTTACAGGATGACTCGAGCTGCTTTTATGGGCTCAGACTTACCCCTGCGCCAGGCTCTCTGCCTCTGGCCCTCCTCCCTCTGCAACTCAAGATAGATCTGTGTGAAGGTCCACCTGGGGGCCAGGTAGCCATCACTGAGTATCTGTAATGCCGGCATTCTTTACTGTCATAATTTATGTTGTTGCCTCTGCCTAATCTTGGACATCCTCCAAGCCTCATCATCTCCCTGTACCTGCCCACTGATATGGCATATGCTGTATCCAACTTTCTAGACACACCCTCTGGAGATAGGCTGTGGAACCTTTATTTTTTAAGGCAGTCAGTGATCACATTTCTTTTGCTTACAGCACATCAATGCTCTTTATCATAGTGGTAAGCATTGAGTGTACTGGTAAGTGAGTATTGTAGGTGTTGAGGATAGGCACATTCTTCCACTCTCTCTAGAGCAGTTTTATATTGGGTGAACTCTGTTCCATTGTTGCTAGAAGGTTGGTGCAGAAATCCTGACTAGTTCTATGGCTCTATGCCGTTTTTAGGGAACAGATGAGTTTAACCATCTTATCTCACCTCTAGAAAAATATACATAAAATTATCTGATCATAGAAGACATTATTTCTATTACCTGTTGAGAGTGTTGTGTTCTAGGTTATGAAAGTAGCATAGAAATTTTAAAAAAGTATTATCTCTGTAGTAACTTGTAGATAATGACCATATAAAATACCAACTCATACATATGGGGAACCAGAAAAAAAAATTAGATCATCAAACCCAGGACCTCATATAACAAAACACAACAGACATAAAGGAAAACTTTTTTTTTTTCACTCATAGGCCAGGCCTACGAGGAACACCAAGGACCTTCTCCCTACCAATACAGCCATGACTGTGAAAATAAATAATTACACATGAAGATCTGCTAAATCTCAATAAGGATGCTAAGAATGTAGGTTTGAGCATGCCTTGCTCCATGATCTGTTTTCCCCTAGCCAGTGAGTGAGAAGCCTACAGGTAGGAGACCAAGGAGGCTGGACCCTCTCCTCTAGCTCCTAGTCTCAGCTGTGGTATCTCCTCAGGAAAGGCTGAGTGAGCTCTGTTCCAGAGGAGCAGTTGAAAGATGTGAAGTTTCCTTTAGCCTCACTTCTGATTTTTTTAAAACATTTTATGTGGTTTAGTGGTAGAACAGCATAGACAAGTTACTATAATAGAGAGAGAGGTGGTACTCTTGCTTTATAAACTGCTGCTCAGTGAGACCAAATCATGGCAGAGAGTAGTGTAGCCTAGTCTAGCCAATTGTACACTAGCCTAGCCTCATGGTGATGCATCTTACAGAGTTTTCACTGCCACACCTATCACTACAGATGTGAATTATTTCACACAAATGTCCAGTCATTGTAGTTACAGTGGCAGTGCCACAGTGACTATGCTAAAGATTGTATCACCATAGTGTGTATGCACCACAAGACTTCCAACTCAGATTAGAAATGACCAGGAAAGGGCAGAGGATACAGCATAGTGGTTCTGCAAAAGACTTTTTATGCCTGAGGCGCTGAGCTCCCCCATTCAATCCCCAGCACCAACATCCAGAGCTGAGGCAGTGTTCTGGTTTCTTTTTCTGTTTCTTTATCTCTGTGTCCCTCTCATTAAAATAAAACAAAAATGTTTATAAAACTGACTGAAAAAGGGCAACAAAAGGGAAAATAAACAAATATAAAAAAATTACTAAAAAGCTCATAGAGCATCTCATCACAATACAGTTTAACAAAAACAAAAACAAACAAGAGTTTCAAATGAGACTAATCAAAGTCAGTTTCCAAAGGGCTTGTGACTTAGCTAGGCAAGTGAAACCACTTATTAATGGTGAGTTAACTAAATCACAGTTCATTGCAGCAATAAAAATGTGTCCATAGAAAATAGACTTATTTGAGACTACTTTGTTTTCTGCAAGTTTGGAGAGTTGATGGCACTGGGAACTACCAGTGGTGGAAAAAGTAACAAATTATTTTGAATGGGGGCTGAGCAGTGGCACACTGAGTTAAGCGCACCTAGTACAAAGTGCAAGGACCTGGCTCCCCACCCGCAGGAGGTCACTTCAAAAGTGGTGAAACAGGTCTGCAGGTGTCTCTCTGTCTAGCTCCCCCTCCTTTCTCAATTTCTTTGTTCTATCCAATAAAATGGGGAAAAAATGACTGCCAGCAGCAGTGGATTCATGCAGGCACCGAGACCCAGTGATAACCCTGGAGGCAAGAAAAAAAAAATTGAATGCTTTTCCTTGGCTTGCAAGGAATTGACAGATGTTACTGCTGCTGCTTAGTTGTTTGGAGTCAATGCCATGTTTGAAGCAAGTCCGAATAGTTGGTGTGGGACAAGTGGAGGTAGGAATATATTCAATAAGTTGAGAAGACACAGATTCAGTACAACCTGAAGTGACATCTTCCAAAATGTGTTGCTATCAACCATGACAAACATATCTATAGAGGAGAAAGTTTATGAAAATGTAAGGTACTTAAACCTATTGCTTATTTTATTATGCAGTCAGTATTTAACAGTAAATATTTGAATTTGTTATGCACTTACCATTTTGTTGAAACTTTAGTCACTCTCAGAGACTTTGCTGTCACCAGTTATGTGAATATCCTGACTTCGCTGACCACATAGCAGTTCTGGAGTTTAATGGTGGTACACTTTTATGAGTGTGAGGAGAAAGAGAACCACAGCATCACTCTGGCTCAAGACCTCATGCTTAATAGTTCAATTTTCCAGCTACTGTATCACCTCTTGGGCCTAGTAGTGATAAAATTCTATTGTGACTTTTTTTTTCTCAGCCCAGGGTAAGACTGAAATTTTTCTAAGTGAGAATAATTACTCTTAGTTACCTTTTATTACTTTGGAAATTAGTCTTTATTAATTTAAATTACAAATGTTCATCAAAGTCTACTTAAAATCATAAGGCAAAGGGAGTCCGGCAGTAGCACAGCGGGATAAGTGCACGTGGTGCAAAGTGCAAGGACCTGCAGAGGGGTCCTGTTTCCAGCTCCGGGCTCCCTGCAAGGGAGTCGCTTCACAGGCAGTGAAGCAGGTCTGCAGGTGTCTTTCTCTCCCCTTCTCTGTCTTCCCCTCCTCTCTCCATTTCTCTCCTTCCTATCCAACAACAACAGCATCAATAATAACAACAACTACAACAATAAAACAAGGGCAACAAAAGGGAATAAATAAATATTAAAAAATTGTAAGGCAAAACAGTATTTACATGCAAAACATTTTGCAGTCATGTTATTTTAATGACAGTATTTAAATGACTAATATCAGACTAATTGAGGAATTTCTGTCAAGCCTTTGGGCTTCAGTATACTCTATGGCAAATGTGAAAGAGAATTTAAGAGAACTCTGTAAATCCTTCCACATGATGAGTATACCCCATAAATCCATGTGGTTATAGAATGAACTGTATTTGGCAGTGAAATACTGGGTGAAAGGTAATTTTGACAGATAAACATGCAAAAATCTCACTATAGATTAACCATGTTAACAGATGAGGATCCGCAGTAGATTTCAATACTTGCAGTCCCAGTGAACTAATTGATACTCTTCAAGAAGGAGTTATATTCTTCTTAGTACATAATTATACATTTGGATTGCATTGATAATAACTGTGGAAATTTGTTTTCTCTATTTCTTTTTATTTTACTTTTTTTTTTTTTTTTTTTTGCTTCCAGGGTTATTACTGGGGCTGGCACGGTGCCTACACTATGAATCTGCTGCTCCTGGCAGCTTTTTTTTTTTTTTTTCCATTTTGTTGAATAGGAAAGAGAAATGGAGAGAGGAGGGGAAGACAGAGAGGAAGGAAGAAAGATAGACACCTGCAGACCTGCTTCACCACTCATGAAGCTTTCCCCTGTAGTTAGGGACCAAGGACTTGAACCTGAGTCCTTGTGCACTGTAATGTGTGCACTTAATTAGGTGCACCACCACCTTACCCCAAATATATATATATTATTATGTACTATTATTTTTTAAATTTTTACCAGAGCACTGCTCAGCTCTGGTTTATAGTGGTACATGGGATTGAACCTGGGACTTTGAAGCCTCAGGACTTTAAGAGTCTCTTTGCATAACCATTATGCTATTTCCCCACCCTGTTTTCTGTATTTCTTAACCCACAAGCCCTCAAATATTTACTATCCTCTCTTTATAAATTTACCAGTACTTGTCAGTTTTCCAAGAGTATTTTTGTTTTTGTTGGAAGATGTATTTGACACATCAAGGAAAATTTCAGTGTATTTTACCTTATAGATATTGAGCTTGTTATTTATAATAGGGCTTTATATTCAAATTGATTATAGAGAGATGTATTCTCTCTTTTAAAGTGTTTTTATTTATTATTGGATATAGACAAAGAGTAGTTGAGAGAGAAGGGAGATTGAGACGGAGAGACAGCTGCAGCTCTGATTCATCACACATAAAGTTTCCTCCCTGTGTACCAGGGGCTAGAACTCAGGTCCTTGAGCACTATAATATGTGCGCTTAACTAGGTACACCACTGCCTGACTACCCTACTTGTCTCTAGATATGACCTTTGAAGGAATACGGATAAATTGAGCCCCTGACAAAACCTTTTTATATGTTTGATGCCAGGATATATGTATATAAATTTTCTACAAGTAAAAATACAGTTTTGCCTAATGAAGTAGTTCTCTTATGTTTTTGAGCAGTCACTATTTCATGACAAATAGAAAAGTCAGAAGTAGAAAGGTTGGGGAAAAGTACATTCCTGCTCTAAAAACATTGATGGGAAGTGTTTTGATATTTTCCTTTCCTGCTTCACTTCAGTGGTGTCTATCTGCATATAGTTAAGTCTACTCAGTAAATGTTGATTTTTATTTTGAAGGAAAATTTGAAAATGGTGTTGCAGAAGGAATGGTGGATCCCAGTCTGAACCCTATCTCAACCCTTCGACTTTCAGTTATTCAGAATTCTGCTGTTTGGGCCATTCTTAATGAGGTAACACACCAAACTGGTGAAACAGATAATTGCATTTGAATTTTATATTTAAGGCCTTTTTGCATTTGACAGTTGATTACTTATTGTACTTTTCACTCTTTTGTATTTCAGATTCACATTAAAAAAGTCACCAACTGACCATATCCTAAGAAACCAATCCTTTTTTTCCCTGTGAAACTGTTAAAAATAGTTAATCATTTACCTTTTATTTTTAAACTTGAACACTACCTCTTGTGAATCTACTGTAGCTGATTGTCGTTTCTACTAGGAAAGAGAATCTCCCCATGGGTAATTGTTTTCATTTGAACCTAAGCTGTCCTCCAACTTCAACTTGACTGAACATTTTACGTTTATGACAGCCTGTTAATAATGACTTGTCCTATTTGGTATTATACTAATACCTAAGAGTTGTACATATTGTTACAGTCCTTGAATTTGAGAATAATTGATGTTAAATACATTTTATGAAGGGGGTACTTTTGAAGTTCATTTATTTTACTATTATAAACCCTCTTTTATAGATTATCAGGGATTATATACATATATAAATATATATATAAATATACATAAAATGTTATGGAGTTAATTTATTAGAAGCACTTAAGAAGTACATATTTTTGTGTAGTAAATTTTTGAATTGACACTTTTTTTGAAAACCAATTTACCTTGCTTTTTTAAGTTCTTTCTATATTTTTTTTGTAATGCAGACATTACAAGTTAATGCCATTTTTCAAAATGCACTGCCATTTAAGAATGATTCCAGATTGATTTCCTAACTGAAGTACTTTTATATTCATAATGGTTCTGAACAAAATATTTTCAAAGACATTTGTCATTCCTTGAAGCCAAGATTTTAAAGACCAATCTCCTTCTTGAGGGCAATATTTTACTATGCTATGTATGGTGTATAACCACAAAATTAGATGATTTTAATGTGCAGTATGATTCTTTCAACCTAAACGATCATAGACTCATTCCGCTGCCTATGGTGACAAGTCCTTCTTTCCTTTTTCATCTAAAGTCATGAGCTGAATGCATCCTATTTTTGTGTATGTGATCCTTTTATATTTGTACTCATGAGTTCTGGCAGAAATGTTTTCTAGGTAATGCTATATGTATGGATTATATGGATTTTAATTTTAAAGAAAATGTAATAATTGTTTTTGGTGAAACTATATAGCAATTATATGTTTTTCCTAAAATGATTTAACTGTATCATGAGCAGATATGTAACTTCATATCCAAAAGAGTATTTACTACTCTTAGACATACAACTGCAAATTATATTACTACTGTAAACAAACAACAACAACAAAATGATGAGCCTTAACAGTCACTGAGCTTCATGAAGTGTTTTACTTTTTAAAAGTATGTATGTAAGAGTTATAAATGTGAGTTCCCACATAACCTGCTTTGACATGCCATTGCTGCCTCGTGGCGGGGGTGGGGGCGGGGGGGGGCACAGACATTTCAAGGTTGACCCCTGAGCTTTCAGAGGGACGATGACTGCAGCCTTGGGTAGCTGGAGGTACTGGGCCTTTCCCATGCAGGGGCTGCATCTAGTTGGTTGCCCCAGAGGCTCAAAACTATGTCTCCCAAACAGCATTATTTTCTGGGTAGTGTTACAAAGCAGAAAGAGTTGGAAAATACTGCTACAAGTACAATTATTTTCATTACTCCATATTACCATAATTTTACTTTTCTTAATTTAAAAGGTACCTGTGTGGGGAAAGACAGCATAATGGTATGCAAAAAGACTTTCTTGTCCAAGGCTCCAAAAATACCTGTTAATTTTTCAGTGACTCACCTGAAATTTATATGTTATAATGCACCATTTCTTCAATAAAAAAATGTCTTATGTTGCCAACAATCAATTTTATGTCAAAGTTCAACATTTTTGTTGGGGTTTTGAATTCTAGTTTCATTCACATTTTAATTTTCTTTTCAACTTTCCTTAGTTAAGTGCCTATAGGAATATTTCATCCGACAAGAAATTTTATAATAAAAATGTGGCACCAGATTAGATTATTTAATTCCTTCTAAAAAAAAACTAAGTGCTGTGAGGTGTATAGGAAGGTGGGTTTGTGGAAGTCCCCTTGTTCTGCTTCTTGAGTAGCCAACTTTCATTTCAGGAAGAAAGACCATGCTCTCAGACTCTCAGGAGGGGATAGCCGAACCCTCACCTTGGGTTTCCCATTTTCCAGACTGAGCCATATTTTAGCCAGCTTTTCTTGTGTTCATTCAGTCTTCCTCACCAAGCTTAGGTCATTCCTCCTGAAAATGCAGCTGGCCAAATTGTATCCATTTCTTGTGCTACTAGGCCACTCTTGTGCCCTCCTCCTGTGAATTATATCTGTGCCTGGTGTAGTGCTTGGTACGTGGCAGCTGCCTTGGCAGTGTCTGGATGAAGGGACCAGTTCAAACTCTCCTTTTGTAAAATTTTTTTTGTGCAAGAGAGAGAGAGACACACCAGCACATTGCTTAGCTCCAGCATATGATGGGCAAGTCTGGTGCTCTGTTAGTGTGATATCTCACCAACCCTCTTTTCTTAACTTCCTTAACCTGCTATCCTTGCCACACATTGTCAGATACATACTTTTTGATTGTGGATCTGTATGTGTGCACCTGTGTCACTTCTGTCCAGACTTCAAGCTCCTGAGGGCAAGTCTGCAGCCCAGGATGTTGATCTGACCTCTACTTCAGAGTTGCTCACATAGTCTCATGTCATCTAATTGCTTTCTTGTCCCCTCTCCCCCAATTCCTAGACACTAGGAATCAGCCATGTTTTCTTCTAGCAAGAAGGTATGGTGGTAGCTCTTAGGAGTTGTGAATAATGGGTTAAGACAGAATATCTGAGGAGTTTTCAGTTACTCAGAACTGAGAGTAAATAATTTAACTTGTGAGGACACTAAATCACTTCCCAAAAGATGGGGAAAGTGTCACGTGGTGGGACAGATCACACACACAGTGTGATTTGGTGTCTTATGTATATTTCACATAGACCATTGACACTCGAGCTATTCTGTCCTATACAGAAACCTTTAGATACAGAAGCTGCTTAAACTTAAAGTAATGAAATCTTCAACTTCTCTGTTACCTGTGGCCACTGGATTGAACACAGGTAGAGAACATTTCCATTATTGCAGAAAGTTTTGTTAAACAGTGTCAGGAGTTTAATAGCAATGTTTTGGAGAACTAGAATAATTCTTTTTGTTGATGTTAAAGGCAGCTGTGCATAATGTAGCATAATGCAGATGAGTGTCTATATTTTTTAAATATTTATTCCCTTTTGTTGCCCTTGTTTTATTATTGTAGTTATTATTGATGTTGTTGTTGTTTGATAGGACAGAGAGAAATGGAGAGAGGATGAGGATAGAAAGACAGACACCTGCAGACCTGCCTCACTGCCTATGAAGCGACGCCCCTGCAGGTAGGGAGCGGGGGGCTTGAACCGGGATCCTTACGCCGGTCCTTGAACTTTGCGCCACCTGCACTTAACCTGCTGTGCTACCGCCCGACTCCTGAGTGTCTGTATTTTATGTGATAAAGTTGAGGACCTTTTAAAAAAAATTTCTAAGTTCAGGGAGTTGGGCGGTAGTGCAGCGGGTTAAGTGTATGTGGCGCAAAGCGCAAGGACTGGCAGAAGGATCCGGGTTTGAGCCCTCGGCTCCCCACCTGCAGGGGAGTAGCTTCACAGGCGGTGAAGCAGGTCTGCAGGTGCCTTTCTCACCCCTCTCTGTCTTCCCCTTCTCTCTCCATTTCTCTCTGTCCTATCCAACAACAACAATAACTACAACAATAAAACAAGGGCAACAAAAGGGAATAAAAAATATTTTTTTAAATTCTGAGTTATTTTATATAGTCTAAGTTCTTTCTTTGCAGAATGCACTATGCCACAAATGTAGTAAAAAAAAAAAAGAGCAACAATATAAGACAAAGTAGTTGGAAAGCTCTGGAAAAAGTAAGTGCAAATGGATTAGTAAATAAACAGACATATAGACATATATAAGTAGTTTGACTATTGGAGAGATACTTGAACAAAGGGATAGCTTTTCACAACTGGTTGTTTGCACCAGTAAATAATTTAATGTCTTTATTTTTAAAAAAGTGTTGAGAGTGCTTCTTTTACACCTGCCCTAGTGGGAAAGTTGTCTCACAACAGCTCTGTGGAAACATATTTTAACAGATGTTAACATAGTAGTAACACAGCATGTTTGTAGTACACAGCCAGGACTCTAGGAATGACCCTCACTGGTTTTGTATGTTATCTAATGTGAGTGGTACCTGTGAGTAAGAGCCATACTTCCATTGTTATATGATCAAAGGAGATTTTAATTGGGGGCAGTGAATCTAATCATGTGAGTCCTTTAAGAGAAGGTCATTTTCTCATGTACAACTTGAAGTGGGCCTGGTGTATTGCATCAAAGAAAAGGACTCTGGGGAAGGGAGGGGAGAGGGGGATGGAAAAAAGGACCTAGATTGTGGGAAAGAGAGCTCTGCAGAGAACTCTCCCAGGGAGATGAGAAATTGTACCCATGTGGCGACAACTCCACTGTAAACTGTTAATGCCCCTCCCAATAAGAATCATAAATAGTAAATATATTTTTTAAAAAACAGATTGTTTTCTCAGGCTGATAGTAGGCATCAGAAATTGAAAGCCACTGCTGGTTTAAGATGAAAGAGGCCACAGGAAAAGAAGTGCAAATGGCCTAACAAAGTTGAGAGGAGCTCAGCTGACAGCTGGTGCCACAGCATATGAAGAGCCCAGCCCTGCCATCATCTTGATTCCTGCCCTGTAACACCCTAAGCAGAGAACTCCGTCAAGTTTGCATGAACTTCTGGCCTACATCTGTGAAATACTTGAGTCGTCTAAATTTGTTAAGCATTATGCAGCAAGAGAAAATGAATATGTGACTTAAAAGAAGTAAAAGTCTCATGCTTGATTCCCTCTAATGTGTTAGTATTTCTGGATAAATACATAAATTGAGTCTTACAACTTGCTCATCAAATACCAGGGCCTTGTTTGATATTTCTCTTGTCAGAGACTTCACGTACTTTGTTGGCAGGAACTTACAGTATTTTAAGTGTTCCATAAAGGAATTAGTAGCAGAAGTGTATAATGAATCCTATCCTGAAGAGATGTTATGCTGATTTAGTTTGTCAACATATCAAAAGTGAACAGTGGTATTTTATATGAATTATTAAACTAAAAGGCAAACATGCCATTATGCAGAGATCAGATAATCTGCTCTGAGTTGGAGAAGTTAATTTTTTTTTTTTTGCCTCCAGGGTTATCTAGTTGGGGTTCAGTGCTAGCACTACAATTTTATTGGATAGGAAAGAAGGAAATTGAGGAGGGGGAGATAGGCAAAGAGAAAGACACCTGCAGACCTGCTTCACCACTTGTGAAGCATCACTCCTGCAGGTAGGGAACCGGGGGCTTGAGCCAGGATCCTTACACAGATCCTGTGCTTAGTACTATGTGTGCTTAGTACTATGGGTGCTTAACTGGGTTCTCCACAACTCAACCCCAGAAGTTAATTTTTAAAATCATAATTCACCTACTTTATTGTCTGAACACAGGCCAAATCCTGTATGTGTCAACTGATTTTTTTGTTGTTTTCTTTTTTACAAGTGCACTGCTCACCTTTTGACTGATGATGGTGCAGGGAATTGAACCTGGGTCATTGGAGTCTCAGGCATGACAGTCTCTTTGCATAACCATTATGCTATCTACCCTCTGCCTAAATTTTATTTCATGAATATATTCCAAACCTCTCTGATCCCAAGCCTACAAAGGTGTTTTTATTATGGCTTGTTCATCATTTTTGTGCTTACTTTTACTATATTGCTATAGCCTTGATATAAAAAAAGTAGAACTAAAGGAAAGGAAATGAAAAGTCACAACTACCGCCAAGGTCAAATTTGAGTCACTTACATCTTAGTGGTCCAAGGGAACTGAAATACCCAACCTCGTAGAATTTACAATATTTATCATGTGGGAAAATTGATTTCAGGAACTGTTTTAAATTACTAATTTTGCCAGATATATACCATGATAATTAGTATACTTTTGTTTCTTTAATGCATGTGAACATACAATGCTGAAAAGACTATCATTTTTCTAAAAAAAATTGTGTTTTATATATATATATATCCATTTCATTAATATCTATATACATATATGTAAAAACTCTTCTTACCTGAAACATTCAAACATTTCATCACTTTAGGCACGCAAACAAGAAAGAGCTGGCATTCTAGACCATGTTTGTGTTGAGAATTTAGATGTTGTTCAAGGAAATAAACTGGAAGGGACTTGTGTAAGCTTTATTTCCCACTGTTGTTAACTAGAGATGTAAATAATAATGGTGGTAGAATTGTTCAAGGCCAAGAGGTTTTTGGTTTTTTTGCCCCTTTGGGGGAGAGAGGCTGTTTATGTATCTCTTGTTCCTAGCTGCTTCATATTAATTAGCAAATCACCCTACATCAAAGGTGCAGTGAGACATTGTAACTTGATCAGAACGCCTATTTATTTGAGGTACTCAGTGTTTGCTGAAAGTGGGTGGACGACTTTTAAAAGCTTATTCTCTGACTCTTAAAGATGGGTGATGTGGACATGTAACCTATACTGCCAGCAAATTTGATACTTTTCATTTGAGTGTAGAATTACAGTTTTCTAAGCAATTTGGTAAGTAGCTAGTTAAATACAATTGTTTTATTTTGTAATGTAAAATGAAGTGTTTTTCTTTGAGAACATTTCCTTTAGAAAGAGTACCATGTTATCCGGAAGTGTTTTTGTAAAGCAGCCAAGATAGAAAACTGTCAGAAAAAGTTTTTCAAACTTTAGGTTTTTTTTTTTTTTTTCTTCTTTAGTGTATTATACGTATTTTTCTTACACTGTCTTCTTTGGCTGAATGGGTAGCACCTGTAGTAATGTTTCAGGTAGTTGTTGGATTTTGAAAAACTTATTTGAAAATTTGCTGCTATGATTGAAAAATCTAATGACCTGTCCTGTTGACTGTGCCTTCATCACTGTTCTTCTGTGCCACAACTGTTCATGTGTATTTGAAATAAAGAAGTTTGAACATTCATGTTGGATTCAAAATTCATGTTCACAAAAAAGACAAAACTTGAATAACAGGGTTTTCTTAGTTTTAACACTGATACCATAGTTTAAATATTTCTGTTAGAAAACAGGAGTGGATTCTTTGTGTGGATTTGGAAAGTTTTCTCCAAATACAATATTTTTTTAAAAAGTTAACCATTATTCACAATGTATGTTTTCATTAGTAACTCACACCGTATGGTACCTAAAAGAATAGTTACAAAGTTACTTTATTCTAAAGTATAAAATAGTTACTTGATTCTAATATATTTCACTTGTTTGGGTGGAGGGGTATGTGGTGAGATGGACACAGAAACTATGTTAGTGATGCCTAGGTCTTGTATGAGTGCGGTTTTTTATTCCCTTTTTGTTGCCCTTTTTTTGTTGTAGTTATTATTGTTATTGATGTCATTGTTGTTGGATAGGACAGAGAGAAAAGGAGAGAGGAGGGGAAGACAGAGAGGGGGAGAGAAAGACACCTGCAGACCTGCTTCACCGCTCGTGAAGTGGCTGCCCTGCAGGTGGGAAGCCAAGGGCTCGAACTGGGATCCTTCCGCCAGTCCTTGCGCTTTGTGCCACGTGTGCTTAACCTGCAGCACTATCGCCCAACTCCCAAGTGTGTTTTCTATTTGACTAGAGGTCAAGGAGGCTTCTGCCCTTTTGATTGAGTAGTAATTGACATATAATGTTAGATTGATTGCAGGTATCCAGTAACGATCCCTGCACATTGCAAAGTGACCATACGTTTACTTGCCACCATCAGTATTCAAAGGTAAGTTTCTGGACTTGCCTTCTTGGCTACCTACCCATTCAGCCCAATCCGAAGTCTTCTCCCTCACTTTCTGTCCTCTGTAAGGATGTTTTCTCTCTCTGTTTCACCCTCCTCCCTCTCCCTCTCTCTTTTTCATTTTATAGTAATTATTTTCCAGGTAGCCCTGGGTTACATGACTGGTTTACAAGTATACTTGTATACCTCTTCAGAACGTGTCAGCTGCCTCACCCACCACCACCTCATTATCCCCCCACCCAAGTCCACTGGGCCCCCTCTCCTATGGAGTAATTCAGTGCTTCAATTCCAGGCCAAAGACTCGCCTTCCTTTGTCTTTACTTTCATTATCTTGCTTCATTTCTTTACAGAGATAGATAGGGAGATAGAGATTAGTGGTCTCCCAGAACAACTTTTTTTTTTTTTCATTTTTATTTTACAGAGAGGAGAAAGATAGGAAGACACCACAACATCACAGGGCTCTCCCAGTGCTGTTCATGGTGCTCATGTGGTGCTTTGTGCAGTCAGGTGTGTATACTGCTAGGTGAGTTATCTCCTGGCTCTTTAATTTTATTCTTCTGAGCAACAGACCAGGGCATTACACCATCGATGACATGTGATACTGGTGCAGAACCTGGAGCTTCACACAGCAGGGTTATGCTCACTATGCCCAAGCCACTTCCCTGTCCAGTCAGCCAGTTCATAATTCCAGGCCTTACATTCAAGTCCATAATTCACTTTTTTTGTGTAAGTTAGTATACTTTCTGTTGCTTTTGCTGTTCAGTTTTACTCAGTACCATTTGTTAAAGACCCAGCCCCTCCCCCCACTTTTTCCTAATTTTAAATTGACCATGTTACCAATAGGTTTTACTTTTTGTCACCACTGAGGCTTCACTGCTCTGGGATTTTTTCAATAGGAGAAAGGGAAGGAACTACGACACTGGATTTTCCTCCAGTGCTGTGGGGGCCAGGCTCAAACCTGGGCCATACGCACAGCAAAGCATTTGCACCATCCAGGTGAGTGGTCTCGCTGGCCCTGTCAGGTTTTTTAATGGGCTGTTCTATCCCATTGGTCTGTGTGTGTGTGAGAGATACCTATTAGACAACTTCACAATATATTTTGAAATCGGAGTATGTGATGCCTCCAGCTTTTATTTTCTTCCTCGAAATTGCTTTGGCTACTTGGTGTCTTCTGTGATTTCATACAGATTTTAGCACTGCTTTTTCTATTTCCATGAGAATGCAGTTTTTGATAGGGATTAATTACTCCGAGTCTGTATATTGCTTTGGGTAATGTGTATATTTTTAACCAGACTAATTCTTATAGTTCATATAGCACAGCTGTCCTTTTCTTTGTGTTGAATTTCTGTCTTCAATGTCTTACAAATTTCATGGGTTCTACCTCTTTGGATACGTTTATTACCAGGTATTACTTTTTCTGAATTCCTCTGATACTTCATTGTTAATGTATGCTATTAAATTTTGTGTAATTTTTGGACACTGCAACTTCACTGAATTTGTTTTGGTGGAATCTTTAAAAAAAAAATTTAAATGAGAGAGGAGGGAGGGAAAGAGAATTCGAGCACCCACAGTTTTGCCACAATGGCTCCAGGGTATCAGACCAGAATCCTCAGGTAAGTCTTTTTTTTTTTTTTAAATCTCTTTTGTTGACCTTGTTTAATTGTCGTAATTATTGTTGTTATTGATGTCGTCGTTGTTGGATAGGACAGAGAGAAACCGAGAGAGGACGGGAAGACAGAGGGGGAGAGAAAGATAGACACCTGCAGACCTGTTTCACGGCTTGTGAAGCGACTCCCCTGCAGGTGGGGAGCTGGGGGCTGGAACCAGGATCCTTCCGTTGGTCCTTGTGCTTGACGCCACATGTGTTTAACCCGCTGCGGTAACACCTGACTCCCCAGATAAGTCTTAACACTCTGCCAGTTGACCTGTCTTCCCAGCCATATGGGAGAATTTTTTTTTTATATATAGGACAGAGAGAAAGGAATGAAGAGAGGAGGGGAAGACAGTGGGGGAGAGAAAGATAGACACCTGCAGACCTGCTTCACTGCCTGTGAAGTGACACCCCCCACCCACCCACAAGCCCGAAAGTGGGGAACCAAGGGCTGGAACTGGGGTCCTTACTCCAGTCTGGTTCTTGCACTTCACGACATGTGTGCTTAATCCGCTATGCTACTGCCCAGCCCCCATGGGAGAATCTTTAAGATCTTCTATGCATGAAATCATGTCATCTTCAAATAGTGATAATTTTTCTTCTTTCCAATTGTTTTCTATTTCTACTTCTTGCCTAATTGCTGTGAAGGAGTTATACTACTACTGTTAGCCTGAAACCCAGGAGGCAATTAAAAGGCAAGGTGTGTTTGTTGCAGAATTGCAATTTAGAAAACATAGATGGAGATGGAAGCCCAGCATCCCAAAGAGAAGACAGAGAAAGAGATGAGGGAAGTGATTTATTAAAAAATTAAGTGTAAGGTACTCTTTCTTGGCTATACTATACATACACACATGGTGCGCGCGTACACATTGCGTAATAGAATCTGATTCTGTTCTTAGGCAAAAAGTTTTTTATGATCAGTATGACTTCAAACAATTGTTGGAATGCTTACTAAAACACATTGCGTAATAGAATCTGATTCTGTTCTTAGGCAAAAAGTTTTTTATGATCAGTATGACTTCAAACAATTGTTGGAATGTTTACTAAAACTGAGGGTGAGGGCCAGGCAGTGATACACCTGGTTACCATGCACCAGGATCTGTGTTTGAGCTCCTGCTCCCCATTTGTGGGAGGATACTTAATAAATGGTGAAGCAGGTCTGCAGGTGTCTGTCTCTCACCCTCTTCCCCTCCTCTCTCAACTTCTCTGTCCTGCCCAATAAAAAATAGGAAGAAAAAAAAAAAGCCTTAGGAGTGGTGGGTCTATAGTGGTGGCACCAAGCCCTAGCGATAACACTGGTGGCAATAAAAACTGAGGGCTAGGAGATAAGTTTGCCTCTTGGCTTCATCATGTGTGAGACCCTGGATTTGAGACCAGTGCCACATGGAAGCACCATGGATATGGTGGAGTGGCACTGAGCTGTCTTTCCTTGCTCTCTTCCCAACACCTTCTAAATAAAATTATGAAAAGCTGGGCTAGGAGGCCACTCAAACACAAGGCCCTGGGATTAGTCCCCTCCCACCCCCCCTCCAGAGTGGATGCTCAGTGGCTCTGTACCACGTTAAAATCAAACTCCAAAGGTCCTGCCCAGCCTGACTTTCTAGTTCCACATTTTTAATGACTCCAGTTGTGTCAACATTTATATTTCCATGAAAATAGGGAAAGTGGGCAATCTTTCAATTTCTCTACCTATGTTGTTTTTATCATAAATGGATGTTGACTTTTGTCAAATGCTTTTTTCAACAGAACTGAAATGACCATGTTAACACTCAAGCTTCCCCCACAGGTGGGGATTGGAGGCTTGAACCCAGGTCCTTGTGTATGTTAACGCGCACTCTGCTGGGTGTGCCACCAATTACCCCCCCCCCCAATCTTTTTGTGAAATTTTTATGGAAAAACATTTTGAGTTGGGGGCTCGTGCATGGATGATTCCACTGCTGCCAATCTGCTTTTTCATTCAGGACAGAGACAGGCAGAAGACATCACAACACCAGAGTGATCTCTGGAGTAATCACCACGTGGTGCTGGTACACCACGTTACGTTACCATCATGTGCAAGTACCCAGGTTAAAACCCCTGGTCCCCACTTGTGTCCTTGTCTTTTCCTTCTTTCAAGTTCCCCATCAAATTAAAAAATACTAGAAAAAAAATCCTAATTTTTCTCCACGGCCTGGATGGTGGTACGGTGGATAAAGTGTTGAACTCTCAAGCATGAGGTCCTGAGTTTGATTTGTGGCATCACATGTCAGTAATGCACTGGTTCTCAAGAAAATCTTAAAAAAAAAAAATTTGCTGCATGAGACCCACTGCTCTGCAACGTGTTTGAAACTTCATATATTTTTGTCTTTGCTGAAATTCTTTATTCATACATTTTCCTAGGAGTTGTGAATTCAACTATCAGGTAGATTACTCATCTTCATTAGCAACCTCCTGGGACATTTTCTTCTTTGAGTGTTAACGACTCAACACAGTAGCATTTTCCCATCCATGTGGTGTCACAGCTCAAACCCAGGATCTTGTGTTGTAAGGCATGCATTCTGCTGAGTGGGGTACCTCCCAGCCCCCTGCCTGATGTTACACATTACTCAATTTTGCCAGGCTATCAATAGGAGGGATCTCTCTGGCCTCGACCTCATAGGTTTCCTTTTGGGATCTAGACAAGTGTAATCTCCTTCCCGTGAGGTATTAGAAAGCTGTAAAGAGGCCGAAAGAATGTAATGATAGCACCTCCCAGCTTGTCAGTTTCAGTGGGGCCTGCCGATGGCCTCTGTCCCAAAAAGAATGTGAGCAGTCTCAGGCACTTTCCCAAATTGCTACAGTTGAAATGGCTGTCAGGGTGTGAGTCTGTCTACAAGTCCTTTAAAGCTGAGGGGCAGGTAGTAGAGCATGTTATCACATCCAAGGACCTGGGTTAGGGAAGCTTCCTAAGAGACAAAGCAGAGATGCAGGAATCTATTCTCTCTGACCCTTGTTAGATCTTTTTCAAAAGCATCTATTCCATGTACTGTTTATGTGGTAGTGACTGGTTAAAATGGACTGACTACACTGTACCTTTGTCACTAACACCTGAGGTTGGGGTACAAAGCCCATGACTATTAATATATATTGTTTAAAATAACAGTATTTTGAATCTTTTGTACTGTCATGTGGCCAGAAGAAACTGAGTACAATGCTGATTCACTTTAAAAATATTTATTATAGAAATGTATATGTAATTAGTTTTAAGGAATGTACTTCATAATATTTACATATTTCCTCAAATTTTCAAACTTTAAGATATCTACAATATCCACAGTGAGTTTATGTACAAGTTTCATGAGAAATCATCACTTTACCAATATTGTTGACAGTAGTCAGACGCACTCTTTTTATTTCACTCTGTATTTATAGAAAGAACACAGCATGTGGGTAAAATTCCAGCCAAGCGCTAGTGACAGTCCGTAGAGTAGAATGAGTGGTGCAAATGGATAGAGAAGAATTACTGTATTTTTCAAAAATGGCAATGCTGGAAAAGAAACATTTTTTAATACAGTTATTACAATAGGATGATGCTACAGGTAGCCAGACTAATGCTGTGATTTTCTCTTTTAAAGTCCCAAGGTTGAGAAGAACTTAAGTGTGGGGCAGATGCACTATTAAAGATCCCCCAAGTTAAGATAGATTCAGTCCTTAACAGAGCAATAGCATAAGGAGTCTTTCAGCTATTATACATCTCCACTTAGAGAACTAGTATCCCCAGTTTGATGTTGTGATGAGACTTCACTCCATCGCTACCTCATGCATCCTAATCCAAACATTTCTCAAAGGTCTTCAGACTTACCAGTATCCTACCCACATTTAACATACTTCCTGAAAATTTATTAGAAACCTGAGTCTAACACGTCACAACGTCCGGACATAGAGGTGTGTTAAATGTTTCCAGACAAAGCAGCAAAGGGGTAGACAGACATTGTCACCTGGGTTACAGCCTTACTAAGGGAGAGCCAAATACTGCTAACAAATCACAAGCTGTCAAGGTATTTCTCCACTAAATAGAATGCAAACACCTGCTGAAGTCAGTAAAAGTAAGGCCTGATCTTTTATGGTCATCAGCACAATAATACAATGATCAGAAAAAGACAAATTTGGGGGAGGTTAGAGGATTCAGTGCTCCAGAGCCCAGTGCTGTAGTAGCACTCCCATATGGTGCCCTTGCTGACTACTGTTGGTAACCAGGAAATATGGAATCTTAAAATTATATATCACATATTTTTCATCTTAGGGACCACAGGCAAGTTAATCTTCTCACTTAAAAAAATGGGCAAGCAAACCTATCATATACGTATATTTCTGTCATCACTGGGGACTGGGCTTAAACTTGGGTCACACACATAGAAGAGTTGAGATTAAACAAGATCATGTGTTTATAGTACTTGCAGCAATCTGTAAAAAGCGAAAAGTTAGAACGATTCCTTCTACTCACCACTGTATCCTAGGAATGTTACATAGATATAATAGCCAACAGCAACCAGCCATAGGGTATTCCCAACCAAGTAACCAATAAATGTATCTGTTAGGATAACATCTGCCAAAGAGATAGACAGAGATAGTCAATCTCTTCTGTGCATACAAGAAATACTTATGACAATCTTTGAGAATTAGTGTTACTTACGGTTAATGAAGAAAAGCTGGATAAAATGTAGAATAACTAGAAGAGGATAAAAAGCATTCAGATGCACATCAAAAGCATAGCCCCACTCCACATCATAGTCTCTGCTCTGCCGCTTCACTAAGTACTTATTAGAGACGAACCTGTGGAGCAAAGTTACAAGTCTCATAAGACAAATATATTCTGATACTACCGTCAAGCATTACATCAGAACACAGAAAAAAACCTAAACTAGTGAGGACAGACCAACAATATAAGAATGCCAGATGGAGACTGCAAAATTGAAAGGCAGCGTTCAATGTGGTCATGGAGGAATGAGACCACTGTGGTGGTGACACTGACCAATATGACTTTCCCCTTTCCCCTCACAAGAACAAGACAGCACTGGAGAACCCTACAGTTGAGGCTAGAGCACTTCTCTATTTCAGGGACCAAGACAGAAGGTAAGAGCAGCACCACATAGAGGGGTCTCTCCTGAACCTCAACACTGCACAGACAGGCTGAAGGCAACAATGAGCAGAGCTGTGAGTTAAATTACCTATCTGAGCAGGGAAACCAGCAGACACAGAAACTGCATTTTTTTTTTTTTTTTTTTTGGTGGAGAGACCCCTGTAGTCCTGCAGGTGGGGACCAGGGGCTTGAACCTGGATCCTCGTGCACTGTACTGTGTGTTCTTAGGCAGTGGGGCCAGGTGGTGGCGCACCTGGTTAACATTTAAAGCCCTACCTACAGACATGAGCCATGTGGTGTACAGTGAGGCTGATTCAAGTCCCTACGAGCTCAGAGATGCTGGGTTCTGTGCTGCAGGGACACTGACTCATAGTCCTGTCTACTGCTGGCCACCTAGTAAGCCTGACCAGAGTCCAGAAAACTGGAGCCAATTCTACAGCCCCAGCTGGGTAGAAAAACAGGCCACCAATCCTATCCAGATGTTCAGTGAGACAGCTTCCCTCCCCCATCTTTAGAACTCAGACACCTGCCTTACCCCAAACACATCGAAACAACAGGTTCCACCTTGCCAAGGACATTAAAGAGACAGAAAGTGAGCTTAATGCTAAAGAACTGTGTCTACCAAAGCCACTTATAGAATCTGGAAAAGGAACTCCATTACGGAAAGACATCAATTATCAATGTAAATAGTTCCATACCTAAATAGTGGAGGTTCTGAGTTTGATCCCCAGCAGTGTTTTCTCCCAAGCCAGAGTCAGGAAGAGAGAGAAAACAGGAACTGACCAATGACTAGTAAGGACACTGAATCATCACTCATCAATCACCCAAAGAATTAACAATCCTTTTCAAACATGAGGTCCCTAGTTTAATTCCTGGTAGCACATGTACTAGAGTGATGCTCTGGTTCTCCTCTCATTCACCGATAAACTCTAAAATAAATAAACCACACTGCCTAACTCACTTTATGTGGTCAGCATTATCCTGTTGCCATAAAAGGACAATACTAGAAAACAACAAAAATGTCAATGTATCAGATGAAAAATTCTCAACAAAATATCACAGAACTAAACTGAGTAGTAAGTATAATAGAAGGTTCATTTATCATGATCAAGTGAGATTTACCCCTGTAGTTCAATCATGCTTTAAATATCACATATCAGTCAACTTGATACATTATATTAGCGGAATGAAAACAATCATCCTAAGAGACAGAAAAAGTTATCTGACAAAATCCAACATCGCTTATGACTTAAACGCCAACAAAAGGGGGAGTTGGGTGGCAGCATACCAGGTTCAGTACACATAGTGCGAAGTGGCTTACCCAGTAGAATGCATAGGCTACCTTGCACAAATATCCAGGTTCAAGCCCCTGGTTCTCACTTTAGGGCGTGTGTATGGGGGGGGTTGACACGTGGTGGAGCAGTGGTTCAGGTATTTCCTCTCAAAGGAAAATAAGCTGCTGGGAACAGCAGAGTCACATGTGCAGTGAAAATCAGGTGGTAAAATCAATCAATCAAAATAAATCTGGTCCACAATGACCACACCAACTCAACTGCTGGTCCCCTAATGGCATCACTTACCACATCCATATCCTTCATCTGGTCTGCCAACAACATGAAGAACACCTTATCTGTGAGAAAACTGAAAAACCATACACTAGACCTGTACTCAGAACAACTGCTATTAATCCAAGTCCAAAGCTAGAATGGGAGTTCAGTAAAGAAATTTCTGTTGAGTAGGATGGCCAAGTGTAACAGCAACAACAAAACATTTTTGTTTTGCCATTGTACTTGATCTTATGCCAATGATTCAAATATTTACTATGCTCTCTAGTTCCTATTTGCCTAGAAGTGATCACTAAACAAATGCACTAGAAAATTGTGCCACCATCTAAACAACTTGAAATTGGCTAACTACCTGACAAATTTCGCAAAATCAGGGATTTTATTAGTACGATATAATAATTCTTTCAAACCTATTATTTACTTTGCTTATAATACTATCTGAACTGGAATTGAAACAGTACTACAAATTTTAATAATCTTGGCAGTCACAATTGATGCTTTGAATTAATCTAGTTTCCATCAGCTGTTTTCTCTGAAGCAAGTGCTACAGCAATATCTAAAAAAACCAATGTTAAGGTACTTACCACATTAAAGTTGCTATGAGAAGACCAACGCCTACACAATCTATGAATACAACCCAAAGGAGAAGCTTTATCGTTTCAAAAAATCCCATGTCCAGCACAAAGCCAAATCCTATAGTGGACACTGAAAGAAAGATTTGCAAGGTTCATTCAGGCACTTTGCTAAGCTCTAGGGACATGGGGCACAGCCCCTTTATCCTCCAAATGCCTAGTGGAGGAGATAGATGTAAACAAAACCCCAAGTGGGTCCTAGATGTGATCAATGGAATAATGCAAACCCCATCTCGGAATAAAGAATGGCCACCCAGATATCTGAAGCTTGCTGAGCAGGCCCATGTCTGTCTATGGCTCACTAGGGTAGCCCTGGCATTAAAAACAGCAGCAGTAACAAAGCACTCAGACACCTAAGTCCAGTTAAAGGGGAAAAGGTCTTATTTTATAATGTATCTTCTCAAGTTCTTATCAGTACTTTTAGAACTTTCAAATGCTTTATAGGGGCCAAGTGGTGGAGAAGCTGGTTAAGCACACACATAGTGCACAAGGCCCTGTGTTCAAGCCCCTGGTGCCCACCTGCAGGAAGAAAGCCCCACAGGTGTCTTTTTTTTATTTTTAGTGATTCAATATTGATCTACAAAATTACGTCAACAGGGGTATAAATCCACTCCATTCCATCACCAGGGAATCTTCAGTTGCCCCATTGCAAGCCATCACATGGGTCAGCCGTCATCTCTACAACTGTCTACATTTATACATAATTGCCTCATTTTTCTTCCTGATCCAGTTCTCTTCCCTTCTCTATCTCCTACCCTCTCAATTTCTCTCTAACTGCATCTAATAAAGATTTTAAAAAGATTTTTTTTAAAGAAGTTTAAAAAAACGAAGTGGTTTATACACTTCCACACCTCACATTTGAGCACTGGCTTATGTATCATACTAAGTAAAAAACATGGAGTGACTCTGTTTTGTTTTTCAACGTGTGGAGGTTACTCTGGCATGTGTCTGGGACCTTCAGAACCAGAAAGAACTTTCCTGTAAGGAGATTCTTGAGGTTTCAGAAAGGTAGAAGGAACTTCAAATATCCCCCAATTCTGACCTCAGCATCTTTGTAACAAAAGATCTTCAAGGACAGGTCCAACATGAAACACAGCTTTTAAAATTCTATTCCATATAAACTAATACTTACCACAAAGCCAGATACTTAATAGGACCAGGAAGGCTGGGTCATCTCTGGCCCACTGATCTTTTGTCTGTTTTCGATAATGAAAGTTCCTATAAACCCTCTGTGGGGAAGTGAAGAGGTACAGCATCTGCCAGGCAGCAAATTCAAAGTCCATCTGCCGAAACCGAAAAAGCCTTCTCAGGTATTTGTAGCGTTTTGCTCCAGCTGTGTGTCTTGCTGCATCCCTGGAATTTAATGCTCCATTCCCCTGCACTAGAGAACTCACTGAAGTACTTGGCAACATTCTCCTAGATGGAATAAAAATAATATGTATTTTACAAGTTATCCAAAGAAACTGCTGTTTCCTTTTTTCTTTAAGTTATCTTTATTTGATAGAAAGCTAGAAATTCTCTCACTCTCAGGCAGAAGTTGAAAAACAAGATCAGAAAAGAAAACAGAAGTAGAACCTGAAATGGAATTGGCGTATCACACCAAAGTAAAAGACTCTGGGGAGAATACAGGTCCAAGAAGGATTCAGAGGACCTAGGATTCAGTGAAGATTCACTTCACTTCTCTTCAGTGAAGGATTCAGTGGGGGTTGTATTGTTATATGGGAAACTGGGGAATATTATGCACGTACAAACTATTGTACTTACTGTTGAATGTAAAACATTAATTCCCCAATTAAAAAAAAAAGAAATTTAAAAGGGGGATTTATGGAAAAAAAAAAAAAAAGAACATCCAAACTTAACATGTACACTCAAATCTGGTTCTATCAGGATCAATCACAGAATTACGAACATGCGTTAAAAAAACAACAAAAAAGGGCAGAGGAGATAACATAATGCTTATGCAAAATGCTTTCATGCCTGGGGTTCTAAAGTCCCTGGTTCAATCCCCCTAGCATTAATCACCATAAGCCAGAGCACAGCAATGCATTGATAGAAATAAAAAAACAAGTAAACACAACAATTTAGTGGGTAAATAATAAAACAAATAAAATACATGTTTAAAAAGAAAAGAAAAACTAAATTCATCCAAATGTAATAATAAATAAAATATATTTAAAAAATTTATATGAAGTTAGTGTAGAAAAGAAGAATCCAGGTTGGTGAAGCAGGACTGCAGATATCTCTGTCTCTCTCCTTCTCTATCACCCCGTCCGTCTCAATTTCTGGCTGTCTCTATTCAATACATACATACATAAATAAAGATAATAATAATAAAAAGACACCAAAATAAAAGACTCTGGGGTGGGGTTCAAAAAAAAAGTTAGAAATTGAGAGGGAAGGGGGTGACAGAGAGGGAGAGAGACAGAGACACACCTGCAGCACTGCTTCACCACTCTTGAAGCTTTCTCCCTGCAGGTGGGGACCAGGGGTTCGAACACTGGTCTGCATTGTAACATGTGCGCTAAACCAGGTGTGCTGCCACCCAGCCCTGAAACTAGAGTTTCCTACAGTTCCTCTCCTGAATTACTTGAGCCAGGCTCAATCCTTGGGAAGAGTAGGTGGCAAACACAAGTGGAGTTGTAAGGAGGTTTGGAGCTTTGAGAACAGCTGATTGCACTAGAAACAAAGGCAGCACCACACCCTTCTAAGTCCTGATAACAAGTTAAACAAGGTCCAGGGGTTTCCCCATGCAACCCCTCCAACCCTCAGGAAGCACTTCTAGATGGCTAGATTCCCAGAGGGAGAGAGGGCAGGTGAGCTGACTGGAGGCAAAATTAGAACTCAAGCATCATGGCTCAGAATGCATGCCCGTACGCCGTCAAGTTTTTGAGAGGTTGCCTTGGTTTAAGCCAACTAGAGACAATAATACCGACAAGATAAAACAAATCATCCGTCAGCAAACCACCAGCAACCAACTCGCTCACTAGAAAGTAAAAGGTGTGTGGAGGGTAAGACAGCATAATGGTTATGCAAACAAACTGTCATGCCTGAGGCTCCAAAGTCCCAGGTTCAATCCGCTGCAACACCATAAGCCAGAGCTGAGCAGTGACTTCTCTGCTACAAAAAGGAAAGAAAGAAAAAAAAAAAAAAAGGTGGCGCCAAAGGTAAGGCCGGCGGCGCGGGTCAGGCCGGGCAGCCCCGCCTGCAGTTCCTCCCAGCCTATCGGGCTCTGGACGGGCAGCCAACTTAGCAGCTAAAATCACGGAACATGCGGGTCTCAGGAGAGTAATTTCCCTATGAGCATGTGCGAGCACCAAGTGGGACGTACTCACCTAAGAGACTGCTTCTCTGAAATTCAACTGGAGGCGGGCGTCCCGGACAGAACCGGCAGCCCCACCACCGACCGAGCGCCGGACTTGAGCGCCGTCGCTCCGGGTGACACAGGCCGCCAGCTGCCGGAGAAAACGACACCGACGCCACTCGAGTCAGCGGGACACAGTCCAGTGCTCGGGCCTCACCTGGAGCTCCGCCGCGGCCTCCAGACAAGTCGCAGCCGGCGTTTTATTTTCGTCCAGCAGCCGCCAGGTCGACTTCACTTCCTGCAGTCCGGCGGGCGGCCTCTGCGTGACGCGGCACTACGTCACTTCCGGCGCGTTCAGCCTATCGGGTCCCGGATTTAGCTGCGGGTCACCGGAAGTTATTGCTGCGGGTTTCAGGTTCCTTCCGGTTGTGGCATCGCCGGCAGTTTCCGGTTTCTCCACGCCACCGAGTTGCTAGTGCAGAACGAGACCGAAGCCTTCGTGCTGCAAACAGGTGGTGCTGCCGCGAACGGGAGGTGTTGTCATGCCCCATTATTACGAGGGCAAGCCAGAGGAAGGCGCGTGTTCGGGCGTGAAGGAGGATCTGGGCATATGTCTGCTGCAGTCGGCCTGTGTGCTCCAGGTAGCGCGGGACGCCCGGGTGGACCCCACGCCCGAAGCGGGCGCCTCTGTTTCCACCGGCATTAAATCGTAGATGAAAAACTATTTCGGCCCAAGCAGCCTGCATGCTGGCACTCCGCTCGTTTCTGGAAAACATGAAAGCAGAACAGTACAGGCTTCCTGTGTGCTATACAATGAAAATGGACTGGCAGATAATCTCGTAAATCAGCTACACTATTGTGGGCAGTAAATTCTATGTTCTTTAGTTGAGACTGCTATTTGTGTCTTGCTTCCCTACAGACTTCCTTCTCTGCAGCCACAGGCCTCTGTCTCCAAGAGCCAGTCTGAGTGCAGTGAGGTTCAGAGCTGAGCATCTGGGTTCTCACCTGAATCCAGAGAGTATGGGCGAGGCCCTTTCCAGCTGCAAAGGTTTGAACAAAGGACAGTCAGCAGGATGCAGTTATTTCTGGAGTAATAGAAAAGTGTACCTCAGTGGGGGTAGATAACATAATGGTTATGTAAAGAGACACTCTCATTCCTGAGGCTCCAAGTTCCAGGTTCAATCCCCCACCACCACCACCACAAGCTAGAACTGGTAGACAAAAGAAAGGTGTTCTTATTTTAGAGAAAAGACAACTCTCCCAGAACAGACATCCACCATAAGACTATGTATTTCAGTTGATTCACAACTTAAATATTTGGTTCGACTATTAGCCAGACTGGCCTCTCAGTGTCTTCTAAAACTTGAAGAGTTCTAATTTTATGAATTATCTAGGGTAACTTTATCATGTTAGGTAACTACCTCATCTTCAGGCTCTCCTGCCCAGGGCTGCTGCTTTTAATTTTTTCTAATTTTATTAATTTGTTTTTATTGTCACCAGGGTTTTTGGTCTGGCTTGGTGCCTGCATGGTGAATCTGCCAGGCCCAGTGGCCATTCTTCTCTCCCTCTCTCTGTCTCTCAAATTAGATAAGACAGACATTGAGGGAAGGTGGAGATAGGAAGGAGAAAGACACCAACAGACCTGCTTCATTGCTAGTGAAGATCCTTCCACCTCCACAGGTGGGGACTGGAGACTTGAACTCAGGGCCTTGTGCATATTACTAACATGTACACTCAACCAAATGCAGCACTGGCTGGCCCTTTCAGTAGTATTTTAAGTCTTATTAAGAGTTAGGAATAAGCATTACTCCAGTGAACTTCTTGTAACATCATCATCTTGCCTTGATGGCAAGGGAATGACTTAATGCAGTTTTTTTTAAGCTCCTTTTGAGCTTTTACTTTTAATAAGTTATTCTGTTAATCACACAGTTGAGCTTCTCAGACTAGACAACTTCAGAGATGTGTTGGAGGGGAAATTTGTTTCATTAAAAGGATGTGACCAGAGACTTTACATTGCATATCCTTTACCTTTGTTGATAAGAAAATCTGATGCTAACAACCAATTGATACTATCACCTTCCAGAAGTCCATTCACTACAGCATGACAGATCTCAGGTGCACACACGCATGCACTCCATTACCCCCCCAGCGCGCGCGCATGCGCGCGTGCGCGCGCACACACACACACACACACACTTCATTCTGCTCTGTATTTAAAGAGTTTGGGGTGTAAACGTTTTTTAAATACTGAAGAACAGCCCACAGTGCTGGAGCATAGAACTTGCTAGTTAGTGTAAAGTCACAAGTTTTGTGAAAGCGAGGCATACACTTCTCTCTCCCTCTCATTAAGAAATAGTTAATCTTTTTTTAAATTTATATTTATTTTTCCTTTTCTTGCCCCCCTTTATTGTTGTAGTTATTGATGTCATTGTCCTTAGATGGGACAGAGAGAAATGGAGAGAGGAGGGGATGACAGAGGGGGTGAGAAAGACACACACCTGCAGACCTGCTTCACCACCTGTGAAGCGACTCCCCTGCAGGTGGGGAGCCAGGGGCTGGAACCGGGATCCTTACGCCAGTCCTTACGCTTCACGCCACGTGCGCTTAACCCGCTGCGCTACCACCTGACTCCCAAGAAATAATTGTTTAAAAACATACCAAATACCCTACTACTTTCACTTTTTCCTCATTTTTATATGTAAGGGTTTAAAAATTGATCAGTTTCTAGATTTTTCTATTAACATTTTAAGTATTCCACAGAAACTTGTGTTTTTAATAACTTGAGTGTGCTTCAAGTAGCCAGAAACTATTTTTCTCTAAAAACTTTCATAATTACTCATTCTATCCTTCTAAATGCCAATAGTCAAAATGAATTGGACACTCCCCTTTTCATTTAACTTTAAAATGTTACAGGACAATTATTTTGTACTTTGTGAGAAAATTTCCCGTATATTTACATTGTTGTGTGTGTCACAGGAAGGAAAATCTCCCCAACAATGTTTAAAGGAAGGACACTGCAAAGCTTTGAAATACACATTTTTTGAATGTAAAAGATCAATGGTAAGTGGTTTTAGATTTTTAAAAGATGTTGAATGTGAGCTATATGGAGTTAAACATGTGACATAGAAACAAATATGCTACAGTGCTGTCAGCTGCAGGTAAGGGATACAGATAGTATCTCTTACTCTAGTGAGTTCATGTTAGGCATCATTCGTAAAAAACCCTTACTAGTTTTTCCCAGTTACTATGTTGATGACAGTTGTTGACCTTCATGTATTCTGAAAGTGTGGACATTATGTCTTGCAAGTATAAATAAGTAGATAAAAGTTGATGTTCAGGTCACTTGGCAGTTGGTTATACATAAACCCATAATGTGAGGTCTGAAATGTATAGATTGTGCCTCATATGAAGATGTGACTAGGATAAAAAGGTAGCTATCTCTGTTTAAATTTTTGGAGCAGGCTGTGGGAGGTAGCACAGTGACTAGGGCACTGAACTTGGAAGCATGGAGTCTTGAGTCAATCCTTAACATCTGTGTGCCAGACTGATGTTCTGATTCTCTTTTTCTCTTTCTATTTTTTATTCTTATCAGAGCAGTACTCAACTTTGGCTTATGGTGATGCTGGGGGCCTCAAAGTCATGTGCATAACCATTATGCTTTTCTCCTCAGCCCATTTCTATCTTGTATTAGAAAATAAAATATTTAAAAATATATAAGTTTTTAGAGTGACAGATTGTGAAGAGTCAGGAGAACAGTATAAAGCTCTGCATTTCCACTCTAACAATCTTTCATTTCAGACACCCATGAAAATCTTTGGAACAAAAACTGATAGATTTCTCTTTGTGAAAAGGAAGTGTAAAATCAGAAACAAGATTGTCACTGTAAAAGCAATTTGTACCTGAACCCGTTTTTGTTTAGGAACTATATTGTATATACTACCCCTTTGTTGATAAGAAAATCTGATATTGCACACAGTTTTATTTTATTGTACATTATTTTCAGTTGGATGCCAGATCAAGATTCAGAGGAAGAAAAGGATACTGAGCCAGTTATGTTGAAATCAAGACAAAATCTACAAAGGGATTTCTGCGGTTATTAAAACAGAAGCCAGAAAACATCATTCATCTGGACTTTTTTTTCCTGCTGCTGCATAGCACACTGGAGAAAGTGTGTGAATTCTGGCTTTGAGTGTGCACAAAGTAAAGTTCTTGCTCTTATTTTTAGAAGAAAAACTTATTGGAGCAGTTGTCAACTGGGAGATAATGTGTTTTAAAAGTTGTTCTAAAACTCAAAGAATAGGAAAATTCTCATTTTCATGATTGACTCCTCTCCAAATGATAGAACTTGTAAATGTTATAATTTACTGATGGTACTATTACAGTCAGTAACATGGAGTGTAGTGGAATAATACATCTTATATTGGCAGTGATTAGAATAAACCTTGAATCCACTGTCTTACTTAGTACCAAAATAAATTCTGTTGTGATTCCTTGAAGAAGAAATGCTTCATTTGCATTTGAATCACTGAAATTGTCCGGGCTCTTCTGCCTTTGTCTCTTGACTTTTTCTGTTTCCTGCCTTTATTTTCAAACTGACCCTTCTCCACATAATGGGCTGGCAGGGTGAGATAACATAGTATCAGCCAAAGGACGTATGTTTAAGATCTGTGATTCAAAAGAGGGAATCTCATTTTCCAAGGTTTGCTAATCAGATTCCACGAAAGGACTTCTGTCTGCCCTGGATCACTTGTTCTGGAATTAGACCACTTACCTTGGAAAAGGGGATGTCACTATTGGCCTGGGTCCCACACACGTAATTGGTAACCTCCCATCAGAATCATATTGGATGAATGATAGGCCTTATCCCAACAGGAGGAAAGAATTTGGAACAAATTGAAATAGCTCTTTTCCACTGTAGGAAGTAAGATTCAATGTACTTTATATCAAAACCACAGTGGTGCTTTTGTTACGGGATTGTCTTTATCAGTTTGACTTTCAAATTATCCAGTGAATGATAGATTAACACTTCTTTTTTCTATTGTTATGTACAACATACTTGCAGAAAAATTTCCTGTGGCTGGAGAAATAGCTCAGCCAGTTAGCTTACCAACTTCCAAGTTTAGGGCCCTAGAGGTCCCAGGTTTAATTCACAGCACTACCATATACCAGGACAGAATAGTGCTCTGGTCTCTTCTCTCTCTCCTCCTCCTCTCATTCTTTCATATAAAAACAGGGAGCTGGGTGGTGGCTCAGCAGGTAGAGTGCACATATTACCATGCTTGAGAACTCGGGTTTGCCTGGACTGGCCAAAAAGGCCAACTGGGAGTCTGGTGCATGAAGGAATTACACAAAGGTATCAGGCACAAAAGGAGTCCAAGGGGGAAATCTGAACAGTAGATCTCTGGATGCTACACCCAGGAATCAATGTTATGGGCAGTGATAGCTGTACTAAAAATAGGACAAAGTTATTGTCCACTGCTGAATCTCAGCACAAACAGGGGGTGAGGTGGGAGCTTTACCTATGATGGCTCAGACTAGAACTGCAGCATGGGGCGGGCTGGAGAAGTTTTCCCGGTAAATAGGGCAGAGAGGTAATTGCCACCAACTCATAGGATACCATGACAATTCAGACCAACACTTGTTCTCTCCAACTAAAAGTCACCATCAAGAGCTTAGGAAATAACTTCGCTTGCATGTCTCAGGTCCCAGAGGTCTCAGGTTCATTATCTGGCACCACTTTATCCTACAACTAAGCAGTTTTGCTCCCCCCCTTTTTTCTTAACCACAGTGCATTGCTCAGCTCTGGTTTATGGTGATTCTGGGGCTTGAACCTGGAACCACTGGTGCCTTAGGAATGAAAGTCTTTGTGCATAGCCATTATGCTCTCTCTAGCCCTCCTGCTTTATATTATTATGGGGGGGGGGGCACAGCTCATGGCACTCTTCTCACCTTGTCTTTTATTGCTCGTGTGGTACTAGAGACAGAAATCTGGCCTCATGCATAGGAGGATGTGTTTTATCACTGAACCACAGAAAATGTCCTAGGGACTTTTTCTCCCTTTACCTTCCTTACTATTCTTGAATATTGGATTTTATCCACTTTCCACTTTGGGAATATACAAGGTCTCTGACTAGGATACATTTAGAAGTATGAAAGTATGATTATTTTTATACTTAAAAGCTAGGTACTTACAAGCCAGCGCTGTCCCTTCCCCTGGTGAGCACTGTAGGGCTGGCTGCTAAAGACAGGGTCACTTCTTCCCAGGGGACCTTCTGCTTCTAGCCTAGGGCTTCACGCACAACAGATCAGTAGCTCACTACTACTATTTGAAAAAAAAAAACTAGCTCTTTTTATAATTAATTTTAATATTTTCCCTGCATCTCACAGGACAGAAATTGAGGTGAGGGGAGATAGACAGGCACCTGCAGACCTGCTTTACTCATGAAACTTACTCCTTGCAGATGGAGACCTGGACCTTGTGCATGGTAACGTGCGCTCAATCGAGTGTGTCACCTCCCAGCACCCCCCCCCCTTTTTTTTTTTGACTAGCTCTTTATGAGGAACTTTTTTTTTTTAATTTATTTTTTATTATGAGGGACTTCTAAGGTGTTGGGACTTGGGGTAGAAATAACAAGAAAAAAGGAAGATTGTTTCCAAGTGGAGAGTTTTACATGAGCTTGCTAGAAGGTGTTGGTCATGCAAGAGCTCATCCAGTCCCAAAGTCAGGTTGTTTTGTTGGCTACAGGCTCCCAGCATTCTCAAGGCACAGAGGAGTTCCAGAAGCTCCTCAGTGTGACTAAATGCTACATTCTGCCTGGTAGGCACCTCGCACAAGAAACCCAACCTTTGGACTGCAATGTGAGGAACACACAAAGCTGAGAGGTTCTATAAGAAATGTTTATTCAAAAATGGTGCCAGCCTATTCAAAATTGCAAGTAAAGGACATTGTGGGACCCATTAAGTCAATCTGTGAGGAAGTAACAGAATGCCAATAGCAAATCATTTTTGTCCCCAGCTAATCAAAACAAGGATGCTTCATCCCAGTCTCTCACCTCCATTCAGTGCAACATCATCTGGAGCCAAGGTCCTGGTACCAATGCAGCCAGGCTGACCCAAGTCACCTATGAAGCAAAGGCTGAAACAGAAACTGGGGAGAAAGGAAAGAGGAAAGATCATGATGACCAGCGTCCACGTGTCCTGAAATGCCTTCCCCTTGCTGTCTTTAGAGAAACAAAATTAGGAATGACTTAGGGCGTTATGCTGACCTTCGCAAACTCTAAAGTTCATGCATCTTTAAGTCAAAGTAATAAAAACAAGAATCACTTAGAGGTATAAGAAATCATATATGGCAGAAACCACAGTGGGATAAACTTAGCATGTCTAAGGTAGTGAGCAAGGGAGGGCAGCTTTTTGGGGTGCAGGATGCCAGTCTACTCATGGGGAAGGATGATGCTGCCTAGCTGACATCACATTCAGTGGTCAAGTCAAGACTGAGCAAGTGTCAAAAAATAAAAGAAAGCATATCTAACTACATAAAAACGTAAGGGGGACCAGGCGGTAGCATAGCAGGTTAAACGCACATAGCGCAAAGCACAAGGATCCCGGTTCAAGCCCCTGGCTCCCCACCTACAGGGGGGTTGCTTCATAGGCAGTGAAGCAGGTCTGCAGGTGTCTGTCATTCTCCTCCCCTCTCTATCTTCCCCCTCCTCTTGATTTCTCTGTCCTATCCAACAACAGCAATGGTAACAACAACAAGAGCAACAATATAGGAAAACTGGCCTCCAGGAGCAGTGGATTTGCAGTGCAGGCATTCAGCCCTAGAAATAACCCTGGAGGGAAAAAAAAAAGATGCTATTATAAACCAACCCAAAAGGACAGATGACTCCTGTCAGCGCCTATAGCACCAATCCACTTGTGAAGCTTGCCTTGCAGGTGGGGACTGGGAGTTTGCACACTGTAATGTGCACTCAACCCAGTGCGCCACTGGCTAGCCCCTTGGTACTCGTGCTTAGAAAGGGAGCAGATGTGCAAGATCCAGTCCTGGTTATGATGAAAAATCCAATTAGTGGAAGTACATTCTAGCAAGTCAGGAGCTGACCAGCAACCCAAAAGAAGATCCAGGGAAGGAACAAGTTAACATTTAGCAACACTTAATGTCCAGGCACCTTACAATTGCTTTATGAGGTACTTCTGTATCCATACCATCCACAAGAGGAGAGAGAGGCCCAGAGGCTAGCACCCTGCTCAGAGTCACCAGCCAGTGAGTGGCAGAACAGGCCTGGAATCTGGGTCTATGGAAGCTGAAACCCAGGCTCTTAATCCCACATCTTGATGCTCCTCTGCTTCAAAGTAAGTGGAAACAAGGTTATAGAACAAGTCACTCATGGCCTCATGTTTACAATCACATGACTACTCAGTGCAATGTCCAACAATTGTGGTTTATAGAATTAGTCCTCTTTATATAACAATGAATCAGGCAAGACCAAGTTTAATGTTCTTGTCAGTTATTTATTGTCATTCTAAAGACTAGCACATTTACAGCATACATGGCTTTGAATAAGCTAAGAATATAAAACAGTGACTGTTTATATATATATATATATATATATATATATATATGTATATATATATATATTAATACTGCCCCAAACAAATAAATAAAAGTACTTTAACGCATTAAGCTTGACAATTACAATTGTGTAGGGACATGATTATATTATACAATATTTGTACATTTTTTAAAGGAGACCAAAGGCAACTGTGCTGCAGGTACTTTGACAGAATCCGTGTAATATCCTGGGTTCCCAGTGTTTCAACATTACTTTTTAAATGGGATCCTTATAAGGAACATTGGATAAAACCTCTATTTTATGACAACCTGTGAAACTCTGCCTTCTGCAAAGCTCAAAGTTCCTAGATGACTTGAACTGCTGAACACAACCACGGAGATGTCCTTGATCAGCAAGCCTGGCAGGTGCATGGTGCCACTGTGAGGCTATGTGACTAGGGAACCCAGCAGTAGTGCTCAAAGAAGCTGCAACCTGGGCACTTTCTCCACGATTGGCCAAGCCTTAGAATTTCCATCATAATCCATAATATGAAGCCAAAATTGGGGAAATGATTCATATAAAGGCGCTACATACTGCTAACAACTGACTCAATATTTGCTATTTTCCCTTTTGATAAATACAGATATTTAATGCTTTTCAAACAAAAATCTGAAAACAATATGGGTAACATTTGAGGTAAAAAGACAAGGAAAAACTTCTACAAGGTAGTGGTGGTAAAATGAGAAAAATTAGAAATGTAGAGATACTAGAAAAACTACAAATTAAATTAAATGGGTGGAGAGGTGAAAAGCTTCATCAGCCATACTGGGAACTAAGTGTCTTTGATCAGGGGTTGACACCTGTTTTGGTGTACAGGAATGTCCCTGTCCTCACCTTCCATGGTGAAAGCAACTTCTAGGCTAACAGTCAACAACTGTCCCTTGCGAAAAACACTCATATGGTCACACCCAGTCAGTGGGAGCTCCCCTCACTAGGCTTCAGGAGATTAAATTCTCAGCAGGGAGGAATCTGGAAGGCTGTCCAGTTCCACACTTTCCTGATGCCTACTCCTCCTCCCATGTCCCTGTCAAAGGACAGCCTTGGCTTGAGTCTCAGCTTCTCCCTGGCCCGATTTGCTACATGTTACAAAGTTGTATTTCTAAGGGATCCCAAAGAACAATACTTAGAATTTCATTCACAGAAATTTCCTAAGGGTTTATAAATTACTAGGATCAGCACTGTGATATGTATCATATTTTTAAAAATAATATGTAAACATGATAATCATGACAAATAGAATTGATAAAACATCAACTAAGGGAAAAATGCATGTACAGGTAAGATACTGCATCATCTTATAATAGATGACCAGACATAATTTTCTAAAAAATTACTAAAAATTTTTGGCCCACTAATCCCTTTCAAAATCTCGTTTGATAATTTCAACATTCTCAATAGTCCTATCTTACATAACATACTGAGAAGAGGATAATAACAATTATTACATGAAGACACTTCCATCAGACATTTATAAACATGATTGTATTGTTGGTAGCAGATAACAAATAGGGAAACCCATAAAAGGACCTCTGTTCTGAGAATATCTTAGCTTCTACTATCTCTTCACTGATGACTGGGGCATAGTGTACCACATGGGTGATCCTGGAGTGGCAGAACTCAGCACCCAGAGAGAAAGAGGTGTGTCCTAGGAAGTGGTGGGACTAGACTTGGTGTTAGGGAGCCAGCTGGTTTCACTAACAACAGACACCCTGTTCTATACTTACCAGGGCAGAAATAAGTGGCCCTTCCCTTCCCTCCCCTCCCCACCACACACACACACACACACACACACACACACACACACACATCACCACCACATACACTGTGTGGGCAGCAGGTGTTATCTACTGAAGCTAATATGTCTTATCCCACTCAGACAGATTCACCAACTTTCACTTCAGCTTCTGATTTTATGGTGGGTGACACTCCAGATACGGACTTCACTAGCTCCCACTACAGGAGCTAGTTTCTTTCCCCAAAACTTGAGTTAACACTTAACATTTGTTGGTTTTCCCAAGATCCAGCTACTTAATATATGATGTACTGTTTTACATTCAGATTTGTAATAGAAGATTCTAATTCAAAGCTTAATTTTGGGTTACTGAGTAGAAAAATAAGTTAGGTGAGCAGCAACCCACGTGGGCATTTTTCAAAGTCTTCTAGCAGTTCAGACAGACCTTCATTCATATATATGTAACTACGGATGGTATCACCGTGGCTATGGCTGATGGCTATTTCAAAGGACAGAATTTACTATCCATACTATTAAGCCAAACATTACCTCCTACTAATTCCAGTGGTAAAGATAACATGCTCCATAGACTCTTTCAAGAAGTATTTTTAAAACATAAAAATAAAAACCGATCCTTTGGGTCTTCTTGAAGAATTCATATATAACACTAGAGGGTACCCACATTGATTACGTAACAGCTAATTAGAGGAAACCGTGTGTTCATGTTTCAACTTTTCCATATGTCCCTTCAGGAGGCCTGTAATGCTTGGGGAAAGCCTTCAGCTGCAGGGAATTAAATGCATATTTGCGACTTCCAACATTCTTCATTGTATTTTCTCTCCGACAACCCTCACTGGGGAAAAAAACAAGCACAAGAAATGACAGCAGTAAAAAAGGAAAAAAGAAAAGACTTAAACTAAGATGAAATGAACTGATTATTTTTATAGCATTGAAATAAAAGGTTGATTAATTTAAATGAGTGCCAGAGCCATTTACAACAGCACACATGTCAGATGGTGGGTTTCAGTATGTGGCAATCATGGAGCACACAGATGGGCACATGCACTATGGGCTGCTGTATGCTGCATTCTCAAAAGCAACATTGTATCTAAGTGGAAGCAAACTTATAATTAAGGTAATGGTTTCATGTCTAGTTATATGAAAGCTTATTAAAAGAACCACTTCTATCCTAGTGGTTCAAAGGTTCTATTACATAGAAAGTTAAACAGAAAAAACAAAACCAGTGCTACTCTTACCAAAGCCTCAATTGCTACATTATTCTGTTAGCAACAGATATTAATCAATGATTCTCTTCATAGAATTCAAAATGTAGGGAAAACATCAGGCAGAGCAGGCTGCTCTAACATGGTTGCTCCACCTACACCTAGGAGACAGCTGTCCTGGGAGCCAAGTAGCTCATTGGGCCCACATGATGGATGCACAGTGAGTCTGCATGATCATCAGGCTGGTGGTGTTGAGAAGCAACAACCCCACTGAGGTTCCCTCCTTGTGGCAGCCAGGCATAACCTTTAGGTAGGCTGCCTGCACTGTGATCACCTTAAAGTAAGAGTGCTACTGAGTCAGTGAGAGCTCATAGATGCCTCTCCCTGAAGAACTCACTGTCAGCACTATCCCCTGGGACATTTGATGGAGGGTTGCTATGGCAACCCAGTGGTTAAAACAAATGCTGAACTGGAGGATGAGTTGTCAAGCAAGCCTCACATTCCCAGATGAGAGTGTCAGGGTGGTTTTCTGGCAAATGAGCTGGTGTAAACACAGAATTAACAAGCAAAAGCAATGCTAAATATAAATGAATTTCTATAGCATAGTGTAACTCTATGTCTTTATATTACTCTAAGACTGGCAATTAAATGTAGTTATCAAATTTAGTACAAACTCTTTTTATGAGATGTAAAATTTACAGTTACCAAGAAACTGATTAAAAAATTATTTTTCGAAATGTATGAAGACCAATAATGTCATGCATTAAAAAAACTATCAATGGCAATTGCTCAAGCTTTTTAAATTGAAAAGGACAGCTTCATTATCAAGAACATGTGAAATATTTTTGGTAGGATAGGAATATTATTCAAAATATAAGTAAGTATTTTAGAAAAACATCCACTTGCTTACAATTAACTACTTTGTTGAGGAAATCTGAATAAGAGACATACAGAGTAAATAATGATCATATCTGTCTAACATTCAATAATCAAGTAAGAATTTGTAGCAGATGGGAAACAGAATGTGTTAGACTAACATGGTATTATGCTTGAGGTTCCAAGGTCCTAGGTTCATTCCCCAGCATCACCATACACCAAAGCTGAACAGTGATCTGTTGTCTGTCTCTTTATCTCTCATAAAAAAAAAAAGGAATTTAAAGCAGAGTCACAGGTTCCTATACACCATCTTGTTCAATCTTTGGAAGCTCTTACATTCTCAGACTACTACACATATAGCTTCTCCACTTATATAGAAATGTACACACTTCCCATAAACCATCTATCACTAGCAAACATTAAACCGCTTTGAGGAGCAAAGAATAATTTGTGGACTTCAACATTATCATTTATGTACATATTAAAGAAACTAACTACTTGATTTGACTGGCTGACTGCATTACATGAGATTATAGTCAAGATTACACTTTTATTTCAATCTAGTTTTTCAATGAAATTGTATTTACTTTCTCTCAGATGTTTGAATTTACACAATCTGACAGATGAAGCTGGTCATAAACTAACACTGTCACTGCATTGCCTATCTATTAAGATAAGCCCTGGCCCTAGTCTGGGACTCAGGTGTGGGGAGGAGGAAAGGATGTACCATGGAAACTGGCTTCTACCCTATGGTAGAACACTTTCACTGGCCATATCAGCTGCATAAGTTTTAGATGTGATTGAGAAGGCAGTGGACAGATTTGCAGAAGAGGAACTTATTTCAAAGCTGTACACTTATTTTTCTTATTACACCAGTAAACTGTTTCTCTTCAAGGGCACCCACTGCTGAAATGAAAAATTAGAATGGAAATTTCTAGCAACCACCAATTTTAAAGACTCCTCTAAGCATCTTTCCAGTGGGGCTCTTTATATTTTGGAACTCATCTGGACATGAGTGTACTAGTCACACTGAGTATCTAGGTTAACCGCCTGTGACAGTATCTCAGCACTAAAACTAACTCAGAAGCAACCTGAAAACCACCACCAAATATCATAGACTCCCATATCTTATCTCCCATCTCTCTTTCATCCTACTTACTTTGCTCTAAAACAGGAATTAAAGGTCTTGGTGATATTAAAACTCTGCACACAGAATAATTTTTATTAAGCATATTAATTTTTTCTCAGACATTCTAAAAATAAGCCACCAACTTAGGCTAAGTTTGCAGAACCCTTTCTGGGACCAACCCCTATGATTGCAGATATTAGAAAGTACCTTTTGATCCAGTCCTTGAAGAAGAAAACAAACCTTTTCCTTTTTTCCTTCCATCCACTTCTCTCAAAACCTAGCATCCGAAGCTACACTGGTTTGGAAGGCCTGGCTGGCTCCAAAGCAAGAAGCAGGCTGTGGTGTGCATGAGGCCCCTTAAAAAGGCCTTTCTAGCTAGACAGGACCAACATGTGCTATTCAGTGTGTCCTAGGAGAGAGCACTGTAGATTGTCACTCTGAAGCCCAGGAAGATGATGTCTGTAGTAAGAAAGGTCCCTTTTACCTATATGCATGGTCACTGTTCAATCCCAGTTGGAACACCACAATGAGACAGTAGGAATGCTTTAACTAGAGGAGGGATTGGTAACCTTTGAAACAGGAACTGAATGGAGATGGACTCTACCTTCCTTTTTCTTCTTCTTCTTTGTTTTTTTTCATGGATCCAGAACCTAATGCATGCGTGTTCTCACTGTTCTCACATCACTTTTCATTCAAATGAGACAGAGACAGCACTAGAGCTTCTTTGGGTACCAGAATTGATGTATTAACCTGGATCATGCACGGCAAGGCACAAGCCCTATATGTTGAGCTGTTTCACCAGTCTCTACCATCCTTTTTCAAAGAAACCAAATAGCCTTATAGAACTAGTGTGTGTGCTTCAGTTGTAAAGAGGGCAAGTGGTGAACATACTCTCTCAATGGTTCATGGGTTAGGAAGGGCCTCTTCTAGTAAGGAGAGTCTTGTTGCCACAATTTACTACCACCAATCACTGAGGGTTTGGTGAGATTCCCTAGCAAAGGTTGTCAGGAGCTGTGCCACAGAAGGGTCACCTCATGTGTTCTAGACATGACAGGAGGACCACACTCCACTTACGAGAAGAATGAAGTTGCCTATAGGAATGGCACTTGCTTTGGGCTCCTGAAGTGCTCTAGAGATCTAGAGAAGCAGGGCTTCCAGTGGGTGTGAGGAAGACCGTCCTGCATTTTAGAATCTAAAGTCTGATTTAATTACTTAATTCTAGAAGCCAGACTCACACATGCCAAACCAGAGAAGTGCCAGAGTAAGTTCTATATGTCTTGGAAAGAGAATGAAGAGGCCAGATTTTGTGGTGGACTATTTGTGTGTATATGTGAGTAGATTTTCTGGAAAATTCAGTTTTTCTAAGGTCACTCTAATTTTTCTAGATGTCTACAAGAAAAAAAAAACTTTCATCAAGTATACTATATGGGGAACTAGTTGATGGTTAAAAAAAATAGAAACACAATATAACATGAGATGGTAAAACAGAGAAATAGCTACTTCTTAAGCAGGGTCTATGGGATTGTCCTCTAATAGCCTCTTATTACTACATGTATTAATTTTGGAATAAATTAATGATCCTTAAAGAGTTAAAAAGAGTAATCTAAAGTCACATGCAATATGTTGGTTTTATGTGCTGACTTGGTACAATGTGCTATTGTATTCACAGGTTGGTGTCATCTCATATTGGAAGAAGAAAGCATAAACAAGGAAATGAAATGATTCTGCAAACTGTTTGCTACTGTAATTTAAGGGACTACGCTTTGAAATGAAAGCAGAAAGTACGTGTCCTAATAAATAGGTTTATCTAGATAAGCCAGTGGGAAAGCATCTATCTTTTTCATTTCTTTTCAAAAAGGAAAGAAAAGGTTAACAATATGTTAGAGAATAGTATCAAATATACAAATACTTTTCAGACAGAATCCCTTTCTCGTGGAAAACAGGGCACATAGATATACAGGTAATAAATAGTTTTACATCAGAAGGTAAGAGATTTGGTACAAGTAATTCCAGGCCAACTAAACAATGCAGTAACAGGGCACTGTAAGAACATGTTACAAGCACTGAAAACTACAGAATTTAAACAAAGAAGTCCTCTTGATGAAATAATTTGGCAAGTATTTACAGTTTAGAACAACATAACGTCAAACTGTAAGGCATGAAATATTGTCTCGGCAGACCACGCTTTGATACATTCCTTCTGTCCACTTAGGTACATGGTAGCTGGACATACTTGGGCACTTCTGTTTCTCTTGTGACTTACTATTAACTTTTCATAATAATATTTATTTACAACGCAATTTGGTCACCAGGTATGCTATGCTCAGAAAGAGCCACACAATCAGTAAATTGGGGCTCAGAGCTAATAAAGGGATGGAACAGAGGAGGCTAGTGTCTAGCCTTAAGTCTCGGATGGGCACCAGGCCGCTCAAGTTCTTCTGGGTGACTACCTCCCGTGTTCCAATGCTGTGAAAAGGAAAAAGTTTGGGAAAAGGGAAATGAAAAAGGGAGAGCAAATAAAGAGAAAAAGAGACACATGCAATGGGTTTTATCAAAAGTACAGAATAAAAGGGAAAGAACCAAAAGATAAGATTTAAAAAATGGAGGAAGCCATAACAGAAAGAAAAGATGACTTGCAAAATAAATAAATGAGTAAATAAATAAATAAACAAATGAGAGAAAGGAATACCAAGACAAAGATAGCACAGTTACAAGAAAAAAAGGAGAAAAAGAGAAGTGAAAATAAGGAAAAATACTGTTGTCTATTGAAAACAAACACATGTAGGTTGACTAAATGGTTTTCCATGTTCACTGTCACGGCTGGCTAAGCACAACTCCATGCTGCCCTGCCATGCTCTCACATGCTGCAAAGACATGGATTTCAGAAAAGCAAGCTGAACATGAAGAACCATTGGGGTGAGGGAGTTGACCTTCTCACAGATGCCTGAGCAGAGGGGTGGTGCAACTGATCTTGCCAAAGTTGCCTCTTGGTCAACCATTCAGATAAGAACCATTTACCTTGACTATTAACCAAAGGCAGTCCCTGTTAGACTTGCCTTGGCTTTCAGGTTAAGCAGTGGCCAGGCATGAGTTCCTGGTGTTTCCAACTATTCAAAAGTTATTGTTTTACAAGGAGATCCCCATGGTCAACCATGGTCACCTTGGAAATGGTGGGTTCTCCTTCCCCTTATGGGGTTACAGAAAAACTATACTGAAGTGAGATGGCAGCTATGAGCATTGAGTGATGGCCACATTCCCATCAAGGGCAGCTGGGTGGGTCACTAAAGCTACTTCTTGAAGGCTCACTCTGTGGAAATATCACCCCTCAAATTGGGGACACAGGAATACCAGGTCAGCTGGAACTGGTTTAGATGGTTCACAAAACAAGTGTGTATCTCTCTTCCCAACTCCATGTTCCACAGTGCCAAACTGGTAATGTGAAATGGGTAAAATGGGTAACTCCCAGTGGTAATATTTATGTCAAAGGAATTGGCAAACACAAGAGATCAGGTTGGTTTTTTTGTTTTGTTTGTTTTTTAGAGAGAGCTATTAAATATTTGCTAGCATAGCACTGGCCACTGCTCACACTGGGCTTCTAGAAGATAGAGCCTGGGAGTCAGCTTTTCCTCTGTCCCCCATCTCACCTCTCCTCCAACCCCACCCACTTGCTTGCATGCTTTTTTCTTCTATCTGATAGAAAGCAATCGAGAAAGCAAGAGAACCAAGATGCATTCCTCCACTCAAGGAAATAGCCAGTATTTACTGCTGTCTCCTTAGGCTCTCGGCCAAACAGCAGGTCCATCCTGGCCACAACTGCAGTCAGATAAACTGGCTAGTGACCCAGTCACCTTGGACTTATAGTTAGTAATCAGATACTGGCCTTCCTCACATGGGGCAATTCAATAAACATGGAAGTCAGGTGCATCAGGATCACCTTAAAACATATACTTGTGGAGTGGGGGAGACAGCATAGTGGTTATGCAAACAGATTCTCATGCCTGATGCTCTGAGGTTCCAGGTTCAATCCTCTGCACCACCATAAGCCAGAGATGAGCAGTGCTCTGGTAATAAACAAACAAACAAACAAACAAACATATACATGTGGCTGGTGCCTGAGAGCTGCAGGGCTGGTAGCCAAGGCAGCAACAAGCATGGCACCCAGGGCTGGAATTACAAAGACTAGGGTGGATGGAGGTGAAATAAAATGAAGTTTTGTTTTATTTACTAACCTCTTAATTATTAAGATATTATAGGCTTTCTGTGGCAGTATTTAAGAATCCAGAAAACCACAAATTAGAAACTTTAAAAAGACACATTAGGGAGCAGAGAGAGAGGCCTAGGGAAGTCTTGTTCCCACGAGAAAGGTCCTTCCCTTATCAAGGCCTCATCTACAAACTAGGAGATCAACTCCAACTTTACAAACCCAGAAGCATTCAGAATAGTGACAGAGAAGAGAACACCAGAGGGCAGATGAGCAAGCACTTATGACCGTGTGTGTGTGTGTGTGTGTGTGTGTGTGTGTGTGTGTGTGCGTGTGTGTGTGTGTGCGTGCACACACACACCTAGGTGACTAATGTGGGGCAATTGTTAATTTGTATTGAAAAGTCTCACAAAGGCAGAAGTTAGAAACTTAAGGCATCAAATAGGGCAAACGTTGAAGGGAGGATAAATAAGGACATTTATTGCATTCTTAATTTTTTTATATTTATTTATCCCCTTTTGTCGCCCTTGTTGTTTTATTGTTGTAGTTATTATTGTTGTTATTGATGTCGTTGTTGGATAGGACAAAGAGAAATCAATAGAGATGGGGAAGACAGAGAGGGGGAGAGAAAGATAAGACACCTGCAGACCTGCTTCACCACTTGTGAATCAACTCCCCTGCAGGTGGGGGGCCAGGGGCTTGAACATATATATATATATTTTAAATTAGAGGGCTGGTAAAATAAGCTCACTGTATAATGTCCACTTTATCATGTGCAAGACCCAGGTTCAAGCCTACATTGAACTGAAAGAAGCTATGGTGCTGTGGTCTCTTTAACTCTCTCTTGCTTCCTCTTTGCCTGTCTCTATATAAAAAAAATAGTAAATAAATAAAGTATGCAAGTTAAAGATTTATAAAATTATGTATGAAGAAGTAATGCTATTATTTTTCTTAAGGAAATGTTTATGGGAGTTATATATGTGCAAACACTGATGAAAGAATTAACCTACCTTTTCTAGTGTTCCTATAAGGATTATCAATTACTTATGTGGTAAAAGTTGTAAAAAGTAATGTATGTGGTTTAATTTCTAGAGTGTGTACGATGCTGTATGCACAACCCCATGGAGGCCAGAGGGCAGCAGTCGGGGCTGCACAGTATGCGGCGCCTCAGCCTGTGTCTCAAAGGAGTCATCTCTTCCCTGGTCTCCTGAGGCTTCTGTGCTTATATCAGAATGAATTGTTTCTTTCACTGAATTGTTCATGACATTGAGAAAAAGGTCTCCTCATCAGCTCCACACCTAGCACAGTGCTTGGTCATTCAATGGACCTGGTCCCAGGATTTGCTGCAACAACATCAAGGACCTCACACACTCTTTCTCTTTTATCTTACTGATGGAGCAGCTCCTCCCATCTCCTCAGAGCTAACCAGGTAGAGTTGTCACTTGAAGCCTAGGCTTTGCCACACATATAGCACCAGGGACAGAGCTTGAAGAGCACCAAGACTCAGGGAGGACAGACCCTTAGTCATGAGTGCTCTGGGGTAGAGGGTTGAGTCCCCATGGCTCTCATGAGATTATGGGCAGGGAGGGAGATAAATTTTTAGAAGTGAATTAGTAGGTGGTCCTATTATTGGGTTGTCAGAAAGGTCATGATGCAACCCAATATTATAAGGTAACAAATAAGTTTAAGACAAAACAAGGACAAACCAAATATATTTTTACAAAATATTTTCAAGAGGCAGGAGCTCAGGCATCCCTCTTATGCATTAGTGTGAGAAGGTCAAAACAGCAGAAACATACAGAAAGGATAAGAGAATTGAACAATCTAAAGAATTTGGTGAGAGGACAAATGATACAGAACATTCAGTAGAAGTGACTATTGGAAACGAGACTTTAACAGCATTGGTGACTACATTGAAGGAGACAGGGAAAGCAGGTTTCTTATCCTTTCTTTTGGTATGTGAGGTAAGGCGCTCCCCAGCAGTGCTTGAAACAAGGCATTTATCAACAGGAGACAGAGTTTAGTCCTGGGTTTCATTCTGCAAACACACCTGCTGCCTCAGAATCAGAACATCATTAGGGGAAGGAGGCAGAAGCTCAGGCACATTGCAGGTGGCAGGACTCGCTGCTGCCCTCCCCAGAGAATGCTCACATGACACTGCTCACAGAAGCAAACTGTGTCAGATGGGGCGCTAACCAGTGCAGCCTGCAGACTCACATTCTTCACTCACATGTGGAAGACATCAGAGTGAGAGGGATCTAGCAGATGGCTGCTGCAAAAAGTGCTGACCCTGGATCACACCCGCAACCAAGCAGGTAGCCGAGGGAAGGCTGTGTGCCACATACATTTCACATGGCTCATTCCAGCTCCCGGAGTAATTCACGCCTGAGTCCACCTCCCAGTTTGCCTGCTTTCAGAGCAGTCTTGGTCAGAGACTGCTAGCTAGCTCTTCCCCTCCTTGACTTAAAAGAGAACACTGCTTTTAATTTGCATAGTTTGACTTTGCAGACATGAGTTAATTGTCCCAAGTCAAACTATAAGGACACCTGGAGTCAAGAGAGCCTGTGCTGGGTGGGAGTCCCCGAAGGCAGCAGCAGGAACAGCTCATCTGCAGCTTACACGGAGCCTGGGGAGGTGGGGTAGGTGCGGGCAGAGGGACTCACCTGCGCATGCACTCCAGGGCCTGGGTGAACACCTGTGGGGCCATGCCATGCTCGTGCTGCAGGATCAGGCACTGCTCCAGTGTCACTGACATTGCAGTGCGGTCCTTAGCACTCTTGCAGCTTGTGAACCGAACTCCATTAAGGCGGCGGCAGATCTGTCAAAAAGAAATTACACTGTGCTTAAGGGGGGAGACCCTGCTGAATGGAAACACCCTTCACAGGGACAGAGGTTCAGGATGGCCCAGCAAGGACAGGAGGTAAAAGCTCTGCTCTAGCACTGGCTATCCCTGTGCCCCTGCCACATGTCCTGCTAGAGCTGGTAAAGGGAACAGTTACTTGGAAATCGAGCCTCCTCTGCTGCATGCAGCAATCACAGCCTCAGCTGTCCTGCATGTCTGTGCGCCCTCAAGACAATAATGCAGGCTCCCTTCCTCTTGAGGCCTCACGTCTGTTTTCCCACCTTACCAGCTACCCTCTTCCAAACTATGCATGGCCTGTCTTGTTATATTCAATCCTTTTTGCAGTCCCCTCAGGAGAAGGTAGTAGTGATCAACACCGAGGCAAAGGCAGTTCTCGGGATAGCAGACCCACTCAGGCCTTTATAGAGGGCATAGCACAGACCCAGAATTTCTTCCCACCTCAGCTACAAAGGTGCTTCAGTTCCCTTTAGCCACCTCTTCACACGAGGCCCCAAAAGTCATTTGTCCTCCTCCAGCTCATTTGGGGCCTGAGCAGAGGCTAGGGAACACTGTACACCCTCAAAGTGAAGCCCTAGGCAGAGGATAGTTTTGTGAACAGGAAAATATACTACAGGACACTGCCTCTCCCCACAGCCAGGTCTACAGGTGCCCATCTTTCTCTCTCCTTCTCTGCCTCCCCTTCGCCTCTCAATTTTTTATCTGTCCTATCACACAAAATAAAGGAAAAAGAAAAGAAAAATAGCTGCCACAAGTGGTGGATTCATAGTGTCAGCACCAAGCACCAGCAGTAAGCCTGGTGGCAACTAAAAAAAAAAAAAAAAAAGGAGAAGGTTCAATTCCCTGCACCACAATAATCCAGATCTGCTCAGTAGTCTAGGGGTAAAAAAAAAAAAAAAAAAAAAAAAAAAGAGAGAGAGAGAGGGAGAAAGGGAGTAAGGGAGAGAGAGTTTTCAAGTCTGGTAAAATAGTCTAGCAGCAGCACAATGAACTTCAATGCAAGAGGTCCCTATTTGGTCCCTAGAACCATATATAGCCATAAAGCTGAGGGGTCAAAAGAAAAAAGAAAGAAGATTTTTTTTAAGGCAATTTGCAGCCCTTAGCATGGGAGAGAGTGATTTCAGTCATTTTTTTTGAAATAACTGACCAAGTGAAGGCAGACATAAACATCCTCACCAACTTCTACATGCATAATAAACATGAATAAACATGTGGCATAAGCTGGAGCCACCAATAGTTCTTTTTTTTTTTTTTTTAAGTGAACATTCATGAATGGGGAGGCCAGAGATATAAACTGCCCACAAGTATATCATGCAGTGACAGGTCCTAGTCTGAAGGGGACACTGGTCTGCTTAGCAGTTCTTTCTGGTCTCTACAACCATGAGGTGAGGAGCCAGAGTACACAAATATTGCAATGGATTAGCCATGGGGACTTTAGTTTAGCAGGGAAGAGAGGCAAACACAGATACAGACAGATAGATGGATGGATGGATGTAGATGTTTCTCCAGGGAGAAAAAAACGGTTGCTACTTTGTTTGTGCTACTATAGAGACATTTGGCTGTTAGCCCCTAGCCTCCTTATGTCACATGGATAAGTCTCACTTTTTGTTTAAAGTGTTATAAGGGGGGGCCAGGCGGTGGCACACCTGGTTAAATGCACACATTACAGTGCACAAGGATCCAGGTTCGAGTCCCCGATCCCCACCTGCAGGGGGAAAGCTTTGCAAGTGGTGAAGCATAGCTACAGGTTTCTCTGTCTCTTTCTGACATTGTTTCACGAAATTGTAAGGTTTACCACAGTCACCCTCTGAATCTACTGGAAGATGCAGTAGGCTATCAGTTTGAGCTGATTGTGACTGTACAACCTCCTGAAAGTCACCATTGCCAGCAGCCTGTTGAAAGTCCCCGGGGACAGATTCTGCGTCAGACTTACTAGAATTCAGGTGGCCTAAAGTCATAAACACTTGTCTTTCCCAGAGTTTAAGAACATTCACTTTCTTTCTCTGGTGTCCATATGAAGAGGTTTTTCTCTCTACTCCTGGCTTAGGTTTTTATCTGTTTTACTAGTGCTAGGAAAAGGCACAATAAGAACATACTTTTTCTCACTACAATGAGTACCTCAGCAGCTTGCCAGAGAATGTCCACATTCTTATTCTTCCTGGCATGCACATTCTGACCCAGAAACCGCAGCAGCTCTGGCAGGCATGTCTGGCTCCGAGACCGAGGTAGGCCTAGAAGAAAGGAGTCAAGTCTGTGACAGCCAGGCTTACATTAGCAATTGCAGCCTGAGTGAGTCCTGTCCCACCATGGAAATGGCAAAAGATGAGTTCCAGGCCAGACCTGTGAGTATGAGTATAAACTAAGCAGGAGGGAGGGAAGTGTTTGGGCAATGAACTTAGCTACCAGGACACCAAGCACTTAATTCCCTTCACTACCACATTAGCACAGGAAAATCATCTCATACCTTTTCAGTTCTGGAATGTAGACAAGGGATTACTGAGGCAGAATTAGGACAGCATTCAGATGCTTTATACATAACAAGTGCTTGGTGAGCATTGCAAGACCAAGCTTAAGAGAGAATTTCCCATGTTAGAGGGGACTGTGAGCCATAGGTTCCTGTCCAAGCTTAGCAGTATATGTCTGGGCTGCATGTCAGTGAAGAGACTGTTGCCTTCACGTTCTACCCTACTAGGGATGGCTGGAAGTCCCTCAGGGTCCTCTTGTCCCAACACTCAAAACAGCATCTGCCCAGCATCTGACTCTCCATGTGCCATGAGCAGGGACAGCTCATACAAGGGGTTGGGGCAAGCCGATCCCCAGCTGAGTGGGGTCCCACCTCTGTTACTCCTCCTGTTCTACCAGCGGGTGCACATTGCATGCTGCTGACCTCATCATGACTAGCAGTGATAAGACTCTGTGTGAGTAAATCCCACTCTATGAAGGTAATTAGAGAATCTACCAGAAGAGATGAGTAGGTACTATATAGCCCAAGGAAGCTCCTGGGTATGAGGGGGATTGTAGATAGTGTCTGAGCAGGTGGTTATGCTGCCAGTGGGGATGGGGTTAGCAGCTAGAAAGAAATAGCGCACATGGATGAAGTGTCTAGGAGGTTGGTAAGCAGCCAACCTGAGAGGCAGAAGGGGTTCAGATAGCCGAAAGGAACAAAGACAAGAGACAAAATCTTCAGTAAGGAAGAAATACTTACAATCCTCAGGCAAAACTTCCTTGAACTGCTCAAAGTAGGAATTTAACCGCACCAAACTCTCCACGTTGATAACTTCTTGTAAAGATGTATCACCAAACCTTTGAGGTTATAAGGGAACATTATTAGTTGGCTGACATCAATTTCATTTCACTTTACTTCATTTGTTTTGTTTTATTATGTTCACCAGGGTTATTGCTGGGACTCAGTGCCAGCACTATAAATCCATGGCTCCTAGCAACCATATTTTTCTTTTTTTCTTTTCCCTATTTTATTCAATAGGACAGAGAGAAATCGATAGGGGAGGAGAAATAGAGAGGGAGAGAGGAAGATAGACACCTGCAGACCTGCTTCACTACTTGTGAAGCATCCCTGTTGCAGATGGGGAGGGGGGCTTGAACCTGGGTGGTTGAGCAGGTCTTTGCGCATAGTACTGTTTGCTTAACTGGGTGCACCGCCACCCAGCCCCCCTAATGTCACTGTCTTCTAAGTACATAGAAAGCTGATTTTTCTCAAACAATTACTTTGTACTTCTAAATTCAAAACCACCCCTCTCCCCCCAAGCATAGAGTCTTCTCTGTGTTGGTGACAAGTATGTCAATTTCTGTAGCAGGAACCATGCATGATTTGCTAAAGATATGCCCGAGAGATCATCAGAAGGTGATCTACACCAGTCCCTTGTGCTGTAGGAGACCCCTCCTCCTCCCACGGCAACCCAAGTCAAGCTAGGAGAGGAGACAGCAGTGGAATGATGGGTTTGTTGATAAATTTAGGAGATAAGAGTGCCTGGGGCAGATAAGAAACAGGGCTAGGACTGCAGATCTTCCTCTTCCCAGTGGCATGTCCTGCCTCACCTGGCACTTTGCTCACTACACTATGGCCTTGCTTCCACTGCTTTCAGATATAGCTTTTATTCAGTTGTCCGGGACATAGCTACCAGATGTGGGGAACAGTCTCTCAGATCCCCCAGGACTTCTCCCTACTCACCCACACACTGCTGTTCTCCAGAGTGCTCCCTAGCTCTACTCACACTTCAGTCTCTGCATCCTGGGTAGGTGTCTCAGCCCAGTCCTGGCTCTCTACCTGCTCCTCTACATGAGCCTCTTCAAGGTTCCTGAGCACTTTAGGGAGCACCTCACCCTATTTTACTGTTTATCTAGAAGCCTATGTCTACCTTATCTCACACACTGCTTGAGATTAAACCTTCCATTTCACTACAGAATTTGTTCTTCAGTTCACATCTCCTGCTATACTATCCTTGCTCATCACACTTGCCCCCTCATATTTTCCAGCAGAGTCAGCAAATGATCCACTTAAAATGTCAACCTGAGAGGACCAGGTGGTGGTGGTGTACCTGGTTGAGTACAAATATCACCATGTGCAAGGCCCTGTGTTCAAGCCCTTGGCCCCTATCCACAGATGGGGAAGCTTCATGAGTGATGAAGCAGTGCTGCTGGTATCTCTCTTTCATCCTCTCTATCTCCTCTCTTTTTCCTCTCATTTTCTCTCTCTATTCAAAATAAATAAATGCATAAATAAACATTTTAAATGTCAACCTGCTCATGCCCTGACTAGTAAACATTTTTCCATGTCTCCCACTGGTGAGGCTTTGTTTGCTAAGTGGGAGCAACCTAACACCTAAGGGTCAATGGACACTGACCACTGGATTCAAAGGGAACAGAATAAATAGGGGAAACCATCCTGAAGACCAAATTTCCTTACTAGTATCTCATCATTTCATTCTGAAATATGCATGAATGCAACAGTGAAACAGGAAATATGTTCGTCCCTGTGCAAATAGAAGGCAACTACAGGCTGACCTCACACTCAGCTCCTGCACACTATACATATTTATATGCTCACATGAGCACATGTGACTCCTACCTGACAGCGAAGCTGGAGGGAGTTTGAAGGCACAGCTCTTGGTGTGTCACACAGCCTCACTAACCTCACTAACCAAGCCCATCCCTGCCTGAGACTAGGGCCTCAAGCCCCCACCTGGTTTCTTGTGGCCTGCTCCACTGAGGATTCTTCATCTAGGGTATCATGCCTCTTTTTTACCTCCTTCCCTGACCAACTAACTCCCACTCACTCTTCAAAAGTCACTTCAGACATCATCTCCTTTCCAAGAAGCTCCTTTCACCCTGTACTTGTCTTCATCCTTGCACCCACATCTCTTTCCCACTCATGTAAACCTGTCGAGGACAGAGAGCACTTCGGTTCTTCTTTGTATCTCCAACACCAAAGACAGACCTGGGTTTTTGCACTTAAACAACATTAGTCAAAGCAAGGAAGGAATGGTATAACCCACACAGCACTCAGAATCTAAGAGGACTGAAAAGGTTCTTTACTTCATCTCCAAAACTCTGGCCACTCCAACCCCTGCCCAGCACACACCTCTCAGCCAGCGTCTGCTGCTCGTTGATACCCACGTTGAAGAGGACTGGCTGCACCCGCAGCAGCATGCCACTCTGGATCTCCCGAGGCAGGGAGTCAAATAAGGAGCCAGGCAGAGGGATCCTCACATTAAACCCATCTCTGCAGAAGAGTGATGAGAAGAAACCAGGTCTGTGACATGGGAGAGATGGGAGGGAGGAGAGAGAAACCAAGCTCTCCACAACAAGAGAAGCTGGACTTGTGTCTACCTCACTGATTCCCAAATAGTGACTTAGGAACCTCTGAATATTTTTAACCGGGTAAAATAATAATTAAAAATGCATGACATGTATCGAACATTACTTTTGAGAGTTAAGAAAAATATATGTATTTCTACCGATTTCCTGTGATGACAGGCAGCATGTCGTTGGAGGCATTAGAAGTGGCCTGAGTGACCTTAAAGGTTACATTCCTCAAGTCCATTATTCCAAGGCTCATATCCTCCAGCATGGCCAACTCCTCACCTGGAGGCAAGAGAAAAGAGAGGGCTGTCAGGATAAGGGGACTGCACTCCTTAGACAATCACATGCTTACAGGTGGAGCAGATGGAAGGTGAGGGGAGGGGGCACAGGTATGCGTGAGGGACCGCTGAGCCTCCTCTCCCTGTGACTAGCCCCCCTCTGTTGGAAGTGTGCCACACTTCTCAGCCCTGTCCTGATAAGAGAAAGTGTGGGGAGGAAAGGAGAAATGAAGGGTCTCAGAAGGTCAAGTAAGCTCTTAAGAAAATGGCAGGAAACATAAAATATAACATGGTGGTTAGATCCTTCTAGTATGCATGGCTTGACATTTGTTTGATATCTTGTAACTCCAAATATTTTTAAAATGTATCTACTTTTTATCCTTTCAGAATAAATAAATAGAAAATGAAGTTAGGAAGAAAGGAGCCTTTCTACAAGACAATTTGGAAATTTCTATGAAATTTAAAAGTGCCCCCCCCAGCAAACTTTCCTTGTAATAGCTTAGTGTCTGAGTCTAAAGCTATACCACCCTAAACATACCCGATCTCATCTAGTAATTTAGTGTCTGAGAACTGGGTCCACAAGTACACAAAGACTTATGTGTACTGAGACACATAACAGCACTGTGTTAATAGACACAATTCAGAAGTGACCCAACTGTTCCACAGGAAATTGCTGCTTAGTAATTCTCATTCATCCTTAACTAGAAAAATCCTTCAACCAAACTCAAGCAAAACTACTATTATGGTATGCCCCCAGGAACATGCCTAAAATGGTTCTCCTAGCTTTCTTCTACCCTAAAATCCCTAAGCTCAACTGCTCTGATCCTTTCTGGTTCCTGTTCATTAACCATCTTGTCTCAACTTAGATCATGCCACCTTCCAGACACCAGGCTACAGATGCTACCATGACTTCACCCTGACTTCTCTGGGCAGATGACCTCACCAGTGTGTCCTGGACCCTCGCCTCTCCAGAGCTCTGGTCCATTAGGGAAAAATAGAAACAGGCTGGGGGTATGGATCGACCTGTCAATGCCCATGCTCAGTGGAGAAGCAGCTACAGAAGCCAGAATTCCTACCTTCTGCTCCCCAGAAACACCCTTGATCCATACTCCCAGCGGGGGAGAAGTGATAGGATGAAGATAAGAGGACTCTGCACTCCAGCTCCATCAGCACCCAGAGCGAGAAGGAAAAGGAAAGGGACATATGGAGGTAGTTATGATGTTATGAATGGCTTACAGGGAAAGAGAGGAGTGAATCAGAAAAAGAAGGGGCAACTATGTATAAATGTGGACAGACAGTTGCAGAGAAGATGGTTGGCCCATGTCTAAAACTTTAGGGGAACAGTGGTGGATTGTAGTGGGGAGAGTGAAGATTCAGAACTCTGGTGGTGGGAATGGAGTGGATTCAAGCCCCCATGACATGTAATTCTGTAATATAAAAATAAAAAAATTTTAAAAAGTGGCCCAGGAGGTGGTGCAGTGATAAGGTTTTGGATTCTCAAGCATGAGGTCCCAAGTTCAATCCTCAGCAGTACATGTGCCAGAGTGATGTCTGGTTCTTTCTCTCTCCTCCTGTCTTTCATAAATAAATAAAATCTTTAAAAAAATAATAATAAATAAATAAAGAGTTCCGGTCAGCTGAATTGTAGCATTTAAAAAAAAAAAATCCTTCAAGACATAGAACAAGCTCAGGGAAGAGAGTACATGTAACAACAGAGAACCTTCATTTGCTTCTATTATGTATTTTGCTGACATATGAATTTATTTTATTAATATGTACCATTTGTGTAATCAGAAACATGTTCATTAACTGGAGTTGGTGTATTGAACCAAAGTAAAAGGGGTGGGGGTGGGGGGAAATACAGATCCTGGAAAAGGATGGCAGAGGACCTAGAAGGGGTTGTATTATTATGTGGGAAACTGAGAAATGTTATGCATGTACAAACTACTGTATTCACTGTCAAATGTAAAACATTTATCCCCCAATAAAGGAAAAAAGAAAAAAATGTTCAGGAAGAATGAATGAAAATCATGCATGCCAACAAAGCTCATGAACTGCAGCACCCTGGGTGGGGTGAAGGGTGTGGAGCGAAGGGTGTGGAGCTCCTCAGGTCTCACCGTAGGTGCTCAGCAGGCTCTCGAACTGGGCGAGCAGGCCAATGGTGTAGAGCTGCCGCAGGAAGCCGTCATCGTGCAGGCAGTTCCGCAGCTTGATGATGAAGCCACAGATGAGAGCAGTCAGCTGTGGGGGAGACAGGTGCTAAGTAGGTACAGGCCATGGCCCGGCTCCTGAGCTCCCCAACATCATTGCTCTCACTGGGCTTCAGCATCCCTATGTTCCTAGAAGTCTGGAGCCCACAGAGGACAGGTGAAGACCTCTGCTCCTGTTGCTCCCAAAGGTAGGTTTTGCTGTGATACAGCTACTGACCCAACCTGCTGGGGTTACTTTTGGGCAGAAACCTTCCAGAAGCTAGAAGATTCCTCACAGTAGAAGGGTCTGTATACTCACATATCCACACCAACTCTAGCTGGAAACTGACTGATCACAAAAAAAGTAATAGAAGTCAGAAAGAACATGGTCACTCTCTGAGTTTCCTCAGGTGGAGGTTTTCTGTGGGATAAACATGCCTCATGGGGAGGGTGTGGGAAACTGCACAAAGAACTAGCTCAACCTTCCGTCCCTGTGTACTCTGCTAATTCGATAGCTGGCGTGGAGTAAGTAAGTTGCCTGAAAGAGAGCAGAACTCATTAAAAGAAAGCTTCACCCAAGCTATATAACTAAGGTGCCTACTGTTTTATACACAGGGACACAAACTACACTGACAGCAAACATGCATGTTATTATCACTAAACTTCTTTGAAAGATTATCAAAAGGGGGGGGGGTAGTGTTACACCATTAGAGACTTCACCATTCCTTGATACAGGAACAGCCAGTGTAGATATTAATTACATTGGTGCTTTCTTTTCCCCAAGGAAAAACAAATGTGAAACTATAACCTGAGAGGTGGCACAGTGGATAAAGCACTGAACATACTCTCAAACATGAGGTCCTGAGTTTAATCCCTAGCAGCACATATGCCAAAATGATGCTCTTTCTCCCACTCCCTTCATTAAATAAAAATGGGCAGACCTTCCACCTTCTGCACCCCATAATAAGCCTGGGTTCAGACTCCCAGAGGGATAAAGAATAGGAAAGGTTTCAAAGGAGGGGATGGGATACAGAGATCTGGTGGAGAGAATTGTGTGGAGTTGTACCCCTCTTACCCTATGGTCATGTCAATATTTCCATTTTATAAATAAAAATTAAAAAAATAAATAAAGATAGGGACCAGGCGGTAGGATACCTGGTTAAGCACACCCATCACAGTGCACAAGGGCCTAGTTTGAGCCCCTGATCTCCACCTGCAGCAGGAAAGCTTCATTAGTGGTGAAGCAGAGTTGCAGGTGTCTCTCTGTTTCCCTCCTTCTCTGCCTCCCTTTCCCTCTCCATTTCTGACTGCCTCTAGCCAATAAATGAGTAAAGGTAAGAAAAATTAAGAAAAAATCTGAAAAAGAGAATTTAAAAAAAAAATTGAAATACAGATTAACAGAGAAGATTTTTCTCTGTGTTGGAACCTGAGCCTCTACATTACAGAGGGTAGAATCCTATGATCAGTGCTTTCTCACATATGAAGCAAAAAGGAGTGATTCCCTGGTCTTTTTGTTGAGATAGGAGATGGCCTCCCAGGGCTTACGGTTTGGCAGAAGACCACGTCACGGCGGTACTGCAGGCTCAGGTACGTGGCTATGGTGGGAGCACTGTCCTGCATGAGCAGAAACACCATTGCCTTCTTGGCCTTGTCACTCATCATGGCCACGCAGTCTGTGAGGGTGGTCAGCAATGGGTAGAGAGCCTCACTCCATTCACCTGGGTACAAAGGATGGAGTCATTTTAGAAGAAAGTCTCAAAAAATCAGACTGTGAAACTCAAAGTTTCCCATCCCCTAATCTAACCTCCATCCATTCCAGCCCTTCTCCCACTCTCCACCCTTCCTTCTTGTAGCCTCTAATTCAGCTTGGTCCATACTCAGCCCAGAGCTGGTATTGAGTTCAGTCTGGAAGCAGGTCACCCCCTAACCTTCTAGTCTGAGGCTTTTTTAGGAGACAAAGAAATCTAAGAAACTGTTGGTGACCCCTCCCAGAAATATTCAAGAGTATGTCTTTGAGGAAAACAATTCAGAAAGGCATGACTGAAGTAAGTCTCAAAGTCATGATTAAGAAAATTATTCTGTCTGCAGAGAAATATCCCCATTCATAGGAGGACCATTCCTCCACCTAGGGAGAGACTGGCATCCAGGAATGTAGTCTGTTAGCTTCCTCTGCCTCTCCTTCCCTTTCTTTCTCTTTTTCTTCCTTCCTTCCTTCCTTCCTTCCTTGGTGTCAAAGTAGAGATCTATGTCCTTCTAGATCAAAGGGCAGCTCCACCCTTGTCAGGCCTTTTATGTCACAGCTCTAAACTCTTTCCATGTAGGAGGAAAGACTAGCCCCATGACTTCTTCCATTTTCAGCTCTCAAGTCACTTCTGTACTCACTCTCTTCTCCACCCCCACCTTCCTACCCAGTTACCATTTATTTCTAACTTAGTTTTTAAGTTTATGTTTAAAGAATGTAAGGAAACTCTGACCCTGTACTGAAAATGACGTTTAAAAAAACAGAGTCTTGGGTGGAGAAAACCATGTGAAAGGTATTTTTGGTTTTGATTCTCTTCTTTCCCCCCTCCTATTTAGAGCATTTGAAAGAAAGAAAGCATGCTCTCACTAGTGGTATTCCTAACAGGTCACAAAGCCCAAAAATAGACATTTGATCTTTATCCTCTGTGAAGCCACATCAATGCAGAGAGGAGGGAGATTTTGATTCTACTCTTAAACTATATGGTTAGCGTGGGATACTGAAATGCCTAAAAGCTGTCAAGGGCCCTCCTTACACTCAGTGTCTGGTTAATGGAGGGCTTATTTAATGTGAGTGACACTGGGGCCTCACATGTGTGCAACATTACCACTGAGTGGTTCCCCAAGGCAATTTTTTCATTCCTTTAGGAGACAGAGAAAGGAGAGATAGAGAGAATGGAAAGATAGAGGAGAGACAATACAGTACTACAGCAGGGCATAAATTCCAAGTGAGCTGTCACCTAGCCCCTAATGCAGATGTTCAAGTATATGCAGTAATTTGAAATCTGGAAATAGGGAGCCAGGTGGTGACACTCTGGTAGAGCACACACATTACCATGTGTGAGGGCCCAGGTTCAAGCCCCTGGCCCTCACCTGCAGGAGGAAGCTTCATGAGTGATGAAACACTGCTGTAGGTTTGTCTGTTTCTCTCTCCATTTCTATCCCTCTTCCCTCGTCTCTATTTAAAAAGTAATAAATAAAAGTAATTAAAAAAAAGCCTCTGGGAGTGGTGGAGTTATCATGCAGGCACTGAGCTCCAGCAATAAGTCTGGTGGTAATAAAAAATTAAAAATAATCTAGCTGGATATGCAGGCACACTGTGTGGAAAAGAACTTACATGTGTAATAGAAAAAAAAAAGGCAGGCTTAAATAAATCATGGTGGCACTAAACACTGGATTGAGCAGAGGAAGATGTGAGGCCAAGCTCCGCATATTACCAAGCAGTGGAGGGTCACAGTCAGGTTCTCTTATTTCTCAACCACCTGGGTCTGTCTTGATAAAATGGGAATTATATCTAGTATCTGACCTACAACACTTGCTGACTTGGCAATCAATCTACAGACCTACAACTTGAGTAATTTTCAAATCCATGTTCTGTTTCTTTATCTTTACACATTAATAAGGAAAAGAGGAAGCTCAAGAGAGAAGCACTGTTGTCTCAGCCTAGATGGAATGCAGCTCTGTGGGGAAAACTGAAGGTACTCTTGGTAGAACGCATTTTGGTCCATTTGGCAGCACCTATGGAAAAGGCACCAGAAAAGCTTCTAGAAATGGCACAGCTGGAGACTAGGACAGGCACCGTCTGTGGGCTACCTGGGATCCCACAAAACTTCCCTATAGTTCTATAAGAAAACTCAGAGTTGAGAAAAAAACCCATGCGTGCTCACCTGATAGGTTCAAGAAAACAAATGGGGGTATGAGGCCTCCAACTGGAACAGCCCTCTGGTGGGCTAACTTTGGGGTCTTATGGTTTTTCACCCAGCATCACCATGGAGAGCTGAGGTGAATTAACAGCACTGTAAGGGTAACAGGATTTGCTAAAAATGTATGGTAACAGTTGGGTTAGTCCCACTCTTACTGGTTTGATGTGTTTCAGACATAAAATAGGTGTCTTGGTATTTCATATTTGTATCCAGTTGAAATGCATCAGCAGCAGACTGATTATACAGCTGTTTTATAGTGTCAGGCAAAAACATCAGAGGTAGAGGGGTAGGGCAAGATCATGTTCATTCTGGGAAACCAAAAGCCATATCCAGGAAACTCAATCTGAGTTAGAGCAGGGGTTGAAGTACTTTGTCTTTAAAGGGTGACACCGTAAGTATTTTAGACTCTGGCAACTGGACTGTGGGGGCTGGTCTCTGCTGCAACTACTTAAATCTGACATACTGCCTACAGCAGTTACAGACAATATATGAACGAATAGGCACAACTGATTTCCAATCAAACATTATTTATGAGGGCAGGCAGTGGACAAGAATTCACTCAGGGCTGAAGTTTGCTGATCCCTGGACTAGAGTCATAAACACTGATTTCTACAAATACAGCAGAAAAATTCCACTTCTAGCACTAGTGTTAACTAAACCCTGTAGCAATGCCTGATGAGCATCCTAAGTCTCAGTCTATACCTAAAAGTCTAAAAGAACATGCTATGTGACTATGATCGCTGTGACATCTGAATTATCTCATCATCCATTCCATGTAATGCTCACACTTGCAGGTGAACTCATGGGGAGCACCACTGTCAAGTATGCACCTGTTAAGTCAGAAAACCCATGCCAGGAACCACAACACATTTTATGAACACCAATCATTTGAAAAGGATGTAGGAAAGAAAAGTGAAAACTCATGCACTTGGTATCCTGCTTGGAACCACTTCCCAGTCCAAGTCCCTCATCAAACCTAAGAAAAGTGGCTACAGGTTTCACAATAGAGACACTCCTAAAACACTATGCTAACTCTGAAGCACAGTGAAATCTTGGCAATTTCACTACCAGTACTACCTTAGTATTAAAGAGACATCTGTAGAAACCTTGAATGGAAGCCACGTACCTGGGCTGGACTCTTCAGGAGGGGGGCTGCAATCTGCACAGAAATGGAGGGCAATATGGATGATTAAGGAGCAGCACACAGTTCAAACATGAACAACTCAATGCTTAGAGAAACTGCATCAGCAGCTTGAGTAAGGTGGCTAAAATGAAAAGACAAGGTCTAGGGCATGTCTGCCTTTGCCCCAAGAAGTCACTGTGAAGCAGCTGAGCCCTCTTGGTGGCAGACTACCTGGTTCACTGACATAAACATTCATGTTGCTGATACTTCAACATAAAATGCTCTTGAGGATGAGCGAACATATTTCAATGTGATCAAGTCTCTGTATTTATCACATTGTATGTGGCAGAGCCCTATATCAGCTCATGGCATTTAGAAACAAACTTGTCATGAGAGCGACTAACCAGTACATTTAAAAGTCACAATTCAGGACCTACTGACCTGGTTGACCTATAGGATCTGGGGCAAAGACTGTCTGTTGAGAACCAAAGGATTAGGATTTAGTATGAAATCAAAACAGCAAAAATATCTAAACTATTCTACAATTTGAACTAAATATAATTTTTTTATAATTTGGAAGAAGTCTTAGTTTAGATTGTCTCCTCATGTCCCTCAATGAATACCAATTTTAATTCTATTTCAGCAACAGTGAGTCACATTGGGAAGAACTCGTCTATTTCATGTTTTCCTTAAAAACTATAAAACTTCTAGTCATCTAAGCTACCACCTAAAATAAAACCAGTTTGAAAATAGATCATTTTGAGTAAAGGTTTACTTTATGTCTAAGCTTTTCAGTTCAAAGAGCATCTTCAAGTTATTGAAATGGGTGGTTTCAGAGCCCCAGGAATGGCCAGAACAAGTTTTACAGAAACTTTTATAACCTGGATTGTTCAGAATGGGTGGCATGGATCTTTTTTCTCTAATCATATCTGACAATGACTTCTTACGTTAGAAAAGGAAATAGAAATAGAGAAAATATGGAGCTAGGTGGCAGTGCAATGGGTTAAGCGCACATGGCACCAAGCACAAGGACTGGAGTAGGGATCCCGGTTCAAGCCCCCGGCTCCCCACCTGCGGGGGTGGGGGGGTGTCACTTCACAGGCAGTGAAGCAGGTCTGTAGGTGTCTATCTTTCCCTCCCCCTCTGTCTTCCCCTCCTCTCTCCATTTCTCTCTGTCCTATCCAACAACAACAATAGATATAATAACAATAACAATAAAAATAACAAGGGCAGCAAAAAAATGGGAAAGATGGCCTCCAGGAGCAGAGGATTCATAGCTAGGCACCAGGCCCCAGCAATAACCCTGGAGGCAAAAAAAAAAGAAAAGAAAAGAAAAGAAAAAAAGAAAGGAAAGGAAACAGAGAAAATTAAAGGTCTCTCTGTGAGTTGGCAACTTCAGCCTCTTGATTTAAGCCCAAAATACCGAAATTATCTATCTAGCTGAAAGAAGCCAGTAGTAGTATGGAAGGAGGCAGGGCAATAATTCTTAAACAGCTGTGTGGCAAATCAGAATCACCATAGATTTTTTTTTGGGGGGGTAGGGGAAAACCAGAGATTTCTGCCTCCCCATAATCCTTCCTCCCAAATTCTAAGTCTGAATGAGGAGGAACGTTTAAGAGCCTGTTTTTATGATCCCCTGTACTGATAAGTACATACAAGGGGGTCTGAATCATTCCCAAGAAGGCATCAGGATTGGAGTGGGGAGACAGTGCAATAGTTATGCAAAAGTCATTCATGCTTTAGACTCTGAGACCCCAGGTTCAATATCTGGCAGCACCATAAGTCAGAACTGAGCAGTGCCCTAGATTAAAAAACAAACAAACAAACAAAACCAAAGGTGACATCAGAGTTACTGGTGATTCATCCTTCAGTGAAAGGGGAGTGAGAAGGGACTCCTCTGGCATACTTGAACCAGTAGTGACCTGTAACTAGTCTTAAGTCATGGAGTCCCTTGAGATATAATGTCTACTATGGTCTTCTTCTCTAACCACAGGCAAATGTCAGCAATAGTCTCAGGAGCTCAGGAACCTGAGGTAGTACCCATAGATCTCAGGTTAAGAAAAATCTGGTTTGGGGGCTGGGTGTTAGCATACCTGGCTGAGTGCACATGCTATAGTGCACAAGGACCCAGGCTCAAGCCCCCAGTCCCCACCTGCAGAGGTAAAGTTTCACAGGTAGTGAAGCAGGGCTGCAGGTGTCTCTTTGTCTCTATCCCTCTCTATCTCCCCTTTCCTCTTAATTTCTGTCTCTGTTCAATAAATAAGTAAATAAATAAATATAATAAAAAATGTTTAAACCCTGGTTTGAAGTTTCAATGACTCTTTGGGGATGAGAAGAACAAGAGAGAATATGTGTGGAGGGTAATAATAACAGGCTCTAAATCTTAGTAGTTGGGATAAGAGAGTTAGGACGTAGAAAGATTAAACAAGGAACACACTGAGTTCTAATGATCGTCTGTAATCCTGAAAGACAGACACTTGTCAGTGGTGTGTGGAATCATGGCCTTGGTTGCTCCTCACCCAACAGGCAAGGCTCTGCTCAGTTCTGCAGAAGGACCAGCTGACAGGTAGGACAACTCACTGGTGTAAGATGTAAACCAACAATCCAGGATAGAGAACTGGAGTAAGAACTGATGCTGCCTTGCAAATAAGCACAGGGTCATTCATACATAACAAATATACTAGTATGAACTCCATCTCCTCTTTGGACCAAAACAAGTGCCCAAGTAACTTGGGATATTTTTTTCTTTTCTTTTCTTTTTTACAATTTTTATTTATAAAAAGGAAACACTGACAAAAACCATAGGATAAGAGGGGTACAACTCCACACAATTCCCACCACCAGAATCCAATATCCCATCCTCTCCCCTGATAGCTTTCCTATTTTAAATTAAAAGTATCATGATAGAGGCTGACTCTGGCCACTGAGGAAAAGAAATTGAGTAAAATTAATGCCTTATCTATTTTTTCCATTTGCTGATTACACTGTGGGTTGAACAGCCTCCTGGCTCCGTTCAAGATTTTAAAGTGAAGGATCATCCACAGTTAATATACTGTCACATGGTTTCATACATTTCTTCAAGTACTGGTCAATGGAGTTAGACTCTCTGAAAAGTACACTTCACATTCTCATTATTATAAATGAGCAGGTTTGTATAGCACACACAATTGTAAGTAAAAACCTAAATATTATAATTAATTCACAAAGAACTTTAGAATTGTAATTAAATGTGTCTATATTTGAATATGGGGAAGTGCCTAGAAATGACACTTAAGCTACAGATATAACAATATATATGATTAAACTCTCTCCTCCATTAAAAAAATCAAATAAGCTACTTTATACTTATAAAAGTAATTTAATAAGAAATAATATTAAAGGTAAATGAGCAGTATATTTTCAGAAAGTTTTAAAAAGAAACACCATGTACACAGGAAAATGAGAACACAGAGACAAAACCGTTCCATGAGCCAAACACAGGTTTGAGAAACTGGAATCACAATCCCTCACAGATGGAAAAGTGAAAGGTATGAACACTGTTGAAACAGACTCAAGTGAGACAATGCTCTGAAAACAGACTGCAGGCAGATTAAAGAGGTAAAGTTATCTTACAAAGAATCTGTCAAGAGGCTCTGCTAAAGGAGTAAGATTCACACCCAAATAAGAGCACAGAAGAAACAGAAATTAGGTCTCCACTGCCTGAACCATATCACAGGAAAAGGTAGAAGGCCGAGAGCTACAGGGATTAAGAATCCACTTACTTAGAAGGCATGTATGCCCAGATTTAAGGCTATGTATGAGACAGAGTATGCTTTTAAACTCCATGTCCCTGTAGACAGAAGACTTCTAAAATATGTTGCTTTTTACCAAAGTTCTATTACAAATTAAAATCCCACCATGAAGGCTGATGCTGAACAGAAAGCTAATTCAGGCTCCCAAAGTGTAAGGAGTTGAGTACCACCACGTGCATTACCAACAAGTTCAAGGTACTATGCTTCTGCTGGGTAAAAGTTCACCCAGTCAATGACCACTCGCCTTGAGATAAGTCTGCTGCCCTGCTCACAGCACTCACCTAGCTGTGTCCCTGCACTGTTCACCTTTTCCTATGTTAGTTACCAATAATCAATAGTTAATGCAAGAAACAATCCCATCTGAAAAGCACCTGCATTGTGGCTTCTTCACGTTCAGATTGGTTTTACAAACCAGAGCATCCAGTAGTCCAGCCCTCACAGCCATGTCAAGTGACCCTGGAGGGCCCCAAGCGCCACCCATGCAGATGCACATGCAGGTGCCAAGGGTATGAAGACTAGAGGAGCCCTGCCTTTAGGACCTATCCTGCACCCATAGAAAGGGCCTAGCCTGCTGAGTACCCTCCCTGCAGTCTGCATGGGAAAGGGAGGCACAGAGTCAGAAACACAAATGGACAGACTGACGGTGTGAGGTTGAGGAAGCACAGATGGGCAGCATGGATGCATACGCACGTGTGGATGGGTGAGGATGGCATGCAGTAGCGGGCATGGTGCAGGGGCATGGTGAGGGGAGAGCATCGAAGGAGTCCTCTGGTCGGATCCAGTAGGCGTGGCTGTCTCGGTTACCTTTCTTGCTTGTGCAGCTGCCAATTGGGGGGAAGACATCCTCACAGCTATCACCATGCAGGCGCTCCTTCTGCAGCAGCTTGTCCACACGTTGTATGATGCACTCCAGGCTCTTGTCAACATTCAGCCATACTTTCTCCTTCCAAACCAAAAAGGCCTATTTGGGCCAGCTGTCCCAATGAGGTAAACAACAGGAAGCAAACCAAACCACGTCCCACTGCTCCCCCAGCCCAGGCCACCAAATTCAATTAAAATAGCCCAAGAATTGAAAACTTTATGATGATTCCTAAATCCACACTAATTTATATCTGTTTTTCAAAAAAGAAATCAATGTTCTGTAGTCACAGAATTTACAATTTGGGAGCTGCCTGCTAGCTATTATCTCGGAATCCAGGCAGGACTTCCTGATGCTTTCCAAGTGCCAGCAGAGAGGCTGTAAGGCCTGGTGAGCCAGTGTCATCTCCTACTCCCCACCTTGTAGACCTACAACCATCACATAGATGACTGAAGTTTCCTCTTCTTCATATACTTATTATTAAATTAGAGACAGAGGGAAATTGAGAGGGGAGGAGATAGAGGGAAAGAGATAGAGACACCTGCAGCCCTGCTTCACCACTTGTGAAGCTTTCCCCCTGCTTGAACCTGGATCCTTGCACACCTTAATGTGGGCACTTAACCAGGTGTACCACCACCTGGCCCTCTTATTTTTCCTTTTTACCATCACTGGGTCTTTACCACTCTTTCAGATACAGGCAGAGAGACAAATGGAGTATGGGAAAGAGACCACTACAGTGAATCTTTCTCCAGTGAGCATGTATGGATGGGGGGGGCAGTTTCAAGCCTGAAATTTATACATAACAAAACAAGATGGGCTATCTTGTTGGCCCAGGGCTAAGGTCTCTTTTGGGAGGAAGACAGTAAAAGCAGATGACCATGTAATGCAGGAGGTGGCAGGTCAAGATGTGCAGAAACCCATACAGACTACTAGATGTCATTGCAGGGCTGGAGGAGCACTTCACTGATGACTGATAATTTACAACAAAGCTTCTAAGAAAACAAGTTGCATTTGGCCCAGGATTTGGTACAGGGGGAAATGTCAGGCTTATAAGCAAGTAGTCCTAAGTTTGACCACTAGCATCACTTGTACCAAAAAGATACTATGGTTTTCTTTCCTGCTATCATGAATAAACAAATGTTTTAAAAATATGCATATGGGAGCTGGGCAGTGGTACATCTGGTTGAGTACACATGTGAACAACTAGTTCAAACCTTTGCTCCTAACCTGCAAGGGGGAACGCTCTTCACAAACAATGAAGCAAGTCTGCAGGTGTCTTTCTCTGTCCTCTCTATCTCCCACCTCCCTTCTCAAGTTGTCTCTGTCTAATCAAATAAAATAGAAAAAAAAAAATCTTTGTATGATATATCACTCCATCAAGAGATACAGATCCTAAAGCCCAGGAGGTGCCAAAGGGGATAAAGTACCTAACTAGCAGGCAAGAGGTCCTGAGTTCAATCCCCAGCACTTGATATGCCAGAGAGATGTTCTAGTTGCCACCACCCCATCCCACACACAAATCTTTCAAGAAGACAGATACTGATCCTGCCTTCAAGAGCCAGCCCTGTGAAGAAGCAATGATATGATGCAATGTCAGAAGCAGTCCCATACCTTCAGAGATATGAAGGGTCCCAGAAGGAAGACCTTCAAGCAGACCACCGATGGAGCAAGGGAGGTGTGGCTTATTCTAAGCAGCTTAGGTAGGAGCACCCTTACTTTAGGGAGAGGAGAGAGGACTCCAGCAGGGCAAAGGCTCCAGAATGAATCCCCCTATACAAGCAGGCCCAAGACTAGCCCAACCCATAACAGTTTTGCTTCTCATGAAGAACATGTATAAAAATTACAACCTGAAAATCTATCATTTCCCACCCCAACCCCCAAAGATTTTACTTCGGTGCAATACTCCAAACACAGTCAAATTTTGCTTTGCATTTCTCTTTCTGTTCTTCTTTATCAACTTCTGTTTATAAGTGGGACCATCACATACTCATCTTTTTCTTCCTGGCTTATTTCACTTAACATAATCTCTTCCAGTTCCATCCAAGATGGGTCAAAGAAGGTGGCCTCATTATACTTAATAGCTGAGAAGTATTCCATTGTGTATATATACCACAACTTTCTCAGCCACTCATCTGCTGTTGGGCACCTGGGTTGCTTGCAGGTTTGGGCTATTACGAATTGTGCTGCTATGAACATAGGTGTATGCATCTTTTTTGGACGGGTGTATATTACTCCTTAGAATATATCTCAGGAGAGGAATTATTGGGTCATAAGGAAGGCCCATTTCTAGCCTTGTGAGGGTTCTCATGCAGCCTAGAATATTCCTAGCTATGACCATGGAATGCAAGATCAGACTGAACCGTATGCAGAAGTTACATAGACTCCTGTACTAAATATGAATAGATATGGAGCCCAAGGTCAGATTGATGGGGTTTATAGTTAATGATATTTATATATTTGTCCCATATTTGGGAGCTTCTCTCTGCCCTGATCCAGTTTTCTAGTTCTATCTTAAACTCTGACACCACCTTTCCAGACAGTACTCCTAGCCCACCTGCATGTAAGCTGTTAGGCTTAGTCAAGTATTAGTAAAGTCATGGGCCCCTTGAAATACACCTAAAATAGACTTCCTAGATCCTTCCAAAATGAAAACTCCAAATTTAATCTGCTATACTTTTACCTTTAGGTTCCTGATTATTAAACAAATGGTTCTGCTTTATATCTTAATGCTTTTTGGCCAGCAAGTTGCAGATGCTACCATGACGCCAACCTACTTCCCTGGGCAGATGACCTCATCAATGGGTACTGGAAACCCCACCTCCCCCCAAGCCCTACCCTACTAGGGAAAGATATAGACAGGCTGGGGGTATGGATTGACCTGTCAATGCCCATGTCCAGCAGAGAAGCAATCCCACCTTTTGTACTCCATAAAGATCTTTGGTCCTTGCATTTTACTGTCAACTGTAAACCATTAATCCTCCAATAAAGAAATTAAAAAAAAAAAATCTTTGGTCTATACTCCCAGAGGGATAAAGAAGAGGGAAACTTCTAGTGGAGTGAAGAGAATATGGAACTCAGGTGGTGAAAACTGTATGGAATTATACCCTTCTTTCACCACAATCTTGTCAATCACTATTAAATCACTAATAAAAAATTATTTTAAAAAACTACAACCCCCTTTCTAAACCAGTTGGCCCAAGAGCCACCTAGGAAGAAGAGCTGGATCTTGTGTTTAATGGAGCCAACTCTTTAGGCACCTCTGAGGGGAAGACACTTAGCACTTTGAAACTTAGCACTTTTCAACCCAAGCACAGTATAGCAGGATGGCAGGTCATAGAGAGCAAACTCACCCATTCCTCTTCATGCCAGTCCACCTGCAGAGAAGACCGGCTATTCCTGCCCGTCCACCTGGCCATGAGGGTGTCCTGGTCATTTCGAAGCATGACCTGCTCCTCCTCAGTCGAGGTGGGAGATGCCTTGGAAGCAATGTAGTCAGGCCGTGCTGCATTCAGCCCATGGATGGAGTTGGCGAGCAGCTTACAGTCACAGACTGTAACCAGCTGCCGGGTCTGCGGACATACATAAACACAGGTACTGAGCCCACAGGTGAGGGCTAAGGCCTGTCTTCCCTGAGAGCTCACGAATGACATCTGAGGCCTGAAACTGCCCCTCTACATTCCCCACAGCACAAACAACTCAAAAGCTGTAGTCCTCAGTATGTCTAAGTTTACAGGCTGCCATAAGACTGGATGGACAGAATCTTAGCAAATATTTTCCACCAAGAGAATAGAGAATATAAGAAGAGAAGGAGAGAGACTTATCTGAGATATTTTGGCTCCCACCTCCTAGTGAGAAGTGTCTCAGCCTTCACTGACTTCCTATGTGTTCCCTCTAATTTGAGAGGTCAGGCTTTCAGGTTAATCAGGGAAGTGTTACTTGATTTCGCATTTCAACACCTACTACCTAAAGCCTGAGCAATGGGCAGTGTTACTCCAGGCACAGGGCTCCTAGTTCTAGGGAGTATAAGTAAGAGGGATTTGCAGCTAATAATATTTCTTTCCCAGGTGGAAATAATCCCAGATCCCAATCATTTTGTTAGCAAAAATTTGTGTGAAGGAACAGCACTCACACCAGTGAAGCAGGTGAGAGTGGGGAAGTGTGATCACACTCTGTGAATGCTTGTGTGCCTGCATGTTGAGAAAGACTTAGTAATCGAAAAAGTATCATCACTCAAAGGGCTCTGATATATCATTTCCCCAGTATGGATCAGTATTTATATACTTTTAATCAGGATCAAATTATAACTAGAAGATGGTTTATTGAATATGTATACATTCATAAAATTATATTGCCCTTATATCTTCATAACCACTTTATTTTTCTGAATTTCAATTACAGTAAAAATGTGGCCCAAAACATGCTGGGTTACTATGAGAGCAGCAGTACTGCCCTAGCCTCAGCACTGACCTCCAGGGACTTAGTGGAAGGCACATCTTTATGAAGCAGCAATTGGGAGTCTGAGTCCTGGACTATGTCCTTGGCTTAACTCTTTCTCCATCCCTAAGTCCAGCTCAGTGAGCACTGGTAAGTCACCAGACCTCTCTTAACCTTTGTGAAAAGTGGCTCTGAGGTGAGAACTTCAGGTTGGTCCAGTGTCACCTTTTGTGTGCACAGTTGTAGGTAAAGAAGGTGTCCAGGGTTTCTAGAAACCCAAGGGAGACCACTACTTCACATGCAGCAGGTGGCCCCTCTTACCTTGTCTGCCAAAATGGCAAGTGTTCTTTCCAGACCAGTGGCAGACCTGTCCTTGGCTGCCCTTGAGAGCCGCTCCGCATAGTAACTCACTTGGGTTTTCAGAGTGTTGATCTGAGCAATGATCTCCTTGGCTCTGATGATGTCCTGTGGTATGTAGATTATAGACTGACAGCCAGAAGATGTACTAGAAGGAATAACAAAAGACTCTAAGGGATTCTCTTGAATTGATGAGGATGGCAGTAACTTCCTAATCCCAAATCATGACTGACACAAAACGTATGTTAGGAAAAAGGGATGTTTTCCTAAACTAAACTACCTATTTATTCACAAAGGTAAATCTCAGCATACCCTTTCTGTCTGTAAGGTAGAAGCTTGAAATAGTAAAATACAGAGAGTTGGACAGTAGCGCAGAGGGTTAAGCACAGGTGGCGCAAAGTGCAAGGACTGGCGTAAGGATCCCAGTTTGAGCCCCCAGCTCCCCACCTGCAGGGAAGTCATTTCACAAGTGGTGAAGCAGGTCTGCAGATGTCTATCTTTCTCTCCCCCTCTGTCTTCCCCATCTTTCTAGATTTCTCCTTGTCCTATCCAACAATGACGACATCAATAACAACAATAATAACTACAACAATAAAACAATAAGGGCAACAATATTTTAAAGAAAATTTAAAGAAATAATAAAATAAAAAAAGTCTGTCTATGTTTGTATGTGTGTTTTTACCATATATAAGCTTATGTGTGTATGGATACTGAACCCAGTAACTACCCAAATGCTCACCATCTTTCACCTAAAGAACCCTTCTGTCAACTTCTAAGCAGTGCTGAAGTGGAGACACAGGGTCTGCCAACACTGCAAGTGTTTAAGACAATGCAAGTAGACTGCAGTGGGTGTTGAACTTTGCCTAAAAAACCTCACATTTTTCATTTAGCCCTCCAGAACTTTGAACTTTCTGTGCACACACCCACAATGTTCCTCCATTTCACAGCTGACCCCAGAGTCTTTAGAAAACTGCACTTCCAAGGAGATGAACAGAATATTCACTACAGAAGAGATCCAAAAGGCTAGCAAACAAATGAAAAATTGCTCCAGGTCACTGATTGTCAGAGAAATGAAAATAAAGACAACATTGAGATACCACCTCACTCCTGTGAGAATGGCATACATCAAAAAGGACAGCAGCAACAAATGCTAGAGAGGCTGTGGGGACAGAGGAACCCTTCTGCACTGCTGGCCTTCCATATGACCCAGTAATTCCTCTCCTGGGGATATACCCCAAGGACTCCATAACACCCAGCCAAAAAGATATGTGTACACCTATGTTCATAGCAGCACAATTCATAATAGCTAAAACCTGGAAGCAACCCAGGTGCCCAACAACAGATGAGTGACTGAGAAAGCTGTGATATGTATACACAATGGAATACTACGCAGCTATTAAGAACAATGAACCTGTGGTCCAGGAGGTGGCGCAGTGGATAAAGCATCAGACTCTGAAGCATGAGGTCCTGAGTTCAATCCCTGGCAGCACATGTACCAGAGTAATGTCTGGTTCTTTCTCTCTCTCTCTCTCTCTCTCTCTCTCTCTCTCTCTCCTTCTATCTTCATGAATAAATAAATAAAATCTTAAAAAAAAAAAAAAAAGAACAGGGAGGCGGAGCTACGAGCAGCAGATCGCTTTCTCTCCTCTCCTCTCCTCTCCTGGATCAACTAGGAATACCAAAGGAGACCACCCGGACCGAAACAAGACAGGACTAGAATGACCACAGAAACCCAGTAAATCACCCGTGAGTACAAACACGCGTGGCTGGTGACAGAGAGGAGAGAGGGGCCTAAGGAGAGATTAAGTGACTGCTAACAGTTCGACAGTTTGTCAGTGGAGACACCACCTCCAGTCTGCTCCACCAACAAGGGGACAGCTGAAGGGAGGAAAGGACTCCCCAGAGACTCACCAAGTACAACTCTGAGTCTCCATTGCTACTACCCTCAGAATCTGGAGCAGCAACAGGGAGGGACAACAGGGGACAGAGATCTAACTGGGAAACTCACGAGAAGACCTATACCTCGGTGGCATAGCTGAAGGGCTATGAAAGTCTCTTTGTATAACCACTGGATTATCTCTGCCACACCCTGCTTTATCTCTTGGTCAGGAGTCACTGATTAAGCCAAGAAGCCTATTGATAGTTTAAAAGCCCTCAGGCTACCATAGCCTACAGGGGAAAAAAAAAAGGCTTTTACACCACTGAACTCCAACTCAGGGATTGAAAAAACTGTTAACTTATATAAAATGGTTAAAACAACAAGAAAAAATAATGGAGACTCCAACCAGGACAAGAGTCCAGCTAAAAGTCCTCCAGAGGGCGAAGCACAAAACAACGAGTTCAACATCCAAACATTAGCTAAGGAAATAATAACAGGAGTGAGTAAAGAATTTGAAAAAATTGTAATCAGAACTGCAGGAACAACAAATGAGAATATGGAAGAAAATTCTAATAATCTCATGGTTATTAGAGAGCTGAAAGCTGAAATTGCTGAGCTAAGAAGGCAACTAGCTGAACAAGCTAAAACAGTATCAGAGCAGGGCAACAAAATATATGAACTCCAGAAAGCAGTAGAGGGCAGAGAGAATAGAATCAATGAGGCTGAAGACAGAATTAGCAAGATTGAGGATGAATTAGAGACAACTAAAAAAGAAGTAAGAGATCTCAAAAAGAGATTAAGAGATGCTGAAAACAACAACAGAGTCCTATGGGATGACTTCAAAAGAAACAATATACGCATTATTGGCTTACCAGAGGAAGAAAGACAAGGGGAGGAAGAAAGCGTTCTCCAGGCCATAATAGCTGAAAATTTCTCTAGTCTAGACAACACCAAAGACATAAAGATTCAAGAAGCCCAGAGGGTCCCAAACAAAATTAACCCAGACCTAAAGACACCAAGACATGTCATACTTAGATTGGAAAGGAATAAGGATAAAGAAAGGATCCTGAAGGCTGCAAGAGAAAAAAAAAGAGTCACCTACAAAGGAAAACCCATAAGATTAGCAGCAGACTTCTCCATACAAACACTACAGGCCAGAAGAGAATGGCAAGATATCTATCGAGTGCTCAATGAGAAAGGCTTTCAGCCAAGAATACTATATCCTGCTAGATTGTCATTCAGACTAGATGGAAGCATCAAAACCTTCTCAGACAAGCAACAGTTGAAGGAAGCAACCATCACCAAGCCTGCCTTGAAAGAAGTTCTGAAAGGTTTCCTATAAACAACCAGACCACCACAAATAGAACATATATCAAAACACTCTAAAAATCTACAAGAATGGCGTTAAAATATCTTCAATCTTTGATATCAATAAATGTGAATGGCCTGAATTCACCTATTAAAAGACACAGAGTAGGAAGATGGATCAGAAAACACAACCCAACAATATGTTGTCTACAGGAAACTCACCTAACGCAACAAGACAAGCACAGACTTAAAGTGAAAGGATGGAAAACTATCATTCAAGCCAATGGCCCACAAAAAAGGGCAGGAACAGCTATTCTCATATCTGACATGATAGACTTTAAAATAGATAAGATTAAAAAAGATAGGAATGGACACTACTTAATGCTCAGAGGATCAGTCAATCAAGAGGACTTAACAATTATTAATATCTATGCACCCAATGAGAAGCCATCTAAATACATCAAACATCTACTGAAAGAGCTACAGCAATATATTAACAGTAACACAATCATAGTAGGGGACTTCAACACCCCACTCTCTCAACTTGACAGATCATCCAGGAAGAAAATCAGTAAAGACATAAGGGAGCTAAATGAAGAGATAGATAAACTAGAACTATTGGACATTTTCAGAGTCATTCATCCCAAGAAACTGGAATACACATTTTACTCAAATCCACATGGATCATTCTCAAGGATAGACCATATGTTAGGCCACAAAGACAGCATCAGCCTATTCAAGAGCACAGAAATCATCCCAAGCATCTTCTCAGACCACAGTGGAATTAAACTAACACTTAACAATCAACAAAAGATTAGTAACAGTACCAAAATGTGGAAGCTCAACAGTACACTTCTTAACAACTTCTGGGTCAAAGAGGAAATCAAGGAAGAAATCAAAATGTTTCGAGAGTTCAATGAAAATGAAGACACAAGCTATCAAAATATTTGGGACACAGCTAAAGCAGTCCTAAGAGGGAAGTTCATAGCTATACAAGCACACATTAGGAAACAAGAAAAGGCACAAATAAACAGCCTGACTGCACATCTTAAAGACCTAGAAGAAGAACAACAAAGGAACCCTAAAGCAACCAGAAGGACAGAAATTACTAAAGTTAGGGCAGAAATAAATAACATTGAGAATAGGAAAACCATACAAAAGATCAATGAAAGTAAATGTTGGTTCTTCGAAAGAGTAAACAAAATCGACAAACCTTTAGCCAGACTCACAAAACAAAAAAGGGAGAAGACCCAAATAAATCGGATAGTAAATGAAAGAGGAGATATCACAACAGACACTGCAGAAATTCAACATATCATGCGAGGCTTCTATGAACAACTATATGCCACCAAGTTAGAGAACCTGGAAGAAATGAATGATTTCCTAGATACCTACCAACTTCCAAAACTAAGTAAAGAGGAAGTGGATAACATGACCAGGCCCATCACAGCTAATGAAATTGAAACAGTTATCAAAAATCTTCCCAAAAATAAAAGTCCTGGACCAGATGGTTTTACAAATGAATTCTACAAAACTTTCAAAGAAGAACTAATACCTCTACTTTTAAAAGTCTTCCAGAAGATTGAAGACACTGGAATACTCCCTGCCAGCTTCTATGAAGCCAACATCACCCTGATACCAAAAGCAGACAGGGACACAACCAAAAAAGAAAACTACAGACCAATATCTCTGATGAACATAGATGCGAAAATATTGAACAAAATTCTAGCCAACCGGATACAGCAGTATATCAAAAAAATTGTTCATCATGACCAAGTGGGGTTTATCCCAGGCATGCAAGGTTGGTTTAATATACGTAAATCAATCAATGTGATCCACTACATCAACAAAAGCAAGACCAAAAACCACATGGTCATATAAATAGATGCAGAGAAAGCCTTTGACAAAATACAACATCCCTTTATGATCAAAACACTACAAAAAATAGGAATAGATGGAAAATTCCTGAAGATAGTGGAGTCTATATATAGCAAACCTACAGCCAACATCATACTCAATGGTGAAAAACTGGAAGCATTTCCCCCTCAGATCAGGTACTAGACAGGGCTGCCCACTATCACCATTACTATTCAACATAGTGTTGGAAGTTCTTGCCATAGCAATCAGGCAGGAGCAAGGAATTAAAGGAATACAGATTGGAAGAGAAGAAGTCAAACTCTCCTTATTTGCAGATGACATGATAGTATACATGGAAAAACCTAAGGAATCTAGCAAGAAGCTTTTGGAAATCATCAGGCAATACAGTAATGTGTCAGGCTATAAAATTAACATTCAAAAGTCAGTGGCATTCCTCTATGCAAACACTAAGTTAGAAGAAATTGAAATCCAGAAATCAGTTCCTTTTTCTATAGCAACAAAAACAATAAAATATCTAGGAATAAACCTAACCAAAGAAGTGAAAGACTTGTATACTGAAAATTATGAGTCACTACTCAAAGAAATTGAAAAAGACACAAAGAAGTGGAAAGATATTCCATGCTCATGGGTTGGAAGAATTAACATCATCAAAATGAATATATTACCCAGAGCCATCTACAAATTTAATGCTATCCCCATCAAGATCCCAAGCACATTTTTTAGGAGAATAGATCAAATGCTACAAATGTTTATCTGGAACCAGAAAAGACCTAGAATTGCCAAAACAATCTTGAGAAAAAAGAACAGAACCGGAGGCATCACACTGCCAGATCTCAAACTATATTATAGGGCCATTGTCATCAAAACTGCTTGGTACTGGAACATGAACAGACACACTGACCAGTGGAATAGAATTGAGAGCCCAGAAATGAGGCCCCACACCTATGGACATCTAATCTTTGACAAAGGGGCCCAGACTATTATATGGGGGAAACAGAGTCTCTTCAACAAATGGTGTTGGAAACAATGGGTTGAAACATGCAGAAGAATGAAGCTGAATCACTGTATTTCACCAAATACAAAAGTAAATTCCAAGTGGATCAAGGACTTGGATGTTAGACCAGAAACTATCAGATACTTAGAGGAAAATATTGGCAGAACTTTTTTCCGCATAAATTTTAAAGACATTTTCAATGAAACGAATCCAATTACAAGGAAGACTAAGGCAAGTATAAACCTATGGGACTACATCAAATTAAAAAGCTTCTTCACAGCAAAAGAAACCACTACCCAAATCAAGAGACCCCTCACAGAATGGGAGAAGATCTTTACATGCCATACATCAGATAAGAGTTTAATAACCAACATATATAAAGAGCTTACCAGACTCAACAACAAGACAACAAATAACCCCATCCAAAAATGGGGGGAGGAATTGGACAGAATATTCACCACAGAAGAGATCCAAAAGGCCGAGAAACACATGAAAAAATGCTCCAAGTCTCTGATTGTCAGAGAAATGCAAATCAAGACAACAATGAGATATCACTTCACTCCTGTGAGAATGTCACACATCAGAAAAGGTAACAGCAGCAAATGCTGGAGAGGGTGTGGGGTCAAAGGAACCCTCCTGCACTGCTGGTGGGAATGTCAATTGGTCCAACCTCTGTGGAGAACAGTCTGGAGAACTCTCAGAAGGCTAGAAATGGACCTACCCTATGACCCTGCAATTCCCCTCCTGGGGATATATCCTAAGGAACCCAACACATCCATCCAAAAAGATCTGTGTACACATATGTTCTTGGCAGCACAATTTGTAATAGCCAAAACCTGGAAGCAACCCAGGTGTCCAACAACAGATGAGTGGCTGAGCAAGTTGTGGTATATATACACAATGGAATACTACTCAGCTGTAAAAAATGGTGACTTCACCGTTTTCAGCCGATCTTGGATGGACCTTGAAAAAATCATGTTGAGTGAAATAAGTCAGAAACAGAAGGATGAATATGGGATGATCTCACTCTCAGGCCGAAGTTGAAAAACAAGAGTAGAAAAGAAAACACAAGTCGAACCTGAAATGGAATTGGAGTATTACACCAAAGTAAAAGACTCTGGGGTGGGTGGGTGGGTGGGGAGAATACAGGTCCATGAAAAATGATGAATGAAATAGTGGGGGTTGTATTGCTAAATGGGAATCTGGGGAATGTTATGCATGTAAAAAAAAAAAAAGAAGTAGAAACGCAAAGCAGAAATTGACTGAGTTTGGAGTATGGCACCAAAGTAAGAAAGCAGAAGTATACTAGAGTTTGCAGTGAGTACCTCCCTAATACTTCCTCTCCACTTTTCCAAGCTTTGGGTCCATGATTGCTCAACAATTTGTATGGCTTTGTAGGTTAACTCTCTTTTCAGTCACCAGGTTCCAGGTGTCATCAGGATGCCGGCCAGACTTCCCTGGATTGAAGACACCACCAATGTGTCCTGGAGCTCAGCTTCCCCAGAGACCCATCCTACTAGGGAAAGAGAGAGGCAGACTGGGAGTATGGACCGACCAGTCAACGCCCATGTTCAGCGAGGAAGCAATTACAGAAGCCAGACCTTCTACCTTCTGCAACCCTCAATGACCCTGGGTCCATGCTCCCAGAGGGATAGAGAATGGGAAAGCTATCGGGGGAGGGGGTGGGATATGGAGATTGGGCGGTGGGAATTGTGTGGAGTTGTACCCCTCCTACCTTATGGTTTTGTTAATTAATCCTTTCTTTAATTAAAAAAAAAAAAAAAAAAAAGAACAATGAACCCACCCCACCTTCTCTGACCTATCTTGGGTGGAGCTAGAAGGAATTATGTTGAGTGAGCTAAGTCAGAAAGATAAAGATGAGTATGGAATGATCCCACTCATAAACAGAAGTTGAAAGAGAATAAACAGAAAGGGAAACTCAAAGCAGGATCTGACTAAATTTGGAGTAGGGCACCAAAGTAAAAACCCTGGGTTGAGGGTGGGAGTGGATGTTCAGCTTCATGGGGCTGGGGGGGGGGGGTGCATAGGGAAGGGGAAGGGATGAAACACAGTCTTTTGGTAGTGGGAATGGTGTTTATGTCCACTCTTATTAATTTGTAGTCATATAAATCATTAAGTAATATGAGAGGGGAAAAACTGATTGAATGTCTCAAAGTTTTTAAAGCACAGACTGAGTCTTTTTAATACATAGGCTGAGTCTTTGATATGTTGACCCTCTTAAAAGCTTAGTCCAGGGAGAACAGAAGCAACCAGTGGCATAGCTATATACAAATAATGTCAAAGGACATAAAATATGGTGATGGTGTGTATGATATAGCAAATCCTAACAAAGGGATTTTTCAAAGTTAACCTAATTGCCAAACAATGTGATTATAGCAGTAACTATCTATTGTCTTCTTCTTCTTCTTCTTTTTTGCCTCCAGGGTTATTGCTGGGGCTTGGTGCCTACACCATGAATCCACTGCTCCTGGAGGCCATTTTTCCCCTTTTTTGCCCTTGTTGTTGTAACCTTGTTGTGGTTATTACTGTTACTGTTGATAGGACAGAGAGAAATGGAGAGAGGAGGGGAAGACAGAGAGGGGGAGAGAACGACTAGACACCTACAGACCTGCTTCACAGCTGTGAAGCGACTCCCCTGCAGGTGGGGAGCCAGGGGCTCAAACCGGGATCCTTCCGCCAGTCCTTGCGCTTTGAGCCAAGTGCACTTAACACACTGTGCCACTGCCCAACCCCCTCTATTGTCTTCTTAAACCCTAAGACATCAGGAACCACCTGCTGCCTCTTTAGAGCCTGTATTTCCCCCAGTCCTGGAACCTCTGGGGTGGCTCACTTTCCTGCATACTTCTCTCAAGTCATACCAACTGATGTTGCATCCACCAGTCCCAACCTAATCAATACAAGTACCACCTTAGCATGCTTCACTTCAGACTGTGTCTAGAGATGTCAGGCGTGGAATGTCAACCCTTCACCCTCATTACTCAGGTTCCAGATGCTAGCATGATGCCGACCAGACTTCCCTGGACAGACAACCCCACCAATGTGTCCTGAAGTCACTTCCCCAGAGTCCTTCCCCACTAGAGAAAGAGAGAGACAGGCTGGGAGTATGGATTGACCTGTCAACGCCCATGTTCAGCAGGGAATCAATTGCATAAGCCAGGCTTTCAACCTTATGCATCCCACAGTAACCTTGAGTCCATACTCCCAGAGGGTTAAAGAATAGGAAGGAGAAGGGATGGGATACAAAGTTCTGGTGGTGGAAATTGTGTGAAGTTGTATCCCTCTTATCCTATGGTTTTGTCAATGTTTCCTTTTTATAAATAAAAATTAAAAAATTTTTAAAAGGACAAAAAAAAAAAAAAAGAAAGAAAACTGTACTTCCTTCCCCTCCCCCATGCTTCAGAACCCCTATAATTTAAAAAGAATGTTCTATCAGTTGAAGAGGAGATGGAGAATATGCCAAGACAGAGGCCAGGTATGGACACTTCAGTGGCTTTGAAAACCTGTTTTTTCCTTCTTTCCTGCCACTTCATTACTAAGCAATGGATCTCAGGCTCTGATGTCAAAGGAACAGTCTGTCCAAACAAACTCAGCCTCTGGAGAGTCAACCCCACACTCCTGGCTGTATATGTGTTTGATACTTCTGGATGAGATGAGATAGCTTGTGTCTCTCAGGTAAGTTCCAAAATCAACCTTACATTAAAAATCAATTCTCCAGACCACCTAAGTAAACTGAGGAAAGCAGGGAAGTATAAGGGCCCCACTACAGAGCTACCCTTCTAGATTTGATGCTGTGAGCTCCAGACAGAAAAGAATCTGTAATGAGAATACAACTGTTCTGAGATGCTTCCTCAACATCTTACTGTATGGCAAAAACTGCTCACACTCCGAATCAGGACATCTAACCAGTTCTCTCCAGCTCTTGCTTCCTTATGAGCTGGGAAGGACTGTGATGTCCCACCCCCTGAAATATTTCTAGAATCTGAAATAAATCTTATGACTTAACTTCATTTGTAGGAGTGGAATGAAACTATGCCTTTAATCAAAATGACCTCATGGGTTTGTTTCACTTCCCAAGTGGGAGCTTGATGCTGCAGGAGCCACTTGCTGACCCCATGTGGGTGGATTGTGCCTCATCATCCAGCAGGTCTCAAGCTATGTTCTTAACATATTACCTATGCCTTCCCCCAACATGGTGTCCCATACTTGATGGGAGTAAGGAATCCTGCCTGGTCCCTTGGTCCCCTGCCTGGTCAAAGAACTGGCTTTTGAGTTTTGGAGAGAGGGGAGATGGTAAAGATCACACCCTTTGTCACTTCTCCTTGAGCTGAGGGATGAGGGGTAGAAAAGAACACATTCCCCAGTAGGCTCTTTCCAGGGTAACCTGAAGGAAGATCACCAAGAAACTGGCCAGAGAATAAACATGCAAAAACTGAAAACCAGAGCGTCCCAGAAAAACAACATTTTAAACCCACACACCACAATATAAAACGATGGATTTGCCAGAAGCTCATGCAGCAGATGCAATTAAGCCTGTGTGGTCTGACACTAGCCATTCCATAGCACAGTGTGCACATGACTATCTTCCAACCTGCAATCACTCTTCAAAATGAATAGCAACCTTTGAGAGGATTCCTTCTTAAAAATAAAACAAACTCATAATAGCATTGGACCCAATATTAACAGTACATATGTAATGTGCTTGGGGCATGTGATATACACATGTACATACAGATGGTGGTGCACATGCCAGTGCACACTGGAGAAAAGCAGCACCCCATGCCCATCCTGCGGGCTTATGGCTCATGTTCTAATAGTGGTCTGGGAGTTACACAGCAAGGTGAGAAAAAAATACATATTGTCCAGGGATGATCATGAAAATATGTAAGCATGTGTGCTCAGTTCTGAGAGAGGAGTACTGAAGTGGTCTAGGCTCTTAGGATATGAGGGTAACCCTCACTACTTCCAGTGGCAGATGTCTCCAGCAGAGCTGTGGGGCCCCTATGGTCCTTAAGCCTCACCAGTTCCCAGGTGGCAGCAGTTTCCAAAGGGCTGCAGGTTATCTTTCCAGAGACCTGGTTTAGGGCCTAGACAAGCACTGTGGGCACAAGTGAGGAGGGCTTCAGACAGTGGCACTAGCTGCCAGCTTATAATTCTCTGGTGGGAACTGTCACTTAATTATATTAATTCTTGGTATGCCCTCCAGGGGTAAAAGTGGCCCTAGTAACACAGTTTCTTCAGATCCATTTAAACTGGTGATATCATGAAATCTTAACTGAAAAGTTCTGGTTGAATCTCAATGGCCCCCCACTGAAGTGGCCTGAAATCCCAGCAGTGGATACCAATCTTCCTCATTCTGGAAGAAACAAAGCTGGGTTTTCTCTCAGTAAGAGCAGCAAAGACCTGTTGCCAGAGTTTGACTAGACAAGGAATCAGGCTATTCATTACCAAAGAACATTGCAGTTGGAAGTCTACAAGGCTGCAATGAGGAGCCAGGGTGGCACCAAGGGATGAAGCACCTGGGCGGGGGGGCACAGCACAGGCTTTCTCTGCATGAGAACAAGACTCAGACACTCTCTCCACAGACAGAAAACTCACCAACATTCCTCAAAACTGCTAAAGAAAAGAACCAAAATAAAGTATTAGTAGTCTGTTAGCAGACACCAAGTGCAGAACCAAAAAATTAAAAAGTCAAGTTACATTTTGTCAAAATACTTTAAATGTTATGTTGAGGTCCCAATTAGGGATAGGTACATGTGACAGCCCAACGTGGTTGTTCATTACAGCGACACTGTAACTCTGCTCAGGGCTCAGGGAAACATTTGAATGGAGAGCAAGTGATTCGAACATTTACAGGAAAGTTTGAATGACAGGAACCATTTTATAAGGTGGTTCTATAACATTAGTTAGGAATACAAGTGAAAAATTTTTATCATATTTGAAAAATATTTCTAAGGGCTGTACTGCTTACTCTGAATGGTGATTTGCCTGCTCCTGGGCAAGACTTGGGCCACAGGACTAGACACAGATTGGTCAGTTCAGCATTGCCCTTCACAAAACAAGCTGCCACTGAGGACAGCTCTCCCTCAGCAGCTCTCTGTGAGGCACCATGTCTCTTGGCGACACCTCACACATTCTTTGCAATGCCTTTCCTCATATGCCTACCCAATTATTTCCTACCTGGACAGTAGGTATGTACAGCTTCCTGAGCCTTTTGAAACTGGAACTACTGACACTACAGTTCTTTAGGGAAGGCAACAATCTCTTTCAGGCTTCACGCTTTTCCACTGATTGAACAGTGTCTCTAGCAGACAGCTGAGTCAGTGGATAGTTCATTTAAAGATCAGCTTTCAGGGTAGTTTTTAATTTGCTGTTCATTTTGCAGGGATGTGTTCTGGATAAGTGCCTTCATCACCCACCCAGCTTAGTTGCGCACACACACACGCGCGCACACACACACACACACACACACACACACACACACACACACACACACACACACACACAGCAGCACAGGGGCCACAAGACAGCTCCTCCAGCCACGCAGAAGCAGATTGGATGGCTGGATGTTTTTGCAGTCATATTTTTTTTTTTTTCAACCTAGAAAGCATCAGACAATTGTATGATGATCACTAACACCTTTAAATACTTACTGTTTCTTGGTCTCCTCAAATTTGTGCAGTTTTTTGCGGAGGCCTCCTGATTTAAAGCCTTGACAGTGTGCCGCTGGTGCTCCAATGGTGACAACATCATAGTTCTGATCTGAATGACAGAAAGCTCTCTCCATTACTCTGGGTTCAGGCTTGTGGACAAGTCAGCTGTAGGGATATACCTACAACTCTAGGATTCTGCCCCTCCAGTACACTGCCAAGCAGCCTGTAGCTCTCTTGGTCCCATATCTTAGACTGGTCAAGGGTCTCTAGAGCCCAGAAGCATCACAATGACAAAAATGGGTTCTAATGTCTCAAAAGGGAAGCTACACAGTTCTGGAGGCAACTACCTAGTAACACTCAGCTTCCATCCCTCATTCAGAAGGATAACAGGAAATCTCCTACCACAGAAACACAAAGAGAAACTGGAAGGAGAGGCAAGAGGAAGGAGTTTTGAGTTCTTAGTAAAGATGTTAAGAAAGGTCCATGTGACCTCTTATCCAAGCTTCCTAGCAGAACACATAGCAAAGTCTGGGGTAGATCAGGAACTGAGTACACAAAGAGAAAAGAAGTGAAGTGTGGTTCAGTAAGGGGCCAGGGAGTTACCTGATCCTCCATCATCTTGAACTCTCATCCTTTGTATGTGCAAATTTGTGGGAACAAATTCTAATTTTTTATCTGCTTTCAAACTGCTTGCTTTAAATGACGGACCTGATGAAAACAGAACATAAGGAAAAATCATTAGGTTGTATCCTGCATTCACAAATAGAATGTAGAGAGGGTGACACTCTGAGCAAGCAGATATAAAACTCTGAGCTGCCTGTGAACACATTTAATCTCCAGATAACGGGGCTGAGTTGGGGTGGGAATATGCACACTGACCAGAGGGTAAACACCATTTAGTTCTGGTTCCAGATGCTCACTTGGTGAATGGAACTTCAGAACTGCCTTCAGAAGGCTATGGAAATGATACTGTACCTTCGTGTTACTGAACTCTCAGCAGAAAGGTCTGACACAAAGACCTGATTCCATGCTGCATAGTGTCTGCACTTCCACAAAAAGCAAAAGGCCTTTGCCAGGCATAACCTGTTCCAACTCTGGGGATTGCTACTTAACATCTAAGAGAGTAGCCTGACTGTAGCACATCCCATTCTAAAAAGGTCTACCCAATATTCCAGATTTATCAAGAAGAAAAAATGCTTTATAGGATGCAATCTGGCCCTGGAGCACAAACTCTAACATGCTCCCTTGTTTACATGTGGTCATTATTCATGGTAGACACTTAGTTTTATAATTAAGTGAAGAACCACATGCCAAAGAAAAGAAAGGGATCACAAATCAAACTGGCAATCACGAAAGTGGGAAAAATAAACATGACAGGTAGTGAAGGAAAAAAGGACATTAATTTTGTCAGTAAGCAAAATGCTGACCAGCCCTTCTGTTTTGCATTTTGTCACCGTGGGATCACTATCTAGAGTCTCATGCACACAGGGTAACCACAGAGCTGCACTTTATTTTTTTTAATTATCTTTATTTATGTATTGGATAGAGACCGTCATAAATCAAGAGGGAAGGGAGGGATAGAGAGGGTGAAGGAGAGAGAGATACCTGCAGCCCTGCTTTACCACTTGTGAAGCTTTCCCCCTGCATGTGAGGACCGGGAGCTTGAACCAGGGTCCATGCGCATTTTAACATGTGCACTCAACCAGGTGCGCCACCACCCAGCCCCTAGAGCTGCACTTTAATAAGATTCTACTGAGAAGTGGGTGCACACTGACACTTGAGAAATTCTGCACTAAAAATGAGTTTCTGGCTGGGTAAATAGTTCTGCTAGCAGAGCATCAGACTTCATGCCTGAGGGCCTGCTTCAATGCCTAGCACCACAAGGAGCTCTGGTTTTTCTCTTTCTGTCCCAAGTGGCATTCCTTCTCTCATGTGTAATATATAAAATAAGTGTTTACGAAAAAGGTTCCTATCTTCTCAACTAAGAAGATCCAGCATGTTCCTAAGTTCCTTCGGCCAAACAGTGTTACTTCTCTTGGAAATCTATATAGGGGCTGAGCAGTGGTGTACCTGGGTTCAAGTCCCTAGTTCCTACCTATAGAGGGGAAGCTTTATAACCAGTGAAACACTGCTGCAGATATATCGTTCTCTTTGCCTTCATTCTCTACTTCCCTCTTAATATATCTCTCTCTATATATATACATCTAAAAAGTACACAAAACAAGCATACATATTCTCTCCCCCCCCCCCATCAGGCTAAACCCAGAGCACCATCATCTTGCCATTCTTACTGTATGAAGACTTTTCTCAGCTAAATTCATGGGCAGGTTGACACATCCTATGTCTATATCACACTATAATTTTGTGACTTTTCCCTAAGCCCCTCCCCAACCAGACCCTTTATGTAGAGGAAAAGATTCTCAAGACAGAGAACAGAGAAATAAAAAACCAAAAACGTCATTCCATTTGGAAAAGGAAGTAAGTGGTCTTTTAATGCTACTCTGAGTGTCTTGAAAGTAAACTATCTTTTAAGAAATAAAGACACACCATAGTGACCCAATTCCCTTTGAGAGTCTTAAAATGGAGAGTTCTGAGACTTCCAGAAGTGGGGCTACAGAGCAGCAGCAGCTGTGTATCTCTCCTCTCCTCTCCTGGGTCAACTAGGAATACCAAAGGAGACCACCTGGGACTGCAACAAGACAGGACTAGAACGATGTCAGGAACCCACCAAATCAACAGTGAGTGCGAACACGTGTTGCTCGTGGACAGAGAGGAGCCTAGGGAGAGATTAAGTGGCTGCGAACAGCCCAGCAGTTTACCAGTTGAGACACCACCTCTAGTCGGCTTCACCAAAAAAAAAGATGGCTGAAGGGAGGAGAGGACTCCCCTAAGACTCACCAAATACAACTGTGAGTATCCATTGCTATTGCCCTCAGAATCTGGAGCAACAGGGAGGAGTGCCTGTGCTGACACCAGGAGACAGAGAACTAACCCCAGGAAACTCCAGAGAAGATCTATACCTCTGTAGCTTTGAGGTGGGGCTGTGAGAGTCTCTTTGCATAACCACTGGATTACCTCTGCCACACCCTGCTTTATCAATTGGTCAGGAGTCAGTGATTAAGCTAAGAAGCATATTTATAGTTTAAAAGCCCTCAGGCTCCCATAGCCTACAGGGAAGAAAAAGAACAAAAGAGACTTTTAAGCCATGGAGTTCCAACTCAGGGTTTAAAATAATATTGAAAAAACTGTCAATTTCAACAACGGTGCACCCTTTAGTTACCTTACTTAGACACAAGTCAATCCAGGCAAGTGTGATAAGTAATTTGAAAAGTACTGAGAGAGGGACCTTATAACATACTATATAGAATGGTTAAGCCAACAAGAAGAAATATTGGAGAAATGAACCAGGACAAGAGTCCAGCTAAAAGCCACCAAAGGTTGAAGCACAAAATAATGAGGTCAACATCCAAACACTAGTTAAGGAAATAATCACAGGAGTGAGTAAAGAGTTTGATAGAAGTATCACCATAAATTCAGAAACAATAAATGAGACTCTGGAAGAAAACACTTATTATCTCAAGGTTATTAGAGAGCTGAAAACTGAAATAGCTGAGCTGAGAACACAACTAACTGAACAAGCTAAAACAGTATCAAAACAGGGTAAAAAAATAGATGAACTCCAGAAAGGAATAGAGGGAAGAGAGAATAGAATCAATGAGGTTGAAGACAGAATTAGCAAGATCAAGGACAAATTAGAGACAACTAAAAAAGAAGTAAGAGATCTCAAAAACAAATTAAAAGATTCTGAAAACAAAAACAGAGACCTATGGGATGACTTCAAAAGAAATAATATATGCATTATTGGCTTACCAGAAGAAGAAAGAGAGGGAGGGGAAGAAAGCATTCTTCAGGACACAATAGCTGAAGACTTCTATAGTCTAGACAACATCAAAGACATAAAGATTCAAGAAGCCCAGAAGGACTAATTCTGTCCCAAACAGAATTAACCCAAACATAAAGACACCAAGACACATCCTATTTAGAATGGAAAGGAATAAGGATAAAGAAAGAATCCTGAAAGTTGCAAGAGAAAAACAAAAAGTCACCTACAGAGGAAAGCCCACAAGATTGGCAATAGACTTCTCCACACAAACACTACAGGCCAGAAGAGAATGGCAAGATATCTATCCAGTGTTCAATGAGAAAGGTTTTCAACCAAGACTACTGTATCCTGCTAAACTGTCATTCAGACTAGATGGAGGCATAAAAATCTTCTCAGACAAGCAAAAGTTGAAAGAATCAACTATCACCAAGCCTGCCCTGAAAAAAGTTCTGAAAGGTCTCCTATAAACAGTCAGACCACCATAAATAGGCCATATATCAGAACACTCTAAAAATCTACAAGAATGGCATTAAAATGTCTTCAATCTTTTATATCAATAAATGTCAATGGCCTGAATTCACCTATTAAAAGGCACAGAGTAGGAAGATGGATCAGAAAACACAACACAACAATATGCTATCTACAGGAAACCCACCTAACTCAACAAGATAAACAGAGAATCAAAGTGAAAGGATGGAAAACTATCATACAAGTCAATGGCCCACAAAAAGGGGCAGAAACAGCTATTCTCATATCTGACATGATAGACTTTAAAATAAATAAAATTTAAAAAGATAGGTATGGATACTACTTAATGTTCAGTGGATCAGTCAATCAAGAGAACTTAACAATTATTAACATCTATGCACCCAATGAAAAGCCATCTAAATACATCAAAAATCTACTGAAAAAGCTACAGCAATATATTTCCAGCAACACAGTCATAGTAGGGGAATTCAACAGCCCACTCTCTCAGCTTGACAGATCATCCAAGCAGAAAATCAATAAAGATATGAAGAAGCTAAATGAGGAGATAGATAAACTAGAACTATTGGACATTTTCAGAGTCATTTACCCCAAGAAAATGGAATACACATTGTATTCAAGTCCACATGGGTCATTCTCAAGGATAGACTGACCATACGTTAGGCCACAAAAATAGCATCAGCAAATTCAAGAGCAATGAAATCATCCCAAGCATCTTCTCATACCACAGTGGAATTAAACTAACACTTAACAATCAACAAAAGATTAGGAAGAGTTCCAAAATGTGGAAGCCCAACAGTACACTATTTAACAACTATTGGGTCAAAGAGGAAATCAAGGAAGAAATCAAAACGTTTCGAGACTTCAATGAAAATGATGACACAAGCTATCAAATATTTGGGACACAGCTACGGCATTACTGAGAGGGAAATTCATAGCCATACAAGCACACATTTGGAAACAAGAAAAAACACAAATAAACAGCCTGATTGCAAACCTTAAAGACCTAGAAGGAGAAGAACAAAGGAAACCTAAAGCAACCAGAAGGACAGAAATAACTAAAGTAAGGGCAGAAATAAATAACATTGAAAATAAGAAAACCAAAAGATCAATGAAAGTAAATGTTGGTTCTTCAAAAGAGTGAACAAAATCAATAAATCTTTAGCCAGACTCACAAAATAGACCCAAATAAATCAGATCGTAAATGAAAGAGGAGATATCACAACAGACACCCCAGAAATTCAGCATATCCTGCGAATCTTCTATGAACAACTATATGCCATCAAGCTAGAGGACCTGGAAGAAATGGACGATTTCCTAGATACCTACCAACTTCCAAAATTAAATAAAGGGGAACTAGATAATCTGAACAGGCCCATTACAGCTAATGAAATTGAAACAGTTATCAAAAATCTTCCCCAAAATAAAAGTCCTAGCCCAGATGGTTTTACAAACGAATTCTACAAAACCTTCAAAGAAGAACTAATACCTCTACTTTTAAAAGTCTTCCAGAAAAGTGAAGACACAGGAATACTCCCAGCTTTTATGAAGCCAACATCACTGTGATACCAAAAGCACACAGGGACACAACCAAAAACGAAAACTACAGATCAATATCTCTTATGAACATATATGCTAAAATACTGAACAAAATTCTAGCCAACCAGATACAGCAGTATATTAAAAAGGTTGTTCATAATGACCAAGTGGGGTTTATCCCAGGCATGCAAGGTTGGTTTAATATACGTAAATCAATCAACATGATCCACTACATCAATAAAAGCAAGACCAAAAACCAAAAACATGGTCATATCAATAGATGCCGAGAACGCCTTTGACAAAATACAACATCCCTTTATGATCAAAACACTACAAAAAATGGGAATAGATGGGAAATTCCTCAAGATAGTGGAGTCTCTATATAGCAAACCTACAGCCAACATCATATTCAATGGTGAAAAACTGGAAGCATTTCCCCTCAGATCAGGTACTAGATAGGGCTGCCCACTATCACCATTATTATTCGACATAGTGTTGGAAGTTCTTGCCATAGCAATCAGGCAGGAGCAAGGAATTCAAGGTATACAGATTGGAAGAGAAGAAGTCAAACTCTCCCTATTTGCAGATGACATGATAGTATACATAGAAAAACCTAAGGAATCCAGCAAGAAGCTTTTGGAAATCATCAGGCAATACAGTAAGGTGTCAGGCTACTAAATTAACATACAAAAGTCAGTGGCATTCCTCTATGCTAACACTAAGTTAGAAGAAGTTGAAATCCAGAAGTCAATTCCTTTTTACTATAGGAACAAAAACAATAAGATAGCTAGGAATAAACCTAACCAAAGAAGTGAAAGATTTGTATACTGAAAATTATGAGTCACTACTCAAGGAAATTGAAAAAAACACAAAGAAGTGGAAAGATATTTCATGTTCATGGGTTGGAAGAATTAACATCATCAAAATGAATATATGACCCAGAGCCATCTACAAATTCAATGTTATCCCCATCAAGATCCCAACCACATTTTTAGGAGAATAGAACAAATGCTACAAATGTTTATCTGGAACCAGAAAAGACCTAGAATTGCCAAAACAATCTTGAGAAGAAAGAACAGAACTGGAAGCATCACACTCCCAGATCTCAAATTGTATTATAGGGCCGTTGTCATCAAAACTACTTGGTACTGTAACATGAATAGGCACACTGACCAGTGGAATAGAACTGAGAGCCCAGAAGTAAGCCCCCACACCTATGGATATCTAATCTTTGACAAAGGTGCCCAGACTATTAAATGAGAAAAGCAGAATCTATTCAACAAATGGTGGTGGAAAAAAATGTGTTGAAACATGCAGAAGAATGAAACTGAACCAGTATATTTCACCAAATACAAAAGTAAATTCCAAGTAGAACAAGGACTTGGATGTTAGACCACAAACTATCACATACTTAGAGGAAAATATTAGAAGAACTCTTTTCCGCAAAAATTTTAAAGACATCTTCAATGAAACGAAATCCAATTACAAAGAAGACTGAGGCAAGCATAAACCGATGGGAATACATCAAATTAAAAATCTTCTACATAGCAAAAGAAACCACTACCCAAACCAAGAAGAGACCCCTCACAGAATGGGAGAAGATCTTTACAGGCTAATAACCGAAATACATAAAGAGCTTGCCAAACTCAACAAGAAAACAAATAACCCTATCCAAAAATAAGGGGTGAACATGGACAGAACATTCACCACAGAAGAGATCCAAAAGACCAAGAAACACATGAAAAAATGCTCCAAGTCTTTGGTTGTCAGAGAAATGCAAATAAAGACAGCAATGAGATACCACTTCACTCCTGAGAGAATGTCATACATCAGAAAAGGTGACAGCAGCAAATGCTGGAGATGTTGTGGGGTCAAAGGAACCCTCCTGCACTGCTGGTCGGAATGTAAGTTGGTCCAACCTCTGTGGAGAACTGTCTGGAGAACTCTCAGAAGGCTAGAAATGGACCTACCCACTGACCCTGCAGTTCCTCTCCTGGAGATATATCCTAAGGAACCCAACACACCCATCCAAAAAGATCTATGTACACATATGTTCTTAGCAGCACAATTTACAACAGCCAAAACCTGGAAGCATCCCAGGTGTTGAACAACAGATGAGTGGCTGAGCAAGTTGTGGTCTATATACACAACGGAATACTACTCAGCTATAAAAAATGGTGACTTCACCATTTTCAGCCGATCTTGGATGTCCTTGAAAAATGCATGTTAAGTGAAATAAGTCAGAAACAGAAGGATGAATATGGGATGATCTCATTCTCAGGCAGAAGTTGAAAAACAAGATCAGAAGAGAAAACACAAGTAGAACCTGAACTGGAATTGGCACGTTGAACCAAAGTAAAATACTCTGTGGTGGGTGTGTGGGGAGAATACAGGTCCAAAAAGGATGACAGAGGGCCTAGTGGGGATTGTATTGTTACATGGAAAACTGGGAAATGTTATGCTTGTACAAACTATTGTATTTACTGTTGAATGTAAAACATTTATTCCCCAGTAAAGAAATTTAAAAAAAAAAAAAAAAAGAATGGAGCAGTCCACCCATACAATGCTCGTGTACAAGACAAATATTAACTGAATATTTAAACTGGAAAATAAAGAAAAGCACTTTGTCTTAAGGCAAACGGCCTTTTATAGTTTTACAGATACTGTACCAACATGAAGAAATAACATAAGCCAACAGTCTCTCTAGAATATCATCCTACAGTAGTTGTTTGAGCAGGTAAAACTATAGAAGGAATTTTCAATGCAATTCACATATTGTCTTCTTTTTCTTTTCCACAGATCGTCTTCTTAATTAAAATCATAAAAAAATCCTCATTTTTGGGAGTCGGGCTGTAGCACAGTGGGTTAAGCGCAGGTGGCGCAAAGCACAAGGGCCGGCATAAGGATCCCGGTTTGAACCCCGGCTCCCCACCTGCAGGGGAGTCGCTTCACAGGCGGTGAAGCAGGTCTGCAGGTGTCTATCTTTCTCTCCTCCTCTCTGTCTTCCCCTCCTCTCTCCATTTCTCTCTGTCCTATCCAACAATGACGACAACAACAATAATAACTACAACAATAAAAAAAAACAAGGGCAAAAAAAAGGGAATAAATAAAAAAATAAAAAAAAAAAAAATCCTCATTTTTGAAGGGATTCACACTTACGTGAGACTCTATTAGAGCTATCTGTCAGTTTAAGTATCTGAACAACCTTGGCTCCAAATTTCTAGTCAGAAAATTGACAATATGCATATCAACACAATGAAATCCTGCACACACCTTTGTACTGATGGAGGTCAGTCAGGTTCTCCTGGTATGTGAGAATGATAGTCTGGTACTGAGTGACGATCTGACGCCGGAGGCTCTCCCAGCAAGGGGACAGCTCCCCCAACTCCTCCAGTTCACATACTCTGCAATCAAGACACACATAGTTCAGACCCTGGAGCTGACTCATTTCCCTGGAGAAGTATGGGTGTATTAACTAGAAAAACAAACTATACATATAAGTATCACAGGTGCCTCAGGAAGGCTCAGGGCAATAGTTACACTGTAAGTCTAAAGGACAGGCATGGGAAAGGATGACAAACCAGTCCAGGAAGGATATCTGTGGGAAGAGCATATCACTGACATGTAGAAAAGTGCAAAAAAGCTTTTAAAGGAAACTCAGTCAAACATTCAGGGGAAACTAAGTGGAGGAGAAAGACGCTACGGGGAAGTTCATTATCCACACAGATTACACAGGTCAAGGCTTGCACTGTAGTAGCGAACACAGCTCAGAGGCCATCTCTAACACACCTAGCTACCCTCAGAGATGTTATAAGGTCATTCCCCACTGCTTCCCAGGTTCTGGTCAGGTCAGGACTTTCTGTTTCCCTTTGAGAGTAGAGTTGCTGCATATAAAACTATTTAGCTGCAGTCTACACAATGTGGTTCATCCCAGCTGTGTTCTATCACCTATGCTGCAGCAATCTTGGCCTCTCTGCTCCAACAGCTTCTTTGCTGGGGCAGGGAAAGACTTTCATGCTTGAGGCTCTAAAGTCCCAGGTTCAATCCTCCTTCCCACCCACTCCCCCACCCTCCCAGTCATAACTGTGCTGTGCCTTGGTTAAAAAACAAAACAATGAACTTCTTTCTGGGTATGGGATACAAGTAGTATGAACTGGCACTTTGCCTGTTTTTCCTTTTGCTGTCTATGTAAGCAATGAACAACCTAGATTTAAATGTAGCATGGAAGTAGTTGTAAGGGAAGGAAAGAAAGGGGTTTGTTTTGTTTTTATATTTATTTCATAAACCATAGAGAAATTGAGAGGGGAATGAGAGATAGGAAGAGGGAAAGAGAGACCTGTAGCACTGCTTCACCACTAGTGAAGTCTCCTCCCCTTCAGGTGAGAACCTGGGCCCTGAACATGGTAATGTGTGTCCTCAACCAGATGTGTTACTGTCTGTCCCCCAAAAAAATATCTGAAAAAGCGAGGCAGAACTAAGATAAGTAACTAATAGGGTCTTTTTCCTTCATCTCCACAACAACAGATAAGGCACACTATACATGGAAAGCCCTGCACAGAAATGGGTTTAGATCTCAGAGAAACTTACACAGCCAGGGACAAAAGCCAGCATACAGCAACATCTAGGACACAGACATTTACTTATAAATGGCAAAAAGCCACTTCACACAACAATAAGCCACAATAAATAATAGAACTACAGAGTTAACAAAATAGCTCACACTTGGATAGTGTGCTACCCAGGTTTAAGACTGGCCATTACCTTGCTGGAGAAAGCTTGAATGCAGTAGTAGTGCTCTAATCCAGTCTCAGTCAGAGTCAGTCAGTCAGTCAGTCAGTCAGTGTCTCTCTCTCTCTCTCTCTCTCTCTCTCTCCCTCTCTCTCTCTCTCTCTGCCACCAAATTTATTGCCTAGAGCTTAGTACCTTCATCACTTCCAATGGCCATTTTTTCCTTTTTTTTTTTTTTCCTTTCTTCTTTCTGCTATTTGTAGGACAGAAATAAACTGAGAGTGTGGGAGAGAGAAAGAGAGACAGCTGTGGCAGTGCTTCACCACTCATGAAGCTTACCTACTGAATGTGGGGATTAAGGGACTGAATCAGGACCCTTGTGCATGGTAACGTGTGTGCTCAATGAGGTGCACTACTACCTGGCACCCAGCCTTTCATTCTCCCTCACTGTTTCTGGAAAAAAAAAAATAGTCTGCAGCAGCTATGACAAAGGAGGGTGATGAGAAGAGACCCATAAGACAGAGAACTTCACTGGATAAATACAGGGAAAATTAAACTAAAACCCTAACACCCAAAGCCCTTACAATTTTATGTGACAACTTTACAACATGGAGAAATAGTATTTACAATGGCAACCTTCTTTCTCTACAACAGTAGCAGCATGGAAGCAGCAATACTGAAATTCAGTTTCAATAATAATAATAATAATAGACTTTGGGAAGGTGTTAAAGGTGGTAAGCTGGGGAGAAGTGTTCCTAGTCAGCATGCCATGTCCTTGCAACCTCAAACTTCTAGTCATTACCCAGGCTGGCATAAGCTTAATGCTATGCTCAGCCAGGCATTTGTGACTGAATCCCATGCCACTGCCAAGATATGCTCAAACAGATACTGGCTCTGGTCCTCACAGACCATCAGTCATAATGGGAAGTCAGAGGAAATCTGAATCCCATGCCACTGCCAAGATATGCTCAAACAGATACTGGCTCTGGTCCTCACAGACCATCAGTCATAATGGGAAGTCAGAGGAAATCACCCACAATTATAGACAACAGACTAAATACTAGGTTGCCAGATAAGCCATAATGTATTTTTTCTGTTTTTCTATGTAAAAATACATCATGACTCTTCCAATAACCCAATAAAACCTAAATTCAAAAAAGCTAAATAATAATAATAATCTTCCTATTAAAAAAAAACTTCAAAGCCATGGTTCTAAAGAGGCTCAATGAACTTCTATGTAAGAAAACCTTAACAAAGTCCAAGAAGCTATAAAAGAGAAAAATATATATATATTAGAGAAGAATATCAACAGTAAGACAGAAGCCAAAGGTATAAGTGGTAGTTGGAAGATATGGCAGAGGAAACCCTTTAAAAAAAGTGAACAGAGGGGGCCAGGTGGTGGCAAACCTGATTGAGTGCATATGTTAAAGTGCTCAAGGACCTGGGTTCAAGCCCCCAACCCCCACTTACAGGGGGGAAGCTTTGCAAGTGGTAAAGCAGTGCTGCAGGTGTCTGTCTCTCTCCTACTCTCTCAATTTCTGGCTGTCTCTATCTCTTAAATAAAGGTAATAATTTAAAAAAGTAAAAAGAGAATGTCTAAAATAAATGAAGTTATGGAACAATATCAAGAGGGATAATAATCAAGTCTAAGCACTTCCAGAAGGAAAGCACAGAGTTCTTATTTGAATAAATATTAGCTGTGAATTTCTTCAAACTGTAGTAGGTAGACAATCAGATGCAGGAATCTCTAAGACTGCCAAGAGTTTAAAAAAAAAATCAAATAAACTCATCAAGTCACATAATTAAATAGAAAAGATGATAAATCTTCAATGATAAAAAAAGAATGTTAGGGAGCTGGGCAGTAGTGCAGTGGGTTAAGCACACATTGTGCAAAGCACAAGGGCTGGCGAATGGATCCCGGTTCAAGCCTCCAGCTCCCAACTCACAAATGGTGAAGCAGGTCTGCAGGTATCTTTCTCTCCTCCTTTGTCTTCCCCTCCTCTCTTCATTTCTCTCTGTCCTATCCAACAACAACAGCTATGACAACAATAACAACTACAACAAGCACAACAACAAGGGCAACAAAATGGAAAAAACAGCCTCCATGAGCAATGGATTCGTAGTGCAGGCACCGAACCCCAGCAATAACCCTGGAGACAAAATAAATAAATAAAAAATAAGAGAATTTTAAAAGCAACTAGAGAAAAGAAAAGAACCATCTATAAGGGGACTCCCATAAGATTTCTCTAAAGGCTAGAAAGAGCTAGAAAGAAATATTCAAAGTTTTACATGGAAAGACCTCCACCCAATGACCTTATTTATTTGTAGCCAACTGAACTCAGGGCTCCAGTCTGTTCTTGAGCAGAAGTCCTACTACTATGCTGTTTCCATGGGTGACTTATCTCTATAGAAGTCTTTAAACAGTGTTTCACCTACCTGTTCTCACTTCAGGTGTCAGATTAATGTCACCATCTCATAGAGACCTGCTAAACGACCCTTATCCTTCTCCTGTCCTTTATAATTTGTACATATCACAGACGTATCTGGGGCTCTGTGTATGGCCTCTGAATCTGTGTTAGTGGCTGCCTCCCACCATTCTTTTAGCCCACCAAGAAGCCTGTCCAAATATACTTAGCATAGTACTTGCCAAGTGGCTGGTATAAAAACAACAATAAGAAAAAATAGTGAATGCCAAAATAATTGTTCAATGAATTCAGTTTTGTGATTGGGGATTTGGCTCAGCAGTTAAAGTTCAAGATTCATAGGTATGTGGCTCTGAGTTCAATCCCTGACAATGCATCTCAAGAATGGTGCTCTGGCTCTCTTAAACTCTTGAATTTAGATTTTGAAAAATGAATGCTCTCATAGAATCCTGGAAAGTTATATCATAGTTAAAAGTTATAATATGGAGACTAAAAGATATAGAGAAAAATAGATTGCAGTTATAGCATATACAGATATGCACACACTTATATGTGCACATAAACATTTAGATATATGCCAATACATTATATACAGAGAAAACTAATTTTTTAAATAAAATAACTCTACAAAACATGTACTGAGAGAGAAAGCAGTCCACTGAATTACTCTTACCAAATGTCAGTTTCAACGTTTTTCAAGAAAAAAGTAAAAACAATACTGCTTATGTTAAAACAGTAGGAATCTAGCATCAGTGTTCATTTGTTTTTGTGTTGTTTTTTTAACCCTGTCCCTGCAATTGTTATCTATGATATACACTGCTTTGAGAAAAGGGGTGTAGAGATAGTGAGCACTGAGAGTTGGCCACACACTGGGTATTTGAGGCACAGTCTTGTGAAGTCCTGACACAGGAAGCCTATGACACAGATGAACACACTGAAGCTTTGCAATCTCAGCCCTGAGAGTAGGCACATGGCAGGTTGGCTGTGCTGCCTGGCTTAACAAATGCCAGTCTAGAAAGCTCAGAGCTCTGAGCTTTCTAGACTTGAGTGACTTGAGTGTGATGGATGGCCTCACCTGGCAGCATCTTCTTCCAAAAGGAGTTTTACGAACTGCCGGGGTACGTGCAGAGAGAGGACGCTTTCTGCCATCTGCTCCAGGATTCGCAGGTGGTTGCCATCAGTGGTTGGAAACCGGTACATGCGGCAGATGGCGCCACCGAACACTAAGAATGGGTTGCAAAGGAGCAGTGTGTGAGGGGGCTGCAGACCTGAGGCAAGAATCCTCCTCCCCGACCCTCAATGATGCTAACACTCTCGAGTCTTCTTTACTGTTCACTCCAAGAGAATGAAGATACTGAAATCTAAAAATCACCACATAAGAACCTGACCACATCTCATTTGTCACATGTACTCTCCTTGTCTCAAAATGTGATACTAACTCTGAAGTGGAGGGGCTGGGGGAGACCTTATCAGTCACCAACATGAAACAAAGAACAGTAAAAGGAAGGAGCAGTCTCCTCCTGAGTACTACTCTTTACATGATGTTTTGTTGCAGAAAGGTGACAGCTAAAGAACACAACTGTGATGGTCACAATAACTGAGAAGGAGAGAGTGGCCATGATTCGAAGTGGACACTCTGAATGGCCAAGAGCACTCAAGGAAGATGCTATTTACCTGATTTCAGCAAAGTGTCTTTTCGCAGCGAAGCATATTTGGATCGGATTCCTAATGCCTCAGTTAAGCTCTCATCAACAGGCAGAACCATCTAGTAATATAAAAAATACAAGATGTCTCTGAGGCTCAGACAACTTACGAGCACTGAGGAGAAATGGCATCTATATATAGCCCAAAAGAACCCTTAAAGTTTATATCCAATTTTTAATGCTACATAAAACACATTGCTCAACTCACAAATTCATTCACATCCCAGAATATCAAACACATTCCATACACACAATTTTCCAGAAACACATGTCTAAGTCACTTCACCTTGCCTGCCAGTGTGTTGATGTGTAAAGTAAAAAGACTAGATGATGCTCAGGAATATCTCAAAGTTTACATTCTAGGCTTATTATGGGAAAAATGAAATAACTCCTCATTTTACAGCACCAGCTACTCACCAGTGTTGTCGTTCTTAAATTAGAATTCTAGTTTGAGAGCATGACAGTATGTGAGTGAGAGAGGACTTGAGAGAGAAAAAAAGTGGAGACAGAGGGAAGCAAGAAAATGTGTGAAGTACAGAGGAGGATGAGAATAAAGATTTGGAGTATGTGTAAGGTGCATAGAGGGTTAAAGTGTGTCTGGGAGAGAAAGACAAACAGAAGTGCAAAGGTAATCTGGGTCTCAAGCCACCTCTTGACTCTCTGGACTGCAGCTCCTCAGCCAGATCCCACCCACTCTTTCCTCCAGCTCCCCCAAAATGGCCAGGCTTCTGGGCAGCACTCGACTTCAGGGGTTCCTTCTCTACTTTAGGAGTACTGGGGTGTAGGGGATGTGTAAGCAGTCTGAAGAAGAATGTAGCAGCAGTTCCTGTTTCTCCCTTCTATGAGGCAAATCTAAACAGAACCTTTCACTTCTTTCCAGAGCAGAGAAGAAGGATAGTGTGCTCACCCTGCCATTGACAGTATCCAGAGACCGGGTCACAGGGGGCCGCTGGTCTGACTTCTCCTCCATCTGCCAGCCAATCACAGTGATGTTACCCACTCGATCACTCTCTGCAGACCTACAATGAGGATTGTGCTCTGATAAGCATTATCTTGACTAAACTTCTTTTCTTACTTTAAATGCAAGGCTCTGGGAGTCGGGCGGTGGTGCAGTGGGTTAAGCGCACGTGGCGCAAAGCGCAGGGACCGGCGTAAGGATCCCGGTTCAAGCCCCCGGCTCCCCACCTGCAGGGGAGTCGCTTCACGGGCGGTGAAGCAGGTCTGCAGGTGTCTATCTTTCTCTCCCCTCTCTCTCTGTCTTCCCCTCCTCTCTCCATTTCTCTCTGTCCTATCCAACAACAAAGCAACGTCAACAATGGCAATAATAACCGCAACGAGGCTGCAACAACTAGGGCAACAAAAAGGGGGAAAAATGGCCTCCAGGAGCGGTGGATTCATGGTGCAGGCACCAAGCCCAGCAATAACCCTGGAGGAAATAAATAAATAAATAAATAAATGCAAGGCTCAGCTATCCTGGGTTGGGGTGTGTGGGGTGGGGGGGTCCTGAGAACACCAAGATACAGCCTGCTGGTCAGTGAGGCAACATCCACAGTCTGCACAGGCTCCAGGGGAGGCAGGCAAAGAACCCAGTAGGATACTGGTGACAGCTGCATTTAGACAGGCAAAAGATTGTGGAAGTGTCAATCCTTGCTTGGAAGCTACCTGTCAAGCCAGGGACTGATCCTGACTCCTGCCCCAGAGTGGTGAGGATACATGTTGGAATCAAGACTGAATAGCACCTTCTTCAGGTGGTAAAGCCCTTTCACCTCCTTCCAGCACACACTCAAGTTCTGACTAGTCTCAAAGCCTAATCCTGGACCTAAAGTAAACTGGGATCATCCAGGACTTCACAAAGCTTCTGAATCCTGATGTGATATAATTGGTACTGTGCTGGCCCCAGTCAGCTTCATGCCCAATGCCCCCTGGAGCAGCAGTCAGCCCCAGGTTCATGTGCCTTATCTGTGGCAGCCCCAGGGTCACCTTGAAACTTCAGCCTCTGTAGTTAAAATATCTAACTAAAGCCAGCATTTAAATTTTAATGATGACATCTACTGGCCACTCTCTTTGTGACTTTCTCTCATTGCTCTCAGGCATGGAATGCCCTTCCCCATGTTACCTCTTTAACAGCCATCTTTAGCTTCTTTTAGGAAGAAAAATAGCCATTTCTTACATCCGATGCAACTAGATTTTCCTTTTCCCACTCATTTTCCTTTGTCCTAATTCAGGGTCTCCATGTTCATTAAGAACTGCTGTATGGCTCTAGTCCTGTTCAGTGCTTGCAGCACTGTCACTGTAGTTTCAGAAAGCCATACTACCTGGAAGGGTATGTCCCTGCCTCCATGTCATGTTTAGGTGGGAATTACCCTAAGATAAATTTGGCAAAGATTAACACTTTGACATCTTTTCTCCAGAGACAATGTCTCCTTCATTCCTCCCACAATTATTTACTGAGTGCTAGTTAGTGATCCAGGTGACTGAGATAATACAGCAATAAAGTAAAGCATATGAATCTCCCTGTTCTCTGGGAGGTTATCTTCTACTGGGGACAAATAATGGACAAATACATCTACTATAATTAGATAAGTATCTCAGTTTTACTTTAGGTAAAAAACCAAAACAAAATAAAACAAAAAACATGAGTGGTGCTCGTGTTTCCTGTGGGCTCTGCATATTTCCATTCCCTGAAAGGCCCTCTGATAAGCAAGTTTCTTATCTTGCCACAATGGAAACCTTAATTAGCTGATCCTCTCGGAGCGACCAGGAACGCTTTCAGCAAAGGAAATGAGTCTTTCCTCCTCTGTCCCTGAACGTCACAATTCCAGATCTTTTCAAACGAAGAAAGTTAGATACCAACCTTAGTGTTAAGTGCAATCTATGATGTCTGTCCTGGAGCAAGTCTTTGACAATGAATGTTCCAGAGCCCAGTAAATACATCTGAAGAGTGGGGGGAAGAGACAGCTTTAGTATACTCTCATCACCAGGTCCTCAGGGAGCTCTACTGATTGGTTCCTACAACACATTTAACCCTTTATCTCAGGAGCCCAACAGGGGTGTTCAGAAAGAAATATCCCAAGACAAATAGGTTTGGACATCAGTTAATTAACACACCAGTAGTGATGTTCATTTAGCGTTAACCTCTCCTTCAGATGATTACAGAACTTCAAAAGGGGTGTGTGGGGGGGGAAATCTCACCAACAACATGTTACTTAACTGTTCCCTGAGATCTATCTTTGACATCATACACGGAGAGTTTGATTTGTGTCATCTGATTGATAAGAGAGTCTTGAAAGAAGGCAATACTGCTTAGAAATATAGGATTGTTGGTTCCCTAGAATAGAAAAGAATCAAAATGCTAAGTTAGATTTTTAAAACTGCACTGGAAATATGAAAACATTTTCAGAATGAGAAACTAACATGTTTACCAACTTGGATCAACATAAAATGCTAACAGAGGCTATAAAGGAGGCATGTAACCAAAATGGTCTTGTTCTCCAAAATGGACCAAGTAGTCTGCCACAGCCTCACTTATTGGGTTGTTGAAAAGTTAAGACATATTTTTCTATGCAAAAATGTGCCATGACTTTCCTAACAACCCAATTGATACAGACATAGCAAATAGCCCAACCACAGAAGCTGTGTCCAGAGCTCACTCTAAGGCTTTCTTACTCAGGAGGCAAACTTTTATCAAATGAAACAAGTTGAATGCCAAAGTGTATTCTTAGTCTTAAGGACTTTAGGTAAGCTATGTAATTAAACCTACTAGTGTGGACTACTCCTTTAAGATGGAGTAGAGGAAATGAATAGCTTAAGTGGCTTATTTCTAGACTCCTGGGTTCGGAATAATTAAAACCAGATCCTTTCAAGATGACTTTTTAAACTAGTAGTTAGTTTCTAGATCATAGGTTAGATCTATTTTGCTAGGTCACTGACCCACTCCACCTCTCCTTCCATCAACCTTTGGTGAGGATTATTTTAATTCTTTGCAAGGAAGTTGCAAACCTACATATCCGTTTTGGTTCCTCTTTCACTATTGTTCTCAACCATCCAGTGACAAACTTCTCCTGCATTCCATCTCCAAAGCCTCTCTCAAATGCTTACCAGCTCATAGCTACTCAGCCTTGCACCCCAATAACTGTCTGGACTAGGACCTCCCTGAAACACATTTGGTCAGGTGAATTTCTTGCAGAAAAACCTGCACTGACTTGCTATCAACTCCTAGGTCTGAAATTTATGCTGCCCACCCTTGGTCTCCTATTTGTGTCTTTTTGCACATGGTAAAGGGATAGTTTTTCTTCAACTCCATGTGATGCTTTCCTACTGTCATGTTTTCATATAGCTCCCATAGAAGTTTGACAAGTCTTTCATATGTAGTTCCCCAACTGGTTGCAAGGACATCACCTGGGAAATTGTCAGAAACAATCTTGGGAGCCACCAAAACTCATTAATTCAGAATTTCACTTAGCCGTACCCTAAGAAGTCTCTTCTATCATGAGAGATGGGCGGGATCTCATCCACCTAGTGTTGCGCTCATCTCCTTACTCTAAGACTTCCCACAGCCCTTTCCTCTCTGCCTTCACACCCATAAGTGGCAGGTGCCTCAATGGTCTTTGGATCATCATCCACAGCAGCAGCAATGTGCTTTCTGTTAGGCCATGCTCATAAATGATTAGAGCACAGAGCTATTGACTTGAAATCATAACTAAGTATCCAAGGGAATGAAAAGGTGATTTATCTTCTAAAACATAAAACTAGAGAAGACAGGGAAATGCATATTAAGGCCAACGCTGTTACCAAGGAGATAATTTACATAGAAGCTCACATCACAGAATCCTACAGAACCTGACACTAGCAACTCCCACACTCAGATTCAAACTTATATAATATCCTCAATTACCTAAAAACAATTTTGTAACATCCCTTCAGAGCAGATAAACTATTTAATATAAAAATAAACATACACAACTCAAAAGGATATAAAATTAAAGCTAATAAAGCTGTTAATTTCTCCCTCTCCAATCACAGACAGTAAGCTTCTTGAGGGCAGGGACTGGACTCAGTGCTCTATACACAGGGGTATGTCCCAATTATGAGAGTGTTAGTTGTTAACTCCTCAAACTTTAATGAGCACAATTATTTAAAAAGCAGTTGTTTGGAAGCGACAAGGAAATATCCTCTTACCTCTTAAAAGGCAATCAAACCTAAAGTATCATTGTTCAAAAGTATGTGGTCAATAACTAACCAATAATTGGAAAGGATATGAAAATGTAAGTGCTATGCAGATGAGTATGATAAAATTATCAATATACTAGAAACCTATGAAAATAAAAGCAACAATTTGCATAATATAATTGCAGGTACAGATGCTCAGATTGCTGCACAACATTTCCATGAGGGCTGAAAACATAGTGCATCAAGGACAGGGGTCAATGGTACCTACCTCAATGATCTCTGTCTGTGCATGCTTCGTCCAGAATGCCTGAGGAGGGGTGGTTACACTCACTGCTACAAAACTATTTGGTTTTCGATCTAGCGATGGAGTGTGCAACTCACTGCAGGCTGTAAAAATCAACATGGGAAAGAAATAAATTCTTTGAAATTAAGACTCTATCTAGTTCTCAACTGCAGATATATCCAAACAACCCCCAAAAGGTAAATGACACACCCAAAGGGCTATGGTTACATTGTCAGTTTTTCCCCTTTACCCATATTCCAGTGTAAATTTACACAGACATGGTAACATATCCTGTTGTGTGTATTTTACAATTAATTTTTTAAATAAAAAAATTAACTCCCCCTAAAAAATATGTTCGCATATTCCCTAGCACGTAGAACAAATGCAGTGAAAAAGCAGAGAGGAGAGGAGGTTTGAGATAGAAGACACAAATAGATAGGAAAGAAAAATATTTTCAATATGTGTTTGTTTTATGAGAAGGAAGGTGAGAGAGGGAGAATGAAAACATCAATCTGAACTCAGGACCTCATGCTTGAAAGTCCAACACTTTATCCACTGAGTTACCTAATGGGCCACAAGAAAAATTTCATAATGGAGATTAAAAGAAAATTAGCAGGTAAGACCCACATTTCATTAAGTGGAAAAGAAGAGTGATGTTCATTATGCTGTAAGGAGGCTGACGTGAGTTATTCATCACACTCATTTGGAATAAGCTGTCATAGTTGTCACTCTCTTTGAAACTATTGGGGTGTCAAAAAAGATATCATGCATTTTTAACATAGAAAAATACAACATGTCTTTTCCAGCAACCCAATAGTTATAATGATCTAACAGCTATACACACTTTTATGCTTCTAACTATACTCTGATATTGTACTGCTACTAGAGTTAATTTCCTGTCAGCTTATTTTTGTATTTGTTTTATACAGTCATTATTCATTTAAATGTACCCAGATATTTACCCCATGTTCCCTCTCCAGGTTTCTGAATTTTCATCCCATCCTATATCTGAAAACTTCCATCTAGGATAATTTTTACTGAGAAACATCCCATAGCATTATTTATAGCACAAGTCTGGTGCTAACATGTTTGTTGTTTTTTTTCAACTTTTACAGTCAGCAGTGTCTTCCTCCACCTTAACTCTTGAAGAATGTTTTCTCTGGCTAGTATTTTTTTAAGTCCTTTAAATATACTTACTCTGTACTTCTAGTTTTTCTATTATGAAGTCAATAGTCTTACTGTTGCTACTTTGTGGTAGAGATGTGTGTACACAAACATGTACCCACACATACATAGTCTGACATCTTTTTACAGTTTTACCATAGGGGGCTAGGTAGTGGTGGACCCAACTGAGCATACATTATTACCATGCGCAAAGACCTAGGTTTGAACACCTCACTCTTCACCTGCAGTGTGCTTCATAAGTGGTGAAGCAGGTCTGCAGGTGTCTACCTTTCTCTTTTCCTCTCTATTTCCCCATCGCCTCTCAATTTCTCTCTGTCCTATCAAATAAAAAAGGAAAAAAAGAAGAAGAAAAATTTTAAATGGCAAGAGGGCTGGTCGGTAGAGCAGCAGGTTAAAGCACGCATGGCGCAAAGTGCAGGGACTGGCGTAAGGATCCTAGTTCAAGTCTCTAGCTCGTGGAGAGGGTTGCTTCACAAGCAGTGAAGCAGGTCTGCAGGTGTCTTTATCTCCCCCTTGTCTTCCCCTCATCTCTCGATTTATCTCTGTCCTATCCAACAACAATGACAGCAATAGCAACAGCAATAATGACAACAACAATGATAAACAACAAGGGCAACAAAAGAAAAAAAAAAAAAAACAGCTTCCAGGAGCAGTGGATTAAGAGTGCAGGCACTGAGCCCCAGCGATAATTCTGGAGGCACTCACTTCTCTCTTACTCTGGGGGTGTGGCTTTCCAGATTGTGAATCAAAGTGAAAAGGGTTATGTTAAGTATTTTTGCCCCTGGAGATTCTAGACAATAATCTCTGCCACGTCAGCACTGAGAAGTTGTTTAAAGTACTGGTCGGGGGGACTGGTGGGAGTTCGCCGAGTAGAGCACATAGGTCACCATGTGCAAGGACTCAGATTCAAGCCCCTGGTCCCAACCTGCAAGATGGGGAGTTTCAGGAGCCGTGGAACAGTGCTCCAGCAGGCGTCTCTCCTCTCAGTTATCTCCCCCCTCCCTCTCCCTCTCCCTCTCCCTCTCTCTATTTCTCTTACCTTCTATCAAAAAGAAAAAAAAAAAGGAAAATAAAATAGACACTAGGAATGGTGGAGCTGCAGGCACTAAGACCCAGTAATAACTCTGGTGGCAAATATATAAAGCACTGCTCAACTAAGCCTTGTCCTCTGACACCACTGTTCTCAAAGGAATAAGAGAGATTCCCTCCTTAAATAATTTACTGTCCTGTCACTCACCTGGAGACAGGGATCATACCTTTGTTAGATTTTAATGCAGTTTTTCTAGATTTTCTTCATGGTAAAATTTGCATACTATTGTCATCTCATTTAGAGGCATACTTGATTTCACCTTTACATGTGGAATTCTTAAGTTTCACAAGGAGATGTCTGGCATGTAATAATTAACCTGAGTCTCAAATCTTTCCACTCAGGAAAGGATTCTGTTACTTTTGGTCTGCAGCTTCTCTTCTTCCTGTCTATTTTTCTCTTCTTCTGGGATTCCTATCAGTAGCAAAAACATTGGACACTCGGGGACTGGGCGGTAGCACAGCAGGTTAAGCGCTCATGGGGCAAAGTGCAAGGACTGATTTAAGGATCCTGGTTCAAGCGCCCAGTTCCCCACCTGCAGGGGGGTTGCTTCACAAGAGGTGGAGCAGGTCTGCAGGTGTCTATCTTTCTCTCCCCCCACCCCCGTCTTCCCCTCCTCTCTTAATTTCTTTCTGTCCCATCCAACAACAACAGCTATAACAATCAATAATAACAACCACAACCAGGGCAACAAAATGGGAAAAATAGCCTCTAGAAGCAGTGGATTCCTAGTGCTGGCAGTGAGCCCCAGTGATAAGCCTGGGATATATATATCCCTCAAGATTTATCATATCTCTTCACTCACAATTTTTACTTCTTAACATTTTTCTTGAAGATATATATTATTCTTTCACTTTCATCTATAGACTAGTAACAATTTTCAGCAGTTTCTTGGTTATACATTAAGATACAATTCATATACCACAAATTTATCTGCTTAACATGAACAGTTCAGTGATTTATTTATTTATTTGTAAATTAACAGAGTTATTCAATCACCATACCTGGATAAAGGAATTACTCTGAAGTCCTGGATAACATTTTTTAAAATAATTTGATATCCAAATACCATTAAAACTTTCTGAAGAGAGTACTATGTGGGGATCAAAAAAAAATCTGGGTGGATATATGGCCAAATGCCAAGTCTAAGTATTTTTCTCTGATAAGAGTTTTCTTTTCCTCAAATGTTTTCCATATAAAAGGTTTTGAAATGCAGGTGGCACACTGGATAGGACTTGTACTCCCAAGCATGAAATGCTGGTGGTCCCCAGGATTACATGTATCAAAATGATGCTCTCGTTCATTCTCTCTTCCTCTCATTAATAAATAGACCTTTAAAAGAAAGGTTTCTAAATAGGAACATAGTTAACTTTAAAAACTTTAAGACATCAGTTGACATCTTGTCCTTTTTTTCTTCAACATTTAACATAAACACCACCCTCACTTTTTCAAGATATTTATTCTTTCATATGTCTGATCAGGATGGCTGAATTGCTATTATCTGACTGATACAGAAATGCACTGATTTTTATTAAAGGTGAAAATTTTGAACTTAATTATATTAACTTTCATCCTCTTTGCTAATCGGTTTATTTTAATTTATTATTTATTTGTTATTTTTGTTAAATCAACACTGTGTATCCTATGGTTTAATGACTATCACTATGATTCATTTCCCTCCTGTGCTGGCCCCTATATCATGGCCATGTCTTCCTCTTTTTCATCAATTCTTTTTTCATCAGTTCTTTCCTCCTTACACTAACTTACAGAAAACGAATGTGAGGGAAGCAAATATATCTGAGACTCTGTATAACTAACAGATATTTATTTCTACTTGTGGTTAATTGATGGATGGGCTGTTTGAGTAAAGAATTCTAGGCTGAAAAGATTTTGCTACTCATATTAAAACTGTTTCCCAATGAATTAAAGTTTCCAACATTACTGAGAATATCCATGCTAGATTCATCCCTGAACCTTGAACTCTGTCATACACACACACACACACACACACACACACACACACACACACACACACACACACACCTTCTCTCTTTCTCCCCCCTCTCTGAAAGTTCTGAGAATCTCCACTTGTGAGTTTTTCGACCATTATATCTTGATCATTATTTAAAACTAGAAACATATTCTTCAGTTCTCAGGGCCATGTCTATTATTTCTTAATAATTTCCTTCCTTACGTTATTTTCTACTTTTTCTTTTAAGTATTAGGCTTCCTGAATTTGGTGTGAAAACTTCCCATTCCTCTCTTATTTTTCATTTTGCTTCAAGTATTTATTATTTAGGCTCATTCCTTGAATAACTTCCACACCTTATTAAAATTTTAATTCTATCAGATCTTAAATTTTAAGATTGTCCTTGTTCTTCAAGTGTTTCTTTTCAGTATCCTACTCTCATTTTATGGATACACCATCATTTTTGAGGATATAAATTATCTTTTTTTGGAAATTTTCTACTTTCCTCAATGTCTGATTATTTTCAAGCTCTACTTTTTATGTTTTTTCTTCATATATGATCCTTCCACAAAAGAGACTGTATAGCATGTGTATACAGAATCTATTTTAAGTGTTGAGTTCAACGAGTTTTGATAAGCACATATATTCACATAACTACCACCCATCAAAATGTAGAACATTTCCACTACTGCAGGGATTTCAGTATCTCTTTCTAGTTAATCTTCTTCACTTTTAGATAACCTGTTTCTATCACAACAGTTTAGCCTACAATATACAGCATACAGCTTCTTTCACATTGCATATGGTGCCTTTGGAATATACTTTCTTTTTTGCAGACATGTAGCACCATGCTCCTTTCCACCTGTTTCTTCTTCCCAGATTGCACTGAGGATTCCAAAGATGTCTCACTACCAGAGTTGTGTTTCTTTTTCCTATTCTCTCTGATGTTTGCTAGTGATGATTTAAGATAAGGGAATAGAAATAGGTTCATGCTTCTGTTATGAAACTGAAAACCCTTGAATTAGCATTATGATCTGTAATGAGCAATAAGGTACTAAAATGGGGGTGATCAGGTGCAAGATGCTTCCTCCCACCACCACCACTCCCATTCCCAGTTCACAGTAATCACTACCCAGTTAAGAACCAGCCAGTTCAGAGTCAGGGTCATAGGAAGTCTCTGAATTTGTTTAGGAGCATTTAATTAGAAAACAGGGGACATCTGCAGAGATTAATATCAATTTGATAACAGTGCATGTACATTTTATAGATTGTGCAATTTGTCAAAGTCCTTTGGTTTTGCTCTACCTATGATGACTGCTGTCTCTCAAACACAGCCCAAGTAGTACGTAAAGAAACTGGTCCAGAAAGGCCATGGGTCAAGTGGCAGGTTTGAAGCCACAAGGTTCATTGACAGCAAGGACAAGAAAAGAATCCAGGTTATCTGAACCTCAAAGGAAGTGACTCTCTTATGTCACATCAAGGTTTGGACCTCATTGCCAGACCACTGCCTAATGCTGACCACTCAGGGGACAAATCAAGGAACACAACAGGTTAGGCTCTCTGACCTTTCCTATTTTCCAACCTCCAGGATAAGCCTCAGTACTACCACACATCCCTGAGGCCAAGGCAGAAAAACTATATCTCTGTTTTTAGCTTATGCTCTCATTTTATGTTCTCTGTGTAGGGAATAGAGAACTAAGAACCAGAAAGCTAAATTCAACTACATGGGGCCTCATGGCCAGGAGCTGCCTATGACGAGAAGTCTGTCTCTGCATTTGTAGGTGGGTGTCTTCTACTCCCTACCACTGCAATCACAGGTGTGAGGGTGGGAGGTGTCACATCCTGTGGACACATGGTTCCCGGGGTTCCCTCCCACCCACAGGAAGTTCACACCTGCCTCCAGCCTCTTTTTCTCAGAAGCATTTTAGCAGTGGGGGAAGCAGCAGTAAGTACCCTGACAAATTTGTGCCACTGTTCATATTTTTAATTTTGTTCTTAAGCAATAGTTTAAAATCAATCAACCTATTTAAATTACTTACCTAAGCTGAATTCTAAAATGGGCTCATCTGGATCTTGTATATTTCCTGAATAAAAATAAAATGACAGAAAAAAAGTCACCCATTTAAGATTTCCCAATTTTTAGAATTTATGCAAAAAAAAAGACCAATACTTATACCCCTCCCCCTGAAAAACTGTTAGACATAATTATTTCTTTTTTTTCTAAATATATGCTTTTGAGATTCCTAAGAAGTCTTGAAATTCAAAATCAAACATTCCTCCTGGGACCTGCATGCCCACAATAAAGGGTTTTTATGGTGGCCTGGACACTTGCCAAACAAGCACTGTGAGCATGCCAACATCATTTACCAGAAAATGTGCTGTGGAAGTATCCACCCAAACTGGAAAGTGGATAATAGTCATGTTCCAATGGAAGGATCTGCAGAAAGATAGCTGACTTCCCACTCTACTCCAACACTCAGCTAAAAATATGTCAAGCCAGAGTGCCCTCCTGTCTGGGGCAGTCACACATTCTCTGAGTGTCCCATAAGTCAGGTCCATTCAACACTGCTTCAGCTCATTGTGAGTTGGCACCAGGAGGCTGGCACAGTCTTGTGAGGCTTACCTGCCAGGGAGAGACCAAGCATATCAGAGGCCACATCAATAGTGGAAGCCCGCTGCATCGCACGGGCCCTGGCGCCATGGCGAGGGCTGTGCTCTCTTGCTGTCATGATGTCATTGGTGATGGTGTGCTTCCTGTTCCTGGATCAGACCACGCCTGATGCCTGGGAAGTGCTGTCAACAAGTCTTGGTCCCCTAAGGTGGCAGTAGTCCTGAAAAATAGAAATAACACTAGTAAGACACAAAGATAAGGACAAGGCACACTGTGTTCTCAAGGAAAGAATATGTAACCAAATGAGAGCAAGTTACAGTGAATCTAGGTTCTCCAGCAGAATGGAAGTCTTGGGTACAAAGAGTCTAGGCCTTTAGATTCTTCTAATCATCTCTTCTTCAGCACTAACCAGAGCTTTCACACACACACATGCACATGTATACACACAAACATAGATAGGTATATACTCATGGGATCCTGTAAAGAAATCATGTTTTCTTAAACAAAAACACTGCACATTATAGATGAAATATAATAATAAAATGTAACTTCTGAGATTTAGTTTACATTGTTATCCTTTCATTGTTAAGTCTCATAGAATCTTTAAATGCTTATTTTATTTTATTTTTTATTATCTTTATTTATTGAGTAGAGACAGCCAGAAATTGAGAGGAAGGGGGTGATAGAGAGAGAGACAGAGACAGAGATACCTGCCAACCAGGTGTGCCACCACCTGGCCCCTAAATGCTTATTTTATTACAATTATTGGTTTTGGTCATGCTCAGGGCTTTACCCTTCCAGGCTGACTTTTTCAGATAGGAAGAATGAGACAGGGACTGGGTGGTAATGTACATGGTTGAGGATACACTTTACCATGTGTAAGGATCCAGGTTCAAACCCCCTGTTCCCACCTGTACAGGGCTAGTTTTAGGAATGGTGAAGCAAATACTGTAGATGTCTTTCTGTCTCTTTCCCTTTCTATCCCCCCTTCTCTCAATTTCTCTCTGTTTCTATCAAATAAAATGAAGAAGAAGAAAAAAGAATGAGACTTGGAGGGGGATATAAAGGAGGGAGGAACAGAGGGAAACTTCATAGCACTAAAGCTTCCTTTAATGTAGTGAGGGACAGGCTCAAACTTGGGCTGTGCACATGACTCAAGACAACTATTTTCCGGCTCTTTGAAATTTTAAATGAATTCACTATGACCTCTGTTGGAAGGGTACGGAATGCATGAAGTGGGCTACTGGCCACTGGCTACAATAGCAAGGTACAACACTGGATTCAATCTGTTCTCTTTCTTCCCAGAACTACAGAAGCTTCACATATGTTTCTGTCTCAGACTTTCTTTCTTACAAAATACAAGTGGTAATCTAAGCCTAACTGTAGTGGATAGCACTGTGCTACAGAAATAATAGACTGTGCAAGTGCCAGTCTATTATTTCTGAGCAAGTTATATTATATCTGAGCTGAGCAAGATGCAAGACTCAGTTTTGTGTTAAGAAGCAAGCTAAATATCAATGAGTGAGTTTCACTTTTTTCCCGACTTCATACACTCAAATGTTTATTATCTTTAGGAGGAAGAAATCTTTAGATGTTTAGAAAATCGGAGTGAGAACAAAGGCTGGTGCAAACATCCCTCTTAAAGATCTCTACATAGCTAGACAGCTGTCACTGCAAAGTCTATCACCAACTCTGTGCCTGTAAGGTACACATTCCCACTTAAGGGTTAATGCACCCAGCAACTTACTGGACATGTTTGTTCTTGGGCCAGTAAAGATACGAGACATTTCTTCATAAAAGCAAGTCCAAATTCATATCTGAAAATATAAAATGACAAAATTAGCAAGCTGGTCAAACATGAAGCTGCCAAAAACATCTATTATAGCACATATAATATCACTTCCATGCCTAGAAATATGAGGAAGCAAAGAATTACTATGCATTTATTTGATCTCTATAAACCAATCTAACATTTTGGCTCAAAAACAGAAGTTTTTTCTCAAATCCAAAAGAATGAAAAGCAGAAAGTGGATATTCTTATCGTCCCTTCGATGATAATCCAGGGGAATTTGGACCCATCCTAAAAATCCTACAAGGCAGTGGGATCTGGTTTATGACAAAGAAGGTGATAATAAACTGTGTCCTAGTCTTCTTGCTCATCAGCAGCAGACCCTGGAAGAAGCTGTTGTGCCCCCTTTGAGGCTCTGTTGTTCAGTGTTGAGATTAGCTGTTCCCACGTCACTGGGCTATAGTAAGAAATAATTGTGCAAGAATAGGAGAGGGATCTGCCAACTCCCAGGGCTCTCACAGCACCACTGTTGCCTGGCACCTGGGGGCCTTCCTATGGAGTAGAACACCAAGCTCTCACTCAGCTCTAGCACTGCCAAGGGTGGTGTGGACCGACCTTAGCACCCAGCTTGGAGACATGTAAAGCTGCTGTGCCACAGTGTGGGGGTGGAGACAATAGCAAAATCAGTAGATTCAGCTCTAGGGCAAAAAGTTTCCTGAAGTTGTGATGCTACTTTCTTGCTGGAGGATACCTTGTGCCACAGTACCTCAAAAAATGAGGGCAGTTGGAGCTCAGCTTCCCCAGAGACACACCCTACTAGGGAAAGAGAGAGGCAGACTGGGAGTATGGATCGACCAGTCAACGCCCATGTTCAGCGGGGAAGCAATTACAAAAGCCAGACCTTCCACCTTCTGCAACCCTCAATGACCCTGGGTCCATGCTCCCAGAGAGATAGAGAATGGGAAAGCTATCAGGGGAGGGGGTGGGTTATGGAGATTGGGTGGTGGGAATTGTGTGGAGTTGTACCCCTCCTACCCTATGGTTTTGTTAATTAATCCTTTCTTAAATTAAAAAAAAAAAAAATGAGGGCAGTGACCTGACTTGGAAGCCACAATAGAAGTAAATCATCAAGAAAAATATTTTGATAGTTTGCACACAAGTCAAAAACATACAATAGAAATGAGAATGTACTTGCAATGAGAATGTCTATACTATAAAGTAATATAACTTAACAACAAAAATAGTAAAGGCATGAATTAATATGGGAGAATGTGCACAGTAAACATTTTAGAAATATCTGCACCCACTTGTAACAGAAAAAGGAGTGCTAAATGTACCGCTGTTCACCTGAGTTAGTCCTCTGAAGGTTTGCTCTTCTGTGAGCTCTGCTGAAAGGCTTGGTGCTATCTCTATAAGGCATTCCTTTATTGTTTTCTTTCAGTCAAAAATCTTGAGGTTCCTTTTATGCCCAGTCTTAAGTCTTGACCAAAGACGTTTATAGGCATTTTTCCCTCAGATTTCTTAAATGTAACTTTTTTCAAGATTTTCTTTCTTTCTTTCTTTTTTTTTTTTTTTTGCTGAGTTAACATTAGTTCATACATAAAATTCTAGTGCAGTTTCAGAACTATATGTGTGTGTGCAACTCAGTGCACCAACCACTAAAGTTCCTGTAACATTACACCAGCAAGAACCCTCCACCTCCTCCACTTTCTGATAACCACCATAGTTCTGACAGTCTGCAAGTCAGCTTGGATATTATTTTTTACAAGTACACATTTTTACATATATAATATAAAACACAAGTGAAATTGTCTGGTCACTGTCTTTCACTTAGCTTAACTGCACCCAGTTTCACCCATTTTCCCCTGAACAGCACTATATCAATCTTTTCTAATGACCAAAAAGATAACATTAATTATCTCTCATTTTTATTGTTAATAACAATTTAGAGTGACACAAGGACTTCAGAAAATAATTTGACTACTACAAATTTGTAAATAATAACATAATTCTTGCCAATAGTCCAGAGATACATATCGTAGCACTATGTATAAAGACAAACACCTGAACCAATCTAAGTGTCCAGCTACTACAAGTAAGTGCATTTTGGAACATCTATAAGACACATTGTTGAATAGCAGTTAAAATTATCATAACAAACATATTAGTCTTCAACCTCACTGATCATCAGGAGAATACAAATTACAATCCTTTAATCTCTGTACACCCACTAGAATAAAAAAGGCAACACTGGGAGTCAGGCGGTAGTGCAGTGGGTTAAGCGCAGCTGGTACAAAGCACAAGGACCAGCATAAGGAAACCGATTCAAGCCCCCGGCTCCATACCTGCAGGGGAGTCACTTCACAGGTGGTGAAGCAGGTCTGCAGGTGTCTATCTTTCTCTCCTCCTCTCTGTCTTCCCCTCCTCTCTCCATTTCTCTCTGCCCTATTCAACAACAACAATGACATCAATAACAATAATAACTACAACAATAAAACAACAAGGGCAACAAAAGGGAATAAATAAGTAAATATAAAAATATTTTTTAAAAAGGCAACACCAACTGCTAACAAGGATGTGGAGTGAGAGGAAGAAACACTGACACATACCTAGTGGTGCATACAACACTGCAGCCACTCTGGAAAGTGGGCAGTATTTCCAAGCTGGACCTACACTCATTCCATGATCTGGTGTATAACTTATAGTAGAATAACTAACAGAAATGTATGTTTACATTCATCAGGAAAAGGTGCAAACAACATTTAGAGCAGTAACATTCATAATAGTCAAATAGTAGAAACAATCTAGATATCTGTCAACAATAGAATGCATAAAGCAGCATACACGTCAAGGAGAAAAGTCCAACAATAAGAGCACATTTAGACAATTCCATTTCTATGAAGCTCAAGTAGAGGATAGATAGTCTGTGCTGTAGGAGTCAGAATGGTGGTAAATGTGAGAGCTAAGTATAAAGTGGGGGAGAAAGAGGCTTCTGGAATAGTTAATGTTAGGTCTCTGGTTCCTTGAGTGAACTGACTGAAAATTCACCAAGCTGTGCACATGATGTTCATATCTCAATAAGCAGTTAAATTCTTAATGACTATAATAAAAACAACATACTCTGAAAAGCCATTTTGTCAACTTGGCATTATGTATGCTTTTTTTTTAGAGTGAACATACATTTATTATTCATGAAAATAACATTTAAATTTTATAGCAAAGTTATACTTTTCAAAAAATTTAACCTGCTTTAGTATGATATATCTGTTCAGAGAAATTGATCTTGAACAAGATGGGTGTATGTATAATACAACAAAAATCATGGCCCAAGATTATGTATACTTTTAAGGAAATATTATCTGTGCTCTAGTTACAGTCACTTAAAAAGATGTGATACAGAATGAAAGATACACAAGAAACCACACCAAAATAATGCCCAGATCTGGGGTTCTGACTAGAGGATCAGTGCTCTTCCTTAGCTCATTAACATGAGGGGAAACCTAGGCCAGGAGAAAGGATTCTCCTCACCTCTCCCCAGAACTGCCTGGTCCTGCCTGCCTACCCAGCTCACTCCTTTTCACTTGGGACAATGGAGACACACCACCTAACAGAGGGTCACATCTGCAGCCCAACAACTAACTCACTAGCCCAAGGGCACCCCAAACATCTGTCTCCTCCCTGCTAAAGTCCTTTACCACTCCACCTGCCTCCTGTCTTTTCATAGAGGAAGGTAGCTGGAACTAGAGATTTTGAAGATAGAAAGGTTTACAGGCTTTCCCCCCCCCCCCTCTCCAGGGCTTCACTGTTCCAGGCTGACAAAGAATAAGACAGAAAGGTTTAAAGATGGGATGGAGGGGTGTGGGGTGGGAACCATAACACTGAAGCTTCCTTCACAATGCAGTATCATTTTTAAACTTAGTTCTTGCACATGACAAAATAGCACACTATCCTGGTAAGATATTTAGTTGGCCCACTACAAGCTAATTTTACATTTGATAGAGTACACAGATAAGACCTAGAAAGAAAACCTAGAAGTCACTTTATAGTTATTTGGGGCATTTAATTAGAATCCACAATTTAAGTCATCAAGCCCCAGAACATGAAGTTAATTAAATTGAACTTCATTTTCCTTATTAGTCTCATTAATTTATGGTAATTTGCCAAGGATTCTTATAGTCCCATGGTCCCCATTTTTCCTCCTAGCCTCATTTGAAAAACAGATCTCATTAAGTAGAAAAACTTCACTGAAATCAAAGAAAAGAGTGTTGGAGAGCTGTCTGGGAACTAGAGTTTTTTAATTCATTTGTTGTTTTTTGGGGAGAGGTGAAATGCACAAGACAATAACTCATAAAGCTATCTCCTTTATTCACTCTGTAAGAGACATGACTTCTTTGAACAATAGTGGACACAAGTCATCATTTTTGCAGTAAATCCAATAACATTCACCCACCTGTGTGGGGCAGGGGACATTGGGGAGGAAGGCTGGGGGGGGGGGGAGAAAGGGATTGTTTTAAGGTCACAAAGAACAAGGACCAGAGTCAAGTGAAAGGGAAAAGTCCAGGTGCAACTGAGGCAAGTCTCCCCACCGTCCCCAGCCCACTCCACCCTGCTACTGTCACCATGGCTCCCTCTTCACACTCACGCAGCTGAGGGAGAAAGTCAAATGAAAGGCTTGGGTGAGTCAGAGCATGAATCAGCAGCCTCTGAGGTTACTGAAGGACACAGAAAGAGGAAGGGTTCTCTCTCACAAAATCCCAAATCTATAACAGCTACAATTCAGGGTTAACTGAGACCAAGAACTTACTAGTGATCATGTCAGTGAAGCAACTGGCTGCCTTCCTGCAGGACGCCTTCCCTGTAGACAGGCCCAGAAGCCTGTCCTCACTGGGGCAGGATTCATTGGTCTACACTTCACCATCATGTCTTATGTGACAGTGGGGTGACCAGCAAGGTGCCCTTTGTCTTATGGAGGAAAATGGGCCAGGGAGGCTGCTCAACAGTAACATGTATGAGTAAGGCCCCGAGTTCTTTCCCTAGCAATTGAAAAACAAAACAGAAAGGTTGTGGACAGAAGCATGTGCTGCTGGGGTAAGAAGAACAGGCTGAAACTCATTCTTCCTCAAAACAGAAAAAGCCTGCTGGGAAGGATGAGAGAAAAGAATGTTACGCAGTGAAGAATACTGCGATGTGATGTAAAGCTGAGAAGTATGAGGGGGTAGAATGGGTGATTAAAAGCACAGCAAGGGAGTCGGGCGGTAGCGCTGTGGGTTAAGCGCAGATGGCGCAAAACACAAGGACCGGTGTAAGGACTCTGGTTCGAGGCCCCGGCTCCCCACCTGCAAGGGAGTCACTTCACAAGCGGTGAAACAGGTCTGCAGGTGTCTGTTTTTCTCTCCCCCTCTCTATCTTCCCCTCCTCTCTCCATTTCTCTTTGTCCTATCCAACAATGATGACATCAATAATAACAACAATAACTACAACAATAAAACAACAAGGGCAACAAAAATAAATAAATAAATAAATATGAAAAAAAAAAGCACAGCAAAGGAGGGTCTGGGTGGTAGGGCACCCAGTAGAGTACACATGTTTCTATGTGTGAGGACTAGGATACAATCTGCCAGTTTCCACCTGCAGGAGAGAAGCTTTATGAGTGGTTAAGCAGGGCTGCAGGTCTCTCTCTCTTTCTCTCTACTAGAAAAGAAAGAAAAAGAAATAAAGGCTGCTGAAGGTGGTTCTCATGCAGGTACCAATCCCTAGAGATAACCCCTGTGGCAAAAACAAACAAACAAACAAAGGGACATCTTCTGGTAGTGAGGGATAAGTTCTAATTCCAATAGAATGATAGGGTTAGGGTTAAGTTCTAATTCCAATAGAATGATAGTAAAAGTCCCTTGATTTTTATTTCCCATGTTGGAGACTTCTGTACCCACTGGATGTTCTACCACTTTTCGCCCCTAGTCAGCCTAAAATGCATGAGAACAATGGAAACAAGCAGGGTTTTCTTCCTTTCTATTCTTTTATTTCCTTCTCTTGCCACCTTCCTTCCCCCCTTCTTCTGCTTCCCCCCTTTCTTTTTCAACAGGCAGTTTGCCTGAAAAAAGATCATATCTTTTAAACAATGTTAAATATGCTTCCTCATCATAAAAAGCAAGGAATGCTGCCTGTCTCAAAGGCTCAGGTATTAAGGGGCAGGAAATGCCAGATGGTCCAGTAACACAGAGTAGGCCAGAGGGCTCCTGAAGGAGTATGAAGGAGACATCAGTTACAGCTCTCCTGTGTTCTGGCCTGCAGAGAGCTCTCAACATATGTCCACATAATCTGGAGCTTTGGATCAACCTGCAAAAGCTGAGATGAATCCAGCCACCACTCCACTAATATCAATCAGATCCCTCCTCTTCTACAGGTGACCATGCAAGAGCTACTGATCTCCTCTCAACCTCAGATTCACAAGCTGTGGAAAAGGCCACTACTGGCCTGCCCCACTGGAATGCTCCAAGGAGCAGCACATACATAAGAAACCTGAGGAACATGCATAGCGCCTGGTCAGTCGCTGTGAAGCTGTATCACTTTCATGGGGTAACTGGTTACCCTGGTTCCATGTCTGGTTCCCTCACCTACAAAATGAGGCTGTGACTACAGGTGAAAGGCATCCCTGCCCAACCCCCACACTCCTGATTCAGTGAGGGGAGAGAGGAAATAGCCACTCTTTTATGGGTCCCACTAAGAGGAATAGCTGCTCAAAGATGGTTCCGTGCATATCTGGTGCTGCAGAAAGCCTGTAAGGAAGCTACTCCTTCCCCTTTGGAGACAGGGACACAGCTCTCTCCTGCTTCCTGCTCCCCCTGTGCCTGCCTAGGCCCACATGCAAAGGGGAGACTCACTGTGACTGCAAAGCTCTGATTCAAAGGACACCCCTAACACATTAGTATACCATAAAACATCAGTCCTGCACTGCAGTGCTTCGATACAGGAATACAGTGTGCCTCAGAATGCCAAGCACAAGAAAACCAAGGACTGTGCTACAGCTGGTGCATAGTCCCCCTGCAGATATGATCCACCCAACTCAGGTCACAGTGGGAAATACTCAATCTCTTACTTTCCCAATCCCTATTCTCTGCCACTGACACTGAACAGAGAGTAGCTGCAATGAGTTCACCCAATCTAATTGACTAAGCTGCCTCAGTGATCAATTTAATATGGTAGATGAGATTATGCCTTAAACCGGATTTGTGTGTATGTCTCCAGACTCCAGTGGAAGGAGACAGTTGCCTTAGGTGGTCCTGCAGATATCCCTCTCAACAGAAGTGTGATGATGGGCAGGGTGAGTGCTGCCAAGGACAGGACAAGTCCAGTCCATTGCAGCTTTCACCTGGAGCCCAAGCTTTTGCATCTCAGTTCACAATCATTCCATCCTTCGATTTGCTTCAGCCAAGAAGAAATCTGTATAGGTTTCCTGGATCTTCCTCCTATAGTTTCTATGGCCCTTCAATCAGAGGGGTGTGATAAGGGAAGTCCTGCCCTCTCCCCCCTAAGAAACAGGCACAGTTGAGTTAGTCTGTCAGGTCTGTCTTCCTACAGATCCACACTTCAACCAACTGCAGTTCCACTGACCCCAAATCTGGCGAGACATCGTGGTCTGTCTTCATATAGCACAGCCAAGCCCTTGAACCTTTCCTACAGCATGTTCATCAGGCTCTACCCTGGCTACCTTCCGCAAAACTGTGCTGAGGACAAAAACAGAGGGAAAGTCCCCAGCTTCCTAAATGCTCTAAAACCCAGCTTCTTCTTGAAGTCATCTAAAAAGTCTGGCTTAAAAGTATAGTTCAGCTCCTGTTGTTTCAACTGTAAAAAAAGAAAAAAAAAACTTTAAGGGGATTTTCTATAGATATTAGTTCAGAAATAAGTTGCCCTGGATAACATGCTTGCAAATGTCTTATGCTGAGCATCAGAGAAGCAGACCTGTCTGGGAGCTGAGAGGTATGAATTATCTGAAGGTTTTCTCCTGGACTGAATCAGCCCACTGTCCCACTATCTTCACCTCTCCTGTGCACCAGGCTTAATCTGTAATTTGATTGCCACACATGTTTTCCAAAATGCCACAAAGATAATGAAAACAGTGTGCTGTGCACTACAGCCTGTTGCAAGAACAGCCTGTGTGGCAGACAGTGCACACCTTCTGTACCCCATAGTGATCCTGGGTCCATACTCCCAGAGGGATAAAGAATAGGAAAACTGGGAGATGGGCAGTAGTGCAGCACGCTAAGCGCACATGGTGCAAAGCGCAAGGACCGGCATAAGGATCCCTGTTCGAGCCCCTGGCTCCCCAACTGCAGGAGAGTTGTTTCATAGGTGGTGAAGCAGGTCTGCAGGTGTCTATCTTTCTCTCCCCCTCTGTCTTCCTCTCCTCTCTCCATTTCTTTCTGTCCTATCCAATAAAGACTACAGTAGAAATGGATCTCACAGAGATACTGCATGGAAGTGGTATATTTAAATGTGAATGTAAAATAGGAAACACCAACACCAGTTAAGTCAAGACTCAAGACCCAGTTTCTGTGGTGACACTAACCAACTTAACAGAGGTTCCTCTGTTCTTTTTACATGGCTGTTGTGTTCTGATTTGGTAATTCTCTTTACTGTTTCCAACCGATTTTTTTTTTCTTCATTCACTATGAACATTTTGGTTTACTAAGTAAATTATGAGTCATGGTGCTTTGGGAAACAGCTGCTAGGTCATCCTGTTCACATGGGAGATGTGCTCCAGAATTCAAGAGTAAAACACAATCCTCCCTCTCTTAACAAAAACTCAATGTCCTCTTTCAATTCTGTCAAGGAGAGCACTGCAGGACCATGAACTGGCCCACCACTCAAGCAGAGGTGGGGTGCAAACAAATGCATGACAGGCCCAGTGTGGGGACACACATGTCTCAATCAAATTAATCTATTCAGGAAACACTACCATCTAAAAGACCTACCTATATTTTTTGTAAACCTTACAGCAGTGTATACATGGATGGAGAGCTGCTCCCAGAGGAATTTAGTCAAAGTCAAGCTGTAAGTTGCCAGTGTCCTTTCATGATGGGAAGCTTTATGTTCTGGTTCGCTTTTTAAAATTTTTTTATATTTATTTATTCTCCCTTTTGTTGGCCTTTTTTTTTAAAATTTTTATTTATAAAAAGGAAACACTGACTAAACCATAGGTTAAGAGGGGTACAGCTTCACACAATTCCCACCACTATACCTGCATCCCATCCCCTCCCCTGATAGCTTTCCTATTCTTTAACCCTCTGGCAGTATGGACCCAAGATCATTGTGGGATGCAGAAAGTTGAAGGTCTGGCTTCTGTAATTGCTTCTCTGCTGAACATGGGTGTTGACAGGTTGATCCATACTCCCAGCCTGTCTCTCTCTTTCCCTAGTGGGGAAGGGCTCTGGGAAGCGGAGCTCCAAGGCACACTGGTGGGGTTGTCTGTCCAGGGAAGTCTGGTCGCATCCTGCTAGCATCTGGGAACCTGGTGGCTGAAAAGAGAGTTAACATACAAAGCCAAACAAATTGTTGAACAATCATGGACCTAAAGGCTGGATGTTGCCCTTGTTTTTTATTGTTGTTGTAGTTATTATTGTTGTTGCTGTTGATGTCATTGTTGTTAGATAGGACAGAAAGAAATGGAAAGAGGAGAGGAAGACAGAGAGAGGGAGAGAAAGACACCTGCAGACCTGCTTCACTGCCTGTGAAGCTACTCCCCTGCAGGTGGGGAGCTGGGGGCTCAAACCGGGATCCTTACACCGGTCCTTGCACTTTGCACCACATACACTTAACCTGCTGCACTACAGCCTGACTCCCTGTTCTAGCTCCTTTTAAGTCAATGAACACCCATGAAGCCAGACCTAAGTTTATTTGTTGCTACCAGGCTTATCACTCGGACTTGATGACTGCATGACATCTCCAATCTCCACTGTTGCTGGTGTTGTTTTTGTTTTGTTTTGTTTCGTTTGTAATAAAGAAAGAGAGAAAGACAAGGGACAGAAGAGGAAAAAAGACCCCCTACAACACAGCTCCACCACACATAAAGCTTCTTCCCCACTGCATATGGAGACTGGGGACTTAAATCTGGGTCCATGTGCATTAATTACCCAACAATACCAGCTTTACCATGTGCACCAAGACACACCATCTAGGCTTTGTTTTTCCTTACCTGAAAATAAATAACTAGTACAGTATTTTCCACTTTTTTAGTTGAGTAAGTTTATATAATTATTATGTGTTAGGGGTACAATTCCATACCTCTTTAAAATACATGTTGCCAACCACATCCACCACCTGGGTTCTTGTGCACTGTAATGTGTATGCTTAACCAGGTGTGCCACCGCCTGGCCCTAAGATTTTCCATAGTATTTTCCATAGGGGCTGGGCCAATTCATATTCACATCAACAGTGTTCAACCAGTTCCTAGTACTCCATTAGAACCAGACCCACTGTCTCAGAGATCTTTGATAAAAGCCATTCTCACAAGTGTGAGGTATTGTCTCATTGTTGCCTCCACTTTCAGTGCTGTACTTTTAATATCTAGGCAACACTGAAAACTTTGTACTAATAGAGCTTTGGGGTTATCATAGGAGGCATAGTCTACAAATCCAGTCGAATCACAGGTGGCCCTATACTGTACCATAAAACCACTCACCATCCTGCCTCCAGAACTTGATTGATGTGGAACATGAGTATGAAGAAAAATAAGCAGGTCCACTCCAAATAAATGATTTCCTTCTAACTGCAGTGAAAAATACAAGATTGATAATCATTTGAAAGCCCCATGTATTTCAGATGACTAGTGTTGGGTTGCTCTGTTTATTTTTAAAGTTACTAGAAAAGCTTGTTTTCTAATTCAGAGGTGTCAAAGTTGGCTTTATCAGGGACTATAAAATTTTCTGAGTAGCACCAAACATCCATAAAAGGGCTATAAATGTGGAACAAAGCCACAATCAATGAAATGCCAGGAAGACACAGTTATTGCTGGAACAAGGTAGTAGCCCCTTGGACTGAGGCCTGCCCAAGACCTCAAGGCTGGCAGCACCTAACATAGGTCTGACTTAACTCCCTCACAAACAAATAAAGATCAAGGGAAAAAGGCTGGGTTTTTGCAAACCTTAGAAATAAAGTGGGACCTAGTGTTGTGGCTCTGCACAAAGGCCTTCATGCCTGAAACATCAGTTTTAGGTTCAAACCCCAGTCTCACCAGAAACCAGAGGTGCAGCCCTCTGCAAAAAAAAAACACAAAAAACAAACAAACAAAAAAAACACCTTTGGGGGCCAGGCAGTGGTGCATCAGGTTAAGTGCACATATTATGAAGCACAAGGTCCTACGCAAAAATCCCGGTTCAAGCCCCCCAGCTCCCCATCTGCGGAGGGGGGGGTCTCTCTTCATAAGCAGTGAAGCAGGTCTGCAGGTATCTATCTTTCCCTCTCTATCTTCCCCTCCTCTCTCAATTTCTCTCTGTCCTATCCAAAAAAAAGTGGGCTCCAGGACACATTGGTGGGGTTGTCTGTCTAGGAGTTCCGCTTCCCCAGAGTCTTTCCCCACTATGGAAAGAGAGAGACAGTCTGGGAGTATGGATCGACCTGTCAACGCCCATGTTCAGTGGGGAAGCAATTACTGAAGACAGACCTTCAACCTTCTGCATCCCACAATGATCTTGGGTCCATACTGCCAGAGGGTTAAAGAACAGGAAAGCTATCAAGGGAGGGGTTGGGATACAGAGTTCTGGTGGTGGGAATTGTGTGAAGTTGTGTCCCTCTTAGCCTATGATTTAGTCAATGTTTCCTTTTTATAAATAAAAAAATTTTTTAAAGTGGGCCACACATCTTACAAACTTTACTATATGCATATCTCTGACAAAGTTATCTGTTTACTGCCTACTTGTTTTAACTAAGAAGATGGAACATGTTTTATCCATCACAGTATTGGGAGGAACACATAGAGAAGATTCTGAAAGAATTTTAACCTCCTGAATTCTCTAGAGCAATTAAAAGTAAGCAGGTTTGGTTTGGTGTTTATCAGAACACTACTCAGCTTTGGCTTATGGTGATGCAGGGGACTGAACCTGGGACTTTGGAGCCTCAGGAATAAGTCTCTGCATAACCATTATGCTACAAACCCTGCCCCAAAAGCATGCAGTTTTGACTGTTATATGTGATCTCTCAAGAGAGAGGATCCATAGCTTTAGCTACTCAGTTGTGTTTGCTAAATAAAGTGTGTGTGTGTGTGTATGTATGTATGTATGTATGTGTGTGTGTGTTTGTGTGTTGGTATGCTTCTAAATTCTACTTCTAAGACCCCTTCTGTTTCATTGGTTTAATCCCCCCTGCTTAACACTGTATTCTATTTACATAACCACTGTTAACTAAGCACCGCCCTGCCTCCAGGGCATTGGTTTATTCCTCAGTTTTGCAAGCTTTTTCCTTCTCCCCACCCCCTATCCTACATACATCCTCTTCAGACCTGACTCTTCCACCTCAGGATATATAAGGACAGGATTGTGATTAGAGATAGTTTAGATTGCGCTGCGTTCCACATGAATAAAGACTGAACTGCGTACCACTCAGCCATGAGTCCCTGGTCGTCTCTCTCTCCCGCCCGCGAAGCTAGCCCGGCATGTGTGTGTAGGGGAGGGGGATGATTTGTGGGTTTTTGTTTGTTTTCTTCCTTTCTCTCAAAGAACATGATGTGATATGATAGGATTGAAATAGGGAATCCAGCACTTGGGGTGATAGTCTGTGATAGAGAAAAGAACCCTATAATTTCCCTATTTTACCCATATATCATGCAAAGAGAAGGAATGGCCAGAATCAGATTCCCTCACTAGTATTTTCTTCCCATCATTTCTCCTTGCCAAGAAGCCCTCCAAGGGTTATTTGGACAGTCCTCCTTACAAGGACCAAAAAAAAAAAAAAAAAAAAAACCCTCAGAGGAGGCCTTTCAAGACTTTCTTTGGTAGCTGGTCACAACTATTACTGAAAAGCTGTTGTGGCAAGAGTGATGAAAACTCAAGAGCAAAAGCAATCTTTTTAAAACACCTGCAAGTTATCAAAGGTGTGAAACAGAGAAAAGTGAAACACATACACAGGATGTGAGGGAGGCAAGGAAGAGACTTCAAATCTGGTCAGAGATGATGCAGATGTGGTATGAACAGGTGTAACTGCAAATGCTACAGGTACACTCAGGGACAATTAATATAAGGGATGTGGAAATTTATCAACCTAAAGGACAGAGAGAATAGGCTGGAAGGTCATACAGAGTGAATTCTGAGGAATCATTAATACCAGACCACAAAGCTAGGCTTAACTTCACAGGTACAAAGAACTCTCTAAAATCTTAACTGTTCAAATAAATAGTAAAAGCCTTGGAACTCTTTAACTCTTCTACTGGTCTTCTGAAAACAACTCACTTGATATAAACCAGCAGAGGAAAGAGTGACCCACCTGCTAGGCCTGGCAGGACTCAGTCAAGACAGCACAGAGCAGACAGGCAACAATGACAAACAGGACACACAGATAGGTGTCTAATCCCAGGAGGTCTCTGTGGGCCTCCATAGGTCACTGTGTCATCAGCACAACTTTCAGCTTAGAACATGTCTGTTATCTCTGAAGAAATTACCTCTTAAGGAAGCACTCTTCAATTCTGCAAATAAGAAAACCAAGCATCAGTGATAGTGGAGAGAGGGGCCTGTTAGAGGTCTAGGCCCATCATATCTATATCGGAAACTCAGGATTTCCTGATTAGTCATCTCCATCAGGAACAACATCATAAACCCTCTTGTGGACCTCTACAGGACCTTGCCCTCATTGTTTCTACAATGGTAGAAACTGCCCTACTCTCCAAAGGGAAGCTGGGTCAACATACTCTGCTACTTGAGAAAGACAGGTCCTGAAATGAGTGTGGCCTAGAATGTTTATAGCTATGACCATGGACTGCGAGCTCAGAGTGACAGGGATGCAGAGGTTATACAGGCTCCTGTGCTAAATATGAATAGACACGGGTCCTAGGTCAGATCGATGGGGTTTACAGTTAATGGTATTTATATACTTTTTCCCACATTTGGGAGCTACTCTCTGCCCTGATCCAGTTTTCTAGTCCAACTCTGAAGCCATTTTCTCAGATAATACTTTTATCCCACCTTCATGTTAGCTGTCGGACTCAGGCAAAACTAGTAAAGGCATGGACAATCAGAATATACCTGGAATAGACTTCCTAGCTACTTCCACTAAGGGAAGACCCTTAGTTCCATATGCTCTATTCTTACCTGTAGGTTCCTGATTATTAAACAATTTGTCTTGCTTTATACATTACTACTTTTCAGCTATCAAGTTGCAGATGCTACTATGATACCATCCTGACTTCCCTGGGCAGACAACCTCACCAATATGTCCTAGAACCCCACCTCTCCATAACCCTATCCCACCAGGGAAAGACAGAAACAAGTTGGGGGTATGGATCAACCTGCCAACGTCCATGCTCAATGGAGAAACAATTACAGAAGCAGAACTTCCACCTTCACCCCATAAAGATCTTTGGTCCACACTCCCAGAGGGATAAATACTAGAAATCTTCCAATGGAGGGGAAAGGATACACAACTCTTGGAATTGTATGGAACTGTACCCCTCTTATCCTACAATTTTACTGACCATTATTAAGTAACTAATAATTAATTAATAATAAAGAAAACCCAGCATCAGGTCAGGCAGATGCCATAGCAGATGTAAACCAGTCTTTCATGCCTTAGACTCCTGCATTACCATAAGCCAGAGCTGAGCAGCAGTGCTCTGACATGGGTCACTATCTTCTTCTCCCTCTGACTATCTCCCTCATTAAAAATAAAATATATTTTTAAAAAGAAAGAAAGCCCAACATCAATGACCACAACAGCAACTGAAGCAATCAGATAACTGAAAAGGCCAAGTAATTTCAGATCAGCAATTACCTGACACTCAGGCACTCTTTCATCTTTCAGCTGGCACTCCCAAGTAGCCTCACCCTGAACCAAGCAGCAGACCACTCCGGAAAGTTGCTAGCAGCACTTTCCCTTTTCCAGAAAGGTTTCTTACTTGCTATCATGATGCCAACCTGACTTCCCTAGGCAGACGACCTCACCAATGTGTTCTGGAACACCATCTCCCCAGAAAGATTTTTAAATTGGTTGTGCTTTTACCTCCAAAAGTGATACTTTTTATTATTCATTTTTTTTCTTCCCAATTGCAGCTGAGTTCTGAAACTCAAAGTGTCCCAGTCATATACTATATGTGAAATTAACAATTCCAAGAGCAATGACAGTAAAAACTAATTAAATCTGTATTTGTGCTTTCTCTCTCTCAACATGCCTGGCAGTTGGGTAATAAAGATATCAAGGGGGAAAAAGTGCCTTCAAAATTCACTTTTTAGAACTGCTCCCACTTCCCTCTAAAAGCTCATGTGGCAGGTATATGTTCACCACACCATTTCATGCCTATCCTTCTGTATAAACTAAGACAGAGATAGGAGTGGAGCAGCAAGCCTCCGCCAGATGGAATATCCTCTTCACCCAGAGAATAAGGCCACTCAGGAGAAAACAGGTATCACCTACCAACCCCAGGAATATTTTCTAGTCCTATCACCAGAGTTCAGTGAGGCCTGGGACCTTGAAGGGGCACACCTACTTTTTTTCAAAACACACATCTCTTTTCAGAGTACTGTGGAGGAAGGGAACAGCTGCTGAGAAGGTCAAATCAAATCTTTGGTAAGCCAGAGATATCCTAAATTGGGGCTAAAGTTTGTAAGAGCACGGTGGCTTTAAAGTGCCCCAGTACTGCTCAGCTAAGCAATGTCTGGTGCATCAGAAAGTCCATCAACAAGAGATGAGAGAAAAAAATGTCACAAACACAACTGAGGTACAGTTGGGGTTCTTCAACTCTTGGTCAGGGCTTTAATTCAGTTATCATACCTCAGGTAAATCACAAGCTCTCGGCACCAGTGTCCCCACTGTCAGATCTCTGGCCTTTCCTTAGTAATGTCCCCCTGGTCTACTATCCTAAAGTGGCAGTGTGTCCAAAATGACATAAATTATATTTGCTCAGCTCTGTCATTTGCTCCCCATACAAAGCATGCTCTATGATGGCAGAGGAGGACCTAGTGGGGGTTGAATTGTTATATGGAAAACTGGGAAAGGTTATGCATGTACAAACTATTGTATTTACTGTCAACTATAAACCATTTATCTCCCAATAAAGAAAGAAAAAAAAAAGCACGTTGTAACCACAGTGACAGCACTATTCCTTGTCTCACTGAGGCAACCAAGGTTTAAAGAGAGGAGTCTTGTTTGCCCCATATAATTTTTGTGAGCATCTAACAAGGATGGAATAAGCAGCAAGACTCTGGCTTCCACAGTGGTCATCTTGCAGAGTTTGCAAGGAAACTGCAGTTGTTTCAGAATGTAAGGCATATGGAGGCTGTGGTCTTGTAGTACGGTTCATACACTTTTCTTTAAATAAATTTTAAGTTAAATTTATTGCATATACTATTTTGAACTAACTAGAAATGTATACATATAAAGAGTAAGTTACTAAGATACAGGTTTGCATCCATTCTACTTACAGTAGAGATGCACCCTATAAAAGACATGGAGTTTGGGCAGAATGCAGAGTCTAGCACCCTATCTGCATCCTCAACCACCAAGCAGCTGCCTGACTGTAGGAAAGCAGCCTGTGTCCACTGCCACAAAATTGAGCAGACATTCCTACCCTAGAGGTTTACAGTGAATCTCAATTAAGAAAGCATATGCTCACCAAACTCAGCAACAACGACAACTTGTTAACAACAACAAAATCTTACTGAAAACAGGGGAGAGAAGATGGGCAGAATCTTCACCAAAGAAGAGAAGCAAAGAGACAACAGACATGAAAAATGTTCAAAGTTGGGGTGCTGGGCAGTAGCGCAGTGGGTTAAGCGCACATGGCAGGGACTGGTCTAAGGATCATGGTTCCAGCCCAGGACTCCCCATCTACAGGGGTGTCACTTGAAAGGGTGGTGGAGCAGGTCTGCAAGTGTCTATTTTTCTCTCCCCTGCCCCCGTCTTCCCCTCCTCTCTTAGTTTCTCTCTGTCCTATCCAACATCAGCAGCAATGGCAACAATAAAACAACAACAACAACTAAGGCAATAACAAGAGCAACAAAATGGGGAAATTGCCTCCAGGAGCAGCAGATTCACAGTGCAGGCACCAAGCCCCAGCAATAACCCTGGAGGTTAAAAAGAAATGCTTAAAGTCACTGATAATCAGAAAAATGTAAATAAAGACAATGATACTACTATATACCTGTGAAACAATCATACATTAGAAAAGTCAAAACACCAACTGCTGGAGAGGTTATGGGGGGAAATGAACTCTCCTACATTACTGGTGGGAATGTAAATTGGTTCAACCCCTGTGGAAAACTGTCTGGAGACTCATTAGAATGCTAGAAATGGATCTACCCTATTATCTGGCAATTCTTCTCCTGGGGATATAGCCAAAGGAAACAAAGGCACCTATTCAAAGAGATCTGTAAGCATTTTTCAAAACTTATTTTGGATAGAGACAGAGAGAATAATTGAGAGGAAAGATGAAGACCAAGAGGGAAAGAGACAGCGAGAAATCTGCAGCACTGTTTCACTGTTTGTGAAGCTTCCCCTTGCAGGTGTGGACTGGGAGCTTGACCACAGGTCATTGTGCACTCTAATGTGTGCACGAGTGCACCACCACCAAGCCCCCTCAAAGAGATCTATATACCTATCTTCACAGCAATAAAAGTTTGTAATAGCCCAAACCTGGAAGCAACCTAAATGCCCAACCACAGATGAGTGCTTAAGAAAGTTGTGAAATACTATTCAGTTGTTAAAAATGATGAAGTTTTCTCCTTTGCCTGATATTGGATGCAACTTGAAGGAATTATGTTGGCTGAGATAAGCCAAAACCCAAAGGATGAACACGAGATGATCTCACTCACAGATGGAACTTAAGAAACAAGGATAGAAAGTTTCACAAAGTGAAACTTGAACTGGGTGTGGTGTATTGCACCAAAGCTAAGGACTCTGGAGAAGGAGAAGAGAAAGGATGGAAGGACACTAGGGTCCTGGTACATAGTGGTGGAAAAAGACCTGGGTTGTGGGTAGAGTTTTTTACAGACGCCTATCACAAGGAGATGGGAAGTTGTATCTATGTATCAACTACTGTACTGTAAACCCAATAAAGTGGGGGTGGGGGGGGGACACAGAATAATGGAACTAAAAAAAAAAAACGTGAGGGGTATGGGTTCTACTGACCACGTTACTATATTAACTTGAAGTGACATGAGGCCATATCACAGGTCAGATAAGATATGAAGCCAAAATACTTTGAAAAGGTAGGTATCAGAATTTAAATCTGTCTTTCACAATCTTTCTGGAGAAAGATGCAGACTATTGCAAGCATCAGGGAAACTAGGCTTAACAATATACCTTCTGTGGCTCTGTCAGACCCTTGGGCAGGCACAGAGACCCTACAGGGTGGCAGGTTCAAAGGAGGAGGTGGGCAGTCTGACAATCTCAGCTTCCACTGAAAGTCATACATTAGTTAAGAAAGTGGCTACTGCTCTCAAAAAAGAGAATCTTGTGTCCTTGAAAGGTTACAATGGCAGTCAAAAGACTATGCAGGGAAAGAGAGTATATGGGAACTATGTTCTTCTGTTCACTAGTTCTATGAATATAAAACTGCTCTAAAAAATAAATTCTTAATTAATTAAAAAAGGGAAAAACTTTCTGACACCAATTTCAAAGGTGTTTTTAGCTGCCCTGCCATACATGGTCTAGAAATAAAAAATGGAAAGTCACACAAACACAGAGAGAGAGAGAGAGAGAGAGGGAGGGAGTCTATAAACATGTCAGTAGGTAAGCCTTTTAAGGCATAAATTCTAGATGGCTGTATTCATCAGATTTCTTTCTTTGGGCAGCATTCTGAAAAGCCTTCAAATTTCAAACAAATATAGTACTTTGTAGACCTTAAGCAAGGCTGAGAGGATTAAACTATGTATCAGAGGACAGATTTGTACAGAGAAATTGCAAAGCTGTTCTAAAAATATCATGTAATTATCCACCACCCCTTTGGGGGAAAAAACTAGAGAGGGAATCAGAGCCCAATGCAAACCTGAGTTTCTGGGCCACATGCTCCCATGTAACTCTTCCCATGTACCAGTACTTGCATCAACCAGGCCACATAGCGCCCTGCAACAGGGAGTGCTGCCATTTAGATGGCTGGTTACTAAAATAGTCTAGAGGAGGGCAAAAAGCAGTGTGGAGAACCCTCATAAGACTAGAAATGGACCTTCCTTATGACCCAATAATTCCTCTCCTAGGGATATAGCCTAAAGAGTCAAGGACACCATCCAAAAAGATATGTGTACATCTATGTTCATAGCAGCACAATTTGTAATGTCCAAAACCTAGAAACAACCCAGGTGACCAACAACAGATGAGTGGCTGAGAAAGTTCTGGTATATTTACACAATGGAATACTACTCAGCTATTAAAAATAATGAATCCACCTTCTCCAGCCCATCCTGGATAGAGCTAGAAGGAACTATGTTAAGTGAGACAGTCGGAAAGAGAAAGACAAGTATGTGATGATCCCACTCAAAAACAGAGGCTGAGAAAGAAAAACAGAAAGGGAGATACAAAGCAGAAACTGACTGAGTTTAGAGTATTGCACCAAAGTAAAAACCTCTGGGGGGAGGGGAAGGATAGATTTTTCAGCTCTACTATAGGGGGGTAGGGGTAGGGACACAGACCTTTAGTGTTGGGAATGATGTTAACATACACTCCTATTAACTTATAGTATTAAAAATCACTAATCAATATGAGAGAGGAAAACTGATTGAATACCTCAAATTTTTTGATGCATAGACCCCAGTTCTGAGCACATATATGTATTCTGATATATTCCTTCAATCTAAGCACTTCAGGTTTCAAATAGGTAAGCTGGCTGCATTTTAAGTGAACTTAAATTGTTATTACATTTCTACTAATAACTTTTCTTTGAAATATTAAATCACTTATAATCTTAGGCCAGGGAGAACAGAAGCAACTGGTCCTGTCAGTATGTAAGATACAGTTATTTAATATTTTTCTTTTTCTTCTTCTTCTTTTTTTTTTTTTTTTTTGCCTCCAGGTTATCACTGGGGCTCCATGCCTACACTACGAATCCACTGCTTCTGGAAGCTATTTTTTCCCTTTTGTTACCCTTGTTATTTATCATTGTTGTTGTTATTGTTGTCATTGTTGTTGGATAGAACAGAGAGAAATCGAGAGAGGATGGAAAGACAGAGGGGAGGAGAGAAAGACAGACACCTGCAGGTGGGGAGCCATAGGTTTGAATAAGGATCCTTACCTGTTGTGCTACTGCCCAACAGTATGGGGATGATTACATAAATCATCCCCATACCCATGCACATCTATTTTTTTATAAGGGGGCCCAAAGTATTAAATGGAGGAAGGAGGCTCTCCTCAATTAATGGTGCTAGGAAAAATGTGTTGAAACATGCAGAAGAATAAAACTGAACCACTTTGTCTCAACAGAAACAAAAGTCAACTCCAAATGGATCAAGGACCTGGATGTTAGACCGCAAACTATAAAATATTTAGAGGAAAACATTGGTGGAACACTTTCCCACCTAAATCTCAGGAATATCCTTAATGATACAAACCCAATTGCAAGGAAGACTAAAACAAAAAGAAATCAATGGGACTACATCAAATTGAAGTTTCTCCACAGCAAAAGAAACCATCACCCAAATAAAGAGATCCCTCACAGAATGGGAGAAGATCTTCACATGTCAGAGAGGCTAATAACCAAAATATATAAAGAACTCACCAAACTTAGCAACAAAAAAGCAAATGACTCCATCCAAAAATGGGCAGAGGATATGAACAGAATATTCACTACAGACGAGATCCAAAAGGCTAGAAAACGGGTGTGAGGGTGATCTGGCTGCGACATCTGTTACCCCATTGATCGCCAGGGTTGATTCGGCTGATCTGGCTGGCTAGGCGGGTGTCCCCTTCCTCCCTCACCACTGCAAGTGCGTCCCTCCCAAAGCTGCACACTCGGTCAAAGAGAACGGCCTTCCCGAATAGAGATGGACCGGCCTTTGGTTAAGGGTATAGGAGTAGAGGCGCTCCCCTGCTAGAACCTCCAAACAAGCTCTCAAGGTCCAAAAGGCTAACAAACACATGAAAAATTGCTCCAGGTCACTGACTGTCAGAGAAATGCAAATAAAGACACCACTGAGATACCACCTCACCCCTGTGAGAATGGCATACATCAAAAATGACAGTAGCAACAAATGCTGGAGAGGTTGTGGGGACAAAGAAACACTTCTGCACTGCTGGTGGGAATGTAAATTGGTCCAACCTCTGTGGAAAGCAGTCTAGAGAACTCTCACAAGACTAGAAATAGACCTCCCATATGACCCAGTAATTTCTCTCCTAGAAATATATCCTAAGGCTTCCATAACACCCAATCAAAAAGACGTGTACACCTATGTTCATAGCAGCACAATTTGTAATAGCTAAATTCTGGAAGCAAACAAGGTGCCCAACAACAGATGAATGGCTGAGAAAGTTGTGGTATATTTACATAATGGAATACTACGTGGTTATTAAGAAGAATGAACTCCCCCTTCTCTGACCCATCTTGGATGGAGCTAGAAGGAATTATGTTAAGTGAACTAAGTCAGAAAGACAAAGACAAGTATGGGATGATCCCACTCATAAAAAGATGTTGAGAAAGAACAGAAAGTTTGGAGTAGGGCGCCAAAGTAAAAATCTCTTGGTGGAAGGTGAGGGTAGATGTTCAGCTTCACCGGGGGTGGGGGGGGGGTGGGACACAGACCTTTGGTGGGGGGGGGTATGGTGTTAATATACACTCCTATTAACTTATAGTCTCACAAATCACTATTCAATTTATATGAGAGGAGAAAAATGGATCAAATGTCTGACACTTTTTGATGCATAGACTATAGCTCTGAGTATGTGTTCCTTCAATCTAATCTCTTAAGACTTCAAATTGGCAATTAGACTGAATTTTAACAGTGGGCTCAAATTGTTAACACATTTCTAATAATAACTTGTTCTTTGAAATATTAAATCTCCTAAAAGCTTAGACCAGGGAGAACAGAAGCAACTGGTGGTGTTCTTTTATAAGATACAGGTATAAGTAAATTGTGTAAAAGGACATAAATTATGGTGAGGTCTTGTATGCTATCACAAATCCAAACAATGGGATTTTCAAAGTTAACCCAATTGCCAAATGATTTGGTTATAGCTATAACTATCTATTGCCTTCTTAAACCGTAGGGCAGCAGAAACCTTCCCGTTTCTCTATAAAGCCCATATTTCTCCCAGTCCCGAAACCTCTAGGGTGAGACTCACTTTCCTGTATGCTTCTCCCAATTCATACCAACTGATACTGTATCTGTTGATCCAAACCCAATCAAAGCAACCAATACCACCTCAACTTGCTTCACTTTAGACTGCATCCACAGATGTCAGGTGTGTGAACCCACCAGCTTCATTACTCTGGTAAGAACTTTCCTAGCCCATAGGGCTCCTTAATTCCATTTCGGGTGGTACACCTCTTAACAAACCTCAAAACCTAGATATAGACCAGGGTCCATGAGATAGGGCATATGTACATGTATCCATAAGTTGGGGGAAAACAGATACCTTAAAGCAAAAGTGCACAGTATTTCAGTGAATAAATAAATGTAGCAAGCAAGCACAATGACCTAAAAAGACCTAAAGTACCTAATGAAATAGGTACCTAAAGTACCTAAAGTACCTAATGAAATAGTTTCTACTTAGACCTAGACACCATCCTCACCTACCTTCTATTGCACATTTCTCAATCACTCCAAAGCTAGCCTTGTCAGACAAAGTAAGGACTACAAAAACTGAAAAAGGGCAAGAGACTGGCATACTTTAATGATTACTTTTATTTTAAATTTCTATTTATAGAAAGGAAACACTGACAAAAACCATAGGATAAGAGGGGTACAACTCCACACAATTCCCAACACCAGAACTCTGTATCCCCACCCCTCCCCTGATAGCTTTCCCATTCTTTATCCCTCTGGGAGCATGGAACCAGGGTCATTATGGGGTGCAGAAGGTGGAATGTCTGGCTTCTATAATTGCTTCCCCCTGAGCATGGGTGTTGGCAGGTCGATACATACTTCTAGCCTGTCTGTCTCTTTCCCTAGTGGGGTGGGGGTCTGGGGAAGTAGGCCTCAAGGACACATTGGTGGAGTCTTCTACCTAGGGAAGTCCAGTTGGCATCATGTTACCATCTGGAACCTGGTGGCTGAAAAAAAAGAGTTAACATATAGAGCCAAACAAACTGCTGACTAATCATGAACCTAAAGGCTGGAATAGTTCATATGAAGAGTTGGGGGGGGGTCTCCATTTTGTAGATATTTAGTAGTCCTATTTTAGTTATATTCCAAAGAGCCCATAACAATACAAGTTTTTTTTTTTCCTTTTTTTCCTGAGCCTGACATCTGATGTGCAGGTAGATACAAGTTATTAACCTTAATTGACTCTCTTGGGACTGAACCTCCATAACAGCAGCAAACTAAGGTGACAGAGGACTTTTAGGGTTCCCCTATTTTCTGTTCCCACTCTATAGGGGTGAGGCTGAATGGAGTTGGATATTCTTTCCTGGAATTTAGCTCTGCGTCATGGAGCTTTGGGAAAACAGGAAATTCTGGCATGTTGCCCCTTTCTAGGGTGATAGTATAGCTCTTGATGGAATCTGAGAAAGTGAGAGGAAGCCACAGCTTCTTGGTCACACCCTGCCAGAGCTTCTGCAACAAACTGGGCAGGATGGATAACTCCCACGCCATGGACTTTAACTGTTGTTACTAATATCAATAGACTTTCTTGAATAAATGTTTCTTCATTTGCTGTAAACCCTTAGAACAATTACCAGATACTTCAATTATTTCCTTATAGTAATTTTTTGCCAGTTATTGTTTTACTGATAAGTAGTTTTGTGGAGTTCCTAATACTATTTTCCCAGAAGTGGATCCCAATACAATATATACTTAATTTATTTAACAATCAACAAAATTACAAGCAAGTTCCTTTCAGTCTAATAGCCCATTGTAGGAAAATTGGTATTACCCAACAGAGCATAAATTTTAAGTACTGTGAGGAAACTTTTTTTAAGCAGGAACTAAACCAAGTCTTTATAAGCACTTTTTTTCTCTCATTTTTGGCTAACAATAATAATCAGCTATATATGTACCCTGACTAGCAAGAATTTTTTTTTTAATCTGAGGAAACCATATAAGGGGTGTATGATCACAGAGCAGATCATCTGCAGGTTATAGTTAGCAAACTAGCCATACACTTACCTCAAAAATAAGCCCCCTCATGGCCAGGGAGTGAGTTCACATATGGGTGAAGCTGTGGGTTTAATCCCTAGCATAACATATGCTGGAGTGGAACAGTGTTCTGGTAGTTCCAAAATCTTTAAAAATAAATAACTACTAGTCCCACAGAAATGAGACTTGTTTCATTCCAGGCCACTCAGCTGAGAGACCAAGAGTTTTCCAAACAACATTCAAAGAAACACAGTTCTCACTGCTCCTAGAAACAGCTGGCTTGGGGTAAATAGGCCTGGTTGAGAGGGGAACTGCCAGCACATTCATGGATATCACCAAGTGTAATCTATACCAAGGGTAACAGATAGCATCATCTGAATCCAGACTGAGGAAGGTGTTAGGATCGTGAAGCTACCAGTCAACCACTTCCACTAGAAAGGCAGTGAGGCAGGTGGGGTGAGGTGATGACAGTGCTGGCTCTGTTGTGCAGAAACTACAGCTGGACTGAACACTAGACCCTCTAGTCTTAGATTCCTTGTCTAAAAATAGAATTCCTCAACAACTAATGAAGCCCAAAGTCAGTACTTAACACACTGTTATTCTAGACAAGGTCTTCACTGGGCTACTTCCCACTAAGCCACTGCTGGCAACTAATGGATGCTAGACGGTTCAAGAATTATAGTTGTCATGTATACAGGTTCTATAGCATTCTTTCCAGTGCTGCCTTTACCTGGACCTCCTCTGGGGTCTGGCTATGCTCTGCTTCATAAACACACCATGTGAGGGCAGAGCAGATATCAGAATGAGTTCGATAAAAGGTCTGCTGCACTGGCAGATCAACAGAACCAACTCCTGCAGCCACCAAGAGAGATACTCTAGTAATCTCTACTTCTGATTCTCGCCACTTAGTTGGCAATTCTCAAAAAGCAAGTCACATAAATCATAGCTGAGCAGTCCTCTTTTATATAAACAGACACACAAATAAACATGCATGTTCTTACAACAAATCATGATATATGGACACTACTTTTAAATGTCAGTATATTTTTCCCGATATTTAAGAACTATTCTGAACTAGAAACTCCTAACAGATCCAGCCCTAACTTACATGTCCCCAACTTTCATGACCCCTTTCCCATGTGCACAGACACATGACTGTATACTAATAAGGTACCTTTCAGTCTTCTATCATAATGCCCAGGGGTGTTCACTTCTATGTTAAGTAAGCACTAGGACTGCTGTTCCTCTGCAAGGGTCATACCTTTTCATTATGACACATTCACTCTCTTCATCAGCAGTCAGGTTATCACCTTTCAACATCCCTGAACTGTGTTCTTTCTACCCAGTCAGAAGTTTAGGAATCAACTCATCCAGACTGTGCGTGCACGCGCGCACGTGCACGCACACGCACGCGCGCGCACACACACACACACACACACACACGGGATATGGGGTGGGATAAAACTTTAAAAGAGGACATCCACCAGATGAGGGCCGGAGAGGGTTAAAAACTTTGGCTCCCCAGGCTCTGACCCTCACTGGGTTGGTGACTGTATTCACAGACCTTCCTGCCACTGTATCACTGTGTCACTGACTCAGGAAGCAGCATGCTCAGGAAGGCCATAGCTGAAAACTGAATCCTTCCCCCACCGAGACATTAAAAAAAAAAAAAAAAAAAAACCACCATATGAATATTACTACCCATAATGTGAAAATTTCTGTGAGTGCACAAAGCTTGCCTCCCACTCCCTTTTAGAAATACAATTTGTTTTTTATTAACTGCATCTCAGCTACTATTAGAGACAGATGGAACCTACTATTCCTACTACTGTCTGGCCCAGTTTGGGTTTTGACTTTGCTTCTTCACCAACATAAATAGACACAACCTCTTCCACAAAGACATCTTTACCTTCACATGGTAGTTCATTCCTCTGTGGCAGTTTCTAAAACAATCTTCTGTCTCTCAAAATTATAGGAAATTATAGATTCTCACAATTAAAGGAAACAAGCTGAAAAGTCCAGCTCTTCAAGAGGAGAATCTCCTCCACTAGCCTTCCCTATTCCTCTCCCATCCATCAAGTCCTGCTGAATATACCCAGGATCAATCACCTCTCACCATCACCACAGTTCCTACTTCAGTTCCAGCCTCCTCACCTTATAAGGCTATAAAGAGTTCTGGATTATCTGTATCACCATGGGCCTTTTCAGAATATCCCCATCATTCCACATGTATGTAGATCCCACATAGATGTTCCTTACACACAGGAGTTTAGAATTTAATTTTACAAATGTACCAATAATTGTATTTGCTGTAAACCATTAATCCCACCAACAAAAAGCAAAAGAAAACAAAAAAGAATTTGGCAGCTGTTCATGGAGGAGGATGAATAAATCTTATAGGAAATAGCACATCATCCAAGGACAAAAACTCAGACCAAATAAAAAAAAGCCCAAGTTAAAGATACCCCACATCATCTCTCTCCAAGAAATAAATTATGCAACCATAATTACTGATGATGAAAAAAAGTAGAGCACAATCTTGTACAATTGGTAAGGTTCACAAAGGTACCAGACCAGTTTGCTCTGCCAAAAAGAAAAATTTAGGTTTAAATTCCCCCTTTAGAATTAAACTGTCTGGTGCAAGGATCCCAGTTCAAGCTCCTACTCTCCACCTGCAAGGGGAGTTGCTTCCCAAATGGTGAAGCAGGTCTGCAGGTGTTTATCTTTCCCTCCCCCTCAATTGGTAAGGTTCACAAAGGTACCAGACCAGTTTGCTCTGCCAAAAAGAAAAATTTAGGTTTAAATTCCCCCTTTAGAATTAAACTGTCTGGTGCAAGGATCCCAGTTCAAGCTCCTACTCTCCACCTGCAAGGGGAGTTGCTTCCCAAATGGTGAAGCAGGTCTGCAGGTGTTTATCTTTCCCTCCCCCTCTCTATCATCCCCTCCTCTCTTAATTTCTCTCTGTTCTATCCAACAATAACATCAACAGTACCAACAACAGCAGTAGCAACAAAAATGGGAAAAATGACCGGCAGGAACAGTGGATTCACAGTGCAGGCATGGAGCCCCAGTGATAACCCTGGAGGCAAAAAAAAAAAAAAAAAAGAAAGAAAGAAAGAAAGAAAGAAAGAAAGAAAGAAAGAAAGAAAGAAAGAAAGAAAGAAAGAAAAGGAATTAAACCATCTAAGGATAGGGGCTCCTGAAATTCCAGCACAATGACCAAGAACTCCCAAATGAATATGGATCGACCTGCCAATGCCTATGTCCAACAGGGAAGCAATTACAGATGCCAGACCTTCCACTTTCTGCACCCCATAATGACTCTGGGTCTATACCCCAGAGGGATAAAGAATAGGAAAGCTTTCAAGGGAGGGGACTGGATACAGAGTTCCAATGGTGGAATTGTGCGGAATTGTACCCCTCTTATCCTGTGGTATTGTCAATATTTCCATTTTATAAATAAGTTTTTAAAAATACAAAAAAAAAAATTTAAAAAGAATTCCCAAATGAAAAGGCCCTAGACCACTGCCCACCAGAGTCATTTAGCATAACTGAAGTTAACTTTTCTTTTTTCTCTTCTCTTTTACCAACACCGGAGACAACAGAGACAGGGACAGGTTCCAGACCTGGTCCTCAGTGCATGCCTCCACTTTCTTACACCTTTCCAAATTTATCCACTAGGTATTCTGGGAGATGGTGTCCAAATCCCTCTCCCTTGGGACACTCTGGAGGTCCAAGCTAGCATTTCCAAGTCAACCAGTCCCAGTCACGGACATGTAGCACCCAGTGAAATGTGAGACTATATTTTCTTCAGAACTGCCTACTCCTGGATTCATTCCCTTTAGCCCTTGGTTCTTTGGAGCCTATAGTTCTCAGGAGTTCAGACATATCTGGCACCTATTTCCAAACAGCAACCAAATAGGTCAGTCACTGAGTTCTGCTTCTCTTCATTTGAAATGGTTCTGCTTTCATAACCCTGTTTCTTCTAGTTTCACTGATATCCTATGGAGGGATAAGACCACAGCCTCGAAACTGACCTCCCAGTGAGGCTGAGTGCCAACTGACAACATCCTGACACATAAAAACATACACATACTCAACTAAGACAGAGTCTGTAGTCTTTAGTTGGGGTATAGGGAGTCCATTCAGTCTCTTAAACTCCTAGTTCCTACTTTACATTTTGTTCAACACTATCCTTTCCACCCCACTCAACCTGAAGGAGCTCTATCTTTTGGTTTTCCTTGAACCCCAGCTTCAAGTAACCTTTCTCTCTAAAGAGTGCCTACTGTGCCTTTCTACTGCTGGGAAATTGTGCCAATGCAGTCACATCTGCCATGTTGTCCCCTCAGGCTACTGCTAGTTCCCTGGAGAGTTGGGACATTCTCGGAGTGCCTGTTCAGCCATGTTGTGCCCTCAGGACATTGTCTATATCCCCGCGATATCTGGAGTGCTCTGGTTACTCCTCCCCCCTCCCATTCTCATCCTATCCTATCCTGGAGTGCTATGGTTACTCCTCCCCCTTCCCATTCTCGCGAAAGCTACTCCTATAAAAGCCCTTCGTTTTCTGCACCTCGCTCTCTTGCCGGCACTCCACTCTGGTGTTCAGACGCAGGAAAGGTTACTGTGTGAGGCGGCCATTTTATCTACCTCCACATGGCCCAACCTGCTTCTCTAACACCCAACTCTGAGGTGCCAGCGCGAATAAAGATTTGTGTTTCCTCTTCGTTCTGGACCCTCTCTCTCTCTTCTCTGCGGCCCGCGCACTACAACATCTGGCTCTACAACATTCTACCTAGCTTAATATGTATCTAAAACTTTCTTTTTGCCCCCTTGCTTCTTCGTGTAGGCAGTTGACACCCAGCTTTCTTCCACCCACCCCAGAAGGAATGAATCTGACAGTAACTGTACCAAACTCACAGTGACAAAGGGTTGTCAAGTGTTGCCACAGCAAGATCTACCTGGAGCCATGTCTCCTCTGGATCAAACAAGTAAAGACTTTTGATCCCCATGACAGGCAAGAAACAAACAGCACCCCAAGTGAGCAGGAAGTAGCCCCAGAACAACCACTGTCCAATTTCATATAGATATATTGGGGACCAAAAGTCTAAGTACGGGATGTTCGAGAGAATAAACTGAGTCAGGGCTATTTCCTTGGGCTTAGAACCTGCCTAATGAGACGCATACAGAATGGTGCATACCAGCAGCCAGGATTACGTGAAAGCTGTAGCACAAAAGGCCCTTACCTACATCAGTGAGCCAATTATGAAGGAAAATCAACTGTGCAAGACAACCTGACTCACTGCAAGCAATGAGGGAGATGGGACTAACGTAGGCCCATGAAAAACTAGGTCTTTGACTTGCCCAGGCCCCTTGCTTCTTGCTTCTTAGTTAAGACAGCTGGGACCTCCCACTCACCCCTTGGTGAGGGGGAAGTGGGGTGGTGGTGAGTCTGATAATGTATTTTTGTTTCCTCATTCCTTTAAAGGCTTTTTGTGTTTAAATTTAAGTTGCTTTTCTAAATACTTACCCTTAGTTCTTCTAATAAATTTCCTTAGCATGCTAAGAAACAATAAAGCTTTTCATTTTTGAAAGATGTTTTTTTTATTACATATGATACAGAGAGGAGGAGGAAGAGGAATGGGGAGGGGAGGAGAGGAGAAGGGAGAGCAGGGGAGGGAAGTGAAGCCAGAGCACCACTCTGTTAACATGCACTGTCAGGTGTCAAAGTGGGAACCTTGGGCATGAAGTCCTATGTTCTACCGTCTGGGCATTCCTCCTGCCACTGCATCTTATAAAGGTTTTCTTCCCTTAGTTGTCACTAGGTGACATTTATTAGTTTTTACCAAGAGTCACAATAAGACACAGGAAGCAGAAATCATTCACTCAAGACTTACTTGCTACATCGACAGAGTCAGTAAAAGAAGTCGGTATGAGCTGTGTGTCAGGTTGACAATTAACTAATTTGTCTGCATAGCCCAAGAAGTAGGTTAGACTGGTAAGTGGAGGTTTCCAGGTTTATCTTACTAGTGTTACTACTGACACACTTTGCCTCTAGTAAAGTATTATTTGCTTAGTAAAGTACACAGAAATTGAAACCACAATAACTTTAGTCAGTCACTCTGTTCAGGTCTGGTTTCCTATACTATTCTCCAATAAAAAGAGATGAGGGCTCTTTGGGAAAATGACTGATTTTAGAGCAGGGGTAGGAAATATGTAAGATGTACCTGGAACGTAAGTACTACCTGAAAGGGAGTATATGTTGAAAAACAGACAAAACACACACACAGTAACAGGGATATATCACAGGGACATAAATAAGAGTTAGTTGAAGGGAGTCGGGCAGTAGCGCAGCAGGTTAAGCGCACATGGCACGAAGCACAAGGACCGGCGTAAGGATCCCGGTTCGAGCCCCGGGCTCTCCACCTGCAGGGGAGTCACTTCACAGGAGGTGAAGAAGGTCTGCAGGTGTCTATCTTTCTCTCTCCCTCTCTGTCTTCCCCTCCTCTCTCCATTTCTCTTTGTCCTATCCAACAACGATGACATCAATAACAATAATAACTACAGCAACAATAAAAAAAAAGGAAAACAAAAGGGAAAATAAAGAGCTAGCTGAAAGAACTTCCAAAGGCTAGAGGTGGTACAATCTGAGAAAAAAAAAATTAATGACCTAGTATTAGATTATAATCCAAAATATGAAATATACACTCAAGGTTACGTAAAATAGCAGAGTAAAAGAGACCAAGTTCACATGAATTCTACTAAATGAAATATTCCAATTACAACATGTAGCTAGATACCACATCAGTTCAAAGAGGTAGGCCCTGGTTCCCACCCTATACTCGTGAGCTGCTCCAAGTAAGTTCCTCCCCAAGAGAAAAGTCAGTACAAGAAGAAAGTCAAGAAACTATTGAATATATCACTGTGTGATCAAAAACAATACTAATGCTAATGGAGACATTGTGTATCCTGCTACATTGTATCCTGCTATCCAGGAGACATTGTGTATCCTGTATGACCAGAAAGGGACTTCATCTCTGTAGTCTCCCTCCCCAAAATCCATAATCATGAGAAAACCATTAGACAAATCCCAAGTAAAGAATACTCAATAAATAGCTATTATTCTTCAAAACTGCAGAGCAGAGGTCATCAAAACAAGGAAAGTCTGAGAAACTCATGATTAAGAGGAGCTTAAAGAGATAAAACAAGTAAGTGTGGTGTGGTGTCCAGGAAAGGATCCTAGGACTGAAAAAGAACATTTGATCAACAAAAATAATAAGGTGGCCAGGCGGTAGCATAACTGACTGACAGCATATGGTACCTTGCACAAAGACCTAGGTTCAAGCTCCTAGTCCCCACCTGTGTGTGTGTGTGGGGGGGGGGGATGTCACAAGTAGTGAAGCAGTGCTGTGGGTGTCTCTCTTTCTCCCTTTCTATCTCTCCCCCTCTCCTCTCAATTTCTATCTGTTCTATCTGATGATAACAAAATAAAAACTTGAAGCACACAGTTCCCATATGTGAGACCCTGGGTTGGATCCCCACATTACACAGGGTCACTATGGACAGTACTAAGGCTGAAAATAGTCCATAAATGGTAAAATGGCCCTTTGATTTTACACGCACATATAGCAGAATACTGGCTCAAATGTTAAAAATGATGAAGTCATCTCCTTTGCCTTATCTTGGAGGGAACTTGAAGGAATCATGTTACATGAGATAACCCAACAAGGGAAGTACAAATAAACAGATTATTTCATTCATAAGTGGAACTTAAGAAGCAAGGGCAGAAAGGGAAAACAAAAAGTGAAAGATGGACTAGATGTGGTACATTACACTAAAGCAAAGGATTCTGGGGAAAGAAAGGAAGGAAGGGAGTGGAAAGACAGCTAAAGTCCTGGTGCATGATTGAAGAAAAAGGCCTAAATTGAGAGTGAGAGTGTTGTGCAGACACATACCAAGAGAAGATGAGACACTGTACCCATGTGTCAACAACTGTACTGTATGCCATTAACATTCTCCCAACAAAATGATTTAACAAATATGTATCTTTTGGTTCATTAGTTGCAATTAATATATCACAATGTATCATAATATTGTAAGATGTTAACAATGAAGGCAAATGTGTGAAAGGGGATATAAAGAAACTCCCTATACTTTTACACATTTTTATAAATAAAAACTACTCTAAAACTTTTAAGTTTATTTGAAAAAATAATATCACCTCTGTGGGGCCATGTGGTGGTGCAACTGGTTAAGCGCACACACGACAGTGCTCAAGGGCCCAGGTTCAAGCCCCTGGTCCCCACTTGCAGGGGGAAAGCTTCACGAGTGGTGAAGCAGTGCTGCAGGTATTTCTCTGTCTCTCTCCATCTCTATCTTCCCTTCCCCTCAAATTCTCTCTGTCTCTATCCAATAATAAATAAAGTTTAAAAAAGAATTAAAAATATAAAAAAATAAATAAATAATCTCACCTCTGAATCAGCTATTGTTTCTTTTTTCTGTTCCCTGCCCTCTCCTATTTTCAGAGCAGGGATGGTAACCTATGTTTAATGTACATTGTAGCCCATAGCATGTGACTGCTTCTGGCCTCTGAAGGAACCAGCCAACATACATATGTGGATTAGCCAGGGATAGACTACCAGTCTTGTCACTGCCTACCTCCTGCTGTTGGCTGAAGTCACTGGTGCAACAGCTCAGGTCAAGGCATAGAGATTCCTCACAGAAGCTCTCCCTTTGAATGGAGGCCATCAGAAGCAGAAGAAACAGACATCTGAGAAGCAGCTCCTTTACTCTTCATGCAAGCTGGCCTTCAAAGAAATTGCTCCCATGCCTAGTTTCCTGTATTGTGAGGTGTCTGCAGGAATTTGACCCCAAGATCTGAAAGCTCTAGCTCTGTGACTTGGACCTACTTTATCCACCTGAAAATGCAGGACCTCCAGGTTCACATGCAAATCTAATAGTTCCCATGCCTCTGGCCATCTGGTATATAACTCTCCTTTTGGGGGAGGTGGAAAGCACAGGGTAGGGTAGAAAAGTAGGTTTTCTATAGTCCTGATACAAGCATAAGGAAGGAATGGAAAGGGAAAGAAAGAAAATTAAAGGAGAGAAGACAAGAAAAAGGGCAGTATTGGTGTAGAAAAAAAAAATGTTTCATTTTCCCTGACTTTGGGGCCCCAGAAGAGCTCACAGCACTCTGACCTCCAGGTAGCATCTGTTTCTTTTTCTTTTTTTTTATTTATAAAAAGGAAACATTGACAAAACCATAGGGAAAGAGGGGTACAACTCCACACAATTCCCACCACAAGAAGTCAGTATCCCATCCCATCCCCTCCCCAGATAGCTTTCCTATTCTTTAGCCCTCTGGGAGTATGGACCCAAGGTCATTGTGGGATGCAGAAGGTGGAAGGTCTGGCCTCCGTAATTGCTTCCCCGCTGAACACGGGCGTTGACAGGTTGATCCATACTCCCAGCCTGCCTCTCTCTTTTCCTAGTAAGTATCTTCTAAGAGTGTGCACAGTGCATCTGTGCTTCCTTGAAACACCACAAAGTTTACTGATGACACTCTAGAAACAGCATAATTCAATCAACACAACTTTAGTCCCCCAGGAAGATAGGGGAGGAAGAGGGGTGGGGAATTGAGCTTTGCACTACAGGAAGGACTCCAAGAAGAAAAACCTCATGCCAAGGAGCCTGGCAAGCAGCTGTGCTCTACTATGTGGAACTACACAAACCTCCCACTGAAAGTTGTGATGCAAAGCTTTTAAACAGTTCTGATTCTAATTAACTTTCTCATCAGGAGGTCCCTTCCTTTGTTTTAATAAGCAGTTACTCTCTCAATAAAATAAATGCTTTTTATAAAGAAGAGAAATATTTAATTTAGGTGGTTAGCAAATAGTATATTTTTGTACTAAAAACTATTCCCAATAAATTTCTATTTTCTTGGTTACAGATTTACCTCAAGATGAATAGTCTTATAACAAAGACACTCTGAATCATTTAGTAGAAGATGTATATAAAAAGTCACAAAATATTTCATTTAAAACAATCAAAATAAAGAGTCAGAGAAATAGCTCACCTGGAAGGGTTCCAATGACCATGCATAAGAAACCCAGGTTTCCGCCCAGGTACCACTCTGGTACCAGGTATCAGCACTGAAGTGTCTCTTTTTCTTTCTGTCTGAATGGAAAAAGTGGCCCAAGACTTAAAAGCCAAGATGGTGGTGGACTAGCAACCCATTTGTTCTTGCTGCCAACAACACAAAACATAATGTACATGGAAAAACAAGCATAGAAATGAGCTTGGAACTCAGATAAATTAACAACCAAAGAAAGAAGTCTGGCTCCCTGTGATTGACTCTAATGAGCTAAATCACATCTGGCCAAGGTGATCATTAGCAGCATCTCACTTGTAGTCACTCTGGAACTTTGGAAGAGGGGAGGTAGGGAATTCTACCCAGACTTCCAAAGTCTTAGTCGTAATATAGGAGTTTCAGGCACAAAGAGAGGGAGAATAGGAGCAAATACAGGGTTCCTCACAGAACCTACTTCTGTTCAAACATTTCTAATTTTAGAGTACACAGTATTAAGCCATGAATGGAAATAAACTAACTCTGAAGTAGTTGGTTTATAATAATGGGAAGCAAAGAAGAGGGTGAGGAGACCTTTCACTGAGGAATGGAAAGCCCTGCCAGTGGAGGGGTAGAGGTGGGAAGGGTGCACCCTAAGAGTAGCCAGGCATCACACTAAGCAGGCTGTGGTGCTTCCCTGATCTTCTGGGATTCTAAGTCACAATAGCAGGGGAAACAGTGAAATGCTTAGAATGAACTATCCCACTTGATCACTTGGAGATGTAATAAAGCTTCCTCATTAACCAGCTATTGAACTCAAGATAGTAAGGTCATTTTACATGGAGAAGTGTAGCCTTAAGTCATAAAAGGAATTGAGTCACTGATTTACATACCTAAAATGACTTTGGACAGGTCAAACACATGCCAATCTCAATCACTAGTAAGGCCAGCACTCTCTTCAGGGTACAGGGATTATCCAGTGTCCAATGAAAATCAGAACAAACAACTGTAAGTGAGTGAGGGTGCCAATAGTGGTCTCTTACACACATTCCAGGTGGTGGAGCTGCCACTCATACATAAGATGCTTTGAGGCTTTAGGGGAAATGTCTTAAGGCTTTTCCCTAGAGAGTATTTATTGCCTCCAGGTTACTGTTGGGGCTTGGTGCCTGCACCATGAACCCACTGCTCCTGGCAGCAATCTTTTTCCATTTGTTGTTGTTGGATAGGACAGAGAGAAATTGAGAGAGGAGGGGAGGGTAGGAGAGAAAGAGAGACACCTGCAGGCCTGCTTTACCATTGCAAAATGACTCTCCTGCAGGTGGAGAGCTGGGGGCTTGAACCTGGACCCTTGTTCCGGTCCTTGCACATGCACTTAACGTCGTTTGCTACTGCTCCACCACCCCCCAGAGCATTTTTAGAGGAAAGTCTCTTCATTCCACTCAGAGACTAGTGCCTGGCTGCCAGATGATCCTCTGGTCATGATCCCCTGGCATCTGTGGGATGAGAGATTACAGTGGGAGCCACTAGAGCAACAACAACAAGAAAAGGACAACAAAATGGAGAAAAATGGCCTCCAGAGAGCCCTGGCCCACTAGGGAAAAAGAGACACAGGCTGGGAGTATGGATCGCTCTGCCAAAGCCTATGTTCAGCAGGGAAGCAATTATAGAAGCCAGACATGCCACGTTCTGCATCCCACAATGATCCTGGGTCCATTCTCCCAGAGAGATAAATAAGAAAGTTTTCAAAGGAGAGGAATGGATACGGAGTTCTGGTGGTGGGAACTGTGTGGAACTGTGCCCCTCTTATCCTATGGTCTCATCAATATCTCCATTTTACAAATTAAAAAAAAATTTTAATGGCCTCCAGGAGCAGTGGATTCATAGTATAGGCACCAAGCCTCAGCCAGAACACTGGAGGCAAAAAAAAAAAAAAAAAATTATCTGCTATACAGCTATATAAGGCACACAGATAAGCTACCCAATTATTTACTGTGACTATTAGTACCAGTGCTATGAACCCTTTCATAAATCTAAGGCCCCTGGACTAGTCTGCTAATTCAGAAGCACTCAGACCTTGTACTGGGTCAAAAATAGCAGGGAAGAGGATTGAAGTGCCCTTGATGTGTATCAATAAATCCACTAAAAGTATCTATTTAAAACTTGGCTAGAAAAAGAATAGGCCAGTTGGCCCTAGGAGAATCCTGGAAGACAGGAAGGAAAGCCAGGCAATTCTGAGCATCCCCAGGAACTCAGACAGGCAGAGCCCACTTTCCTCTGAAGCTCCCTCCTAGAGCTCCTCCCACAGTAGTTTCCTCCTGACTGACAAACCAGCACTGAAAAGGGCCTCCCTGACCCCAGAACTGAGGCATGGACATTTGGGGAGGTGGGTTAGCCCATCACCAGAGCACAAGGTTCAGATCAGTCAGAGCAAGTCCTTGCTCAGAGGAGCTGGAATCCTGCTGAGGGAGAATTCATTCGATCAGGCACCAGTCTCCCAGCCAAGTGCAGTTAGTGCTGCCATGTGACATAACATCTTCAGGTAACCTAGCACTAAATAAGCAAAATTTAAATGTTTCTAAATATGAAACTTCATTATCTACATGCCTCTTTGTTCTTTCTTTTTCTCTCCCTTTCTTTCTTTCTCTCTCCTCTTTCTTTCTGTCATTCTTTCCTTCCCTCCTTTCTTTCCTTCTATTGCTACCAGAGTTATCACTGAGGCACCATGTATCCACTGCTCCCAGCAGCCACGCCATCCTCCCTCCCTAGCATCCCCCCCCCACCCCGCCTTCTACTTCATTTGATAGGACAGAGAAAAATTGAGAGGGGAGAGGGAAAGAGAAAGACAGACACCTGAAAACCTGCTTTACCTCTCATGAAATGTCTCCCCTGTAGGTGGGGAGTGGGGCTAGAACCCAGGTCCTTGCACATGGTGACACGCCTGTCCAAACTCCCCTCCTCCCTTTTTTAAGTTTGAGATTTAGTGGCTAGGGAGGTAGCTCAGTGGTGAAGAAAATATTTACAAGTTTGAGGTCCCAGTATTGATCCCCAACACTGCATGTACCAGAGTAGTTTTCTGCCCCCCTTTCTTTCCCCCCATGATAATCAATAAACAGATCTTTTTAAAAAAAACTTTGAGATTTAAAAAATTCAGACGGGGGAAATTCAGATGGCAGGTCTGATTAATTTTATTGAGAAATACTGGGGGCGGGTGGTGGCGCACCTGGCTGAGCACACGTTATAGTACACAAAGACCCAGGTTCGAGCCCCTGGTTCCCACCTACGGGGGAAAGCTTTGTGAGTGCTGAAGCAGGGCTGCATCTATCCACCCCCCCATCTCTCCCCCTCTTGATTTCTGTCTGCCTCTATCCAATAAATAAATAAAGATAAAAAAAGATAAAAATGTATTAAAAAAGAGAAATTTGGACAAAATTTCATTTCAGAGAATGCTCATTACCACAAAGCTATTTAAAGTAAATCTTAGTAAGATTCTGTTATCAAATCTTGACTACCTGTGGGTGGATAAGTATTGGTAAACAATGATACAGTAGTGTAGTTATGGAGAAAAAAAATTATAACAGCCCTCCCCTGAACTACAGGGCATCAAGGGGTGGGGCACACAGGACTCCCTAGAGAGGTCTGTCCTCACCATGGTGAGTGCTACTCCTGCCTCTCCAAGCCCCACCCGAGTGAGACAAGAGGAGAGGGGCAAAGGGACTGATGAACTCCATCTGGCTCTATGTACAGCCCTGCCCACCGCAACCAAAGACAGGAAAATTAGACTGTTTTTGGTGATGCAATAGAATATAGATGATTAAAGCATAGAAACACTAGACATGTGAAAGTTCAATGTGTTGATAAATTGTACATCTGGTATTAGCTAGCTTCAATTCATTATTATTGGGTGAGTTATTCTGCTTTAGCTGTGACTTATTTTGCTTTAACCATGATTTTTGCTTCACCCAAGACCTTGCCTTCTTCTCCTTCATCCGTCATTCTGGTAGATCAAGAACTATGTTTAAATAACCTGAAGCATAGCACGTCTGATTTTAGAGTGCTCTCTATAACCTGTAAATCTGTAAAGTTATCTTTCTGACTTAAATTCCTCCCATGGCTTTCTTAGATCAAACAGGATAAAGTTCAAAGTCCTTCATCCAACACTGACCTGCTTGTCTGTCCATCTATTGTTTCCAAACTTAGTAAATACCACACTTACAGGCAGTTTCTTTAAGGTTCTCCAGTATTACCTCCTCCTGGAATGTCCTTCTAGTGATCCTCGTGTGCTTGGGTTTGACAAATCCCACTCATGCTTTGTGACCAATTACATTAGCAATTCCTCTGTGACACTTCTCCAGGTAGAAATAAATAATCTCTGCTTTTATGGCACAGTGCTTACACTACAACTACAAAGAAAGCACAACCTTGGACACTGTAAATCCTCCTCTCCTCTGAGCCCCTTAAAGAAATGGGCTGACAGAATTATCTTCATCTTTAACCCTTCAATGTGGAGCTGAAAGTCAACAGATGGCAGAATCCACAAAGAGCCTTTCACTAAATGACAGAAAAGAAAGGCATGCAGACAACACAGTGGTTATGCAAAATACTTTCATACCTGAGGCTCTGGGGTCCCAGGTTCAATTCTTGGCACCACCATAATCCAGAGCTGAAAGGAAAAAAGGGAAACAAAGAACCAGAGCAGCATTACTCTGGCATGTGGTATGCTGGAGATTGAATTCAGGCCCTCAAGCTTACAAATTTAATGCTTTATTGTGCTACCTCCTGGGGCACTAACCATTCATAATCTTTTGTGGTTTTTTTTGTTTGTTTTTGTTTTCTAATTGTCACCAGGGTTATCTGTGTGACTTGGTGCTGGCAATCTTTTTTGCTGCCTGACCATGGGCAGGCATTTAACAAAAGTATTACTTTTAGCTTCTGAGAAATTAGCAAACTCCAAATCCTTGATCCCCAGGGGCAGCTGGATTAAACATAAGGGTGGGCATAAAACACACCCACCGTTCAGTGTGCAAATGGGAGCAAGCACACATCCATGACTGAGACAGATAAAGGACAAGTGGATGGACAAATATGGGGAAGTAGGAAAGTCAGTAAGCCAGGAGAGAGTGCATTCCATTCTGTGATAGCAAGCTGTCACTAGCAGCCACCAACTCAGCAAGGTTTAAAAGGCAGCAGCTGGTCAACACCTCGCCCTACTAACAATACTTTTACTACTATTATTATTCTTTATTTTACCAGTGCACTGCTCTGCTGAGACTGTTAACCACACCTCAGGGTGGTCAGAAAAGCTAGGCATGACCAGTGTCCAAAATATACAAGGGAGGTGGCTCCAATAGCTTGTCTATCACCCTCCCTCGCCCTGCACCTACTATGAGGGAATACTCTTGTTCCCACACACTCCTTGTGGGACACAGAAAGAGAAACAGGAATAGATGGTTCTCAGGTATAAAGTCAGCACCAATACCACCATCAAAGGGGAGTGAGCACTTTCAAGGTCATTTAAGGTGATTCCTGTTTAAATGTATCTAGCACAGTTTACTAGGCATCGGGTAGTCCCATATGTATAATATTTATCACCCCAATTCCATGGCTCCTTAGCCATGTAAATTTTACCACACTGGGGGTTCTCAGGCATCCATAGGTTGAGAACACTATGGAAATACATCAAGGGGGTCTCCAGCATCTTTAGGAGCTCTAACATTCATGAGTTTAGCATTTCAATCTGAACAGTCCACTTAGCAAACACTGAGCTCTCTTTCTGGCTCCTCAAAGTCAAGCTGAGGTTTCTAGCCTCTGAGAGCCTAAAGCTTCTTCATGAGCCTAAAGCTCAGAAGTAACTTGGGTAGTCAGAACATAGAGCATCAGCCTTATAGGCATAAGGTCCTAAGTTTGATCCCCAGTACTACATGTGCCAGTGATGTTCTGGTTCTCTTTCTCTGGTTAACAAATAAATCTTTCATTTTTTTTTTAAGAAGAAAAGCAATTTGTCTTTTCTACAAGTTTAAACTTCTCACTAGTCTAGTAGAAGTAGATAAGAGAGTACAGAAATCTTAAATGTAAGCTTAAAAAATAAACTACTAAGGGGTAAGGTGATAAGACACCTGGTTGAGTGCACATGTTACCATGTGCAAGGACCTGGGGTCAAGCCCCAGCTCCCCAACCTGCAGGGGAGAAGCTTCATGAGGGGTAAAGCAAGTATTGCAATTGTTCCTTTGTCTCTCTCCCTTTCTTCCTCTCCGCTCTCAAATTCTCTCTTTCCCATGAAAGAAAAAAGAAAAAAATCACTAGCTTGTGTATATTTTGATTGCTATTTCCCCTGATAGCTCAGTGAGACTGCCAAGTTCAAAGAAAATTAATTCAAAATTCAAATATTTTTATAATTTTAATATTTAAAAATTTTTTAAAGCTTCAAATATTAATTCCATAGGATCACCCATCCTTTTCCCTTATGTGGAATGCCTATAAACAATGAGGTGCTGTTTAGGTCAAAACATTCATATGTGTGTCCACAGTCTAATCAAAGCCACACATACACACATGTGCACAGACACACGCAAACATACATCTAACACCCATGACTAGAACTATTTTAATGTAACCTTATCATTCTGGTTTCTAAGAACACAGATTGAGTGGACTGTATCAAAGGAAACCTATTCAAAGAAGGCTAGTAAAAGTTTCTGTTCATGTCTTTAGCTCCTCCTGCAGTGTGACACTGAACTGTGGTTGACCAGCAGTAGCTCCCAAGGAAGACAATACGCAACTCACCACCATTTCTTCCTGGATCCTGAAACCATACTTCCCTTTCCTACTCCTTAAGTGCCCAGCCAAGAAGGAGAAATGGCCCCAACTCTTTTCTGCACAGGGCAAAGTGCAGCAAGGTGCAGTGGACTCCAGGCTCCAGACCCAGTCACATTTCCTGATGGAGCCAGCCATGAGCCAGCCACTCATGGACACAAATGCCTGCACAATGCCCTCAGTCTACCTGCAGCTCAGAATTAGTGGCTATGGGTCTTGCTAATCCCCTCCACACAGTGAGAGCTTGCAGTCTGACAGGGCTGCAAGTTTCAAAGCATCTGGGGCTGGGGTATCACAAGATCAAGAGTGGCCCACACAGTAGAGCACACACATTTCCATGAGCAAAGACCAGGGTTCCTCCTATCTTCAGAGGGGAAGCTTCATGAGCATTGGAGCAGGTGTCTCCTTCCCACCCACCCCCACCACCTTTTACTTCTCCCCTTACTACTTCACTGTCTTTATTAGAAAGGGGGGAAAAAGAATCGCCACCACCCACGAGTAGAAAAACAAAAGAGGAAGAGATACTAGAGTGGGATACTCCTATCCACAGACCTCTCCCCCCACCTACATTACCTGGTATAGAGCTGGGTGCCTTAAAATCCAGGAACATAAGCAAAAGAGTAGAGTTCTGCAATCTCAAGAAGGAAAAAGAAAAAAAGTGGAGCAAGGTCTTTGTGGATGACACAAATACTGTGTTTGGTAGCTAGTCTGACACACACTCGGCCTGATGACTTGGCATCTTACATCCACACTTTACCCTTTAGAAGCCTAAGAGGAATATGATTTTAATAAGTAATATCATAGAAGGTAGTATGGATATAAGTTCTGAGATGCTAATTTAAATAATAAAAAGAAGCCTGTGTTATTAAGGAGAAAGCAAGCTCTCCTCCTCCACCACCACCTTGAGAGACACTTGTGCAGGACACACCTGGTCCTTACAGGAGTCTGCTGTGAGGAGACTCATGCCCTGCTGAGGGGACCTAGAAACAGCTCCTAGGCAGAGAGCTTATGTCTGCCCATCCTGTGCCAATACTTCAGTTCTAAAGTACCAAGGGAAGGGAGGGGAAGATAGTATCCAAAGACTTTCATGTCTGAGGCTCCAAAGTCCCAGCTTCAACCCCCAGCATCACCATAAGCCAGAGCAGAGCAATGCTCCGGTAAAATAATAACAACAACAATAATGATGATATTGTTAGTATTTTATTAAATATTAATATTAAATAGTAAATAAAAGCACCTAAAGGAGAATGTTTACATTACCATGATAGAGCCTGCTGAAGACAGTTGAGGAAGGGTACAGGACTCACAAATTTTTTTATTTAATTATTTATTTATTCCCTTTTGTTGTCCTTGTTGTTTTATTGTTGTAATTATTGTTGAGGTCATCGTTGTTGGACAGGACAGAGACAAATGGAGAGAGGAGGGGAAGACAGAGAGGGGGAGAGAAAGAGAGACACCTGCAGATCTGCTTCACTGCCTGTGAAGTGATTCCCCTGCAGGTGGGGAGCCGGGGGCTCGAACTGGGACCCTTATGCCAGTCCTTGTGCTTTGCGCCACTTGCGCTTAACCCACTGTGCTACCGCCCGACTCCCCAGGACTCACAATTTTTAAGAAAACCATCAGGCTGAACCTTACTCTGAAGGTGACATTTGTGCAAAGAACCAAAGAAGCTATAAAAGCACGAAAACCATGGCCCAGGCGGTATCCTTGTGAATAAAGTGTTGCGCTCTCAAGCATGTAATTCTGAGTTCAATCACTAGCATCCAACGTGCCTGAATACTGATTTTGTGCTCTCTCTCCTCTTCCTCCCACCCCATAAATAAATAAATCTGGAGGAAAAAGAAAAAGAGAAGCAAGAATGCTGAAGTGACACACTGGTGCTCTCCTCTCCCCTTCTCTCTCATAAATAAATAAATCTTGGGAAGAAAAGTGTGGAAATGTACCCCTCTTATCCTATGGTCTTGTCAATATTTCCATTTTATAAATAAAAATTTTTTTAATTAAGAAATTCAGGTGGGAATCAGAAGGAAGAGCTGCCAGACAGAAGGAAGAGCCAACAGTCAATCTAAGGTAGGAAGACAGGTAGAGATGAGACAGGGGATATGTGACCTGGATCCAGACACTGCTATTTACACACCACAAGCCTCTGAAGGGTTTTGAGCAGAGACATGAGCCAATCCAATTGTGCTCCGAAAAGCCCTCTCTGGCAGCTATGCTAGAAAAAGTATGACTGGGGCAAGGGTACAGCAGGGAAGGCAGGCACTCTACACAAGCAGTCACCTAAACAAAAGATGAGGAATCAAAGAAAGGAATGGATACATTCTGAAGACAGTCACAGGATTTTTTGGCAGAGAAGGTAAGAGTGAAGAGTTGTCAAGGATGCTTCAGAAGTTCCACTGAGCACCGACATGAAAGGAGTATGTGGTCATTTGCAGGAGCTACGGGTAGGGCTGGGTCAGGGTATGGGGGTAGTGAGCATAAGACTGGTTTTAGACATGTTACATTTTAGATGCTCTCAAGAAGGCAGTGGAGGAGGCTGGCAAGTGGCTCACCTGGTAAAATATACATATTATCATGTGCAAGGACCTGAGTTCAAACTCTGAGCCACCACATAGGAGTGTCTACAGGAGAGATATTTCATGAATGGTGCTGTGTCTGTCTCTCCCAGTCTATCTCTGCCTCTCACCATATGTCCATAACAGAAATAATTACTGGGAGTCGGGCAATAGTGCAGGGGGTTAAGTGCACATGGCAAAAAGTACAAGGACCGGCATAAGGATCCCAGCTTGAACCCCTGGCTCCCCACCTGCAAGGGGAGTCGCTTCACAGGTGGTGAAGCAGGTCTGTAGGTGTCTATCTTTCTCTCCCCCTCTCTATCTTACCCTGCTCTCTCCATTTCTCTCTGTCCTATCCAACAACGATGACATCAATAACAACAATAATAACTACAACAATAAAACAATAAGGGCAACAAAAGGGAATAAATAAATATTTTTAAAAAACCTTTATAAAAAAAAAGAAATAGGGAGTCGAGTGGTAGCAAAACGGGTTAAGCGCACATGGCGTGAAGCGCAAGACCGGTATAAGGATCCCGGTTCGAGGCCCCGGCTCCCCACCTGCAGGGGAGTCGTTTCACAGGCAGTGAATCAGGTCTGCAGGTGTCTGTCTTCCTCCCCTCTTTCCATTTCTTTCTGTCTTATCTAACAATGATTACATCAATAACAATAATAACTACAACAACAATAAAAGGGGGGCAACAAAAAGGGAAAATAAATAAAAAATTTGAAAATTAAAAAATAAAGAAATAGATTATTAAAAAAAAAAAAAAGAAAGAATTACTGCTGGGAGTGGTGGAGTCATGAAGGCATTCAGCCCCAGCAATTGCTCTGGGGGGGGACAGTGGGGTGAGGGTGGAGGTGGAGGTGGAGGTAGAGGAGGTGGTGGTAGTGGACATAAAGGCATCCTGGGAATAGTCTGGAGTAGAGGGGATATTTAAGAATTGTTACCCTATAAATGGTATATAAAACAACAGAAGGGACCCCCTTCGACTGAGAAAGTAGGCCTGAAGCAGTGATGTCATACCTGTGTGAGGCCTGGCAACACTAAAATAAAGTTTTACTGAAACACAGCCATGTACATTTGCTTACCTATAACTGTGTTTGTGCTATAAACACCCTGTAATTGTGCTCTTGCTACAGTCCTTTGGTTTCCATGTTTTCCTTATCAATCTCTTCCAAGTCTAGCTGGATTGCAGAGTTAAGTTTATGATCACAAAATTAAGAAATAAACAGTTGTGTGTCCTTGAAAAAAAAAATAGATTTAAAGAGCACTGTGACACAGCCTACATGGCCCATAAAGTTTAAAATATTAGTTGTCTGACCTGTCACAGGAACAACTGGCTGACAAAGGCCTAGGCCAGTAAGGGAATAAGCTCTGATCACTCACAGGCAGCCTTGCTCTGTGATTATGAGATTAGAAGGAGCCATCAGCTTGGGTGTTATCTAGCCACACATCACTGCACTGAAGAGTGGTTTTCACCATGGCTAGTTTCACCAAGTGAGACTAAAAAGAAAGAGTAGTTATGGTGGCTATTTGCCACAAATGAACCACTATTGCCACAATGCCTTCCTGGGAACCCAACAGAGCACAACAGCTCTGTAAGTCACCTTATTTTGTTCTGCAGTCTGAGAAGTGTGAAAAGTGAGAGGAGTTGGGGGTCAGGCAGTAGAGCAGCAGGTTAAGCGCACATGGCACGAAGCACAAGGATCCCAGTTCGAGCCCCCGGCTTCCCACCTACAGGGTGCTCGCTTCACAAGCGGTAAAGCAGGTCTGCAGGTTCTATCTTTCTCTCCCCCTCTGTCTTCCCCTCCTCCCTTGATTTCTCTTTGTCCTATCCAACAACAACAACATCAGTGGCAACAATAACCATAACGACAACAACAAGGCAACAAAATGGGAAAAAATGGCCTCCAGGAGCAGTGGATTCGTGGTGTAGGCACTGAGCCCCAGTGATAACCCTGGAGGCAAAAAAAAAAAAAAAGTGAGAGGAGCATGGAAGAGACTGGCTCGGCACAGTTATGTAGGACTTCAAAACAGGTCGGTACAGTTCAGAAGTTCTAGCACACTCTACCCCAGCTACACACTACAGTACCTGAATGGGAAAAGTGGCAAATGCCAACGGAGGCCCCACCTCACTATTTTTTTTTTTTTTTGCCTCTAGGGTTATTGCTGGGACTTGGTGCCTGCACCATGAATCCACTGTTCCTGGAGGCCATTTTTTCCATCTTTCATTGCCCTTGATGTGGTTATTATTGTCACTGCTGATGTTGTCCATTGTTGGATAGGACAGAGAGAAATGGAGAGAGGAGGGGAAGACGGGGAGAGAAACACAGACACCTGCAGGCGGGGAGCCAGGGGCCGGAAACAGAATCCTTATGCTGGTCCTTGCACTTTGCACCACGTGTGCTTAACCCGCTGCGCTACCGCCCAACCCTACCCCCCACCCCACTATTTTATTAGCCCTGGGTAGAACTGGGAGGTGGGAGAAGGCTCTAGGGGACCAGCAAGTGCAGAGAGCTTGCTCTGCTTCCCTCTCAAAGTGAGACCCCAAACTCCTTTTTTACATCTGTCCTGCCACCTTAACAATGACCTCGGGAAGCATTCACCAATCCCAGCTGTGTGAGTTTGTGCGGACTTGTGATCTCCCAGGCCTCGGTGTGCAGCCATAAGCCCTAGTCTCAGCCTGTGACTTCCAGGAGGGTTTACAGACTTCATCAAGCTGAGGAGGCTGCCCAAAGCAACCAAGGCACAATGCTGCAAACCCTCTCACTCAGCAAACATGTTTCTAACAAGGCACAGTCCTGGTTCCTGATCCCAAAGCTCTCATTTCTTCAAACCAGCATTAACAACATCACAAAATGACCCTGACTAGAGACCTGGGAGAAAAAAAAGCCAGTCACTTAGCAGAAGCTTGGCCTTTCCACCCTTAGTTGTCTCATCATGGCCACTGTATGTCAAGCAGTACGATCTATTTAGGACCACTGTAGAATGTTGTGGGCCAAGTACTCCCACCCTGTGTCAACCTTCTAATCTTTGGTACCTGTGAATGTTGTGTATAGGGCACAAATTTCACCCATATGATTAACTCTAGGTTCTGAGGTAGAGAGATCATCCAGAAATTTTTGAGTGGGTCTAAATTTAACCATAAGTGTCCCTGTAAGAAGGAAGCTAAAGGATATTTCAGACAGGACAGAAGAAGGCTGTGTGGCAGAAGCAGAATCACAGGGATGATGCAACTAGCTGGCAGTGAAGGAAGAGGAGGGGTGCCAGAAGTTAAGGGAAGCCAGTAGCCCCCAGAAACTGGGCAAGGCCAGGAATGGACTCCCTCATCCTACCCCCAAAGCTATTAGAGGAAATATGACCTGATCACTATGATTTTGGTCTCCTAACCTTTAGAACTAAAGAGTATACATTTCTATTGTTTTAAGTCACTATTATATATTTATAAGAAATCAAAATAGGAGACTAAAAGAAAATGTGTATGAAGCAATCCGTACAATAGCACAAAAATCAGGAATTCAACAAATCTCAATCAGTGAAAGTTAGTTCCTGCCATCTTTCCTAGTAACTGTGTTTTACTGATTGTTCCATTGCTCAGCCACTCTGTCACCCTCTCTACACCTCAGCCAGTCCTTGCAAGCTGTAAAGACATATTGCTTTATTCTATCCCAAAAGGGAGTTCATGAGGCTACCCAAGAACACTTAGCTGGTTCTATACAAATATAATTTTGCCACATGCATTTTTTTTCCTTTTTCTTACGTCTTTATTATCACTAGGGCTTGGTAGCTGCACATGAACCCACTGTTCTTGTAGCCTTTTGTTTTTGTTTTCTTTTTTTTTTAATAGAATCAGAGAGAATTTGAGAGAGAAGGGAAAAGATAAGAGAGAGGGGAAGAGAGACATGTGCAACACTGTTTCACTGCTCATGAAGCTCCACACCCCTCCACCCCCCCCACACACACAGAGGTGAGAACCAAGGGCTTGAATCCAAGTCCTTGAGCATGGTGATGTGTGCTTTACTGGGTGCACCAACCAGCACAATTAGTTCAGATATTTCATAGGGTGACCTCTGCCAATAACTCACACTGAACCCTCTTGGCCTTGGGCAAACAGAGATTTGATCAAGGACACCTCATCCTGAGTAAATACAGCAAGAGAACATCTTTCAACCAAAGAGCCAACAGCTGCCAGAGGGGCTGGAGCTGGGTTCCTCATGTGGGGACTAAGCTCTACAGGGGCACTCTAGGAGAAGGGCCAGCTGGACAAGCAAAAGAAGGGATGGTTAACATTTGTTCTTTCCTTTCCTTTTTGCAATTCTTCAGCCCTTGCTTCATGCACTAGCCACTTCAGTTTTCCTTCTTTAAGGCTGGGTCTCAGTGTTGAAATGCACAATGTGCAACAATTTTACTTCCTCCCTTGCTGACGGCCTCCCAGTGCAGGTCCTGATGCCTCAGTTTCCTCTGAGAAAGAGGCCCCCAGATCCAAGAGCTCTTCTGTTCTCTCTGCCCACAGCAGTCTCAGAGTCAGGGCTAAGCTGTGTCAAGGGTCCCCATACCCTGACTCCAGTAAAAAGATCATCCAGTTCAGCAAACGAAGTAGCCCTGGGCTACAAAGGCCTTAAGGCAGAGCCCCAAAACCTCAAGTGTATTTTAGAGAAGATAAAAAAAAGAAAGAAAGAAAGAAAGAAAGAAAGAAAGAAAGAAAGAAAGAAATAGAATAAGCCTTTTTACTTCCTGAAAGAGCCATCTGCAGGTCTATTGTCTTTGTACTCATTCTTCTCTGACCTGCTTCAAGGACTGGGTTCACTGGGTGAAGATCATGTGCCCTGGGCTAGCTGACAGTCACCTTCTGGGCAGGACGGGGATAATGCTGTGCACTGAGTGAGTCTTGGCCAGCAGGAGGAGTCTGTCCAGCCCTCTACAGTCACTGGCACTGCATACAGCAGGCCCTGCGGGCTGGGATCTAACCTTAGTGGCCCTTCATTCTCCCTAGAGGCTTCACAGCTCAGATCTGTCTTCTGAGTATAAGCATAGGACCAATAAACAGTCTCAGAGACACACACCTGTGAACTTTCTGAGGATGCTATCTGCACATTCCTGGTCTTTTGTGCCTGAAATCTACCGCAGGTATGAACTCCCAACAGGCAGACACACCCTAAGGAGCCCTACTTCTCCCCCACTCAGGCTTACTCAGGGGTCCCTCACAGCATCCTCTGCCTCCACACACAGGTACATGAAGAAACAGCACACCCTACACCTGTGAGGAAGTGCCCACTCTGTTGCACAGACTCAGAAGCTGAAGACAAGTATCCAGTGTGACCCCAGGCCATATTCAGGTTGCATAGGTTCAGGTGATTCTTGCCCCTGTGAGACACAATGTGATGACGGGAGTGGAGTGTCCCCAGGCTGGGAGGGAGGGCATAGCCAGAGCCAGCCTCAACCAAACACCAGCATGGCTAGGTGCTGACCTGACTCCACAAATACTGTGTATTCCAAAACCATCTACGTATCTGAACCTCAATTCTGAAGTGGGTCAGATAGAAGAAAGCCCCATGCAGGATATAAGGCCTGGTTTACAAGGTCTGTGTATAACTAGAAGGGAATATTTCAAGAAGTGTATCTAATTAATACCAATACTTAACCATTAACTGACCTGCACTCACCAAAGAAAGGTACATGCCAAATGGGAACTGAAATAAATAGGGCTGGGCTTCCAAGCATCCATAGTTTTTGTACAAGCTTGAGTAGACCTTTTCTTAGATTTTATAGTTCCTATGGCCATATCTACGCTCTCACCAGTTTTGAGGCCAACACTGGCTTCCTAGTGTCTATTCAGGCTGAGCCTTGTGGGTGTGAGTCCAGCAGTCACTGGACCCTGACTCAGGATGAACAAAATGACCAGCCACAAGCAGAGCAACCCCTAGAGCTCATCAGATGCTGGTGAAACCATGCCTGTGAGAGAAATGAAGCCAGCACTGAGATGATTATTTTGAACCACCTGTGAAAACTGAGCTGACTGTGATGAAGAACCTCAGAAATGTGGATTCCTAGAAACAAATATTACTTCTCTTTCAGGGCCCTCTCCCTGCAGTAAAGCAGCCAAGTGCACAGCTTTGGCTGACCCTACCTTTTTCATTGTCATGTGTGTGACAAAGTCTGTCACATAAAACAGTAATAATGATATAATCAAAACAGAATAAAAAGTTTTAAAAGAATGCCCAAAGAAAGTCCAGCATGGAATAAAGTCATAAACCTTGAAAAGGCCCTGACAGGTCCTTCAGTGAGTTGGCCCACGGTGTATCCTCTGTGATCCAAGACTTCTCTCTTGAAGACATCCAGCTCCAGCCAATATCCCACACTTGGCACATTAACTCCAGACTCTAAAAATCTCTCTGATGGCCCCTAAGACCTAAGAGAAAGTCACTTTCCTATGTACTATCTATCAGTTTACCCAATTTCACTGATCTTTCAGTAACTATGACACCTAATTTTAAACCCTGTGTATATGAAAGGAATTACTCTTAAATTTAAAGAAAAAAAATTCAAATCCCCAGGTGTGCCACATTCTACTCAGAGGAGCAGAAGCAGCCTCAAGCTTCTTTCTAGTCAGCTTGTGTGAAGGTGTGTGAATTAAGAACACAAAACAACACTGCAGTGAGGACAAAATGCAAGCAGGTCTCATTTCACCCGAAGTTACTGGGGTGTTAGTTGTGGCACAGGTTCCGGTCTCACCTCTGTTAGGGTGTACCCCCACTTGACCTCCAAGAAACAGGTTATCTTCCCAAGAAACGCTGAAGTTTTTCTTGTGTGTAACATAGGAGCTGTTTTCATTCTTCCACCCAACACTATACCAGTTCTGTGCCAGGCACTATAAGATGCTTGGGAGAGACAAACAGAACCAAGCTTACTGTCCCTGCCCTGAAGGAAGCTTACATCTTTAAACAAACAGCTTCTATTATGGTCACTGGGCATGTTCTGAGAGAAGTAAGGCAATCTTCACACTTGTGAATGTCATTGTGGGAAACACTGAATTGTGCTGACTTTTTCAGAGAAAGGCAGATGCCTCAAGAAAGACATATTAATTGTTGTTGGCAACTAAAATAAACTGGCTATTAGAGTCCATTCATCTGATAGAAAACAGGTACTTGGTTCTGGGAAGATGGTACAGTGATTTATAAAACATGCTGATGCTCTGACATCCCAGATTTGAGCCTTGGCACTACCCTGACAGAGCTAAGCAGTGCTCTGGTAACATCAAGGAAGTAAGTAAGGGTGAGTGGGTACTTGGCATCACCCTTCTGAAAGGAAAATGAAAAGTGGAGAAAAGGTTCAGGGTAGATTTTAAAAAAAGAAGAAAATAAGGAAGGAAGGAAGGAAGGAAGGAAGGAAGGAAGGATGGATAGATGGATGGGAAGAAGGAAGGAAGGAAATAAATGGAAAGAAAAGAAAAATAGAAAAACAGACCTAGCTGCTACCCTCAATTCTGGTGAGATCAGGATATCCCACATTCAGAAAAGAGAGCAAACTCAGAGCAAGAAAGAATGAGCCAACCTGGAGATGAGATGATGGTGGTGGGGTGAAGCACATGCTCGGTATGGGCCCCTCCACTATCATCAGTTCATGCACTGGACTTTGGACTTTGAACTCTGCCTGAAATCCCCCTACCCGTCTCCACACCAGGAAGTCCTTCCCTCTGGACACACTGTGGGCCTCCTACTAACTGTATGTTGCTGTTGCTGTTTCCTAACTGAGCAAGGAATATCAGGGTATAAAATCATACACATCTGAAATGATTTTGGAAAGTGATTCATATGAGCCAGCCCAGAGCCCATGTGGCTGGCCGAAAGGACTCTATTCCTGCTGGAGCAGAGACGGAATCTGGGACTTGAATGTTCACAAAGTTGTTTCCTTTAGCACCAAGTCCAGCATAGAGAATACGGATGACACCCAGAGTTGCTATAGAGATTGCAGGCATAGGAGTTGGGAAATCTAACTGGGCCAATAAACTGGAGCGTGGGAAGGATTTTGAACTACACAAGGAGAACAAAGCTGTCTATAGGCTCCTTGAAACTCTTCTCATGAACATCAATTCACACTGTAGACTCACTACCCAGTACTCATTCTCCTTTGTTCCTATTCTGGGAACTATTCTCTCTGGTTTTCAAGAAAAGCCACCCCTGTCCAGCTGAGGAGTAGAGGTGGTCTTGATTAGACTAGAACAGCTCTCCTGCTTGGCCTTCATCAGCATCACCTGGAGGGTTTAACAATCAGACTGTGGGATCCAACCACACAATGTCTCTAACTCAGGAGGTAGGGGTGGGCCTGAAGCTATATTTCTAAAAAGTCTAGATGCTGTTAATACTGCTGCTCTGGGGTTCACATTTGAAGAAACACTCCCAAACCAATCAGCATATAGCATTTTCACAGCTTTCCCTGAAAGATCGGATGATTCTCACTGCTCCTACAGCCTAGACAGAAGACTAGCAGACACTATGGATGGACACCAGGTGGTCTGTCTCCAGCCCTGCTCCTTCCAGGGCTCACATAGAGTCACTGACCCTGAGAACCATCTCTTAACCATGAAGCTTACCATGGAAGAAACTAGCAATGGAGGCTGGAGCGAGAAGAATCTAAGACCTTGATAAAACTGTGAAACTGCAGAACAGGACTACAGCACTGTGAGGTAGCAAATGTTTTGTTCACAAGTGACAAAATAACACATCTGCATAATACACCTACTTTGTCATGTATATGATCCAAGTTTGAGCCTGGCCCCACTGCAATGGAGGAAGCTCTGGTAGTGTGATGTTTTTCTATATGAAAAAAAAATTTTTTTAATCAGCACAAAGTAGTGACACCCCAATATGTGTGGGGGGGTCCTGTTCACTTAGCAGCCATAAGCAGCCATAAGCATTCCCCCCCCATAATCCAGGGGAACTCCTGAATCAGGAATTCATATTTTCATAGGATTTTGTTCTCCAGAAACATCCAGCTGTACAAATGTTTTTTTTTTTCCATACAGAATGTGTACACCTGGGTGATAGTTCTTACAAATTCTAGTTAATGAGTTAGACAGAAAGCACTATTTGAATACAAGCAAAACAGGACAGAAAAGAAAAGGAGCTCCACAACTTAAGTGAATTAATTCTATTATATTAATATTAAAACAGGGGCCAAATAGTAAGTCACCCACATGGGAGTCCCATGTCACCAGCACTAGGGAACTGGAGAGACTCTCCCTCTCTTTCTAACTGAAAATTTTAAAATAATGAACAAAGCAATAGGGAAGTAACAAAATTACACATGTCTAAGTTCCCAGGCTCCAGTACTGCAAAAATACCACCACCAACAACAACAAAATAGCAGCTGATACCAAGGACTATGCTGAGGGTGCAGGTAGCAGGAAGAAGGGTAAGGGAATCCTATGTGTAAGGTGTAGCAGGAGGTGTGTTCAGGAATTCATGATCAGGGGAACTGCCAAGTATGTGTGTGGGGCTGGAGGGAAGGGTAGGCTTTGAGAAGCCCCCTGCAGGGAGCTAGGAAGAAGTGACCTTTCCTCCTCCAAAGGACACTATTCTGTCTTCCTTACCCTATTCTAGAGAACAGACACCTCATCTTTATCACCGTGAAGGATTAGCCAGCATCAGGCTATTCTAATCACTGAGTATGTTCATTCATTCAACTCCCCACAACAAGCTTCTGGGTTTACTACTCAGCACAGTTTTGCAGTTGAGAAAAGCAGCACATAAATTTACCCATGGTGATAAAGCTAGTTAGCCTTATGGGAGTTAGGCTCCAGATAGCTCAAAGAATAAAATTAATGATTTTGGAAGATGTGTGTGTTCAGACCTTAGGGATATTTCTCTGTTAGAGCACAGAATGTGCATGCCTAAAACTCTAGAAGGTCCGGATCCAATCTTTGGAACTACCATATGCTATAGTTGAGTACTTTGATGTCCCTCTCTGTCTCTGTCTCTCTCCCTTCCCTCCCCTGCCCCACACACACAACGTTTGCAATGAGAACATTTGTTCACTGAAAAGGCCTAGGAGCACTAACACTGAAGCAGCAATGAGCACACCTAACATCCAGAGTTTAGATTTTCAGTGCATTCTCTACTGAAAGGAATCTGGGTACTTTGGAGAAAGGGAAAGAGCCAGAAAGAACAAGTTTGAAGGATTTTGTACCAGAAGAGTAGTCCTCAAAAAATGAGGACAATTCTAAATGGATTTTTAAAAGTTGGCTTGAAAAAGTGCCTACTGGCCAAGTCTGCAACAATTTAAGCAACAAAATGAAGAGTAACAAACTATAATCTACTGAGAAAACACACACACTGATTTGTGAGTTCAGAGATGCAAATCAAAGAATAAAAAAAGGAAAAATATAAACTTCCCCTTATAGTATAATTCCAACCAAATATAGAAATATGGAATTATAAAACCACCATCTGTCAACTATCACAGCAATTGACTTAGTTAAGAATATCAATGGATTTTAAAACTTGCAGGTGAAAATAAGAAGAGTAACGGTATATTTATATAATCTTAAATTATCTTCCTATGAAATACATACTAGAAAGATGGTAATTTTTCTGTCAGGAAATCTGACATTCAACCAAGTGACCAAACAACACAACCAGTGAGTGACACCAAAGAATAGTATATGACCCCTCACAGCAACACAACACAGTATCACTCCTGTTGCTACTCTTGCCAACAGTGCACAACCTAAAGTCAAGTATAAGGAAAGTACAGGCAAAACCAAATTGAAGGGCATTATTAAAATAAACTAGCAGAAAAGGCTGCAATCTTTAAAAAAAAAAAAAAAGTCGGGAGTCGGATGGTAGCGCAGCAGGTTAAGTGCACATTGCACAAAGCACCAGGACTAACACAAGGATCCCTGTTCGAGCCCCTGGCTCTCCACCTGTAGGGGAGTCGCTTCACAGTGAGGTGAAGCAGATCTGCAGGTGTCTATCTTTCTCTCTCCCTCTCTTTCTTCCCCATCTCTCTCCATTTTTCTCTGTCCTATCTAACAATGACGACATCAACAACAATAATAACTACAACAACAATGAAAAACAACAAGGGCAACAAAAGGGATAATAAATATTTTTTAAAAGTCAATGTTATGAATACACAGAAAAACTCAGGAAGTGTTACAAATTAAAGCAATGAGTAATTTTGCCCTTTCTATTGCTTTATAAAGGGTGTTATTGGGGTGTTGGCAAGACCTGAACAAAAGACCTACAGATTGAATAGTATGTCAACACTAAATTTCTTGATTTTAGTTGTACAATTGCTAGTAAGATGTCATGTTTTCAATAAACAACAAAGTATTTAGAAGTGAAGGGTCATGGAGCTGGGCAGTAGTACAGCGGGTTTTGCACATGGCGCAAAGCACTAGGGCCAGTGTAAGGATCCTGGTTCAATCCCCCAGCTCCCTACCTGCAGGGGGTCGCTTCACAAGCAGTGAAGCAGGTCTGTATATGTCTATCTTTCTCTCCTCCTTTCTGTCTTCCCCTTCTCTCTCCATTTCTCTCTGTCCTATCCAACAACAGCAGCAGCTATGGCAACAATAACAACTACAACAAGCACAACAACAAGGGCAACAACAACAACAACAACAAAAGATGTTTTTAAAAAAGTGAAAGTTCATAAGTATGACATGAATATGAAAGAAGGATAAAGCAAACTTAGCAAACATCAATATTTGTAGATGCTAGGTAATATGTATCTGGGAATTCTTTACACTATGCTTGCAATTCTTAGTGAATTTAAAATAACACCAAAATGAAAAAAAGAAAAGAAAGCAAGGTCTGCAATAAATTCCTGGGAATAACATTTTTAAAAAAATATTTATTTATTCCCTTTTTTGTTGCCCTTGTTTTATTGTTATAGTTATTACTGTTGTTGTTATTGATGTCATCGTTGTTGTATAGGACAGAGAGAAACAGAGAGAGGAGGGGAAGACAGAGAGAAGGAAAGACAGACACCTGCAGACCTGCTGCTTCACTGCTTGTGAAGCGACTCCCCTGCAGGTGGGAAGCCGGAGGCTCAAACAGGGATCCTTACTCTGGTCCTTGCGCTTTGCGCCACGTGTGCTTAACCCGTTGTGCTATCACCCAACTCCCGGGAACAATATTTAAGATGGGATTTTTCTTAGCACTGAGAGATAAAATGAAGCAGGCCTGTCTTGATGTTAATATTGCCCCCCTCAGAGCATCTGTTTCAGGACACTGAAAAATGCTCATTTGAAGAGTCTCTCAAGACCAGCTCATTAATCAAGTTCCACAAAAGAAGCAAGGACATAATGAAGCCCTCCTCACTAGGGATTTCTGCTGTGATTTTTGTTGTTGTTGTCTGGTTGGTTGGTTTTTTGTTTTTTTTTTTGGAAAAACTAAACCAGTAGCTGATGATGCTATGGGGACCTTCATATTATACAAAGTCTATACAGGAGGGGTTTTTATAGGAAACTAGGCATTAAGTCTTGGTTAAAAGTCTCCCCTCATATGGATCAACCTGTCAATGCCCAGGTCCAGCAGAGGAGCAATTACAGAAGCCAGACCTCCAACCTTCTGCATCCCATACTCCCAGAGGGATAAAGAATAGGGAAACTTCCAATGGAGGGGATGGGATATGGCACTCTAGTGGTGGGAATTGTATGAATTGTATCACTCTTATCCCACAATCATTAACATTGTATTAAATCACTAATAATAATTTAAAAATAAGTTGAAAATAAGGAAACACAAAGCAGAACTTGGACTGCAGTTGGTGTATTGCACCCAAGTAAAAGACAATGAGGGGTGGAAGGTAGGGTTCAAGTCCTGGAACAAGATGACAGAGGAGGACCTAGAGGGGGTTGAATTGTTATGTGGAAAACTGAGAAATGTTACACATGTACAGACTACTGTATTTTACTGTTGACTGTAAACCATTAATCCCCCCAATAAAGGAAAAAAATTAAAATTAAAAATAAAAAAGAATAACTAAGTTAAACACCTAACTGTAGATGAAACTTAGAAAAAAAGATGGTAAGATATGAATGCATTAATATATCAACCTGTTCAATAACTGTGACATATCTGCCACATTGAAGATATTAGTGCATGGTGTAAAGGAACTCTCTTTACAATCTTCTCAATTTCCCTTTAAACTCAAATGTATATTGAAATAAAATATTTATTTTTAAAAAAGTTTCCCCCTCCATTCTGTCTTACTGGGTCTTTAAATGTTAAACTGTGAGGTGGGGTCTGGAGCCTGCTGGCAGCTAAAACATCTCAGCATTTCTGTTTGACCCTTCCACTGCATTAGCAGATTTGCTGACTGTGGAGAATGCTTCCAGGTAGGCAGCTGGCTAAAAGAACTTGGACATACACCCTGTCTCTCTGGTGCTTTACAAAACTCAACACATAATATTTCACTTCATCCTTTCCTTAAAGTGTTTTTTAACATTCTAACATTCTGTTCAGTAATACAGAAAAAATCCAGTTTCCAAAACAATGTGACAAGCTACAATGTACAATGGGAGAACAGGACTTGTACCTTAGCAGATAAACACTCTAGAGCAGCACAGACAATTAAACAGATAAGTAGCTGCTAGAATTAATACAGCTGTCACTGTGCTCACTAGAAATGCAATACTCCTTCCACTACGAATTTGTCCAGCATCAATTTGTTTCAATGTAGTCTCCAGGGCAAATCCTCACAATAACTTGGATTTGTGGCTACAGAGGCATGTGTGCAAGACTCTGCAAGTAACCAGGCCTGTGGTGCTCCCATCCCCATGTAAGGTCACCCAGGGCAGCCTCCTGCTCTTCCTACATTAGTCCCCCAGCAAAACCACCACCCAGATCTTGCCACGTGGGCACTATCCTTCATCTTCAAAGAAATCAATTCAGTGAGTCTCCTAAGTGCCAATATTTCAGCAAAGAACTCCCAACACATAGTTCCTGCTTTGATGCAGACAAAATTCCTGTTTAAAACTTGGAATGGAGTTGGTGTATTGCACCAAAGTAAAAAACTCTGGGATGGGGAGAGGGTTCAGGTCCTGGAACATGATGGCCGAGGAGGACCTAGTGGGGGTTGAATTGTTGTGCAGAAAACTGGGAAATGTTACACATGTACAAACTATTGTATTTACTATCGACTGTAAACCATTAATCCCCCAATAAAGAATTAAAAAAAAAATCCTGTTTAAGAAAGTCTGTTTTCTGGTGGTGGGAACTGTGTGGAATTGTGTATCTCTTATCCTATGGTCTTGTCGACATTTTTTATTTTATGAATAAATTAAATTTTTTTAAGTCTGTTTTCAACCCACGGGGGAAGTGCTTAATTCTAGGAAAATCTCCACCTATTCCATGTAATTTACCGGTGTCCACAGCATCTAGGCTTCAAAACAAGCTCAGCAAAGTCAGTTCTGTTCTCCCCTTTTGGAGACGAAAAAATAAATAGAAGGGAGTTGGCAGGTCACAGATGCAGGCTTCATCCCCAGCAGCCTGTCCTATCCCAGCCCCACTGTGGCCACTGTGACCACCACCACCCCCAGGAGATGCACAGAGCAGAATTTCACCATAGCACCACACACACACACACACACACACACACACACACACACACACACACACGTCTCAGGCGACTTCAAATCCTACTCTCCGCGGCTTCTCGACGCAGCCAGCGGTGAAGCAGAAGGCAAGATGGCTTTCTAGGGGCTTTGCTTGTGTTTTCCTTCCAGAGTGTCCCCATAACCTGTCATCGTGGACGAGCCCGAGCATTATGCAACGTCAGGACGGGCCGCCGCTGCTCGGGCCTCCTCAATCCGGCGCCAGAGACAGAGAGAGCAGAGCACACGAGACGCGAGACACGTCCTGAGGGACCCGCGGGCCGCCAGACGACGGAACAAGTGCAGGGAGGGTGGCCCGCGTTCCCCGCTCACGTCAGGCCAGTCCTGTCAGCTCCGGGGCGCGCGGCCTCCTCCGGCTTGGGGGGATCACCCGGCCCTGCCTCACCACCCCCAACCCGGGGCGCCCGGCGCCCACCTGGCCACACCGCATCCGGATCGCGCTCTCCCCAGATGCAGATGCGTGCGGGCTGCGCCGTTGCTATGGCAACCGCGGGCGCGGGTACCGGGATGCGAGCGGAACTGCGCCCACCCGCCCGGACCCCGCCGCCCACCTACCTGGCTCCAGCCGTCCAACCCGCGCCCGAGACCCGCAGCGGCAGCGCCGCCGCCTGGTCGTGGGCTATGCCCCGGCTCCAGGTGCTGCTCCTTTTTGCCGTCCTCGTCCACCGCACCCGCGCGAGCCGCGAACCTGTCGCTTGCGCAGCAACTAGAACCCTGCGGCCGCTCCCGAGGCCTCACGCAGCCCCGCCAGCAGCGACCTCTTCACCCGCCACCGCCGCCGCTCCGGAGGCGCGCGCAGCCCAGCCCCGGCTACGCCCCGGATGCGCATGCGCGCGCCGAGTCCCACCCACCCTCGCGCTACGGCTCGGGCTCCACCTCCCAGCTGCAGGGGGACAGGTCCCAAGCGCAATTCTGGGTTCCCCCGAGACCCCACTCTCACCGAGGACTGGAGCGCCAGCAAGGACTTCTTGGTTTAACTGGGTGGTGATATCGCCGCCACTAGGAAATTAAACATCCAAGCCAGGGACAAGGAAAGATTAAAATTAGACTTTGGAAATACAGATAAGCTAAAGAAGAGAATTTTTTTTAAAAGAAGACATTCTTTATTATTATTATTTATTTTAATGAGAGAGAAAAAGACACAGTGAACGACCATAGCACTGCTCAGCTCTGGGTTCTGGTAGTGCTGAGAATTGAACCTGGGACCTCAGAGCCTCAGGCATGAAAATCTTTTGCATAACTATTATGCTGTCTCCCCAGCCTGAGGAAAATTCCTAGCATCCTTTCAGACAGCTTCTGACAGTATAAATAGACATTTACATACTTTCACTAACTATTACCCCGATGTTTTACTTTTCCATGGGATGAGAGATGGGCAAAATCATCAAAAGTTTCAGAAGAAATTTTTCACTTTACATGTGACAGTTCTGCTTGAGCAAAAGTAAATACTGGATTGAATATCAGCAGTTTCTTTTTGAGTGTTCAGATTTTCAGAGGGAAGATTTGTCCTTAAATATTATTGACTTAAAAACTTTTAATTTTAAAAAGTCAGAATAATTTTCAGTGTTCACTAAATGCAATGTGCACATTTCTATAGAAGCTATAGAAGCAAGCACTTGTAATTTGTTTTAAAAAGAAAAAATGTTAGGGGCCAAAAGATAAGTCACCGGGAGGTACTTACCTTGTTTTGCCATGTATAAGACCCAGATATGTGCCCCTACACCACATGGGAATGCAACCAGACTAGAACAAAGTCCAAACTGGAAGTCTGTCCTCTTTCCTTGTTCTCCCTGCCCCCCCCCCCCCCGCACCTATCTTAAATGAAGCTTGAAGGAACAATGTTAAGTGAGATAAGCCAGAAAGAGAAGAATGAATATGGAATGATTTCATTTGTAGGCAGAAATTAAGAAACAAAAACAGAAAGGGGAACACACGAAGTAATACGTGGACTGGGTTTGGTGTATTGGACCAAAGCTAAGGCCTCTGGGAAAGTTTACTTCAGTGGGTGGGGGTCAGGTTCAAACCTGGATTGAGCACATGACAAAGCAACATAGTATCCATGTGAGTTCTTTCATCAGTCTTATATCACAATATGTTTTAATTCACTTGTATGTTGAAGGATATTTGGTTTACAGTTTTTTGTAGATTTAAAATAAAGCTTTGACGAATAATTGTATATATGACGTTATATGGATATACACAGGGGTTTTTTTCTTGGATAATACCTAGAAATGGGATGCTGGCACATGTGATGCCAGGAATTAAAATCAGGAACTCAGACCTAAGAGTTCAACACTTTATCCACTGGGTTATCTCTAGAGTTGCAGGCACAGTTTCCTTTAATTCTTTCCTTTTTTCTTTTCTTTTTTTTTTCTTTGCCTCCAGGGTTATTTATTTTTTTCTAATTTAAGAAAGGATTAATTAACAAAACCATAGGGTAGGAGGGGTACAACTCCACACAATTCCCACCACCCAATCTCCATATCCCACCCCCTCCCCTGATAGCTTTCCCATTCTCTATCTCTCTGGGAGCATGGACCCAGGGTCATTGAGGGTTGCAGAAGGTAGAAGGTCTGGCTTCTGTAATTGCTTCCCCGCTGAACATGGGCGTTGACTGGTCAGTCCATACCCCCAGTCTGCCTCTCTCTTTCCCTAGTAGGTGGGTCTCTGGGGAAGCGGAGCTCCAGGATATATTGGTGGGGTCTTCAGTCCAGGAAAGCCTGGCCAGCATCCTGATGACATCTGGAACCTGGTGACTGAAAAGAGAGTTAACATACGAAGCCAAACAAATTGTTGAGCAATCATGGACCCAAAACTTGAAATAGTGGAGAGGAAGTGTTAGGGGGATACTCACTGCAAACTCTAGTGTACTTCTGCTTTCAGGTATATATTTTGCAGTAGTTTATGGATAAATGTGAAAATATGCTCTCTCTCACAGAAACTGGTGTATATCTAGGTTTTGGGACTTTGTTAGAAAGTGAACCACCTGAGATGAAATTAGAGTATACTATGAAAGGAAAGGTCTCCCCCAAACAATGAAGCTGAAGGGTTGTCATTCCACACGTGAAGTCTCTGGACACAGTCTGAAGTGAAGCATGTTGAGGTGGCAATCATTGTGTTGATTAGGTTGTGATCGGCAGATGCAATATTATTTGATATGGATTGGGGGAGGCATACGGGAAAGTGGGCCCTATCCAAGGGTTCCAGGACTGGGGGAAGTAGAGGCTCTATAGTGGAGATGTGAGGTTCCTGCTGTCTTAGGGTTCAAAAAGACAATCGATAGTTAATGTTATCATCACATTATTTGATAATTGGGTTAACTTTGAAAAGTCCTTTTGTTAGGGTTTGCTATACAGTACCCAGTATCTTGTATATAGCTGTGCTATTGGCTGCTTCTGATCTACTTGGTCTAGGCTTTTGAGAGAGTCTGCATATCAATTACACAGCCTATATATTAAAAAGATTCAGACTGTTTTAAAAAACTTCGAGACATACAATTAATTTTCCCCCTCTCATATTAATTAACTAGTGATTTATATGACTACATTTTACTAGGAGTGTACATAAACACCATTCCCACCCCCAAAAGACTGTGACCCATCCCTCCCACCCACTCCCACCCGCCACTGGCCCAGGAAGCTGCATGTCTACCTCTCACCACAGGGTTTTTACTTTGGTGCCCTAGCCTCCAGGGTTATTGCTGGGGCTCGGTGCCTGCACCATGGATCTACTGCTCCTTGAGGCCATTTTTTCCCCTTTTGTTGCCCTTGTTGTTGTAGCCTTGCTGCTATTATTATTGTTACTGTTGATGTTGTTTGTTGTTGGATAGGATAGAGAGAAATGGAGAGAGGAGGGGAAAACAGAGAGGGTGGAGAGAAACACAGACAACTGCAGATCTGTTTCATCACCTGTGAATCAACGCCTTGCGCCACGTGAGCTTAACCCCCTGTGCCGTAGCCTAACCCCCCCATTTCCTTTAATTCTAAATTTACTTACAACCAAAAAAAAAAAAACTCTAAAATCTTTATCTGCTAAATCAGGATCCTCTTCCAGGAAATTGCCCCTGTCAATCTTCTCCCCCTGTATATGGGTAACATTTCCCTGTGTCTTTGCATGTAAACTAGAGAAACAGCTGCTTACAATATAGAGAATTTTTTTTTTTTTGCCTCCAGGGTTATTACTAGGACTCGGTGCCTGCACTACAAATCCAGCCTTTGTTGTTGTTATTGTTATTATTGTCATTGCTGTTGTTGTTGTTGGACAGTACAAAGAGAAATCGAGATAGGAGGGGAATACAGAGATGGGGAGAGAAAGATAGATACCTGCAGACCTGCTTTACCACTTGTGAAGTGACCTCCCCCCCCTCCTCAGGTGGGGAGTCGGAACTCTAACTGGGATCCCTGCACCGATCCTTGTGCTTCGCTCCATGGGCACTTAACCCACTGCACTACCACCAGATCCCCTAGAGGATTCTTTTGTGTTCTGGTACTTCATTAAAAACTTTAGACTGGGGGAACTTTTGGTTTCATTTTAAATCTTTCATATTCAGGATTCTGTGAAGAAACTGAATTTTGACTGTATTTCCCTCTCTCTTTACATTGACTACTTCCTCTGGTTGCTTCTCTCCTCTCTAATACAAGTGCATGCATTTGAGACTGTGTGACCTTGGAGGCCCTCAAGGTGGCTATCTACTCCAGAAAATAAATCTTCTCTTCCTAGGTGTCAGCTTCTTCTAACACCTTTCTCTCTTTGCTGCTTCTTACAGCATTGCTCCCAAATATTTTTTTATTTTTTACCAAAGCACTGATCAGCTCTGGTTTATGGGGGGTTGAACCTGGGACCTGGAAGCCTCAGGTTTGAAAGTCTCATTGCATAACTACTATCTACCCCCCCACCCCCCAAATATTTTTAACCCATGGCACACAGTCAACATTTTTTTTTTCTAGCATGGAAAGGTATGGGCAAGCTGCTTACGGATTCAGCTTCGCCAGACCCTGTCTAAGAAATGTTTCTGGAGCACCAACTGAGAAGTTCTGTCCTAGTCCAAGATAAGGTGTTGGTTCTAGGGAAAAAGGAAAAGAAGGCTGCTTGGGTCAGAACTCCAGAGCTTATCAATTAAACTTGTAAGTACCCAAATTTATTCTCTACCTTGCAGGGACTGAGGCCCCCTGGAAACTATTTTTTTCAAGACTATTTGCCAGGTAGACTATGACCAAGTTTTGCCAGTGGTGTGTACTGACAACCCCGTCCTCTCCACCAGTGGGTATCACCTTTGAATCATTGATGGGGCTATGTCTCCTGGCCAGTCCAGCTCTCTCTCTGTCAACTGTGCTGTATTTCTAGCTCCCATCAGAGCTCTGACCCCTGGTTCTAGCAATTGCATTCCTTCCATTGCAACAGCTTTGGGAAGTCTTTCTGTTCCTAGTCTCTGGGTGGCATTATGGTTCCCTGTTTAGATTTCCAGCAACTCTGCTATGTAACTACCCATAGTTACTCTATCAAATTCTCTGTGTTGAGAATATGTGTGGGCTATTTCCTTGACTGCACTCTGACTAAGCATGCATGCTTGAAGCTTACTTGTGGTCTTCCAAATATTCTCAGTAGGTGAAAAATAAACAAAGAGGGAACAGAGAGGGAAACTCAAAGCAGGATTTGACTGAATTTGGAGTAGGGCACCAAAGTAAAAACCCTGGGTTAAGGGTGAGGATGTATGTTCGGTTTCATGGGGCGGGGTGGTGGGGTGGGATGGAACACAGTCTTTTGGTGGCAGGAATGGTGCTTATGTACACTGATATTAATTTGTAGTCATATAAATCACTATTTATTGATGGAGAGGTTGTGGAGTCAAAGGAACCCTCCTGCACTGCTAATGGGAATGTAAATTGGTCCAACCTCTATGGAGAACAGTCTGGAGAACTCAGAAGGCTAGAAATGGACCTACCATATGACCCTGCAATTCCTCTCCTGGGGATTTATACTAAGGAACCCAACACACCCATCCAAAAAGATTTGTGTATACCCATATTCATAGTAGCACAATTTGTAATAGCCAAAACCTGGAAGCAACCCAGGTGTCCAACAACAGATGAGTGGCTGAGCAAGCTGTGGTATATATACACAATGGAATACTACTCAGCTATAAAAAATGGTGACTTGGATCTTGGATGGACCTTGAAAGAAATCCTGTTAAATGAAATAAGTCAGAAACAGGAGGATGAATATGGGATGATCTCACTCTCAGGCAGAGGTTGAAAAACAAGATCAGAAGAGAAAACACATGTAGAACCTGAACTGGATTTGACATATTGCACCAAAGTAAAAAACTCTGGGGTGGGTGGGTGGGTGGGGGGAGAATACAGGTCCAAAGAGGATGACAGAGGACCTAGTGGGGGTTTTATTGTTATATGGAAAAATGGGAAATGTTATGCATGTACAAACTATTGTATTTACTGTCAAATATAAAACATTAATTCCCCAATAAACAAATTTTACAAATCACTATTAAATTAACATGAGAGGGGAAAAATTGATTGAATGTCTCAAACTTTTTAATGCATAGACCATAGGCTGAGTCTTTGATATGCTGACTCTCTTAAAAGCTTAGACCAGGGAGAACAGAAGTAACCAGTGGCACATCTATATACAAATAATAACAAAGGACATAAATTATGGTGATGTTCTGTATGATACAGCAAATCCTAACAGAGGGATTTTTCAAAGTTAACCCAATTGCCAAATAATTTGATTATAGCAATAATTTATCTATTGCCTTCTTAAACCCTAAGACAGCAGGAATCTCCCACTTCCTCTATAGAGCCTATATTTCCCCAGTCCTGGAACCTCAGGTGGGGCTCACTTTCCTACATGCTTCTTTCAATTCATACCAAATGATATCGCATCTGCTGATCCCAACCTAATTAATGCAATGAGTATCACCTCAGTATGCTTCACTTCAGACTGTGTCCAAAGACGTCAGAAATGGAACATCAACCCTTCAGCCTCATTACTCAGGTGAGACCTTTACTTTCATAGGATACTCTAATTCCACTCCAGGTGGTTCACTTCATAACAAAGTCCCAAAACCTAGATATAGACCAGGTCCCATGATACATGCATATGTTCACATGTAACCATAAATATGGGCAAAATATACACCTGAAAGCAAAAGTACACAATAGTCTGCAGTGAGTCAGCATGTAGTTCATAATGAAATAGTATCTACTTAGACTTAGATACCCTCCTCACCTATTTCCTATTATACTTCCCTCACTTGCCAGGATAGCCTGAGGGTGCCTGAGGGTGCTCTCTGGGTTGGAGAGAACTCAACTGGAGTCAACCTATGCTGCTGTGTGGAAGAGAGATCAGGAACTCGTGCCAAGATAGCATCGCAAGAGATAACTCTGGAACTCTCGGAGCTGGAATGCAATCCCAAGTGTGATAAAACAGAAGAGCAGCTGATATATAGATATATATATATACTCGCCAAGTAGGGTGGAAACAGGATTGAGGTAGAGAGGGTGGAGCAAAAAAAGACTGGTGGAAATCAGGGTGTACTAGGAGAGGGGCAGAGCAAAAAAGACATTGTGAACCAGTGGGGATTAAACCAATGCCCTGGAGGCAGGGTGGTACTTAGTTAACAGTGGTTTATGTAAATAGACCACAGCTTTAAGTGGAATCAAATCAATGCCCTGCAGGCATGGTGGTGCTTAGTTAAGCAGGATTAGAGAAGAGGCTTTAAGCCAGGGGAGCTGGCATACTACCCAACAGCTCTCTACAGAAAAGCGGAATTATAGTGGCTGACCTTCCCCATTGAGACAGACATGCAGCATTTCATCCCCTGGCATTTCTTTCGGGGTCATCTGCTTTAGACTGACACTTCTATTGGACTTACTGGTACACCTCTTGGACACTTTACACAACTTTACAGCAGTTTCCCTTTACACTGCTGGGTTTCTCAAAGACTGACCGCAGCAGTCCATGGACTTTGCAGCCATCTGCCTTGGGACTCTATAGGCCACATCCCCTCACCTGCAGGCCCTGTTCCCAGAGGCAGGAACCCCCCCCACATCTTACTAAGTCCTGCCCACAGAGGCAGGAAACACACTTTGAGGCATGAAACTCCCCCAGAGGCAAGATGCCTACAGAGGCAGGAAACGCCCTCTGTGGCATGAAGCGCCCCCAGAGGCAAGAGATGCCCACAGAGGCAGGAAATACCCTTTTGCCTGATAGGCCTTGCCCTTTGAGGCAGGAAACGCCCCCCTCAGGGCTCCCCTTGGCATCACACTGGTTCTTGCTGCTCTCTTACTTGTTCCTCCATGTCTTCTGCCAGCTCTTTTGAAAATGCCTGTACGATATAGGTTTCTGTTCACCCCACACTCCTGATACTATGGTAATTAGTTAAAAAGAAAGGGGGAAATGTTGGTATGCTTCTAAATTCTGCTTCTAAGACCCCTTCTGTTACATTGCTTGAGGCTGTGGTCTATTTACATAATCGTTGTTTCACTGTTTTCATTGGTTTAATCCCCACTGGTTCGTGCGCTGTTTTCCTTCTCCCCACCCCCTATCCTACATACTTCCTCTTCCTGACACTTCCACCTCAGGAGATATAAAAGAGAGGGCTTTCTAATGAAGAGAGATTAGAAGAGATTAGATTGTTGAACTGCATCCCCACTCGTCAATAAAGATTGAACTTCGTTCCCAGCTCGGCCATGAGTCCCTGGTTCTCTGTCTCCCGCCCACGAAGCTAGCCCAGCACTCACTCACTTCCAAGCTATCCTTATCAAAGCAAGGACTGCAAAAGCTGAATAAAGGCAAGAGACTGGCATACTTTAATGATGACTCTTTAGTCACTATCAGGTCACCCCATCAGCTGGGGCCCTAATCGGGGAGTCCTGAGATTCCCAAACAGACATGATAGGCCTAGACCTCGAATAAATCCCTCTCTCCATTGTTACCAGTAATCTATATCAGGAACAACAAAATAGTCCCCTATGTGGGCCCCATAGGACTTTGCCCTCAACTTGGATCAACAACGGTAGAGAATGTCCCATCCTCTGAAGGGAGGATGGACAATGTACTCTATGCTATACCTGAGGAAGATGGGTCAATATCGGGGCAGCTTGGAGTGTTCCTACTGATGACCACAGAATGTGAGCTCAGATCTACAGGGATGTAGAGGTCACATAGGCTCCTAAGCTGAATATGGGCCCCAGATCACATCAAATCGATGGGGTTTACAGTCAACAATATTTATACACCTTTCCCATATTTGGGAGCTACTCTCTTCTCTGATCCAGCTTTCTGGTCCTTTGTCCAGCCATGACATCATCTCCCCAGACAATAACTAAGATACACCTGCATATCAGATTTCAGGTTCAGGGGGAAAAAAAAACTAGTATAGCCATAGGCCCTTTGAATGTAACTAAAATATGCCTACTAGCTATCACAGAGACCCCCCCCCCCAACTCTTCATCTGCACTATTCCAGCCTTTAGGTTCATGATTAGTCAACAATTTGCTTGGCTTTGTATGTTAACTCTCTTTTCAACCACCAGTTTCCAGATGCTAGCATGATGCCAACCAGACTTCCCTGGACAGAGAACCCCACCAATGTGTCCTGGAGCTCTGATTCCCCAGAACCCCACCCCAATAAAGAAAGAGAGAGGCAGGATAGGAGTATGGATCTACCTGTCAACACCCATGTTCAGTGGGGAAGCCAGACTTTCCACCTTCTACATCCCACAATGACCTTGGGTCCTCACTCCCAGAAGGTTAAAGAACAGGAAAGCTATCAAGGGAGGAGAAGGGATATGGATTTCTGGTGGTGGGAATTGTGTGGAGTTGTACCCCTCTTATCCTATGGCTTTGTCAGTGTTTCCTTTTTATAAATAAATAAAAACAAATATAAAAAATAAACAAATATAAATAAATGGATTAATCTTTATTAACAATGAAGCCATACTCTATTTATTTATTTATTAGAGACAGACATCAAGAGGGGGGTAGGAAAAGAGAGAGACAGAGAGACAGAGACAGATACATCTACACTGCTGTTTCACCACTATGAAGATTTCTTCCCCCCTGCAGGTGAGGACCAACTCTTTACACATTGGAACATGAATGATCAGCCAGGCATGCCACAGTCCAGCCTCAGACTGACCTTTTTTTCCCTGTGCAGACCTTCCTTATAAAACTCACAAGCAGCAGAAGTCAGCTGGACTAGAATTTGAGATCCTGGGTCTTGATCAAACACAATGACTAATAAGAGGGAAGATGAGATGTGAGACAGCTATTTTGCTGGTTGACCTGGCAACCCCCACTCAGACCTTGCTTCCCTCCTTCCTTTTTTTTTTTTTTAAGTGGGTAAGAGATAGGGCAAGAGAGAGAAAGAGAGAAACCTATAGTACTACTCCACTACTTGGGAGCCTCCTCCTTGCAAGCTGGGGCTTGAACTCAGCATCATGCATGGCAGTGTGCATGGCAGTGTGCACACTTAATAGGATGACCCTCCACATCCACCCCAACTCACTCTTTAAGATCCAAATACCATTACTTCTTGTTTGTTGTCTTTGTTCTTCCAATTTTCTCCAGGCTGACTTAACTCCTCTCTCACCTATGTTCTCAAAAATTTATACCAATGAGCAAACCTAGTGCTGCTACCAAATCCACAAATACTGATTTCTACTCACAGTATGAATCTTGCACATCCACCTAAAATGGATGAAAGAATGAAGTCATTCTGTCAAAACAGACCTGTCAACTGGCTCTAGAATTACCCATTGCTGTCACAGCCATGACAAATTGGGGAAGAATGTCCTCATGCTTTAGTTGTTCTACCAGGCCCTGAGGGAAACTAACACCCATACCACTCTCACTATGTCATTCATATGTATCTAATCGTAGGCAACTTCACTGAAGATAAAAGATAACTATGAACATATTAATCAAGATTTCAACTTGATGTTTGAAATTACATCTGAAATTTAATTTTTTTCAAATATCATCATGAAATTTTCACCTTAAGATCACGGACTTACGAGCGGTAGCACAGCGGGTTAAGCGTAGGTGGCGCAAAGCTCAAGGGCCGCGGTAAGAATCCCGGTTCGAGCCCCCGGCTCCCCACCTCAGGGGCGTCGCTTCGCAAGCGGTGAAGCAGGTCTGCAGGTGTCTATCTTTGGGAGTCGGGCGGTAGCGCAGCAAGTTAAGAGCACGTGGCATGAAGTGCAAGGACTGGCGAAAGGATCCTGGTTTGAGCCCTGGCTCCCCACCTGCAGGGGGGTCACTTCACGAGTGGTGAAGCAGGTCTGTAGGTGTCTCTCTTTCTCTCCCCCTCTCTGTCTTCCCCTCCTCTCTCCATTTCTCTCTGTCCAACAACGATGACATCGTCAAGTACAACAACAACAAGGGCAACAAAAGGGAAAATAAATAATAAAAAAATTACAAAAAAAAAAAGATCACAGACTTAAAGACAAAACTCAGATTAGTTCCCAGGATCTGCTAAAAGACCTGAAGTTTTCATACCCCTCTCTTTAAGGACATATGATTCATTTAAGAAAGAATCTTGTCCTCAGCATGTAAAGCATCACAGCTCAGGTTGTGGAGCCAATGAACTTCACTGGTTACATCCAAGGTCACTAATGTCAGATTCTTGTCTACTGCCGCTGCCACCTTGTAGCAATTATTGAACACTGGGCCTGGTTCCTGGTATAACTTCCTTTTGAAGTGCAAATGTCATGGATATGAGTTCCTCCATTCAAAAGTTTGCTTTGTTGTGATCCTGTGAAAATCATTCATAATGAAATGCCTATGCGTAGGGAAAAAAGGAAGAGGGGGCTCCACCATTTTAATGGTTTTATTCATGCTTACTTAGTTATCTAAGTCTCTGTATTCATGATGAAATTTAGTAAATACTCCATGAAGTAAAGCATTCAAACAGATGACTGGGAGTATAGGATTACTAAGCCACAAGCTTAGTCCTCCTTTCTGGCCATGATAGAAATCAGAAGACTAGAGCTGGGGCCAAGAAAATAGTTCACTTGTATAGTGTGCTATTTGCCATGTGCATGATCCAGATTCAAACCTGGTGCCCACTGTATTAGAGAAGGCTTCAATGTTGTAGTCTCTTTCACTCACTTTCTCTGCCTCTTTGTCTCTGTCTCTCTCTCTACCTGAAAAAAAAAAGTCATCCCTGAGCCCTGGAAATGATAAAAAATTGACTACAGCTGCTTTCCAAAGGTTATGAGATTCTAGCCCCCTCATATATAAGTTTTTGCATAAATAGTGTGTAATGACAAAAGTAACACGTGACTATGGTGTAAGAAAATTGGAAGGTACAGATAAACAAAGGGAAAAAATAAAGATCACTAATAGTTTACCACCTGAAAAAAGGTGTCGACAACTGAGTGCTTGTGTCACTTCACACCCTCTCCTTTCATTCATATCTAGCTCTTTCAGAAAGACAGACAGAATGGCTTGAGAACCGGAGATCTTACTGAGGTCACCAATTTTTCCCTCATTGTCAAATGTAGTGTACATTTTTTAGCTTTTCTGTGACATCATCAATCACAGCTTCCTTGATTCTCTGACTTGACACATTTGTATGCGCACTCATTTTTCTTTCTTTCTTCCTTTGTTTTTGCCTCCAGTGTTATCGTTGGGGCTTGGTGCTGGCACTACAAATCCACTGCTCCTGGAGGCCATTTCCCCCCTTTTTTATTTGATAAAACAGAGAGAAATTAAGATAGGAATGGAAGATAGAGAAGGAGAGAGAAAAACCTGCTTCACTGCTCATGAAAGACCCCCCCTACAGGTGGGGAGCTGGGGGCTGAAACCCAGATACTTGCACATGTCCTTGAGCTTAGTACTATGTGCCCTTAACTGGGTGTGCCACCACCTACCACCTCCCTTATCCATTTTGCTGAAGATTTCAAAAATTGTTTTCTTTCTCTCTTAAAATATTAATGTTCTCCAGATTTTAGAAGCCATCTACTGAATACTTGGTCCCTTAAATGTTTGACTCGATTCTCCCCCCATCCCACTTTGCTGTCCACCTCCTTGTGCATCTGCTAAGGCTTCCCACTGGTCTCCATACGCCTTCAAACCCAACTTCCCCATCACATGGCCTACTTAAGAGGCAACTCAGAGCCCTCTAGCCATTCTTTATTATCACAAGTATTGTCCAAACTCTTTAGCATATAAATATTTAGGAGATAAAGGTGGCACTGGGACAATTTCCTATCGGGGCATTGCTGTGGAGTAATAGTGACTGAAAAATCACGCTCAGAAACTACCAGATAAAGCAACAAACAGTCAACCAGAATATTACAGAATTGCAACCACAAGGTTTGAAGAAAATCACAGAGCTACAGGTAAGTGTACTTTGTGGAATGGGAGTGCGAGTAAACTCTACAAAGACAGTTTGAGCCAGAGCCAGAGCTGACACTGGGCAGCTGGTGCCATTTTGAGTCACAAGGCAGAACTCACAGGCTTGGCTGCAGAAGGTGGAGAAGAGCAGGTCACAGGTCTGAATCAAAAGCTGTATGCCCTGCTCAAAAGGTGGAAGTGGGCAGTCAGGTGGTAGTGCAGCTGGTTAAGCGCATATGGCATAAAGCACAAGGACTGGTGTAAGGATCCTGATTCGAGCAGGTCTGCAGGTATCTATCTTTCTCTCCTCCTCTCTGTCTTTTCCTCCTCTCTCCATTTCTCCCTGTCCTATACACCACCAACAACATCAATAATAACTACAAGAATAAAAAAAAAAAAAACCAAGGACAACAAAAGGGAACAAATAAATAAAAATATTTAAAAATTTTTTTTAAAAGGTGGAAGTGGGCTGCTAGAGTTCAGAATAAAGTCTGAGACAAGGCAATAAAAACTCACTGCCGGGAGTCAGGCGGTGGTGCAGTGGGTTAAGCGCACGTGGCGCAAAGCACAAGGACTGGTGGAAGTATCCCGGTTCAAGCCCCTGGCTCCCCACCTGTAGGGGAGTCACTTCACAGGCGGTGAAGCAGGTCTGCAGGTGTCTATCTTTCTCTCCCCCTCTGTCTTCTCCTCCTCTCTCCATTTCTCTCTGTCCTATCCAACAACGACATCAGTAACAACAACAAGAACTACAACAATAAAACAACAAGGACAACAAAAGGGAATAAATAAATATTAAAAAAAAAACAAACCTCACTGCCTAGAAGTTGGGCGGGGCACACTCAGTTAGGTGCATATATTACCAATCACAAGGACCAGGTTGATCCACCGCTTCCCACCTGCAGGGAGTATGTTTCATGAGTGGTAAAGCATGTTTGCAGGTGTTTATCTTTCTCTCTCCCCTCCCATCTCAATTTCTTTCAGTTCCGTCAAAGAAAACAAAAAACAAACAAACAAAAAAGAGGAAAAATGGCTTCTAGGAGTGGTAGATTTGTAGTGCTGGCAATAACCTTGGTGGCAAAGAGGAAAAAAAAAGAAAGAAAAGAAAGAAAAAAGAAAAGAAAAAGAGAAAACCTTCAATACCTAAACCCATACAAGTGAAGACAAGAGATACCCCTTACCCTCACTCCCCAAAAAGATCATCCCTAACATTAAAAGGAAGGTGAAGGCAGATGTACTATGAAAAAGATGGTCAGCTTTTAATCACTTTATCTCAAGCTACTCATCACTCTTATGTTCTAGCAACACAAGATTTAGGATGAATGAATAAATGAGTGAGTGACATCCGTAATCTAAAGTAAGGGTGCTTGTCACATGCTGAGCTTTGCCCATTCACAGTTGTTGGCACAGGTTCCTGAACCCAAAAAAACAAATGAAAATCTGGCAGTTCACACAGGGTACTGCACACAGGCATGTAAATCCTTAAGGTACAACCAAAGAAGGGTATTAGCTGTAAATTTTAAGAAGATGTTAACTGCCTCTGTGTGTACTGAAAAATTGACATCAATTTTTCTCTACTCTAGCCAGTGGGGATTAAAAAGGTCATCATTTATTATAGTTCTCTACTTTTTTTACTGCCCTAAATAAAAATAGATCCTATTAAAAGGAGCTGTCATAAAGAAAAGTGCAAGATTTTCTACAACTAACTAATTTTAAACAAGTAAGTTTCCATATACAGAATCAATGTTACAAATGCAGATAAAGTTTCCAGTGAGTCTATAAACTTCTGTTTAACTGATATCATAACAAGGTTTCTATTAGCTAACAAACCCAGAATTCTTTCAGGATAGCTGAATCTTTCTCTCTGTGAAATCTGGCTCTTCTCTCCTACCCTCCATTTCTGTCACCATTATTTGAGAAGAGATGGCCTCCACTTTTTGTACTGGTATACCAAGCACACCTTTATGGCTTTGTTAGAGCAAAGTTAGACTAAACAAGACAAGATGGGCTTCTTCTACAACTTCTTGCTTCTTATCCATCCCCTAAACTGGTAGATTTATCTTTTGTTCAAAACTAGTAGGCCTTGATTAAAATGAGCAACTTTTCTAATTTGTGAACTTATACTTGAAAATGGTATCAATTTTAAATGAATTTGACCTCAACTATTGAATGTCTCAAAGAATACAAAATTGGGAGCCGGGTGGTAGCACGGCCGGTTAAGTGCACATGGTGCAAAACGCAACGACCAGCGTTAGGATCCTGGTTCGATCCCCCAGCTCCCCACCTGCAGGGGAGTCGCTTCACAGGCAGTGGAGCAGGTCTTCAGGTGTCTGTCTTTCTCTCCTCCTCTCTGTCTTCCCCTCCTCGCTCCATTTCTCTTGGTCCTATCCAGCAACAAGGACATCAATAATAACTACAACAAAACAAGGGCAACAAAAGGGAATGAAATTTTTTTAAATCTTTAAAACAAAAAAGAATACAAAATTGATTTGCAAGGACAGAACTCTACTACACAATCTATGCTTAGTTTCAAATGTAGAGATCCTGGGTTCTCAGGCTCCCAAGCAATAGAAATTGTGAAGAGGCCAATATTTTTGCCAGACTAGGGTTACTGGGGCTTTATGCTTGAGCATAGTGAAAACATTGAAGGAAGCTGACATTGGAGCTAACTTTCCAATCAAGGTGATGGTGGTTCGTATTTAAAGGGCTATTTCAGATGGCACTAGTCAAAACTGTCCAGTCAAAACTAGGTCTGCACTTGATCTGCTTATGGTAACTACACTGAGAAGTTCTCTGAAGGTTACTTCACACAACATTCTCATTCCCACTCATCAGATTCATGTTCTAAACACAGTCTACTCAAAACAGAAGGCCAAGCCCCACTTCCTCTGCTATCTCAAGTATAACTCTCCCCAATGCAATTCTTCCTTCAATGTATTAGGGGCTAAACTTAAATTTGTTCACATGGTAAAGCAAGTACACTATCAAGGTGAGCTATTCTGCCAGCCCTTCTTTGACATTTTTTATGTTTCTGTGCCCCCCACATTCTTTTTCTCTAAAAATTATGATTGAATTTTTCAATTTTTCTTTTGATATATATTTTTCTTTTTTTTTAGATAGAAAGGGAAAGCCTTAGAATGCGGGAGAGAGAGACAGACCACAGTGCCAAAATTTCCTTCAATGTGGTTGGGAGCAAGGCTTGAACCTAGGTTACTCACACGGAAAAGCAGTACACTGTCCAACAGAGCTATTTTGTCAGCCATTTCTTTTGATGTTGATCACACTGAGAAGCTGGCTACCATTTGCAACTAATCAGGACTAATTTTGTATGTACATATATACAAAAGAATCTGGTAAATCATCACTACAAGTATGATGCAGTCTTCTAGTGGAAGTAAAAATATGACTTAAGAACCCGTGTCTTTTTTACTTGAAATAGAAAGAGAGCAGTGTTATATATAGACTGGGTATCCTCTCGTTGGAGAATTGTCATAAGGGACTCACTATATTAGAACAAGACCCTCTACTGCCATCTGCTGGAGAATTATAATAAAGCAGGAGGTTTCGTTAAGAGGAACGATTTTGGACAGTGTCTTAGCTTCTTCTTCTAGCGTTTGCCCTTCTTCCGTAGCCAGTCAACAGCGTCAGGTTGAGCCTGATGTAAAGTTTCGAGACCTCCTTTGAATCTGGAGAGGTGGCAGTCGTTGACTATGTGGGTCATAGTCTGTCTGTAGCCGCAGGGGCAGTTCGGGTCGTCTCTGGTTCCCCAGCGATGGAACATAGCGGCGCACCGGCCATGGCCTGTTCGATAGCGATTGAGGAGGGCCCAATCATAACGTGCTAGGTCAAAGCCGGGTTGATACTGCAGGGGTCTGTGATGAGGTGTTTGTTCTTTACCTCAGCTGACTGCCAACTCTGTTTCCAAGAGTCTGGAACAGAGAAGTTCAGTGTAGGCGTAGGAGACCAGATTGGATAATGAGACGGCTCCCTTTCCACTGTGCAGAACTGTCACCAAGAAGAGATTGCTTTGTCAGGGATCACAGTTTCCCTTCCTCCTTCCTACCCTCCCCAACCACCACCCTTGTATCCAGATGCGACAATTTTTGTTTTCCAACAGAAGGCCAAGGTTTTATGAAGCACAAGTACTTTTTCCAGTTTTCTTGCCCCATCTGCAAACTACAAAGCTCCAAGAAAGACCTGGGGAAGGGTAGACCCTAAATGGACAGGACTAGATCCCTACCAGCTGGAAGTATCACAGCGTAAGAAAACTGCATTGCAGCAAGCCCAGATATTGGGAGTTTACTTAATGCAGCAACCAGAATTGCATTAGTTGATATGATTCCATGAGCTAGTGTATTTTAAAATTTATTTTAAAAGAATTTTATTGGGGGGTTAATGGTTTACAGTTTATTTTCAACAGTAAAACATAGTAACAAAAAACAGAATATGGCAGTTTGTACATGTATAACATTTCTCAGTTTTCCCCATAACAACTCCACCTCCTCTAGGTCCTCTGACAACATGTTCCAGGACCTGAACTTTATCCTCTATGCCAGAGTCCTTTACTTTGGTGCAATACACCAAACCTAGTCTAAGTTCTTCTTTGTGTTTTCTTTTTTTTTTTTCAACTTCTTCTTTTTGAAAATTTATTATTGGTGATTTAATAATGATCAACAAGATTGTGGGATAAGAGTGGAACAATTTATATAATTCCTACCACCAAAGTGCCATATTCTATCCCCTCCACTAGAAGGTCCCCTATTCTTTATTCCTCTGAGAGTATGGACCAAAGATCTTTATGAGGTGCAGAAGGTGTGAGGTCTGGCTTTTGTAATTTTTTCTCTGCAGGACATGGGTGTTGGCAGGTCAATCCATACCCCCAGCCTTCCTCTACCTTTCCTTAGTGGGGTAGGACTCTGGGGAGATGGAGTTCCAGGACACATTGGTGAGGTCATCTACAGAAATCAGTTCCTTTTACTATAGCAACAAAAACAAATATCTAGGAATAAACCTAACAAAAGAAGTGAAAGGCTTATATACTGAAAATTATGAGTCACTATTCAAGGAAATAGAAAAAGACACAAGAAAATGGAAAGATACTTCATTTTCATGGGTTAGAATTAACATCATCAAAATGTATATGAGCAGATTTAATGCAATCCTCATCAGGAGCTCATCCAATTTTTTAGGAGAATAAAACAAAAGCTATAAATGTTTATCTGGAACCAGAAAAGACCTCTATTTGCCAAAACAACTTTGAAAAGAAAGAACAGAACTGGAGGCATCACACTCTCAGATCTCAAATTGTATTATACAACTATTGTCATCAAAACTGCTTGGTACTGGAACATAGACACACTGACCAGTGGAATAGAATTGAGAGCCCAGAAGTAAGCCCTCACACCTATGGACATCTAATATTTGACAAATGTGCCAAGACTATTAAATGAGGAAAGGGGAATCTCTTCAACAAATGGTGCTGGAAAAATTGTGGTGAGGCCATCTGCCCAGGAGAGGCAGGCTGGCACCATGGTAGTACTGAGCTAATGTGTTTTATCTACTAGTTGCAACAAATGGTACCAAGAGGCAAAAGTTTCAACAACCTTCATGGAGAGACAAAATAATAAAAAAGAAAAGAATAAAGTTAATACTTTTTGTTATTGTTGTTAACTTACAAAAGGATCCTTCTCAAATTTCAGCAGAACATTAGTGTGGCTCACACACAAGTTCCATGGGACTACAGCCCAGAGAAATGCTAAGAAGGCTTTTTAGAACTATTTTCTGTTCATTCAATCATGAGGTAAGCACAGGTAGTGGGATGAAGTGAGAGAAGTGCCAAGATAAAATTAAAATGAGAATTCCAACAAGATTCAAACTCACTAATATCATTTCTATAGGTTCTCATGCTTACATTATACCTAGATAACTAGCATCTTTAGAGCTCAGAAAGGAGGTTTTAATCCATTTCTCCATTAAATTGAGAGCTTTGTATTTCTTCAAATTTCCTGACAATGAATTTCCTAAATTCTTTCTCTGATAGCTTTTCCACATTTGCATCATTAAGTTTCTGGCTCTCATCTTTGGTTTGCAGAGTCAGTATTTTCCTAGTTTTACCTATCTGTTTGGGTTTCTGTTGTTGACCACAGGTGGTGCTGAATTCTGCTTTGTATGCATGTTGCAAAGAGTGGGAAGGAACTTTTAAGAAGTGACATAGTGGGGGTCGGGCAGTAATACAGTGGGTTAAGTGCACAAGCAGTGAAGCAGGTCTGCAGGTGTCTGTCTTTCTCTCCCCCTCTCTGTCTTCCCCTCCTCTCTCAATTTCTCTCTGTCCTATCCAACAACAAATGACATCAACAACAACAATAATGACCATAACAAGGCTACAACAACAAGGTCAACAAAAGGGGGAAAAATGGCCTCCAGGGGCAGTGGATTCATGGTGCAGACACCAAGTCCCAGCAATAACCCTGGAGGCAAAAAAAAGAAAAAAAAAGTGACATAGTATTATGCCACCGAATGTCCCATAAACAGAGCTCTAGTCTGGGGGGTGACTGGGAAGAAAACCCAGACCTCCTTCTTTTCCCATTCTAATTCTTGCATGTAGAAACTCTGCTATGAGGTCAAAGTTGCTTTTCTTGCTTGCAGGGCAGTATGACTAATCACCAGAATCATTATGGAAGTTTGGGGCACATTAGAGTTTGGTAAGGTTCTCTGATACCACAGGAATACACTATTCAGTTCACTGGTTCCTCTAAACTGTTCTTTGGGGTTTTCTCAGGAGCTTATGAATTCTTCTACAGCTCTAAATAGCAGTTCCCAAGCTTGCTTTCTTTTTTTTAAAGAATCTTGGTCCCTGAGTGGTTTCATGTAGGCCCTTTAAGTCCACCACATGGATCTGAAGTGATAACAAATATGGAACCTGCCATCAAAGCAATTCTTGAGTCCTTATCTCTATCCTCTTCTGCTCCTACTTGTCACATACCTTTAGATAGTGATGTTCCTTTCTTTACCAGAAAGCCCAGCTGTTCTCTGATAAACTTAATTGAGTTATTTTCTTATAATATTTATTTTCGAGGGAAAGCCAGCTTTCTGTGACTACCATGCCATAGCTCTGTCCCTTATCACTTGTTTTAATTTCTAGACACTTGGCCCCAAGTAGTTAAATACACTGAAGAAAACCATTTCCAAAGTTCATTACACTAAAATGGAACTATTTTACTAATAGAAACCACAGTGGTACATGCAAGTGATCAGAGCAGTATTTGAATCATAGGAATCATGGTTATTTTAAACTCCTGATGTGATAATGCTAGCATTCTTGCTAAGTTTGGGTCACCTTCAAACTGGGATTTAAAAAGAGTATTTTTTTTATTTTTGTCTTTGAATGTTCTCTGGAATTTTTCCTTGAAAGCTGGACATGATGTACTAGCTAAAATGAGAAGCTGTAAATAGGTCGTGAGCAATGTGGTGGTCAGCTGTGCTATAAGTGTTCTGTGGTACTTTGCTTAGGACTTTTTTAGTGAGTTAAAAAAGTGAAACTGCACTCAATTTCCAAGTGCTTCTTCTTGCTTTCCTTCCCCACCCACTTAGAGGCACAAGGTGGCTCCAGTGAACTGCAGTTGAGTCTTTCATATATATATATATATATATATATATATATATATATATATATATATATATATATCCTTTTGTTGCCCTTATTATTGTTGTAGTTATTATTGTTGTTATTGTTGCTGTCGTCGTTGTTGGATAGGACAGAGAGAAATAGAGGAGGACAAGACAGGGGGAGAGAAAGATAGACACCTGCAGACCTGCTTCACCACCTGTGAAGCGTCCTCCCTACAGGTGGGGAGCCGGGGGCTTGAACCGGGATCCTTACTTGGGTCCTTGCGCTTCATGCCACCTGTGCTTAACCTGCTGCACTACCACTTTCCTTTTTACCAGTTAGGGATTTCCTTTCCCTAAGGTTACCTAGGATCTGGAAATACCCAGTGGGTCTGCTTTGATGAACTAGTTTTTCCTAAAGGCAGGCCTTGCTAGGAAGAACAAAATACTCTGCTGTATTTACAGATGGCTTTCCTTGCCAGAAGTGTGAGCAGATTTTTCTACATTATTTACTGTAAGAATTTGATCAGAGCTTCTTACAAAAATCACAGTCTTCTACCTTGATTGGGACTCACTGGGGGTTTTGAACACTCAGGCTTGTCCACATAAATCCCTAAGTAGCTTGTCAGTTACAGTTCAGTTTTTTAGTGCCCACACTAAAAAACACTAAAGCATATTGTGCTATCCTTTGTCTACTTGCCTGTCTCTTCAATTTCGGAGGCACCCTTTTGCCTTGTGACTTCATTTCTCATCAATCTAACAAGAACTGGGGTGTGGGGGGGGGGCAGTGAGTGGGTGTGGGTGAGTGGCTTTTTAGTTTTTAGAATGGAATAGCAAATTCTAAACTCTTTTCATGTGGAACTGAAAACTGAAAGTCCAACTTTTGTGGTTTTTTTGAGCAATTTCTGCCACTGCCAGATATTCCAGGCTGACAATGCACTTTCCTGATTCAGCTGAGAATCAGTTCTGGTTCCGTTTGTCAGAGAAAAGCAGATAGAAATCAAATTCTGAGTGCCTGATGTGCTCTTTGCAATACATTGCCCCTTCTAGGCCTGTTCCATGGACAAAGGTAGAAGTATATCTATGTATTCATACTTATGTATGTATACATACCTGTAACTTTTCTTGTACCTCGGTTTTTCTATACATTATCATGAGTTTGCACGCATGTCTTGGATTCCAGTCCATACCATGGGCTTCACTCTGGTCTTGCCCATTATCTGATCTGTAACTTTTTTTTTGCCTCCAGGGTTATTGCCTGGGTTCGGTGCCTGCACCACGAATCCACTGCTCCTGGAGACCATTTTTCCCCTTTTGTTGCCCCTGTTGTATTTTTATCATTGTTGGGGTTATTATTATTGTTGTTGTTGCTGTCGTTGGATAGGACAGAGAGAAATAGAGAGGGGGGGTGAGAAAGATAGACACCTGCAGACCTGCTTCACTGACTGTGAAGCGACTTCTCCTGCAGGTGGGGAGCTGGGGGCTCGAACTGGGATCCTTACTCTGGTCCTTGCGTTTTGTGCCACTGTAACATATTTTTTTCTTGTACTGTGCTAATCGTTCCTCTCATTTTTGTTTATTTATCCATTTATTTATCCACTTATATTTGTTTATTTATCCATTCTTTCATCAGTAGTATGCATGGATATAATTTCAAAACTATTAGCACACACCTCATTGTAAAACACATTTACAAATTAGAGTACCACATTCTTATACACTCCATTTTGTCCTTAACCTACATCCTACATGTCCTTAACCTACATTCTCCATGTCTTAAACTACATGGAGAAGGGGAGGGATAGACACCTACATCCCTGTTTCCCCACTCATGAGGCTTTCCTCCTGTAGGTGGGGGCCAGGGGCTTGAACCTAGGTCCTTGTGCAAGACAACAAATACAGGCACTTAGCCAGATGCATGACCATTTGGCCCCAACCTTACCTTCTAATCAAAGACCAATTTAAAGAAGTTAATTAGATCATTGTTTCATCTGATATCCTTTGGTGAGGTTATGCCATCTATTTTGAATATGATGCCTGAGTTAAACACAGGTTCTCATGCACTTTACCTCTGAGTGGCCTCCCTGGCCCAACTTTTTATTTCATACTGACAGAGAGAAAGAGGGAAGGGGGAGCAAAGCACTATACCACTATTCATGTAATTTTCCTTATTGTTCTCATGTGGTACTAGGTAATGAAGTTGATGTGTTTTTTTTTTTTTTTAAAGAATTTATTTATTTATTCATGAGAAAGATAGGAGGAGAGAAAGAACCAGGCATCACTTTGGTACATGTGCTGCTGGGGGTTGAACTTGGGACCTCATGGTTGAGAATCTAACACTTTATCCACTGTGCCACCTCCCGGACCACGAAGTTGATGTTTTTAATTTATACTAATAAGTATTTTAAAAGTTACATTCTTTAAAACTCACTCTGTGTATAGTTCTATGAATCTGTATAAATAAAATTTATTGGGGCCGTGTGGTGTCGCATCTGGTTGAGCGAACATATTACAATGTGCAAGGACCCAGGTTCAAGGCCCTGGTCCCCACCTGCAGGGGGAAAGCTTTGTGAGTGGTGAAGCAGTGTTGCAGGCATCTCTATTTGCATGTCTCTCTCCCCTCTATTTATTGGATGGAAAGAGCCAGAAATAGAGAGGGAAGGAGGTGATAGAGTGGGAAAGAGAAAGAGAGACACCTGCAGCACTGCACCACTCTTACCACTTGCAAATCTTTCCGCCTGCAGATGAGGACTGAGGGCTCAAACCTAGGTCCTTGTGCATCCTAACATGTGCGCTCAAGCAGGCGTGCCACCACCTGGCCATTATGTGTGCCACCACCTGCCACCATTATGCTATCTGACCCCATCCAGAGTCTGTATAAATACATACTCATGTGCCAACTACCCCAGACAGTACCATGCAAAACAACTCACTAAAATCTCCATCCTCTTAGAATTCCTGATAGCATCTCATCTATTTTCTAACCATATGGTTTGCCTTTTTCATATAAGTGGAACATTTCTGCATGAATCAGTAAACCATTCACTTTGAGTGCTGAATGATTATTTGGCAGTGCTTTTACTAGCTGTTTATTTACCTGTTGAATGGCTTCATCACTTTTTCCAGATCTTAGGTGATTATCAATAAGGTATTATAAACATTCTTACAGAGTCTTTTGTTGGGGTCAATATATATTTTTACATTTTGGGGAGTACACTCATAGGATCATCACTTCTAAATAAATATTAATTATGTTTTTAATGTTACATAATAAATTATATTGAGTTGCCTTCCAACAGAGCTGTACCATTTTACATGCCTATCAGCAATGAATGAGAGTTCTTGTTGCTTAACAATCTCAGTAATGTTGATAGTTTCTTGGACTTAGTCACTCCTATGATTCTTAAAGGGAAGAAATTCATAAACTCTGACAGAGTAAGTGTACACTAAAAGCAACCAATGATACTATGTTAAAACAATAATGTCTAAAGAGAGTGAACCTCCCCCTCACCCCCAGCCATAGGTGCCTTGGGTAACTGAGGACATTTATATCTTAGCATGAACAGCGGTGTCTGGCACAAAGGTAAATAATACTTTCTCTTGTCGCTCTCCTGTTTTTTTCTCAGAAATTTCTGAATTCTCAAAAGGAAGAGCACTTTGGTACAAATGAAAGGCACTTTGCTGGTAAACTTCCAGCCATCAGTCTCTTCATGACCATTTGTTTAGGCACTCAGTACACTGCTGTTCTTTTTTTTCTTTTTCTTTTTTAGTATTCTAGGAGCATCTAAGGTAGGAGCTGCCAGTCTGTGGGATGACATTCTGTCACTCATGTCCCAGAGTCCTCTTTGTTCTCCCTTTTCTTGAATTCTCTACTAGGAAACAATCAAGGAAGTTTGGAAGGCAAGGGTGTTGAGGAGTGGGTGGGGGTGGAGGATCGGGGATGGAGATATCTTCTTTTACATGTTTGCCTGCTATCCTGGCAATGCAGCACTGTCAGAGGGAACATCCAGGCTGTGACAGCTGTCTCCAGTCTCCTTTGGGGACTGACTCCCTGTGCAAATCTTCCCAAGCAGTGTTTCTCTTCAAATAAAACCTGAAGTCCCTTCTCAGACAAATGCTACTGAATTTCTAAATTACCGGCAACCACCTGCACAGAGGAGCTCTTCTCTGAAGTTCCCCATCTCTCTTATCCCCCGAGTCTGAAGGCTTAAAGCTGCTTCCTGAAGTTACTCTTTCCAGATAACCTCAGTGCTCCATTCCTGCTCTTTCAGTCCTTCAGTGTACACAGGGTTGATTCCCACCTGTGAGTTTGCTTTGGTGAAATACCTAGCAAATACCTCAAGTTCTTATATTTAGATTATTCCCATGTTTTAAATAATGCTGAAATAAAAATTTGCACATTTCTTGACAGCTTTATATAAAGACTTTCCTGTCACAGGGAACCAGAAGGTTACAGGTAGAAGCTGCTTCAACTTGATGGTTGAGAACCATCCCCACATTTCTGAGCAGTATTTTTATTCCCTGTTCTTGTTCCTCACTGTTTTCATTCTATCTCTCCTTCTGTAGGATGTTACATTGGATTTCAGGACCAGAGAAGGAAGCTGCTGTTATGCCTACTTGATAAAATCCTGGTGGAAGGATTTGAGACAGGCCACAGTTAGCCTAACAGAGCAATAATAGATTCCTAGTCCTGTTCTGCTTCCAGAGTTGGGGTTATCAGATCTCTGAGGGTCAGTGTTGGTCACAAGAGATTCAGCAAGCTACTCTTTTGATGCACCAATTGACCCACAAATATTTTAAGACACTCTTTATACTGGTTACTACCAAGATACCCTTTGCCCCTCTCTCATGGTTCCTTGGGATCTGGCATATTTTGGACTTGCCGAGCCCAGAGGCAGAACTCCGATCTCTTTCTGTGGGGGTACTTCCACCCCCTACTTCCCCAAGGTTCTGACAAAACTGCATTAGTCCATAGCTTGATTGATACCCACCAGCACTCTTTCCTTCTATTTGAGTGCTCCCCTCTCCCTCCCCCCCTTACACACACACACACACACACACACACACACACACACACACACACACACACACACCTCAATGAGCTTAAGTTCCCACAAAAGGCACAAAGAGACACTGTCTCCCAGCATGGCTCCCTATGGCTGACCTGGTACATTAGGTGGACTGGCCTCTAGCTTCAATGTCTAGGAGACCACAAACCCTGTTTTTGGCTTCAAGATGGAAGGAAGTCCTAAAAACAGCCCGAGACTCAATTTACCACCAGTTTTAGCAGTTAGAAACTGACAAGATGAAATTGTATTCACTGAGTACTCAAGGAAAAGATTTTGATTTTTTTCTGCATCCAGGAGGTTGAATAGAAGAACATTGTCATTCTATTATGCTCTTGAAAAATTCATGCACAACCATTCTGTGAGGAGAACAGTAGTATTCCCATTTCCCAGGTGAGACAAGTGAGACCTATAGGAGTAAAATAACTTAGAGTGGCAGGACTATGATTTGAATAACAGCAGGTCTAACTGTCCAAAGCCCATAGTCTAATATACCATCCAAGTGCTTAGGCACAAGCAAAAACAACAATCTGGGGATATATTTCTTCAGGCTGCTTCCAGTATCTTGCCCATTTATGCCTTCTAGAATGACCTGAAAACACTTACCCCAGGTGTCTCCCTGTAAACCTGGACAAATGATGTCAGAGAATTTAACTTCCTACCTGTGATACATGACAAAGATCCCAGCTTTGTGTGTGTGTGTGTGTGTGTGTGTATGTGTTTACGGTTTCTAGTCCTGTGCACACACCCTCCTACATGGAATATACGCTGTCCCCTGCTCGCTCTTTCCTTCCTTCCTTCCTTCCTTCCTTCCTTCCTTCCTTCCTTCCTTCCTTCCTCCCTCCCTCCCTCCCTCCCTCCCTCTTTCTTTCTTTCTTTCTTTCTTTCTTTCTTTCTTTCTTTCTTTCTTTCCCCCTCCAGGGTTATCATTGGGGCTTAGTGCCTGCACTATGAACCCACTGTTCCTGGAGGCCATTTTTACCATTTTTTGCCCTTGTTGTTGTTGTTATTGTTGGGGGGGTTGCCGGGGGTTCGAACTACGGTCCTTATGCTAGTCCTTGTGCTTTGTGCCATGTGTGCTTAACCTGGTGCACTACCACCCGCCCCCCTGTTCCCTGCTCTTTCTAGGGCATCCAAGCTTGTTGCTCCAGAGACAAAAAAGAAAAAAGAGGACTGAATTTTCTCTTATAATAAAACATGAAATAAGAGTCATTAAATGATTTTTAATCCAGGTTTTTATTTTTTCTTTTACAAATATTAATGTAGGCAAAATTAGTAGTTAAGGCTTTAAGATATGTATATTTTGAGAATACATTGCTAGTTAATGTTTAATTATATGAGCTTCTATCACACCTTTTTTATTAGACATTTTACATATATTCTGAAAAGTTAAGGGCAGGGTTAGATAGTGTAATGCTTATGCAAAGAGACTCTCATGTCTGAGGCTCCAGAGTTCCAGGTTCAATCCCCCATACCACCATAAGCTAGAGCTGACAGTGCTCTTATAAAAAGAAAGAAAGAAAGAAAGAAAGAGGAAGAAACAAAGAAAGTCAAATTCTTCATAACAAAAAGCAGGAATGGCCCCACATAAACCCAAAACCCATACATGGAAATGCAGCACCTTCCATATGAACTATCAGTACTTTAGGGCCCCACTATATAACATATAGATTACAACATCAGACTGTGAAAGGGCGAGGAGAGGAGATTGGGAGAAAGAGGAAAAGATAGCTACAGAGGGGAAAGGAACATTTATATATACGGTTTCTCTGAATCAGGTGAATGACTCATCTTTGGATAATTTACAGCTTATATGCCAACTAAGGAGGAATCACTGAGGTCATAATTCACAATCATAGAACCAAAGTATACAAGTACTTTGCAAATATTAATTGACACTTCTACCTACTGGGCTACAAAAATAAAGTCAGGCTCTACCCTCTACATTCTTCTAGCTAAGAGCTTTGTCTCAAGATATAACTGCAAGGATAAGTGAGGCCACTCCTTCGGGAATGGAGTTTGCAAGGATATAGCAGTAGGGCCTCATTATCTACATCTAGGCTATCAGTTTTGTTTGGCCTAATACCCCATTCTAAGCTCCAAATTGTATGTCTCCACTCTGAACAGAGTTCTCCTCCCACAGCCAGAAAAGGCTGGCCCAGAGCTCCATTCAACAATGAAGAATGAGTTATTTGAATCCCCTCTCTGAGCAAGAAGGAGCTATCACTTAAGTGCTAAGTGCTCCACCCCATACTAGGATTATTGATGGGGCTTGGTGCCCACATGACCCCACCATTCTCAGCAGTGGTTATATTTATTTATAGAGGGTAAGAAACGGAGACAGAAAAGGAGAGAGATAGAGAGGAGAGCCTTCTGTAGCACTGCTCCACCAACTTGTGAAGCTTCCCCCTGTGGGTGAGTTACTCTTTTCTGTGAAACAGATGTGGTTTCATAGGGGATAGATGGTAAGGAATCTGAATTTGCATCACAAAATTTTTTTTCAATAGTGACTTCAAATGGGGTAACTTTGCTTAATCCTTCATGCTTATTGCTGTGTGACCAAAGGCCTGGGTGTCTAAGGTCCCCAGGAGCACATGTAAACATATCACATGGAAAGATGGGCCAACAAACTACGTTAAGATTGAAGTTGAGTTACTATGTTGTGCTTTCCGTTTCTGTTATTTTTCCCTTATCAGAAGTTGGTGAGTGAGGCTGCGGAAGTGGAAAACAGGACTAAATAACCATCCATGAAAAGAAAATGAATTTCAAAAGTCTAAAAACTCCTTGTGGGTAAGAAAAATAATTACTAATTTCTGGGGGAGGGGGTCAGGTGGCAGCACAGCGGGTTAAGTGTACATACTGCAAAGTGCAAGGACCAGCACAAGGATCCTGGTTCGAGCCTCTGGCTCCCCACCTGCAGGGGGGTCATTTCACAAATGGTGAAGCAGGCCTACAGGTGTCTGTCTTTCTCTCCCCCTCCTCTCTCAATTTCTCTCTGTCCTATCCAACAACAGCACTAGCAGCGATAACATCAATAGCAGAAACAATAACAGCAATGGGGGAAAAGATGGCCTCCAAGAGTAGTATATTTGTAGTGCAGGCACTGAGCCCCAGCAACAACCCTGGAGACCAAAAAAAAAAAAAGAAAAAAAAAACTAACTTCTTTGCATGTGCTTTTTAATTTTTATTTAAGATTTATTTTTTGGATAGATACAGTCAGAGATTGAGAGGGAAGGGTGTGATAGAGAGGGAGAAAGACAGAGAGACACCTGCAGCCCTGCTTTACCACTTGCAAAGCTTTCCCCCTGCAGGTGGGGCCTGGGGGCTCAAACCCAGGTCTTTGTGCATTGTAACATGTGCATTCAACCAGGTGACCACCACCTGGCCCCTATATAATTTTTAAATGTGTGGAATGGGATACTTCATTTTTTTAATCTGCTGGGGCTCGGTGCCTGCACTACGAATCCACTGCTCCTGGAGGCTTTTTTTTTTCTTTCCCGCTTTGTTGCCCTTGTTGTCATCATTATTGTTGTTATCATTGCTGTTGTTGTTGTTGTTGGATAGGACAGAGAGAAATTGAGAGAGGAGGGGAGACTGAGAGGGGGGGAGAGAAAGATAGACACCTGCAGACCTGCTTCACTGCCTGTGAAGCAACCCTCCTGCAGGTTGGGAGCCGGGGGTTTGAACCGGGATCTTCCTGCCAGTCCTTGTGCTTTGCGCCATGTGCGCTTAACCCGCGGCACTACCGCCCGACCCCCTGGGATACTTCATTTAAAAAAAAACTCTGTCAACCCAGTGTTTCACCAGAACCTCACAATAACCTGCCACTTAACTCATGGGTCTTGGTTTCTTGAGAAAACCTGGGACTCTCATCTTATCCTCTCCTGAGGCTGCACATATTGCAAAGGGAAGGTAGAGCTGGAATCAGACACTGGTGAAGCCCCATGCAGTGTGACTGCAGCCACATCACATGCTGATCACCGCTCCTGCAAAGTGGGAAAGAGACAACTGCACTCTCACTGCTCTTTGGCCTCTGCTGTTGCAATCTCCCCTGGAGCATCTCCATCAGACTGGAAGTCACTGACTATGATCTTCACCTGGCTTTCCAACTGGCTGAGACGTTGCTTCACTTTCATCTGGGTGGCGTTGTATTCAGCCAGCAGCCGTGCAAACCTGGTCTGCAGGGTATCCAGGGAGGACTCCAGGTGTTCCACCTTCTCCTCAATGTCCTGGGGGTCTGCCCCAGCCTTGGCCAGTTCCTCATCAATCAGGTTGTCCTTCATTAGGATCTGCCATCCTTTCTCCTCCAGTGCTTTCTTGGCATCAGGGTACTCAGTGAGAGCCTCCATCAAGTCATCCTTGGACAGGCAGAAGAGGTCTGAATAACCAATGCTCCTGATGTTGGCTGTCCTGCGGTTCCCTGACTTGCTCCCTTTGATGTTTAAGATGCTGATCTCCCCAAAGTAACTGCCATCACTGAGGACCACAAACTGGGTGACCCCATCATCAGCTACCACAGCTAGCTTGCCCTCCTTGATGATATACATCTCCCTCCCGATGTCACCCTTCTTGCAGATGTAATCCCCAGGACTGAACACTGCTGGTCGCAGTTTCAGCACTAGCTCCACCAATAGCCCTGCCTCGCAGTCCTGGAAGATGCGCACCTTCCTCAGGGTGTCCAGGTGCACGTTGATGGCTATCTCAGCCTTCAGCTTGTCTGGAAGGCTCTTGAGCACCTCCTTCTCATCCACTGTCTTTCTGTTGACCCACAGGTAGTCAAACCACCGGATAACCCGGGTCTCCAAGTCCTTGCTCACCTTGCGGAACTGCATATACTGCTTGATGGAGTCAATTTTGGCCTGAAACTCTGCCCGGGAAGCATTCATGTTCGAGATCATGGAGCCCACGTTGCCCACAATGGTAGCAAAAATCAGGACACCCACTAGGAAGTCTATGACCACAAAGAGGTACTCCTCATCTTTCACAGGGGGTGGGGTCTCTCCGATGGTGGTCAGGGTCAGGGTGGACCAATAGAGACTATAAATGTACTTGCGGGAGAGGCGCCCATACTCTGGGTTTGAGATGTTTGGGTAAACCCAAGAATCTGTGCCCAAACCAATAAACTTAGAAATGGCAAAGTAGATGCAGGCATTCCAGTGGATGATGACAAGGATGTACAAGACCAAGTTCCCAATTCTGAACACATTGGGGTAGTTGGTTCTTGTCTCCGTACGGTCAAAGAATTCAAAGAGCCGGGAAAACCTCAGCAGGCGGTTGAATCTCAGTTCTGGGTAATTCATGCCCAGCTTTAAATAAGCCAAATCTGTAGGGACCAGGGATAACACATCCAGCTTGAAGTGCAAGGTCTTTGTATAATGCTTCCATAGTCTCTCAGCATCCTTGACCATCAAGCCTTGCTCAAGGAAGCCTAAAGAATATGGAAGTCACTTGAACTCCAATGATACTGTAATTGTTTTGACTATTACATACAGAAAGATACTTTATTGAGACTAAACAAATGCAGTTCTATGTATAAAGTAAAAACATTTTTAAGTCACATTTACTGTTACTAGAGGAAAAGTACTCTGATATTTTCTATTCAATCAAGTTTTAATAATACATTTATTCAATTAACAACATAGATCAATTGGGGAAATTTAAGTGTGAATTGGATATTAGATGATCACAAGGAATAGTAATTAAATTTTAGGAGAAAAATGAAAGTCATATTAAAAATGAATCTTTAACAAACCCATTTATAATTGCAGCAAAAAAAAAAAGGATAAAATACCTTGGAATGAATTTAACCAAGCTGGTGATTTTTACAATGAAAACTATAAGAAGACATTATTGTGGTTGACACATGGGTACTATTAACCCCCCAATAAAATGATAAAAGAAAAAAAAGACATCATGTGACTAGAGAAACTGCTCAATTGGAGGAGCATCAGACTTTCATGCCTGGGGTTCCTTCTTCAATCTCTGCCACCATATGTGCCAGAGTGGTGTGCTCTGTTCCTCCTCTTTCTCCTCCTCCTCTTCATCATTCTTCTCTCTGTCTCATTTGAAATTGTCTAAGATTAGGGGTTGGGTGGTAGTGTACCCAACTGAGTGCACATGTTACCATGTTCAAGGACCTGGGTTCAAATCTCTGGCTCCCATCTGCAGGGGGAAAGTTTCACAAGCAGTGAAGCAGTGCTGCAGGTGTCTCTCTTTCTCACTTCCTTTCTTCTTTTATATTTATTTATTTATTCCCTTTTGTTGCCCTTGTTTTATTGTTGTAGTTATTATTATTGTTGTTGGATAGGACAGAGAGAAATGGAGAGAGGAGAGGAGACAGAGAGGGGGAGAGAAAGACAGACACCTGCAGACCTGCTTCACCACCTGTGAAATGACTCCCCTGCAGTTGGGGAGCCAGGGGCTTAAACCTGGATCCTTATGCAGGTCCTTGAGCTTTCTGCCACCTGCACATAACCTGCTGTGCTACTGCCCAACTCCCTCTCTCTTCATTTCTATCTCACCGTCCCCTCTTAATTTCTATGTCTATCCAATAAGTAAATATAAATATTAAAAAGAAACTCTCTAATGTGAAATAAATAAAATAAATCATTACACTGTTTTTTAAAATAAGACATTAAAAGAAATAACAGATACAAATGCAAAGCTATTCTGTTTTCATTGATCAGAAGAATAATTGCTAAAACGGCTATTTTACCTAAAACAATATATAGATTCAATGCAATCCCTGTCAAGATTCCAATGGAATTTTTCAAGGAGCTAAAACAAACAATCATAAAACTTGTATGGAACCAAAAAGACTATCAATACTCAAAGCAATTGTGAGAGGAAAGAAGGAAATTGGAGACACCACACTCTGATTTCAAACTATACTACAAAGTATTAAAGCATCATGGTATTGGAACAAAAACAAAAACTCAGATCAGTCAAATACAGGATACAGAAATAAATCTACACACACACACACACACACACACATACACACACACACACACACACACACACACACACACACACACACACACACACACCAAGGAAGTCAAGGTCAAGATGATACAATGGGAGAAAGAAATCCATTTCAACAAATGGTTTTGAAAGAACTGTACCTTTGGACCCTCAGACATGAAAGCAAATTTAAATAACTATTATGCTATTTCCCCATCCTTGTGCAGCAGTTATAAGGTGAAACAACATGTACTTGAAAAGTTGTACTGGTGCCAGGTGGTGACGCACCTGGTTAAGCTCACACATTACAGTGCGCAAGGATCTGGGTTCAAGTCCCTGGTCCCCACCTTCAGGGGGAAAGCTTCATGAGTGGTGAAGCAGGTCTGCAGGTGTCTCTTTGTCTCTCCCACACTATTTCCCCCTCTCCTCACAATTTCTCTCTGTCTTTATTCAAAATAAATAAGATAAAAAAAAAAAGGGAGTCAGGCGGTGGCGCAGCGGGTTAAGCGCACATGGCGCAAAGCTCAAGGACGAGCAGAAGGATCCCAGTTCGAGCCCCCAGCTCCCCACCTACAGGGGAGTTGCTTCACAGGCGGTGAAGCAGGTCTGCAGGTGTCTATCTTTCTCTCCCCCTGTCTTCCCCTCCTCTCTCCATTTCTCTCTGTCCTATCCAACAACGACATCAATTACCACAACAATGTTAAACAACAAGGGCAACAAAAGGGAAAATAAATATTAAAATTTAAAAAAATATAAAGATAAAAAAAAGCTGTATCTATCATGACATCACAGAGCTTTGCTATGACCTGACTGTGTTTCTGATGGCAATTTTGGTGTGATTTGTAGCTTTAAATTCTTGAAAGCAGCAAGCAGGATTCTATAAGCTATGAGCCATCTTGCCAATTAGGAAAAGGTGCCCCAAGGATGCACAGCTTGGAACCCAAAACAAAGGTGGGGTTTTAACTGCCACCAAAGGTGAGCTAAAGGAAGTTGTGACGTCCTGGGCTGTTCCAGAGGCTAGTTCTCCATGTTAAAATGCATCTAAAAGCATGGACTAACATATTCTAACTATCTCAGAAGAGAAGCTCCAGCATTGACATAGCTCTGCTCCACCTCCCTCTGCTTCCTGCAATGTTGAATGGCCAGCTAGTCCTTAGAGAAAAAGGTTTAGTTTTCTATCATGAGAATACTTGACTTGTTCAAGGGCATATGACTTGTAGAGACAGCAGAGGTCAGAGCCCTGGTGGATTGTGTGTGTGTGTGCATGTGTGTGTGTGGTGGGGGGGTGGGGGTGGGAGAAGAGAGTCACTGGAGAGAGAGATCAAAGCAGTACAAAGTGCCCTTTCTGACAGAGGTCTCCAGACCTGCCTGGCTCTCATGGTCAGGGGATAATGTCCACCCTATCATCATGGGTCCCTTTGAACATGCCTGTGGTCTCCCTGGCTCCCCTCCTCATGCATGCCTAGGGTCTGTGGCCAAGTAGAGAGAGGTCCCCAACATGGGGCACACTTACCTGTCCGGGCTCGCACTAGCATATCCAAGCCATAGAGAATATCTGCTGAATAGTCCAGGACCAGCCACAACACCAGGTGCTCTGACTGCAGCTCATCAAAACAGGCCCTAAACCAGTGTGAGAGGAATGACATGGGGGGAGGGCTATTGTCATCAAACCTGAGCTGCAAACTCTGGGTCCTTTCACCTCTACAACAGCCCTTCTGCAGGGTTTGTGGCCCAGGTCCTGAAGAGCCCCTGCCTCTGGGTGGCTTTTCTGTTCTAGGTTGATGATACTCCAGAGAAGAGCTGGCACTGAGAGCAGGATGGGCCCTGTTACCTCACAGAGGGAAGCCAGGAGCCCCCTGGGGCAGCTTTTTGGATCTCCTGGTGGAATCAAGTGAAGGGGTTGAGCACTTTCCCCTTTCTGGGGATATCAAATGCCAACAGGAACTATAAGAAATTTGAGAGATTAAAACTGAACAACTGAACTAGGTTTAGATAATCCCCAGATTTTGATTTTGGATAAAATCCTCTTTGTGTGATTGAGATGCTTCTAAATCTACTGCTAAATCTTAGGAGCAGGGGCCCTCATTCTTGGGGGGGGGTGTGATTCAGGATTGCCCAAAACCCACAATTCTCAAATGAGAGGGAACTCACCCCACATTCTCCTCTTGCAAGTAATTCCAGTGTCTCTGCCCACTCTCACCCCCAAAGAGTCACACCTATCCTGGGGGCCATCTTAGGGCCCAAAGCCCTATCCTCCCTAAACCTCTCCCCTCTCTCCTCACCCTGCATGCTGGTCCCATAGGCCTGTCAGGAGAAATGCCCAAACCCTTTATTACTTAGAGAGCAGCAGCTCATCCATTACCTTGCCTGAATTTTTTTTAGTAAAGCCCCCAAGCCTCCAGAGTAGCTCCAGGACAGCCCTTGCCTCCCTCTTTCCAGGTGGAACTGCAGGCTCAGGTAGGTTGCAAAGACCATCCTCCTGCCTGCCCCTACTACCCTCCCACCCCTCAGTGCCTGCCTGCTGCTTCCCAATAAGAGGCAGTCCATCCCAGGAAGAGCAGCTGCTGACTCCACCCCCTGGCTCAGGCCCATCTCTGCTTGTCTTCCAAAATGAAACCTCTTGCCCTGCATATTTGCCCTGCACTTTGTTCAAATATGCCATGTGTCCTAGGAGAAGTAGAGCACCCTTATTCCTGCTCTGCTTACTTTATCGGAAATGTCCCCACAGCTCAGGGGCCCTTGAAGGGCTTTGTTTTAGTTTTGTTTTTTTAATTTATTTCTTTATTGGGGAATTAATGTTTTACATTCAACAATAAATATAATAGTTTGCTCATGCATAACATTCCCCAGTTTCCCATTTAACAATACAATCCCCACTATGTCATTTATCATCCTTCATGGACCTGTATTCTCCCACCCACCCACCCCAGAGTCTTTTACTTTGGTGCAATATGCCAATCACATTTCAGGTTCTACTTGTGTTTTTGTTTCTGATTTTGTTTTTCAACTTCTGCCTGAGAGTGAGATCATCCCATATTCATCCTTCTGTTTCTGATTTATTTCACATAACATGAATTTTTCAAGGTCCATCCAAGATCGGCTGAAAACGGTGAAGTCACCATTTTTTACAGCTGAGTAGTATTCCATTGTGTATATATACCACAACTTGCTCAGCCACTCATCTGTTGTTGGACACCTGGGTTGCTTCCAGGTTTTGGCTATTACAAATTGTGCTGCCAAGAACATATGTGTACACAGATCTTTTTGGATGGATGTGTTGTGTTCCTTAGGATATATCCCCAGGAGAGGAATTGCAGGGTCTGAAGGACTTTGTTGCCCTTAGCAGGCCATACCCTCTCCCCACATCTCACTTCCCACCCCATCCCCCCTCCAGCAAATCCTAGTTCTGTAGGTTGTGCGGGGAGGGGGGGGGAAGTGTGTCCCAACACACTCTCCATTTCACCACTCATTCCCAAATAGCAGGCTTCCCAGGACTCTGAACCCCCATCTTTGCTCATTAGAGGAGCAGTTGCCCCCCTGCATTCCATAAGTACCATGCTTGCCTAGCTCCCCAAAGTCTGCATCTATCCTCACACAGCAGCTATCACTGCCCCCAACCCTGTCTTGAAGGCTTGCTCAGGAATGCCCCTGCCTCTGCCTGCCCACTGTGCTGCATCTGCATCTACCTCCCCCCTTGAGAGCCTTGCTATAGCTCTCAAGCTCCCAGCTCCAACATGGCTTCAGAGTGCTCTAATGGCTTTGTGTTAGAACCTCCTTGGGGAAGAAGAAACAAAGGCACATGTAGCTGGATGGTGATGACTGACTGGGGAGTCTCATTTCTGTCCAGAGACCTGCTTGACCCCACTCTCTTCCAGACCCTCTGGTCTGCCCCTACCTGCACACAAGCAGGCACCAGTTGTAGAAGATGGGCATGGCAATGATGGTCAGCCAGCGGTAGTACACGTTGCTGGAGGGATCCACCACGATGGCCTCCTTCTCTCTGGAAACAAAAGCATACCAGGAGTACAGTGTGCTACAGACCACGGCACACTGGAGGGTTTTAGGGACTTGTGGGCTGAAACTGTAAGGATAATTGTCTGAGACAGTAGCCATCTTGGGGTTCACAGGAATGTCCCTGCTTGGGAGAATGGGGTGGGGAGCCTGGCAGACTCTGAAGGGCCTTCCCTCCCAGCCTGTCTCCATGTGTCCTGAGGCATCAACAGGCCTGGACTTTCAGGATGTTAGGATGAGAATACAGCATGAAAATGCCACTGAGAGTGGCAGAACGGTGCTTGGGACCATGTGTGAAAACCTCGTGAAAATGCTAATTTCCAGGATCTGCCCACATCCTTCTAGGGCTTGAATCTGAAATGTGCAATTTAAACTTCACCTGGCTAAGTCTGAGGCAGCTTCCCTCTGCCCCTAATGTGTCACTTTCTTATCTTTGAAAACTCAGTGATTCACCTGGGACTTTGGATAGATCCCAACATTGACACCCTCAGGCTGTGAATAAGGTTTGTGAATACAGTTTTTCTCATACAGAGATGAGCCTTCAGCTCAGAAGCAAGTTGCCTGCAACTTACTTCATATGTATGCCATGTATTCACAGACCAGGAGAGGCCTTTTCCTGCAGAACATGACTCTTGCATGGTCTCAGGGAGCTTGATCACTAGCTGGGACCAATTACATTTTGACAGCCTTACAGTGCTCCTCTCCAGGGCTGACAGCATTGCCCTCAGAGTCCTGGGTCCTAGACTCCCAAGGAGGGAAGAGCAGGCCTGATGGGACCACTGAAGACTTGTTTAGAGTCAACTTCTTTCAGCACTTACTCTTCTTGTTTAGGGGAGTCTTTCTTTTTATCTTCTTCCTTTTTCTCTTTCTCCTTTGTCTCCTTGTCACTGGATGACATAGGGTGACATTTTGCAATTTTCAGAAAGGCCAAAGATACTACCACAGTGGAGAGGGAGAAGTATAGTAACATGGAGGAGAGGCCATGGTGCTGGAAATGGATATTTCCAGCACACTGGGGTAAAAATGAGGTTATTAGGTTTATAATTACAATTATGGCTATAATTATAATTATTAATTACCACAGCATTGGAAGGCACATTATATATACATTAAAGTATACATAGTGGTTCAATCTATTGCACAATTTTCATGAGCCCTAGCAAGTCTTATGGAGGTAATGGGAATCCACACAGTTAGAAAAGTCACTTGGAACTTTGGCAGTGACATGTATAGCTTTCTGTTGTAGAAGGATGTGTCTTGCCAGTTTTCAAAACCATCTCAGGTTAAAGGAAAACTTAACCTTGGATAAAAAGCCAAGGAGCAGAAGGAAAGCAAAAGGGGCATAAGCAGAAAAAGGTAGGTCACAGAGTGGTACCTCTTTTGATTTAAAAAGGTTTTGGGCCAGTGTCATAGCTCACATGGATGGTGTACTGCTTTGCCATGTATGCAACCCAGGTTCAAGCCCAGAATCTGCAGGCCCCTTAGATAACTTGCTGCACATCTGGGGTGAAGGCATGGGTTGAGAAATGTGTTCAATTAAATATCCTTTGAAAGAGATTTTATGTACTGTTTCCTCAGGAAGTAATCAAACGTGCAAGGGCCCAAGTTCAAGACCCTGCTACTCACATGCAGGGTTAGTGGTTCACAAGTTGTGGTGTGGATTTGTAGGTGTCTATCTTCCTCCCCACCTCTTCTCTCTCTCTTGCCTAACCCTCTCAATTCCTCTGTTCTATCCAATAAAAAAAAAGGGGGAATAAAGGGGGGTGAGGGGTGAAAAATGATCACTGACAGACAATAGGCAGAAAGCTAAGCAAACTAGTCAGTTCTTCTGTTTATCAATAATGAAATGCATGGGGCTGTGGTACACCAGTTAAGGGCATATGTTAGCATGCAAAAGGACTTGGGTTTGAGCCACCACTCCCAAACTAGTCAGTTCTTCTGTTTATCAATAATGAAATGCTAAGCAAACTAGTCAGTTCTTCTGTTTATCAATAATGAAATGCATGGGGCTGTGGTACAGCAGTTAAGGGCATATGTTAGCATGCAAAAGGACTTGGGTTTGAGCCCCCACTCCCAAACCGCAGGGGGGATGCTTCATGAATGCACAATGAGACACATACTGCAAGTATCATCTCTGTCTCTCTCCCTCTCTATCTTCCCATCCCCTCCCAATTTCTCTCTGTCCTATAAAATAAAGAAAAAAAGAAAGGATGAAAGAGGTGAAGAAAGAGGTGAAGGAAGAAGGAAAGAAAGGAAGAGAGAAAGAGAGAAAGAAAGAAGGAAAGAAATGGCTGCCCAGAGCGATGGATTTGTCATGCAGGCACTGAGCCCCAGGGATGACCCTGGTGGCAAAAAATAAAATGAAATAAAATAATAATAATAACAGAATTCCATGAGGATACTTTAAATGATATTGTGGAGGAATATTATTGACATGGAATATTATTGATATTGAATATTATTTTTACATTTTGCTTTGCTAAAAAGCAGACCACAAAGGAGTTTATAATAATATCTGCAATTGTTTTCTATCATTGCCAGAAAAAGATTCCACAAAATTCATTGTCTTTAAACAAACCACATTTGCTCTCTTGCAGATCTGAGGTGAGAATTGGTTATGAGTTTCATCAGAGTAGAGTCAAGGAGTCAGAACTGTCTCTATTACTACTCCATTACTATAGTCTTGAAAGCTAGACAGCAATCAGAAAAAGAAAGAGATTAAAGGGATTCAGCTTGGAAGAGAAGTCAAACTGTCACTATTCACAGATGATATGATAGTATACATGGAAAGTCAAAAAGAGAAAGAAAAAAAAAAAAAAGAACAGAAAGGAAAACACAAAGCAGAACTTGGCCTGGAGTTGGTGTATGTATTGTACCAAAATAAAAGATTCTAGGGTGGTGGGGAAGGTTCAGGTCTGTCCTGGAAGACAGAGGAGGACCTAGTGGGATTTGAATTGTTATGTGGAAAACTGAGAAATGTTACACATGTACAAACTATTGTATTCTATTTTACTGTTGACTATAAATCATTAATTAGAAGTTAAAGAAAAAAGAAAAAGAAAGTAAAAAATAATTCAGTAGGAAGCTCCTGGAATTCTTTTCCCCTTTTGTTGCCCTTGTTGTTTTATTGCTATTATAGTTATTGTTGTCAGATAGGACAGAGAGAAATGGAGAGAGGAGGAGAAGACAAAGAGGGGGAGAGAAAGAGAAACACCTGCAGACCTGCTTCACCACTTGTGAAGCGACTCCCCTGCAGATGGGGAGCTGGGGGCTCGAACTGGGATCCTTGCACTGGTACTTCTGCTTCGTGCCATGTGTGCTTAACCCGCTGCGCTACCGCCCAACCCCCACTCCTGGAATTTTTAAGTAGTGTGGTAAGGTGGTATTCTACAAAAACTAACATACAAAAGTCATTGTCACTCCTCTATGCAAATACCAAGCTAGAAGAAGAAATATGGAAATTGATTCCATTAACCAAAGCAGCAAAAACAATCAAATATCTAGGAACTAAGGAAATGAAGGAAATTTACAATGAAAACTAAGAGGCACTTTTCAAGAAAATAAAAAAGATGTAAATAAAGGAAAGATATCCATTTCATGCTCATGGATTAGAAGAATTAACATTGTCAAAATGACTATTCTATTCATAGCCATATGCAGATTTAATGCAGTCCCTATCAAGGACCTAATAAATTTCTTCAAGAGACTAGAACAAAGATACAAAGAAAAGTTTATCTGGAGACATAAAATACCTAGAATAGCTAAAGCAATTCTGAGATAAAAGATCAAGAATAAAGGGATCGTATGCTTCTTGGCCTCAAAACATACTACAGAGCCATTATAGTCAAAACTGTCTGGTACTGGAACAAAAATAGACACACCAACCAGTGGACTAGAATTGAGGGCTCATAAATTATCCCTCACACCTACAGATACTTATTTTTTGACAAGGGAACCAAAAACATCAAATGGAGAAAGGAGATTCTATTCAACAAATGGTAGAAGAATGAAACTGGAAGAATGAAGAATGAAACTGGACCACCACATTTCACCACATACAAAAGTAAACTCTTAGTGGATCAAAGATTTAGATGGTAGGCTAGAAACCATCAAATAGTATGAGGAATACATTGGCAGAACTCTCTTTGAGGTAAGTTTAGAAACATCTTCACTGACTCAAATCTAAGTGTAAGGACAACAAAACCAATGGGACTATATTAAACTGAAAGGTTTCTGCATGACAAAAGGATTCGCCACCATAATAGACAACCCCCAAAGAGTAGGGGGAAATCTTTATGTGTTACACATTAGACAGAGGGCTAATAATCAAATTACACAAAGAATCAACAGATTCAACGATAAAAGAACAAAGAATCCCATTAAAAAAAGTGTGGGGTGGGGCAGGGGAAGACATAGGCAGAGTCTTCTCCAAAGAAGAGATTCAAAGGGCCAACAGATACATGAAAAAAATGCTCAAAATCACTGATGATGAGGGAAGTTCAAATAAAAACAACGAGCTATTGCTTTGCACCTGTGAGAAGGTCATACATTAGAATAGGCAGAAACACCAACTGTTGAAGAGGCTGTGGGGGAAAAAAGAACCCTTTTACATTGCTGGTGGGAATGTAAACTGATCCAACTGGAGAAAACAATCTAGTTATTCATCAGTAGTCCATCTCCTGTGGTTATACATATCTTAAAGACACCTACTCAAAATGACCTATGCACACCTATGTTCATAGCAGCACAATTTGTAATAGCTGAAATCTAGAAGCAACCCAGATGCCCACTGGCAGGTAAGTGACTAAGAAAGTTGTGGTACGGGGAGTCTGGCAGTAGCGCAGCAAGTTAAGTGCATGTGGCACAAAGCACAACAACCGGCATAAGGATCCCGGTTCAAGCCCCCGGCTCCCCACCTGCAGGGGAGTCGCTTCGCAACTGGTGAAGCAGGTCTGCAGGTATCTATCTTTCACTCCCTCTCTCTGTCTTCCCCTCTTCTCTCCATTTCTCTCTGTCCTATCCAAACAATGACATCAATAACAATAATAACTACAACAATAAAAACAACAAGGGCAACAAAAGGGAATAAATAAATATTAAAAATAAATAAATAGATTTAAAACTATTTAAAAAAAACAAAGTTGTGGTACATAGACACAGTAGAATATGATGCAGTCATAAAAAAGGATAAGGTATTCTCCTTCGAAATATCTTGGTCAGAACTTGATATCACACTGAGTGAGATACATCAGAAAGAGCAGGACTGATTAAATGATCTCACCTATAGGTAGAACTTAAAGTACAGTAAGGGAAAACAAAGTGAAATTTGGACTGGGTGAGGTGTAGTGTACCAAAGTACTCTGAGGAAGGAGGGCAAGGGATAAGATAAAGGGACAGTGGAGTCTTGATGTATGATGGAATAGTGGGTGCTAAGATGGGAGAGCAAGTGTCTCTCAGATAGGAGATGAGAGGTTGTGCCTATGTGTCAAAGACTATATTGTAAACCATTAATTTAAAAATAATAATAAAGGAGTCGGGGCTGTGAAAAAACGTGGAGAGAATACTTGTTAACAAAATTTATCTGTGGTCACAGTGTTCTAGTGTGAACATGAAATGTATTTCTTGTGAGTTATGTTCATGTGGACTTTCTTGTGTTTCCTATGCTTTTTGCAGTGACTGTGCAGATAAGAATAAAATGTTACTATGTTTGTTCAGTGAGTAGAGCAGGAAAAATCAGCCATCCCCTGCCCTGAATCTGTTTTCTGCTGCATCAAGATAACAGCAGAGGGTGCTACCCACAAGCTTATTGGGTGTACTTAACCCTGCATAGAGCTTAATCACACCAGCTTTATCTAGGATTTCTGGCCCTTGGTTAGAGGCCTTGACCTTTCCTCTGACAATTATCCTGCAGAAGATCTAGGTGAGAGCCAGCACCATTCAACTATACCTCTGAACCTACCTGGCATGCCTCCCCATCTGCATAAGACAATTATATCAAATTGATATGGGAACAGTTTGGTCAGAAAGAAATTCTTTAGAATGCATGGGGTGAAGTGAAAATGCCAGAAATGTAGTAGAAGGTGGGGGGGATTCATAGATATTTTTTCATAACTTCTTGCCCAAATGGCTTCATTTTGGACAGTCCCCAATTTTGTGCCTTCGTCCTTGACTGCTGTGTGAACTGAAGATATGGGTCTAGCTAAAGAGTTATAGAAGGGGAGTGGGCGGGGATCATTAATTAAAAAAAAAAAAGAGTTATAGAAGGGGAGTCGGGCAGTAGCACAGCAGGTTAAGCACACATGGCGCGAAGCGCAAGGACTGGCCTTAGGATCTTGGTTTGAACCCTCAGCTCCCCACCTGCAGGGGAGTCACTTCGCAACTGGTGAAGAAGGTCTATCTTTTTCTCCCCCTGTCTCCGCTCCTCTCTTGATTTTTCTCTGTCCTATCCAACAACAGCATCGACAACAATAATACTAACCACAACAATGATAAAAAACAAACAAGCAAGGGCAACAAAAGGGGAAGTAATGGTCTTCAGGAGCAGTGGATTTGTGGTGCAGGCACCGAGGCCCAGCAATAACCCTGGAGGCAAAAAAAAAAGTTATATAAGAGCCTGATGTACCACCATTCTTGACTGCCAAGCCCCAAGACAAAGAAGTATAGAGTACCAAAGGACCTCTGTCCATGGTTTTTAGTGACTTGAGCCTCTGACTTATGACACTCAAAACCAGGATTTTCAGGATACTGAATATTAAACTTGGCTTTAAATTAAGTTCATATTGTCTAGATATTGTTTCATAGATTCAATATTTTCAGTTTTTGATTGCTAACAATTGTGTCTCTGGACTTTATGTTCCAATTTATGTAAATGAGCACAACTCTGATTCATAGAGGGAAATGGAAAAAAGTTCCAATCAGGGGGACAAAAAGAAATAACAAGTAAAAGCCTTGGTGCATTTTTCTTCCAATCTGAAGTCAAAGAATTGTCATTTCTTGCTTTGGTATTACACACACACACACACACACACACACACACACACACACACACACACACACACACTCCTGAGGCTCTTTGAGTAGCGCTTACTAAAACTGAGCTGATCTGTCAGGTCAGCATAATAATAGGACGTAATTAATATTGGTCACTAGTCCAAGAAATTACTCTCTGGAAATATTTAACACTTCTATTTCCATTACACCCTCCAATTTGGCCTGAATTGACCTTGAGACAAGAGTACCTTACTGGCACCCAGGAGCTTGAAGGTGTAGAATGGGAAATGTAATTAATTTCACGATGAAGAATACCTACTGCTCTGTAAGGAACTCCACTTTATTATTCTCAAATATTTGAGAATAATAAATATTGAGATACTAAAGCTTAAAGTTTATCAAACCAACAGCCTTGCTTTATAGACAAGAAAATGAGAGAAAGAGATTAAATGACTTGTGCAAAGAAATTTACAGATCAGGTCTCTCTAATGCCTCTTTGTCCACTGAGTGGATTACCAGTGGAAGACACGAGATTCTGGAGAGGGTAGGTGGTATTTGGGATGGTAGGAAGCAGGAGTAATTAAGGAGAGAGGCACAGTCAGGTCTTCTATGGGGGAGTGGGTTCTGCTGGGGAGCAGAGTTACTCACTCCTTCTCTGAGTTGTTGCAGACATTGGCATTGTTTTTGGCCAGGGGCAGGTCACTGCAAGGAACAGAGAGAATGAAGCATATGAATCTGAACCCTTAATTGCTGAGGATCATTTATTTACCCTCAAGAGGTCATTCTGCTGCCCATTCCTATCTTTTTTGATCTTTCCATACAACTTAAAAAACAAGCAAGGAGGGATCCAGGTGATGGTGCATCTGGTTGAGTGCAAGGACCCGGGTTCAAGCTCCCTGGATCACACCTACAGGGGGAAAGCTTTGTGAGTGGTGAAGCAGGACTGCAGGTGTCTCTCTGTCTCTCTCCCTCTCTATCACCTGCTTTCCTCTCAATTACTGGCTGCTTGTATGCAATAAATAAATACAGGTTGTTTTTTTTTTTGCCAAGAGCCATTCTCTGCTTGATAGAAGATAAGCCCTTGAGATAAGTTTCTATTTCCCCGCAGGTAGGCCATTTACCAGAAAACAAGTGACACACCACATAGTTATAGTTAATAAACATAGTTTCAGCTATGTATGTTGCAAGGGACATTCCACCCTGATAATTGCTCCCCCTCCTCCTCCTCCTCCTCTTGCACTCCCCCTTCCCCAAAGCCTTATAATGCCTGTAAACACAATAAAATTTTGCAGCTTGATCAGAATCCTGTCTTGCTGTCATTCTTTGTGTCTCCTGTCCCTTTCATTCCAGGTCCCAGGGTTCCTAGCCCCTGTTCTCACCCCGCTGGCCGGGGCATCTTTAAGCAAGTGTTGCTTTTGTTAGGGACACATTTCTTTGTTGAGAGTTAGTAGTGATAAAACAAACAAAACCTTGAGCAACTAGAAGATGAACACTGGGCCACCCAGCATTCTTGTTCTGATTTGCCTGAGATTCATTTTATTTGATCACATGCCAGTCAGTGTGGACACAGAAATGGACCTGATGTAGTGGCAACAGCCTTCTAGGTGCTCCTAGGTAAAACCTACACCAGACAGGACACAGTCATCAGCAGCCAACACCAGCTAGCCTCCACTGCAGGGGGCCTGACTGGCAATGTGTGCTGTCTCTTGGATTTCCATTCGCAGTAGCTACTTTCATCTTGCAGGGCAAAAATAGAGCAAGGCAGAATTGTCCCAGCTTTGAGGTTTCATCCCCCGCCCTCTGATCCCACATTCATTTTAACAATTCAGGGCCTCCCACTCTGATCTATGTGAGAATCTGGTAGAAGATGGGGGACACAGTACTTCACGGTGTTCTGTATTAGAAAGTTGTTTCATCTCCAGCTGCCTAGCTACCAGTACACATGGTTTAAGAAAGTCCGCTTGGCCTCACAGTGCTGGAGGGCAGCTTTCCACTCTGTGGTCACTACAGACCACTACTAAGAGGCCACAGCACTAGAGCCAATGGACACTGGTGCTCCAATGTGATTTTTCAGGATGCCTCCTCTTTGATGCTCAACATTTGGTCAAATGCCATTTTGGTATTTCTGGTCACCTTTCCCCAATGGCTTCTTCCCCACCTAGGGTGTGATTGACTCAAGCTGCTTATTTCAGGGTTGAGTCTGGTAATCTGAAATTTCTCTGTGCATTGTGAGGGAAACTAACTCCCCAGGGTACAGTGGCCTATGTTAATCCCTCCTCTGTACCCATAATCTTGTAAGGAATTTCAACCTGCAGAAGAATTAAGACCTACCTCTGAATGCACTTTACTTGACTGGTGGCATTTGGTCTGGAAAATTCTGTCTTCCTCTTCCAGGAAGCCTACTCAATTGACTACTATCTTGTACCATATCTACATGTCTTGAGCTTTCTCTGAAATAAAATGGGAGTTCCAGCAAGACCCATTTCCATCCTATTTTTCCTGAGGCTTCCTGACCTGAAGGGTCCAGGGACCCTCACAGGCCACATTGAAATGCCTAGACGAGAACCCTTGTCCTATTCATTTGACACAAAAACAGGCTTCCTCTTCTTTCTTTCTCATGTAACAATGTAAGGACTGTCTGCTTTGCAACACTTATGCTTACTTTAGTCTTTACATCTTATCACCTTGGTATTACCTAGAGAAAATTCATTCAGAAGAACTTTTCAAGCCCCTTTGCAGAAAGTAGATTCTGAACAAGAGGGACCTGAGAGGTCAGCTCATCCCCCTCTCACTGCCAGCCCCCCATCAGTGTCCTAAAGACACCCTCTACTGTTAGAGCCACAGCTGATTTAATCTGTGACTGCCCAGTAGTCTCTGTGCTAACTGGGACTGGGGAGACTTCTTAAGAACAAGGGGCAGCAGTTCTGTGTAGCAGCATGTGAAGGTGGGGACATCAATGCAGTTCTGTAAATTTTCTACATTTCTGCCCCACAGTGGCCACAAGCTCCTGACCAGCTAGCAGGTCATGCACAAGCACACACAGAGCCCTTGTGTTACAGGTCCTCCTTCCAGAGAGTACATACCCTCTTCCCACCTGCCATCCCCTGGGGTTCTTAACCTCATCTAGAGAGTAACAGTTCCCTTGGAAACTTCTGATCAACTTTCCACCCTTCTTCCCAGAAGAATGCACGTGCTTCTACACATAAATCTGTAGGTACCATTTAGGTATTTTCTGTATTTTTAGCAAGATGTGTCACAATGCAGTCTAGGCTGATAGAGGGAGACTTGGTAAGCCAGACCCCCAAATGTAGCCCCAAGAACAGCATTCCATTGAGTGCTAGAAGGAGCTCTGCATTGGATGGGGTCAGTAGTCAAATAAGACATGAGACTCTGGTCAAAGAGTTTCCCCTCCTGCAGTACTTCTTGGACTCAGGCAGGCACTGTTAGAGCATGGAGTGTCCCCTGACACAGATGCCTTCTTAAGGAACAGCTCAAGAGCCTATGCTCCAGGACTACTATGTGGTGGATCCAAGTTGGACCAGGCAAGCAAACACCTGGGTGCAGGTACCCCTTCCTTCTTTATGTTTCCTTACCTTCTCCCTCTGTCTGGGGGCTCCTGACTGCCCACATTCGCTGGGGCACTTCTTTCTTGGCTAGACACCTCCTTGAGCTCAGCTCCATGGAAACGGTCCAGAAAAGAGTCAGGTCTCTGGTCCTCCTGGTGCAAGTGCCTGGCAGCCCATGCGCGTAAAGACATAATGAGGCGAGACACCCTGAAAGGACACAGGTGCAGGCAGGGGACCAAAAGCTTTTAATTTTTTTAAAATTAATTAATTATTATTATTTTTTTTTACCAGAGCACTGCTCAGATCTGGCTTATGGTGGTGCAGGACTGAATCTGGGACTTTGGAGCCTCAGACATGAGAGTCTCTTTGCATAACCATTATGCTATCTACCACTGCCTTTAGAAAGTCCTTTCTTGAGGAAGGGACAGGAGTAGAGATATAGTTATTGGGATCCCAAGGGTTTGATCTTGTACCTCTATTCTGCCAACACCTGTATCCCCTTTCCCCTCTACCACCTGCACCTGGACAGAGCTTTCTTGATAAAGGACACTGCCTTCATGAGGATGATGTCCACTACCACCTGGATACTGCCAAAGGCACAGGTATTCAAATGGGGTGTTAGCAAGATCAATTCCTGTTGTACAGTGTGCAGTTCCTTGTGCCATTTTGAAATGGAAAGGAAATTTAGAGCAATTTTAAGGGCACAAGCCTCAGATACAACTTAGTTTCTTTCCCTAGCCTTTATCTTGGTAATTGTTTTCATATAAATGTTCCTTTTCTTCTTAGTTTTTTTTTTTTCTTAGTTTTATGTGGTAGAGCCTTTGCACTGTGCCCTGACCACTCTCCTGGAACCAGACCTTACTAGTGAATGGGACATCCTTGTCCCTAGGGCATTTCTAAGTTGGGGTTTTCCATGGAAGCCCTTCTCTGAGTCCTACCTTCTTGCTTCTCAGTCTCTGCTAGATGGCCAGAGGAAGTGAAATATAACTGTTTTGTGGCCTCTGTACTCCCTGACTTGGCATCTACTATCCCCAGTTAAATCAGTTCTGGGACCAGGAGATACACACCCAGTTGAGCACACACTTTACACTAGCTGGGGGAATAAGTAGTGAAGTTGGTCTGCAGCTGTTTATTTTTTTCTCTGCCTATTACTCCCTCCTCTCTCAGTTTCTCTCTGTCATATCAGATAAAACAGAGAGAAAAAAGAAAAAAAGAAATCAATTCTGAGCAGCTGGAAACAAAGTTATGAATTGTCAAGGTCCTTGACCCTAATCACATTCCTGTGACCTTAGTCTAAGTGAATAAATGAGAGCGAAAAAACACCATGTGCACAGATGCTTCCAGCTGCTGGTGCCTGCCAAGCGCTGCTTCAGATACCTGCCCCACCCCCCACCCACCTCCAAGGAGGAGGTGGAACCAAGGTCATACTCCTTGTCAGCCTCAGCCAGTAGGCCCAGGGATGGGCCATGAAATACAGCAAACCAGTTCAGCTTCTGAACTAAGAGCCACTCCAAAGTGGAGCTGGGTGTTTTGACCCAAGATCATAATCCAAGGTCACTCTGAGCCTGCGCCTGCTGGCATGTGAACCAGAGAAAACTAGAAACACAAGGGACATGCTGAAAAAAAGGCACAAAGACTGAAACTCCACAAGAAACAGAGTGGAAAGGCAGTTACTCTTCGACTCTTCCTCAGGAGTCTGCTCACTCCCCTGTCCTGGGATGACCTGCAGCTTAGCTTGCAGCAGGACTTTAAATCCAAGTGAGTGTGAGGGTGGTCTTTCCTTTGCGAAAAGCTTCAAAATAGCTGATGTGGGCTAGGCATTGTCAGCAGCATTTCTAGATGAGATGTAGAAAGGTTAAATTATTTTTTCAAGGTGCCATAGGTATTGACAATGGAGAGCAGCTGCCATCAGATTAGGAAGAAGGCCCAGTCATCTTTGGGGGGCTTTTGCAAGGAAACATGGGCCTGCAGTGGCTACTAGGACATGCCACTATTGGCTTCTGCATGCCACTATAATGATGCACCCAGTGTCCTCCCCTGGTTGACTGATTAGTCTTTTTTTTTTTTTTTTCTGAATTCTTTTCTGAACCTTCCCTGGCTGGCTTAAAAAAGATTTTTTTCCCCTAAGTTCTTTCAGAATCAAACAAGTACCTCAACATTCATTACCTTCTTGTTAAAGCAGTTTCAATGAAAAGCAGTTCTTCTGAGACTCTCCAGAGCTCAGAAAACCTGCCCCGAAAGGAAACTACTCACTAAGAGATCTCAGCCTGCTATTACGCTGTCTCTTTCTTCTCCAAGTAGTTCCATCCACCCCCACACCCACATCTTTCTGAGATGAAGTTACTTCTTGCCTCAGTTTCCCCGGCTAAGGGCTGGGACTGGGTATTTACCTGGCAGGCCCTGGGCCGCTGTAGGAGCTTTGCCTGGATTTAGTCAGTCCTCTGGTCTCCATGGCGATCCCTTGCTGCAATTCTGAGGACATCTCTTCACATGGCGGATTGGTCCTAGGAAATCAAATATACAGCAAGTTAAATTGATTTCAAGCTCATCCACCTCCTGGACACACTCAGGAATGAGAAGGCCAGATGCCCTATTTAGTGAGGAGAGCTGTCACCACCACAAATCTTTTTTTAAAAATTGATTTAATAATGATCACAAGGCCATAGGATAATAGGGGTACAATTCCACACAATGCCCACCACCATAGTCCTGTATCCATTGGGAGCTTTCCTATTCTATATCCCTCTGGGAGCATGGGTCCAAGACCATTATGAAGTACAGAAGGTGGAATGTCTGGCTTCTGTAATTGCTTCTCCACTGAACATGGACATTGACAGGCTGATCCATACTCCCAGCCTGTTTCTAACTTTCCCTAGTGAGACAGGGCACTGGAGAGGTGGGGTTCCAGGACACACTGGTGTGGTTGTCTGCCCAGGGAAGTCAGTTTGCCATCATGGTAGCATCTGCAACTTGGTGACTGAAAAGACATTAAGATGCAAAGCAGGAAAAAAAATTGTTTAAGGGACTTGGGCGGTAGCGCAGCGGTTAAACGCAGGTGGCATTAAAGCTCAAGGACCGGCATAAGGATCCTGGTTCCAGCCCCCTGCTTCCCACCTGCAGGGGAGCCACTTCACAGGCGGTGAAGCAGGTCTGCAGGTGTCTATCTTTCTCTCCGCCTCTCTGTCTTCCCCATCTTTCTCCATTTCTCTCTGTCCTATCCAACAACGACATCAATAACAACAACAATAATAACTACAACAATAAAACAACAAGGGCAACAAGAGGGAATAATAAAAATGAAAAAAATTGTTTAATAGTCAGGAACCTAAAGGTAAGACTATAGTGGGGAGTCAGGTGGCAACACAGCGTGTTAAGCGCACGTGGCACAAAGCACAAGGACTAGAGTAAGGATCCCCGTTCGAGCCTCCAGCTCCCCACCTGCAGGAGAGTCACATCACAGGCAGTGAAGCAAGTCTGCAAGTGTCTATCTTTCTCTCCCCCTCTCTGTCTTCCCCTCATTTCTCCATTTCTCTCTGTCCTATCCAACAACGACAACAATAATAATAACTACAGAAACAATAATAAAAAAAGGGCAACAAAAAGGAAAAGAAATAAATAAAATTAAAAAAAGGTTTAAGACTATAATGGATGAAATTTTGTGTCTCCATTTTTGGAAAAAGCTAGCAGGTATATTTTAGGTGTATTCCAAGGGGCCCATAACTTTACTAATTTTTGCTTGAGGCCGACAGCTAACATGTAAGTCAGCTAAATGTATTGTCTGGGGAGATGGTGTCAGAGTTGAAAATGTGACTAGAAAGCTGGATCAGGGAAGAGAGTAGCTACTGAAACCACCACAGATCTTTAAACCAGTGACTTTCCTTTGAATCAATGTGCCAGAAGCCCCTAACGGATAAATGAGCTCTTAATGGATTAAATGAGCCCTTTCCTTTGTATCAAGTCAGTAGCTCACATCCACCTACTCCCATGGGTGAGGTGAAAGGGAGAAAGCCTTCAGCAAAGGTCCTCATCACAGCATGGTGTGGGTGTGGGGTCCCAGATGCCTGCCACCTCAAGCCAGAATAACTATTTCCATCCAATGATTCAATAAGGAGGATTTTGATTTAAACACATCTCTACATACTGAAGCCCTCTTTTTTTTTTTTTTTTTTGCCTCTGGGATTATTGCTGGGGCTTGATGCCTCCACTAAGAATCCACTGCTCCAGGAGGCTATTTTTTTTCTTCTCCCTTTTGTTTCCCTGGTAGTTTTATCATCGTTGTGGTTATTATTATTGTTACTATGTTGTTGTTGTTGGATAGGACAGAAAGAAATCAAGAGAGGAGGGGAAGACATAGAGGGGGAGAGAAAGATAGACACCTGCAGACCTATTTCACCACTTGCAGTGTGACCCCCCCTACAGTGAAGCCCTCTTAAAGGCCAGATCATTGGTGTTTGTCAGATTGCCTGGAATAAGACCAGCATGCTCAGGCATATTTTCCTTTTTTTTTTAAACAGACTGAAGGGTGATCAGCCTGATTAAAAGCTATCCAGGCATTGGTGTCTAGGGATTTGCATTTCACTCGAGGAGTCTTCAAAGAGCCCAGACAAGACAAATTAATTCTCTCACGTGACCTGTCCCAACCTCATCAGAAGGAGGCAAGGATTAATGTCAGGTAAAAACTCTCTCCTTAGTGAGTGTTTAGAAGTCAGAGCCTTGAATCCCAGCCACTAAACTGATGACTTCTTTTGGCAAAATCTCTGTCCCACCCCCACCCCACACCGCAGCAGGGAGCTGCCTATATCCCAGGACTGTTCTGTCATCTTCACTTGACTCTGACTGCCAGCAGTCATTTATCCATTTCAAGAACTCCTTTTTTCAGATGGAGTATCCAGAATCAGACAATGGCATCTTCCACATGACCACCTTCAATGATGGGACAGTTTGCACACTTATGACCCATCTCACTTCCTGCACCCTGCTATTCTTCATCAGGTTCAAGTCTCTTCCCTGCCCTGGTCATCTGTGAGCAGTTTCCCCTGTCCTTTCCTGGATGGGCAGGTGGCCTGAGACCAGCCCGTTCTTACTGACCCAAGTCAGAAGGTCTTTGTGGAAATGTTTGTACATTCATGTGCTTTAGCAGCACCATCACTAACTACTATCAGTTAAAACTTTAAGTTCACATTAAGGGTAAGGTCCTGTGGGGGCCAACAAAGGGGTCCGTTGTGTTGTTCCTGATGGAGATGAGCAGTGACAATGGAGAGAGGGATCTTTCGAGGTCTAGGCCCATCATGTCTGTTTGGGAATCTCAGGACTCCCTAACTAGGGCCCCAGATATACCCCTCTTATCCTGTGGTTTTGTCAGTGTTTCCTATTTAACAATAAAAATTAAAAAAAAAACTAGGGGGTTGGGCGGTGGTGCAGTGGGTTAAGCACATGTGGCACAAAGCGCAAGGGCCGGCGTAAGGATCCCGGTTCGAGCCCCCGGCTCCCCACCTGCAGGGGAGTCGCTTCACAGGCAGTGAAGCAGGTCTGCAGGTGTCTATCTTTCTCTCCCCCACTCTGTCTTCCCCTCCTCTCTCCATTTCTCTCTGTCCTATCCAACAACTAATAGAGTCAACAAGGGCAATAATAATAACCACAACGAGGCTACAACAACAAGGGCAACGAAAGGGGGGAAAAATGGCCTCCAGGAGCGGTGGATTCATGGTGCAGGCACCGAGCCCAGCAATAACCCTGGAGGAAAAAAAAAAACTAAATTCATAGTTCAGGCTGCTGCTAAGCTTGATGGTGCCATCATGTACATCTAGTATTGACTGAAGTTTAGTAATGGGCCTTCCAGTTTATCTGAGTTGCTTGCTGTTTGGAAGTCCCATAAACTACACATAGCTTACTGACAGCTTATCATATGTCAATCACATATATTTTTGGTTGTTTTTTATTAGAGATACAGAAAGACCACAGAGTACTACTAAGTTCCGATTTATAGTAGTATGGGGGATTGAATCTGGGACTTCAGAACCACAGGCATGAAAATATTTTTAAATAACTATTATGCTATTTCCTCTACCCTGAGCCACATATATTCAATATTTAACTTACCTAATAGCCCTATAGAAAAGGATACTAAGGTTCAGAGAAGTTAAGTAACTTCTCCAACAAGATCAGAATCAAGTGACACAGCTGAGATTTGAATGTCATTTCACTCTCTTATGAAGCCTCCTAAAGCTGCTGTCCTTTTTATGTGTGTATATGTGTGTGTATGTATACACATGCACAAATACACACTCACATCCACATCCATACATGGCACTGATTAAAGTCAAAGTAGAATAGCACACGACTGAGCACTGGGACTGGTGGTCTGGGGCCTGAGACTAGTTCTAATACCTTCCTCTGTACTGTGTGAGCATTTATAGATACTAGGACTCTGCCAGAGGCAGTGTTAAAAAGTATGATTCCCTGTATGGATTGACCTGCCAATGTCTATGTTTATCTGGGATACAATTACAGAAGCCTTCAACCTTCTGCACCCCATAATGATTCTGGGTTCATACTCTCAGAAGGATAAAGAATAGGGAAGCTATCAAAGGAGGGGATTGGATATGGAATACTAGGGGTGGGAACTATGTGGAAATGTACCCCTATTATCCTATAGTGTTGTCAATATTTCCATTTTATAAATAAAAATTAAAAAAAATAAAGAAAGTATGATTCCCTTACCCCATACCCTACCACAAAGGCGGAATGCACAGTCAGTCCAAGGCAGTTAGATCAGTTACAAGAGGAAGGGGTTACATGGGGGAGAGTTGAATTCATTTCCCTAGTCCCTGGATCTTAGTAGCTTGGCTGTAGTGGTGATGGGAGTTGGTGGGCCAGAAGTATGTTATGATATGTATCTGAAATAGTCGCAGAGATGGAGGAGTTTTCTCTCACCCCACAACCCCCAGCAGCTCCATGGGGATCTCTAGGCACCAAACAGTCAGCCTAGCATGCCTGCCTAGTCTGGTTTCTGTTAATTACACATGGGTACATCCTGAGATGAGATTTATTTGTATAAGCAACAAAGGAATCAATGCTTATGATATCAGAATTGGTGGGTAGGCAAGGAGAGCAGAACCTACCCCAGACTCCAAATGTTATTTGTTCCTGGCAGCTGAGGGCTACTGCATGGGGGCTAATTCTGTGATGCTCACTTGAAAAGGAAGGGGCAGAAAGGAGAGCCAGGAACTGGATTTGAATCTGCACCCAAGAATCTATTAGCTAATCTATGTGCCACTTACATTCTATGAGTTTATGTTTTTTGGTCTTCAAAAAAGGAAATAAAGGAAAGATTGTTGATTTCATACTGATTTAAGTATTATTCAAAGATTCAAGTTCAAAAAGGCATATTTAACCATGAAGAACTAGAAGAGTCTTATTCTCTAGTTGGGTCCAGCCAACAAGAAATGAGAGAATATTATATGATATAAGTTCAGGGGACTCAAGAGACCTTCCTTTCCTGATACATATTTCTGCTTGTGCCTTGAGGCTTGAAATCCCACTGAATTAGTGTCTTTCTTCTAGCTGTAGATCTATTACCTTTGTTAAATATGGGGGTGGGGAATATCTAAATAGCAAGAAACTGATTTTACCAAGCATATAGACAGGCACATGGAAAGAAAGGGTCCAAGGGTCATCTTGATTCCCTAGGGATACATAGGAACTGAAAGGGGGAAAGAATTTTAGACAATCAGTATAAAAAAGGGGTAGTCAACATAAGAGTGGGAACCTTCCAGCAAAACACAGGGCAGGAGGGGTGAGGGCTGGGGCAGGCAGAACTTTAGGCTCTGTTTTATCTGTAGCTGAGCTCTGTGAGATACAGGGTTAGGGTTAAGGCTTGACAAGCCTTTGACTATGTAGAATCAGCACATCAAGCCAACACAAGTCTGAAGCTGCCTTCCTACCTGCAGCTGAATTCTAGGTGGTGATGTGCCTATGCAGGAAAAAACTCCATGAAGCAAGAACAGGAACAACTAGTACCACATAATGAAGTGGCAGTTTTGAAAGACAAGGCAATTTTCTACTTGGAACACTCCACTTCTTAGTGTCTCTATAAAGAGGAATTAAAGTTCATGAGGTAATTTTCCCATCACTAGGAAGGCCAGAGATTCTCATCAGAACTTTGCACTCTATGTCATCCTCTGGTGACTTTGGGGACTCAAGAGTAAATGGAAATGATCGTTTAGGATAAAGTGGAGAATACAATGCCTGAATTTTCTTTTCATTCTCCCAAACTCTGAGGAATGTGAATGATCCACATTGATTGTCATTGGCCACAAGTGACCAGGGAACCAAAGTCATTGCATTTTTGTTTTCAGTCCTGGACTAGCAAGCTAAAATGGTTTTCTTTGGTGATAATTGCTTTGGGTTTCACTCAGGGAGCAACACCAAGAAGGCTTCTCATCTGTAGGACACAAATCTCAGCGCCCAAAAACTCACCTAAAATAGCTACACCAGGTGATTGATGTGGGATTTGGGATGCCCTAACTACTAGCTATAATTCTCTGCAGCGAACTCTGAAATTTTTCTTTGTTAGTTTCAAAAAATATGCCAGTCAGCTCTTAAACAATTGAATCAACTAAACTGATCTAAATAAAGCAAGAATTCAAGACATTTTTTATTTCTGGAATTTTCTCTTTCCCCCCTCCCTTTACCTTTTCTTATTTGCCACCAGGTTTTTGCTACAAAACTCTCTTCTCTTCTTTTATTCTCTTTTTATTTTCCTTTTCTTCCTTTAATTTTTTTTTGTCATCAGGGTTATTTCTGTATAATTCTCTGCTCTCAGCAGTATTTTTCCCCCCATTTTTAGATAGAAGCTGAGATGGCAGTGGTAGGCACAAAAAGGAGAGACACCATAACACCACTCCACTGCTCATGAAGATTCTTATGCAGGTGCTCCCATGTGGTGGTTAGAGGCTTGAATCTCACCCCTCTAGCGGAATAAGGTATGCCCTCTATTGGATGATCTATCTCTTGGTTTCTTATTTCTGGTATTTTCAAGGTGGAAACTTAATTTCTCTGTTGTATGCTTTACATTGGGTAGTTCTCCCCCGCCAAGAGAATTGGATCAGTCCAGTTAGTTTCACGGGCCTGCTTGGCCCCGCCCCGAAGGAACCCCGCCAGAGTTCCAGAGTTCCAGAGTTAGAGAGTTTCAGAGTTCCGGAGTTGGAGAGTTGAAGAGTGGCAGAGTTAGAGAGAGTGCTTGCACCGCCGCAAAGAGACAGCAGAGTTCTGTTTGGTGATTAGTTTGTCTTAGTTTATGAATCGTTGTTCCTGAATAAAGAAATACAGCTTCCCTGCCCAGCCGTTGTCTCCGCGTCTCTGTTACCCGCCCGTGAAGCCAGCCCGGCCAGCTGGAGCCTCCGAATTTTAACAACATTTCTCCCACCCTTTAAATGTAACATTTTCATCCTTTCTTATGTCTCTTCATTAAGACAATTATTCCAGTAGTTAAAAAGGATAACAAAACTTGGATCTCCATTTGGTGAATAGTTGAGAGCAAGAATGTTTCAGGGAATATGGACATAGAAGTTTCTCACTGCTGAGAACACTCAGCAAAGGGCCACATCAACATGCAGCTTCCTAGCACAGCCTTTGGTTCTCAGTGAAGGGACAAAGTGATGACTACCTAGGGACTCATATTTGAAATTATTTTTCCCTAAAATTTCTATAACAGTTGGGGTATGAGTAGGAATGTTCCAAGCTGCCCCAATTTCAGAACCCATCTTCCTCAGGTGAAACATAGAGTATGCTGTCCAGCCTCCCTTTGGAGGATGGAACATTCTCTACCGTTGTTGATCCATGTTGAGGGAAAGGTCCTATGGGGGCCCACAAAGGGGACTATTTTGTTGTTTCTGATAGAGATGACCAGTAACAATAGAGAGAGGGATCTCTTTGAGATCTAGGCCCATCATGTCTGTCTGGGAATCTCAGGATTCCCTGAATAGGGCCCCAGGTGATGGAGTGGCCTGATAGTGACTAAAGAGTCATCATTGAAGTATGCCAGTCTCTTGCCCTTATTCAGCTTTTGTAGTCCTTACTTTGATAAGGTTAACTTCGGAGTGAGTGAGGGAAGTATAATAGGAAGTAGGTGAGGAGGGTATCTAAGTCTAAGTAGACACTATTTCATTATGATCTTTATGGTGTCTTTTTAGGTCTTTCTACTTGCTGCATATACTGACTCACTGCAGACTATTGTGCACTTTTGCTTTCAGGTATATATTTTGCCCTAGTTTACTGATGCATGTGAACATATGCCCTGTCTCATGGGACCTGGTCTATATCTAGGTTTTGGGACTTTGTTATGAAGTGAACCACCTGAAATGGAATTAGAGAATCCTATGAAAGCCTCACCTGAGTAATGAGGCTGAAGGGCTGACATTCCACTCCTGATGTCTCTGGACACAGTCTGAAGTGAAGCATGCTGAGGTGGTACTTGTTGCGTTGATCAGGTTGGGATCAACAGGTGCAATATCATTTGGTATGAATTGAGAGAGGCATGCAGGAAAGTGAGCCCCACCCTAGAGGTTCCAGGACTGGGGGAAATATAGGCTCTATAGAGGAAGTTCATGACCACAGAATGTGAGCTCAGATCTATAGGGATGCAGAGGTCACAAAGTCTCCTAAGGTGAATATGGGTCACAGATCAAATTGATGGGGTTTACAGTTAACAATATTTATACACCTTTCCCATATTTGGGAGCTACTCTCTTCTCTGATCCAGATTTCTGGTCCTTTTTCCAGCCATGACATCATCTCCCTATACAATAACTTGGATCTACCTGCATATCAGATGTCAGGCTCAGGAAAAAAAAAAAAGAAAAAAAAACTTGTATAGTCATGGGCTCTTTGGAATATAACTAAAATAGGACTACTAACTACAAATGGAGACCCCCCCCACACACATACTCTTCATATGAACTATTCCAGCCTTTAGGTTCATGATTAGTCAACAATTTGTTTGGCTCTATATGTTAACTCTTTTTTTCAGCCTCCAGGTTCTAGATGCTAACATGATGCCAACCGGACTTCCCTGGGCAGGTGACCACTTCAATGTGTCCTGGAGCTCTGATTCCCCAGAACCCCACGAGAGAACGAGAGAGACAGGCTGGGAGTATGGATCGAACTGCCAATGCCCATGTTCAGTGGGGAAGCAATTACAGAAGCCTGACCTTCCACCTTCTACACCCATAATGACCCTGGACCCATACTCCCAGAGGGATAAAGATAGGAAAGCTATCTGGGAAGTAGAGGGGATACAGAGCTCTGGTGGTAGGAATTATATGGAGTTGTACCCCTCTTATCCTATGGTTTTTGTCAGTGCTTCCTTTTTATAAATAAGAATTTAAAAAAATAGTTGGTATATAAATGCAAAGATCTATGGTCCTTTCAAACACAACACCCCCATAGTGATTTGAAGCTTAAAATTTTAACATATGGAGAGAGCAGCGCCGGGCCGTCGGCGGGCGAGGCGGGCGAGGCAGGCGAGTCCGGGGCCACCGTGCCGTTGCTGTGCTCGCTGCGCAGGGACGACAGCGACGTGCGCAGGGGCGAGCGCACCACCACGGCCATCCCGTAGGGCACGCTCTGCCGTGGCGCATGCCGTTGGTGAACTGGCCTTGAATCACACTAGGCGACCCCAAGCAGAGGAGGAACTGGAGGCATTTGGAGACATTTGTGAGCATCTCACAGGAGTAGGGTCGGGGAGCTACCCTTAAGGTAGGATTCGATTCTACTTCCGGAGGCGGAGCTACGAGCAGCAGATCGCTTTCTCTCCTCTCCTCTCCTCTCCTCTCCTGGATCAACTAGGAATACCAAAGGAGACCACCTGGACCGAAACAAGACAGGACTAGAATGACCACAGAAACCCAGTAAATCACCCGTGAGTACAAACACGCGTGGCTGGTGACAGAGAGGAGAGAGGGGCCTAAGGAGAGATTAAGTGACTGCTAACAGTTCGACAGTTTGTCAGTGGAGACACCACTTCCAGTCTGCTCCACCAACAAGGGGACAGCTGAAGGGAGGAAAGGACTCCCCAGAGACTCACCAAATACAACTCTGAGTCTCCATTGCTACTACCCTCAGAATCTGAAGCAGCAACAGGGAGGGACACCAGGGCACAGAGATCTAACCGGGAAACTCAGGAGAAGACCTATACCTCGGTGGCATAGCTGAAGGGCTGTGAAAGTCTCTTTGCATAACCACTGGATTATCTCTGCCACACCCTGCTTTATCTCTTGGTCAGGAGTCATTGATTAAGCCAAGAAGCCTATTGATAGTTTAAAAGCCCTCAGGCTACCATAGCCTACAGGGGAAAAAAAAAAAAAGGCTTTTACACCACTGAACTCCAACTCAGGGATTGAAAAAACTGTTAACTTATATAAAATGGTTAAAACAACAAGAAAAAATAATGGAGACTCCAACCAGGACAAGAGTCCAGCTAAAAGTCCTCCAGAGGGCGAAGCACAAAACAACGAGTTCAACATCCAAACATTAGCTAAGGAAATAATAACAGGAGTGAGTAAAGAATTTGAAAAAATTGTAATCAGAACTGCAGGAACAACAAATGAGAATATGGAAGAAAATTCTAATAATCTCATGGTTATTAGAGAGCTGAAAGCTGAAATTGCTGAGCTAAGAAGGCAACTAGCTGAACAAGCTAAAACAGTATCAGAGCAGGGCAACAAAATAGATGAACTCCAGAAAGCAGTAGAGGGCAGAGAGAATAGAATCAATGAGGCTGAAGACAGAATTAGCAAGATTGAGGATGAATTAGAGACAACTAAAAAAGAAGTAAGAGATCTCAAAAAGAGATTAAGAGATGCTGAAAACAACAACAGAGTCCTATGGGATGACTTCAAAAGAAACAATATACGCATTATTGGCTTACCAGAGGAAGAAAGACAAGGGGAGGAAGAAAGCGTTCTCCAGGCCATAATAGCTGAAAATTTCTCTAGTCTAGACAACACCAAAGACATAAAGATTCAAGAAGCCCAGAGGGTCCCAAACAGAATTAACACAGACCTAAAGACACCAAGGCATGTCATACTTAGATTGGAAAGGAATAAGGATAAAGAAAGGATCCTGAAGGCTGCAAGAGAAAAACAAAGAGTCACCTACAAAGGAAAACCCATAAGATTAGCAGCAGACTTCTCCATACAAACACTACAGGCCAGAAGAGAATGGCAAGATATCTATCGAGTGCTCAATGAGAAAGGCTTTCAGCCAAGAATACTATATCCTGCTAGATTGACATTCAGACTAGATGGAAGCATCAAAACCTTCTCAGACAAGCAACAGTTGAAGGAAGCAACCATCACCAAGCCTGCCTTGAAAGAAGTTCTGAAAGGTTTCCTATAAACAACCAGACCACCACAAATAGAACATATATCAAAACACTCTAAAACTCTACAAGAATGGCGTTAAAATATCTTCAATCTTTGATATCAATAAATGTGAATGGCCTGAATTCACCTATTAAAAGACACAGAGTAGGAAGATGGATCAGAAAACACAACCCTTCAATATGTTGTCTGCAGGAAACTCACCTAAAGCAACAAGACAAACACAGACTTAAAGTGAAAGGATGGAAAACTATCATTCAAGCCAATGGCCCACAAAAAAGGGCAGGAACAGCTATTCTCATATCTGACATGATAGACTTTAAAATAGATAAGATTAAAAAAGATAGGAATGGACACTACTTAATGCTCAGAGGATCAGTCAATCAAGAGGACTTAACAATTATTAATATCTATGCACCCAATGAGAAGCCATCTAAATACATCAAACTTCTACTGAAAGAGCTACAGCAATATATTAACAGTAACACAATCATAGTAGGGGACTTCAACACCCCACTCTCTCAACTTGACAGATCATCCAGGAAGAAAATCAGTAAAGACATAAGGGAGCTAAATGAAGAGATAGATAAACTAGAACTATTGGACATTTTCAGAGTCATTCATCCCAAGAAACTGGAATACACATTTTACTCAAATCCACATGGATCATTCTCAAGGATAGACCATATGTTAGGCCACAAAGACAGCATCAGCCTATTCAAGAGCACTGAAATCATCCCAAGCATCTTCTCAGACCACAGCGGAATTAAACTAACACTTAACAATCAACAAAAGATTAGTAACAGTACCAAAATGTGGAAGCTCAACAGTACACTTCTTAACAACTTCTGGGTCAAAGAGGAAATCAAGGAAGAAAACAAAATGTTTCGAGAGTTCAATGAAAATGAAGACACAAGCTATCAAAATATTTGGGACACAGCTAAAGCAGTCCTAAGAGGGAAGTTCATAGCTATACAAGCACACATTAGGAAACAAGAAAAGGCACAAATAAACAGCCTGACTGCACATCTTAAAGACCTAGAAGAAGAACAACAAAGGAACCCTAAAGCAACCAGAAGGACAGAAATTACTAAAGTTAGGGCAGAAATAAATAACATTGAGAATAGGAAAACCATACAAAAGATCAATGAAAGTAAATGTTGGTTCTTCGAAAGAGTAAACAAAATCGACAAACCTTTAGCCAGACTCACAAAACAAAAAAGGGAGAAGACCCAAATAAATCGGATAGTAAATGAAAGAGGAGATATCACAACAGACACTGCAGAAATTCAACATATCATGCGAGGCTTCTATGAACAACTATATGCCACCAAGTTAGAGAACCTGGAAGAAATGAATGATTTCCTAGATACCTACCAACTTCCAAAACTAAGTAAAGAGGAAGTGGATAACATGAACAGGCCCATCACAGCTAATGAAATTGAAACAGTTATCAAAAATCTTCCCAAAAATAAAAGTCCTGGACCAGATGGTTTTACAAATGAATTCTACAAAACTTTCAAAGAAGAACTAATACCTCTACTTTTAAAAGTCTTCCAGAAGATTGAAGACACTGGAATACTCCCTGCCAGCTTCTATGAAGCCAACATCACCCTGATACCAAAAGCAGACAGGGACACAACCAAAAAAGAAAACTACAGACCAATATCTCTGATGAACATAGATGCGAAAATATTGAACAAAATTCTAGCCAACCGGATACAGCAGTATATCAAAAAAATTGTTCATCATGACCAAGTGGGGTTTATCCCAGGCATGCAAGGTTGGTTTAATATACGTAAATCAATCAATGTGATCCACCACATCAACAAAAGCAAGACCAAAAACCACATGGTCATATCAATAGATGCAGAGAAAGCCTTTGACAAAATACAACATCCCTTTATGATCAAAACACTACAAAAAATGGGAATAGATGGAAAATTCCTGAAGATAGTGGAGTCTATATATAGCAAACCTACAGCCAACATCATACTCAATGGTGAAAAACTGGAAGCATTTCCCCCTCAGATCAGGTACTAGACAGGGCTGCCCACTATCACCATTACTATTCAACATAGTGTTGGAAGTTCTTGCCATAGCAATCAGGCAGGAGCAAGGAATTAAAGGAATACAGATTGGAAGAGAAGAAGTCAAACTCTCCTTATTTGCAGATGACATGATAGTATACATGGAAAAACCTAAGGAATCTAGCAAGAAGCTTTTGGAAATCATCAGGCAATACAGTAATGTGTCAGGCTATAAAATTAACATTCAAAAGTCAGTGGCATTCCTCTATGCTAACACTAAGTTAGAAGAAATTGAAATCCAGAAATCAGTTCCTTTTTCTATAGCAACAAAAACAATAAAATATCTAGGAATAAACCTAACCAAAGAAGTGAAAGACTTGTATACTGAAAATTATGAGTCACTACTCAAAGAAATTGAAAAAGACACAAAGAAGTGGAAAGATATTCCATGCTCATGGGTTGGAAGAATTAACATCATCAAAATGAATATATTACCCAGAGCCATCTACAAATTTAATGCTATCCCCATCAAGATCCCAAGCACATTTTTTAGGAGAATAGAACAAATGCTACAAATGTTTATCTGGAACCAGAAAAGACCTAGAATTGCCAAAACAATCTTGAGAAAAAAGAACAGAACCGGAGGCATCACACTGCCAGATCTCAAACTATATTATAGGGCCATTGTCATCAAAACTGCTTGGTACTGGAACATGAACAGACACACTGACCAGTGGAATAGAATTGAGAGCCCAGAAATGAGGCCCCACACCTATGGACATCTAATCTTTGACAAAGGGGCCCAGAATATTATGTGGGGGAAGCAGAGTCTCTTCAACAAATGGTGTTGGAAACAATGGGTTGAAACATGCAGAAGAATGAAGCTGAATCACTGTATTTCACCAAATACAAAAGTAAATTCCAAGTGGATTAAGGACTTGGATGTTAGACCAAAAACTATCAGATACTTAGAGGAAAATATTGGAAGAACTTTTTTCCGCATAAATTTTAAAGACATTTTCAATGAAACGAATCCAATTACAAGGAAGACTAAGGCAAGTATAAACCTATGGGACTACATCAAATTAAAAAGCTTCTTCACAGCACAAGAAACCACTACCCAAATCAAGAGACCCCTCACAGAATGGGAGAAGATCTTTACATGCCATACATCAGATAAGAGTTTAATAACCAACATATATAAAGAGCTTACCAGACTCAACAACAAGACAACAAATAACCCCATCCAAAAATGGGGGGAGGAATTGGACAGAATATTCACCACAGAAGAGATCCAAAAGGCCGAGAAACACATGAAAAAATGCTCCAAGTCTCTGATTGTCAGAGAAATGCAAATCAAGACAACAATGAGATATCACTTCACTCCTGTGAGAATGTCACACATCAGAAAAGGTAACAGCAGCAAATGCTGGAGAGGGTGTGGGGTCAAAGGAACCCTCCTGCACTGCTGGTGGGAATGTCAATTGGTCCAACCTCTGTGGAGAACAGTCTGGAGAACTCTCAGAAGGCTAGAAATGGACCTACCCTATGACCCTGCAATTCCCCTCCTGGGGATATATCCTAAGGAACCCAACACATCTATCCAAAAAGATCTGTGTACACATATGTTCTTGGCAGCACAATTTGTAATAGCCAAAACCTGGAAACAACCCAGGTGTCCAACAACAGATGAGTGGCTGAGCAAGTTGTGGTATATATACACAATGGAATACTACTCAGCTGTAAAAAATGGTGACTTCACCGTTTTCAGCCGATCTTGGATGGACCTTGAAAAAATCATGTTGAGTGAAATAAGTCAGAAACAGAAGGATGAATATGGGATGATCTCACTCTCAGGCCGAAGTTGAAAAACAAGATTAGAAAAGAAAACACAAGTCGAACCTGAAATGGAATTGGAGTATTACACCAAAGTAAAAGACTCTGGGGTGGGTGGGTGGGTGGGGAGAATACAGGTCCATGAAAAATGATGAATGAAATAGTGGGGTGGTATTGCTAAATGGGAATCTGGGGAATGTTATGCATGTAAAAAAAAAAAAGAAGTAGAAACGCAAAGCAGAAATTGACTGAGTTTGGAGTATGGCACCAAAGTAAGAAAGCAGAAGTATACTAGAGTTTGCAGTGAATACCTCCCTAATACTTCCTCTCCACTTTTCCAAGCTTTGGGTCCATGATTGCTCAACAATTTGTTTGGCTTTGTATGTTAACTCTCTTTTCAGTCACCAGATTCCAGGTGTCATCAGGATGCTGGCCAGACTTCCCTGGATTGAAGACACCACCAATGTGTCCTGGAGCTCAGCTTCCCCAGAGACCCATCCTACTAGGGAAAGAGAGAGGCAGACTGGGAGTATGGACCGACCAGTCAACGCCCATGTTCAGCGAGGAAGCAATTACAGAAGCCAGACCTTCTACCTTCTGCAACCCTCAATGACCCTGGGTCCATGCTCCCAGAGGGATAGAGAATGGGAAAGCTATCGGGGGAGGGGGTGGGATATGAAGATTGGGCGGTGGGAATTGTGTGGAGTTGTACCCCTCCTACCCTATGGTTTTGTTAATTAATCCTTTCTTTAATAAAAAAAAATTAAAAAAAAAATTTTAACATATGGTAGGTTCTTCATTCAACATCTTTTTGTTATTATATTGAGAATAGTAAACCAATTCCCTAATGGGGTCACTATCTGTGTAGGTATCCCCATGTCTGTGGACTCGTTTCCTCGTGCATCCCAAAGATGTGCACATGAGGGTTGTTGGTGTGTCTGTGTCACCCCAGTTAGAGTAGATGTGCATGTGGGTATGAGCACTCTGTGGTGCTCTGAGCTTGTGCTCTGAGATGCCAAGAGAAGCTCTCGCCACCCTTGACCTTGAGCTTGAGTAAAATGGAGCCCTGCTTCCTCAGAGCCTTGCCCCACTAGGAAATGAGAGAGACAGGCTGGGAGTATGGATCGACCTGCCATGTTCAGCGGGGAAGCAATTACAGAAGCCAGACCTTCCACCTTGTGGGCTTGTGTACCCCATAATGACCCTGGCTCCATACTCTCAGAGGGATAAAGAATAGGAAAGCTATCAGGAGAGGATATGGAGTTCTGGTGGTGGGAATTGTGTGGAGTTGTACCCCTCTTATCCTATGGTTTTTGTCAGTGTTTCCTTTTTTTTTTTTTTTTTTCCTCCTCCAGGGTTATTGCTGGGCTCGGTGCCTGCACCATGAATCCACCGCTCCTGGAGGCCATTTTTTTTCCCCCTTTTGTTGCCCTTGTTGTAGCTTCGTTGTGGTTATTATTATTGCCCTTGTTGACGCAATTCGTTGTTGGATAGGACAGAGAGAAATGGAGAGAGGAGGGGAAGACAGAGAAGGGGAGAGAAAGATAGACACCTGCAGACCTGCTTCATCGCCTGTGAAGCGACTCCCCTGCAGGTTTGGAGCCGGGGGCTCGAACCGGGATCCTTATGCCGGTTCCTGTGCTTTGTGCCACATGCGCTCAACCCACTGCGCCACCGCCCGACCCCCCAGTGTTTTCTTTTTATAAATAAAAATTAAAATATAAAGATAATAAAAATGTGTTATTTATCATTTATAACTTAGTTTGATGGAGAACTGGACCAAGAATCTAGGAGAAAAGTGTACCTGAGAGAGGAAGTGATGTGTAAGTGAATGAGAAAAAATGATGAATGAGGTGCATTGTCAGGGATATGAAGACTGGGATGTGGGGGCAGTTATTATACTTTTTGACCATCAGATATTAGGCACTTATCATAAGAATCAGAAGTTTTCAATGTTATGTACATAGGACAGAAAATAACATACATTTTGGAAATACAGCTTTTCATGGATTAATTTAATCTCACTGAGAACTTTAAAAACATTAAGAAAGTTAAGTCCATTTGCAACAAATAGGCACTCTCCCATTATCTGTGATCAGTTACATCAGAAACTTGAAAAAGAATGTGGCTCCATTCAGCTCTGAAGAGACCTGGAGAGGTTATATGGGCTTTTCCAGGTCTTCAGTTTAAGAACAGGGTTAGAAGCAGAATTCAAAGCTCCAAAGCAGAATTCAAAGCTCCACAGCTGCTAGTATAGGTTGTCACTGTGGGTCTGAGGCCATTCCTGGCAAGACATATCCCAGTCCCTCCAGATCTCTGAGCACAGCATGAATCCTGACCTTTTACAGGAAGAGAGGGTGTTTAACTGATACTGCCTAGTTCCAGGACCATGACAGGCATATGGACAGAGATGTTCACATATCTGAAGTACATGTAGAGAGGTCTGGCAGTTTGGGGAACTTTGTGTAGTAATTTTTTTCTTTTTTTTACTAGTGATTTATTTAATTATATAACAACATGGGTACAATTCTACACCATTCTCACCACCAAAGTTCTATGACCCCATTCCCTCCACTGGAAAATGCAGTGGTTCTCCCAAGACCACAGATACGGGTTGGCTATTATTTCTATAACTCCCTATCTATTTATGTATGGTTTTGCCCATTTTTTCTGTGGTTCTTATGCAGTAGAATTTAATCTTTTGCATTTAAATTTTTTTCTTTTAAAATCATTTATTTATATATTCATTTATTTAATAGAGACAGAGGAGAAATTGAGGAGGGGGATAGAGAGGAAGAAAGAGAGATACTTGTAGCATTGCTTCACTGCTTGTGAAGCTTTCCCCCTCCTGTAGGTGGCAACTTGAACCCAGAAGCTTGAACCCAGGTCCTTATGCATGGTAATGTGTGCGCTCAACTGGGTGTGCCACCACCTGGCCTGAATCTTCATTTTCTTACCTTCAAGAACTTTAAAAAAATTTTTTTAAGTTTTTTTTTTTATTTATTCCCTTTTGTTGTCCTTGTTTTATTGCTGTAGTTTTTGTTGTTGTTATTGAGTAGGACAGAAAGAAATGGAGAGAGGAGGGGAAGACAGAAGGGCAGAGAAAGACAGACACCTGCAGACCTGCTTCACCTCTTATGAAGCGACTCCCCTGCAGGTGGGGAGCCAGGGGTTCAATCCAGGGGTTCAATCCAGGATGCACTTTTCACCACCTGCACTTAACCACCCGACTCCCAAGAACTTTCTGAGTCTTATTTTTCCACATGTCCAAAACGAGAGTAAGAACTACCTTCACATAGATTGTGAAGATTAAAAGTGGTGAGAAATTAAATTAGGAGGAGTGTTGTGACAAGCCAAGCTCCTGATCTCCAAACTGCAGTTGGCCAACACCCAGCATTCTTTCCCCCATGGTCTAGATTAGCCAGGAAACAAGATCTTTCAGGCATAACATGAGAAGCCCATGTTACTTACCTGCTGAGGCCATTTTCAAGGTGATCAAGATCTCTATCCTTGGTTCTCACAGAGAGGTGGGCTACAGAGGAGTGAGAGTACTGAGTACTAATCTTGGCCATCTTCTTGCTTATCACATTCAGTACCAAGGTGGTTGCTAAAATGTGAACACACAAAACAGATATGTCATTGGGAGCAGGGAGTAACTGCAAACACAGCTCCATGGCATGTGGAGGGCTCCTCTCGTGTGTGTGTTTGTGTGTGTGTGTTCTCCAGGATTATTGCTGCTGGGGCTTGGTGCCAGCACTACAAGCTCACTGCTCCTAGTGGCCATCCCCCAAACCATTTTCTTGGATAGGACAGACAGAAATTGAAGGAGGAGGGGAAAGAGAAAGAGATACCTGCAGAGCTGCTTCACTGCTTGTCAAGTGTCCCTCCTGCAGGTGGGGAGCTGGGGGCTGGAGCCTAGGTTCTTACAATTACCAAATCCATCTCTACAAGAGTTCCTGTAGGTTGACAGTTGTTCTAGTTTTTTTTTTTTCCTCCCCAAGAACACTTCCTTGAGGGGGGATTTTGGTAGTCATTAATGACCATTGCCTTATTATCAAAGACATGCAAATAAAAACAATGACATACCACTTCACACCCATGAGAATGTCATACATTAGAAATGAGAGAAACACCAAGTGCTGGCAAGGTTGTGGGGAAGAGACTCTTCTATACATCTGGTGGGAACATAAATTCGGCCAGTCCCTGTGGAAGACAGTCTGGAGATTCCTCAGAACATTAGAGATATACTTATTCTATGATGTGACAATCCCTTTTCTGGGGATCTATCCAAAGAACACAAAAACACTGATTCAAGTAGATTGATGCATACCTATGTTTATAGCAGTACTACTTGTAACAGCCAAACATGGAAGCCCAGCTGTCCAACAATAGATGAGTAGTGAAGAAAGTTCTGGAACACATACACAATGAAATACTCAACTTTAAGAAATGATAAAATTCTCCTCTTTGCCTTATTGAGGATGGAACTTGTGGTGGGAATGGTGTGCCCATACTTCTTCAGATAAGAAATTGTGCCCATGGAGCCAGGTGATGGTGTACCTGGTAGAGTTCACATATTATCATACATGAGGACCTAGGTTTAAAGTGGTGAGAGTTTCATGAGTGGTGGAGCAGTACTGTGGATATCTCTCTTTCTGTATTTTTCACTATTTTCATCAGAACTTTAAAAAAATATATGGCTGTCAGGAGTGTCATTGTGTAGGTACTGAGACCCAGTGATACCCCTGCTGGCAGGAAGAAGAAAGAATAAAAAGATAAGCTGTGTCTATGTGACAACTGTCTTGTAAATCATTATTTCTACAATAAAACAATTTTAAAAATGGTAATTCATAGAAGGTTGAAAACAAGTTTAAATCATATGTTGGCAAAGGATGTGTACCCAGAATATATAAAAACACTTACAATTTACAAAATTACAAAATAAGACCTGGGAGTTGGGTGGTGGCACAGAGGGTTAAGTGCATGGACCAGCATAAGGATCCCAGTTCAAGCCCCCCACTCCCCATCTGCAGGGGAGTCGCTTCACAGGCGGTGAAGCAGGTTTGCGGTGAAGCAGGTTTGCGGGTGTCTGTCTTTCTCTTTCCCTCTCTGTCTTCCCCTCCTCTCTCCATTTCTCTCTGTCCTATCCAACAATGATAACATCAATAACAACAACAATAACAACTACAAGGGCAACAAAATAAAATAAATAAATAAATACTAAAAAAAAATAAAACCTTAGATAAAGGATTTGAATGGTGTTTCTCTAAGAAAAACTAACCAGTGGTCATTAGCATATGAAAAGGTTGTTAATCTGCTTAGTCATGGGAAATGCAAGTCAAAATCATGATGAGATTTCATTTCATACCATCCACAATAGCAAAAAAGATGGTAAGAACAAATGCTGTTGAGGATGTGGAGAAACAGAAATCTTCATATATTACTGGTAGCATTGAAATTAATGCAATAATTTTTTTAAATAGTTGGATAGTTCCTCAAAACGCAAAAGAGATTTACCATATGACATAGCAATTCTACCTATGAGAAATGAAAACAGAATTGGGAGTGATATACCAGCAGCAGAACACCAGACTTTGGTGTCCTAGATTTGATTCCCAGCACGACATATCCAAGAGCTGAGTCTGGTCTCCCTCATTCTGTCTTATTCATAAAAATAAAATAAGCAAGTAAAACTTTAATAATAACAACAAAAAATGTAACATATGCCTACACTTTATATGAATGTTCATGGTAACCTTGTTCATAATAGCCAGCAAAGCAGAAACAACACAAATGTCTATCAGTTGATTAGTGGATAAGTAAGAGGTGAAATATTTTCCTAATGGATTGTTAGATAGATTACTATTTGGCAGTGAAAAAAAATTGGATACATGCTACAACATGAACAAACCATGAAAACATCATGCTAAATAGAAGCCAATCTCAAAAGGCCACATGTATTATTTGTTTTTTTTTTAATAATTTATTTCTTTATTGGGGAATTAATGCTTTACATTCAACAGTAAATACAATAGTTTGTACATGCATAACATTCCCCAGATTCCCATTTAACAATACAACCCCCACTATGTCATTCATCATCTTTCATGGACCTGTATTCTCCCCACCCACCCAACCACCCCAGAGTCTTTTACTTTGGTGTAATACTCATAATTCTTGCATTCAAGACTCAAGACCATAACAGACAATTAATTCTTTCAGGTTATATCAGGATGAATTAAAAAAATTTAATTTCCTACCTCTTGAGAAATAATTCAGATTTCTAGGACCAAAAGTATCAAAGGCTCCTTCCTCTGCTCAAGAAAAGTCCAAAACTGCAACAAGTCTTAGACCATGAGGCTGTACTCAGACTGAGCTCTGAGGTGTTGAAGGAAATGGAACTCAAAATCACTGTTCCCCCTTTTCTACTAAATGGAGTACAAGCCAGGAATGGGTCATACTAAAAGAGAGAAATAAATCTGGGGTAGGAATGTTGAGTCTTGTTTACCAAGAAAATCTTTGAGTGGTTGTGAGGTAGAGTTCTTCTGAACTCTTCATGTTTATAACATAAGCAAATAGGAGTTAGTATATTCCAGCTGCAAATTTTCAATTCCTGCCCAAGAAGAAAAATTGGCATTGTTCCCAAGAATGGAAAAAGATTTGGGGGTAAAAGAATGTACTGAGATGGGAAAGAAATTATCAGTTATGTTACTCAATCACCAGACAGAGAGCTGTCTCATGGCTAAAAAATGTCTTGGTCTCCTGCAGTAATGACTTGGAATTAATGGGCTGCTGAATTTCAACACTTGAAATGTATTCAACTTTAAAATGATAGCTTTGTAATAAGAGTCAGCTGCTCAGGTTGAGTGTCCAAGAGGATGAAATTGCTTTCCAGATGCTCTTAGAACTGCAGAACCCAGATTTCTCTATTTGGGGAACCCACAACACTGTAGCTAGTCTTATAAGTGCTGTCTTCAGAACTCCATCTGCTCCCCGTCACCACAACACACACACTCGCCTAACAAGGCCAGGCAAGAGGCCTTCCTTCCCTCAATGACCTGTTTCATCAAGAGTGGTCGAGGCAGTAAAGTGTATGCTTTTCTAACTAATGTTTATAATTAATTAATATATTGTCAAGATGCCTATATTTAACTTTGAGCACTTGCCATATGTCAAGCACTGTGCAAAGGGATTCACTCCAGCTTCTTCATTTCTTCTTCCCAACATACCAATGAGACAGGTATCACAGTTACCTCCAACTTACACACAAATAAACAGGGACACAGTAATACCAGACCACCCCATTATCAGGCCCTAATCAGGGAACCATTGAATTCTCATACATACATGATGGTCCTAGACCTCTAATAGACCCCTCTCTTCACCATCACTGGTCACTTGCATCAGAAACATCAGCATAAAACCTCTTGTGGTTCCTGGCTTTACCAGAAACTTGTCTTCCCTAAAAAGGGGGCAATGGTAGGAACTGCCCCACTCTCTGAAGGGAGGCTAGGTCATCCTACCCTGTGCCACTAGAGGAAGACTAGTCCTAAAATGAGTTCAGACTGATAGGGACTCAGAGGCTACATAGGCTCCTGTGCTAAATATGAATATATATAAGTCCTGGGTCAGGTAGATAGGGTAAATAGTTCATTTTCTTTAAGTTTGGGAGCTACTCTCTGCCGTAATCAATCTAAATAGTTCTAGTCTTAACTCTGAAACCATCTTCCCAGAAAATATTTTTGTCCACCTCCATGTTAGCTACCAAACTCAAGCAAAAACTAGAAAGTTATGGGGCCCTAAAAACATACTTAAAATAGAGTTTCTTGCTTATTTTTACCCTAAGATCCCTATTCTCATCCACTCTATTCCTACTTTTTTGGTTCCAGCTCATTAATCATTTTGTCCTGCTTTGTATCTTACTACCTTTCAGCTACCAAGTTGCAGACACTACCATGGCACCATCCTGACTCCCCTGGGCAAATGACTTCTCCAATGTGTCTTGAAACCTCACCTCTCCAGAGCTTTACTCCACTAGGGGAAGTTAGAAACAGGATGGGGGTATGGATCTGTCTGGCAATGCCATGTCCAGAGAAGAAGCAATTACAGAAACCAGACCTTCCAATTTCTGCATCTCATAAAGAATTTTGGTCCATACTCTTTGTAGAGGAGAAATGATAGGGGAAGATGATCAGAGGACTCTGAGCTCCAATTCTCTCTGGACCCGAAGATAAAAGTGAAAAAAAAGAAAAAGGACATTTGTGAGTACTAATAGGTGTAGATGTGAATCAGGAAAAAAAAAAAAAAACAAGTATACTCATGGGCTCTTTGGGATATAACTAAAATAGGACTACTAACTATCTATAAAATAGAGACCCCCCAACTCTTCATATGAACTATTTAAGTTCATATGATTAGTCAACCTTTAAGTTCATGATTAGTCAACAATTTGTTTGACTCTATATGTTGACTCTTTTTTCAGTCACCAGGTTCCAGATGCAAATATGATGCCAACCGGACTTCCCTGGGCAGGTGACCACTTCAGTGTGTCCTGGAGTCCCGCTTCCCCAGAACCACACCCCACTAGGGAAAGAGAGAGACAGACTGGGAGTATGGTTTGATCTGCCAATGCCCATGTTCAGTGGGGAAGCAATTACAGAAGCCAGACCTTCTACCTTCTGTACCCCATAATGACCCTGGACCCATACTCCCAGAGGGATAAAGAATAGGAAAGCTATCAGGGGAGGGGATGGGATACACAGTTCTGGTGGTGGGAATTGTTTGGAGTTGTACCCCTCTTATCCTATGGTTTTTATCAGTGTTTCCTTTTTATAAGTAAAAATTTTAAAAAAGAGAGAAAGAGAGAAAGGAAGAAAGAAAGAGAAGGCAGGACCATAGGAAATAATGGGAAAATATATATAAATATAGACAGATAGTTACAGAAATAATAGCCAACCCATATCTGCAATCTGGGGAGAACTACTATAGTTTCCAGTGGAGGGGATGGGGACACAGAACTCTAGTGGTGGGTATAATGCAAAATTATAACTATTATCTTATAATTTTATAAATTAATATTAGGTCACTAATAAAATTTTTTAAGGAAAAAAGTTATGGGGACTCAGAATGGTTAAATAACATGTTCAAAGTTATCTGATGGCAGAATCCAGAGGGCAAACTTTAAATTATTTAAATTTAATTTAATTTTAAATTATTATAAAACAAGAGGCCAGTGGAGGGGCTGGGTGGTGGCTCACCTGGTTAAATTCACACACTATAGTTTGCAAGAAGCTGGGTTCAAGCCCCTTGTCCCCAATTGCAGGTGGGGAAACTTCACAAGTGGTGAAGCAGGTCTGTACGTGTCTCTCTGTCTCTCTCCCTCCCTATTTCTCTCCTCTATCTAAATTTCTCTGTACCATCAAATAAAATAAAGTTAAATTAAAAAAAAAAGCTCAGTGGAATGTGTGAAATGAAGCAAAGGCGCATAAAAGTGGTCTAGGGATTAGATGTAGTACAGGGTTCAGGCTGTGTGAGGTTGCAACCTACTCAATGGAGAGTTTTTGTTCATGCAAAACTGGCTTTCTTGAATGGCACCACCCCAACTGCTCCGGCATATGCTTTCTCTCCATCAAGCTCTGTCTGAGTTAGAGCTGTGAACAGGCACCTGTAGCCTGTTAATTACCCAGCTAGAACTTGGCAGGAGCTATCACTCCTCTCTTTCCTTCACCTCCTCAAATCCAGAATTGTAGTATGCTCTCCCCCTGCCAAGAAAATTGGTTCAGTCCTGCTAGTTTTCGCGGGCCCGCTTGTCCCCGTCCCGAGGAACCCCAAGAGAGTTCCAGAGTTCCAGAGTTCGAGAGTGCTTGGCGCCGCTGCAGGGGAAAGAGGCAACAGAGTTCTGTTTGGTGATTAGTTTGGGTTAGTTTATGAATCGTTGTTCCTGAATAAAGAAATACAGCTTCCCTGCCCAGCCGTGTGTCTACGAGTCTCTATTACCCGCCCATGAAGCTAGCCCGGCCAGCTAGAGCCTCCGAATTTTAACAACAAATGGCGCCCAACACAGAATCATACATTCCTCTTAGTTACATGACTATGTGTCCCCTTTGACTCCTTTCATTCAATCATTCACTAAATCAGAACTAGAATAACAATACCCAGATATCTGAATTCCTGCCAAGCAGTGGGGGTAGAGTAAAAATAAACTGGAGGCCCTCAGTTCTGCTCTAACCTTTGTGTAGGCCCTGCCTCCTCTTGAGAGCTATTGAAATAATTCCTTTTTCTTATCTCCCATTGTCAGTCCTGCCTCTGTAATTCACCTAAGACTTGGCACTTATGAAATACTCAATGAATGAATGTGTAACAAATGAATCTATAAATCTTCCACAGTAATAGATACCAGGATCTTTGGGAATTTTAATGACACTACTCAGAACATTTCAGAGGTTGCGTATTCTCTCCAGAATATAGCATAAACTTGATTCAAGGTTTTTATAATCTGGGTCATACCAGCCTAAGAAGGCTTTAAATGCTTCATTTAAAGCAAATTATTCATCCTTTCCCTATGCATGTAATTCTTCCCATTGGCCCACCAAAGAGCAGTCACTGCTCACCAAGATTCACCTGTGCTTCTAGTATTCCTTAGCCCACCCCCCCTTCCAAGTTAGGTGAGAGTGTAGTGGCAGGCTCTGACTAGCACACTCCTCCCATTATACAGGGTCTCCACTGCCTAAGGATTTCAAATGCTGCTTAAACAATGGGCTAACCTACTGAGACTTTCTGAATCTATATGATAGCACATCAGGACCCATCTTTTCCTGGCTAATCTATACCTCTTTGCTACTGTTAGTCTTTCTGCCTAGAGATAGATTTCCTCTCTTGCTTGCTAGCTGAAATTCCTTTCATCCCTTATGTTTCAACTCTAAAACAATTCTTCTGGAAGCCAGTCACTACCCCCGCCCCATTCCCAGGGCACTATTATTACCTCTAGTTTAGTCTAGAACACAGGTCAACTGACAGGTAGTATAATGGTTTATCTCCTACATTATACTACTTTATTTATCTACATTATACTACATTATACTGTACTCTTTAGAGGATAGGGGCTGTTTCTATTTAATTAACTTTGTGTCTCCTTTGGGGACTTAGTCTGATGTAGTGTGCAGATGATAAGAATTAGGCCAGAGGGAAAACCACTTACCATACTGACTCCCTCAAGTGTAAGCAATTTAGGGATGGAGAAAAAGAAAAAATTTTGACCATCTCAACCTAGAGATCACAGTGGTTGATATCTAAGTAGAGAGTTTCAGGTAAGCAGATTATCTTTTAGGTGTGTTTGAGGTACATCTCTCAGCTATATTTCAGGTGATGTGTATGTGGAGTAGTTGGAAGTGCTGTAGAACCCAGTCATTGCAGTTCCTTCCCTGATTTCTAGAGGAAACCAGTAGCCTCTGAACAACTTGGGGAAGCTATTGAAGAGACTGCAGCTTCCAACTGTTTATTTCCTGGGTACTATGGCTACATAAATTTGTCTCCATAGCAATCCCATTACTAGCCAGTCAGCAGTCACTATGGGAAGGTAGTGAATGAGGACAGAAAAAAACAGGAGTATCAAAGACCAGGGGCACACACAATCCTGGTCAAAGTTGTATTACTAACTAAAATGACTGAGACTTTGTGCTAACCAGTCAGTTGCCCAACCATTCAGCCTTTCTCAGCATTTCCAGCTGTTGGAAAACCCAATTTATGGCTGAACAGAGGCCAAAGATGAAAAGTGAGTGTACTTTGGGAGTTCATGTCCTCCTCACTCACATCCTTACCAAGGAAGTTCCTAATAAGTAGTTCAGTGAAATCCCAAAGAGTAATCTTCAATTTTCAAGAACTGAAGGCTTTTAGGGCAGGGGAGGTGACTCAGCTGGTAGTATGCAAGATTTATGTTTAGTGGCATCAACAACAACAATAATAACTACAACAATAAAACAACAAGGACAACAAAAGGGAATAAATAAATATTTTTTAAAAAGAAATAAAAGTACATGGGGTGGAGGAGGAAGTTGCTGATGGGATGATTCATAGAGAAAGTTAGGGTCAGGGCCAGTGGTGAGGCACCTGGTTGAGTGCACATATTTCTTTTTTTTAAAAAAATATTAATTTTATTTATTTATTCTCTTTTGTTGCCCTTGTTGTTTTATTGTTGTAGTTATTATTGTTGTTGTCGTTGTTGGATAGGACAGAGAGAAATGGAGAGAGGAGGGGAAGACAGAGAGGAGGAGAGAAAGATAGACACCTGCAGACCTGCTTCACCGCCTGTGAAGCGACTCCCCTGCAGGTGGGGAGCCGGGGTTCGAACCGGGATCCTTATGCCGGTCCTTGTGCTTTGCGCCACCTGCGCTTAACCCGCTGCGCTACAGCCCGACTCCCCAAGTGCACATATTTCAATGTGACAAGCCACCAGTCCCCACCTGCAGGAGGAAAACTTTGTGAATGGTCTGCAGGTATCTTTCTGTCTCTCTCCTTCTCTACTTCCCAATTCCCCTCAATTTCTGGCTGTAACTATCCACAAAATAAATAAAGATGATGAAAATTTTAAAAAGAGAGAGAGAAATAGGGTCTGGATTGCCCACCAGTGGATGGAGTCAGTACCTAGGCTGGGAGACACTCCTCAAGGAACCTCTCCTACCCCATCTTCATTTCTCTGGGAGATATGGCGAGGGGCATCCACTGACTGGCTGTTAGGCAGAGGTTTTTGAGAAGAGTCCCCAGTAAACCTACATTAAGTGCTAGTAACCAGGTCAAAGCTCAGTGAGGCTGGGCTCTCTGCTCTCATTGCCTTCATCCTCCACTACATGTTTGGTCTAGCTGATGATACCCTGTTCCGAATGACAAAGCTTAATGTCTCAATAGGTGCATAAATAAAGCTTTGAACCAGGAATTATAAGGTGAGAGAAATGGCATCACCTCTTTTTCTTTCGTTACCCAGCCCTGGAGCTGGTCCAGAATGATTGGAGAACAAGTGCAGGCAGCTCAGTCCCCTGGTGGAGTCCCGAGGGAGGGTGGGGGTTGAACTGAGAAGGAAAGCACAGACACACATCAGAGCTCCCTTATCCTGTTAGGGGATTGCAAAGGATCAGAGGACCCACTGCCCCTCTCCTCCTAGATTCTGTGATCACTGAACCCTGAAATCCCAGGGGGCCAAGACTGAAGTTTGTTCCTTTACCAAAGAGATGGAAGGAAGGAAGGAAGCAAGCAAACAAAGAAGGAAGGAAGGAAGGAAGGAAGGGAGAAAGGGAGGGAGGGAGGGAGAGAGGAAGGGAGAAAAAGAAAGGAAGACAGAAAGAGTAATAGAGAGAAGGAAAAGGGGAAGAGGCGACTGCTTACCTCTTCACCCACCCCCCCCCCCAAGAAAAAGAGCTATTAATTCCTCACCCGCCTTGGTTCCCCTGGGCTGAATGGGGTCCGCGGGTTTCCCCTGCCTCGAGTTCTTTCCTGCCCCGGGACACCTCTTTCTGCCCACAACTTGCATGCGGGGTGAGGGGGTGGGGAGAGGTCTGTGTTGGCCCCGGCCTGCAGCAAGGGCTTGTGGAGAGGGGCAGCCAGGGGGCCCCTTCTAGGATGGCGGCTGTGGAGGCGGAGGCCCGGGTCTCAGAGGTCCGGGTGTCTAGGTGAGATGTGCAGGGTGCAGTGGAGCCACTTTCCTGTCCCGTGCCCCCGAGAGTCAGTAAGAGTTCCTCGCGTCTCTTGCCCGGACGGCTCCACCTGCTTGGCCCCAGCGCTGAGCCGCGAGCAGCAAGGGTAAGACCCCGGCAGGGGCTGCTCCCTTGAGCTCGGTGCTGCCTGCCCCGCCCCCGCCCCCCCTCCCCGTGTGCCCGGCGCCCGATTCAGCACCAGGGCTGCGGACAGCGCCCAGTGTGCTGCTCCCCACTCACTCCGCCCGCGGGGCCGCAAGTCCCCGCAGCCGTTCCCGCGTCCCCGCCCCGGGGACCCTAGATGCCTTACCCGCCGAAGTTTGAGCTTCCCCGCGACCGGCTCGCCTCTGCCGCGTTGTCCCCCTTGGCCCCGGGCTCCGGGCAGCTGCTCCGGCTTTGCCTCTCCTTCCCTCCTGCTCGCGGCCGGGGACCCACCTCTGCCGGCAGCGGAAAGAGCCTGTTGCCTCCCTGTCTGGAGTCAGGTGAGGCTCCCCAGCCTCAAAGCCAGTCCCGGAAGAGGCAGAGACCACTCGCTCAGGTCACGGTGCGCTCGAAGGGAAAAGGGAGGAAGTCAGGAGTAGGAAAGCAGCAGTGTCCCTCCGTCTGTCAACTCTGGACTCCCTTCCAGCTGCGGTCAGTCAGCTTGGACTCTTTCCTGGGATGTTTTCCCCAGTGGTGTTCCGGGGATGTTTTCCCCAGTGGTGTAATCCACACTGGAGGACACAGTGGAGGCCTGAGAGCTTGAAATCTAAAGGAGGGAATAAACTCACTTACTATCCCAGGGCGGGTTTTAGTAACGCCCCACCCCTGCACATTTTTGTTTTGTTGTTGTTCCTTTTCATCACATCAGACAATACTATCCAGTCTCCCTGAAATAAAGACCCACGCAGGGCCCACCAATCTAGCTACTGTTTGTATTAAAACAAACAAACTCTTTGGGGGGGGGGGCGGAAAGGCCTTCCCACCCCCTTTGAAACAATGCCTTTATATTTCTCCAAACTCATTTTTCCCATAGAAGGTGTATGTCTAAGGGCATGCTTCATCCTTAGTAATGAATATCTAATCTCACCTCTCCTCACTCTGGTTCTTCTGGACTTGCAGGGGCAAGTTCAGAATATTTGTCTAGCTAAAACAAGGTTTGGAGGTCCCTTGATTGGAGATTTCCACCTTTAAGGGGAGAAACTCAGCAGGAGATACCGCAGTGACCTAAGAACCAGACTTTGCTGAGGGTTTCCTGCTCATGACAATTCTGAATGAAGCCATTAAGTTTCATATTAATGAAATAGATTGCCTTGAGAGGGCTTAGTTCAAACAAGAGTTGAAGGCAGATAAAAAGTGAAGACTTGGGGGTCGGGCGGTGGCGCAGTGGGTTAAGCGCATGTGGCACAAAACGCAGGGACCGGAGTAAGGATCCCGGTTTGAGCCCCCGGCTCCCCACCTGCAGGGGAGTCGCTTCACAGGCGGTGAAGCAGGTCTGCAGGTGTCTATCTTTCTCTCCCCCTATCTCTCTGTCTTCCCCTCCTCTCTCCATTTCTCTCTGTCCTATCCAACAACAAAGCAACGTCAACAATGGCAATAATAACCGCAACGAGGCTGCAACAACTAGGGCAACAAAAAGGGGGAAAAATGGCCTCCAGGAGCGGTGGATTCATGGTGCAGGCACCGAGCCCAGCAATAACCCTGGAGGAAAAAAAAAAAAGTGAAGACTTTACACTGGACAAATGAATCAGGAACACAAATGCATGTATACACACACACACTTTAAAGAAAGGAAATAAAAACTTAGAAAACATTTCTCCAAAGAAAAAGTCAGGCACAGCTGTTCAGATTCAAAGAATTCTGATAGTGAGAAAGCAAATAAGCCAACGATACAGAAGTAGTATTGTGATTTGCACTTCTGAAGAAAACTACAATTAATTTAACTTGAGAGAAAGCACAATTCAATAAACAGGAAGGTACTCAGTGACAAACCACATGTTTTGCATGTGTGAGACTCTGGATTTGATCCCCAACACCACACAGAAATAAGAAAGACAAAAATAAGTAAAATATCTGGCCTGGCCTATCTTTTTCTTTTTTTTCTTTTCCTTTTCTTCTTCTTCTTCTTCTGCTCTCTCAGTAAAAAAGCCAATTCAAGGATTGGGAGATAGCATGGTGATGACATATAGAACTAGTCTGTGAGGTCCTGGAAAAGGATGATAGAGGACCTAGTAGGGGTTGTGTTGTTATGTGGAAAACTGAGAAACGTTATTCATGTACAAACTATTGTATTTACTGTCGAATGTAAAACATTAATCCCCCAATAAAGGGGGAGGAAAAAAAAAACCTAGCCTGTGAAATGCCCCAAACTTAAACACAATACCACTAATAGACAGAGCTGAGCAGTGCTCTAATAAAAAATAAAGCAAAAGCATAGTTCACAGGACTATGCCTCATTAGTATCCTTAATCTAGAGAATCTTCAATATGTATCAGTTATGCTGTGCACTTTTTTGTTTATTTTTATGAACTTCAGTCAAGATATGCTTTACTTCCTCTAATTCCTGTAAAATTTTCTACATTTAAAGCTGTTTTCTGTTGGCTTGTCATCAGAAAATAATGGAAGCAGATGGTTATTCTCAGTTGTCCAGAAACATTTCAGAGTTTCAAAAGAATATTAAGTATTAATTTTGGAAAAAGTATATTACACCATGAGATAACATCTTAAAATTTTAAATATTTATTTATTTATTTGGATAGAGACAGAAATCAAGAGGGAAAAGGAAAATAGTAAGGAAGAGAGACAGAGAGACACCAACATCACTACTTCACCATTTGCGAAGCTTTCCCCCTGAAGGGGAAAATTAGGGGCTTGAACTCAGGTCCTTGGGCATTGTAACATATGCGTTCAACCAGGTGTGTCATCACCCAGCAACCCCCCCCCCCCAGGAGATAAAGTTAAGGGATAATCCTGGAAAACAAAAATCTTTTGGGGGCTTTGTTTCCAAAATACAGATATTTCTAAGATCTGAGAGTGAAATCGAGACCTTATAAAATTAATCCATGAAGTGGAGAAGTGTAATGAGTTTAAAGAAGTAAGAGCCCATGCAGTATAGATTCAGGCATAATTGACCCATGGGCAAATGTGAATGTGGCCGTAATCACTGAAGAACTCTGGGAACCTGAAAAGAAACAGATTGGGAATAAGTAGAAAGAGCTGGAGAGAATGTATCTATGCATTTACCTGTAAAGGCATTCAGCAGTAAGCTCTAAGCTGCCAGGAAAGAGAATTCAAATTTGGTCAAAGTCCCACTGAGTAACAGACCCCTAAGGACCTGTTCTATTGCTCCAACTTCATCTGATGTACAATCAGGTGTGCATGAAATCATATGACAGCAATCTACTGTCAAGATGCAGCTCACAGTCAGCACCAGCCAATCTCAGATGAGTTAGTAAGAGGTCCTAATAGTTCTATGGCACCAAGAGACTCAGAAGAGTCCTCAGACCCCCAAGTCCAGAACCAAACCCAAAGCAAGTTGGAAGCTATAAGGAAGGCATCACCTCCTCACTCAGAAGGGCCAGGTGAGATATTTTGGGGGGCATTACATGAATATAAGGTTATGTCTCAGTCTGAACTTGATAAAATAATGAGGGGTCTTTGTGAGAAAAAAGTGACACCCATCCTTCAGAAGCTGAGGAAGACTGTCCAAGGAACATGGTGAGAATAGTTCTCTCCATCTGTGATTTTAGAGTCAGAGAAGTGAGAATACAAATGCAATGCCCAGAGGGACTGAGTCTCAATGTGAGCATGCACAGGCAGAGTTTAGGGAAACTCTTGACATTTATTTTTGTTTTAAAATTTAGAAAAAAATATGAATTTAGCTTTCTAGGACTTGCTTCTTCTTAAAAATCAGTATTAAAAGTCAGTGATACTGGGGGCTGGGCAGTGGTGCACTGGGTTAAGCACACACTTTATGAAGCACAAGGACCTGTGCAAGGATCCTGGTTTGAGCTCCCAGCTCCCTACCTGAAGGGGGGGGGTCACTTCACAAGTGGTGGAGCAGCTCTGCAGGTGTTTATCTTTTTCCCTCCCTCTCTATCTTCCTCTCCTCTCTCAATTTCTCTCTGTTCTATCCAAAAAATAGGGGGGAAATGGTCACAGGAGCAGTGGATTTGTAGTGCAGACACCAAGCCCCAATGATAACCCTGGAGGCCAAAAAAAAAAAAAAAAAGGTCAGCGATAATGCTTGGGACAAGAGTTCTTTTAATTTCAGTGCGTAAATATGCAAATTGCCATTCTGGGTGCATAGTATACATTTTGCTTTTAGAAAAAACAGAGAAAGGGACCAAAGTTTTGCTGTTCTAATTATGTAAAAATCTACTCAGACTAACAAAATTCAGGTGTTCTGATATTTATAGGCTAGTGCTGAAAGTCATATAAATTATGTCCATAGGCTGACCACAAGACAGTCACTGCTACCATATGGTGCCCAGGGTGCTAAAGAGCACATAATCTGATAAGGACATAAGCCTGACAAGCTGATGATTAAAAAAATGCAAACAGATAAGCCTAGCCATCAGTAAGGGGGAAGAGAAGGGCTTTCGCTGGCAGCTATTCTGATCCTTGGCAAATGATAAGGCAATCTGTGGAAGACTGTTGGGAAATAAATTATTTATGTGGAGACAGGCAAAGTTCACTAAGAAGAAATGGTGCCTCAATCTCTCCAGTAGGAATCCCCAGTCTGTGCAACGTTATCTGGGGTATGAAGTCCTGAGGTGAGGAGAAGTATTTATTTTCTATTTTTTTTTGTACCTGGTAGAGAACACATGTTACAATGTGCAAGGACCTGAGTATAGGCCCCTATTTTCTATTTTTAAGTCTCTCTTTAATTTTAATTCTTATTCAGATAGACTAGACAAACAGAAAATGAGATACACACCACCATCACACTAGAGTTTTCCACAGTTCCATGGTTCCTCCCATGTGGTGCTCCTTGAGCATGGAAGGCATGGGCCCTACCCAGTGAGATATCTCTCCAGGTCCTAGACTCTCTTTGATTTCTTTCTTCTCAAACAAGATGATGAAATATTTTCTTCCCATCTATGTGGGAGTTGGAAGAATAGAATGCAAATAAAATAAAATAAAATAAATGAGTATTAAATACTTGAAGGGCCAGGTGGTGGTGCAACTGGTTAAGTACACACATTGTAGTGTGCAAGGTTGCAGGTTCAAGCCCCTAGTCCACACCTGCAGGGGAAAGCTTCATGAGCTGCAGGTATCTTTCTGTCTCTCTCCTTTTCTGACTTCTCCTCCCCTCTCAATTCCTGTCTCTATCCAATAATAAATAAATAAAAACATAAAAAAGACTTAACTGTAACTAAATATTATGAGAATGACTGTGGGTGCCATTGATCTAGTCTATCACTTTGCCTGCTAGCTCCTGCCCCGTTCAGGCAGTCTTTCAGACAGTGGACAGGTAAGAGATTGCCTGAAAGGCACTATTGTCAGCCTTCCTACACCATCCCAAATCTCTACCACCTCACCACTCAGTGAGTGCTCAGTGTTCATTCCTTTTCAAAATGCAAAGACTTAAGGAGATAATGAGTGAGTGGATAAATAATTTGCTTTAAAGTTCTGGTATGCGATACTGAGGAGAACATTTAATAATTGTAGAGAACAGTGATAGTGGGTTGGTGTGGTTTCCATAGTGGGGGCAGGTAGTATCAAAGAGGTCAACAGGCCCACTGAATTCTGGGAAGTCTTACCCTTATTGCATCTAGGTCTGGTTCTGGCCCAAAAAACCACACAAGCTTTCCTCTAAGTCTAAGGCCCACAAGAGGAACATCACTTTTACTATTTGTTAAAGCTGGAATACTAGATGAATGGACTATTTTAATAAATTAATGCCATCAAAAGCGTTTGCTAATAAATATTATGTGTTTTGGGGAATCAGTACTACTCGAGTCAACATTTTCATCAAGGCTATAGAGATAAGGAGTTTCCTCTATACTTCATGTGTTAGTGGAGATTGAACTCAAAAGTCTCACATATGTGAGACTTTAAAGCAAACTTTTTAATGAAATGACATAGATAGTTAGATGATAGATAGATAGATAGACAGCTAGATAGATAGATAGCTAGATAGACAGACAGACAGACAGATAGATAGATATAAATAGTAAGCACACAAAACACCGTTGCAACAGTGCATGGAATTTTACTCATTTTATCTTTGTTGCTCTCATGTATGACCAGAGGTCAAACCCAAAGCCCCACACATGCAAGACAGGGGCTTAAACACTGAGATACTTAACCAACATATTCTCTCTCTCTCTCTCTGTGTGTGTGTGTGTGTGTGTGTGTGTGTGTGTGTGTGTGTGTGTAAGACAGAGGGAAACAGAGACAGAAATAGTTAGAAAAGATAGAAAAACCAAAATTCAAATGGGAAGCTGGGAATGAAAGGCAAAAATTCATGTTTGAGAGTCCAACACTTTTGTCAATCCCCTGGGTCCCATTTAGAGAATAAAAGGCAGAGATAAGAGAGATTCCAAAGCATTTCTTTACTGCTCCTCATGAAGCTTCTTATGTGGTGGCCAGGGTTTTGAACTTGGGTCCTCATGCATGGTATGGTGGCACACTATACTGAGCTATCTCCTGACTCCTTGTCTGGTATATTGTGATACAGTCTAAATGTATAGCTAACATTCACTCAAGAAATATGGCAAATAAAGAATACAAATCATAATTTTAAAAGTCTTAAGATCTTTAAATAGTGGGTTGAGTATATAAAAGTACATGTAAGAAAAAAATAGGAATAAACATAAGGTTCTGCACCAGCTGCCCAGCCCCTCCACCATCATCCAAATCCAGAAGAGGAGACATGGCTTAGCAGATATCATATAATATGATGTGAAGCCTCAGGCTATCTCAGAATGAAAAAACTGGCAAAAAGATGAGAAATAATGCTGACCTAATAAAAAAGTGTTTAAAGTAGAGAAGAGGTAAGTTTTGCTCAGCTCTTGTCAATATATTTGGATTATTTTCATTTTAGTCACAATATTTTTAAGTGTTGCACAAGCAACATTATATTGAAATAAAAAAATCTTGAAAATAAATTTAATAAACCAATGCTACTTTTAATGTTATTTTCTAGTTTTTTAAATATATTTATTTATTTTAGAAAGAGAATAAATGAGAGTATCATATGGCGCATGTGATGCTGGGAATAGAATTTGGAACATCATTCTTTAGTGCACAAGTCTTCCACTTCCTTTGTTAACTTTATTCACAAATATTTATTTGATTATTTTTGCTGCTATAGTATAAGGGATTGATTTCTAGATGTCTTTTTCTTATAGTGTTTGCATACAGGAATGCCATTGATTTTTGTATATTGATTTTGTAGGCTGCCACTTAACTATATTTTTTCAACAATTCCCAAGAGCTTTCTACTGGAAAGAGCTTTTCTTTAGGATTTTTGATATGCATAATCATATCAATAGCAAATAGTGACATTTTAACTTCTTCTCTTCCAATCTGTATCCATTTTATCTATTTCTCTTGTCTGATTGTTATGAGTAGGACTTCCAAAGCTATGTTAAATAATAATGGTGATAACAGGCATCCCTGCCTTGTACCAGACTGAAGAAATCTTTCAGTTTCTCACTAGTGTGTGATGTTGGCTGTATATTTCTTGTATATTGATTTACTTAGTTTGAGGAATTTCTCATCTATCCCCATTTAAAAAAAATGTTTTGATCAGGAACAGAATGATGGATCTTCTCAAAGATTTTCTCTGCACCTATAAAAATAATCATTGATTTTTGGTTTTACTTTTGTTGATGTAGGGGACCACATTTATTGATTTACATTGAATCAGTGGTGCATCTCTGGGATTAAAACCTTCTTGGGCACGGTGCACAATCTTCTTAATGTGTATCTGGTTGGCTAGAATTTTACTGATTATCTTAGCATCTATGTTCATCAGGGACATAGGTCTGTAGTTTTCTTTTTTGTTGTGTCTCAGTCTGCTTTCTATATCAGAGTGATGTTGGCTTCATAGAAGATGTTAGGGAGTATTCCTGTGTCTTCAGTATTTTGGAAGAGCTTAAGGAGTATAGGTAGTAACTCCTACTTAGAGGTTTTGTAGGATTCATTTATAAAATGATTTAAGGGGAGTCAAACAGTAGCGTAGCAGGTTGAGCGCAGGTGGCACAAAGTGCAAGGATCCCAGTTCGAGCCTCCAGCTCCCCACCAGCAGGGAGGTTGATTCACAAGAGGTAAAGCAGGTCTGCAGGGGTCTCTCATTGTATCCCCCTCTCTATCTTCCCCTCCTCTATTTCTCTCTGTCCTATCCAACAACGACGACATCAATAACAACAACAATAATAACTACAACAATAAAAACAACAAGGACAACAAAAAGGGAATAAACAAATATAAAAAAATGATTTAGGTCTGGACTTTTGCTGTTGGGGAGGTTGTTTTGTTTGTTTGTTTGTTTGTTTTTTACCAGAGCACTGAGCACTGCTCATCTCTGGCTTATGGTGGTGATGGGGGGGGGGTTGAACCTGGGACTTCAGAACCTCAGGCATGAGAGTCTCTTTTCATAACCATTATGCTATCTACCCCCACCCTGTTGGGGAGGCTTTTTATTAGTTTAAATTTCCTTGGCTATAATTGTCATATTCATGGCTTCCAGTTCCTCCTGATTTAGTCCTGGGGGCATGTAGGCTTCTAAAAAATTATCCAACGTTTCCAGGTTCTTTAGTATTGTGGCATATAGTGATTCATGGGAGCTCTGCATGACACTTTGGATTTCTGTTGTGTCTGTTGTGAACTCTCCTCTTTCATTTGTGGTATGATTTATTTGGGTCTCCCCCCCCCCCTTATTTTGTTTAGTGAATCTGGCCAAGGGGCTGTCAATTCTGTTTATTCTTTGAAAATCCAGCTCTTAAATTTCATTAATCTTCTCTATTTTTTCCCCTCAGTGCTGTTAATTTCTGCTCTAATTTTTGTTATTTTGCTCCATCTGCTTTCTCTGGATTTCTTTTGTTCTTTTTCTAAATATTTCAGATGTGAAGTCAGGTTACTTATTTGAGTTTTTTTTTCCTGTTTACTAACTGGTGCCTGTATGGTTATAAATTTCCCTCTTAGTTCTGCTTTATCTGTGTCCCAAATATTCTGATAATTTATATCTTCAGTTTCATTTGTTTCATAGAACATTTGTATTTTCTCTTTCACTCAATATTTATTAAATAGTAGACTGCTGAGTTTCCATATTTGAGGATTTTCTCTAAACTTGTTTGCTGCTGAATGTTAGTTCAACTTCACTGTGGTCTGAGAAGATGCTTGGAATAATGTTTCATGTTTCTGAGTTTATTGATGCTGTCTTTGTGGCCTAACCTATCTGCAAGAATATATTTTGTGGATTTGAGAAGAATATATATCACACTTTCTTTTTTAGATCGAGAACTCTGAAGATGTCTAGTAGGTATAACCTGTCCATCTTTTCATTTAATTCTTTTGTAGCCTTATAGATTTTTTTCTGCCTAGTTTATCTACTTGAGAGAATGTGGAGTTAAAATCCCCCAGTCTCAATGACTGTTTTACTTATTTTTCTGCCCCTTTATCTGGAGCATAGGTGTTGGTTATTGTGAGCTCCTCTTGGTTGACTGATCACTCAAGCATTATGTAGTGTCTGTCATTATCTTTTATTACTTTAATGATTTTTAAGTCTATATGAGTATGGCTTTCCCTGGTTTTTGTTTTTTTAATTTATTTTTTTTTCCCTTTTGTTGCCCTTGTTGTTTTATTGTTGTAGTTATTATTGTTGTTGTTGTTGGATAGGACAGAGAGAAATGGAGAGAGGGAGGGGAAGACAGAGAGGAGGAGAGAAAGATAGACACCTGCAGACCTGCTTCACCACCTGTGAAGCGACTCCCCTGCAGATGGGGAACCGGGATTCGAACCGGGATCCTTATGCTGGTCTTTGTGCTTTGCGCCACCTGCGCTTAGCCCGCTGTACTACAGCCCGACTCCCTTTTGTTTTGTTTTTGAGGTCCACTAGCTTGTATAATGATTTTCCATCCTTTCACTTTGACCCTATGTTGGGTCTCCTGCAGACAGCCTATAGTTGGGTCACATTTAATCCACATTCCTACTCTGTGCCTTTTGATGGGTGAGTTTAGACCATTAGATCATTAACATTTAGTGAAATTACAGATTTGAGATATTTCAGTGCTATTGTTATGTGGGTCTTCAGTGTGTGTTTACTTTTATGAGTCCCTTTAGAAAGTTTTATATAGCTGGGTTTGTTGTAATTGATTCTTTCAGGCTGTTCTTTTCTGAGAATGTCTATTTCTCCATCCAATTTGAGAGAAAGTGTGGCAGGATATTCTTTATTGGAAGCCTTTCTCATTTATCAGTCTATAGATACCTTGCCATTCCCTTTGAGCTTTTAAAGTTTCTGTTGAGAAGTTGTCAGACAGCTTTAGGGTTTATCAAAGTCAAATGTCTTACCCACTGTACCACCTTCTGGTCCACACTACTTTTTAGCTTCTTCACATACACATGTCATTCTCTATCACAATAACAATATCATGTAAATATGATCTTCATTCTACTTTTAATTATGTATTATATCTTGAAAAAAACCCAGTTTTTTTTTTTTGGTGATTTTTAGTTATGACCAAATGTATCATTAGCCAAACTCAAGGCCAAATGAATACATACGTATTAATAGTAGAATGACTTATACAATTTATTTACTTTCTATATACTTTTAAATTATTTCCATTTTTCCAGCCCATTAAATCCTGCAATAAACCTGTGCACAGAATCTTTAATGTTTTGGGTAATTATCTCCTTAGGTTATATTCCCAGAAAAAGGGTTACTCCAAGGACATGAACATCTGAACTCGAGAAGTTTTAGCAATTTCTGTTGCCATCAATCATTTACTACAATAGCTTTGTCATTTCCCCTCACCAGCATTTTATTTCATTTTTCAAAATTTCATGCATAAAGTCCATTAGTTTTAATTTGCATCTCAATAAAAGGTAGTAAAGTTGAACATTGTCTTATGTCTGTTTATCACTTGAGTGTTTTTCTTCATGAATAATCTATTCATGCCCTTCGCACATTTAAATGATAATTGATGTTTTGACTTTTAATTTTCATGAGCTTTTTATACAATACTGACAGACTTTTTCTAATTTATATGGTGAAAATATTTCCCCAGCCTACTTGCCATTTTATTTATGATAATATTTAGTCGAGAGACCTGCAAGCATTTTCCTTTAAAATTCAATTCATTATATGCCTAGAATGCATAACTCCATTCTATATATTATGTCTGCTATTTTTAGTGGTCTTAGATTTTTATTATTAATGTTAACTCTTTGATGAAATTGGGCTTATAAAATAAGATCTAGATAATTTTACTTAAAACTTTATGCTTTGGGGCAATTAATGTTTGAATTAATTTAACATAAAAGATTCAGATTCCTCACTTTTTTTTTTTCAAAGTGCTCAATTACACTTTTACTCTAAGATCCACTAATAGAATATTGGTAGGTTAAATGAGTGCCTAGGACACCTCACTCTTCAATCATGCTATATCAGTGACTAATTTACTTCCTTTAAACCCCAAATTTACCCTTCAATACCTGCTCAGCAGAATTAGTTTGAAACATTCTTTGCAGTAATCCCAGTGCTATGTTGTCATTATTTGAAGGTAGCATGGTTATGTATAAAAACCTGGTCTAATCTTTAATAATTAGAATAAATAAGTGAATTTAATAATACTTCAAGACACAATGTTAATGTACAAAACTCAGTTGTACTTCCATGCTCTAGCAACAAACAATAGGAAATAAAATTACAAAAATACTATTTCCATAGCATCAAACATAGACTATGTACTTGTGAAACACTGATAAAGAAAAATTTAAAAATGCCAAAATAAGTATGAATATATACCAGAAACATGTTATGGAACATGTTTGTGAAATCTCAGTAATTTTTAAGATTTCTCTCTGGTTGAGACCAAATAATAGTTCCAATAGGGAAGAAAGGAGAAAAAGGACAAAGGACAACTTAGATGCAGCATGTATCATGGTTTGGATCCTTCAAACAATTTGTAAAAATTGAAAGATAGAGATAGATAAGAGGCCAGAGCAGTGCTAAGCTCTGGTTTATGGTGGTTCTGGGGACTGAACCTGGGACCTCAGAGCCTCAGGCATGTAAAATTTCTGCATAACCACTGTGCTGTCTTCCCAAGTCCCACTCAAACAATTCTTTATAGACAAAGGAAAACAATGGTTTGAGTTGGGCTAGAACAAGAGTTGTAGATTAGTTAGTAGTATCTTATCAGTGTTAATTTATTGATTTTGATGCCCTATACTATGATTAAGTGAATACCCTTATTTTTAGAATATTTCCTTATTGCTTCAAAATTTCAAGGTACCTACCCTATTCCATCCACATTGTCAATCTCCCCTTCCTGTTTTATTTTTCTGCAGAGATTTCTGACACACCAATATTTTATTTCCTTTTTTTCTTTATGTGTTTACTGTCTATAAGCCCATATATAGAATATAAGCTTTATGAAGACAGGGATCTTTGTCACCTTTGCTTATTACTACACTCCTCAACTCAAAAATATTACCTTGAAAAGCTTTCCTCACTCCTTTGATTACTGCATTGATTAGTTGCATGTTGTTCTCATTCTTAATTTGCTTCTAACTTTTTGGGATTTTTTTTTTTCTGGACTTTTGTCCTAGTTCATTTCTCCAATGTTTCTTTTTAGTTTGACTATTATATTTGGTGTGTTGTGAAATTTAAACAAATTTCCTGGGTGTTGCTATTTCTTTTTTTTATTTTTATTTTTTTATTTTTTTAATTTATTTTTTATTTAAGAAAGGATAAATTAACAAAACCATAGGGTAGGAGGGATACAACTCCACACAATTCCCACCACCCAATCTCCATATCCCATCCCCTCCCCTGATAGCTTTCCCATTCTCTATCCCTCTGGGAGCATGGACCCAGGGTCACTGTGGATTGCAGAAGGTGGAAGGTCTGGCTTCTGTAATTGCTTCCCCACTGAACATGGACGTTGACTGGTCAGTCCATACTCCCAGTCTGCCTCTCTCTTTCCCTAGTAGGGTGTGTCTCTGGGGAAGCTGAGCTCCGGGACATATTGGTGGGGTGTTGCTATTTCTATATGATATAAAGTGATTTCTGGTAGACTGGTTCCTTGATCCCTGAGGCTGGTTGCCTTTTGGCTTTGGTATGTTTCAGAATGGGGAGAGCTGTTAGTCTAATGTTGACACAGCTGATTTTAGAATATGGGAGATAGTGTCTCTTGTGTTCAAACTGAAGAGAGAAGTGGATGATTGGAACAGCAAGATGGCACCTCCTTATGCTGAGCACAGCTTCTACAGTCTTCAAGGCTCCCTACTTTTCAATCCACAGATGACACTTGGATTGACTTGTGTCTAAGTAAGGTACTTAATAGTTCCAGTTGCAAAATTTTTTAACAATTGTTTTTCTTTTATCTCAATCCCTGAGATGAAGCACAGTGGCTGTTAGGTCCTTTTTATGTTGACAATGATTTTTCTGTGATTTATCTTCCCTGTGGACTATGGGAGCCTGAGCCAATCAGAGGGCTTGTTGACTATAAACATATTTTTTAGCTTAATCACTCACTCCTGAAAAAGAGATAAAATGGGCAGAGGACAGATAGTACAATTGTTAGCAAAGATACTCTTACACCTGAGGGTCCAAAGTCCCAGGCCAATCCCACTCTACCATCAGCCAGAGCTGAGCAGTGCTCTGTGGTTTAGAGTTTCTGAAAAAAAAAAAAAAATCCTGGTTGTATTTTGTGAGTTTTCAGGTGATTTCTTATTGTTTCTTCTAGTTAATCAGGAGAGTGATGTGGAAAGGGTCCTACTCCATAGCAACACTCTGGGCCACCAGGAGGGTAGATATTTATCCCAAGTCACCTGGCCAGTCTGTGCCATTGATGTCAGTATAAGGTTTCCCTGCTGCTGTTCAGCCTCTGAGGGGCAACAGCAATGGAGACTTGAGAAGCCACAGTTACAAATTGGTGAGCTTTAGGCAATTCCCACCTGCCCTTTTTTAAAACAGTCTTTTTTGCTGCTAAAACTCAGACCTGGAAGTGGTTTGTCTCAGCTGGCAAACTCCTGGACTGGCACTAGCTATTTCTGAGTATGGCTTTTTAAAATTTCCTCCAGAGTTATTGCTGGGGCTCGGTGCCTACACTACGAATCCACTGCTCCTGGAGGCCATTTCCCCCATTTTTGTTGCCCTTGTTGTTGTTATTAACTGTTGCTGTTGTTGTTGGATAGGACAGAGAGAAATCAAGAGAGGAGGGGAAGACAGAGAGGAAGAGAAAGATAAAAACTTGCAGAAGGGACCCCTCCGCAAGTGGGGAGCTGGGGGATCTAACCAGGATCCTTACCACGTCCTTGCCACTGCGCTACCTCCAGGACCCCCTGAGTATGGCTTTTTAGCCCCAGGAATCTCTCCCTCACCCCCTTTCTGTCCACAAGCCACATGTGTTTGAACTCACCTGTGGCTTAGTGTGGTTTTGAAGAGATCCTGGTCGTATTTTATTGAGTTTTCAGGTGATTTTCATTGCCTTTCCTAGTTGAGGAGAGTAAAATGCAGCCCTCAGCTCAAAAATAAAGTCTGTTGGAGTCAGGTGGTAGCGCAGTGGGTTAAACACACATGGCACAAAGCGCAAGGACTGGCATAAGGATCCAGGTTAGAGCGGCTCCCCACCTGCGGGGGGGAGGGTGTCCCTTCACAGGTGGTGAAGCAGGTCTGCAGGTGTCTGTCTTTCTCTCCCCGCCTCCCCTCTTCTCGATTTCTCTCTGTCCTATCCAGCAAAAGCAGCAGCAGCAATGACAATAATAATAATGACAACAACAAGGGTAACAACAGGGGCAACAAAATGGGAAAAATGGCCTACAGGAGCAATGGATTCCTAGTGCTGGCACCGAGCCCCAACCATAACCCTGGAGGAAAAATAAATAAAAATAAAGTGTGTTGCACACAAGCAACTTAGTACTTTCTCAGTTAAGTTGTGGACACCAAGCTCCAGGAGTGAAAGTGTGGGAGGTTCTCCCCCACTGCATAGAAAATGTGGGGGAGGGCTGGGTGGTGGCACACTGGTCCAGTATATATGTTACTGCTGTGACCCCAACAGGAGTTTGGGACTATTAGCATAGGAATGATGTCAGCCTGAGGCTGGGACACAAGGGAATGTATAAAAGCAGGGACTTGTAGCAGCTGGTGCTCTTTGGCTACTGCTGCTTCTCCTGGTCAGAAGCATCTTGACAGAGGTGCTCCAGGTATCCGCCATGACTACTTCTCCTGGGAACTGAACACATGTGACTCTGCTAGCCAGTAAACATTTAAAAAAATTTTTTATTGGGGAATTAATGTTTTACATTCAACACCAAATACAATAGTTTGTACATGCATAACATTTCCCAGTTTTCCATATAACAATGCAACCCCCACTAGGTCCTCTGTCATTCTTCTTGGATCTGTATTCTCCCCACCCACCCAACACAGAGTCTTTTACTTTGGTGCAATACGCCAATTCCAATTTAGGTTCTACTTATGTTTTCTTTTCTGATCTTATTTTTCAACTTCTGGCTGAGAGTGAGATTATCCCATACTCATACTTCTGTGTCTGACTTATTTCACTTAACATGAATTTTTCAAGGTCCATCCAAGATAGGCTGAACACGGTGGTCATCATTTTTTATAGCTGAGTAGTATTCCATTGTGTATATGTACCACAACTTGCTCAGCCACTCATCTGTTGTTGAACACCTGGGTTGCTTCCAGGTTTTGGCTATTACAAATTGTGCTGCCAAGAACCTATGTGTACACAGATCTTTTTGGATGGGTGTGTTGGATTCCTTAGGATAAATCCCCAGGAGAGGAATTGCAGGGTCATAAGGTAGGTCTATATCTAGCCTTCTGAGAGTTCTCCAGACTGTTCTCCACAGAGGTTGGACCAATTGACATTCCCATCAGCAGTGTAGGAGGGTTCCTTTGACCCCCACACCCTCTCCAGCATTTGCTGCTGTATGACATTCTCACAGGAGTGAAGAGTGCTATCTCATTGTCTTTATTTGCATTTCTCTGACAATCAGAGACTTGGAGCATTTTTTCATGTGTTTCTTGGCCTTTTGGATCTCTTCTGTGGTGAATATTCTGTCCATTTCCTTCTCCCATTTTTGGATGGGGTTATTTGTCTTGTTGAGATTTGCAAGTTGTTTACATATTCTGGTTATTAGGCTCTTGTCTGATGTATGACATGTAAAGATCTTCTCCCATTCTGTGAGGGGTCTCTTGGTTTGGGAAGTAGTTTCTTTAGCTGTGCAGAAGCTTTTTAAGTTTATGTAGTCCCATAGGTTTATGCTTGTCTTAAGTCTTCTTTGTAATTGGATTCATTTCATTGACGATGTCTTTAAAATGTATCGGAAAAGAGTTCTGCCAATATTTTCCTCTAAGTATCTGATAGTTTGTGGTTTAACATCCAAGTCCTTGATCCACTTGGAATTTACTTTTGTAGTTGGTGAAATATAAGTGGTTCATTTTCATTCTTCTGCATGTTTCAACACATTTTTTCCACCACCATTTATTGAAGAGACTCTGCTTTCCCCCATTGAATAGTCTGGGCACCTTTGTCAAAGATTAGATGTCCATAGGTGTGGGGGCTTACTTCTGGGCTGTCAATTCTATTCCACTGGTCAGTATGTCTATTCATATTCCAGTACCAAGCAGTTTTGATGACAATGGCCCTATAATACAATTTGAGATCTGGGAGTGTGATGCTTCCGATTGTGCTCTTTTTTCTCAAGATTGTTTTGGCAACTCTAGGTCTTTTCTGGTTCCAGATAAACATTTGCAGCATTTTTTCTATTCTCCTAAAAAATGTGGTTGGGATCTTGATGGGGATAGCATTAAATTTGTAGATGGCTCTGGGTAGTATATTCATTTTGATGTTAATTCTTCCAACCCATGAACATGAAATATCTTTCCACTTCTTTGTGTCTTTTTCAATTTCTTTGACTCATAATTTTCAGTATACAAGTCTTTCACTTCTTTGGTTAGGTTTATTCCTAGATATTTTATTGTTTTTGTTGCTATAGTAAAAGGAATTAATTTCTGGATTTCAATTTCTTCTTAGTGTTTGCATAGAGGAATGCCACTGACTTTTGAATGTTAATTGTGTAGCCTGAAACCTTACTGTATTGCCTGATGATTTCCAAAAACTTCTTGCTGGATTCCTTGGTTTTTTCCATGTATACTATCATGTCATCTGCAAATAAGGAGAGTTTGACTTCTTCTCTTCCAGTCGGTATGCCTTTAATTCCTTGCTTCTGCCTGACTGCTATGGCAAGAACTTCCAACACTATGTTGAATAGTAATGGTGATAGTGGGCAGCCCTGTCAAGTACCTGATCTGAGGGGAAATGCTTCCAGTTTTTCACCATTGAGTATGATGTTGGCTGTAGGTTTGCTATATATAGACTCCACTATCTTCAGGTATTTTCCATCTATTCCTATTTTTTGTAGTGTTTTGATCATAAAGGGATGCTGTATTTTGTCAAAGGCTTTCTCTGCCTCTGTTGACATGACCATGTGGTTTTTGATCTTGCTTTTCTTGATGTGGTGCAGTAAACTTTTAAGACCCCTTTACAGCCATGAGCAACCTATACCTCAGCTGATAATTGTTTATCTTATGGGACTAAACCTTTTATAACTATACTTAGACTTTATGGACCTAGCATACTCTTAAACTCCTGAGGATAATTGCTTATTTTGCCTTTTACCTGTTTCACCCTAATAAAACCTTCTATTGTTTAAACCTGTTCTCAGCTCCTCGCTGTGAATCCTTTTACACACTGCTCCACAAAACCCCCTTTTTAAGTTAAAGTTTCAACATATTACAATGCACAAGGACCCAGATTCAAGTTACCTGTCCCCACCTGCAGGGGGAAAGCTTTGTGAGTGGTGAAACAGTGCTGCTTGTATTATCTCTTTTTCTCTCCCTCTTTATCTCTCCCTACCCTCTTGATTTCTGGCTGTCTCTATCCAATAAATAAACTTAAAAAAAAGGAGGAAAAAAGAAAATAAACTGGGGATGGGGAGAGGATGACACATGTGTCCAAATACCTTGAAAAGGAAAACAATGATTTAATTCCAGGGACTGCCACTATGGATGAAGGTCATCATATTCTCTCCCTACCCTTACCCCTCTTGTTTTTCATTTGTAGATGTTTACTGTGTTTTCCCTTTTGGTGCTGGGATTAACAATACTGAGGGGTATGAGAACAAATAAGGCCTAATTTATTTCATATAATGATGGGCTGAGCTTACGCACAAGGGATGTTTGAAAGCTGCTGATAAAGGGAACATAGGCTGTTTTGACCCCAATGCCTCTGAGTACTGAGACATTACAAGAAGTCACAGAGAGCCCAAATTCAAACTACAGCATGTGGCTTAGCTGTTTATAGGGAAAATGGTTCAGGTGCTTTGGGATGACTTCATGCAGTTATGTACAAGATTTGGGTGACATTTAAATCGTGGAACTGAAGTCTACCTATCTGTAAGTGGGCATAGCATACACATTTTCAGTGATAGAAAATAATAATATATTTTAGAGGAATACAGGGTATTTTTAAATTTCCATTTGACTTTTTGTGAAGTGTGGCTTTTGAAATTTTCATTTCTTTTTTTTTTTTTTATTTAAGAAAGGATTAATTAACAAAACCATAGGGTAGGAGGGGTACAACTCCACACAATTCCCACCGCCCAATCTCCATATCCCACCCCCTCCCCCGATAGCTTTCCCATTCTCTATCCCTCTGGGAGCATGGACCCAGGGTCATTGAGGGTTGCAGAAGGTAGAAGGTCTGGCTTCTGTAATTGCTTCCCCGCTGAACATGGGCATTGACTGGTCGGTCCATACTCCCAGTCTGCCTCTCTCTTTCCCTAGTAGGGTGGGTCTCTGGGGAAGCTGAGCTCCAGGACACATTGGTGGTGTCTTCAATCCAGGGAAGTCTGGCCGGCATCCTGATGACACCTGGAACCTGGTGACTGAAAAGAGAGTTAACATACAAAGCCAAACAAATTGTTGAGCAATCATGGACCCAAAGCTTGGAAAAGTGGAGAGGAAGTATTAGGGAGGTACTCACTGCAAACTCTAGTATACTTCTGCTTTCTTACTTTGGTGCCATACTCCAAACTCAGTCAATTTCTGCTTTGCGTTTCTACTTTTTTTTTTTTTTACATGCAAACATTCCCCAGATTCCCATTTAGCAATACAACCCCCACTATTTCATTCATCATTTTTCATGGACCTGTATTCTCCCCACCCACCCACCCACCCCAGAGTCTTTTACTTTGGTGTAATACTCCAATTCCATTTCAGGTTCGACTTGTGTTTTCTTTTCTACTCTTGTTTTTCAACTTCGGCCTGAGAGTGAGATCATCCCATATTCATCCTTCTGTTTCTGACTTATTTCACTCAACATGATTTTTTCAAGGTCCATCCAAGATCGGCTGAAAACAGTGAAGTCACCATTTTTTACAGCTGAGTAGTATTCCATTGTGTATATATACCACAACTTGCTCAGCCACTCATCTGTTGTTGGACACCTGGGTTGCTTCCAGGTTTTGGCTATTACAAATTGTGCTGCCAAGAACATATGTGTACACAGATCTTTTTGGATGGATGTGTTGGGTTCCTTAGGATATATCCCCAGGAGGGGAATTGCAGGGTCATAGGGTAGGTCCATTTCTAGCCTTCTGAGAGTTCTCCAGACTGTTCTCCACAGAGGTTGGACCAATTGACATTCCCACCAGCAGTGCAGGAGGGTTCCTTTGACCCCACATCCTCTCCAGCATTTGCTGCTGTTACCTTTTCTGATGTGTGACATTCTCACAGGAGTGAAGTGATATCTCATTGTTGTCTTGATTTGCATTTCTCTGACAATCAGAGACTTGGAGCATTTTTTCATGTGTTTCTCGGCCTTTTGGATCTCTTCTGTGGTGAATATTCAATTGAGAGCCCAGAAATGAGGCCCCACACGTATGGACATCTAATCTTTGACAAAGGGGCCCAGACTATTACATGGGGAAAGCAGAGTCTCTTCAACAAATGGTGTTGGAAACAATGGGTTGAAACATGCAGAAGAATGAAGCTGAATCACTGTATTTCACCAAATACAAAAGTAAATTCCAAGTGGATCAAGGACTTGGATGTTAGACCAGAAACTATCAGATACTTAGAGGAAAATATTGGAAGAACTTTTTTCCGCATAAATTTTAAAGACATTTTCAATGAAACGAATCCAATTACAAGGAAGACTAAGGCAAGTATAAACCTATGGGACTACATCAAATTAAAAAGCTTCTTCACAGCACAAGAAACCACTACCCAAATCAAGAGACCCCTCACAGAATGGGAGAAGATCTTTACATGCCATACATCAGATAAGAGTTTAATAACCAACATATATAAAGAACTTACCAGACTCAACAACAAGACAACAAATAACCCCATCCAAAAATGGGGGGAGGAAATTTTCATTTCTATTCTAAATTCTTATTTATTACCAAGTGAGTATAAAAATTTTTCCTCTTGCTTCTCATCCTTTTATTCTTTTCACAATTTCCAATTTTTATCCTTTTTTCTATGTTTCCATTCTTCACTTCTTTTTTCTGTTCCACCCCCTCCCCACATTGGCTTCTGCCAGTTGAGGTGGGGGAAGGTCCCCTAACAGAGGGGAGAACTGTTATGGGCAGACCATCTGCTAGGTGCTAGTTTCCCATGTATGATTTGCTGATATCCTGCTCAGGAGTGTAACAATACAGAATGCAAAGTTCTATCCCCAACCAACTTAATTTGAATCACTGGGAGTGGGGCTGGGACTATATATTTCCAACAGGGTAATTTATAGGTATGTTAAAGTTCTAAGCCTCCATCCAGCCATGATATCATCTCCCCAGACAATAACTTGGATCCACCTGCATAACACATTTCAGGCTCAGGGGAAAAAAGAAAAAAAAAATATATATAGCCACAGGCCCTTTGGAATATAACTAAAATATGCCTACTAGCTATCTACAAAGTGGAGGACTTCCCCCCCCCCCCCAACTCTTCATCTGCATTATTCCAACCTTTAGGTTCATGATTTGGTCAACAATTTGTTTAGCTTTATATGTTAACTCTCTTTTCAACCACCAGGTTCCAGATGCTAGCATGATGCTGACCAGACTTCTCTGGATAGACAACCCCACCAATGTGTCCTGGAGCTCCCATTCCCCAGAACCCTGACCCACTAGGGAAGGAGAGAGGCAGGCTGGGAGTATGGATCGACCTGTTAACATCCATGTTCAGTGAGTAAGCAATTACAGAAGCCAGACTTTCCACCTTCTGCATCCCACAATTACCTTGGGTCCATACTCTCAAAGGGTTAAAGAACAGGAAAGCTATCAGGGAAGGGGATGGGATATGGTAGTGGTAACTGTGTGGAGTTGTACCCCTCTTATCCTATGGTTTAGTCAATGTTTCCTTTTTATAAATAAAAAAAATTAAAGTTTTAAGCCTCCATTTATGTTATATCTCTGAAAAATCCCAGAGAGAGGTTTGAAACCTCATGGTGTTCCCTAGCAGACATTATGTAAATCAAAATGAAGACAGAATTACTTGCAACAATAAGGCCACTTCAGGGAGCATGTGACAGTCTAACATCTTGTATCACCACCAAAACCTTTACAGTAACATACTTTTTCCGGTTTCAGAGAAAACTAATGTAAACTCCTGATGAGATGCCACTTTTGCTGGACATCAATTTTGATGGGATGTATGCAAAAACACTAGAGGTCTTTCTGGAGGTGTCAAAAACAATTCAGGAATGGCAAGATAACTCACCTGGGAAGGAGCCTACTTTGCCATGCCTATGACTCAGGCTTGCATCAGGGGCAAACTTTGATCTTATGGTACCTCTCTCTTTCTATATTTCTCCTATATCTCTCTATATCTGAAGAAAGTTGACGTGGAGAGATGAAGCCCTGGTACAATGAATAAAAAAAAAAACCAATAAATTGAACAAAAGTACAGATTACTCATAGAGAAAACAGAGTAGAGCTGGATGCACTTTGGGAATCAATCTGGTGGAGAAACTTTGTATGTTTTTCAGGACTTTAGTCACAGAAAAAAGAGGTATCTCTGCTGGGCATAAGGTATAAGTTAAATATAGTAAGAAAGAGATGTGAAAATGGGAAGGAGAGCATTATTCAATTAATGTAGAGCTGTCTAAGAACTAAATCCTGGGATCACTGTCTAAATCCTAGTCCTGGGGGGACATAATGGAAAATGACCTCCCAGATAAACAAAGTCTCTTTTGGAGTAGAGGGCTAGAAATAAGGTATAGGTAAGAGTCTGAGGTTGCTCATCTAACCCCCTGCATCTTGAATGGCTCTATGTGGTTTTTTTTTTCTTTCTGTTTTTGTTTTGTTTTGTTTTGGAAGACAGTGAATCCAATGTCTCTAGAAACTCACATGAAAGAAGCAGCTGAGACTGTTGTAGTAAGATATGTGGCAATTCTGCTTTAGCTCTTTCGGGTCTAAAAAATCACAGTTCAGCATCCTTTAGATGGAGTCATCTGTCTCTACTAGGTTCTCCTGAAAGGCTTCCAGAAAATATCCTGCCCATCCCATACCTCTGTACTCTCTAATTCAATCAAACTGCCATGCCTAGGGCAGGCTATTAGCAAGGACAAAGCTGGAATGCTGGGTCCTGGGGAAGCTTCTGTCCATAGCTAGAATTTCTTCATCAGGAAAGCTTCAGTCCTTCTCTTAGGACCTTTCAGTAGATTGACTCAGACCCTGTCCAGACTATTTAGGTAATTTCCATTATTTATAGCTAACTAATTATAAACTTTCATCATATCCATCAAATATATTTTTTAATCTATAAGATATCTTTACTGCAATATCTAGATTAATGCTTGATTGACCAAGTAAGAACTAAAGCCTAGCCAAGCTGTCACATTAAGAAAAAAGAATCATCATAATGGTGATTAATGGTGTTGAGTAGTTTTTCATGCAATTGTGGTCAATCATTTATTTTTGTTTGAAAAGTTCACAATGAAAAAATTTTTTTTTTTTTTTAATTTTTAAAAAATGTTTATTTATTCCCTTTTGTTGCCCTTGTTGTTTTATTGTTGTAGTTATTATTGTTGTTGTTGTTGTTGGATAGGACAGAGAGAAATGGAGAGAGGAGGGGAAGACAGAGAGGAGGAGAGAAAGACACCTGCAGACCTGCTTCACCACCTGTGAAGTGACTCCCCTGCAGGTGGGGAGCCGGGGTTTGAACCGGGATCCTTATGCCAGTCCTTGTGCTTTGCGCCACCTGCACTTAACCCGCTGCGCTACAGCCTGGCTCCCAATCTTTTTTTCTTTCAGAGCTAGGCCTTACATGTGATTTTACCATGCCAGGTTATTTTTTCATTCAAATATTAGAAAGTTATTTATTTTTGTCTTTATCATATGGAGCATGACAAACACACACACACACACACACACACACACACACACACACACACACACACACACACACACACACAAAGAGAGAGAAAGCAATCACAGCACCAAAGCATCCTTCAATGCAGTGGAGGCTAGGCTTGAACTTGGGTTGTATACATGACAAAGCAGCACACTATCCAAGTGAGCTATTTTCTCACATCCCTTTATTAAATGGTTTTAATTTACTTTTAAAAATATTTACTTATTCATTACCATCAAAGAGATAGACCAGGAAATTGCTTAGCACTGACTTAGAGTTGTACTAAGGATTGAACTTGTGTATCTGGAACTTAAACACAAAACTCTAGTGTACTACCTCTGTGCATCTCTCTGACTGCCATCATAAAATCTTATTCATTAAAAATTTTGGATTGTGTTGGCTAGTGTGCTATTTTGCCATGTTCATGACCCAGGTTTGAGTCCAGCTCCCACTGCACTGAAGGATACTTCTGTGCTGTGGTTGACTATGTTCCTTCCCCCCTCCCACCAATTTCTGCCTGTATCTCGCCTTTCTGAAAAAGACAAAAAAAAAAGTCTACTTTTATCTGAATAAAAAGGCAACCTGGAGGTGGTAGAATCTATTTGCTTATGCAATTATAAGAGAAAATTTTGAAATTAAGTAATATAAGTTACTCAAATTTGTTTTCTCAAGATTTTTTAAAAGTAAATTTTATTTTTTTAAATATTTATTTTCCCTTTTGTTGCCCTTGTTTTTTAATGTTGTTGTAGTTATTATTGTTGTTGTTATTGATGTCGTTATTGTTAGATAGGACAGAGAGATAGGTAGAGGAGGGGAAGACAGAGAGGGGGAGAGAAAGATAGACACCTGCAGACCTGCTTTACCACCTGTGAAGCAATGGCCCTGCAGGTGGAGAGCTGGGGGCTCGAACTGAGATCCTTACGCCGGTCCTTGCACTTTGCGCACGCCACATGTGCTTAACCGGCTGCGCTACCGCCTGACTCCCTTTTTCAAGATTTTTAAGTATTTCCATATACATTTTTAGAATAAGAATCTCAGTTTCTATCAGAAATCCTTCTGAGATTATGTAATGGGAGGGGAATTGACATTTTAACCATTTTTATTTTTCCGATTAACACGGTATTTATATTTATTTTGGTTTTCTTTAATTTCTCTAAGGAATATTTTGTGGTTTACAATATGGAGGTATTGCTTTGATTAAATTTATTACTAACTGCTTTGTGAATTCTGACACTAAAAGAAATTTATAATTTTCATTTGCAATTGTTTATTCTACGTTATAAAAATTCAATTGCTTTTTGCATATTGATAGTGTAGCTTATGGGGTTATTAAATTCAGTGATGTTCTAACAGTAATATTGAATATTTCTTAAGATTTATTTTATATGGAAATAATTAGGACTTATACCTATAGAGATTTAAAAACTTATTTTCTGATATTTATATCTTGTATTGCTTCCCCTTGCTTATTGCACGGACTGGGAAACCCAGTAAAATATTTAACATAAATGATAGAAGTAGTAATACTGGCCTTGTTCTCAGTTATAGGGGAAAGCATTCACTCTATAACCTTGAAGAATAATGGCTGCTAGAACCCATACACCTAATATCAGTTTGGATACATACTGATAATCAAAATTTTAACAACTGGGAGAAAGTCTAAGCTCATCAGCTAAAGAAGGGACTACAAAGCTGCATAAGGGCAAGGGACTGGCTCACTTAATGATGGCTTTTTTAGTCCATACCAACCCGCCCCATCATCTAGGGCACTAGTCAGGGAATCCTTGGATTCCCACACAAATATGGGCTTTAGATCTCTCATAGATCCCTTTCTCCATCATCACTGGTAACTTCCATCAAGAACATCATCATAAGCCCTCTTGGGAGTCTCTCCAGGACCATGCCCTCACTATAAAGTAGTAATGGTAGAGACTGTCCCACTCTCTGAAGACAGCCTGGGTCATCCTACCCTGCCACTTGAGAAAAACTGGTCCTGAAATGAATGCAGCCTAGAATGTTCCCAGCTGTGACCGTAAACTGTGAGTTAAGACTGACAAGGACTCAGAGGTTACATAGGCTCTGGGTTAGACTGATATGGCAAACAGTTAATTTTATTCATATATTTTCAAGCTTGGAAGTTACTTTCTACCTTAATCCAGCTTCCTAGTTCTATTCTCAACTCTGAAACCATCTTTCCAGACAATATTTCTAGTCCACCTCCATGTTAACTATCAAGTTCAAGAAAAAAATTACTAAAGCCATGGGCCCCTTGGAACATACCTAGAACAGACTTCCTAGCTTTTTTTTCTACCGTAATATCCCTCATTTCATCTGTTCTATTCCTACTTTTTGGTTCCTGTTTATTAAATATTCATCCTGCTTTATAGCTTACTGTCTTTCAGCTACCAAGTTACAGATACTACTATGATTCCATCCTGGCTTCCCTGGGCAGACAGCCTCACCAATGTGTCCTGGAATCTCACCTCTACAGAGCCTTTCCCACTAGGCAAAGGCAGAAACAGGCTGAGAGTATGGACTGACCCATCAATGTCCATGGCGAACAGAGAAGCAATTACAGAAGCCAGAACTCCTACCTTCTGCAGCCCATAAAGATTTTTATTCCATACTCCCAGAGGGAAAGAAATGTTAAAGGAAGATGAGCAAAGAGCTTTGAACTCCAATTTTATCAGGACCTGGAGATAGAAGAGGAAAAAGGGCACTCAGAGTTAGTAATAGGTGTATGTGTGACTTAGAAAGGAAGAGAAAGAAGGACCATAGGAAAAAATGGACAAATATATAAATATAGCTATAGATATATAGATATAGGTATCTCTGAAGGATAGCACCTACTTAGGGAAGCTCCATAAGACTACAAGGTCATTTCTTATGAATAGGTATAACTGTTATAAAATGAGGTTTCATGGAAAAAGCAGTACTGGAGGGATCTGAATAGCTTTAAAATTAGTAAAAATTAGTAAATTCATGGGCCTCTTGGAATATACCTCAGATAGACTTCTTAGCTTCTTCTAACATGAAGACTCCAAATTTCACCTGCTATATCCTTATATTTAGGTCCTGATTATTAAACAAATTGTTCTGCTTTATATTTTAATGCTTTTAGCCACCAAGTTGCAGATGCTGCCATGACACCAATGTGACTTCCCTGGACAGACGACCTCATCAATGATTCCTGGAACCCCTCCTCCCCAGAGTCTTACCCCACTAAGGAAAGATAGAAACAGGTTGGGTGTATGGATCAACTTGTCAATGTCCATGTCCACCCAGCAGAGAAGCAATTACAGAAGCCAGACCTCCCACCTTCTGCATCCCATAAAGATCTTTGTCTCATGCTCCCAGAGGCATAAAGAATAGGGAAGCTTCCAATGGAGGGATGGGATGAGGAACTCTGGTGACGGGAATTGTATGGAATTGTACTCTTCTTATCCCATAATCTTGTTGATCATTATTAAATCACTAGTAAAAAGGTTAAAAAATGACTAAAAAAAAAGATGTAATCATTAGGAGTATCATCATGCTGATCTATCTTTCCTACTCATAGAAATTATTAGATATTTTTATTAACCTGAACCTTATTATTCTCTTACACTGGGGTTATTAAAGATAAGAAAAATAATTTAGGAGAGCATTTGTGAAATTGGTGTAGCTAATTTCACTAAGAAATTAATGAACAGGAATATAATATTTTCATGCCATTGCTAAAATGTGCTCAAAGAAAACAGAAACAACAATCCAGTAATTTTGAAATGTTTCCAATGTAAGAGTTTTTATTCTGGTTCCATGCTCAGAGGTACCTACAACAGACTATAAACAAAAATAATTAGAGAGACACAAGAAAAATTACCAGGAAACAATAATATAGGAATTGTTCAATATTGCAGTTCTCAAACAAGTAGTTAAGTCTTAATTTCAGTCCTAACAGTAAGCAATAAAAATCCTTAATTCTGGAGAAATAACCAGTTTAAAACAAGACTGTAGATTTGGATTATAAATATACTGACTTCCAAAGAGACAAAAACATAAAAGGGGGTGGGAAAGTTTGAAAACTAACTCTGATCACACCAATTAGCCAATTAAAAATATAACACTGACTTGAAAAAAATCCTATGGCAATAATCTATGAAATTAAACTTTGGGGTATGGAGAGTTCACTCTGCAGAAGACGGTAGTCCTTGTAAGGACAAGGGACAAAAGAGATTAAGAGTGATGAGGGAAAAGCCAGAACCAACAAGTTCTAACATGTGGACAAACCAGGAGAGAGACTAAGAGAGTTGCTTTCTTTTTCTTTTTAACAAACAAGGATGGCACAGGTAGAATGAAGGGAAGCCTTACCTCAGCAGAGGGGCTAGTTCCACAATGTTGTTGAGGTCTGGGAAGCCCTGGAGCAATGCTGCCTTTCTTAGTACAGGATGCTTTAAGGTTTCTTATCAAAGGTCCACAATCCTTGGCTGCTGAAGGTGGCTCTACAAGAGCAGGGCGGGATGCAGGAAGTGGAGGTGTGACAGCCATAGTGTTTGTGTGAATGGCATGGCTGGCTGACTCCTAGACCCTGGGGCCGAGGGTCTTCTCTGGGGAAATGGATGTTAATATTACTTAAGGGTGTTAGAGTTTTTTCTATATTGGGACCTAAACTGGCCAGGAAACTGGGGAGTAGTTTCATATGCATTATTCCTGAGAGAGAATTCAGGGTGTTCTTGAGATAAACAGTGTTGTACCCTTTCTACCCTGGGTCTGTGATGTTTCTTAGGATAGGACTCTTGGGACCTGGTCTCAAGGGAAGGTCCATCTGAGTCTGAGGACATCCTCTCCTGGAGAGGCAGCCTTTTGGTAGATTTCTTTTTCTTCCTTCTGTGGTTTTCTTGTAAATCCCCAGTGTCAGCATCTTTGAGTGGCCATATCATGAAAGTAGAGTCTTTTTTGTCCATGTCACCTCTAGAAGGAGAGAGAGAGAGAGAGACATGAGTTACCTTTGTCTTCAAAGTTGCTGTGTCTAGAGATGTCCAAGTTAGTTTCATTGGCATTTTGCCCACTGTCCCCCTGGGTGAAATCTCAGGGGTTCTGTGGGCTCTGATAGTTCAGGCTACACTTTATTCATTTCCTCGAGCCTTTGGTACCTGGGAGCTTCTCTTGATACAAAGAACCTAACCATTCGGATCCTGTCCTTACCAAGTCAGAAAAGGAACAACTCCTAGTCAAGAAACTCCTAAATATGCCTCAGCACTAACTCCAGTTCACCATTCCAGGATAATCAGTTTGGCTACATTATTAGTTTATTGGCTTATATCTGACATGCTAAACTAAAGTTTGAACAATAGTGACACTCTGCTAAACCCTTTGCTTTCTCTAATCACCACCAGGGAAATCTCCACAAACTCTAAAGACCACATGACTTTTAATTACAGTTAATTTACAAGACTACAAAGTCAAACTTAGACTTCCCTATTTAGAAAATATACTGTAGGGCCACCCTATCACCTGGGGCCCTAGTCAGGGAGTCCTGGGATTCCCACACAGACCTCTAACAGATCCCTCTCACCACTGTCACTAGTCATCTCCATCAGGAACAACATAATGGAATCCTTTGTGGGCCCCTATAGGACCTTGCCCTCAGTGTGGGTCAATGAGGGTAGGGAATGTTCCAGTCTCCGAAGAGAGGTTGGATAACATACTCTACCTATCACCCGAGGATGATGGGTGCCGAAATTAGTGCAGCCTGGAATGTTCCTAGCCATGACCACAGAATGTGAGTTCAGACCTATAGTGATGCAGAAGTTACATAGGCTCCTGTGCTGACTATGGGCCCCAGATCAAATTGATGGGGTTTACAGTCAACAATATTTATATACCTTTCCCATATTGGGAGCTACTCTCTTCCAAGATCCAGCTTTCTAGTCCTTTTTCCAACTATGACACCATCTCCCCAGACAATAACTTAGGTCACCTGCATATTAGATGTCAAGCTCAGGCAAAAACTAGTAGGGTGATGGGCCCCTTGGAATATACCTAAAGCAAGCCTACTAGCTTTGTCCAAAACAGAGACACCAAATCTTCATCTGCAATATTCTTGTTTCTAGTTTCATGATTAGTCAACAATTTGTTCTGCTTTCTATCTTAACTCTTTTATAGCCACCAAGTTTCAGATGCTACCATTATGCCAATCTGACTTCCCTGGGCAGATGACCCCACCAATATGTCCTGGAGCCCCACCTACACTAGGGAAAGAGAGAGATAAGCTGGGAGTATGGATCGACCTGCCAATGCCATGTTCAGTGGGGAAGCAATTACAGAAGCCAGACCTTCCACCTTCTGCACCCCATAATGACCTTGGACCCATACTCCCAGAGGGATAAAGAAGAGGGAAGCTATCATGAGAGGGGCGGGGATACAGAGTGCTGGTGGTGGGAACTGTGTGGAGTTGTACCCCTCTTATCCTATGGTCTTTTCAATATTTCCATTTTAGAAATAAAAATTAAAAAAAAAAGAAAATATACTGTATATTGTCAACTAATATTTTACAAGGGAGCTAAGATATTTAATGTGGAAAGGGTAGTCTTTTTATTTTAATTTTTAAAATTTATTTATAAAATGGAAATAATAACAAGGTTACAGGACAAGAGGGGTACAATTCCACACAATTCCCACTACCAGAACTTTGTATCCCATCGCCTCCCTAGAAAGCTTTCCTATTCTTTATCAAAAACAAAATTAATTTTTTTTTATTGTCACTGGTGTTACTGCTAGGGTTCCATGCCAGCAATATGAATCCTCTGTTCCCAGCAGACATTTTATCCCTTTTTAATTTTTTATTTTATTAGATAGGACAGATAAAATTAAGGGGGGGGGAGTAGTGGCACATCTGGTGGAGCACACGTTACAATATACAAGGAAGGACCAAAGTTCAAGCCCCTGGTCCCCACCTGCATGGGGAAAGCTTCATGAGTGGTGAAGCAGGGCTGCAGATGTGTCTCTCTCTTCCTTGCTATCTTCCATTACCCTCTCAATTTCTGGCTGTCTCTCTCTCAAAAAAAAAAAAAAAAAAAAAATATATATATATATATATATATATATATATATATATATATATATATATATATATATGTAGTTGAGAGGGAAGAGGAACAGAGAGAGATGCCTGCAGACCTGCTTCACCATGTGTGAAGTAGTCTCTCTGCAGGCAGAGATTGGGGGCTCAAATCTAGGTCCTTGTTCATGGTAATGTTTGTACTTAACTGGGTGCACCACCACCCCAATAACTGAGGTTGGGAAAACTGATTACTTACAAGCAAAAGAATAAAATTGTACCTCAAATTATCCAGAAAATTATTTTATTTATTTAAGAGATTTATTGGTAGAGATTGATGTGAAAGAGAGAAGTCAAGAGTACCACTCCAAGACATATTATGCTGAGAATTAAACCAGGAGACACAGACATGCAAGATCTGTGCTCATATCAGCTGAGATACTCCCTGACCTCTGCACCCCTATCTTGCACTAATATAAAAACTGAAATTATAAAAACTCCTGAAAGAAAGTGTAGGTGTCAAACTCTTTGGCATTATTCTTGGCAATGATTTTTGAGATATGACACCAAAGACTTAAGCAGCAAAATCAAGAATCAGCAAATGGGTCTACATCAAAATAAAAGGTTTTTGGGTGGGGGTAGATAGCATAATGGTTATGCAAAGAGACTTTTCATGCCTGAGGCTCCAAAGCTCCAGAGTTCAATACCCCAAACCACCATAAACCAGTGCTAATCAGTGATCTGGTAAAAATAAATCAATAATAATAATAATAATAATTAGAAACTATTTAAAAAACTAAAAACAAAAGGCTTTTGCATAGCAAAAGAACCAACAAAATGAGCATTAAGCTATGGAATGGGAGAAAAATGTAGGTCATTTTTCTGATAAGGGGTTAACATTCAAAATGTATAAGGGACTCCAATAGCAAAAGGATTTATAAGCCAATTAAATAATGGATAAGGAATTAAAAAACCATTTTCCCAAAGGAGAACTATAAATTATCAATGCTTACCAATAATTGCTTGCTATAACTAATAAGGGAAATGTAAAACAAAGTCACAGTGACAAACTTCATATCTGTTAGTACAATGGGTAGACTAGGGGGTCAATAAATAAACACTTGCACTGTGTTGAGCCCTAGAAGGTAGGGTAGATAATTATCATTTAAGAGCTTTAAATAATGTGCAGGGTCACTCTAAAATAGAAGACAAGTAAAGGCTTTTCTAAATACAAAACTGAACTTTAATTTTAAAATAATGACTGACAATGTAGAGGTTAGTTAAAAATTGTCAGTGTCTAGACATATCTATCTATATCCCTTTCTGACATTATGATTTCGATATTGTATTGTTTCAGGAGGATTTTGAGACTAACAAAAAGTGCTATTTTAAATGAAATATCATACATATATGGAATATGGGCCAAACTTGGCATATATTTTCAATAATCATACCTAATAAAAGATTCTCTGTGGAATGGCATCCTTTAAGGAGCATTGCTGTATATCCACAGTATTTGCTTGTCCATTAGCTCATACTTTAGTCATTGGGTATGTCTTGACACTGGTAAATAGAACCTGCTTGCCAAGACTCAAGCAGTACATAATTCAGCTTAAGGGAAAATTCTTATAATGGCATACAGAGGGATCAGCTTCTATGTAGACTGGCTGGAGTTCAGAAATGCTGCCATCGTAGTGTGATGCTTGAGTCCAAGAATAGTATCCAAGTAGGGAGCACTTAGCTCATTCAAAGGCAGAGAGTTTGAAAAATCATACAAGTAGCTTAATATGGTTAGTTTGTAAAGGGTTTGGGGAGGGTGATGGGGGTAACTAGGGAGGCAGATTTGGGTCAGACACTCAAGAGTCTTATCTAGAATAAGAAGAGGCATGGAGTTGGTTTCTGGGGGTGGGAGGGTTCTGAAGTATTTTTACTGGGGCAGGGGCAAGAGCAGATATACCCATGAGGAAGAGTGCTTTGCTCAGGCCTTACAGAAGATGATTGGAGAGGTGACTAAAAGGAGGATGGTAGAAGCAGTGGTCTCAGGAAATGAGAAGGCCTGATCTATGGAAACAGAGCAAAGAAGTATGTGCAAATTAGGATCACTATACTTTAGGGACCAATGGATGTGGCAGGTGAAAGATAAGAAGAAACTCTAAATTGCCCCCCCCCATTTGTCATCACTGGGCTTCACCTCTCTGAGACAACTTTTTCAGATCAAGACATAGAGATGGGGGTTGGGTGGTGGCACACCTGGTTAAGCTCATGTATTACAATGCGCAAGGACCCAGGTTCGAGCCCCTGGTCCCCACCTGCAGGGGGAAAGCTTTATGAGTGGTGAAGCAGGACTGCAGGTGTCTCTCTGTCTCTCTCCCTCTGTCACCCCCTTCCCTCTTGATTTCTGGCTGTCTCTATACAATAAATAAATATAATTAAAAAAATTTTTTAAGTTTTTTTTTTTTAAAAAAAAGAGACATAGAGATGGAGGGAGAGAAGAAAAGACACCATAGCACCAAAAGCTTGATGATCCTTACTACCAGACTTCATGGATAACTTTGTGACTGACAGAAGAGTAAACTGAGACAGAGAAGGCAGAAATAGGAGCAGGTTTGTGGAAAAGTATAATTTCATTTTAGATGTACTAAACTTGAGGTTTCTTCTCCTTTCCACCCTTCCCTTTTTCTTTGTCTAGGAGCTGGAACCAAATCTGCACAATTATAAATTGTGAACTACTCATGGCTTGAATTTAATATTCTGTACACTCAGGTGGATGACTGAAACTGAAGTGGTTTCTGCCATATGCTGAGCACCCTCTTGACACCAGGCACAGCCACAACCATCTCCCATCCACACACAGCCCAAATTTTAGGATGAGGAACAAGCTCTGAGATAACAACCCAGGGACACAAAACTAAGTGAGGATGAGACGGGGATACCTGGGGTACAGGGTCATACTGAAGAACCAAGGAAGATCTGTTAAGTCAGGACTATGGATATATGCTTGTACATACATATGCACATGTGTAAACAGAGAAGAAAAACTTGGGTATTTTCTGGGGTGAAGGAATCAAAAAGAGGAACTAAAGACAGTGACGAGAGGATCTAAAGACAGTGGTGAGATGAGTCTAGGGAATAAGAACCAAGGACCCAAGTAATGTGAACAGGCCTCTGGTAGCTGGGAAAAACATCAGTTCTGGATGAGGAGAAGGATTTTCACCAAAAATATACATTTTCACAAGTCCTAAAGTGGGAGATAGGAAATGGTGAAGAGGGTTCTGGGAGGTGGCTCCCATGTATAAGGCTCTAGATTTGACCCTTAGTACCATACCAGAGCTCCAAGCCCAAGGATGAAAACAAATTATACTCGAGGAATGGTAGAGTAGTACCATGGTGTCCTGCAATATATATATATATGGCTATGGACGCAGCTCAGTTATCATACATGCATGCAGCTCTGGATTCACTGCCTGGGATGGTATTAATAAAGGGGGAAAGGTAGAAGGAGAAAATACCCCTAATGGTTCTATTAATAATATTCAAAGCATGAACATTGGGACATTGAAGGTGGGCACCCCAAAAAAGTAAATTCCAAAGAAGAACAGAGAGTGTTTTCTTGACACCGTACCCCAGCCATTGTTCAAAATCCACCTTCAATGAATATGGGATAATCTCACTCAAGGACAGAAGTTGAGAAATAAGAACAGAAGGGGGAAACACAAAGTAGAATGTGAACTAGGTCTGATGTATTGCACCAAAGTGAAGGTTCTGGATGGGGGGAAGAGGAGGGAGAGGTTTTAGGTCCTGGTACATGATAGTGGAGGAGGAACTAGGCTGGGAGTGAGAATGTTTTGCAGAAAATTGAAAAAAAAATTACCCATGTATCAACAACTCTATTTATTTCCATTAAATCATTAATTTCTTCAATATCAATAATAATAAATCCACCTTCATTTCCAGGTGATAGTAACCTTGATGGCTGCCATCAATCCCATGGACTTGGTTTCTCTCCCTACGCTCTAGGCTTTACTTTTGCTTTTGTTGCCTTCCTAGCTTTTAGCAATTCTATTGCCTCAGATGAAAATGTGTTTTCCCGCCTGCAGTCCCTAGAAACCACCACAAAGGACACCCTCAGTTGGTCATGGCTAGCACTTACTCTTTTTTTTTTTAATATTTATTTTATTTATTTATTCCCTTTTGTTGCCCTTGTTGTTTTATTGTTGTAGTTATTATTGTTGTTGTCGTCGTTGTTGGATAGGACAGAGAGAAATGGAGAGAGGAGGGGAAGACAGAGAGGAGGAGAGAAAGATAGACACCTGCAGACCTGCTTCACCGCCTGTGAAGTGACTCCCCTGCAGGTGGGGAGCCGGGGTTCGAACAGGGATCCTTATGCCGGTCCTTGTGCTTTGCGCCACCTGCGCTTAACCCACTGCGCCACCGCCCGACTCCCGGCTAGCACTTACTCTTGCCTCCAGTATGGCTGACTAATTCCCAGTACAACTACTATTTGTATACAATCTACTGTGCTTTATATTTACACTTCATTAGAAGGCCTTAAATCCTTACAAATAAAAGGAGAATAATTCTTTCAGATCCACTACAGAATTCAAAACTTTTCTGAGAGGTTAGTAAAAATAATGTTGGCCTTAAGATTAGAACCAATAAGGAAAAAATAGCCAGGAAAAAATAGCCAGCAGGGAAGGTGCAATGCTGAAGGAACAATCATATTATTATTGCTCCTGCCCTCCTCCTCCATCCCTCACCCCCAGGTATTTAGAGATGATGGATCTCAACTCAGAAATGGATTAAATATGCAAAGATACAAATAAAATTCATGGAGTAAACAGATGAGTCTACTTACATTTTTGTATTCTCCTGAAATGGGGGTGACATTATATGAGAACAAGAGAGAACATACTTGTTTTGGCTGATTTTAATAAGTGCACTTCGAGGACAAAATTCCTGAAATAATACCAAAAGAGTCCACTCAATTTGAATCAGAAATGCTCTTGATTCACATGTAATTTATTTTGACTCAACCTATTAATAGCTACGACTCATTATCCTATTCAGAGTGACACTTAAGATTATAGTTTAAGGGAGTCCAGAGGTAGTGCAGTGGGTTAAGCACATGTGGTGCAAAGTACAAGGACAGGTATAAGGATCCCGGTTTGAACCCCGGCTCCCCACCTGCAGGGGAATTGCTTCACAGGTGGTGAAGCGGGTCAGCAGGATGTCTATCTTTCTCTCCCCCTCTGTCTTCCCCTCCTCTCTCCATTTCTCTCTGTCCTATCCCACAACAACAATAACTACAACAATAAAACAACCAGGGCAACAAAAGGGAATAAATAAATAAATAAATATTTTTAAATAAGATTATAGTTTAAATATAAGGCTGCTTTTATTTCATAAATAAAACCATACACGAATAAAAATCATTTCTTCATATTCTGTCTGACAAGTTTATCTGTAAAAGGTGCATATGCACACCTATACACACACATCCCTTCATGTAACCACATTTTTTTTCTAACGTGTCCATCTATGGCATTTTATTTTATTTTAAGATTTTATTTATTTATGAGAAAGATAGGAAGCGAGAGAAAGAACCAGACATCACTCTGGCACATGTGCTGCTGGGGATTGAACTCAGGATCTCATGCTTCAGAGTCCAAAGCTTTATCCACTGTGCCACCTCCCGGACCACAGCCACATTCCTTTCTAACTGTAGCTCCATCTGGGACATTTCTTTACTGTACTTAAGAGTTTTTAGCCACTCTGCCTTGAACACCTCAGATTCAGTCCTATAAGTCTCCCAGAATCTCTAGCAGAACTATCTCTGTCTACCACCACCATCACCATGACCACCACCACCACCCACGCTCCCACATTATTCTTCTACCTTCCAGAACTCCCTGCCTTGTGGATAGACTCCGAGGTGCTTCCTGTCTTGGGGCAGTTGCTCAGGGATGTTGAATAGAATGCATCTCTCCACACTGCCAGGGAAATGCCCAGGGATGCCTCTTCAGCTTTCCATAGATTTGTTTTCTCCCCTTTCCCTGGTAGATATTTTCATAGCAGTGACACATGATAGAAATGTTTCCCCACCTGTTGTCCTTCTAGACTATTTCTTCATGTCATCCATATAATGGAAAGTCCATTTTCTTTATTTTAAAAAACTATTTATTTTATTTGATAGAACAGAGAGAAACTGAGGGGCTAATAAGTGAGGGAGGGAGGGAGGGAGAGAGAGACAGAGACAGAGAGAGACAGAGAGACACACCTGCAACACTGCTTCACTACTTTCACTATCTTTCCCCCTGTAGGTGGGAACCAGAAGATTGAACCTGGGTCTTTGTGACACATACACTTAACCAGGTGAGCCACCACCCAGCCCCTGAAAATCTGTTTTCTTCCAGTGGTTTTTCCTGGGTTGATGAGAAGGCTTCCTCCACCCTTTAGCCCCCTCAGCTTTCTTCTATCAGACTGGACACAGGACTTCTGGGACCACTGGCTCTGAAGGTTTCTGTTCTTTGCTCTTAATCCTATAATTCACTGACATGACACTCTCTTGGTACTTAAACTCATGCTATAGCCAAGAAATGGCATCTATTTTTACTCTGTATACTAGTTGGCAACTGAGGTTTCACATGTGAGCCACAGAGCCAGACTGCCTGGGTTCAAATACTGTTCTGCTGCTAACCTGTGTATGCCCTAACATTTCTGCTGCCATTTCTTTATCTAATGGAAGCCTAAGAAATCAATTTCTTGCCATGAATAAAAATATTTGAGTTAGTACTTGTGGTACAAAAGTAAGAGCTACATAGGGTGAAGGGTAGATAGCATATGGTTATGCAAAGAGGCTCTCATGCCTGAGGCTCCAACATCCTAGGTTCAATCCCCTGTACCACCATAAGCCAGAACTGAACAGTGTTCTGGTAAAAAAAAAAAAAAAAAAAAAGAGCTACATAAAGTTAGTCATTATTTTTTGTTTGTTTACTGCTTTTTTACTTGCCAAACTATTTCTTTGGCATATTAAGTGGTCTAGCACAACACCATTTCCATGAAAATTGTCAGTTATTCAATTAAAAAGCAACTGTGAGAACCTTCTCTTATTTAGGGGTTATGCCAGGTGAATACAATATAGTCTCAGCTTTTTTTTTTTTTAAATCTTTATTCATTGGATAGAGACAGCCAGAAGTTGAGAGGGTAGGGAGAGAGACAGGGAGAGACAGAGAGACACCTGAAGCCCTGCTTCACCACTCGCAAAGCTTACCCCCTGTAAGTGGGGGTTGGGGGCTCGAACCTGGGTCATTTTACACTCTAATTGTGTGCTTAACCACACATTAGAGCGCCACCACCCAGCCCCCCAGACTCAGCTTTTAAGGAGTTGGGACACTGGTGAGGAAGTCAATGGAATGGGAGACAGTACAAAGTGCAGAGATCATCAAGAAAATAACTGTGTGTGTCAGGGGAGTATGTGGATGGTGGTGCACTCAGTTAAACACATATGTTACCATATGCAAAACTAGGGTTTCAGGTCCTGGCCCCCCACCTGCAGGGAGCATGCTTCACAAGTGGTGAAGCAGGTCTGCAGGTGTCTCTTCCCCCCCCTTTTGTTGCCCTTGTTTTATTGTAGTTATTGCTGTTGTTGTTGACATCACTGTTGTTGGATAAGACAGAGAGAAATGTAGAGAGGAGTGGAAGACAGAGAGGGGTGCAGGTGTCTCTCTCTCCTTTTTTTAAAAAAATATATATTTAATTTATTTTCCCTTTTGTTGCCCTTGTTTTTCATTGTTGTTGTAGTTATTGTTGTTATTGATGTTGTCAATGTTAGATAGGACAGAGAGAAATGGAGAGAGGAGGGGAAGACAGAATGGGGAGAGAAAGACAGACACCTGCAGACTTCACTTGTGAAGTGACTCCCCTGCAGGTGGGGAGCCAGGGGCTCGAACTGGGATCCTTTCGCTGGTCCTTGCACTTCGCGCCATGTGCGCTTAACCCGTTGTGCTACCACCCAACTCCCTTAAATATATATATATTTTTTTGCTTTCTTTTTCCCCTTTTGTTGCCCTTGTTGTTTTTATTACTGTTATTGATGTTGTCATTGTTGGATAGGACAGAGAAAAAGAGGAGGGGAAGACAGAGAGGGGGAGAGAAAGATAGACATCTGCAGGCTTACTTCACTGCCTGTGAAGTGACTTCCCTGCAGGTGGGGAGCCGGGGGCTCGAACCAGGATCCTTATGCTGGTCCTTGTGCTTCATGCCACGTGCACTTGACCCCGCTGTGCTACCACCCAACCCTTCTCTCTCCTTTTCTATCTTACCCTCTCAATTTCTCTCTTTCCTATCAAATAAAATAGAAAGAAAAATTGGGGGGTGGGGAGGACACTAATAGCAGTGGATTCATAGTCCCAGCACTGAGCACTAATGATAACCCTGGTTGCAATTAAAAAAAAAAAAGGCCAGTCTTCCAGTGTTCCTGGGAAGATGACAGGAGTGTTATCCAGGGGCTTAGAGATACCACTTGTTCAGGAAGCTGCTTTGTTGTGAAGCCAAGCTCATGGGTAGTTTGGGGACAGGCTGGGATCACACTGAGCTCTTACTTGAGACTAAGGAGAATTAAAGATGGGGAGAGGGGGCAGGTAAGTGACAGCATCAGATTTTTAAGTGACAGCATCAGATTTGTAAGCTGCTTAACTTTTTTTCTAAGGCCTCAAGGAAATATACACAGGCAGGACTAGCAGGGAGTATAGGTAGGAACAGTGTGAAGAGAACAGATTTGCAAGAAGCTGGGGGGGATATTGCTAAAGCTAGAGAAGATACCTCAGCTATCAAATGCAGATCCAAGTCCAAAGATCATTTAGTGGGTGTTAGCAGGTCATGGTGACCTTAGTAAGGGTAGATTTTGTGCTGTGTATTGGACAAGATCCAAACCCAGAAAGTAAATGTGTAAGGGGAACAGATATGACTGGGAAATCATTCTTTCAAAAAATCTTGGGGGGGGGGGTCTGGGAGGTGGATTAATAGTAGAATGCTTACCCTGCATGCTTAGAGCCTAGTGTTCAATTCCTGACATCACATAAGATAATGAAACAGTGCTTTGGGCTCTCTGTCTCTTTCACATATAGTAAAATAGATAAGTAAAACAGGCCTTAATTTGTGTGTGTGTGTGTGTGTGTGTGTGTGTGTGTGTGTGATGTGTCAGGAAAGAGGTAAGCACTGCCAAGAAAAAAGGCAGAAGTAAAAAGCTTAGTGAGAAGCTCTCTAGGTGAAAGTCTACTTACTCTTCGGTTATTACATTTCAACACTGTATAGAATTTATCTTCAGCCACATCCTGATTTGGAAGTGCTATGACTATGGCAGGGACATAGAATTCAAGTCCATTGGGTGCTACAATTTTGGCAAACACATAATCTCCAACCTGTAGAGAGAATATATTAAACAACAAGTATTTTGGTTATAGAGCAAGGTTTATAATAATTTATAATACTTCAAGATGATTAGAACATACTAATACTAAAATTTACGTGCATATTTTTCTCAGCTAAGAAAGAATTGATAGTTCCTAAATTTCTTGGGATCACTGGGCTACACTTGGCATTTTGTGATCAGTCAGGGTATATCCCATCATAACAAGACTTCATTGCTGACAAGTATCTTGTGGTCACCAATAAGGTGGTGAAAGCCATGTCCTACAAAGATTGACTGAAAGAAGTTGGAGTGTTTTGCATGCAGGCCAAAGAGAGATATAAATGGTGTGCTCACATGTCTGGAAGGGTCATCACAGACAGAGGAGGACATTTGTTGAGATTGCTCCAGAGAATACACCTGGAATCCATAGGTAAACACTACAACGTATCATGTCCAACAGAAAATAAATCTGTGAAAGGGCATTTGGAGGCTGCTGTGCACTTGTCAGACCAGCGAGCCACAGTTGGGAAAAAGTGCATTGATGTGTACTCTGAGTTTGGCAAGAGAGGTAGGACGACAGTCAAAGTGAAATCCTGTGTTTTTTCTTTCTTTTTTTTAAATTTTTAATCTACTGAAACAGCGGCAGTGAAGCTTTGGGGGAACTCTTTCTTCTCTCTAGCCATGGTGCATGGATGAGAACTAGATAAATTGATGTGCCAGAGCTAGCATAGCTTTTGTGAATTTTAAGTAAATGAGCATGCACTAGCCCAGAGCACCTGCGGAATGTACATTCATGGGTCCTACACTAGACATCAGCATTTTTTAAAATTTATTTATTTATTTTCCCTTTTGTTGCCCTTGTTTTAATTATTGTGTTATTGATGTTGTCATTGTTGGATAGGACAGAGAGAAATGAAGAGAGGAGGGGAAGACAGAGAGGGGGAGAGAAAGATAGACACCTGCAGACCTGCTTCACCGCCTGTGGAGCAACGCCCCTGCAGGTGGGGAGCCAGGGCTCGAACCGGGATCCTTATGCACCACATGCACTTAACCCACTGCACTACCGCCCAACTCCCAAGACATCAACATTTCACATCAATGTTTTGCAACAACTGACTATAATGTCAAGAGAAGCACTACTGCTTGCCTTAGTTATAAAATTCTTTTTCATATATTCTCTTGTATTAGTTAAAATTTCTTATCACTCTTTTTTTATTTACTTATTTTTTGTCACTAGAGCTTCACCACTTCAGGCCAACTTTTTCATGCAAAAAGGGACAGAGATAGAGAAAGGGAAAGCATGACTACACTAAGGCTTCCCCCCAAGTATGGTGGGAGCCTGGTTTAAACCTAGTCATGCACAGCACAAAGAATATACTCTCCCAGGTAAGCTCTTTCACTGGCCCTTGCAGTTAAATTCTCAAGAGCACTTGAAAAATTTCCTTTATGTTCCCAGGAGCTACAACTCATCTTCCTGAGCATCTGTCATCTCATAAGGTGCAATGCAAGCAAGTCTTGAGGTATTAGCAAATCATCGTCAGAAGCAAAGAAATAGCAACAGGGGCCACGACTCTTCACCTCCAGGTGCAAGTCCTCTAGAGGAAATCAGTCAGGTTCTTAGCAAAAGCCTATTCTATGTTATTCAGAGCCTATTCTATGTTATTCAGAGCCTATTCTATGTTATTCTTAGTAAAAGCCTATTCTATGTTATTCAGAGGGTTGAAAATGGTAAGAAGGGTTCCTGGAGTAGATCACTGGAACAGTTACCTGGAGCAGTGGGCAGGGCATGGCACCTCCCACAGGTGTGATGAAAGAGATGGGCACAGTCTTGATGTCTCCATACTTGAAATTCACCAGTGCATGGGTGTGGCTCACACACTTCTTCACAACTCCTAGGAGGAATCAAATTCAAAGGAAGGACTGGATTTTTAGTGGTATGTTATTTGTAACGATGTACCCTTAAAGTATAAATAATGCAATGTTATTTCAGTAAAAATTAAGATGTTTCTAACATAAGGAGAAAAAAAGGGCAGATAAGACCTCTTTCCTCAGGCTCACCCTGTCCTGTTGGCTGTGCTACATATAACTCTTGTTTAATGCATTGTGCCCCTTGGATTTTCCCACCATATAGTGCTGCATACTGTATGATGCATATTTTTGACCAGCTGAAAGTGGTGAAGTGCCATGCCTGGCCTGGAACACCTACCAAGTTGAGAAATTGAGAGAGAGAAAGGGCAGGCCAGAGCAGTAAGCAGAAGTGCCTCTCTACTGTCTCTCTTCTGGTGCAGGCTTGGGAATCTCAGTCATCTTCCTAGCCACAAGCTGGGCTCCCCAGCCCAGGTAAAGGGCTCTTTTGTACCAGGCTGAGGAAAAGTAAATGTGTTTCTGTTGATATCTTTCAGCAAATTCTGCCCACACTTGGCAGTCAGAGGAGTTGAGAAATTGTCTAAGTGGATAATATAGTTCAGTTCATTTAGTAAAAATGCAGTGGTTCTCAATCTTTGCTCCAAATAGAAATTTCTTCTTTTTTAAGCCTATAACCATAAGTCTTCTACTTTTCTCTGGGTCCCTAGCTAGAAATTGATCTAATCCAGTCATCTGAAATGCAATCTTTTATAGAATTTCCAATCAACTTCCACAGTAGCCTCAGATCCACCTCCAGAGAACTAATGCAGAAAAACAAGTGGGGGTGGCCTCCTACAACCAAATCCCAGCAAATCTGAGCCCAAGAAAATTGAAGATTCACTGGCCTTGCTCTTACAAAGAGTTACATCCCTGAGCCTATGAGCTCATCTTCATTGCTTGGCTCCACACTTACTTTCAGCCAGCCAACTCCATAACACATTTACCAAATTCAGAAAAAATGTTCTAGCTGTCATGTCTACACATATTCCTGCTGGAAACCAAAACTTGTGCTGAAGATTTTATTCTTTTCACTTAAAGTATTGGATTAGTAAAGTGGTTTTTTTTTTTTTTTTCATTTAATTGCCGATTGGTAGATACTGCCTACAGAAGACAAATTATATCCCTGCTGTCTTTATACTATAGGGTCTTACTTGGGTTTCTTAAAATGTATTTCCCTACTGACCCTCCCTGTGAGTTCAATTGCTCTTATGTTGATACCTCAAAAACTATCTCTAGATAGTTTCTACTCTAGATTCTAGATCCATTTCTCCAGTTGCTTCCAGTTGACAAAGTTATTAAGAGATGAAGCTGATGATATGGGTCTAGAATATGGACAGGAAAAAAATCTGGAGAGGGAGATTTTGTGCCACACAAATAGGGCACCTTAATTCATGATGTCGTAGATCTCTCTGTCCACACCAACATCTCCTGTAGGTACTACCACCTGCCCTGTGGTTCAAGTCAGGGACCCAACATCCTAAATCATTCGATATTTGCTTTTCACACAAATCTTTAAAAAACTTCAAGTGTGACTCCCTGCTTTAGATACGGCTCCCTAAATAGTCCAAACATATTCTTAATATGACATTTTTAAACCTCACATTCCCTTTTATTGAGTTTCAAATTCAAAACATCAAAAATGTCATGATTGAAAGCAAAAAAAAGCAAAGAAACAGTCTTCAGTACTTTGTTTTTATTATTTATTTATTTATTTATTTATAAAAAGGAGACATTAACAAAACCATAGAATAAGAGGGGTCCAACTCTACACAATTCCCACTGCCAGCTCTCCGTATCCTATCCCCTCCCCTGATAGTTTTGTTTTTAAGCCAAATAAATCTCTCTAGAGCTACTGGTTATGGCTTCTAGCCCCACTTATTCTGTGGTGAGTTACTCTCTATGGTGGTTAATTATTTCCCAGGAAGTTGAACCCTGAGAGGAGTGACTTACTAATGACATATCTAGCAGTCTGATTCCAAGTGTGGTCTCCTGTTCAAACACCTTGCTTGCTTTGTAAATTGGTCTCTCATCCTGTCTTAACTCAGGGTCCACTGCTCTATATCATCTGTAGTTCCAGAATGTACTATTCATCCAAAATTTTGCTCAGCCTGTTTTTGGCTTGAAATACCCTTTCTCCCCTTCTTCATTTTACCCAGTGATAATCTATGTTTCGTAATTTAGCTAAAATATAGTTCCCTCAAAGAAATTGGAATTTTCCACCAATATCCAAGTAAAGGCACTGATTCCTCTTTTCTGCTTATCTGTGTACAAGTATCTCCTAAAATTTAATAGTTATTTCTCCTTTTGCCCCCTTTTATTGGAGGGATTAATGGTTTACAGTCAACTGCAAAATAAGGTAGTTTGTACATGGGTAGCATTTCTCAGTTTTCCACATAACACTAATCCCCCTTTAGGTCCTCCTCTGCCATCATGTTCCAGGACCTGAACCCTCTCCACCACCCACCCCAGAGTTTTTTTACTTTGGTGCAAGACACTAACTCCAGCCCAAGCTCTACTTTGTGTTTTCCCTTCTGATCTTGTTTCAACTTCTGTCTATGAGTAAGATCATCCCATATTTATCCTTGTCTTCCTGGCTTTCCTTTAAGCTTCATCCAAGAGGGGGGTGAAGAAGGTGAAATCATCATTTTTAATAGCTGAATAGTATTCCATTGCGTATATATACCACAACTTACTCAACCACTTATCTATTGTTGGATACCTGGACTGCTTTCAGGTTCTGGCTATTAAAAATTGTGCTGCTATGAACATAGGTGTACACAGATCTTTTTTGGATGAGTGTGTTTGGTTCCTCAGGATAAATCCCCAGGAAAAAGAGTTGCAGAGTCATAGGGAAGGTCCATTTCTAGCTTTCTGAGAGTTCTCCAGACTGCTCTCTACAGGGATTAGATCAATTTACATTCCCACCAGCAGTACAGGCCCTTTTTTATTGCCACCAGGGAGAACTATGAATCCACCACTACTGATAGCTATCACCCCCTCCCACCCTTTTCTACTATTTTACTGGATAGGACTGAGAGAAATTGAGAGAGGAGGGAGAGATAGAGAGGGAGAGAGAAAGATAGACACCTACAGACTTGCTTCACCACTTGTAAAGCATCTCCCCTGCAGGTGTGGTCTGGGGGTTTGAACTCAGACCCTTGTGCACCGTAATGTGTATGTTCAATCAGGTGTACCACCACCCAGCCACCTTAATATGACCTTTCCTGAATAGCCTTCTCTCTAGAGAGATTTAATATTTTGCACCCTTCTTTTGCACTCTAAGTTCCAGTCATAATCTACTTTCTCTTTTTTAAAAAATATTTACTTTGTATAGAGACAGATAAGTTGAGAGAGAAAGAGGAGACAGAGAAAGGGAGAGAGGAGAGGAGAGGGCAGAGCAGAGGAGAAGGAGTTCTTCAGCACTGTTTCACTACTTGTGAAGCTTCTCCCCTACAGGTGAAGACCAGGGGCCTGAACTATGGTCCTTGTGCATTGTGATATGTGCACTGTACCAGATATGCCACTACCCAGCCCCTCTACTTTATTTCTCCAGACATTGAATGTTTCTCTTCACTTCTGGATTTTCACATATATTTTCACTATCCACAAAGCTCTAATAGAAATCTGATTGAGTCCTTAAGGACTGAAAGCCTTAATCTCTTAGGTCAAACTACACTGGCCTCATAGCCCAATATGCCCTGTGTGATCCAGACTCAAGACACTGTGTAGGGCTGTTCCATCTGTCTAGAAGTTCTCCTCTAAGTCCTTGCTGATATGACACCTTTCCTAGAAGTTCTTCATTGACAACCATATTCATAATTATAAACTTCACCTTGACACATTGTTTTTTCTTTTTGTGGAGCTGGGACCATGCACATGTGTGTTTTCATTGCTCCAAGCTGGTTTTCACTACAGCACCAAAGCTTCCCCTAGCACACCTCCCATATGGTATTAGGGCTCAAACCCAGGCTGGGTACAAGACAAGACATTTGCCCAACCCAGTGAACTATATATCTAGCTCTGATCTTATCTTGACAGTTTGGGCCTTCTTTGAGGCATTTGCTTTTTTTTTTTTTTCTTCATGAGGTTTGCTTTTTATTTATACACACACAGAGACACACTTGGTTTGGTGCATAATATTCTACCACTCCTGATGGTCTATCTCTCCTCCCTCCTTCTGTGAGATAGAGACAGAGAGAAACAGAGAGGGAAGGAGGAGAGAGGGGGTTGGGGGAAGGGAGGGAAGGAGGCAGGGAAGGAGAAAGAGAGAGAGAGAGAGAGAGAGGGAGGGAGAGAGAGATTTGTAGCACTGCTTCACTTATGAAACTTTCCCTGTAGGTAGGAGCTAGAGGCTTGAACCTAAGTCCTTGCACATGGTCACATGTGTGCTCTACCAGATATGCCACCGTTTGGCCCCTATATATTTTATTTTGCTGCTTGTCTGTTTCTCTAAGATGTAAGTTCTAGGAATACAATAATTTTTATCTATTTTCTCACTATACTAGAACACTCTAGAAATATTAGTTACATAGAAATAACAGATTGCAGTAATTTTCTTTTACCAAACAAAAGAGAAACTAAAAAATATTTTTCTTATCCTGCCACATTTGAGAGTTTCTAGTTTTTACTTTAAAAGTGAAAAACCTTAATAGAGTTCATGAAGTGTCAGTGTTCTAAGGAAAGCAGTTCCAGAACCTTTGATTTCCAACACTATATTATTCAACAAAGGAACCTCAGAAAATAAAATAATCTACCTGGAAAATAAAAGCCATTTTCATCACATCTTGCAATAACTTGCTGGCCTTTGAGGGGATCCAACTTTTTTGATTTAGTTCTCTTCGTTGCTTTTCCTTCAGATTTCTGTTGCTAAAAAAAAAAAGAAAAAAAGATAAAGTATTAATAACCCATAGAAAACTAAAAGCAGACAGTGAAAAACCACAGGTGTAGTGGCTTGGGATTCTCTGCTGAGAATTACCATTGAAGAACAATAGAACATACATACATACATACATACATACATACATATATACATACACACTATATATGTATTCTGGAGTACTTTCTGTTCTATTTTGGGAATACAATTTTACAACTGAACTAGTGGGAACAACTTACTGTAAAACAGAATTTTATGTCTAATCTAATCAAGTTTTTTTTAAAACTAAAAAAAAAGTCAAAAGATAACTAAAAGATAACTACACTTTTAATAGCATCAAAAGAATAGATTAGGAATAAATTTATCAAAATAGGTGAAAAACCATACACTGATGCACTGGGAGGTGGCTCACCTAGTTGAACAAGCACACGTGTACTCAGGTGCCTGGGTTTGAACTCAGGCACTCCATGGATGTACTAGCAGTGAAGATTCATGAATGGTAGAACTGTACTGTAGTGTTTTTCCTCTCGATCTAGCTCTTTTTAAATTTATTTGATACAGAGAAATTGAGAGGGGAGGGAGATAGTGAAGGGGAGAGACAGAGACACCTGCAGCCCTGCTTCACCACTCGTGAAGCTTTCCCCCTGCAGGCGGGGACCAGGGGCTTAAACCTGGGACCTTGCACACTGTAATGTGTACGCTTAACCAGGTGTGCCACCACCTGCCCCCCGTAACTCTTTAGCTCTATATATCTCTATCTTTCACCTTCTGTCAGAAAAAGAAAGAAAGAAAGAAGAAAAGAAGGACAGGAAGAAAGGAAGGAAGAAATGGCCTCTGAGCCTCACTGATGACCTTGTACAAAATATGTGTGTGTGTGTGTGTGTGTGTGTGTGTGTGTGTGTGATAATACACTGCTGAGAGAAATTAAATCTCTAACAAGTGGAATGACATATTTATGAATAGGAAGACTTGGTGTTAAGACTTGTAGCTAATTTCCCCAGACTGATCTGTACATTCAATAGAACTTACAGAAAAATCTTGTTTTTTTTCTTTCTTATTTTTGTCTTTTTTTCTTATTGTTGCAAGGAACTCACCACCCTGGGCTTTTCTTTTTCTTTTTCCAGACAGAAATAGAGGGATGGGGGGAGGAAAAGATACCAAGGCACATATGTTCCAGTGTGGTGGGGGCCAGGTTTGAACCTGGGTAGTGCATGTGTTAACACAGGTGTTCTATCCAGGTGAGCTATCCTCTTAAGTCCTAGTTTTCTGATTTTTTATTCTTTGCAAAAACTGACAGGTTGATCCTAAAACACGATCATAAATGTAAGGAATGTAGAGAGTAAAGCAATTTGGAGGGCTTGAACTTCTTGATTTCAAACTTCAGTGATTGCAAAATTTGTACTGACCTAAGAATACTCATGATCAATGGAAAAGTGAGAGAATAATCTTAACATTTCTCTTCAGTTGATTTTTTGACACTTTGGAACAAATTTTGGCAGTTCATTTAAAATTTAAACATAGACTTAGCATATATCTGACAATACCTTTATGAGGTATTAACAGAAATGTAATTTTTAAAAGCTTATTTATTTTCCTTTTGTTGCCCTTGTTGTTGTAGTTATTATTGTTGTTGTTACTGAGAAATGTAATTTATTGCTATAGTACATAAAGGTTTTTACATGAGTGCTCACAGTAGCATTATTCAAAAATGAAAAGCTGGAAATCATCCAAACCAATGCATTGCCACCGAAGTTAATTATATATGAAATCTATAGAAAAGGCAAATTTATAGAGACAAACCAATAAGTGGTTACCTGGGACTGGTGTGTAAATTGATTACAAATGGTCCTAAGAGAACCTTTTGGCATGCAGAATGACCTTGGGTTCTGTACTCTCAGAGCGATAAAGAATAGGAAAGCTACCAGGGGAGGGGTTGGGATAGGGAGATCTGGTGGTGGGAATTGTGTGGAATTGTACCCCTCTTATCCTATGGTTTTGTCAATGTTTACTTTTTATAAATAAGAAAAAGAGAGAGAGAGAAAAAAAGAGAACCTTTTAGAGGAAGGTGGAAATATTCTGAAATAGGATGTTAGTAGTTTATAGCTCTCAGTTTTAATAAAATCATTGAATTGAAATAGGTTAACTTTATGGTGTGAAAAACTATACCTTTATAAATGCCTTTTAAAATATTTATTTATTTATTTATTTATTTTTGATGGGTGAGAGATACAGAGAGAAGATAGAGACAGAGAGGGACCGGAGCCTCAGGATGAGAAGCTTTTTGCATAACCATTATGATGTCTTCCCAGCTCTATAAATGTCTCCCCAGCTCTTTTTCTAAAGGTAAAAGTAGCCATTTATATCTGGTATATTGTATGGACTTTCTCAAGATATTTTACATACTATATACTATGTGAGTGAATACAGAAGTTGCTGAATCTATTCCTTTCAAAAAAAATTTATTGGGCAATTAATGTTTTACAGCTGACAATAAATACAGCAGTTTTCACATGCATAATGAATCTACTCTTCTTTTAATTTCTTTATTGGGGAATTAATGTTTTACATTCAATGGTAAATACAATAGTTTGTACATGCATAACATTTCCTAGTTTTCCATATAACAATACAACCCCCACTAGGTCCTCTGTCATACTTTTTGGACATGAATCTACTCTTAAAAGATCAACCAAACCATTTTACCTCAAATTGCTTCACCGAAGAAGCCAGGTTTCTATAATAGCTTCTCCACTGGACTTAGGCTTTGGCAAAGGGGATACTTTTCAACCATTTAAAAAAAATATTTTCAGTTGGTACTTTCTGTGTGTTAAAAATAAAATAAAGGTCGAAGCTCCAGGTATTGTTAGAGCTAACTGTCAACACCCAAATCCAGCATAGAAGCAATTACAGAAGCCAGAACTCCTACCTTCTGCACCCCCAAAACAACTTTGATCCATACTCTCAGTGGTAGAGAAATGATAGGAGGAAGAGGATAAGAGCTGAACTTCAGCTCCATCAGGTCCCAGAGAGAGAGAAGATGAAAAGGGGAGAGATATTTGGATGAATAGGGTCATATGTGACTTGGAGGGGAAGAAAGGACTGGATTTGGAAGAAAAAGGGGGCAATTATGTACAAATGTAGACAGATAGCTGTAGTGATCATGGTTAACCCATGTCTGCAACCTTGGGAGAACTATGGTGGACTGCAATGGAAGGATCAGGGATTCTGAACTCTGGTGGTGGGAATGGTGTGGAATTGTACCCCTGTTGACATGTAATTATGTCAATTAATATTGAATCACTAATAAAAAATACATTTTAAAAAGTATCCCATTCAAGTCACTCACACACCTTTGAGTTTACCTGAAAGATCCATGGCAGATACTAAAAGGCTTTGTATACAAAACTTATATTTACTCAGCTTTTGTTTCCAACTGTCATTATTCTTGACAGTGATTAATTTCTGGTTGTTTCTATAACATATAGCTTTATGACAAGAAGCATTCACTTCTGTGTAGAAGTGACTCCACTTTTAAGCATGATTGTAGGCCTGTGAATAGAGATAGCCCTATTCCTAAATCAATATATATAGTAATCACTACCAAAATAGATATGTATTCATGAAGCTACAAACACAAGAATACCTTTTGGTGGAACAAAGAAGTACATGACATATTTCTGGGATTTTAGCATTAATATTACTTCATAAGCCTATTTTTAGTTAGGAATTAAACAAAGGCATTCTACCTAAATGTCTATTGATAGATGACTGGATAAAGATGTTGTGGGAGATATACTGAGTGAAACACTATTCTGCCATTAAAAAGGTGACAGTACATCTTTTGCGACAAAAGGAATAGAATTGGAAGTGAGAATGCTAAGTAAAATAAGAAGTGAAAAATAACTACTGAAGATTTTACACATATGCAGGATATAGGTAACTGAAGTAAATAAACTTGCAATAAACAAAATAACAATCACACTGATCTTAGATTGTGAAAATATATGGTAGTTGTGGGGGGAACAGGCAGGGAAAGTGGAGCAAAAGGATCTCTGGTATGTGGTACTGGAAGTTTGGTGACAGATGTGATGAGTAGTATACGCAGATATGCCTGTGTGAAACTATACTCCAAGAACTTTATAATATTGTAAACCAATATTAAGTAAGTGTGAGAGATATAGAGAAATCAACTAAGGTATTCCTTCAGTGGGGTAGAAGATGCCCACTAAAATGGAGGGGGTGGGTCAGAACATTCTCTTGGGTCAAAGAAGAGTCCACCACTCCATTATGGAGATTCTCTGTAAGTTACCCATAATACATTCCTATATTAATCTCAGGGATATGCCTGCTTCTTCCTTTGGACATAAAATTACTTTATTTTGGGGAATTTATTTGTTCCCATTATTTGACAAATGTATATTCAAGTGAGACATTTCTACCACTGTACAATAAATTAGGTTACACCACAGAGAAAGCAGAGTAACTATGGCAAAACATGTCTATATGGTCAAGTTTAAAAACAACAGTTCATCCCACAGAAAAAGGATCACTGGCTTTTCATGGCAAAAAAACATGTAAGTAAGGCAGCTAGACATGCCATGTCTTTAGACACAATGTTGATAGTATCTTTCCAGAAAGATGATCTGTGTGTGTGTGTGTGTGTGTGTGTGTGTGTGTTTTAAATCTTGCCAAAGGCTTGAAGATTTATGTGCAGATTATAGGAAAGAACATTCCCACTCTTGTTCCTTTCTTGGCACACCCCATAATATACAGAAACCAAGTACATCACTAGGATTTTAAAAGAAATCCATTAATAATGACCATCAAAGGGGTAAAGAGTGAGAATAAGAAAGGCTAGTTTTAAATACAGAAACTGACGGGAGTCAGGAGGTAGTGCAGCAGGTTAAGCGCATGTGGTGCGAGGCACAAGGACTGGTGTGAGGATCCTGGTTCGAGCCCCCTGCTCTCCACCTGTAGGGGAGTCGCTTCACAGGTGATGAAGCAGGTCTGCAGGTGTCTTTCTCTTCCCATCTCTGTCTTCCCCTCCCCTCTCCATTCCTGTCTGTCCTATATGACAACATCAACAACAACTATAACCACAACAATAAAACAAGGGCAACGAAAGGGAATAAATAAATAAATAAATAAACAAATAAAAAGAAACTGACATTTTCAAGGCTTTATCTCTGGATGCGTAACAATACCTGCACACTTTCCCCATATTTGGGAGCTTCTCTCTGCCCTTATCCAGCTTACTAGTCCTATCCTCAACTCTGACACCATCTTCTCAGACAATACTCCTAGCCCACCTGCATGTTACTATCAGGCTCAGGCAAAAATTAGTAAAGTCACGGGCCCCTTGGAATATACCTAATAGATTCCCAGCTCCTTCCAATATGAAGATCCCAAATTTCTTTTTTTTTTATTTAAAACTTTATTTTTATTTTTGTATGTCTTTTTATATTTATTTATTTTCCCTTTTGTTGCCCTTGTTTTATTGTTGTTGTTATTGATGTCATCATTGTTAGGACAGAGAGAAATGGAGAGAGGAAAGGAAGAATGAGAGGGGGAGAGAAATATAGACACCTGAAGACCTGCTTCACTGCTTGTGAAGTGACTCCCCTGCAGGTGGGGAGCCGGGGGCTCAAACCGAGATTCTTACTCTGGTCCTTGAGCTTTGCACCACATGCACTTAACCCACTGCACTATCGCAAGAAGACCCTAAATTTCATCTGCTATACTTTTTTTTTTTTTTTTGCCTCCAGGGATATCACTGGGGTTGGTGCCTGCACTATGAATCCACTGCTCCTGGAGGCCATTTTCCTCATTTTGTTGATCTTGCTTTTATTTTTATTGTTGTTATTGCTGCTGTTGTTGAATAGGGCAGACAGAAATCGAGAGATGGGGGTAAGACAGAGAGGGGGAGAGAAAGATAGATAATACCTGCAGACCTTCTTTACTACTTGTGAAGTGACCCCACTGCACATGGGGAGACTGGGACTTGAACCTGGATCCTTATTCCGGTCTTTGAGTTTTATGCCACGTGCACTTAACCTGCTGTGCTACTGCCTGGCCCTCCATCTGCTATACTTTTACCTTTAGGCTCCTGATTATTAAACACATTGTTCTGCTTTATATCTTAATGCTTTTTAGCTACCAAGTTTCAGATGCCAACCTGACTTCCCTGGGCAGATGACCTCACCAATGTACCCTGGAATCCTACAGTAGAGCCCTGCCTCACTATGGAACGATAGAAACAGGCTGGGGGTGTGGATTAACCTGTCAATGTCCATGTACAGTGGAGAATCGATTAAAGAAGCCAGACTTTCCACCTTCTGCAACCTATAAAGATCTTTGGGGAGTTGGACACAGCGGGTTAGGCTCTGGTGGTGCAAAGCCAGAGTAAGAATCCTGGTTCGAGCCCCTGGCTCCCCACCTGCAGGGGAGTCACTTCACAAGCAGTGAAGCAGGTCTGCAGGTGTCTATCTTTCTCTCCCCCTCTCCTCTCCATTTCTCTCTTTTCTATCCAACAACGACAATATCAATAATAACGTCAACAACAACAGTAAAACAAGGGCAATAAAAGGGAATAAATAAACATAAAAAAAAAATCTTTGGTCCATACTCCCAGGGGAATAAAGAATAGGGAACTTCCAATGAAAGAGAGGGGATATGGAACTCTGGTGGTGGGGATTGTATGGAATTATACCCCTCTTGTGCCACAGTCTTGTCAATCATTATTAAATCACTAATAAAATTTAAAAAAAAATACCTGCACACTAGCTGCAGTGAGGAAGTTGACAGGTAATGAAGTTAGCAGTAAAGATGCTATCCATTAGGAAATTTGATTTTTGCATTGCCTCCAAAATTCTGAGATTCCTAATCACTTCTTTGCCAGATTCAACTGGCAGGTAATATAGACCCAATCTAGAAATAAGGCCACCTTTCTTTGATTTCAGTTCTTAGTTTTAAAGTCATGCTCTAAGGTTTGCACTGGTATTTGCATTAGAGGGGAAAGTGAAAATGCTGAATGTTTAACATCTAGAAAATTTACATTTTACATACAACATGCTTCCACATCAGGTACAGAATGTATTTATACTATCTAACTAGAATTAGTCATTGACTCAAAAGTCTAAAACAAAAAAACTAAAACCATGACTATCTTGTCTGCCCCAAAACATTAAACTCTGCCACATGCAATCTCCAAACTGCACTAGAAGCAGCTCCAACAGTTCTTCTGTCTGTTTGGACCTTAAAGCCATATGACTGAAGTAATGAAGGTATTTTATATGCAGTATTGGGTAGGCTTTGACTTTTCTTCTCTCCAGGATATCTAATGATACAAAGAGAACATTTGCAAACTGTCCTAGGGAATAATTAAACTCCCTTTAAAGCCTAGGTGAGGAGCTCAGGACCACTCTGGGGCATATTCTGACCTTTAAGATATCTTCTTTCATTTAGAGATAGAATTACCCTGATCCAGGGTCTGCATCCCCTTAAAAATAATAATAATCAACCCACATCTGTGATCTTGGGAGAACTACTACTGTTTCCAATGGAGGGAATGAATCACAGAACTCTGGTGGTGAGAACAGTGTGGAATTATACTCCTAGTATCTTATCATTTTGTAAATCAATACAAAATCACTAGAGAGAAAGTGAAGGTAGGGCCATAGAGAAAATAGGTAAAAAAAAAAAAAAAAAAGATATATCAATAAATAGAAAATATAAAAACAGACAGTGATAGATATAAAGTCATCCTTATAGATTTAAGTCAACCCATACCTGTGACCTTGGGAAAACTCCTGCAGTTTCTCATAAGAGAGGATGAGGACATAGAACTCTGGTGGTGGGAACGATGTGGAATCATACTTCTATTACTACATAATTTTATAAATCACTAATAAAATAATAATAATAGCTATTATTACTATTTTTATTATTTAAAGGACTCTGGAAAGAGTGTGTGTGGGGGGGAGACCTTATAGGAAAACAAGAATCCAGAGTTAGACGTTTCTGCCTCTTCCCGTGGGCCATGAAATTATTGACCCAGGGCAAAAAGAGTTGGAAGATTTAGGTAAGCTTTCCTTCCAAGTATATTTGCATTTGAAGGAAAGCAAACTGTTATGCTAAAGTAGTGAAGTTTAGTAAACTTTCCTGCTTCCGCCCCACTGTTAGAGGAGAAACAGAGTCAGATTACAAGGCCTGTCAGGAGCACAGTGGGTCAGGGCTGGGGTTTACAGGGACAAGGAGGATAATACATTGAGTACAAGGCCTAATTGTCTTGACCTTTAAGGAGTCTTGGGTAGGTAACCTTGATAATTTCTGGAACCATCCGTTCCACCCCGGTTCCATGGCTGCCAGTTCTTAGCAACATCGCCCCGCCAGATATTCGTCGGGATGCGGCATCATCTAAGTTCATTTCCCACGTCTACGCTCGACCGGACCTGCCAATATACGCGGATATCTTCGCCCACCCTGTTCAACGCTTGACGTCTCGTCACCCAATCTGGTCCCCTATGCCTACACTGAACTTCTCTGTTCCAGTCTCTTGGAAACAGAGCTGGCAGTCAGCTGAGGTAAAGAACAAACACCTCATCACAGACCCCTGCAAGCGTCAACCCGGCTTTGACCCAGCACGTTATGATTGGGCCCTCCTCAATCGCTATCGAACAGGCCATGGCCAGTGCGCCGCTATGTTCCATCGCTGGGGAGCCAGAGACGACCCGAACTGCCCCTGCGGCTACAGACAGACTATGACCCACATAGTCAACGACTGCCACCTCTCCAGATTCAAAGGAGGTCTCGAAACTTTACATCAGGCTCAACCTGACGCTGTTGACTGGCTACGGAAGAAGGGCAAACGCTAGAAGAAGAAACCTTGCTTTGATATTCAAAGTTGCCTGGGGGTGTGCTTTTATGGAATCGTTTTCCCCACCTCCTCAGGGAGTAGTATAACTAGAAAACACTGAGAAACACATCACCTCCCTTTCCAGGAGCTGCCTGGGGAGCAGATCATTTGAGTGGATGGCCTTATTCTCAGCCCACCTTGTGACTGGTTCCTTGTGCAGTGAGTGGCCCCTTAGGATGTGGGGGAAATACATAGAGATGAAAGCTAGATTGCAAAAGTCCTCCCCTCACCTGTACCACTACAACACTGGACTGTGCAGAAAAGTTAGCTCCCTCAGAAGTTGAATCTCCAACTATCAGTAGATAGCCGCTCAAAGGGTTTTTATAAAGGACAAAACTTTGTGCTTTCTTTTGATGATAGCAGTAAAGGAACCTGATTGATATACATTTGATGCCTAATAAAATCATTTCTCTAGCTTGAAGAGCAAACCTGTAACACATTCACAGGAAGTACCCCTCATTGCCCTTTGAGAGAAAAATCAAGGAGAGAAAAATGACATATTTAAAATATTTGATCTGAAAATTACAGCAGCTTTGAGATCTGTAATTTGGATATTACTGATCCTATCCATATGCTGCTGCTCCAGAGATGAAGAAAAGTCACACATTATTATTATTTATTTTATTATTATTTGTATTAAAATTTTTATTAGCATTATTTCCTTATTGGAAGGAGACAGCAAGAAATCGAGAGGGAAGGGGTGATAAAGAGGGAAACAGAGAGACACCTGCTCCACCACTCTCAAAGCTTTCCCCCTGCAGGTGGTGACAGGGGACTTGAACCCATATCCTTGCGCATTGTGCCATGTGCGTTCAACCAGGTCCCCTGGTCGGTCTCCCATTTTGTGCTGACGTTTTGCCTGAGACCCCTTTGGCATCAGTATTCTATTTAATTCTTGAGTAAATCTCCCCTCAGCTGCACCTGATGTTTTGTCTGAGACCCCCTAGTATCACATGGGGCATCCAGGTGAGAAAGTTCAGTGTATTTAAAACATTGTACGCAAGAAAACTGAAAAATATAGATTCCAATATTTCAAATATACCAGGATATATACCCTTCTCTCTCTCTCCATATGTATAAATATATATTCCACAACGAGCATCAATCTAAAAATTCAGTAATGTCACAGAGTTTAAGATAATGCCAAATTAAAAGAAGAATATAAAATAACTGTGGATACTGACTACATCTAAGTAAAAAAGTTGTTCAAGAAGAAAAAACAAAACTGAAAATAAATTAACCAGTGACAAAGATAAGATAGTCTGACAAAAATTACTTTTCTCCCTGGGGAAGAAGGGTAAAATTTCAGCTCCAATGTAGGAGGATGGGGGTAGGAGCACAGATCTTTAGTGGTAGGGATGGTGTTTCTATACTCCTATTAACTTATAGCCTTATAAATCACTATTTATTCATTATGACAGGGGGAAATATATTGTCTCGAGTTCTTTAAATGCATAGATTTCAGTTCTGAGAATATATTCCTCCTTTAGTCTAAGCACTCAATGTTTCAAATTTGTAAACTGAATTCGGACACTGGGCTTAAATTGTTAAAGTATTTTTAATAATAACTTTTTCTGAAATATTAAATCACCTATAATCTCAGGTCAAGTAGGTCAGAAGCAACTGGTGCTGTCAGTATCTAAGATAAGTTATTTGTAAATAGCATTAAATAACATAAATCATGGTGAGATCTTATATGGTACAATAATTCCTAACCATGGGATTTTCAAAGTAAACCAAGCTCCCAATTAACTATTGCCTTCTTAAACTCTTAAAAAGCAAGGAACCTTCCTCATTCTCTTTAAAATCTATACTCCTGGGAGTCAGGCGGTAGCACAGTGGGTTAAATGCAGGTGGCACAAAGCGCAAGGACCAGCGTAAAGATCCTGGTTCAAGCCCTTGGGTCTCCACCTGCAAGGGAGTTACTTAACAGGCGGTGAAGCAGGTCTGCAGGTGTCTATCTTTCTCTCCACCTGTCTGTCTTCCCCCTCCTCTCTCCATTTCTCTCTGTCCTATCCAACAATGAAAACATCAATAACTATAACAATAAAAAAAAGGGCAACAAAAGGGAGTAAATAAATAAATAAATATAAAAAAAATTTATACTCCCAGGGGGTTAAAGAATAGGAAAGCTATCAGGGGAGGGGGTGGCATACAGAGTTCTGGTGGTGGGAACTGTGTGGAGTTGTAACCCTCTCATTCTATGGTTTTGTCAATGTTTCCTTGTTGTTTTCGATGGGTTATGTTGTTTTCACCGGGCTGGCTTCACGGGTGGGTAACAGACGACCAGGGACTCATGGTTGAGCTGTAGGCAGTATCTCTTTATTCATGCAGGACGCAGCTAAGCTAAACTCAAGTTAAAGTAAAACTCACAATGCTGTCTTTATATATACTTGCCAAGTAGGGTGGAAACAGGATGTGACATAGAGAGGGTGGAGAGAAAAATGACTGGTGAAAATCAGAGTGTGACAAGGAGGGGGTGGAGCAGGCGAGAATCCTATCACTGAAGCACCAATGCCCTGGAGGGAGGGTGGTACTTGTTAACAGTGGTTATGTAAATAGAATAGTGTTAAGCAGGGGGGATTTAAACCAAATGGAACAGAAGGGGTCTCATGCATACCAACATTTCCTTTTTATAAATAAATAATTTTTAAAAATAAATAAAAAGATACATAAGGCCAGGATAAAAAAAAATCCATATTCTCTCTCCCAGAGAGGTTTCAGAGGTCCTGAAACCTCTGGGACATTTCTTCATGCTTCTCCTCTTGATCCCCTGTCATGTGATACTGCCTCTGTTGACTTCAACTAAATCAGTGCAACCAGTGCCACCATGCCACATTTCACATCAGCCTATATCCAGAGACACCAAGTCTGAAATATTAGCCCTCCAGCTCCAATAATCTGCCACGAAGTTGCAGATGCTACCATAATGCCATTCTGACTTCCCTGGACAGTAGACTTCACCAATGTGTCCTAACACCTCACCTTTCCAGAGCCCTACCCCACTAGGGAAAGACAGAAACAGGCTGGGGATATGGATCAACCTGCCAATGTCCATGCCTAGCAAAAAAGTAATTACAGAAGCCAGACCTTCCATTTTCTGCACCCCAAAAAGAATTTTGGTCCATGTTCCCAGAGAGATAGAGAATAGGGAAGCTTCCAATGGAGGGGTTGGGACAGGGAACTCTGGTGGTGGGAACTGTATGGAATTGTACCCTTGTTATCTTACAATCTTATTAATCGTTATTAAATCTCTAATACAAATATTTTTCTCTATAAATAGATTGTTTTAATAATAATAGATAACTTTTATGAAGGGCTTTTGGTAAAAAAAAAAAAAAAACTTAATGGGTAAGGGAAATAGTATAATGGTTATGCAAACAGATTCTCATGCCTGAGGCTCTAAAGTCCCAGGTTCAATCCCCCTCACCACTATAAGCCAGAGCTGAGCAGTGTTCTGGTGTTTCTGTGTATCTCTCTCTCTCTCTCCATCTCTCTCAAAAATAAATTTAAAAATTTAAAGAAATACTTAACATGTTCATTTTAATCTTATAACAACCCCAAGATGCAGGTATTACTAACACTCCTATTTTACAGATAAAAAACAACTAAGATTTAGTGGGTAGACAGAGTAAATAAATGCCCAAGTTTACACTGGAATTACATGGCAAATAGCAGGTTAGACCCTCATTTGGCTCATGCTGAAGTCAAGTATTTAATCTAGCATTATATTTTAGCTTTATTTGTCAATTTTAAGACCTATATATATTAAAAAGCAAATGGAAATTCCTATCTGTTGAAAAGGGCACTGAGACTTTAACTATATGGGCCTTAACTCTTAGCTATCAATGATGAAAAGTAGGAGAAAGAAGAAGCAGGCCAAACAAAGGTGCACTAGAGAGAGGGAAGGAAACAGATGCTTCCATGGCACTCACCTCTCCCAGTGTCTTGTTCAAATAATTCTCCTTCTTTGCAGCTTCCTGGAGTTCCATGGCCTGCTGGATATACATTTTCCCAGCCAAGATTTCATTTTCCAGCATTGACAGCTCTTTCAACGAAATGGGCCAATTCAACCGCTCTAATGCTTCGTTTAAAGCTGCTTTATTTTCCAAATAGCGCATTGGTTTGTTTGCATCCAACCTAAGGAAGGAAGCAGGGGAGGGAGGAAAAGGAAGAAAAGAAACAAAGAAAGGTAAGAAAAGCCAGTTTTTGGTAAACCCTTCTCTAAGAAAAATCTGCCAGTTTATCTGGCAGAGTCAGGGCTATCTTCTCTGGTTCACTGGTATTTAGACAGCTTGCACCAGTTAAAAATAACTATGTCAACAGTTCCATTTTCTAAATAAATTAAAAGAAAAGAAAAACAAAAAAGGAAAAAATAAATATCTCTGAATTATGGTAGGTTTTTTTTTCTCACTACTTACTTTTTTGCTTGTTTATTTTATGAAAGCAATGATCAGCTCTTGTGGTGATGTGGGGACTGAGCCTGGGACCTCAGAATGCCAGGCATGGAAGTCTTTTTCAGGGCTAGGAAGTGGTGCACCTGGTTGATTGCACACATTACAGTGCACAAGGACCTGGGTTCAAGCCCCTGGTCCCTACCTGCAGGGGGAAAGCTTCACAACTGGTGAAGCAGGGCTGCAGGTGTCTCTCTCTCTCCCTCTCCCTTGCCTTCTATCTCTTCCCACCATCTCTCAATTTCATTCTGTCTCCATCCAGTAATAAATAAATAAATTTAAAAAAAAATAAAAAAGCCTTTTTCATAACCACTATGCTATATCCCAGGTCCTCTCATTACTTATCTTGATTATTTGATTTTATTGAAGCTTGATACAAAAAGAACTTTTGTTGGTTTTCAGCAATTTTAGGGGTAGGTATATTTGGAACCATTCATTTCTCCTTAGGCCTAACATGGCAGAAACAAAAATGAGCTTCAAAGAAAATCCATATAATTACATCTAACAGTGATTCTGAAAAGCAAAAACGAACAACAAACCCACATACTTGCCTCAGTACAGCAACTCTACTAGTTCATCTCCTCTCTTTCTTGCGAATCTAAATAGATCCCAAATTTCTAGTTTCACTGTTGTGGTACACAAAGAATGAAAAACTCAAACTTTTGAAAAGATTTTTTAAAAAATTTATTTATTTATTTTCCCGTTTGTTGCCCTTGTTGTCTTTTTATTGTTATTGTAGTTGTTATTGTTGTTGTTATTGATGTTGTTGTTAGATAGGACAGAGAGAAATGGAGAGAGGAGGGGAAGACAGAGAGAGGGAGAGAAAGAGAGACATCTGCAGACCTGCTTCACCATTTGTGAAGCGACTCCCCTGCAGGTGAGAAGCTGGGGGCTCAAACTGGGATCCTTATGCTGGTCCTTGCCAACTTCCGAAAAATCAAACTTTTTATGAGCTGATGATCAGGTTCACCAGCAAGGCATGATGACGCAAGTCCTAGATTCCATTCCCAATCCTAGCTACCTCTAAATCAGACAGTCCTGAAAGATGAGAGGAAGAGGGGAGAAAGAATTATGAAATAAGAAACCTCAGGTTCTTATACCCATAGAAATATCAATTGAAGAATGATTCTTAGACACTTGGACCAAATTGTCTTTGTGAGGATTACAGAAACAAGTTAAAAGGCTACAACAGCACTCTGGATAGGCACAAAGCTAAGAAGAGCAGGAGTGGAAGAAAGTACCAAAGTCTTGTGTTTTATCTGGCCTAACCCATCCTACTCTTTGGCATTGTTCCATTTAAGGAGGATAAATTTCTTGTTTTTACTTAGCCAAAAAATTTATTATTGGGGCTCGGTGCCTGTATGTCATTTTCTTTCTTTTTGATAGTGGGTGAGAGAGCAAAACAGACAGATACTTGCAGCAATGCTCCTTTGTGCCTGAGCCTAGGTCCTTGTGGATCATAATGTGTGTGCTCTACTGGGTGAGTCACCAACTAGCCTGAGAGGGAAAGGGAAAAGAAGAATGTACATCTGACATTTGGCTTTAGGGGGGTGTTTCTGAGTCTTATTTCTGTCTCATCTGACTCAGAACCTGATGACAACAGGATGATACTTTGGATGTCAGGATCTGGGTCATTGAAAAAAAATGATACCTTAGTTACTGCAGTACCAAAGGCAGACACCAGGGGGGAGCAAGAGATTATGGGTGTGTCAGAACAAAATGGGGCAAATTTCTGCTTTTATACATAATAAGCCTAGAGAGGACAACCCTCCCCCCCCAAAAAAAAAAGGTTTGGGAGAGTCCCAGAATGTCTTAGCCAGAATAACTGGTAAGTTTCCACCTATAAGTAAATAGTCTGTTGGCTGGCAAGATAGCTCACCTGGTAGGATGCTTGCTTTGCTCCACCACACTGGGAAAAGCTGTAGTTATCTTTCTCTCTCTTCCTTTCTATATGAAAAAGTCTGTCTGAGCAGTAAAGTAGAAGTAATACTAAAACAAATAAATCCACTGGACCTTAAAAGACATGAGCTGAGCACGACCAACCAATAGCAGAATATATCTTCTTTTTAGCCAATAGCAGAGTATATATATAAATTTATTTTATTGGATCAATACAGAGAGAAATTGGGGGGGGGAGAAAGAGAAGGGGAGAGAGAAAGAGAGAGAGAGAGAGAGATATCTGAAACAATGCTTCACCAATTATGAAGTTTCCCCTCTGTGTCTGGGCTCAGGTCCTTTGAGCATTGTAACATGTGTGTTCTACTGGTGAGCCACTGCCCAGTACCTCCAATTTATATTCTTTTCAAGTGCACAGAGAACATTTCCCAGGATAATTCACAATAGAAAAAACACTTTTGGGGGGGGGGCAGGCGGTAGTGCACCGGATTAAATGCACATAGTAGGAAGTGTAAGGACCCATGTAAGGATCCCAGTTTGAGTCCCCTGGCTCCCCACTTCACAGGAGGTGAAGCAGGTCTGCAGGAGTCTATCTTTCTATCTTCTATCTTCCCCTCCCATCTCAACTTCTCTCTGTCCTATCCAAACAGAAAAAGAAAAAAAAAAACTTTTTTTTTAACTTGAGAGGAGAGATGCCACAGTAGAGTACAGCTCCACCACTCATGGAGCTACACAAAAGCTAAACTTAAATATAAAAATGATGACTTACTGAAATAGAAGGATGAATATGGGATGATCTCACTCTCAGGCAGAAGTTGAAAAAGAAAAACAAGATGAGAAGAGAAAACACAAGTAGAACCTGAACTGGAGTTGGTGTATTGCACCAAAGTAAAAGACTCTGGGGTGGGTAGGGGGAGAGTACAGGTCCAAAAAGGATGACAGAGCACCTAGTGGGGGTTGTATTGTTATGTGGAAAACTGAGAAATGTTATGCATGTACAAACTATTGTATTTACTGTCAAATGTAAAACATTAATCCCTCAATAGAGAAATTTTAAAAAAAAGAAAAAAAGATGACTTATTGAGGTCATTAAAAACACAAGCACTGCTTATAAAGAGAAACAAATTGAAGAGCAATAAAAATTAATCAACGCATAAGACAGTAATTACAAACTTACATTAACATGCAAATAATATGAAAAATATTATCTGTGACAAAAATGCTAAGAGAAACAGATTATACATGCAAAAAATTAAATTGGATCTCCAATTTACTCTATATAAAAACGTTCACCTAAAGTGAATCAATGACTTAAATGCCAGCACAAAGCCCACAAAAGTAAGAAAACTCTGAGCAAGTGTTTCTGACCTCATCATTTGGTGGTGGAGTCTTGGATTTGACACTAAAAAGGGAAAAAAACAGAATGACTTTTTTCCCCCTCCAGTTGCTGGGCTCAGTGCTGGTGCTGAGAATTCACTGCTTTTAGCCATTTTTTTTTCTTCATCTTATTCGACAGGACAGAGAAATTGAGAAAGGAGAGGTAGGTAGAGTGGGAGAGAGAAAGACACCTGCAGACTTGCTTCACCACTTGTGAAATTTCCCTGCTGCAAGTGAGGAGTGAAGACTTGAACCCAGTTCCTTGTGTGGGTCTTTGTGCTTAGTACTATGTGCACTTAATCAGATACGCCTCCTCCAGGTCCTGATAAACTGACGTCTTAAAAGTTAAAAAAAAAAAAAAAAAAAGCAGAAAGGAACATTGTAAAAATGTGAAAGTCAACCTATGAAGTTGGAAGGAATATTGGCAAATTATATATTCAATAAATGATTAATATTCAGAAAATTAGCTAGAAATAGACCTACCCTATGACACTGCAACTCTTTTCCTGGGGATTTATCCTGAGGAACCAAACACACTCATCCAAAAAGATCTGTGTATACCTATGTTCATAGCAGGACAATTTATAATAACCAAAACCTGGAAGCAGCCCAGGTGTCCAACAACAGATGAGTGGCTGAGTAAGTTGTGGTATATATACACAATGGAATGCTATTCAGTTATTAAAAGTGGTGATTTCATATCATCTTGGATGGAGCTTGAAGCAATCAAGTAAGATAAATTAGAAAGAGAGGATGAATACGGGATGATCTCACCCACAGACAGAAGTTGAAAAACAAGATCAGAAGGAAAAACACTAAGTAGAACTTGGACTAGAGTTGGTAGCTTGCACCAAAGTAAAAGACTCTGGTGTGAGTGGGGGAGGGTTCAGGTCCTGGAACATGATGGCAGAGGGGGACTTAAAGGGGGATTAGTGTTATGTAGAAAACTGAGAAATGCTACACAAGTACAAACTACCTTATTTTGCTGTTGACTGTAAACTATTAATCCCCCAATAAATAAAAAAGGTAATAATTAAAAAATATTCAGTACATTTACAGTTCAAATAAAGAGACAAATCAATGTAAAAATGGGGAAAGACTTTGAACAGACATTTCTTGAAATAAGATATACACAGGGATAACAAACACATAAAAAGGATGTTCAGGGGCTGGGTGGTGGTGCACTCAGTTAAGTGCATATGTTACCATGCATAAGGACCTGGGTTCAAGTGGCCTGCCTGTATGGAGGAAACTTCATGAGTCGTGAAGCAGGTCAGCAGGTATCTTTCTCTTTCTCTATCTCCCCTTCCCTCTCAATCTCTCAATTTCTCTCTGTCCTATCAAATAAAAAATATTTTAAAAAAGTAAAAAAAAATGATGTTCAACATTATTGGTCACTACATATATACAAAAAACCCACAGTGACATACTATTTCACACACACTAGATTGGCTTTGGATAAACCAAAAAAAAAAAAAAAAAGAAAGAAAGAAAATCAAAAATACTGACAAAGAGGAGAGATAAGAATATCCATACATTGTAGTGCCTATGGAGAATAGTTTGATGGTTCCTAAAAAGTAAATATAAAAGCACCCTGTAACCTTGCAAATCAAATCATAGATATGTACTCAAGAGAAATGAAAACATATTATCAACACAGAAACTTGTACATGAATGTATACTGCAGTACATTGCAGAAACAACCCAAATGGTCATCAATGGAAGAATGAACAAGCTGTAGTGTATACTTCTATGTGTCATAATCCAAGCAGAAAAGGGGTGAAGTACTAATATATTCTACAATTGCAGTGGAAAAATAAATATGAAAATGTTTCTTTAATAAGCAGGAGAAATATTCCACTAGGTAGGGCATATGCTTTGTCATCTGCAGCCTTGGTCTGAGATACTGCACCACATGGGAGGTGCTAGAGCACCAGAGGAAGCCCCAGTACTGTGATTTCTCTCCCTCTCTCTGTCTCTATGAACGAAACACAAAGCAGCCTGGAACAGTGAAATCACATGTGCATGAGCCTACAGCTCCACAAAAAATACATTTTTTACATTAAGTGAAAGAAATCAGACATAGATGATTACATGTTGTCTGATATCTTTCTCATAATATATACAGAACTGGCAAGTTCAGAGACAGAAAGCAGACTAGTGGTCACTAGAGCAGAATGACAAAGCACTACTTACTGTGTTAAAAAAAAAAGGCGATTTTTTCTAATTACGAAAGTGTTTTGAAACTAGAGTGGTAGTTTGCTTAACAGTTTGAAAATAAAGGGGCTGGGTGGTGTCACACCTGGTTGAATGTAAATGTTACAGTGCACAAGGACCCAGGTTCAAGCCCTTGGTCCCCACCTGCAGGGGGAAAACTTTGCAAATGTAGGTGACTCTCGGTCTCTCTCTCTCTCTCACTATCTCCTCCTTCCCTCTTGATTTCTGGCTATCGCTATCCAATAAATAAAAAAAGATATTTTAAAAAAGAAAATAACTCTCAAATGAACACTTTAAAACAGCTAATTGGAGGTTATGTGAATTTTTAACAAAAATAAAAAAATAAAGGAGGAACTGACTTACTTTTCTTTTTCCTCTTGAGATAGTGCTCGCCAAACTATTTTATTCAAGCGTCTGTTAAATAAAAATCAACAATAATTATTTAATGACAACATTTCATTTAATAACAAAAGGCTGACCCCATCACTAAGGGTGAAGAGACTTAGGGTGTGTGTGTGGGGGGGAATGTTCTGCACTGGAGGGGAAGGGTACATTGACGATGGGTGAGCTAGAGCATGTTTTGGGAAGATGTGAAATTGTATCTCTGAGACAACAACAGTCTTGTAAGCAACATTTTTCTCACTAAAAATCAATTAAACAAAAAAGTTGACTCTAGGCCCTGAGGAGCTCTTGCAGTAAAAGTCTAACAGAAGTACTGTAACCAATGGACCATGCCACTGTCAAGAGAATATATGGGACTGGAGTGGTGGTGGCCACTTTGTCATGCATGTGACCCAGGTTCAAGTCTTAGTTCCCATGCACTTGGGGGGGGGAAGTTTCAGTGCTGTGTTCTCTCTGTCTCTTTCTGTCTGAAAATGTCTGTCAGGACTGGGTGACAGTGCATCCAGTCCTGAAGTTAGAACTGAAACTTCTGCTGTGAATTTAGGTCTACAGCCTTGATCTAATATTTATATCAAAATAAGATGCAAAAAAAAAAAACCACCTCAGAATCCAGTGTGCTTTGGTAATCTCACTCACAGCTAATGCTCCGTCACACATAGTCAAAGTCACTGTGTCAGTTCTTAAAATATTAAACGGAAGGACTCCTAATACATGGGTACTAAATGTGACCTATAAAATAGCTAGTTTATATCACTATTTTAGCCATAGTCTGAGTTTTCCATTTATTTGTTCATCCTAAACCTTGAATTTGACAACATTTGGAAGTTAAATCTGAATTAGATCAAATTAAAATTAAATGCCAACAATCAAGTATGTATTACTCATACTTTCCTCCTGTAGGAAGGAAAGAGGGGAAGCAAGACTGGCCAAGTCCTGCCCTGGGAGCTAACACCCTCACAGGAGAGACAGGTCTGTGCAGAGGCTGTGAGTACTCTGAGGACCATGCATGTGCAGGGTGAGTAGTGAAAAGTCACCATCAAGAGCCATTCTGAGGAGGACCATTGGCACTGACACTAAAAGGGAAGAGAGGCAGCTGGGATACAGCAGCACTGCAGGTGGAACTGCAAAGCTGGGACACAAAGGCTTACCTGGCACAGGGGAAGGGTAGAGGGAAAAGGGAGTTGCTGTGCAAAAGTTCAGACCAGGGGGCCAGGCGGTGGCACATCCAGTTAAGTGCACATATTACCAAGCATAAGGACCTGGGTTCGAGCACCTGCTCCCTACCTGGAGGGGGTCCACTTCATGAGCAGTGAAGCAGTTCTGCAGGGATCTATCTTTTTCCCCCTCCTTTCTCAATTCTCTCTGTCCTAACTAGTAAAAATTAGAAGAAAAAAAAAAAGGAAACAATGGGGAGAGTGGATTCATAGTGCTGGTACTAAGCCCCAGCAATAACCCTGGTGGCAAAAAAAAAAAAAAGTTCAGACTATTGGAAGGTGTGCCTTGTCATAGCTCACTCTATCTGTAAAAGAAACAAAAGGCAGACAAGCATTCAGAGAAATCCTTAGTAGTCTGGGAGACAGATAACAAAGGTGGTATAAGACAGCCTCAGCTTTTAGGTGAGGGCAGTAGAAGAGGTTTCAGTGTAAGGAGATTTAAAGAGGCGTATGGGGGCATGGTGGGGAAGGTTAGCCTCTAGAATGGATAAGCCACTTCATGTGGCAGGAGTCAGAACACACGAGACATGCTGCAGAAAGACAGTAGGTTTCTTTATGCTAGGTTGGACAACATCATTTACTTTCATGTACTTTGTTTCATTTCTCCTACCCACATGGTGGCAAATGAAAACAAGCGGCTTGTACAGTTCCCAGAACCAAGAATGGGCTTGCCTGGAAAATCTGGGCATGCTCAAAGTTTAATTAAGTGCCATGCACCAAGAATTAATTAAGAACACAGGGCAGGTAGGGGAGATGATTAGAGAACTGGGACAGGGTGAGAATGATTTATCTGATCTTGTGGGGAAAAAAATCCCTCATCTTGGCATTAACCAGCAACTGCTTAAGAGTATGCTTTTCAATTACAGAAGCCAGACCTTCCACCTTCTGCAACCCTCAATGACCCTGGGTCCATGCTCCCAGAGGGATAGAGAATGGGAAAGCTATCAGGGGAGGGGGTGGGTTATGGAGATTGGGTAGTGGGAATTGTGTGGAGTTGTACCCCTCTTACCTTATGGTTTTGTTAATTAATCCTTTCTTAAATAAAAATAAAAATTAAAAAAAAAGAAAAGGAAGAAAGAAGTCAATCATACAAAAAAAAGTATGCTTTTCACTGTAGTAAATTTGATCATCTGCTTGATATTCATGTAAAAAGAAGTTGTTTAAATAATATACACCTATGCTTTCCATGCTCATCATATGGAGGTTTTTTTTTTTTTGGATGCTATTTTTTTTCCATTTTATTGGATATGACAGAGAGAAATTGAGAAAGGAGGGGGAGATAGGGAGAGAGAAAGACAGACACTTGCAGACCCGCTTCACTGCTTGTGAAGCTCCTCACCTTCAAGTGGGGAGCCAAAGGTTCGAACCAGGATCTTTATGTGGGTCCTTACACTTTGTACTATGTGTGCTTAACCCAGTGTGTCACCACCCAGCCCCCATGGAGTTTTATTAGTCCCTTCACAGGCTATTAAATAGCAAAATAATCAAACTCATCCTGCTGAAAGTAAAACTTCACAGATCTTATGGAAACATTTCTATAGATTTTGGAGAAAAGAGTTTCTTTAAAACTGTTGGATATAGTAGGTAACATACTTAGTGCAGAACCTGGCACTTAAGAAATGTTTATGCAGGGGAAAAAGTGATAGGATGAAGATAAAAGGGCTCTGCACTCCAGCTCCATCAGCACCCCGAGAGAGAGAAAGAAAAGGAGAGGGACATATGGAGGTAGTTATGTTGTCATGAGTGGCTTGGAGAGGAAGAGAGGATTGAATCAGAAAAAGAAGGGGCAACTATGTATAAATGTGGACAGACTGTTGGCCCATGTCAATTTAAGGAAACTGGCGGATTGCAGTAGGGAGACTGAAGATTCAGAATTCTGGTGGTGGGATTGGTGTGGATTCAAACCCCTGTCGACATGTAATTATGTTATATAAAAATAAATAATTAAAAAAAGAAAGACCAAAAGGAGAAGAAGAAGGAGGAGGAGGAGGAGGAGGAGGAGGAGGAGGAGAAATGCTGTGTTTGTGACTGCTGTTATTGATATTCTCTATGAACCTTTTTTTTGTGTGTGGAATTGGGGCCTCAAGCAAACACTACTTCACCACTCTGGGCCACTTTTCTCATCTGAATAGACTGAGAAAGACAGAAAGGGGAGAGACATTACAACACTCAAGCTTCTTCCTGCATAGTGCTGGGGCTCAAATATGGGTTGCATGCATAGCAATGCCTATATCCTACCCAGTGAGTTATCTCTCTGGCCCACTTATGAATTTTTCAAATAGTCACTTTACATTTTAAAAAAACTATGCTAAAAATGAGCAAAAACAAAGCAAAATACGTCTCATGTGCATTGAAGAACAGTTAGGAATAATACTCACTTTTCATATGATTTAATTGCCTGCTCCACTTTTTGCTTGTAGATATTAAATCTGACTCCATGGGGATTAATTAAAGTCATCTTATCTGTGTCTTTGCACACATGTGCCAGAGGGAACACCTGCACATTGATACCAAAGGACATTGTCATTTGATGAGTCAAGATGCACCTTCAAAAGTCTATCTGCAGTCTTTTTCCTCATTATAAAATCAATATATTGTAACTGATGATAATTTAGAAAATAATAAAGAAAAAAACATCTTTTCTAGGACACAATAGAACTGATTACTATCTTCAGGTGTCTGTCACAATGATGTGCTTGCAAGAGAAGAATCAGACTTTCATTTTTGTAAATTAATAGCTGGATCAAACTTATTTTTAAAAACATTTTATATTTCATTTTCCCTTGAGAATATCTGATTATAGTTGATATCTTTAAACCACCTTCCTTTTCAGTTTATAAGAAATTCTTATAAATATCAAATAGAGAAGATTTAGTGATCAATGAAAACAAATCCTCTATGAATAGCAGAATGCTAACATCAGAGGGCTTCTTCTGAGTTCTTTCTGTCTGCACCAGTTATTTACTTCTGGGTTTAGGGATGTTTCTGACTCCACCACCATCATCATCATCACCATATATTTATCTGTTTGCATATTACTGATCTTTCTCTAGTACGAAATAAGCTCTATTAGAACAGAAACTTTATTTATTAACTCTTACAATGGTAGAATTTGTTTAATGTGCCCTAAACTAATGTTTGTAGGTAAATAAATGTATGCTCATAAAAAGGTACATTCTAGGGTGGGACCATGAGTGTTATGACATGCAAAGGCCCAAGTGAGCCTTGTTTAGTGAGATGGGACACCAAAATAGTCAAATAACAGAGAACTACACCAAGCAACTTATTTGTCTGTTCTACTTTTTACTTTTAATAATGAACTTGATTCTTGGATGGTTAATTAACGTTATCTCAAACGATCCCAGTATAATTACGGTATAATCACTTTAACTGTCAGTAAGGGGATGGGTTTAGACTACTGCAAAATAGGAGAAAGGGAAAATATTTTTAAAATGGGATACAGAGTTCTGGTGGTGGGAATTGTGTGGAGTTGTACCCCTCTTATCCTATGGTTTAGTCAGTGTTTCCTTTTTATAAATAAAAAATTTAAAAATTAAAATAAAAAATAGTTTAAAGGATTTGGTGTTATAACTTCTTTGTGAACCAAAAATGTAGTGTCATTTTATTATATGTAGTTATTTATTGTAGAATTTTGTCCATATTCATTAGAAGAATCCATGATAATAATTACAGATCACTCCTACTTCTATCACACTCTTCAGTATTAATATTCAACCATTTCATCATCTAGTGAATTTGATCAGTTATGAGTTTGTATTGTCTCTCTGAGGCCTAGAACATAATGATCAGCTATAATCACCCCAAAGCAATGGGGAGCCATTTTTTAAAGGACATTCTTTTAATAAATTACCTACATATCATAAAAAAAATCTTATTAAGAGTGAGGAAATATCACAGTGGTTTATACAACAGACTTTCATGACTGAGGTTCAGAAAACTCAAGTTCCATCCCCATCACCACCATAAATTAGAGCTGAGTAGTGCTCTGGTTAAAAGAACTACATAAAAGCTTGCCAAAATGATTCTGTGTACAAAAACTCCAACACACACACACACACACACACACACACATGCACACACCAAAAATGAAAGCTGCACAAACCATCAATCAGAATGTCAATTCCCCTGAGAAAAAATTATTTGAGTCATCTATTAAAATAATTACTTTATATTAATTATGATTCAGTTGTTTAAAGATGCAATAATTAGGGTGGGGTAGACAGCATAATGGTTATGCAAAGAGACTCTCATGCATGAGGCTCCAAAGTCCCAGGTTCAGTCCCTTGCACCACCGTAAACCAGAGCTGAATAGTACTTTGGTAAGAAAAAAAAAGATGTAGTAATCATATAAAGCATAAAAATATTCAGAAGTGCTCTAGGAAGAAAAATAGACGGGGAAAACAATAACATTTTACATATAAAATCTTGGGAAAAGTAGACATGAGAATTGAAAACTGTAATAATTCCATAGTTAAAACATCAAAACTCAAGATATAACTATAGGCAAATTAAAAAAAAAAAAGAGGAGCAAATAATCAACTTGTAAGCAGCTTAACAGTTAAATCTCACTTTTATTCAGCCACAGGAATTCAGCACATGGTTCCTAAACAATGTTACAGGAAAGAAGCAAAAATGGTGTGCTAAAAGATAAGTAAAATGGACTCTGAAAACTAAGATTGAAGGATTTTTTTTAAAAGAAAAAGCTTAAGGCAACACATCATATAAACATTTAGAAGGGGGAAAAAATACTCCTTTAAATGTGCATAATAAAGCTCTCCAAATTTACAAATGTATGGTTCAGTTGCAAATCAACACCACCAAAACTATTTAGCAACATTTCACCTTGATCATCTTGACTCCTGACTTAATGTACTTAAACCCACTGCTTACTTCCCTCTTTTGTGGATTTGGATCTCATGCCTTGCATGGCCATCCTGTACTTCAGTGTGGTAGTAATTCAAATGTGGCTCCTGGGCATCCACTCTCATTCCTTTCTGTATGCAGATTTAGGGAAAGACAAAGTCATACTCCACACCTTCAGTCTGTGGTCTTAGTTTTTACAACATGATGGTCACTTGTAGGTCCCATAAGATATTGTCTTTATGATGTCAATTTTAGTGTGGCTATGAGGTCATAAGGGACATTCTCATAGGCACTTGAGGGATGAGAGTCAATGGTTGCCCAGCTTGGGTAAAGAAGCAAATGGGCTACTAGGGTAAGAGAGAGGCAGGCTGGGAGTATGGATCGACCTGTCAACACCCATGTTCAGCGGGGAAGCAATTCCAGAAGCCAAACCTTCCACCTTCTGCATCCCACAATGATCTTGGGTCAATACCCAGAGTGATAAAGAATAGGAAAGCTATCAGGGGAGAGGATGGGATACAGAGTTCTGGTGGTGAAAACTGTGTGGAGTTGTACCCCTCTTATCCTATGGTTTTTTCAGTGTTTCCTTTTTATAAATAAATAAGTAAAAGAAACTAAAACAAACCAAAAAAAGAAGCAAATGGGAAAGAGGAAAGCTGATGAAGAATTTGACAACTTGTCTAGAGAGGAAATTGAACCACCTAGTCATAACTTCTTTAAAGATGGTTTACTAATTGACACTAATAATTCAAGTACAGTCAACTAATGAAGGACACTTCTAAAAAAATATTTAATAACAGAAAGGAACCTCAAGGTATTTACTATTTTAATTTACTTGAGGTTAACCTAAAAGCTTTGCCTGACTGATACTATTAATCTCACCCAGTGTGAAATTTTGACTATGAGAAAGGAAGAAAGGGAAGGAGAGGCCCTTAGCCACTAGTGAACTCAGGCTTTATTTATATTGATAATAATCATCACATTATATTTTTTCATTTAATTAATTAATTATTATTATTTTTAACCAGAGCGCTGATAAGCTCTGGCTGATTGTGGTGCAGGGGCTTGAACCTGGAATATTGGAGCCTCAAGCATGAGTCTTTTTGCATAACCATTATACTATCTACCCTCTGCCCCATCACATTATCCTTTATTCTTTTCAGTCACTAAGTACTCTCCATGTTTATTTTATCAGTCCCTCTATACAAAGATCTCTACTTTAAAAAATAACCATTTACTGAATACAATAAAGACTAAAAACTATATATGAGTTAATGGCTCATACATTTTTGAAAGTTCATATTATAAAACATGAAAATTTGGAGTTTACTAGGTGTGTATTCTTGATAACTGAGGCATGATTGACTCTAACTTTGTTGAGTAACATTTTAAGAGTTATGTGGGACAATAGAGCACCTTGACAGTGTGCCCACTTTGTTATGCATATGAGCCAGGTTCTAGCTTGTCCCCCACTGCAGGAAACTTCCTTCAGTGCTGGGGAATCTTTCCCTCTCTCTTTTTCTATGTGGGAGAAAAAAAATGACTCAGAGCAATGAAGCACCATGACAACAACAAAATGAATTCTTAAAAATTTATGTGAAGGGTCTGGGCAGTGGCACAGCGGGTTAAGCGCATATGGCATGAAGTGCAAGGACTGGCCTAAGGATCCCAGTTCCAACCCTTGGCTCCCCATCTGCAGGGGTCGCTTCACAAGTGGTGAAGCAGGTCCCTTCCTCTCTGGATTTCTCTCTGTCTTATCCAAAACAACCACAGCAATAATAACAACAATGATAGCCAGGGCAACAAAAAGGAAAAATAGCCGCCAGTAGCAGTGGCTTCGTAGTGCAGGCACTGAGACCCAGGGATAACCCTGGAGGCAAAAAAATTAAAAAGTTATGTGAATGTGAAGATTTTGAGACATATTTAGTTTACATAGTAAACTACTTCCAGGCAATAAAAGAACAGGTCCTGGTGCACGTTGGTAGAGAAGGACCTAGGTGGGTTTTAGAGTGTTACGTAGAAAACTGAGAATATCTGATTTCAACAATTACCACCCAATTATAAATAAATAAATAAATAAATAAATAAATAAATAAAACTGGAAAAGTCACTGGGAATGGTGGTTACTGCACATGTTTAAGAATACAGTGCTATAAAATAATCCTTTCTATCAATATATATTTTGGTTATGCTTAGTGCTACTATATTTGAAAAACAACATATCACACTTTGAATAGCATTTGTAACCTCTTACACTTAATATTCCTCATTAGCTATTACTCCTTTAGCTGAAATAATCTTAGATGCTCTTAGCTTCAGATGAAATGATGAGATCAACTGCTTTGCTCAGAACCTAACATGAAGGATTTACCACATACTAGATTAGGGTTTTCCCATTGCCTGTAGGAGTAAATGACTAAGTTGGGGTACAAGCCCTGAATACTTGGTCACAAAGATATATTCTGAACCCTTTTAGGATATAACAGAAAGGCCTAGTGACACATTGTTGAAGATATGATGATGTTGATGACAGACTTTCCAATGATGCAAAATAATAGTTTGCAAATTATTACAGTTTCTTTCAAATAATCAGCACTAAAGAATTTTGAATTTCAGATTAATCAAGTAACCAAGACAACTTTATTCTGTATGTGATGATAAATTAATCCTTTAAGAGCTTTAGCACAATTATCTGGCCCATATCTAGTTATGAAGAATTGTGAAAAGAATCTCTCTGCTTAGTACTTCATTTCCAAGGTGACAAATCTGCTGCTGCAGGAAACAATGAAACACAAAATGGCACTGAGTGCAGAAGAAAGAGCCTATACATAAGTCATGAATGAGACAAAGAGCTGGGGACAAAGCCAAATACTGCTTTACAATTCTAACCAGACAGATGTAACCATGCACAAAGCACAAGAGTGAGTCAATTAAAATTCTCAATGAAGTGGGTTATAGTGTGAAGTGCAAGGACCTAGGACCAGTGTAAGGATCCAGGTTGGCATAAAGATCCTGATTCGAGCCCCCGGCTCCCTACCTGTGTGTGTGGGGGGTCGCTTCACAAGCAGTGAAGCAGGTCTGCAGGTGTTTATCTTTCCCTCCCCCTCTCTGTCTTCCCCATTCCTTCTCCATTTCTCTGTCCTATCCAACAACAATAATAATAACCATAACAAGGATAAAACAGCAAGGGCAATAAAAGGAAAAAAGAAAAGCTTCCAGGAGCAGTGAATTCATGCTGCAGGCACTGAGCTCCAGCAATAACCCTGGAGGCAAAAAAACAAAACAAACAAACAAAAAAACCCACCATATTTCCTTTTCTGCTCCGTTCTACTTTTTTCTGTTTACTTTTAAAATAAAACCTTAGGTCCACGTCTAAAAGGAAAAAAAACAAAAACAAACAAAAAAACTACATGTCCTACTAAGTGGGATATATTTTGAGATTATTGCTTTTCTATTTCCATTTATAGCCAAAGATCCCTTCCAATCACAGAAATCATTATGAAATGATAGATAAAAGTGTGCTTTGCAGGTAAGATTGAAATTCATTGCAGTATATTTCCCTTATCAACAGGATTCTTGTGTTTTATCAATAATGGGCATGGCAACTTACTGGCACTGTACTAACCAACAACACATTTGTGATGAGGATTACAATGCCACAAAAGCCACCATGCACAAAAGCCCATGAATGCACTTGAAAAACTGCTGATTCTCTTCCCTTGAGTTTGTTTTTTAGCCAGAAGACTAGATATTCTCTTGAAGAGCAGAACCCTCTCTATTCTCCTTCTTTCCTTTCTCTTCCTCCTCTATTTTATTTATTTATTTTTTTATATCTCCCTTCTCTCTTTTTTGCCACCAAGGTTATCACTGAGCTCCATGCATCCACCATGGAAGACTTTTATTTTTAAAAAAAGATAGACAGTGAAAGACAAAGGGAGAAAGAGGGATATCACAATACTTCTCCATTGCTCATAAAGTTCAGGTAGGTGCTCCCAGGGGCTTGAAGCATCCATAGCGTGCTCTCTCTGGGGTGAGCTATCTTTTTGCTCTCTTTTCCATTTTTCTTTGTCGGGTATCATTATACTTTCTTAATCAAATGGCTTAATTTTGTCTACTTGACATAAATAGCAGCCTTAGTTCCATCCCCAATTGTTACCTGGGCCATAACCCCTTAGACTTTGCCTCCTGATTGGCAAGTGATGTCCAAATCTGAAACCTCTCTAATTATTCTACACATTATAACCCAAACCTAGACTTAATCTCTCCTTTGCTAAAAACCCTTTGGGTCTCTTCAGGATGACACTCAAAACCCTTAAAGTTAACTAAGGCCTTTCTATAACCACATATATTTGAGATGACAAACCTCATCTGCTCCCCACTGCCAAGGATATTTCTCCCCTTATCTTATCACCCTCATAATTCTTCCCCAACACAAATAAGGAACCAAATGGATACCCAAGGTCTAAGGTCCAGACTAGGCCCAGACTTTTCTCTTATAATAGAAGATTCCTGGGCTAAGGAACTTTCCAGCATTTTAACTCTGCACTTCTCCATCTTCACAATGAACTAAAACCTCTTACTTTAATACTATTTCCTCAATGAGATTGTCAATGGGGTTTAGGTAGAAACATTGCCTGTCTTGTCTGGCTACACTCTAGTTCAAAGTCTTCTTACAGTAGGCATGTGATACTAGTTGAATATTTTTGAAATAAAGTCCAATATTTGAAATAAAATCCAATATTAATCTGCCCATTATATGCACAGATTTGTTTAATTTTACAATGATTTTAGAGTTAAGATATTATCATCACTAAAGTCTAAATGCATTTTATCCATCTTGGAGGGCATATTTATGAATGCTGGAGTGTATTACTACATTTACTCTTTCAGCATAATAGTCAGTGAGGTAAACAAGAATAAGATTTATGTCTGCATACAACTGAAGGACTTTCAAAGTACTTTTATACTTGGAGAATGAATGCTTTCAGTATGTGTCTATATATAGTTTCTCTTAGGGAAATATGTTTGTAGAGGCATAAAATAATAGAAATGTAATTTTCTTGTGTGTGAAAGCAAAGTGAAGACCTTTGGGGAATGAGAGGACGGAAGGGGGGTGGTGAGGGCACTGAGGTCCTGTAACATGACAATAGAAAAGGACCTAAGTTGAGGGTGAGAGTGTTTTATAGACACCAAGGTTGATGAGAAATTGTACCCATGTTATTGACTATCTACTGGAAACCATTAACCCTCCCCAACAAAATGATTTTTAAAAAGTAGATGCTGAGACACCCCCCCCCAAATATATCTGCTTGCATTAAGAGTGGCCTTGGGGAAAGAAAGGAAAAAACTTGGGCAGGGGTAGATACCATAATGGTTATGCAAACAGACTCTCAAGTCTGAGGCTCTGTCAAGTCCCAGGTTCAGTTCCCCCACACCACCGTAAGCCAGAGCTGAGCAGAGCTCTGGTAAAAAAAAAGAAAGAAAGGAGAAAACTTAAGGTGAAACTTGGGAGTGGATGTAGTGTGTTGCACCAAAGCAAAGGTCTCTGGTGGAAGAGGAGAAGGGTGAGGGTGAGGGTGAAGAGTATGCTAGGGTCCCTGTGGGCAATGGTGAAAAAGGATACAAGTTGAAGGTGACAGTGTTTTGACCTATCAGGAGAAATAAGAAATCATGTGCCAACATGATATTGTATACCATTATTCCCCCAGTAAAATGATATGAAAGGGAAAAATTAGAATTTATTGAGAATATATTCATTTATTACTTATCAAATAAGAATAAACCAATAAGGGTCTGGCAGCAGTGCACCAAGTTGAGTATACACATAACCATGCACAATGACCCAGATTTGAGCCCAAGTTCTCCATCTGAAGGGGGGCAAGTCTGCAGATGTCTCTTTTCTTCTCTCTCTTTCTCCCTCCTTTATCCCTCCCTCCCTTCCTTCTTCTACCTCTCATTTTCTCTCTGATTTATCTAACAATAAAAAATAAGAAAAATGGCTTCCAGGAGTGGTGGATTCATCATGCAGGCACTGAGCCCCAGAAATAATGCTGATGGCAAATAAATAAATAAATACAAATAAATAAATTCAAAATCATTTGCTTTATATTTACATCACATCATTATTTGTTTTAGGTCTTCTTTACTTAATATCTTTGTCTATGTAAAACATTAAAATGTGCATGATGTGTGAGAAACCAGGTTCAAGCCTCTGGTCCTCACCTGCAGGAGGAATCTTTACGAGTGGTGAAGCATGTCTGCAGATATCTCTCTTTTTCTCCCCCCCTTTAAAAAATATTTATTTATTTATTAATGAGAAAGATAGGAGGAGACAGAGAAAGGACTAGACTTCAGTCTGGTACATGTTATGCTGGGGATTGAACTCAGGATCTCATGCTTGAGAATCCAGTACTTTATCCACTGTGCCACCTTCTGGACCACTATTTTCCCTCTATCTTCCCACCTTCTCTCAATTTATCTCTTTCCTATTAAGTAAAATGAGGCATCATGCAGGCACTGAGCCCCAGTGATAACTCTGGTGGCAATAAACAAATAAATAAAAACTGATAATACTTTGGTAAAATGTTATATGGAACACTTTGAATTATTTGGTTTCTTTTAGTTATTTCATAAAACATTTCACATACATAAAAACAAGTTAACACACTGACTAAGAAGTGTTGTTACGTGGTTTGTTTGTTCAACATTATCTTGGCAGCTTTTCTCCATGTCACTACTCTTTAGAAACACAGTATTTAATGAAAATAAGACACTTTGGGAGTCAGGCAGTAGCGCAACGGATTAAGCACAGGTGGGGTGTAAAGCACAAGGACTGGCATAAGGATCCCGGTTAGAGTTCTCGGCTCCCCACCTGCAGGGAAATTGCTTCACAAATGGTGAAACAGGTCTGCAGGTGTCTATCTTTCTCTCCCCTTCTCCTTCTTCCCCTCCTCTCTCCATTTCTCTCTGTCCTATCCAACAACGTCAACAACAATAACTACAACAATAAAACAAGGGCAACAAAAGGGAATAAATAAATATTTTTAAAAAGAAGAAGAAAATAAGACACTTTATCTGGTGTATTGCACCAAAGTAAAAGACTCTGGGGTTGGGGGGGGGGGGAAGGGCTCAGGTCCTGGAAAACAGAAGAGGACCTAGTGGGGTTTGAATTATTATGTGGAAAACTGAGACATACTACACATGGAGAAGCATTGTATTTTATTTTACTGTTGACTGTAAACTATTAATTCTCCAATAAAGAATTTTTTAAAAGGATACATTATCATATATATTTATCTAATAGATATGTAGATTGTTTTTAATTTTCTTGCTTTTCCTATAAGATAGCAATAACTATTCTGAAAATACTTATATTTCAATAGTTGCCTTACATACCTACATGTGAACTTACATGTGAATTTATAGGAAAAGTTGTAAGCTCTTAGCATTACTGATATATTTCCAAGGTTATACTAATCTACATTCCCACAGTCAGAAAATGAATGTGCCAGGAGGTAGCACAGTCAATAGCATGCTACAATGTGCAAGGGCCCGTGTTCAAACTCCCACTCCGAGTTTCATGAGTAGTGAAGCAGTGTTGCCTGTGTCTCTCCTTCTTTCTACCTCTCTCCTCTCCCCTGTCAATTTCTCTCTGTTTCTGTTTCCAACCTGGGCCAGTTCACCCCTCCTTAGGCAACCTGGTGGTGCCCCACTCCCGGGAGGTCACCATATTGATGCCGAACTTAGTGCGGACACCCGCAGTGCAGCCCAGAACTCCTGGGCTCAATCGATCCTCCTCCAGCCTCAGCCTCCCAAGTAGCTGGGACTACAGGCGCGCGCCACCACGCCCGGCTTCTCTCTGTTTCTGTCCTACAAAGGAAGGAAGAGAAAGAGAGTGAGAGAGAAAGAGAGAGAGAGGAAGGGAAAAGAAAGGAGAAAAAGAAATGAAATTTCTATTTTCATCCTATCTCTGCAATCATTCCTTATTAATATTTCTTTTTAAAAATTTTTTAAAGATTATTTATTTATTTATTTTATTTATTCCCTTTTGTTGCCCTTGTTTTATTGTTGTAGTTATTATTGATGTCGTTGTTGTTGGATAGGACAGAGAGAAATGGAGAGAGGAGGGGAAGACAGAGGGGGAGAGAAAGATAGACACCTGCAGACCTGCTTCAACACCTGTGAAGTGACTCCCCTGCAGATGGGGAGCCGGGGCTCCAACCGGGATCCTTTTGCCAGTCCTTGCGCTTTGCGCCACGTGCCCTTAACCCGCTGTGCTACCGCCCGACTCCCGCTTATTAATATTTCTTAACTATACAAGTTTGATGGTCAGAGGAACTGTGGTCTAATTGCTTCTCAACTTTTTCCTAAATGTACAAATTTGTTTGTCAGAAAGATATATTTGTATATGTTGTATTACATTTTTGTGTTTTTCCCCTAGATCTTCTACTAGGGTACCATCATTTCCTTATTATTTTATGATATGAGTATATTCCTTTATATGTGTCTATTTAGTTATATACCTAATACCAGTTTCTACATATAAGCACTACTGATTTATTTGTAAATACACTGATTCAAGGTACGACTCCAGGGTTAGTGAAATAGCTCACATGGATAGTGTACCGCTTTTGCCATGTGTGTGATCCAGAATGGAGTCCAGCACCTACAGCAGTGAAGAAAGCTTCAGTTTTGTGTTTTCTTTCACTCTCTCTCAGCCTGCTTCTATCTTTAAAAAAAATAAGATACTGCACCAATAACTCTGTCACATATGTTACAAATATTTTTTCTAAGATCCGCCTTCATTTTTTTATAAGATTTTTATTTATTTATTTATTCCCTTTTGTTGGCCTTGTTGTTTTATTGTTGTAGTTATTGTTGTCGTCGTTGTCGGATAGGACAGAGAGAAATGGAGAGAGGAGGGGAAGACAGAGAGGGGGAGAGAAAGACAGACACTTGCAGACCTGCTTCACCACCTATGAAGCGATTCCCCTGCAGGTGGGAAGCTGGGGGTTTGAACCGGGATCCTTATGCCGGTCCTTGCGCTTTGTGCCACGTGCACTTAACCCGCTGCGCTACCGCCCGACTCCCTCATTTTGTTTTTTATGCAGAACACTTTATTAATTCTATAAATCTATTTTAATTTTATGCATATACTTTCTTATGTTATTATATTTGTTCTTAAGAAATTAACTTTTCAATATATTTCAGGTTGTTGAGAGGTTGAAGCACAATAAGCACAAGAAAATTCTATTTCCAAGGAGTACTCAGTAAATATAAATAAATAGAACATGATATGCTGTCACCAAACTTCCTAGAAGAAATAAATCAAAGCTTGTAGTTGCTTCTAGAGAAAGGCAAGTTTAAGTGATAAACTGATACCTGACTTACTAGGTTTACTAGAGGTAATAAGTAGAATCTGCCAATCACAGGCACCATCAGGAACAGGACTACTTGTTCACCTGGAGGCAAAGTTATCAGGGGTTCAGCCTAAGTGACCATACAACCTCCAGAGTAAGACCTACTGGTCACAGCATACCAGGATGCATGTTACATGAATCTAATTTAAATGTGACTAATAGAAAGAAATTCACTAATTTACCTAGTTCTTCCAAATACATCAAATTTTAGCTATTGCAAGTTTAGTGGTATAGCCTTTTCTTTTTTCTTTTTAGCTTTGCTACATTTGACTTTTAACTTTTTATAATGGAAATTTTCAAGTATGTAAGGGTAAAAAAAAAAACAATAGTAGAATGTGTCTCTCTGTACCCAATACTCCTGTTATTCATATTCAACCATTATCAACTCATGATCATTTTTTCTTTGTCTCCTTCTTCCCCTCTACTATTCTCACAATCTGTATTATTTTAAAGCAAATCCTAAACATGGTATATTTGCTCTGTAAATGTTTTTGTTTAAGTCTTTCAAGGATACTATTTTCATTTAGTTACTTGGCATGTTCCTATTTAAATCATTAGTTCTTGTTATATTTATTAGGATGTACCATAGCTCACTCTTCCTACTCTTTTTCCAAGTCCCTGAACAACATGGCTGTCCCCATAGGATTGCTCTTACTAAGAGTAAGAGCCTCCCACTTGTCCACTTCAATGGAGTTTAGTATTTATTTGGTTTTTCTCCACATTTGACCCTAACATGCCCTACTACTGGAAATTCTTCTCTTTCGGGGGTCGGGCGGTAGTGCAGCAGATTAAGCTCAACAAAAATTTCTTCTCAGCTTAAAAAAAAAAAAAAAACTTCTCTTTCTCTTTTTTATTATGCTACATATAACTTTTTCCCCAGTGGCTAAAATGTATTTCTGTGACCAAAGCAAGGGAAATGGAAAATTACTGTTGAAAATTCTAGTTAACATCTCTATTGTAAGGTAGAAACTTTGGTTTTATGAGGCTTTAATTCACACCTATTAGCTGGGGAGACAAAAGAACTCTAGTTTAAATAATAGTAGTGAGAAAGAAACTGTACTTTGAGTATCTATTAGGGCTAGGCAGAGAAAGGAGTTCTAGCTTACTGTAGAGAACTACAGTTAAATATCTATTGGTACCAGGAAGAAAACAGTAGCTAATCATTAAGACACCTGGCCTTACTTTTTTTTATATATGAATGAAGCTGAGAATCTGGAGTGCTGCACATAGGCAGAAAAGAGAAAACTATATAATTGGAAAGGATAAAGAGGGTGGGGAAAAAAAGATTGAAGAGGAATACTTCTCTTTCCCCCACTGGCCAATGACTTTCTTTCTTTTTCTTTTTGCTTTCCTTACCAAAAGTTCTGTGCTATTGATTACTTATTTGAAAAATATATTATTTTTGGACTCTTTGTCACTTCTACTACAACTGTACAAGGCACTGATGTGGACTACATTTTGTGAGAACAGGAAATGAAGTATACAGCAAATTGGGATATAGAGAAAAATCAGTCTTACTTCATCAAAGACCTTGGAAACAACTTTCTTGCCAAGAATGGGAATATAGGTGGGGCAATGAGGAACAGTTGCTGCTGATAAAGCATCCATGATGGTGAGTTTCTTGGCAACCAAACCATGGATCTTGAGCCAGTCTTCTGAAGACATGCCTGGAGAACTAAGAACATAAGAGTGTGCATTTTAAAACTTACATTAATAAAAAAGCAAAACTAGTATAGCAAATTTGAATTACTCACTCTGGATCATAAACTTCACTTTCTTCTCGAATCAGTTTTTCTAACATGTTGTCATCTATATACTCATTTGTCAGCAGAATGCTCATTTCTGTGGAAGGAGAATGGCAATTGTATAATTTCTGTCATAAAGGGGGTTAATATCAAAATATAAAAGGATCACACTTAAGTTGTGACAATAAGCTAATAGATGAACCATATTTCAGAGAACATTGACCTACCAGGCTGGTTTCTCAGCAAAGATTCATTTATAATGCATACAAAAGACTGCTATAAAAGTAAATACAGTACTATCATTTAAAAAAAAATTTTAATGTGGCAATTTTGGGACCAAAAAGGCTTTACTACTCTACGTAGTCTCAATTGGTAGGTAGGTATGTAGGTAGGTAGGCAGACAGACAGACATGAGAGGGAAACTAGAGAGAATTCAGAAAATTTTAAATGAAGGGAATCCAGTAAGCCTATTCACTCCCTCATTCCTGATCCTGAATAACAAGATTCCCTGTACCCTAACCCAGATGAATACCTAACCATGGTAACTGCTTGTACTGCTTCTGTAACCTGAGGCTAATTTAGCTTGCTTCCACTTGATGGTTCTTCTTCTAGCGTTTGCCCTTCTTCCGTAGCCAGTCAACAGCGTCAGGTTGAGCCTGATGTAAAGTTTCGAGACCTCCTTTGAATCTGGAGAGGTGGCAGTCATTGACTATGTGGGTCATAGTCTGTCTGGAGCCGCAGGGGCAGTTCGGGTCATCTCTGGCTCCCCAGCGATGGAACATAGCGGCGCACCGGCCATGGCCTGTTCGATAGCGATTGAGGAGGGCCCAGTCATAACGTGCTAGGTCAAAGCCGGGTTGACGCTTGCAGGGGTCTGTGATGAGGTGTTTGTTCTTTACCTCAGCTGACTGCCAACTCTGTTTCGATGGTATAAAGATAATGTTAACACACCCATTTAGGGCCAGAGTTTTCAGAGTGATCTGAACTCTTAGCATGAATAAACTTTCTCTTCAATCCACCTCAGTGCCAGTCTCCTTGAATGCCAGTCTACTTGAATCCCAGGGTCTTTCCCTAACATTTTGGAGGCTTTCCAGAGAGATGGACTGGCCACAACCATGATGTTGGGTCTATGGTCCACTTCTCCCAAGAGCCCCAGTCTGCCACTTGACCGTGGAACTGGGAAGCCCAAGCGTCTGAAGATTTCCAGAGTCCCCTGCCAGGTCTGAGGGATAGGCTGTGGTACCTGAGATGACAGTTCACCCTGGGTGGAGTCATAGAAATAAGCAACTGTTTTGTTCATATCCTCTGCCCATTTTTGGATGGGGTCATTTGCTTTTTTGGTGCTAAGTTTGCTGAGCTCTTTATATATTTTGGTGATTAGTTTCTTGTCTGATGTATGGCATGTGAAGATCTTCTCCCATTCTGTGAGGGGTCTCTCTGTTTGTTTAATAGTTGCTTTGGATGTGCAGAAGCTTTTCAATTTGATATAGTCCCATTGGTTTGTTTCTGCTTTAGTCTTCCTTGCAATTGGGTTTGATTCATCAAAGATGTCCTTGAGGTATAGGTGGGAAACTGTTTTACCAATGTTTTCCTCTAAGTATTTGATTGTTTCTGGTCTGACATCTAGGTCTCTGATCCATTTGGAGTTGATTTCTGTTTCTGGTGAGATAAAGTGGTTCAATTTCATTCTTCTGCATGTTACAACCCAGTTTTCCCAGCACCATTTATTGAAGAGAGCCTCCTTCTTCCATTTAATCCTTTGGGCCCCCTTATCAAAGACTAGATGTCCATAGGTGTGGGGATTTATTTCTGGGCTTTCAATTCTGTTTCACTGGTCTGTGTGTCTATTTTTGTTCCAGTACCATGCTGTTTTGATGATGATGGCTTTATAATATAGTTTAAGGTCTGGGAGTGTGATGCCTCCATTTCTGTTTCTTTTCCTTAAGATGGTTTTGGCAATTCTAGGTGTTTTCAGGTTCCAGATAAATGATTGTAGTATTTGTTCTATTCTCTTAAAGAAGCATGGTGGAACTTTGATGGGTATTGCATTAAATTTGTATATGGCTCTGGGGAGAATATTCATTTTGATGATATTTATTCTTCTAATCCTGAGCATGGGATATCTTTCCATTTCTTGGTATCAGTTTCTATTTCCTTGAGTAGCGACTCATAGTTTTCAGTATATAAGTCTTTCACTTCTTTGGTCAACTTTATTCCTAGGTATTTGATTGATTTTGCTGAAACAGTAAATGGGAGTGATTTCTGGATTTCTTCTTCAGATTTAGTGTTTGCATAAAGAAATGCCACTTATTTTTGTACATTGATTTTGTAGCCTGATACCTTGCTATATTGCCTAATAACTTCCAGTAGTTTTCTGCAGGATTCTTTAGGTTTTTCTATGTATACTATCATATCATCTACAAAACATTCACTAAAGAGGAGATCCAAAAGACTAACAAACATATGAAAAACTGCTCTAGGTCACTGAGTGTCAGAGAAATGCAAATTAAGACAACACTAAGATACCACCTCCTGTAAGAATGGCATACATCTAAAAGGACAGCAGCAACAAATGCTGGAGAGGTTGTGGGGACAGAGGAACCCTTTTACATTGCTGGTGGGAATGTAAATTGGTACAGCCTCTGTGGAGAGCTGTCTGGAAAACTCTCACAAGGCTAGACATGGACCTTCCATATGATCCAGTAATTCCTCTCCTGGGGTTATACCCCAAGGACTCCATAACACCCAACCAAAAAGAGGTGTGTACTCCTATGTTCATAGCAGCACAATTCATAATAGCTAAAACCTGGAAGCAACCCAGGTGCCCAACAACAGATGAGTGGCTGAGAAAGCTGTGGTATATATACACAATGGAATACTATGCAGCTATCAAGAACAATGAACCCACCTTCTCTGACCCATCTTGGACAGAGCTAGAAGGAATTATGTTAAGTGAGCTAAGTCAGAAAGATAAAGATGAGTATGGGATGATCCCACTCATCAACAGAAGTTGAGTAAGAAGATCTGAAAGGGAAACTAAAAGCAGGACCTGACCAAATTTTAAGTAGGGCACCAAAGTAAAAACCCTGTGGTGAGGGGTAGACATGCAGCTTCCTGGGACAGTGGGGGGTGGGAGTGGGTGGGAGGGATGGGTCACAGTCTTTTGGTGGTGGGAATGGTGTTTATGTACACTCCTAGTAAAATGTAGTCATATAAATCACTAGTTAATTGATACGAGAGGGGGAAAATTAATTGTATGTCTCGAAGTTCTTCAAAACACAGACTGAATCTTTTCAATATATAGGCTGTGTAATTGATATGCAGACTCTCTCAAAAGCCTAGACCAAGTAGATCAGAAGCAACCAATAGCACAGCTATATACAAGATACTGGGTACTGTACAGCAAACCCTAACAAAAGGACTTTTCAAAGTTAACCCAATTACCAAATAATGTGATAACATTAACTATTGATTGTCTTTTTGAACCCTAAGACAGCAGGAACCTCACATCTCCACTATAGAGCCTCTATTTCCCCTGTCCTAGAACCATTGGATAGGGCCCACTTTCCCGTATGCCTCTCCCAATCTATGTCAAATAATATTGCATCCGCCGATCACAACCTAATCAATGCAACGATTGCCACCTCAACATGCTTCACTTCAGACTGTGTCCAGAGACTTCACATGTGGAATGACAACCCTTCAGCTTCATTACTCGGGTGAGACCTTTCCTTTCATAGTATACTCTAATTCCATCTCAGGTGGTTCACTTTCTAACAAAGTCCCAAAACCTAGATATACACCAGTTTCTGTGAGAGAGAGTATATCTTCACACGTATCTGGAAACTACTGCAAAATATATACCTGAAAGCAGAAGCACACTAGAGTTTGCAGTGAGTACCTCCCTAACACTTCCTCTCCATTATTCCAAGCTTTGGGTCCATGATTGCTCAACAATTTGTTTGGCTTCGTATGTTAACTCTCTTTTCAGTCACCAGGTCCAGATGTCATCAGGATGCCGGCCAGGCTTCCCTGGACTGAAGACCCCACCAATGTGTCCTGGAGCTCAGCTTCCCCAGAGACCCACCCTACTAGGGAAAGAGAGAGGCAGACTGGGAGTATGGACCGACCAGTCAACGTCCATGTTCAGTGGAGAAGCAATTACAGAAGCCAGACCTTCTACCTTCTGCAACCCACAATGACCCTGGGTCCATGCTCCCAGAGGGATAGAGAATGGGAAAGCTATCAGGGGAGGGGGTGGGATATAGAGATTGGGTGACGGGAATTGTGTGGAATTGTATCCCTCCTACCCTATGGTTTTGTTAATTAATCCTTTCTTAAAAAGAAAAAAAAAGAAAAAGAAATAAGCAACTGAACTGGTACCAAGTCTGTACATGTGGACCATGAGTACTAGGAGCCCTCAAGTCAGTAAGGAGCTGATCACTCTGTCAGGACTTTGTAAGTCCCTTGAAACTGAGAGCCAGAGTGCCAGTGGGTGTACTAAGGGCCAGAAGCCAGGGGCAGAACAGATCCCATCCATTCCAGACTATATAACCTTGGAAGTGGAAGCCCGAAGTAGAGGTGGTCTCAGTCTGTTTTAGTTAGACAGTACTTTAAAATTGGAAATGTTTCTTAAACTCTGGTGTGAATGTGTGTGGATGTGTGAGTGCATGACTTGGTCCCACAGCTTTGGCTACAGGATCTGTTTAGGTGGTTCTGTGGACAGCTGTTTTCAGCCCCTTCAGGGCAACTGAGCATAGGGCCTTATGCATGCAGCCCTATCGCTAAGATGTCTTTAAGATCCCATGAAGGGTCTAGTCAGGTGGGCATCTAAGAGTCACCTGTGGCTTGTCCACAGAACCCCCCTCCCTTACATCTCATCATATACTCAGGAGACCAAAAGCAGATACGGCATGCCCCTACTTGCCACATCAGAGGAGGGACAGTCACTCAAAAACAAACTACAACAAACTGCAGCTGGCCTGCTTGGCCTTCAGCTAGCTAGATAAGTTAACCTGGAAGTTGTACTCTCTTATCAGGCAATGCTGAACAGAGGAGGGAAAAAGAAAGTGTGGCCAGGGTATTTAAATATGCAGCAGCTGAGCTGAAGACTCAGAAAATGATTTTCAGCCCTGCTGCAGCCACAAAACCAGAAGCTGGTTGCTCTGAGCATGGCAGAAACTTGAGAAATCATCACCAGGAATAGATGCATTACCCCATCATCCCTATGACCTATGTTATCCTAATTTTTCTGGCCTTTTCTACTTATTGCACTGCTGTGGCCCCAGCTTATTAGGGTCATGTGGAGAGACTCCTGCTAGTCCTTTATAGCTATATGTGAATAGCACTAAATGACATAAATCATGCTGAGGTCTTATATGATATAGCAAATCCTAACAATGGAATTTTCAAAGTCAACCAAACTCCCAATTAACTTGGTTATAATAATCACTGCCTATTGCCTTCTTAAACTATAAAACAGCAGGAATCTTCCCCATTCTCCATAAAATCCATATTTTTTCCAGTCTTGGAAGCTCTGGGGCACATTTTTCTGTACACTTCTCTCGATACATACTATTTGATACTACAGCTAATCACACAACCAAATCAATGCAACCAGTACCATCTCGACATGTTTCACTTCAGATTGTGTCAAGAGACGCCAGGCCTGAAATGTCAACCCTTCAGCTCTATTACTCTAGTGAGATCTTTCCTAGCTCATAGGACTCCTCAATTCCATTTTGGGTAGTGCACTGACTAGCAAAGCCACAGAACCTAGATATAGATCAGGGCCCATGAGATAGAGCACATGTGCACATGTATCCATAAGTTAGGAGAAAATATACACCTTAAAGTAAAAGTGCATAATTGTTTGCAGTGACTCAATATGCGCAGCAAACAAGTAGAAAGACCTAAAAGAAACACTTAAAAAAAATTAAGGGGAAGCAATTACAGAAGCCAGACCCTCTACCTTCTGCAACCCTCAACGACCCTGGGTCCATGCTCCCAGAGGGCTAGAGAATGGGAAGGCTATCATGGGAGAGGGTGGGTTATGGGGATTGGGTGGTGGGAATTGTGTGGAGTTGTACCCCTCCTACCTTATGCTTTTGTTCACTAATCCTTTCTTAAATTAAAAATTTAAATAAAAAAAAAATTAAGTACCTAAAGTACTTAATCAAATAGTTTCTACTTAGACCTAGAAACCCTCCTCACCTACTTCCTATTTCACTTATCTCAGTCACTCCAAGGCTAACCTTGTCAGACAAAGTAAGGACTACAAAAGCTGGATAAGGGCAAGAGACCAGCATTCTTTAATGATGGCTATTTTGATTACTACCATTCATTACTCATCTCCTGGGGCCCTAGTCAGGGAATCCTGGGATTCCCACACAGACATGATGGGCCTATACCTCTAAGAGATCCCTCTTTCCACTGTCACTAGTCATGTCCATCAGGAACAACATAATGGGTCCATCTGTAGGCCCCTACAGGATCTTGCCCTCAATGTGGATCAACAGTGGTAGGACTGCCTCATTTTCTGAAGAGAGGCTAGACCAAAATACTCTACCACTTGAGGAAGATGGATCCTGAAATGGGTGCAGCCTAGACTATCTAAGACCACAGAATGTGAGCTCAGACCTACAGGAATGCAGAGGTTACACAGGCTCTGGTGCTAAATATGGGCCCCAGATTAAATTGATGGGGTTTACAGTTAACAAAATTGATATAGTTTTCCCATATTTGGAAGATACTCTCTTCTTGATTCAGCTTTCTAGTCCTATTTCCAACTCTGACACCATCTCCCCAGACAATATCTTTAGCCCACTTGCATGTTATCTGTCAGGCTCAGGCAAAAATTAGTGAAGTCATGTCATGAGCCACTAAGAATATATCCAAAATAGATACTAGCTTTTACCAAAACAGAGACCCCAAATCTCATCTGCTATATTCTTATCTTTAGGTTCCTGATCATTAAACAATTTGTTCTGCTTTACTTCTTAATTTTTTTCAGCCAACAAGTTAGATGCTACCATGATGCCAACCAGACTTCCCTGGGTGGATAATCTCACCAATGTGTCCTAGGACCCCAACTCACTAGAGCCATGCCCCACTAGGGAAAGATAGAAGCAGGGTGGGAGTATGGATCAAGCTGCCAACACTCATGTCTAGTTGAGAGGCAATTACAGAAGCCAGACTTTCCACTTTCTGCACCCCATAATGATCCTGGGTCCATGCTCCCAGAGGGATAAAGAAAAGGAAAGCTTTCAGTGGAGGGGATGGGATGCAGAATTGTGGTGGTGGGAACTGCGTGGAATTATACCCCTCTTATCCTATGGTCTTGCTGATCATTATTAAATCAATAATAAGTAAATATAGTAATTTAAAAAAGAAATTTCCTATCTGGTGTGCTTAACTCATTCCTCTCTGTTTTTAATGACTTAGTTAAAATGTTATCCTAAATTCCTATACTTAACTGTGCTTATGATACTAATGTTTAAAACAGAAAGTGAAAGTTGCTATAACACCTGTTGTTATAATGTTTCTACTGTGTACCCTAAGGTGTATGCGATTGCTCTGTTCTGCTTAATGCTCCAATCCAGAGAGACAAGAGATTCTCACCTTCCTGACAGATGGTTAAATAGTTTAATAAGATCCAAGGTAGGGTCTGTGTAGATTTGGAAGCTGCCTTCTGAGAAAATTGGGGGCCCTAGAACACTAGCTTGTTGTATGCTTTACATTGGGTTCTAGTTCTCCCCCACCGAGAGAATTAGATCAGTCCAGTTAGTTTCGCGGGCCTGCTTGGCCCCGCCCCGAAGGAACCCCGCCAGAGTTCCTGAGTTTGAGAGTTCCGGAGTAAGAGAGAGTGCTTGCGCCGCCGCAAAGAGACAGCCGAGTTCTGTTTGGTGATTAGTTTGTCTTAGTTTATGAATCGTTGTTCCTGAATAAAGAAATACAGCTTCCCTGCCCAGCCGTTGTCTCCGCGTCTCTGTTACCCGCCCGTGAAGCTAGCTAACCCAGCAAGAGCCTTCCGAAATTTTAACAACAAATGGCGCCCACGTGGACCTGACCTGCACATCTCTCAGATAAGTAAAGACAATTTGGCAACCTATGCACTATGGCCTTCTCTTCTGCTTGTGAAGAGATCTCCCAAGGCCTCTGCTCTTTCTTCATGAGACTGTTTTGCTGTTTCTGGAACATTTATCTCTGGACCACTCTGTGGTTTACACTCGCTCGGGCGAACTCAGAACAGCCAGCAGGAATAGCCAGCGGGCGGGAGGCGAGGCGCGGAGCTGCTGTTTCCACCTGGTTAAACAGCCAGCCAGCCGGCTGCGCCCAGACAACCCCGCGCACCACGCCCACAGCCCCGTAGCCCCACAGCCCACAGGAGCCCGATGCCACCACACAAGAGCCCGATGCCAACACGCTAGAGCCCGACGCCAACACGCTAGAGCTGGACGCCAACACGCTGGAGCCCAATGCCAACACGCTGGAGCCCGATGCCAACACACAAGAGCCCGAGGCCAGCCCACAGGAGCCGGCTCTCCACCGCGTGGCGCAGGGCACTGGACGTGTGATCCCTCCACACTGCTCGGCCACTGCGAGCAGGGCAGCAGACATGGCAGGGCCATGGGGCAGGGCCGCGGCAGCCTATCATGGCCGCCACGCCTGGGCACCTAGGCCCACGCCTTCTACAAAACTGGCCCGCCTGCCCTCTTGCTATGAATTCTGGAACGATCCCGGGCCTCCCGGACGCCCGGGCTCCCTGCCGAAACTGGGCACACGAGATCTCCAGCTGCTGGTCTGGTCTGAAGGCAGACAAGCTGAAGTATGCAGAGATTTGTGCAGAGATCGCAACCTGCAATTCCTAGAAGTGAAGCTGCACGGGAAGCCACCTTCGGATGGTGAATCCCCCCCCCCCCAACAACTAAGACAGTATAGATTTAAATTCGTGTTTAAAATGACATGTCTTCGTAACAAAGGTTTCTCTCCTTGTGTATTAATGACCATGTTTATGTGTATGTTTAAAGTTTGGTAAACAGTAACTTTAAGGCTAAATTCTTACTAGTCAAAGTTAAATGAAAAAGGTTTTCAACGTAATTCTCATAAAGATAAAAATTAACTTACATTTAAAGTCTGAGGTAAAAATTAGTTAACAAGCAATATATTTTAACTAAGTTGGTCTAAACAAAAGGTTAAATCGACTTGTTGATATGTAAAACTCTCCATTACCTTCTCTATTAGAAATGGTAGATCGCACAATGGCTATGCTAATTATTCTCATGCCTGAGGTTTCCTTTCCTGCCCACAACTAGGGTGTGTCTCCATCTTGAATGGGTGTAACAAAAGGTTAAAAGACGTTGTTGATATGTAAAAGTCTCAAATTCCTTCTCTATTAGAAATATGCTAATAACAAGTTTTGTTTCATAGTAAGTAAATTGCAGCCAGCTGCCTTTGGGACTCTAGGCCGTTCCCCACCCCCATGCAAATGCCCGTCGAAGAAAGTACGCCCTCTTTGGGGGTCATATTGTTATATAGAAAACTGGAAAATGTTGTGCATGTACAAACTATTGTATTTACTGTCGAATGTAAAACATTAATTCCCCAGTAAAGAAAATTTAAAAAAATTCAAGGGAGTTCCTGAATTGGATGCAATCTGGACTCACTTAAAAATGATCTGTGAAGTGACGCAGTGATAAAGCTTTGGACTCTCAAGCATGAGGTCCCAAGTTCCATCCCCGGCAGCACATGTGCCAGAGTAATGTCTGGTTCTTTCTCTCTCCTCCTATCTTTCTCATAAATAAATAAAATCTTTAAGAAAATAAATAAATAGATAAAATAAAACAAAAACTGATTTGTGGGAGCTGAGTGGTAGCGCAGCAGGTTAAGCACACATGGTGCAAAGCTCAAGGACCGTAGTAAACGTCCTGGTTCGAGCCTCCAACTCCTCACCTATAGGGGGGGTCACTTCACAAGCGGTGAAGCAGGTCTGCAGGTGTCTGTCTTTCTCTCTTCCCCTCTGTCTTCCCCTCCTCTCTTGATTTCTCTCTGTCCTATGCAACAACAACAACGGCTATCACAACAATAACATTAACAAACACAACTAGAGCAACAAAATAGGAAAGAAAAATAATCATCTGTTCCCCACCCCACCCCACCCCACCCCAAGGAGTCTATACCCAGTTCTTTCAGGAAAAAATACACAGGATGAAGGGTAACTAGTCTTTGCTTCCTGACAGAGTCCTTCTCAGGCTTACCCTCATCACTTGGAGTGTTCCAGTTATTCTTCCTCTCATTACAAGTTGAGTTCTTGAGTGTGGATATCTGACTTCTGAGCAAGCTGGTTTTGGTTGACTCTGTTGGTATCAAGGGTGGGGGGGTGAAGGGTGGGATAAAGGAATTTGTGATAGAAGGAGATACTTCATTATAGTCAACTATTGTCTTTAAGTCCTCAGAAAATGTAACTTCAATTTCTCAGCCTTTGGAGGACAGGCCTACCACCAACTAAATGCTACGATATTAATTTGAACCATATATCTCTTGCCTTTCTTGGAAAGAAAACATGGCCTGAGCTCTGCAAGGAGACTGCTTCAAAACTGGGAAGTTCGGCCACCGGGTTTCAGATGCTACCATGATGCCAACCTGACTTTCCTGGGCAGACAATCCCACCAATGTGTCATAGATCCCTGCTTCCCCAGAGCTCTAACCCACTAGGGAGAGAGACAGGCTGGGAGTATGGATGGACCTGCCAATACCCACATTCAGCGGGGAAGCAATTACAGAAGCCAGATCTTCCACCTTCTGCATCCCATAATGACCCTGGGTCCATATTCCCATAGAGTTAAGGAATAGGAAAGCTATCAGGGGATGGGATGGGATACGGAGTTCTGGTGGTGGGAATTGTATCCCTCTTATCCTATGGTCTTGTCAGTGTTTCCATTTTATAAATTAATTTAAAAAATAAATCAATTTCCAGTCTCATTCAGGTTGCTGACAGAATTCATTTCCGTGAAGTTCTAAGACTGAGGTCCCACTTCCTAGCTGGCTCTGAGCTCCTTACTGCACTGGTATCCCTATGCAGGTGGTTCCCTGGCAGCCAATAGTGGTACACTGAACTCCTCAAGATGACCCTTCCTAGATGTAAGTCCTGCACAATAACACTGAACCATCTCCATGGACACTAACAGATTCTATCTTAAGGTCAACATAACAGATTCATGGGAATGATGCATCCTTGTAGTCACAGGCTGCAGGATTTAGAGATGGTATCTTTGGCAAGCCATTTTAGAAACTGCTTACCACACTTGCTATATAATTTTCTACCCTCTGTTTAGTCCCTTTCAAGTAGTAAGTGGACAATTATTAAAGACTGACATTTAGCATATGTGCTTTAGACGACAGAGAGACTACCAAGACATTTTGATTGCTTTTCATATATAAATCACATCAGCTACAAACATATTTGGTAATCACCATTAAGAGGCTCAAGAACTGGTCAGCAATATAGCTCAGCTGGATAATGTACCTACTTTCTCATGCACAGGACACAGGTTTGAGCCCAGTTTCCATCATGAAGGGAGCTTTGGGATTGAGAGGGAGCTACCTCAATTTACTGAAGACTTGCTATAGAAAATCTGCAATCAGGGCCAGGTCGTGGTGCACATTACAATGCACAAGGACCCAGGCTCAAGCCCTTGGTCCCTGCTGGGGGAAAGCTTCACAAGTGGTGAAGCAGATTGCAGGTGTGTATCTCTGTCTCTTTCCCGCTCTACCTCCCCCTTTCCTCTAAATTCCTCTGTCTCTACCTAATAAATAAATAAATAAATAAATAAATATTTTTTAAAAAAGAAAATCTTCAATCATACTTAATGGCATCATTCCTCCTGACACTGGAAAAAGCAAGGATGCCCTCACCCTCTTTCATCACTATTATTCAGTATAGTCTAGAAATTCTAGTTTCTTTAATAAGAAAAACAAATTCAAAAAGACTTAAGTGATAAAACTGTTCTTATTTTCATATTGAAATGAAAAATCCATAGGCAAAAGAGTAAAAATAACTGCTGCTGGTGGACTATCACTTCTGCATTCCAGTACCCTAGTGGTGGACTCTGATTGTAGCCAACCTGCTCTCACTTTTATTGTTAGCACCTTGATGGACTCTGTTTGTAACCAATCAGCTTGTGTTGCACCCAGCTTGAAACAGATAAAAGCTGGGTATTACAGTACAAGTTTGTCCAGGTAGGAATCAACCTGTAACACATTAACGTAAGATAAACGTAACTCCCTGCCCTCCATGTGGCCTCGGTCTTGTTCTGTGGTTACTTTTGAGCTGTAATACTGGAAAGCAATATTGTACAGTTTTTTATAATAATATGGTATATAGTCTGTCAGAAATGATAAAGAATAAGCATATAAAAAAACAGAATAAGCATATATACAAGTCGCAAAACCTCCCCAGAACTGCATTATTAATGGGAGTTTGGTAAAACTGCTATTTATAAGATCAATGCACAAATAAATTAATTTTGATATACTAATAATGACATATGAAATACATATCAAAACCCAGTCTCATTTAAAATAGCTTCAAATGAAATTAAATAATTAGATATATACTTAGTAAAACATGTACAGAACCTGCAAAGTAAAAGTTATAAAACAGGTTATATCATGTTCATAGACTTAATGAATTTAAATGGTAGACAAGTCAGTAGTTTCCAAATTGACCTATAGGTTTTAATACCTATAGGTACCTATAGGTTTAATACCTATAGGTCAATTTAACAGATTAATTTCTATCAAAATCCCAGGTGGTTTTTTTTTTTTTTTTTTTTGTCATCACTGCCAAAGCTTCACCACACCAAGCACTGTTTTCCAGATACAAACAGAGACAGAGACATAAAGAGAGAGGCAGAGAAGGAAAGATATCACAGCACTGAAGCTTCCCCCAGTGTCCTACTGCCTGAGTTGGAGCCTGGGTCATGTGGATGACAAGGCAGGTACTCTGTCCAGGTGAGACCCCCTAGAGAGGTTCTAAAATAAACATAGACAAGCATATTCTGAAATTTCAGTCCTTAGAAAAATAAATCATTTGCAAAAGAAAAGATGGAGGAAACACTGCACCTGGCAATAAGATTTTCTATGTATCCATATTCATCAAGGTATTGGGATACTGGCAGCATGACAGACACACAGATCAAGGGAACAGAATAGAGAATCTAGACTTAACCCATACAAATATCCCCAAGTAATTTTTGAAAAAGACACAAAATTTTGTGTTCAATGGTATTAAAATGTGTAGGGTTTTCAACAAATGGAGCTAGAGTAACAGCTACAGGTAAAAGAACAAATGAATCTATTTAAAAAAAACCCTACTACAATAATGAAAGGGTAAACTACTGATTATGAAAAAATATTTATGAGGTCAGGAGGTGGCACACCTGGTTGGGCGTACATGTTACAATGTACAAGGACTGGGGTGTGAGCCCTTGGCCCCCACTTACAAGGGGAAAGCTTTGCAAATGGTTAAGCAGTGCTGCAGGTGTCTCTCTGTTTCTCTTCCTCTCTATCTCCCCCCTTCTTCTCAATTTCTGGCTGTCTATCTAATAAATAAAGGTAATTAAATTTTTTAAAAATATGTAAACTACATAGCTGGCAATGTCCTGATATCTGTATCGCATAAAAAATTTTCAAAACTTATTGATAAGAAAACAAATGATACCCACAGAAAATGAGTGAGGAACATGCAAGTGTGCAATTTTCTAATTCATTTTCAACTCGGAAAATCACAGATTTAAACTTCTTTTAAAATAGCATGTGGTGAGACAGGAGATGACTCACCCAGAAGAGTGAACATTTTGCCAAGGTTGAGGACTGGGGATCAAGAACTGGCCACCACATGGGAGCACCAAAGGGGAAGCTTCATGAGTGGTGAAGTAGTGCTGCAGTATCTCTCTTCTTCTGTCTCTCTCTCTCTCTCTCCCCCCCAAGGAAATAAAGTATGTGTGGCTTCAGTGTACTGGTTTTTGGTGGGGTTTTTTCCCCCCTACTTTCCTGTATTGAAGTAAAACTAGTAAGGGAATTCAAACTACTGTGTCCACCGATACCTGCATGGAGGATTTTCTTTTTCTGAATCTTTTGATCTGAAAGGTCCCCTGTTGCTATTGATATATTTAGGGAGGATGATCGAGTTGATTCAACGTCAGAATGAGGTTCTGCACATTTTTCTGGGGTTGAAGCCATAGAACAGATTTCTTTTTGATGCCTGTTTTGATTTAGATAAAAAGGAGACAAAGAAAAGGGGTGGGGGAGGAAACACAAAAATTCCATTAAGAAGGCAGAATTAGAGCATTACACAAGCTTAAGTGAGCCTCCCCTCATCTCTCATTTAATCCTGTCCCATGCATAAGAATGGATGAGCCCCAGTTCTGGAGTCATAGATAGCTCATAGCCTTGTTTCTTCCCTGCTGTGTGGTTTAGTGAAATCATTTAATGCTCTCTTAACATCATTGCAGAAACCAAAGAAAAGATTTTCCAGAATAACTTCCTACTTTAACATCTATTTTTTCCTTGCTTTACCACCTACTCCTCATACCTACCTCCGTGGATCACCCCCAATTTTTTTTTGCCTCCAGGATTATCACCCAAAATTTTTACGTGCCCCCTTTTACACTGTGTATCTGTGACAGAAAGGACCAGGCTTAAATTCATCTGTACATCATAATTTACCTGGTGCACTCCATAAATGTTTGAGAAAAGAAGGGAGGGAGAGGAGACTGGGAATTCTAACATTTTCCACCTGGTAGAAAATTGAAACAGGCAATTTGTTTTTAGCCATAGCTAAGTGGGTGAACTAAATTTTCCTAAAGTTGCTAATTATAAGGAAATGTAGAAGCCTACTGTCTAGAAAATGAGGTACTATCTTTCACAATTTTCTTGTTATTAGATCACAGTTTTTATGTGTGGACCATAGCCTCATTTAAACCAGCAGACAGACCTAAAAAGCTATCATTACCATTGTTATAGATGGAGAAGTTGAGACCAAGGTTAAATAACTCCCCCAGAATTACTAGTGGTGGGAAGCCTGGATTAAAACACTTCGTATGACTCCAGAACCCACCCCTTCCAAACCATAAAGGAAAAGAGATATAGGCCAATTAGGAAAGCTTCCACTTTTATTAGTAGTAGATATGAAGGTAAATGGCTAAGGCAACTTTCAAGCAACTTTCAAGTTGGTCTATTAGTCCCGAGGTTTTTAGTTTGATTAAAAGAGACTTGAGATACTCTCTTAATGCACAGGAAAGTTAATTTATACCAAAATTACTGCCCATTTCTTTGAAATCTTTTAAACCTCTAGGTTTATTTGTACAGATTATCTGAAATTATAAGATATATCTGAACTTTCTCAACTACTTAACAACTAATGCTGTAAATTCTCTTACAAGATGGTCTGATATGACATTTATCTCTTCTTAATGATTCCATGTTCAAGTCCTGCATCCAGCCCATATTAAAGTTTAATTTACTAATAAAATTTTGTGCATTTAAATGGTTAGTAAATATGTTTTCAACTTTTTCCCATTTTACTATCACTCTGTTAAATAAAGATATCCTCCCAAAAGAGTATATATATGGACCAGGTGATGGCTTGCCTGGTTAAGTGCACACATTACAGTGAGCAAGGACTTGGGTTCAAGACCTTTGTCATCATCTGCAGGGAGAAAGCTTCACGAGTGGTGAAGCAGTGCTGCAGGTGTCTCTCTGTCTCTCTTCCCCTCTATCCCTCCCTCTTCCTTCTTGATTTCTGGCTCTCTCTATCCAATAAATAAATAAAGATAATAAAAAAATTTTAAAAAGAGTGGTCCGGGAGGTGGCGCAGTGGATAAAGCACTGGACTCTCAAGCATGAGGTCCTGAGTTCAATCCCCGGCAGCACATGGACCAGAGTGATGTCTGGTTCTTTCTCTGTCTCCTATCATTTCTCATGAATAAATAAATAAATAAATAATTTTTTAAAAAGAAATGAATAAAATAAGCATATTTTAAAAAAATTTAAAAAGAGTATATATATATAAATATAAAGCTGTTGGTACTTAAATGTTAAACCATTTGAGTAAAATATAATATATTTTGCATATTAGAGAGGCTTTTGGTTTTTGCTTGAAAACTACTAGTTAGAAATATATTTCATAGAGGCTAAGGAGATAGCAAAATGATTGTGCAGCCTTTCACGGCTGAAGGACCAAAAGTCCCAGGCTCAATCCAAAAGCCAGAGCTGAGCAACGCTCTGTGAAATAAATAAATAATAAAATTTAGAAAAAGAATGGGAAAAGAAGGAGTTAGGCAATAGCGCAGCAGGTTAAGCATACATGGCATGAAGCACAAAGACTGGCGTAAGAACCACAGTTCAAGCCCCTGGAACTCCATCTGCAGGGGAGTCACTTCACAGGTGGTAAAGCAGGTCTGCAGGTGTCTAGCTTTCTCTCCCCCTCTCTGTCTTCCCCTCCTCTCTCTATTTCTCTCTGTCCTAACTAACAACAATGACATCAATAACAACAACAAATAATAACTACAACAACAATAAAAAACAAGGGCAACAAAAAGGGAAAAAAAAGGAATAGGAAAAGACCTAAAAAATCTCTACCCCAAATCTTGCCACCCAAGTCACCATTCTAAAGATGAGGAAACTCAAAGACTCTCACCCCAAATTCCAGCAACAGATGAGTATGGAGAGAAGTTAAGAATCTGCTGACTTCACACAAGTGAAGTACAGAGGTTGGGCCCTGGGTTCCTTCACCACACAAAAACTTTTGCTCTGCTCTGCTCCGCCATTGGTTTGGGGGGAGCCTATCTACACTGAATAGAAATGAAATATAGCACAGCTTTTAGGCCCCATGGAAGAAAGTGGTTATCTTAAACCAGTCACTATTAAAACAAAAATAAAAAAGATAACAAAAATAAATATATTAAATTCTTAAATAACAAAAATAAATAAATAATTTTTTCTTTGCTTAAAAGTCCTAACATTAACATTTCACATTTCACTAAAAGGATTATCTTGAAGAATTTCAAAGAGAAGTATCTAGGAGAGCAAGGAGAAAGACTCCTGGCAATGAGAAACAGAGAGTTTAGCATACTCACTTATTGTCTCCTTCCTTTTCTCCATTGTGCCACCAGTCCATGATCAAGGACTCTGAATAAAGGTTTTGTACCTTCTTCAGGTCACGTTGTCCCTGCTCCATTTCCTTAATTAAAAGCATCAGGTCTTCATCCTGCCAAAATGAGAAGTGAATATATTATGAAGTTATATAACAGATTTAAAATTTCAAACAAAAACAAATTTCCCAGGAGGATGAGAATCTAAAGAATTCCATGTAGCTCTTATTACACTTTATGCAGCTTTACTGAGAAATAATAAATGTAAAATTAACTGAATTATGTAAAGTGTACCATCTGCATAGCTTTGACATCTGTACCTATGAAATCAGTGCAATAAAGATATGAAACATATCCATCACACCCGTTTCCTCATGCCTACTATAAACCTGCCATTCAATATTCCTTTCTTGCTGTTTTTAAGATTTTTTTCCCAAATGTTTAATTATGATATGCCTTAGCATAAATTTCTTTGGGTTGATTGTGTTTGAAGTTTAGTCAACTTAATGGATCTGTACATTGGTATCTTTTATTCAATTTAAGAGGCTTTCAGCTATTATTTCTTCATATAGCCTTTCAGTTCCACTATCTTTCTCTTCTCAAGAAATTCTGGTAATATTAATGTTGAATTTTTTGTTACTGTTCCACAAGACCTCTGATTCTGTCTCCCCCGCCCCCACACTATTGTCATTAAGACTGAGTTCTATTGTTTGAACTCAAATTCACTTTACTGTCCTGTCACCTCCACTCCCATACTGAATCCATTCCATGAGTAGATTGAATGTTTATCACTTCTAACTTCTTTGCTGATTGCAGAAACCAAAGAAAAGATTTTCTGTTTATCTTCAGATAATATGTATTTTATTGTTTAAGTGTTCTACGGTAGGTTGTTTTTAAAATGCTTTTAAAATTTGGTGTTACTAATTTGTTACAAGATTATAAAGTTACAGTGTATAGTTCCACACCACACCCACCACCAAGTTCTGTATCTCTACCCTCCAACCTCCCAAAGATAACCACCATAGTTCTCACAAGACTTACAAATAGCTTGCTTGCTTCTGCTTTGTTTGGATTTTCTTTTCTTTTTGGCAAGTTCATGTAAATCAGATCTCTAGATTCCACATATGAGTGAAACCATCTGGCAGTTGTCTTTCAGTTCTTGACTTATTTTGCTAAGCATAATTATCTCCAGTTCCACCCATTTTGTCCCAATGGATGCAATATCATCTTTTTTGATTGCGGAGTAATATTCCATGGAATATATATCCCAAAACTTGTTTGGCCTGTCTTCTGTTGATGGGTATTTAGGCTGCTTTCACTCTTTGGTTCTGAATAATGCAGCTATGAAAATAGGGATGCACATGTCTCTTCTAATTAGTGTTTGAGTCTCCAATAGGTAAATAAATGCCTATGGCAGGTTCTTTAACATTCTTGTCAGGTGTTGACTGTAAACCATTAATTCCCCAGTAAAGAAATTAAGAAAAAATTCTTGCCAGGCAGTTCTAACATTTGCTTCATTTCAGTGTTGACATAAAATGTCTTTTCTTATTCAAGTTATCTCTCCATCCTGTGGCATAATTTATATCTTACAGTTTCTTGCTTCCTGTTACAGCGTTGAAAGTATAGAACTGAAAGGCTGGGGTGGTGGGGATTTGGCATAGTCAGTTCTGAACTTCCCAGAATAAAGCTCTACAACTTAGAAATATCTTCTCTGTTGCAGCTACTTGCCACATAATAAGTTTTCTTTCTTGGTGGAGATGTCACCCTGTCTCCTCTCCACCTGGATAATGTTCTTTTGTCTCTTGCTGTGGAACCTCTGTTTGTCTAGATTCAAGTCAGTTTATGAACAGACTTATCCAAGAACTGGTATAGCTTTGTTGTGATTACAGGAGGAAGTAAATGCAGGTTCCCCCTATTCAGCCATCTGGGCTCCATGTTTTGGTTTTGATTCTCTTTCATCACTGTATATTTTGGATTTTTTCTGCTACTGCCTTCCCATTTATTAATAATTTGTTCTGCAATGTCTGGTGTATACTATTAATTTCATTATATGTATTTTCAACCCAAATATTGTAATTTTCACCCCTAGAAGATAGATCTTTTTCTTTTATTTTCCATGTCATTCCCTAAAGTTTTGAACATACTTAATAGTTATTAAAAAAACTGATTTAATGCCATAATAAGAACATCTGAGTAGTCAATTGTGCATAACTTCATCATCATCATCATCATCATTTTTCTATTGTCACCAGGGTTATTCCTGGGGCTCAGTGCTAGCACTACAAATCCACAGCTCCCATCAGCCATGTTTTCCTTTATTATTATTTTTTAATTAGATAGGACAGAGAGAAATTGAAAGAAGAGGGGGATAGAGAGAGGGGAAGAGAAAGGTAGACACCTGCAGATCTGCTTCATCACTCATGAATCATCTCCCCTGTAGGCAGAGAGAAAATGTTTGAAACTGGGTCCTGGGTCCTTGTGCTTGGTAATATGTGCACTTAACCAGGTGCACCACTGCCTGGCCCCTCATAACTTTAACTTTTCTGTTGTTGTCTTCACTATGTTCCATATTTTTTCTCCTTATTTGAATACCCGGTACTACTTGCTGGATGCCAGAAGTTGTCAATTTTGCTTTGATGGATGATGGACATTTCTGCTTTCCTATCATTATTTTTGGATTTGTTCATGGATGCAGTTAATTTCCTTGGAAACAATTTGATATTTTCAAGTGTAGCACTTAAGATTTTCCAGTCAAAATTAGCATGGTTTTTGGCTGTAACCACTATTGAAGAAAGACCATTTGGTATACATTATCCAATGTCCATGAGATTTTCTAGTTTAGCAAATGAGAGTTCCCAATATTCCCAGTCACACAGGATATCAGAACACTCATCTCTGTAGTCTTTTGAGTGAGTCTGACCTTAGACTTTGGTAGTTTTACTTTACAAGAAAGCACTAATCAGTATCTGGATTGCTCTAGTCCTCATAACAGACAGTAAGACAAAAACAAGCAAACAAACAAACAAACAAAAAACCTAAAAGGGCATTCTTAAAATGCATATATTACTGACAAGATTGGAGTGTAGAATTTTTTCTTCCATTATAATAAATGTCTTTATCACATAGTTACATAATCTTAGAAATCAGGAACAACTATTTGCCATCTCTTTTGTTTTTGAAACTTTGCATAAATATCTGCACATCACAGTGGCCAACAAACTTCATGAATTAACTCTCTGGGGTTCTTGTTAAAAATATACATTCTGTAAGTCTGATAAAATGATGTTGATATTGTTGAGTTTGACTGATGAGTACACAAGGGTCTCTATATTTTCCTGCTCTTGAGTATGTTTGAAATTCTCCAAATTAAAAAGTATAGAAAAAAAATTGTTCATTAATATTATTAGGTCTCAGGGGCCAGGAGATAGCTCACCCTGTAGAGGTCACACTTTACCACACATAAGGTCCCATGTTCAAGCTCCAAGCTACCATGTGGGAGCATCATGCAAGGGGAAGTTTTCACAAGCAGTGGAGCAGTGCTGTGGTGTCTCTCTTCCTTCTCTCTCTCTCTCTCTCTCTCTCTCTCACCCTCTTTCTGACAAAGGGAAAAATTAGTACACCAGGAGAAGAAATAGGTAGTCATGAAGCGTTGGTGGAAGAAACAAAGATTTCTGAGTTTCTATATTTACAGCCTGGTACACCTGGTTAAGTGCACACATTACAGTGTGCAAGGACACGGATTCAAGCCCCTGGTCCCCACCTGCAGGGGGAAAGCTTCATGAGTGGTGAAGCAGGGCTGCAGGTGTCTCTCTGACTCTCCCCTTCTCTACCTCCCCCTCCTTTCCCAATTTCTGTCTCTATTCAATAATAAATATTTTGAAAAAAAAAAAACCAAGAATCTGCATCTTCACAAGTGCCCTAATACAGGTGGTCCTTGAGACACATTTTGAGAAACACTGGTGCCCATGTTGTTACACATTGTTAAACAATTAATTTGGTGGGTTTAGTTGCCTTTGTGGTAACTTTTTCCAACCAAGACATTAACTACTGGTCACAGATTAAAATGCTCAATTAAGGGAAAAAATTCTTCTCAGCTCATCTAACTCTTACCTGCACAGTCTCTGGAGGACAAAAATTCTTGCAGCCAAAATTATAACAGTGGAATTCTCCTCCAGTCAGAGAAGCAAGCTCTTTCAAAAATTCATTTGCAATCTCATCATAGTAATTGAAGGAGATGGTATAAACAGGAATTTCTGGAAAAACTTTGACTTGATCTAGAACCATTTCAGGTGGCTGGGTTTACAGAAGACCATGGGTATATGGAAAGAGAAAGGAAGAAAGCACAAAAGACATTTGTTTTTACTATAAATAGTAAAAATTTCAACTAGTAATTCCTTAAGCAGGCAGTGGCTTCTTGGGAAGGTGTTAATTCAATTCCATAACCAAAGCAAAAAGATTGCAATAAAAGACCAATGGCATGGCCCTTACCCACAGAGAGCTCACTAATTAGCAAGGGAAAGTTAACCTAGGAGGAAAATTTGTCTAACCTTGTCACCTACTGTTAGCACATCTAAATTTATTGTCCATGCTTTTAGAGTTTTGAACTATGATTCAGATTACTTAAACTACTAGAGACAGAACTACCAGTGGAACTGGGAGCCAAGCGGTGGTGCAGCAGATTAAGCACACATGGCGCGAAGCGCAAGGGTTGGTGTAAGAATCCCGGTTCAAGCCCCTGGCTCCCCACATACAGGGGGTCTGCTTCACAGTCGGTGAAGCAGGTCTGCAGGTGTCTATCTTTCTCTCCCCTCTCTGTCATCCCCTCCTCTTTCGATTTCTCTCTGTCCTATCCTACAACAATCACAGCAATAACAACAATAGTAACAACAATGATGATAAACAACAAGGGCAACAAAAGGAAAAAATAAAATAAAATAAAGTCTCTTTAAAATAACTACCAGTAGAACTTACAGGTCACTGGATTACATGAAATAAGGGTAAATGGATTTTGATGTGACTTCCAAAAAGTCAATTTCCAGCTTTATTCCAGTCATGATCAATATGCCTCCCACAGAGAGTGAAAGAATAGACATTTATTAAGGCAGCCTCTATGTGTTGGACCCTAGGGAGGGGGGACTAATATTCCAGTTAATCTTCACAACCACCTTGTGAATTACTTTTGGAAAGCCTTTTTTTCCCCTAAATAATATCCATTCCTTTCTTTTTTCTTACTAGTTTTCTTTACATAGTAACAATGTACACAGCTAACAACACAGTAGGCACAAACACAACTTACCTGAATTTTTTTTTTTTTGTAGCAAGGGGCAGCCATTAACTCAGTTATGACCAAAATGAGGTATGCAGAAGTCCCAAATTCCCTTCTTCCAGTAAAAAGCAAAGAATTTTTTCTCTCTAGCTTTTTCTAAAAAGAAGACCCCTTCAAATCTTCATCTGCAATATTCTTTTTTCAATTTATTTATTTATTGGGGTATTAATGTTTCACAATCAACAGTAAATACAACAGTTTGTACATGCATAACATTTCTCAGTTTTCCACATAAAGATACAACCCCTATTAGGTCCTCTCATCTGAAATATTCTTGCCTTTATGTTCATAATTAGTCAACAATTTGTTTTGCTTTATGTCTTAACTCTTTTTCAGCCACCAGGTTCCAGATGCTACCATGATGCCAGCCTGACTTCTCTGGGCAGCCGAGCCCACCAATGTGTCCTGGAACCCGCCTCCCCAGAGCCCTGCCCCCAGAGAGAGACAGGCTGGGAGTATGGATCAACCTGCCAATGTTCATGTTCAGCGAGGAAGCAATTACAGAAGCCAGACCTTCCACCTTCTGCACCCCATAATGATCCTAGGTCCATGCTTCCAGAGGGGTAAAGATAAAGAGAGATAAGGAAATCTGGGAGTTGGGCAGTAGCGCGCAGCAGGTTGTGCAGGTGGCGCAAAACACAAGGACCAGTGTAAGGATCCTGGTTCGAGCCCCGGCTCCCCACCTACAGGGGAGTCACTTCACAAGTGGTGAAGCAGGTCTGCAAGTGTCTCTTTCTCTCCCTCTCTCTGTCTTCCCCTCCTCTCTCCATTTCTCTCTGTTCTATCCAACGGCGACGACGACATCAATAATAACAATAATAACTACAACAATAAAAGGGCAACAAAATGGAGTAAATAAATAAATATTAAAAAAAGAATAGGAAAGCTTTAGGGGGTGAGGGGTGGAACAGGAAGTTCTGGTGGTGGGAATTGTGTGGAGCTGTACCCCTCTTATTCTAGGATCTTGTCAGTATCTCCATTTTATAAATTAAAAACGAATAATAAAAAAAAAGACTAACTTCTTTTCTCCCTCCATGGTAACAGAGATTCTACTTAGAGGTGGAACATTCATCTTTCAAACAGGGAGGGAGTTATATGTAAGTATAGAACATGTGAGCAGGAGATAAACAGGAAGCCTATTCTCCTGGAGACAGCCTTAACTATGACCTAAACTATCTACTGCTGTAACTTTCCTGTGTAGAAATATAATCTTATTCAAGCCCAGAACCCTGTTCAACTCTGGCTGGTGGTGATGCCTGGGATTAAGCCTGACACCTCAGAGTCTCGGGCAGGAGAGTTTCTGCAGGACCTCTGTGCTGTTTTCCCAATCTGAGGGGTCTGGTCTATAGATTGACTTGTTAGTGAGAGAGACAGACAGGCACTGGGATGCAATATCATCGAGGCACTAGAGCCAGTTCCAGGGATGGGACTCCAGACTAGCTCAAGCAGGTCTGCACTCTGCTCACTGCACTGCCTCCTGTGAGACTCTCCTGGACCTTGAAGAGCAAGAGTGAGGCTCACCATCTCCAGTGTATATGGGGTTAGTGGGGGCATGGGATCAGAGTGGTGCCTGTATACCAGCAGGTTAAGTGTTGAGCTGAGTGCTGCTGCTGCCCACCTGCAGGTGGCCTGGGTGGGTGGAGTGTTGGATTCTACTAGGTCAGGTCTCAAGTTCAATCCCTAGCATCACATGTTCCAGAGGGATGCTCTGGCCCTCTGTCTTTCCTCTCACAAATAAACATAAATATAAAGAAATATAAATCTATCCATAATTTAACTGTTCTGCTCTTCTCCAAGTAAATATGCAATCATAGTCTGCACAGAAAGTATGAATTCCATGTAGATATGAAGAAACTGAGGCTCAGAAAGATTAAATTTCCTAGGGTCACCAAGCTCTTCAGTGGTAAGATTAGAATTAAAAGCCAAGGGAGTTGGGCGATAGCACAGCAGGTTAAGCACACATGGCACAAAGTGCAAGGATGTGCATAAGGATGCAGGTTTAAGCCCCCAGCTCCACATCTGGGGAGGGGCACACTTCACAAATAGTGAAGCAGGTCTGCTGATGTTTATCTTTCTCTCCCCCTCTCTGTCTCCCCTCTTCTCTCGATTTCTCTCTGTCCTATCCAACAACATCAATGACAACAACAAGGGCAACAAAACAGGGGGGGAAAAAGGGCCTCCCAGAGCAGTGGGTTCATACTGTAGGTACTGAGCCCCAGAAATAACCCTGGAGGCAAAAAAGAAAAAAAAAATCAAAGCCAAATTTCACTGCTAGGTGTAATACGAAATTAATTAGTTCCATGATTTGCAATAAAAACTGTTAGTAAGAACTTACTCTTAATAAACATATCAACTATCAAAAAAGATAGATAAATTTTCCTGACTCCTGTCCACTGCCAACCATCACCATGACTGAACATCTCAAGAATCTGCTTCTGATCACTTTGCCCCCATTTTTGTATGCTCCCAGTATTAGGGCTCCCTCTTTGATTCATACAACATATTGGCTCTTTTAGCCATTTCATACTTTCCACTGACAGCTCCTATCCTTTAATTCTTCCTCACAGTTTTCCTTGGACCCCTGTGGAAGCAGAGTAAAGAGGAAGTGAGGACTCTGGGCTTAGTATCGGGCTTAGTACTGGCTGGCCTTGAGCAGCTCACACACTGCTCCAGTGGTCCTCCACAAGTGGTCGCATTCAGTCACTCCTTACACATAGCTTTAGGATCTGCATCTGGCTCCAGTCAGTCACCTGTTCCTGCCAACAAACTCAACTCCACCACCACACTACTCTTCTTTGCTCAGGTCGTCAACTGGTTTCCTAACCTAAGAACCCATCTCTCTTGGATACTCAAAGGCAGAGGAAAGCCTGATGCTAGCTGCCCTGTTCAAGTATTTAGTTGTGGAAGGTACTAAGAACTCTGCTTTTCTCTCCCTGCCTCTTCTCTTACAACCTTGGAGGCAGGCACTCTTCTCATCTTCATTTCTTCCCTTGTATCAGACAGGAGATGCTAGAACTAAATTCTGTTACTTTGATACAGAAACTACTTCTGACATGTAGCTGAGATATATGACAAGGGAATGAAGCCAGCACTGATTTAGTACTGACTCTGTGGGTTCCAGGTACTGTGGGCAGAATTTCATATGTAATCTTTCATATGTAACCTGACACATTTTCATATATTTATTTGCCTATTGACTCTCTTCCCATAAAACAAAGGAGACAGACACCTTATTTATCTTGCTTACTACTGTATTTCAAATTGATAGGAAGTCTTGGTGCATGAAAAGTGTCCAATAAATATTTGTGGAATGAATTCACAGGCACATCATCTCATTTACTCATAGCAACCCTATGAGGAGAGAGCTCTGAGCCACAGATGAATAAAATCATGAATAAAATCATGTTAGAAGACATTTGTTCAAGGTCATTCAGGTGGGTAGTGTAGAATAGAAGGTCTTTTAACATAGATCTCCAATTCTAGAACTATTTCCATCATTCCACACAACTAACAAAAAACATGTGCAAGAGAAAGACAGTTGTGTGCATGGTGATGATCCCCTCTCATCCCAGCACCCCACCTGCTCTCAGCCTCTAGTAGTGTGTGCTAAACTGATAGGATGTTCAAGCTGGTATTAGAGAGCTTGGCAGAGGGTGTGGGTACATACTGACTGCAGTGAGAGCACCATCCCCCACAGTGGAAAATAGTCACTCCCGTTCTCAGCCTCCATCTGCCTCCTAGAAAATGCACTGGTTTCCATTCTCACGGTTGTGAAGAGCCCCCAAGAATGCTGGCCTCAACCTTTCACCACCACAGCCTGACTGACTAATTTCTAGCCAACTACTTTAGTGGTTTCCCTGTACTGTGATATGGGAGGCCCACTCTCTTGTATTGTCTGCATAACAAGAGGGCCAGCAATCCCTCAGATGAGGTCAAGCACACCTAAGAGGTTCCCTAGGTCCCTCTTCTCTGATGTGCAGCCAGATGTATATATATATTTTGCCACCAAAGTCAACTTGGGGTGGTAAGAAAGGAAGGGATCAAGTCTGCTAATTGCCTGGAGAGAGGTTTGTTTATGTGCCTTCCAGTGCTCCCACTTTCTCTCTCTCTCTCTCTCTCTCTCTCTCTCTCTCTCACACACACACACACACACACACACTGTTAGCTTTTCTCCAAATGCTTTTTTTTCTTTTTAACATTTTTCCATTTTTGTTGCCCTTGTTTTATTGTTGTTGTAGTTATTATTGTTGTTGTGATTGATGGCGTCATTGCTGGATAGGACAGAGAGAAATGGAGAGAGGAGGGGAGCTACAGAAAGATACACACAGAAAGCTACCAGAGCACTGCTCACCTCTAGTTTATGGTGATGCTAGGGATTGAATTTGGGACTTTGGAGCCTCAGGCATCAAAGTCTTTTTGCATAACCATTATGCTATCTCCTCAGTCCCATTTTTTTCTTTTGATAGAGGGTGAGACAGAGAGATAGAGAAGGAGAGAAATCTCTTCTCCCGGATCAACTAAGAATACCAAAGGAGACCACCTGGGACCGAAACAAGACAGGACTGGACCAACTACAGGAACCCACCAGGTCACCAGTGAGTGCAAACACATGTGGCTAGTGACAGAGAAGAGCCTAGGGAGAGATTAAGTGGCTGGTAACTTTCCAGCAGTTTGTTAGTTGAGACACCACCAATAAGGGGGCAGCTGAGGGGAGGAGAGGACTCCCCAGAGACTCACCAAGTGCAACTCTGGGTCTCCATTGCTACCACCCTCAGAGTCTGGAGCAGCGGCAGGAAGGGTCACCAGGGGACAGAGATCTAGCCAGGAAACTCAGGAGCAGACCTATAGCAGTGGGGCTGTGAAAGTCTCTTTGCATAACCACTGGATTATCTCTGCCACACCCTGCTTTATCTCTTGGTCAGGAGTCAGTGATTAAGCTAAGAAGCCTACTTATAGTTTAAAAGCCCTCAGGCTCCCATAGCCTACAGGGAAGAAAAAGCACAAAAGAGGCTTTTAAGCCACTGAGCTCCAAATCAGGGATTAAAAGACTATTGAAAAAACTGTTAACTTCCACCACTGTGAACCCTTTAATTACCTTACTTAGACACAAGTCAATCCAGGCAATAGTGATCAATAATTTGAAAAGTACTGAGAGAGGGAACTCATAACATAATATATAAAATGGTTAAACCAACAAGAAGAAATATTGGAGAAATGAACCAGGACAAGAGTCTAGCTAAAAGCCCCCCCAAAGGATGAAGCACAAAATAATGAGGTCAACATCCAAACACTAGCTAAGGAAATAATCACAGGAGTGAATAAAGAGTTTGAAAGAATTGTAATCAGAAATACAGGAACAACAAATGAGAATCTGGAAGAAAACGCTAATTATCTCAAGGTTCTTAGAGAGCTGAAAGCTGAAATAGCTGAGCTAAGAACACAACTAGCTGAACAAGCTAAAATAGTATCAGAACAGGGTAACAAAATAGATGAACTCCAGAAAAAAGTAGAGGGCAGAGAGAATAGAATCAATGAGGCCGAAGACAGAATTAGCACAAGCAAAAATGAATTAGAGACAACTAAAAAAGAAGTAAGAGATCTCGAAAAGAGATTCAGAGATACTGAAAACAACAACAGAGTCCTATGGGATGACGCCAAAAGAAACAATATATCTACAAATTTAATGCTATCCCCATCAAGATCCCAACCACATTTTTTAGGAGAATAGAACAAATGCTACAAATGTTTATCTGGAACCAGAAAAGACCTAGAATTGTCAAAGCAATCTTGTGAAAAAAGAACAGAACTGGAGGCATCACACTCCCAGATCTCAAATTGTACTATAGGGCCATTGTCATCAAAACTGCTTGGTACTGGAATATGAATACTGACCAGTGGAATAGAATTGACAGCCCAGAAGTAAGCCCCCACACCTATGGACATCTAATCTTTGACAAAGGTGCCCAGACTATTCAATGGGGAAAGCAGAGTCTCTTCAACAAATGGTAGTGGAAAAAATGGGTTGAAACATGCAGAAGAATGAAACTGAAACCACTATATTTCACCAACTACAAAAGTAAATTCCAAGTGGATCAAGGACTTGGATGTTAAACCACAAACTATCAGATACTTAGAGGAAAATATTGGCAGAACTCTTTTCCGCATACATTTTAAAGACATCGTCAATGAAACGAATCCAATTACAAAGAAGACTAAGACAAGCATAAACCTATGGGACTACATAAACTTAAAAAGCTTCTGCACAGCTAAAGAAATTACTACCCAAACCAAGAGACCCCTCACAGAATGGGAGAAGATCTTTACATGCCATACATCAGACAAGAGTCTAATAACCAGAATATATAAACAACTTGCAAATCTCAACAACAAGACAAATAACCCCATCCAAAAATGGGAGAAGGAAATGGACAGAATATTCACCACAGAAGAGATCCAAAAGGCCAAGAAACACATGAAAAAATGCTCCAAGTCTCTGATTGTCAGAGAAATGCAAATAAAGACAACAATGAGATAGCACTGTCATATATCAGAAAAGGTAACAGCAGCAAATGCTGGAGAGGGTGTGGGGTCAAAGGAACCCTCCTACACTGCTGGTGGGAATGTCAATAGATCCAACCTCTGTGGAGAACAGTCTGGAGAACTCTCAGAAGGCTAGAAATGGACCTACCTTATGACCCTGCAATTCCTCTCCTGGGGATTTATCCCAAGGAACCCAACACACCCATACAAAAAGATCTGTGTACACATATGTTCTTGGCAGCACAATTTGTAATAGCCAAAACCTGGATGAAACCCAGGTGTCCAACAACAGATGAGTGGCTGAGCAAGTTGTGGTACATATACACAATGGAATACTACTCAGCTATAAAAAATGATGACCACCGTGTTCAGCCTATCTTGGATGGACCTTGAAAAATTCATGTTAAGTGAACTAAGTCAGAAACAGAAGTATGAGTATGGGATGATCTCACTCTCAGCCAGAAGTTGAAAAATAAGATCAGAAAAGAAAACACAAGTAGAACCTGAACTGGAATTGGTGTATTACACCAAAGTAAAAGACTCTGGGTTGGGTGGGTGGGGAGAATACAGATCCAAGAAGGATGACAGAGGACCTAGTGGGGGTTGTACTTTTTATATGGAAAACTGGGAAATGTTATGCATGTACAAAATATTGTGTTTACTATTGAATGTGAATCATTAATTCCCCAATAAAGAAGTTTTAAAAAAAAGAAAAAAAAAGAGAAGGAGGGAAAGAAGAAGAAAGATACAGAGAGGAGAGACACCTGCAGCACTATTGCACCACTTGTACTGGGGACTTGAATCCAGATCCTTGAGCACGTCAACATGTACACTTTAGTGGGTGTACGAGTACCATGGTCCCTTCTGCGTATTCTTCTAAATAGTAAATGCTGATGAGTACCTGGAAATACTTGGTATTGATCATATACATGCAGTTCTCCAAATCAGTGAAAATTTAAAAATGAATAGAGATTGAGTGGTACATCTTAATATGCTCTGATTCTCTCTTTCTCTCATTAATAAACATACCTTTAAAATATAGATATATGTAAATAAATAAATAAGTGAAATAGGTATCAAATGAAGTACCAAGCAGTATCTAAGGTAAATTGTTTTCTTAATAAAGTGTATAAGGTGCCACCATTTACATATTTTATTTTTATTATTTTAAAATGCTAATATAAAAGTGGCAAATGTCAGAGGCAAAACTGTTCCTTAAAAATCCAGAAAAATTATATATATATACACACATATATATATATGGTCTTTGTATTTGCATAAGAAATATTTCTAAAAGAAATATAAGGAAGCTATAAGAAACTGATCAATTCTTTTTAGCTAATAAGAATTTTTTGGATGGAAGGATTTTCCCTATACTCCTTTGTACTTTTTTATTTTACACCATGGAAATGTTTTACTATCCAAAACTAGATAAAATTTAGGGCATAATTTTGATTAAATCTATATAATGTAATGACATTATATAGATCTAATTACTGAAAGTGATGTTTCTATGAAGAATTGCTATGAATTGAAAAATTTATGAATTATATGAAAAAAGAATACAGATTGAATTATGAGTGATTAAACTTTTCTTCTTATGATTATACAGCACACACACACATATACATTTCATATATAAGTAATAAAATCAGTAAGAACTTATTGAAAAACTCCTTTGTCCTGATGCCTTCAAATGATGTTTTCCAGATTGATGATGCCTTCAAATCAGAATCTCCAGTTCATACCTTCCCCCAACACCAGTGCATATTTTTAGAGGGTTCTAAAAAGGTTTCATAAGTAATGAAGTGTGCTCAGAGTCAACTCCTCCCACCAGTAACTCCTTCATAAAATTTAAATCAGTTAAGAATGTAATCAGTAGAAGAAAGTCATCATCTTGACTCATTGCTCTCTTGCGTCCACCTTCCTCCCCTGCTCCCAAAGTGCTTACCAGTGTCTTTGGCATTTCTATGACATTACCTCTGAAAAGTCTTCTCCTCTTCATTTCTGTTATTTTTATACTAAATGGTCCCACCAGCTTTCATCAAGATCACTTTTTTTCCTGGCACTATTGGGTGTATATTTTTGTTTTGTTATTGCCAGAGCTCAATGTGCCAGGCTGACTTTTTCAGATAGAAAAGGAGAGACAGAGAAAGAGGGAAGATACTACAGGGCTGAAACTCCCCCAATACAATGAGGGATAAAATCACACCTGGGTTGTGTGAATGGCTAACTAGGCATGTTAACCAGGTGAGCTATTGATATTTTGCTGCCCCTGAGGTATATTTCTAAAACAGGTAGGTAAACCACCTGCTCTGAAATGATAGCACCAGTGTTTAGCCTGCTTCTTCTAGGTGGCAATCAGGGACTTTCATAACATTTTCCCTAAACTAACTTTCCAGACTCAACACAGACACTCTTCCACCACTTCCCTTCCTCTGATTAGTTCTCTGAACAGTCCTCATATTTTCACACCTCTGCTCCTTCTGCCTAGGTTACAAAACTCTCTCCTCTTCCCAAACACGGCTCTCTCCTATGTCTCTCTCTCTTTGTCTGCCAACTTGTAAACATAATTCACTTTTTTAAAATTAGTGATTTAATACTGATTTGCAAAATTACATGTCGACAGGGGTATAATCCCATAGTGTTCCCACCACAAGAGTTCTGAATACCCAACCCCTCTATTGTAAGGTCCAGTTTTCCTAAGGTTGCAGATATAGGTTAACTATTATTTATACAACTATTCATCTATATTTGTATACAATTTCCCTTATTATTATTTATTTTGCCTCCAGGGTTATTGCTGGGGTTCGGTGCTGGCACTACAAATCCACTGCTCCTGGTAGTCATTTTTTCCATTTTTAATTGGATTGGTCAGGGAAATTAAGAGGGGACAGGGAGATACAGAGTGGGATAGAAAGACAGACACCTGTAGACCTGCTTCACCACCTGTGAAGCAACCCCCCTGCAGGTGGGGAGCTGGGGGCTCGAACTGAGATCCTTGAGTGTGTCTTTACACTTCATGCTATATGCACTTAACCTGACATGCCACCACCTGATCCCCCACCCTTATTATTTTTAAGGTCCCATCTTCTCTTCCCTTCCAAGCTACACATTACCCTAGTACTATATCCAAATGTTCCTCTCTTTTCCTCTTACTCCTGTCACTTCTCCCCCACTGGGAGTACGGATCAAATTATCTTTGGGGTGCAGAAGGTAGAAGATCTGGCTTCTGTAACTGCTTCTCTGCTGGGCATGGGTGTTAGCAGGTCAATCCATACCCCCCAGCAACAGAATTCATGCTTTAAGAAATATTTTGTTCCCCCTAATGATCCTGGGTCCATACTCCCAGAGGGATAAAGAATAGAAAAGCTATCAAGGGAGGATATGGGATATGGAGTTCTGGTGGTGGGACTTGTGTGGGATTCTACCCTTCTTATCCTATGGTCGTGTCAATATTTCCTTTTTATAAATAAAAATTTAAAAAATGTTTTGTTCCTTTCCCTCACTGTAGAGTAGCAATGGTCGGGACACCCCCACTCTCTGAAGGGAAGCTGAGGCAACCTACTTAAGGAAGACTTGTCCTGAAATGAATGCAGCCTAGAATGTTCCAAGCTGTGACCATGGACTGTGAGCTCACACTGATAGAGACTCAGATAGACAGGGATGCAGAGGTGCTAAATATAAATATATATATAGGCCCTAGGCCACATCAATGGGGTTAACAGTTAATGGTATTTATATACTTTTCTTCATATTTGGGAGCTACTCTCTGCCCTGATCCAGCTTTCTAGTCCTATTTTCAACTCTGACACCAACTTCCTAGATAGCACTTTTAGTCTACCTGCATGTTAGCTATCAGGCTCAAGCAAAAATTACTATAATCATGGGCGACATGGAACATACCTACAATAGACTTCTTAGCTTCTTCCAACATGAAGACCCCTAGTTTAATTTGCTCTCTTCCTACCTTTGGGTTTCTCTTTATTGAACAATTTGTCTTGCTTTATATCTTACCACCTTTTAGCCACCAAGCTACAAATGCTCCCATGACGCCATCTTGAATTCCTTGGGCAGATGACCTCACCGATATGTCCCAGATCCTAACCTCTCCAGAGCCCTACCCCACTAGGGAAAGATAGAAACAGGCTAGGGGTATGGATCAACCTGCCAACATCCATGTTTACAGGAGAAGCAATTACAGAAGCCAGATCTTCCACCTTCTGCACCCCATAAAGTATTTTGGCCCATACTCCCAGAAAGGGATAAAGAATAGGAAAGCTATCAAGGGAGGGGATGGGACATGGATTCTGGTGGTGGGAACTGTGTGGAATTGTACACCTATTATATTAAAATCTTATTAATCATTATTAAATCACTAATAAAAATTATAAATATTTTGTTGAGAGAGAGTAAGAGTGAAAGGAAGGAGGAGGAAGAGCAAGGTCAGGAGGAGGAGGAGAAAGAGGAAGAAGGGAAGGAGGCGAGAAAGGGAGAAAGGCCAGCCAGACTATCAATTCTGGCATATGTAGTCTTAGGGGTTGAATCTAGGATCTCAAGCTTGGAAATCCAGAAGTTTACAGCTATTTCACCTCCCAGTGTGCAACAGCCTACATTCCTGCAGCTCCCAGGCAGCTCATAACATCTCATAGCACAGACAATCTGAATTGGAGTTAACTGTATAAATTTAGCCCATTCCCCAAGGCATGCACTTCCCTAAGGCAGGGTAAAAGCATTATTAATCTCTTAGCCTTAAACTATGGCACCAAACATGAAACATAGTAAGCAAGGCACAATAAATTCCTTCTGAACAGAGTACAATGAGGCTGATAGAAAAATTACTTAAGATAAAATTTCAGTTTACATGTAATTTCTCTGCCAAAAATCTTATGCTGTAGCAAAATCTAGCTGCGTTCCTATTTAAGTCCTAGACTACTGGACTCTGTAAAATCTGTTTTCTGCAAAACACTCTCACTCCCTAGCCTAGGCCCTCCTCCACCACTATGCACCAAGACCTGGAAGTCCCCACCCGCCCTTTTCTGAGCAGTCTTTACATCCAAACACCTAACAGTGAAGAATTCAAGTTGATACTAATTCACTTCAGTTGTTAATTTATATAGTACTGGCCTACAAGTCTGTGTATTTATTTAATGCCCAAAGCATTAATCTTTCATTCACAAATCCCAAAAGAAGATGAACAGACTTTGCTAAAACTTTTCAAACATTTCCCAATCAAGTTAAACAAAACAAAGAACATTTCACTAGAAAGGCATGCTTTTGTTTAAATGATTTCTAAGTTAAAATTGGGAATGAAACCAAGAACATTATGTAGTGACATGTTTGGATTCAGAGTCCCCCACCAAGGGGGAAAAATAAACCAGTCTTCAAGGAAAGGCGGATGTCTCCTTTCACAGGGTTGGTTTCCTGGCCTATGGGTGTGTATCACACTAACCAGACAACACTCCTGGCCACATAAATCACCCTCAATATTTTAGTAGACAAAGAAATTCCACAGTGTATTTTCTTACCTCGTTTCTGGATCCCCAAACACAAGGAAATATCTCTCAACAGTTTTTTAGTAGTAGTTGAAAAGGTCCCCCCAAAACTGATTCTCAGTATTTACTTTCAGAGGAAAGGTGAATCCTCCTTTTTTCTCAACTTTGATTAAGTACCTGATCAGGTCTCCCATCCGTCAAAAGGTAGATTGTCTGTGTCTCTTTATCAGCAAAAGCAATCTGCAGGGCATTCAGGGTGTTTGTGGAACTTCCAATCTAAACAAGAGAGAAATACTGAGCAAACACTCGAGTCTCAGAAATATCTCACAAGCAAATATTATTTATTTTGCTTCCAAAAAAAGAAAATGAAAAAGAAAGACAATAAAAGAGAAATTAAGTCATACTGAAATAATAATTTAGGTCTGTTCAGTAATGCCAAAAAAAAAAAAAATCAAATCCTTGGGTGTGACATAAAAACCTCTATTCAGATTGTCTAGATCTGGCAGAAGCGGGATTATAGATTTCCTGTCTGAATGACAGAATTTTTATCTTTGTGTGTTTCTGTGTGGTACATTAACTCAGTTACTGTTCATTCGTCTGTCAACACATGTTAAAGCATTCAGCCTGAATATACTGTGCAGGATCATGTTTGTTTTAAAACCGAGGCTTGTTCATGACAACCAATATCCAATAAACATGAATGTGGTATAACAAAGAACAACAAAGAAATTGTAAATCTCAAAAACTGCAGTTTCTGCTCATGGCTGTACACTACTGATGAGATTTCATTCTCATACTTGTAATGAAAAAAAAATCAGACAAACATCTGTTGTATGGCCAATGATATGTTTAGGTCATAGAAAAATCAATGAATCCAAAATCTGAGCAGAGACAGCACCTAACAGTGAGATGCATGTGCTGACTTTCTAGGGCCAGCTACAGCTTGACAAATTTAGGTTGAAGAAATTAAAGATTTGATGGCGGTTGGCCAGGGTCTACCTGTGAAAGGGTAAAATATTGGTCACAATATTGGAATTCTGTGATCTCTTGAAGGTTTTTCTAGCACAAAACATGAGTCTAACTTATAGTGCAGAACTGGGAGTGAGGAACAGCATATGAATTTCCATAACAACATTTCCTCCTTTCCTGTAGAACAAAAGCCTTAATCTATGTATGTGGGTGGGGTAGATGACAAACATGGTCATCTTTATGGCACTGTGAAGACAAAGGATATGTTCAGAGTAGGAAAGAGATAAAAACTGGCCTCTCTACATTTAGGAAAGAAATGGGGCTAAGTGTAGGGCTCAGAACCACTGAGAAGGCACAATTCTACACATCAGAACAAGACTACAACTTACAAGAAAATATCCATGTAATCCTTCATTATTATCAACTAATATGTAAGAAACAGTGTTGTATGCTTTACATTGGGTAGTTCTCTCCCGCCAAGAGAATTGGATCAGTCCAGTTAGTTTCGCGGGCCTGCTTGGCCCCGCCCCGAAGGAACCCCGCCAGAGTTCCAGAGTTCCAGAGTTGGAGAGTGAGAGAGAGTGCTTGCGAGAGGGTTCCTGAGTTCCAGAGTAAGAGAGTTCCTGAGTTAGAGAGTTAGAGAGAGTGCTTGCAAGAGGGGTTCCTGAGTTCCAGAAAGAGAGTTAGAGAGTTCCACAGTTGGAGAGTTGAAGAGTTGCAGAGTTAGAGAGTAAGAGAGAATGCTTGCGCCACCGCAAAGAGACAGCAGAGTTCTGTTTGGTGATTAGTTTGGTTTAGTTTATGAATCGTTGTTCCTGAATAAAAAAATACAGCTTCCCTGCCCAGCCGTTGTCTCCGCATCTCTGTTACCCGCCCGGCTAGAGCCACCGAATTTTAACAACAAAACAGATCATTTCTAATGCCCATAGTAAAAGGAAAGTTAAAAGTTTGGGTAAAACAAACATTAAAAACAAGCCTCTGAACATCATCACACTCTAACAGAGTATCACAAGAAGTCAGGGGTATAGTACACAGAAGGTAATAATAATAATCTAAGTTCAAACCCATTTCAATTCCTAATTACATTAATTTTAATGGACAGATCTCTGGACTCTCCCGAGTTTGATTTCTGGCATGTGCTAGAATGATATTCTTCATCTCTCTCTCTCTCTTTCATTCTCACTCTCTTTCTCCCTCCTACAAGAAAATAGATAAGCAAATATTTAAAAATATACATTACAAATTGTACTGCAATGAACATATATGTACTTTGTAATAGCTCAGACTTGGAAGCAACCTAGATGCCCAACAACTTATGAGTGGCTAAGAAAGTTGTGATATATATATATATATATATATATATATATATATATTATGCAGCTCTTAAAATTTAGGAAGTCATCTCCTTTGCTTCATCTTGGATAAAACTTGAATAATGGAAAATGAGAAAAGGCAAAATGAGTATGCATCTAGCTTTTACTGAAAAGGCATGCTAAAAAAAGAATAAACCGCATAAGAGATTAAAAAGTACTCCTCAATGGCATATTCAGTTATGACACAGATGATGAAACTATCTGACAGAAAAATTTACATAACTGAATCCATTAAAATCTTTAATGGAACACTTGAAAATCATTCAAGTCCGGGTGGGTTGTTTCAGCAGAGAAAAGGAAAGTATTAGAAACAATTGGATGAAAATGCTAAAAATGAAGGAAAATAACCACAGAGGAAGAAGTCTTTCAATAAGCTCATACATAGATTGAAAACAGACAAAGATAGAATCCAGTGAATGTACAGCTAGACCAAGAGAAGTTACCCAAACAAAACTACAAAGAGGAATAAAGAGTAAATCAAGACAGGAAAGAGCATCAAGAATAATTAGAGAAAGTTTATTTGAAAAAACAATGTCTAAGAATTTTCTTAAAATGATAGATACAAATCTATGGATGCCTAAAGGTATCACCAAGCAGGATACATGAAACAAGATACCCTTGCCTATTTGGCATCAGAGAAGGTCAAGAAGTGAGTTAGTACTTTGATATCCACCAAATATAACAAACCTTCTCTTCTCCAATGCTGTTCACTCCCACTTGGCAATGATAAGGTATTCCTCCCACTGTGTTGTGCCAACAGTGTACAAGTGGGAAATCTGGACTTGAACCTCTATCTGGAAGTAATGAAGCCAGAGGCACCTAATCTCTGACACTGTCAAACAGAGTCAAATAAATAGAAGGTCTAAATCATAATGCAAAAAAATGAAACCAAACTAAACAAAAAAAAATTTAGGATTTAACTAAAAACTTCTCCATCCTACCAATAACCAGGAAGATGTCACTCTGAATGAAAAAGACAATAGATACAAACACTGAGGTGACAAAATTATTTGGCCAAAATTTTATATTATTTTTAGAACAGTCATGATAAGTACACTTTGACTAACAAATACCAACATTCTTGAAACAAATGGAAAACTATAAAGCATCAGCAAACAGAAAACCTTAACAATGAAATAAAAGAGAATGTAGCTTTTCAGAGCTTAAAAACACAACTAAAGTAACAAACAAAACCTCACATGAACTCAGTAGCAGAACTGAAAGGTAGCAGTCAATGAACTTGTGAAAATCAATAGAAACTACTAAGAATTAGGGATTCACTTCTTTATCTCATCTTGAATGGAGCTTGAAGGGATCATGTTAAGTGAATTAAGCCAGAATGGAGACTCCCCAACTCTTCATATGAACTATTCCAGCCTTTAGGTTCATGATTAGTCAACAATTTGTTTGGCTCTATATGCTAATTCTTTTTTCAGCCACCAGGTTCCTGGTGCTAACATGATGCCAACCTGAATTGCTTCGGCAGACAACCCCACCAATGTGTCCTGGAGCTCCACTTCCCCAGAAACCCACCTCACTAGAGAAAGAAAGAGGCAGGCTGGGAGTATGGGTCAAACTGCCAATGCCCATGTTCATCAGGGAAGCAATTACAGAAGCCAGATCTTCCACCTTCTACACCCCATAATGATCCTGGCTCCATACTCCCAGAGGGATAAAAAATAGGAAAGCTATCAGGGGAGGGGATGGGATATGGAGTTCTGGTGGTGGGAATTGTATGGAGTTGTAACCATCTTATCCTATGTTTTTTGTCAGTGTTTCCTTTTTATAAATAAAAACTAAAAAAAAAAAATCAATAGAAACTAGAGTAATAAAGAGAAACAACTAAAGAAAAAAAATAAGATGAGGTATTTGGGAAACTATAATAAAAGAGTTGCTATTTGTGTTGTTAGAGATCTACAAAGAGAGAAGAAGGGTTGGAAAAGTACTGGAAAACATGTTTTATTTTTACTAAATCTGAAGATAAATACAAATATATAGACTCAAGAAGCTGAGTAAACCCCAAGTGAAAACATATCAAAATCTATAGGATGCTTCTGAGGCAATGATACAAGGAAAAAATTAGGGCTGGAAAAATAGTTCACTTGGATAGCACATTTGCTTTACTTTGCCATTCATGAAACACACGTTTGAGCCTGTTCACCACCATATTGGAAGAAACATCACTGCTGTAGTCTCTCCCTCTCCCTTTCCTTTTCCCTCTCTCTTTTCTTCTCCTCCCAACTAAAAAAGTACTTGCTGGGAGCAATGAAATCATGTAGGTTTGAGCCCCAGTGAAAACCCTGTTAGCAAATTAATGAATTAACTTGAAATAATCTAAGAGTTAAGTAAATCTGAAGCAAAGAAGATGGAAAGGAATAAGATTCTCTTAATCAATTTAACTGATTCAATTAAAAGCAGAAAAATAACAGAGAAAAACCAATGAAACAAAAAAATTTTTTTTAAGATTGATCAAGTGGCCCAGAAGGTGGTACAGTAGCTAAAGCACTGCACTTTCAAACTTGAGGTTCTGAGTTCAGTCCCTGGTGTCATGTAAGCCAGAGTGATACCCTAGTTTGCTCTCTCTCCACCTCCTCTCTCTCATAAATAAATAAATTTTAAAGGATCAATCAACTTATTAAGCTGTTAGTATTACTGTTAAAGAGAAATAAGAGAGAAGTTACTTGTGATCTATGTCCTCCCTACTTATTTATTTATTTATTTATTGCCTCCAGTGTTACCACTGGGGCTCAGTGCCTGCACTATGAATCCACTGCTCCCAGAGGTCATTTTCCCTCCCTTTTTTGGTTGTTGCCCTTGTTGTTATTTATTTATTTATTTATTGTTGTGGTTATTATTGTTGTTATTGATGTCGTCGTTGTTAGATAGGACAGAGAGAAATGGAGAGAGGAGGGGAAGACAGAGAGAAGGAGATAAAGATAGATACCTACAGACCTTCTTCAACGCCTGTGAAGCCACCCCCCTGCAGGTGGGGAGCTGGGGTCTCGAACTGGAATCCTTACGCGATCCTTGGCTTTGCGCCGTCTGCGTGTGCTTAACCCGCTGTGCTACCGCCCGACTCCCGTTGTTATTTTTATTGTTGCCAATGCTGTTGTTGTTGTTGCTGGATAGGGCAGAGAGAAATCAAGAGAGGAGAGGAAGACAGAAAAGGGGAGAGAAAGATAGACACCTGCGGACCTCCTTTACTGCTTGTGAAGTGACTCCCCTGCAGGTGGGGAGACCAGATTTGAATCAGGATCCTTATGCTACCATTCCTTGTGCGCTTAACCCGCTCTGCTACCGAACTGCCCCTTATGTCCTTTCTTTTTATAAACTGCAGATTATAGGAAATATTTTGTCAATACAAAGTCACTAATTTAGGGCTGGTAATAAGATATAAATGTAATTTCGTGGTTAAAAATATTAATGAGTTCTACTGTTTAATGCAATCAGTAACAAACAGGGCTAGTTATCTAAATGACAACAAAATAGGACTCTAATTGTTCTTTGTGAAGTGTGTTTAATTCTGATCTCTACAGATATCTTCATTGAAGCCCCCTTGATTGCTCGGTGAAATTGAAAAATGAATTTTTCAAGAAGGCCCAATTCTTCTGTTATTATTTCAGCTGGTTTGCTTCAAGAATCAACCTAGTAAGTTCAGGACAGCACTCAGGTGTTCTGAATCTGCTATGTGCTGGTGCCACAGAACAGTGGCTCCCCAGACAGATATAGTCCTATGTCATAGAAGCCCACCTTCAGCAACTAGGACAGGGTCTGGCCCAAGACTGCTGAGGAAGCAGGTGCAAGCAGATACTAACTCCTGAGTAAGTTTTCTGTGGTTCTCAGTATAGCTTTCTCTCAGCTTCCTCCTCATCATTTCAATATTCTCTGAACTGTAGGCTTACCAACTAGACAACTGAGTCTTGACTCAGAAGGAAGATTTGTTCTTTCGTTTACCACCTGAGCTATTTTCCTGCTGCCTAACTGCTGTGAGTCATTTGAGGTTTTTTTTGTTTAGATTTTTAAGTAAAAAAAATTTAGATTCACAAAAGAGCTGCAGATATAAAGCCAAGAGTTCCAATCAATCCTTTACCCAGCTTCCCCTAGAATTAAGAGCTGACATATCTTAGATTTTGTGAAAACTATGGTAGCTGTAGAGGCTGTTAGGCCAAAATCTGACAGGTAATTATTATAGAAAAGATTTCATACCTCGTCCATTAAAAAAATCCCAAGGAGATTTCAGTACATCTCAATGACAACACATGCCCTCCTTTGCTAGTATTCAGGGAGGCCCACTTCCTAATCATGCTTCCTGTCAAATCTCAGACTCTAAACTCAGGCTCTGAAATATCTCACAGATGTTTGTGATCTTTATTTAAGACTAGCCCTTAGTCTCTATTTTGGTTTATCTCAAATATCTGCAATGTTATGTAGTTCTGGAAAAATAGCTTTCAAAATTAAGGTAAGTTCAAGACAAAAGAAAGTTTATGGAAAGGAAAAGACTTTGTAGTAAAGCAAAGAGCACTGCTTTAAAAAGTACAATGCACACCTGAAGTAATGATTTCACATTTTAACTATATCCTGAAGCCCTCTCTCACCTCACTTTCAGTCCTAATGAGTCACACTCTATTTCTAGAAGGTACTTCTGAACAAACTTTATTATTAAATATAGCTGCAATATATTACTTGAAGCAAAAATTAAGTTCAAAAAGAACAAATCTAAGTGTTTGAATAAGATATGTATTTTGAAATTCACTTACATAAAGCCTGAGCCAAGGACAGGTAAGAAAATGGGGGCCATAGGTTCACAAAGAATAAAAGTTAATGACTGGCGGAGCCAAGATGGCAACTTGGAGATAAACACCTGGCATGAGCTCTGCAAGGAGGCTGGTTTAAACCTGGGAATTTTGGACACCAAGTTGCAGATGCTCCCATGATGCCAACCTGACTTCCCTGGACAGAGGACTTCACCAATGTACCCTAGACCCTACCTCTCCAGACCCCTGCCCTACTAGGGAAAGATAGGGACAGACTGGAAGTATGGATTGACCTGCCAATGCCCATGTTCAGTGGAGAAGCAATTACAGAAGCCAGACCTCCCACTTTCTGCATCCCATAATGACCCTGGGTCCATGCTCCCAGAGGGATAAAAGAATAGGAAAGCTTTCAAGGGAGGGGGTGGGACAGGGAGTTCTGGTAGTGGAAATTGTGTGGAATTATACCCCTCTATTCTATGGTCTTGTCGATATTTTTAATTTTTTTCTTTTTTTTTAATATTTATTTTATTTATTTATTCCCTTTTGTTGCCCTTGTTGTTTTATTGTTGTAGTTATTACTGTTGTTGTCATTGTTGGATAGGACAGAGAGAAATGGAGAGAGGAGGGGAAGACAGAGAGGAGGAGAGAAAGATAGGCACCTGCAGACCTGCTTCACCGCCTGTGAAGCGACTCCCCTGCAGGTGGGGTTGCTGGGGTTCGAACTGGGATCCTTATGCAGGTCCTTGTGCTTTGCGCCACCTGCGCTCAACCCGCTGTGCTACAGCCCGACTCCCACGATATTTTTAATTTTATAAATAATAACAAAAAGATTAAAAGTTATTGATAGATTATTCATACTGATGATGAGACTAGATTAATGTGAACTTTGTAAGCAAAATGCACGTTTATGTGAAACTATAGTTGTGCCTAGGGCTCAAATAAATTTATCAAGTATTTTTTAAAAAATTGTTTACCGAATGTCCAGCCTCCCCCTCACCACAGGGTTTTTACTTTAGCGCCCTACTCTCAATTTAATCAGATCCTGCTTTTAGTTTCCCTTTCTGTTCTTCTTTCTCAATTTCTTTTGATGAGTGGGATCATCCCATACTCATCTTTGTCTTTCTGACTTAGCTCACTTAACATAATTCCTTCTAGCTCCATCCAAGATGGGTCAGAGAAGGTGGGTTCATTGTTCTTAATAGCTATATAGTATTCTGTTGTGTATATATACCACAGCTTTCTCAGCCACTCATCTGTTGTTGGGCATCTGGGTTCCTTCCAGGTTTTAACTATGATGAATTGCGCTGCTATGAACATAGGTGTACACATATCTTTTTGATTGGGCATTATGGAATCCTTGGGGTATATCCCCAGGAGAGGAGTTACTGGGTCATGTGGAAGGTCTATGTCTAGCCTTGTGAGAGGTCTCCAGACTGCTCTCTGGAGAGGCTGAACCAATTTTCATTCCCACCAGCAGTGCAGAAGCCCTAGGCACAACTATAGCTTCACATAAATATGCATTTTGCTTACAAAGTTCACATTAATCTAGTCTCATCGTCAGTATGTAGAATATATCAATAACTTCTAATCTTTTTGTTATTAATTTATTCATAAAATTAAAAATATCGACAAGACCATAGGATAGAGGGATATAATTCCACACAATTTCCACTACCAGAACTCCCTGTCCCACCACCTCCCTTGAAAGCTTTCCTATTCTTTTATCCCTCTAGGAGCATGGACATTAGGCTTCCCGGGGTGGTGGGAGGAGGGGTGTGGAGGTGGGTGGGTGGGGTGGGACACAGTCTTTTGGTGGTGGGAATGGTGTTTATGTACACTCCTATTACAGTGTAGTCATATAAACCACTATTTAATTAATCTGAGAGGGGAAAAATTGATCGTATGTCTCGAACTTTTTAAAACACAGACTGAGTCTTTTTAATACATAGGCTGAGTCTTTGATATGCTGACTCTATCAAAAGTCTAGACCAGGTAGAACAGAAGCAACCGGTGGCAAAGCTATATACAAGATGGTGGGTATTATTACAGCAAACCCTAACAAACGGACTTTTCAAAGTTAACCCAATTACCAAATAATGTTGTGATAAGAATAACTACCTGTTGACTTCTTGAACCCTTAGATAGCAGGAATCTCACATTTCCACAATAGAGCCTATATTTCCCCCAGTCCTGGAACCTTAGGGTGGGGCCCACTCTCCTGCATGCTTCTCTCAATTCATATCAAATAATATTGCATCTGCCGATTGCAACCGAATCGATGCAACGAGTGCCACCCCAGCATGCTTCACTTCAGACTGTGTCCAGAGACTTCAGGTGTGGATGACAACCCTTCAGCTTCATCACTCGGGTGAGACCTTTCCCTTCACAGTATTCTCTAATTCCATTCCAGGTGGTCCACTCCCCAATAAAGTCCCAAAACCTAGATATAGACCAGGTCCCCTGAGATAGGCATATGTTCACACGTGTCCATAAACCAGGGCAAAATATACATCTGAAAGCAGAAGTACACAAGAGTCTACAGTGAGTACCCCCCAACACTTCATCTGTACTATTCCAACCTTTAGGTCCATGATTGTTGAACATTTGTTTGGCTTTGTATGTTAATTCTCTTTTCAGCCACCAGGTTCCAGATGCCAGCATGATGCTGACCAGACTTCCCTGGACTGATGACCCCACCAATGTGTCCTGGAGCTCCACTTCCCCAGAGCCCCACCCTACTAGGGAAAGAGAGAGGCAGACTGGGAGTATGGGTCAACCAGTCAATGCCCATGTTCAGTGGGGAAGCAATTACAGAAGCCAGACCTCCAACCTTCTGCAACCCACAATGACCCTGGGTCCATGCTCCCAGAGGGATAGAGAATGGGAAAGCTATCAGCGGAGGGGATGGGATATGGAGATCGGGTGGTGGTATTGTTTGGAGTTATACCCCTCCTATCCTATGGTTTTCTTAATGTCTCCTTTCTTAAGTAAATAATAAAAAATTTGTTTACTTATGGGTGGAGAGAAAGAGAGAAGAGAGGAAAAGAGAAAGAAAATTAGAGTATGAATACAATATATGAGATGTCAGGGATCGAACTGAAAAACTCCTGTTACAAGTCAGGCATTCTATCCACTGATTCACTACCTCCCAACCACTTCTTAAGTATTTCTACTCTAGAAGCAAACTCATTAGGCACTAAAAATCAAGGTTCTTTTCCCAGACCTTGCCTCCATCATACCTTAATATTTCTAATCCATGACTCAGCCTGTTTCAAATTATCTTCATTAACTTCAACAAGCTTTTCCCTCCAAGCAACTGCTTTTGCATCAAACTGTACAAAATTGAATTTCCTTATATATTTCAGCTGTTCCTATAAAAGAAAATTATTAATGACCATAAAACCACTCAAATGTAAGAAGAAAGTAGTAAAGGTCACAGTTGGATACATTTTAATCACTATTACACTTAGCTTCAGTTCTAGAAAACTAAAAGCTACATTTAACAGATAAAATCTTTTCTAGTACAAAAGGCATTTAACTAAACTTCATACATAATTTAGATACTACACTTTTATAAATATGCATGTATATGAATATATATTATATATCACATGTAGGTATGTTTATATAATATTAAGTGAATCCATTAATTAATCAGCACTAAATATTCTAAATACAATCTGCTTTTTGTCATCATTTTGATAATTTTTTGGCAATACTATTATTTGCCCATACATATTTTCACTTGCTTTCCAAAGTTCATATTTCTCCAGTAGAGGTTTATCAAACTAGGTATATCAAACCTTTCAAATACTCTCACAGTTTTTTCTGTGATTAGTAATTATAATTCTACTGACACAGAACAGTATAATGACACCCATTTGTAAGAGTCAAGATACATAAGAACTCTGCTCCAGGACACACAACTTAGAGATAACTCAATTTTTTTTTCCTCCAGGGTTATTGCTGGGTTCAGTGCCTACACCATGAATCCACTGCTCCTGGAGGCCAATTTTTCCCCCTTTTGTTGCCCTTGTTGTTGTAGCCTCGTTGTGGTTACTATTGCCATTGTTGATGTTGTTTGTTGTTGGATAGGACAGAGAGAAATGGAGAGAGGAGGGGAAGACAGAGAGGGGGAGAGAAAGACAGACACCTGCAGACCTGCTTCATCGCCTGCGAAGCGACTCCCCTGCAGGTGGGGAGCCAGGGGCTCGAACTGGTATCCTTATGCTGGTCCTTGTGCTTTGCGCCACATGCGCTTAACCCACTGAACCACCGCCCAACCCCCAAATTTTTTTAAAATAGAGAAGAATAGGTAGTGGTGTACTTGCTTGAGTGCACATGTTACCATGTGTAAGAACTTATTTCCAAACTCTTGGTCCCTACCTGAGTGGGGGAAACTTCAAAAGAGGTGAAGCAAATGGACACCTGGAGCAGTGGATTTATTATGCAGGCAATGAGCCCCACCAATAATACAAGAGGCAATAAAAATATTTTTAAAGGGCAAAAGATATGAATAGACAGTTTTCTAAAGAAGATACATGAATGCCCCACAGACCTATAAAAATATGTTCCACTTCACTTTTCATTAGGGAAATCCAAACTTAAAATCACAATTATATACCACTCCACATGTGTGAGAATCACATCTACAAAGCAGGAAGTGACAAGTGTTGGCAAGGATGTGGAGAAAAGGGAAACGTGGGGCACTGTTAGTGAGAATGCAAACTGGTGATCTGGTATGATCGCTTTGGAAAACAGTATAGAGAGTCCTTAAATAAATAAAAATTGAAATATCTTATGTCCCAGCAATACCACTTCTATGCATATATCCAAAGGTTATGAAAACATTAATTCAAAGGGATATGTGCACTCTTATGTTCATAGCTGCTTTATTCACAATTGCCAAGGAGTGGGAGTAGAAGAAGCCTAAATTGTCATTAACAGATGGCTGGATGAAGAAATTATGGAGCATAAATTAAATGGAATACTACTCTGCAATTAGTAAGGATAATAGTACATATTTTGGGACAAAGTGGATGGAACTGGAAGTTATTATGCTTAGTGAAGTTAGTAATAAGTAAAAGGCAACTGCCAGATGGTTTTGCTCATATGTGGAATAGAGATCATGGACACATATGAACTTTCAGAAAAAAAGAAAAGAAAAGAAAAATGTATTGGTGTAGTGCACCAAAGTAAGACTCTGGAGTCAGGGGGAAGGCTCAGGTCCTGAAACATGATGGCAGAGGAGGACCTAGTGGGGGTTGTATTATTATGTGGCAATGTTATACATGTACAAACTATTGTATTTTACTATCAACTGTAAACCATTAATCCCCAAATAAAGAAAATGAAAAAATGTGACCAAATTATCTCTGAAACTTGATGATAACTATAGTAGTTATCATGGGGGGGGGCAGTATCACATAACAATTAGCTATTCCCCTCCAAAATGATAAAAAATTTTAAAATAGAAAAATATATCTTCTGAAAAAACGGTGTTCCTAGGGTTGTCTGAAGCAAGTATTTTTTTTTTATTTTTTTATTTATAAAAAGGAAACATTGACAAAACCATAGGATAAGAGGGGTACAGTTTCACACAATTCCCACCACCAGAACTCTGTATCCCATCCCCTCCCCTGATAGCTTTCCTATTCTTTAACCCTCTCGGAATATGGACCCAAAGTCATTGTGGGATGCAGAAGGTGGAAGGTCTAGCTTCTGTAATTGTTCCTAGGGCTGTCTGAAGCAAGTCTTACATTTACAGTTCTCACAATTGGCATAGGTAATATAGGTGCAGATTCATTCATGATTCAGGCCCCAGTTCATCTAACCTGTATAAACTGGATGATCTTGTCCTTTACCAAATCCAGTTTGCCCTTCATTGAGTGAGATGTATCAATGAGTATGTAGATACAATCATTACATACTTTTCCAAAGAGGACTGGACTCCCATCCTGTAACCATTTAATCCTATGCAGGAAATATTTTGAAAGTGAATGGTTAGAGATTTTGGCAATGAGAGCCTCTTCTTAACAACTTAATGACCACATAAGGAGGCCAAAACAATGCTATATTATTATAATAAGTATATAAAGCCTTCTGTGTGTGGATTGCTCACTATACGGGCTCCCTCATCACCACCCTCAACCCCAACTCATACTATCCAATATCAATCCAAGTGAAAACAGAACTAGTAGCATCAGGAACATAGGATAGGACAGAACAGAAGAATAAATCCAGGGGTCAGACAGTAGTGCGCTAGATAGAGCACACACATTATGATTCACAAAAACACAGATTCAAACCCCCCCAGTCCTCACCTGCAGGGAGGATGCTTCATGAGTGATGAAGCAACCCTACAAGTGTTTCTCTTTTTCTCTCTGTCTTTACCTTCCCTTCTCCTCTCGATTTCTCTAAGTCCTATTAATTAAAAAGAAAGGGAAAAATGGCCATTAGGAGAGTAGATTCATCATGTAGGTACTGAGCCCCAGAGATAACCCTGGTGGTAATAAATAAGTAAACAAGAGACAGAGAATGAGAGAGAGCAGAGATGGGAGTGAGAGAGAGAGAGAGAAAACAAATCCACTATTAGTTTCCAAAGCCAAAAGTAAGTCACTTTAGTCATCTGATATATTAAGACTCTCAGCTCTGACTTCTGACCATCTGTTCTAACCCTGTTGGATGCAGTCCACTTAGTAAGAACAACACATTCCTAAAGCTTAGACAGTATCAAGCAGCCCCAGATCTCTATAATTACTAAGTAGTGGGTGCTTCTATGGTTCAGCCTTACATGACCATCACAGGATATCAAGTTCATAGCCAAAAAAGTCAAGGGGGTGGAAGGAGCATGACTATGGAAAATTAACTCGAAACTGAGCTCAGAACACAGCAAGACCCAACTAACTAGAATTTATATGGCAAATTACTGAAGAGGAGGTTTGCTGTTTGCTGCACAAAAGAATAGATGTAAAGGTGTAAAGGGGAAAAGAGAGGAAAAAAGGAAGAGAGAAAAAAAAGGAAGAGAGAATGCACTGTGGAAGAGGAAGAGAGAGAATGTACTCTGGAGAGCTGAGGGAGGATGTTTTGGCTAAGTAATGATCAGGACATGTGTATGAAGAAATTACTAATGCTGGAAGCAAAATGCCAATAAAGGAGTTGGCGGGTCATCTCTTTACACTTACACAGAGCTGGTAATGGTTCATCTTCCAATGAATCAACGTGAAAGTCTCCTCGATAGATGGGGCATCAAACAGAGTCCTTCATAGGGTATTGTCTTAGTAATAGGAACAAATTAACACTGGACTATAGCTTTCTCTATAGCTATAGTAACATAACTTAGAAAGTAGCCCCACTCCAGGACCTTGTCCTTACTATAAAGCAGGAATGGTAGAGACTGCACCACTTTCTGAAGTGGGGCTGGGCATCCTACTATGCCAATTGAGGAAAACTGGTCCTGAAATGAGTGCAGCCTCGAATGCTCCTAGCTGTGACCATGGACTACAAGTACAGATTGTCAGGGACTGGGAGATTACACAGGCTCCTGTGCTACATATAAATATACATTGGTTCTGAGTCATATGAATGGGGTAAACAATTAATTGTATTTATTTACTTTCTTCAAGTTTGGGAACTACTCTGCCCTAATTTAGCTTTCTAGTTCTATTCTTAACTCTGACACCATCTTTCCAGACAATCTTTTCCTTGCAGGAGTGATGTTTCATGAGCAGTGAAGCAGGTCTGGAGGTGTCTTTCTGATTTTAGGAGGAAACCTTTCAATTTTTCCCCGTTGAGCACAATGCTAGCCAAGGGTATGTCATTTAAAGCCTTTATTATGTTGAGGAATTTTCCTTCTATTACCATTTTCTTGAGGGCCTTTATCACAAATGGGTGTTGGACCACATCAAATGCTGTTTCTGCTTCAATTGATAAGATCATGTTATTTTTGTCTTTCTTTTTTTTGATATGGTATATTACATTGATTGACTTGTGGATGTTGAACCATTCCTGTTTCCCAGGGATGAATCCTACTTGTTCATGATAGATTATTCTCTTAATATATTACCAGATTCAATTAGCCAAGATTTTGTTGAGGATCTTTGCATCAATGTTCATCAGGGATATAAGTCTATAATTTTCTTTTTTGGTGCAATCCTTTCCTGCCTTGGGGATCACTTCTTGATTAAGCTTTCACCAAAATGTCAAGTAGATTTGAATTTCAAGATAAATTCACATCTGCTCTCCTAAAAATATACTAACCGCTTCTGGATCTGGGCCAGGACTGCATGAATTCTCTCACTGTACCATGTGTACTTCTCCTTGGTAATGCAGACATGGACCAAGCTCCCATCCTTCCAGGGAGCATTGATAAATTTGCTGCAATATTTTGCATGGACTGTTTTCTTATTGGTCTCCTAAGGGAAAGACAAAGGAAAAAAAAACACTCAAAAAACCATTCAGAGAAGAAAAGTCTACAGAGGGTACCTATATCTCTGTATTACTTATACAGGTCATTACATTAACACCACGGTAACACTAGCCAACCAGTGGTTCAACCAAACATGTACCAACAGAGTTGTATGTAAGATGTTATGACATATATGAGTTATACTATCTGTACCTCATGGACATAACATATATAGAGAGATAGAGATACAGAGATAATTAGATAGATAGATAGATAGATAGATAGGAAGAATACAACATGCAGAGTTATTTATCAGTAGTTGGTGTTAGACTAACATAGGGCTTCACTGCTCTAGGTCAACTTTTTAAAAATGTTATTAGTGATTTATTATTTATTTACAAAACCATAAGATAACAGGAGTATAATTCCACACTGTTTCCACCACCAGAGTTCCCAACACTTTTTCAGACAGTAAGAAAACACAGAAACAGGAGAGATACCATAGCACCAAAGTTTCCCCAGTACAGTGTAGGCAAGGCTTAAATCTGGGTTGCAAGCATGACAAAGCAGGCACCCACCTAGTGGCCTATCTTGCCAGCCCCATAACAGTGTCTTTCTTCAAGCAAGAAATTTCAAGAGAGTGAACAAAAGTATCAAATGTTGATAAAAGTTCATGTAAGAAATAGAGTAAGAACTGAATCCTGGATTTTGTAATTAAAGGATGGCTGAAAAGAAATGGCATTGCAGCAGAGGCATTGGTGGTATAGTGGTGAGTATAGCTGCCTTCCAAGAAATGGCATTGCTTGTTTGGAGAAGAGATTTAAAAAATGTATATATTTTTAGTGATTTAATAGTGACTTATAAGATTATAAGATAATAGGGTTATAATTCCACACCACTTCTGACCAACAAAATTTTGTGCCCCCACTCCCCTACAGTGGTAACCACTGTAGTTCTCCCAAGGTCATAGATATGCTGACTATACAGATATGATGGCCCTAGACCTCAAATAAATCCCTCTCCATTGTCACTGGTCATCTCCATCAGGAACAACACAATGGACCCCCCCTTTTTTAAAAAAGAATTTTTAAAAATTATTTATTTCCTTTTGTTGCCCTTGTTGTTTTATTGTTGTTGTATAACTATTATTGTTGTCATCATTGTTGGATAGGACAGAGAGAAATGGAGAGAGAAGGGGAAGACAGAGAGAGGGGGAGAGAAAGATAGAGACCTACAGATCTGCTTCACCGCCTGTGAGGCGATTTCCCTGCAGGTGGGGAGCCGGGGGCTCAAACTGGGATCCTGATGCTGGTCCTTGGCGCTTAACCCACTGTGCTACCGCCCGACTCCTACAATGGACCCCTTTGGGGGCCCACATAGGACCTTGCTCTCAATGTGGATCAACAACAGTACAGAATGTTCCATCCTCCCAAGGGAGGCTGGATAACATACTCTATTTACCACCTGAGGTCCTGAAATTAGGGCAGCTTGGAACGTTCCTACTCATGACCACAGAATGTGAGTTCAGACTTACAGAGATGCAGAGGTTACATAGGCTCCTGTGCTGACTATGGGCCCCAGATCAAATTGATGGGGTTTACAGTCAACAATATTTATATACCTTTCCCATATTTGGGAACTAACTCTCCTCCCTGATCCAGCTTTCTGGTGCTTTTTCCAGCCATGACAACAACTCCTCAGACAACAACTTGGGTCCACCTGCATATCAGATGTCAGGATCAGGAAAAAACTAGTTAAGTTATGGGCCCTTTGGAATATAACTAAAATAGGCCTACTAGCTATCTCTAAAATGGAGAGCCCAAATCTTCAACTGCCTTTAGGTTCATGATTAGTCAACAATCTGTTCAGCTTTATATGTTCACTCTTTTTTCAGCCACCAGGTTCCAGATGCTAACATGATGCCAACCAGACTTCCCTGGGCAGACGACCCCACCAATGTGTCCTGAGCCCCACTTCCCCAGAGCCCTTCCCTACTAGGGAACGAGAAAGACAGGCTGGGAGTACAGATCAACCTGCCAGTGGCCATGTTCATTGGGGAAGCAATTACAGAGAAGCCAGACCTTCCCCCTTCTGCATCCCATAATGACCCTGGGTCCATACTCCTAGAGGGTTAAGGAATAGGAAAGCTATCAGGGGAGGTGATGGGATACGGGGAGGTGATGGGATACGAAGTTCTGGTGGTGGGAATTGTGTAGAATTGTACCCCTCTTATCCTATGGTTTTATCAGTGTTTCCTTTTTATAAATAAAAATAAAATATCAAGACTACAAGGGACCTTCCTATTCTCTTTAAAAGTCCATATTCTCCTAGTCCTGGACATTTCTTGATGCCTCTCTTCTCAATCCCTTAGTCTGTTATACTCCCTCTGTTGACTTCAACTAAATCAACTCAAACAGTGCCACAGTGCCACATTATGCTTCCACTGTCTTTATGCTTTGGATTGTATTCAGAGATGCCAAGCCTGAGATGTCAACCTTCTAACCCCAATAATCTGGTAAGACTTTTCCTAACACACAGGACTACCCAGTTGCATTTCAGATGGCACACTCTCCAACAAAGTTACAGATCCTAGATATAGGCTAGGGCCTAAGGGACTGGGTACATATATACACATATACATAAATTAGGGGTAACTAAGTCAAAGTAAGTGCTCTGTGGTTAGACTTAGACGTAATAAACTCAGCAATCTAGTAGCACATTTGGATATTGTACTACTTTGCCATGTCTATGACTCAGGATCAAGCCCAGCTACATCTCACTGAAGGAAGTTCTGGAGCTCTGGTATCGGCCTCTCTTTGCCTCTCTCTACCTCTCTCTGTCTCTCTCTTTTTTTTCCCCTCCCACCCCTTCTCTGCCTCTATGTCTATAGAAGGAGGAGGTGGAAACAGTGGTGGCAACGATATCACATACTTCTCAGCTTTCACACTATATCAGAACACAAGAAACTGGAGGCATAATTTCCTATATATAAGATAAACTCTTCAAACTAAACCTATAGATTTCCATCTAAAATTACCAAGAAAGGGTAGAGGAGACATCCTGGTGGCTTGTACACAAAACTTTCATTTCTGAAGCCCTAGAGAATCCAAGTTCAATCACTGGCACCACCAAAAGTCAGAGTTGAATGGTACTTTTGTCTCTCTCTATGTATATACATATATTTTGTTGAAATAAAATAAGAATTTTTTAAATAAAATTTCCAAGGAAAAATTAAAAATAAGAATTAGAGGTGAATTTAAGCATATCATATTTTCAACTGCTAGTAGAGCAAACAATGTTCAAATTGACAGGGATTGGGCAGGGGGTAGATAGCATAATGGTTATGCCAAGAGACCCTCAAGTCAGAGACTCCAAATTGACAGGACTTGATAATTCCAAATATCCAGGGTCTCATGCATTCAAAACATGAAAACTTAATTATTTGTTTGGCTAGTAACATTACTGAATAATGTTTTCAAAATTAAAAAGCTGTGCTGGGGGAGGAAATACACAAATGTGATTTGCCCTGTGCTGTAGCAATTATTCTACATTCCAATGTATGAATCAAGAAACAAGTCTTGGTGTTAATTCTGCATTTTTCAATTCATTTCTTTTTTTGATTTTCCTTCTTGCAGTTTATTGCAAACACACAGTGGTAAGAGAGCAAAATCACAGCATCACATCATTGATGTAGCTATATATATATATTTTTTTCCCTCTAGGATTATTGCTGGGGCTCAGTGCCTGCATTACAAATCCACTGCTTGTGGTGGATGTTTTTCATTTTTATAGGCTAGGACAGAGAGAAATTGAGACAGGAGAGGAAGATGGAGAAGGAGAGAGACAGACACCCGTAAACCTGCTTCACCACTTTTGAAGCAACCCCCCTGCAGGTGGGGAGTTCGGGGCTTGAACCAAGATCCTTGCACAGGTCCTTGCACTTCCAAGTGTGTGCCTTAACCTGGTATGTTACTGCCCACCCCACTGCTGTTGTTTCTAAAGGAAGAATCCTGCCTCCAAGATGCGTGGAGTAAAAGGGTTAGCAGATTGACAGGGTTTCCCCATGTAGGGCAGACAAATGGACATCACATTGATAAGCCAAATGAAGAATGGGAGCCTTAGAGAATACATAAAGTGACAACATTTGCAAGAATGTACTCAATTTCCCTTCCCTACAACCTCTGAGTTGTGTTACTGTCATATCTACTTTGCTTTGTGCACTTCCACTTTTATGTCAGTTTTACACATTTATAAGTTTCATTTTATCCTGATTTTGTTTTATACTGTGATAACTTGGTTTCTATAATTCTAAACTTTAAAAAAGATTTTTATTTATTTATTTACTTACTTATTTTTGCCTCTAGGGTTATTGCTGGGGCTTGGTGTCTGCACTACAAATCCACTACTCCTGGAGGCTATGTTTTCCCTTTTGTTGCCCTTGTTGATTATCATTGTTGTTGTTATTATTATTACTGTCATTGTCGCTGGATAGGACAGAGAGAAATCAAGAGAGAATGGGAATAAAGAGAAAGGGAGAGAGACCTGCAGATCTGCTTCACCACTTAGGAAGCAACTTCCCTGCAGGTGGGGAGCTAGGGGTTCAAACCGGGATCCTTACACTGGTCCTTGAGCTTTTTTGCCATGTGCACTTAACCAGCTGCACTACCATCTGGCCCCCAAAAAAGATCTATTTTTATTTGTTTATTTATATGAGAAAGAAAGGAGAAAGGAAGGGGGTGGGAGATCAGAGCATCATTTTGGCACATACAATGTCAGAGGTCAAACTCATGGTTGTAAATCCAATGCTTTTATCCACTGTGCTACCACAGGTTGCCATAATTCTAAACTTTTGAAAGCCTCTGCTTCCTGTTCCACAGTGTACTTCTCTGAGTGTGGCCCAGACCAGCAGTGTTGGCATCATGTGAGGGTATAGTATATGCAAATTCTTGCCACCTCTCAGACCCATGGACTTATTCATGCTAAGGTTTAGAAATCATTGCTAAAAATTATTTTCCTTTCACTGTAAGCTAGAATTGGGGCTCTGAGAACTTATACTCCTTCCAGATCCATTGATACTATTGAACTACCATGTACCAGGTTCAAAAATTTTCAATATATAGCCTTTTTGTGATATAGTCCATTAAAATATCTCAATTTATATTTACTGGAAATTCACTAAACAAGTATTGATTGGCAGTGGTTACAATAATTTGTTTGTGAGGTTGGGGGGGGGGGAGAAAAGAGAGAAAGAGAGCATCACTCTGTCACCTATGTTGCCAGGGATTGGATTTAGGACCTCAGGCTTGAAAGCCCAATTCTGCACCAGCTTCCAATAATAATACATGAGAAATGCCAGATCTGGGCATATTCACCAGCAGTCTGTGTCTTCCATTCAACATGGGGGAACAAAGGGTTTCTTATGTCAAAAACATCATGTATATTAATTCTGAGAGTAAGCCATATGCTCATATATATGTAAGCCTAGTTCCCAGCTTATACAAATTCACTTTATAATTACCTTACATCCAGATACCATTCTCAGGTCTGAGACTCACTTGTATTGTGTCATTTAGATAAATGTAAGATGGGAAGAAGAAAAAACAACCTTCTTCATGGAAACCCAAGTTAGTTTCACTCCATATTATCTTTTAGACTTGAATTTGTTCTTGCTCTCTGGTCTGAGAGAGGCCTCACCCACCAAACAGAATTAAAGGAAGAACACAGTCCTGCTGGGAAGGTTACTTCACTTACCGCACTGGTCTGCACGGACTCATCATATGGCTTGGCTTTTATATCCACAACTCCATCAGCGTGGCGGAAGGAACAGTCAGCAAGGACATCATAAAATGATAGCTTTTGAGCTTTCAAGCCAAATTTCTGTAGCCACTTCGTAGAGTCCCAGATGTCCTCTGGAGCTGATTCCTTCTCAACAGAGGTTGCTCCAAATTCTACTTTTGGAATCATAGTTTATCAGCCATTCATATTACACAGATCATTCGTATTCTCCCCCCCCCCCCCCAGCATCTACTATGTACTAAGTTGTTCTCTGCTAGACCACATTCATTTCAGGAAGTATGCTTGCCAAAAAAGTGGCAAAGAATTTATTCTCAATACTAGAATACACAAATGTGTTACTACTCAATCTCATTTCTTCCTCTTCTTAAGTTGATTGACCCTGCACATAGGTGGATATAATCAGTAGGCTAAGTCTCTATATCAGAAAAACATTAAACTTCTGGTCAGAACTTCTGAATGAAGTCTTGGTCCCATTACTTAGTACATTAGGCAAATGGTTTGAACTTGAATGAGTTACTCCACTTGGCTTCTTAAACTTCAGCACCTTAACTCTTACCTACAGAAGGAAGTATTATAGTAGGTCCTAGAGCAATATCACTTTATTCAACACATCATTTCATTAAATTGATGAGAAAAAATGTTGAACTACAAGAGATTACTGAAGGACCTGGCCTCCATGTATACTCTGTTTCACTTAAAATCACACTTCCCATGAATCTAAGGATGATATTAAATGAGAATTTCCTGTATCTTGTTTGGCCTTCCTAAGTACATGCAAGCCATTCAGTGAGAAAAAGTCATTTTAAAGTGCTTTGTAATGAGAAAAAAAAGAGAAGTAGGGGTAATTAACTGGCTTCCAAGTGGGAGTCAGTCAACCAGCTCAAAAGGTGACATATGGTCTCCCAGAAGTTTCTATGTTGCCTTGGTGAGTTCATCAGACTCAGAGTTTTTTTGAACTTTCAACCCAAAAGGTTCAAAAAAAACTTATGAGGAAGCTAGAACTGTTTGTAGAACAGCTCACCTCAGTCAAGTTCACAGGTTAAAGTACAAGTGGACTCAATTTCCCAAACAGTCCCTTTCCTATACACTGTGAATTGAGGTGCCATGTTACTTGAGCAGAACACCAAATGAGCCAGGTTAGCACACAAAAAAGTTTCAGTACCACTCCTGTCAGCTTAAGGGAGACTGGGCCAAGTGGGTGTGAGTCTGGAAGACAGTGTAAATAAAAGTGAAGCTTATAAGGCACTGGTGTATAGAGCTGTTATACACCAGCCTATGAGAGCTGATTGTGAACCTCTCCTCCCAGCTCCATGCTCAGGCACCAATGTATGGCCCATGTTGGCAGAATGAAATTGATTATTCTGGGAGTATTTACAGAATCTAAAACCATTGGATACTACAAATAATATTTTTGCTATTTCAAAGTAGTCTGCTAACTATTTATCTGTATGCCACTGGAAAGAAAGCAGAAGACACCTTGAGATTGCAGCCCTAGTAGAGTTACTAAGAAGACCTGGGAAGGGATGCTAGGAGGAGAAGTAGTCATTTAAATCATGAACTTTCCCACAAAAGGTCCAAGAGACTTAGAGATTTGATTTTATTTCCACTCAGGTCAGTGGTCCTCATCTCTGCATATGGAATCCTCTGAGTTTTGTTTTTAATATTGTTTAATATTAAAAGCATTAGCTTCCCTTTGACAGATGCAATACTGAGAATCCAGTCTGGGGCTTCACATAAGCAAATATTGATCTCTAGCTGAGGTAGTTCTCAAACTACTGAAGATTTTATTTTTAAATACTGGTGCTAGAACATCAAAATAGCTCATGTGGATAGTGCACCTGCTTTGTTATGTATACAACTCAAGTTTGAATCAGGCTCCCACAGCATTGGAGAAACTTCAGTGCCGTGTGTGTGTGTGTGTGTGTGTGTGTGTGTGTGTGTGTCCATGTCCCTTCCTTTAAGAAAGTTGGCCCACAGTGGTAATGCCCCCGCAATAACAAAGTAAGTCAGTTAAATAAAATATTGTTGCCATGCCCTCAAAAATTATATTTTGTTTTTAGAAACTTAAAAATATATTTATCTTTTTATGGGAGGATGAAAGAGAGATGACAGCACTGCTCAGATATGGCATGTGTAGTGTTGGGAATAAAACCTGGAGCCTCAGGCCCACAAGTCCTATACTCTACCGCTAAGCTATCTCCCTGGTCCATTAGATATACTCTAGATGATCTGAACATTTGAATTTTTTAAAAAAACTCTATAACCCCCATCCAAATGTGTATACTGTACACTCACTCTTTGTGATTAGCACATGATGGCAAAAGTTTTCTAAATTATGCGTTGGTAATCCCATCATTATGACACAGATTCAAGTTATTCCTTTAATTAAAAAAGTAACACTCAATACTAGGAAAACAAAAGTATTACCCATTAATATATTTATAAGAATATATAATTAGAATAAGTTTTAAAGAAATATAGAACTTTAACCCCAACTGTCTTTTCAATAATATATAATGGATCTGCCCACTAATGCTATATGTGAACCATATCCTTAAATTATACATATTGAACTGTGAAACCTATTAGAGCAGGACCTTTTTGAAGAAACTCTTTAGTTTGGTTTTTGAACTTTAAATAAATCTGGCATCAAAAACATCTACAGGTATTGTCTCCAATGTCAGCAACTGGTTTCTGTATGTTTCATATAGTCTTACCTCATCCTGAACAAGGAACTCAAATCAGTTGCTTTCCAGAGCTTTGATCTCTGGGGTTCTTCACATCAATCCTGCATCAAAGGGAAGCAGTAAAAGGAGACTAGAGCTGCTTTGGTCAGTAGGGTCAGTCCCCTAGAGAAAACCTCTAGATGACTTTTTCCTCAATTACTATCTATTGCATTCTAAGTCTTTGTCTCTTATTTACTCCTACATTGTTCTTTTCTGATCAGTAGATGCAGTTGGGAATAATGTCTTCCTTCATTCCCATAGTCTGCCTGCCTCCATCTCTCTCTCCCTCTTTCACACAAGCATTTTTATAGGCATAGATGGTATTGTCATTAAAAACAAACAAAACCAAGAAACAAAAAACCAGTGCCAAATAGTTTCCAGCTTAATGAGTGATTATCTTGTGTTGTCATGGGTGTGAGGGAGACTGTCACAGAACTTTGGTGGTGGTGGGTAAGGTATAGAACTATTATCCTGCATCTTATAATCTTATAAATCATTACTAAATCACTATCAAATTTTTCAAAAGGATTTTCTTGATGCTGATCCACTTTAATGAACACATACCCATACCATTTTATCTCTCTGTTCTGTTTTGGGTTGCCTTCTTTTTTAAAAAAAAAAAAAGCACATGAGCTCTTGGCAAATTAGAAATTCAAATTCAAATTCAATATTACTATAAGATAGCTAGATTCCTTTTTAAAAATTCTAATAAGAGATGAACTTTTGATTCCTTCATATTTTCATATTTTCATGAAGGGGGGGTGGCTGGGGTCAGTTAGTCAACTTCCAGGCTTGACTCAGCTTTCCAATCATCACTTGCAAAGGCTGTTTAGAGAAAGCCCTCAAAGCAACTTGAAGTTTCATAAAGGAAAGAAGATGTAAAGCAGAGCCTAGGAACTCAAGAAAAGAGAGAAGCAGGGAATCTTTCACTTGTAGTGAAGATCAGTTGGTGCTGAGCCTCATCTATCTCTGAGGAGAAAGGAGAGGGTATCACTATAGTCACTAAAGCACCTTTCCCATTTCCCTATAGATAACTTAGACAGAACATAAACTCCATAAATTCTCACCTATGAAGTCTAGGGTATTACTGTCAGTATAGAGTTGTAAGCTTGCAGCTCATCCTGACAATACTGCTTTCCTCTTTCATGTGACAGAATGTTCAAGATCTCCTCTCATGAGCAGAAGCAGATAGCAGATCACATCCATAAGCAGATCTGTCCTACTTTGTAAATTTCAAACACATTTTACTGAGCAATATTTACTGGTCAATGCTTTTGAAATGCCACTGTTGTAATCAGGATCAGAGCAAAAAGACAACTGGGTAATTGATCAGTGCCCACCTTTCCTCTCAGGTGTAGCAGACAGGGGCTGAGACAAAGGGATTTAGCGTCATAACAATAATGCTGCCTCCATGGTTAATCTTAAGTGTTCATCAGGCTGAGTCACCAGTAGCCAAATATTTTGGTCAAGCATTATCATAAAAGTTTCTGTAAATGTTTTTATTTGGTTGTCTCCAGAGATTCACCATTCCTGTGTAATATTTTTTCTTTTAAAAAAAAAATGTTAGCCCCCTTTCTTTTTTCATATTTGATGTATTTATTCTAATGAGAGATACAGTGAGAAAGATACAAAGAGAGAAAAACCAGGTCACTGCTCACCTATGGCTTATAGTGGTGCTGGGGATGATGGAACCTGAGACCTTGGAACTTCAGACATGGAAGGCTTTTGCATACCCATTATGCTGTTTTCCCTGCTCCATCTTTGTTCTTTTAATTAAAAATTGTTTCGGCTATTGATGTAAAGTGGTACCCTTTGGATTTTAGAATCAATTAGTCAATTTATATAAATATATTTTTATTATTAGTTATTTACAAGACTATAAGATAATAGGGGTATGATTGGGCACCATTCTCACCATTCCTATCACCAAACTTCTGTGCTCCCCACCAACTATAATCATCATAGTTCTGCCAGGGTCTTAGAGAAGGGTTTACTTTTTTTTTTCTTCTTTTCCCATGTGTGTCAATTCTCTATATTCTACATATGAGTATAAGCATCCAGTAGTTCTTCACTTCTTTACTTACTTCACTAAGCACAATCACCTCCAGTTCCATTCATTTTGTTTCAAAGGACACAATACTGTCTTTTTAAAATACTGAGTAATACTTCATTGAGTATATGTCCCTTAACTTGTTTATCCAGTCATCTGTCAATGGGCACATATAAACAGGTTGCTTCCATATTTTGGCTATTGTAAATAATGCAGCTATGAACATAGAAAAAAATCATTGGGATTTTGGTAAGGATTGCATTGGGGGGTTGGGTGGTGACACACCTGGTTGAGTGCACATGTTATAATGAGCTAGGAACTGGGTACAAGTCCCTGATCCCCACCTCCAGGAGGAAAGTTTCACGAGTGGTGAAGTAGAGCTGTCCCTCTGTCCCTCTCCCTGTCTATCACGCCCTTCTCTCCCCATTTCTGGCTGTCTCTATCCAAATAAAGATAATCCAATAAGAAAAAGAATTTAAAAAAAAAGATTGCATTGAATCTACAGATTACTTTTGGCAGGACAGCTATTTTGTTTTCTTTTTTTTTGCCACCAGGGTTATTGCTGAGGCTCGGTTCTGGCATTATGAATCCAGCACTCCTGGTGGCCATTTTTTCCTTTTTAAAAAAATTTATTCAAAAGGACAGAGAGGAATTGAGATGGAGGGAGAGATAGATAGGAGCAGAGAAAGAAAGATACCCTCAGACCTGCTTCATCATTTGTGAAGTTTACCCCCTCTCCCCATGTAGGTGTAGAGCGGGGGCTCAAACCGGGGTCCTTTTGTATGTACTTGCTCATAGTACTATGTATCCTTAACCTGGTGCACCACTGCCCAGCCATTGGCAGGAAAGCTATTTTAATGATATTTGTTCCTCTAATCCATGAACAAGGAATGCTTTCCATTTATTTGTCATCCTCTATTTCTTTTAACAGTGTCCTATAGTTTTCACTGTAAAGATTCCTCACCTTCTTTGTTACATTTATTCTCAAATATTTTATCTTTTGGGGTTCAATTGTAAGTGATTGCTTCCTTCAACTGATTTTCCTCTGGCTCACTATTTGTCTACAGAAATACCACAGATTTATGAGTATTAATTTTTGACTATATCATATTGACAAGATTCTACTGTGAAAGAAATTGCCAGAAAAATTTTTTAAAAAGAGAGAAACAACCAATCAACTAGAAGAAAATATTTGCATTTTACAAGGAACTAATTTATGCATTCAATCCTAGAGCAACTCCTGATGGAGTTGGAGATGAGAACCCTCTGGTTATCTTCCTTCTGTCATTTCTCCCACATTATTTTGGGGGTGCATAAGGTGAAAGTTCTGGCTTCTGAACTGCTTCTCTGCTGGACATGGGCATTGACAGATCGATCCATACCCCCAGACTATTTCTATTTTTCCCTAGTAGGGTAGGGGTCTGGAGAGGTGAGGATCCAGGATATATTGGTAAGGTTGCCTGCCCAGAGAAGTCAGAATAGAATCATGATAGCATCTGCAACTTGGTCACCAGCCTCTTTTAATTCTTGAAAAAATTTCTAAGGGACTGGGTGATGGCTTATCTAGTTGAGTGCATATATTACCATGAGCAATGACCTGGGTTCAAGCTCCCACTCCTTATCTTCAGGGAAAATCTTGCAAGTGGTGAAGCAGTGCTGCAGGGTTTTCTCTGTCCTTCTTCCTGTTCTCCCCCCTCTTCTTCCCCCTCTCTTACAGAACTCCATCACAGGTCTCTGGCTTCAGATCCTGCATTTAGGGATTCGATCTCCGGTTTCTGGCTTCAGATCCAGCAGCACAACCACTCACCCAGAGCCTTACAGCTATTCTAGGGGAAGGTTTCTAGTAACCTTAGCTGCTATTGATAATAATAATAATAATAAAATACCTGCAATGACCCACTTCCTGGTTCCAATCACACCTTTCAAATGCTTTCACTTACCCATTTCATTCTTTTCCTCTTTCTACGACTTATCTCCACAAGGACCAAACCATCCGTACATACCCAACTTTCACTTTACGTGGCCAAAGGATACAACAGTATAGATATAAACCCACCTATCCCCTTCATCCTAGGAAACACCTTTCCCTATGCTCTCCCTGCACCTCCAAATGCACACACTCCACACCTTGAGACCAAACTAACTCCACAGTATTCTTCCAACACCAATCCTCAATGTCCCTCGACATAGCTGGGAGAAAAATAATAATAATAAAGGAACAACAACCCAAGGCTCGCAGTCCCAGGGACCCTACAAAGTCCCGGGTCCCTACCTCCATACCACTGTAAGTCAGAGCTGAACAGTGTCCTAGCAGGGGGAAAAATTAATAATAACGGAAAAGGACCCCAAACCAGTTGTTCCCTGCTCTGCATCTCATCCTTCAGTCCCATAGAAATGAAAAAGGAAGATACTATTTCAAAAGTCAATATATACAAGTGCTCTGTGAATTAGTCAGCCTGCTTTCGAATCTCAAGTCATTATATTGGTAAAATAGCTTTCATTTAATATACAGATAGGATATATATATATATATATATATATATATATATATATATCACTGATATAAAGCAGAAAAATTGCTTTTGTCCTCTGCTTATATTAGAATTGAAAGCCTTTATGTCAAATGAATTTCCATTTAGTATATTCATATTTGTCTCTAAGCCAAATATGTTCACTTCATCCCCAAAATGTATTAGAACTGCCTGAACTCACATCCGCAACTTCATGGCCTCCATTATGATGTTAGGGTGCTTCACTCTTAAAAAGCCCACATAAAACACATCATCCCCCAACTCAGGTCCTTTTCAATAGTTCATCAGCATGATTTCCACATAAGAGCTTTATTCTTTATTTAATTGAGGGGATTAATGGTTTATAGTAAATACAGTTGTTGATACACGTATCAGTTTTCTGCAAAACACTCTCACCCCCAGCCTACATCCTACTCCATCATCATGCACTATGACTTGAAAGTCATCCCTACCCCACCCAGATTGCTTTACTTTTGTACAGTACACCAGCCCAGTCCATGTCCTACCTCGTGTTCCCCTTTCTGTTCCCATCTCTCAGCTTCTGTCCATAAATGAAATCATCTCATTTCCATCCTTCTCTTTCTGGCTTATCTCACTTAACACAATTCCTTCAAAGGAGCTTAGTTTTAACACCTACATCTCTCTTGCTCCCAAGTTTTGCAAGATCAAAACATGAATCCTCTCAGATCTGCTCAGTTATCATCATTTTTAATCAAATTTAGTCTGATTTTACCCAAGATACATACACACACACACACACACACACACACACACACACACACACACACACGGAGAGGAGAGAGAGAGAGAGAGAGAGAGAGAGAGAGAGAGAGAGAGAGACCAGAGCACCATTTTCATATACATGACGCTAAAACCTGAAAGTTTCTATGGCTTCACCAGTTCAGCTATCATACTTACCCTCTTCTTCTGCTACCACACCCTATTCCAAGATGATGGCATCTATTCATCTATATTAATACCTTAATTCTCATCCTTCATTCTAGCTTACTCACTCCCCTCCTATATGTTTATTATCAATTAGCCAGAGTAAACGCAAATCTGATCTTATTAACCCCTTGCTTACTTTCTAATGATTCTCCATTAGTCTAAAATTAAGGACTGGTATCTCATACCGTGACCACCAAACCAATAAGGTCTGTTCCTTGGCTACCTTTCCAGACTCATCACAGACAGATTGCTAACTTTGAGCTCTAGCCACACTCATCTTTTCCTGTTCTAAGGTGGCATGCTCCCTCCCACCTTGGGACCTTTGCATTTGCCCTGTACCCTACCTCTTCAGTTCATTCAGTTCATTTCAATTCCAATGTGGTTCAAAAAAAGTTTAAAAGTTCATCATTTTCCTTTATCAAATTACCAAACCTGTTGGTAATTATGCTGCTCTGGGGTTAAAGTTTTAAAAAATATTTATTTGTTCAACAGAATAGGTGGGAGGGTGTGGCAAAGATAACCGGAACATCACTGGCATACACAATGCCAGAAGTCAAACTTAGGACCTCATGCTTAAGAAATTGGGATGTAGGCACTCAATTTTCTACCGTTATTGAGCAAGAAATATTACAAGATCCTACTTTATGAGGACCTCCTCCATGTCTGTTTTACTCACACTCATCTAGCACAGGATTACAAATGATAAGCACTCAATAAATAAGTAATATGCTATATTTAATAATGTATATGCTATACATATGAACTCTTTTTAAAAATTTATTTGTAAAATAGAAAACATCAACAAAACCACAGAATAAGAGGGGTGAAATTCCACACATTTCCCACCACTAGAGTTCCATATCCCATCCCCTCCATTGGAAGCTTTCCTATTCTTTATCTCTCTGGGAGAATGGACCAAGTGTCATTATGGGGTGCAGAAGATGGGAGGTCTGGTTTCTGTAATTTCTTCTCCGATGGACATGGGCATTGACAGGTTGATCCATATTCCCAGTCTGTCCCTATCTTGCCCTACTGGAGCAGGGCTCTGGAGAGGTGGGGTTACAGGGTACATTGGTGAGGTCGTCTGTCTGGGCGAGTCAGGTTGACATCATAGTAGCATCTGCAACTTGGTGTTTGGAATGTGCATTCCTTTGCTTCCTCCTTTCTTCGGTTCAGTATTTCTTGTAAGGTGGGGTTGATTGTGGCAAATTCCTTTAGTTCTTGAATATTTGAGAAAATCTCTATTTCTCCCTCATATTTGAAGGATAATTTTTCAGGATACAATATTTGTGGCTGGAATCCCCTCTCCTGTAGAACTTTGAGTATGTCATTCTACTTTCTCCTTGCCCCTAAAGTTTGTGAAATCTGATGAAAGTCTTATAGCTCTGCCTTTGTATGTAACTTCTTTTATTTCCTTAGCAGCCAGCAAATTTTTTCTTTGTTCTTGACTTTTGATAGTTTTACAATAATGTGTTTTCACGTTGGTCTTTTTGTATTTATAAATCTGGGTGATTGTTCTGCCTCTTGGATGAGAATGTTCTGATGGTTTCCTAAGTGAGGGAAGTTCTCAGCTAAAATTGCTCTGAAAATGGACTCTGGGTCTTTGTCCTTGTCCTCCTCTTCAGATATACATATCACTCTTGTATTCGATCTTTTGATGGAGTCTGAAATTTCACAGAGTTGACTCAGTCTTTCGGAACCATTCCTCTTCCTCATCTTTGAATTGAAAGAGTGGGCTAGCTGTGTCTTCTGGATTGGAGATTATTTCTTCCGAATGTCTGGCTCTACTTCCTAAGCCATCTACTTGGGCATGGATTGCAGTTAGAGTGTCTTTTACTTCCTGGGGTTCTGACTAAAGTTCTTCTTTCAAGATTTGATGATTCTTAGTGATCTCTATTATAAGTTCCTCTCTCATGCATTTGAATTTCATAGTAAAATGCTCTTTTAATTCTTGTGTAATTTCTTGGAGAGTCCTCATAATGAGCTCTGTGTAGTCTGTCTCTGAGAGTCTCTCTAAATCTGTAATTCCTTGGATTTCTTCTGTTTCATTTCTGTCTGGCTGATAGGGCATAGTTGGCTGTTTAATTCTGTTTCTCTGCTTGTGCCTATTTTTTGTGTGCTGGTGACTGATGGCCAGCAGGTGGTGCTATTGTGATCTCTAGGTTTCTCTTGCTTGTATGATCTGTGTTGTGTGGGACGTGATGGTGGGAGGGTGGGATTTGCTTTGGGCTGTCTTGTGGTCACAAATGCCCTGTTTTATGTTGTGACCTTCACAACATTCAGAAGGCTAAAGGCCCCCTGACTGAGAGGTTTTAAGCCCCTGTCTCTTTTCTCCTAGCACTAGGAACAATGGTATTTGCTTGCTGAGCTTCAAGTGAAATTGCCAATATGGTACAGCTCAGCACCTGCACCGCCCAGAGCTCTGATTTGACTTTGCTGTTCTTCAACCAGCATCTGCGCCCCTTTTCACTCCCAACTGTACACAAGCACCCACCTGAGGCTGCAGAATATGACTTCAGCTGGGTCTCTTGTTGTATTTATTTGTTGTTTTGGGAGGAGAGGTGATTTGGTCCCAGTTATTCTATGGCCACGCCTCCCAGAAGTCCTATATATTAACTCTTGTCTTATGAAATCATTATTTTCTTTTTTTTTTAAGTTTTTTTTTAAATTTATTTTCCTTTTTGTTGCCCTTGTTGTTTTCAATTTTTTTGTAGCTGTTATTGTTGTTGTTAGATAGGACAGAGAGAAATGGAGAGAGGAGGGGAAGACAGAAGGGGGAGAGAAAGACAGACAGCTGCAGGTCTGCTTCACCTGCAGGTGGGGAACCGGGGGCTCAAACCAGGATCCTTTCACCAGTCCTTTGCTTCACATCATGTGCGCTTAACTCACTGTGCTGCTGCCCAACTCCCGAAATCATTACTTTCTATGTACCTACACAGTTAAATTTTTATTTTTATTATTATTATTTTTTAATTTACTTTTTATTGCCACCAGGATTATTGCTGGGGTTTGATGCCAGCACTATGAATCCACAGCTCTTGGTGGCCATTTTTCCTTTTTATTTATTTTTTCTTTTATACTTTATTTTTACTTGACAGAGAGAAATTAAGAGGGAAGGAGAGGTAGAGAGGGAGAGAGAAAGGCACCTGAAAAAAATTAAATAAAATAAAAGAAAGATAGGCACCTGCTGCAGACCTGCTACGCCATTCATGAAGTGTCTTCCCTGCAGGTGGGTAACAGGTACTCCAACGTGAATCCTTGTTCATGGTGACATGTGTGTTTAACCGAGTATGCCACCACCTGCTCCCCCATGTAGGCTTTTACATGTATGTATTTTCTTATTTCTCACAAAAATCATGGAAGTAGATATGATAATTTTTATCCCAATTTTTTTAAGTAAGAAAACCTAGGCACAGACAATAAATATCTAGTTCAGGGTCACAAAGGAGTAGGCAGAAATAGTTTTAATGTCTCTCTATTTCCAAATCTGTGTACTTCCCATCACCCAGAAATGCAGAGGAAGTGGCTAGTGCTAATTATTTTATTTAAGGCCAATAAAAGTGAGCACTGCCCTTCTCTCCACTTTTTTTTAAAGTATACACAGGTCTTTTTGGATGGGTGGGTTTGATTTTTTGATTCCCAGGAGAGGACTTGCTGGATCATGGGGTAGGTTCATTTCTAGCCTTATCAGAGTTAGTTCTCCAGACTGCTCTCCACAGGGGTTGGACCAATTTACATTCCCCTAGGTGTCCAACAACAGTTGAATGGCTAAGAAAGTTGTGGTATATATACACAATGGAATACTATATACATATAGTATACACAATGGAATACTACTCAGTTGTTAAGAATGATGACTTCTCCTTCTTTACCTCATCTAGGATAGAGCTTAAAGGAATCATATTAAGTGAGATAAGCCAGAAATAGAAGGATGAATATGAGATGGCCTCACTTGTAGACAAAAGTTGAGAAATAAGAACAGAAAGGGGAAATACAAAAAGTAAACACAAAGTAAAGGACTCTGAGGGGCGATGGGGGGCCTTTCAGGTCCTAGAGCATGATGGTGGAGGAGAACCTAGGCTGGCAATGAGAGTGTTTTGAAGAAAATTGAGAAATTTTACACATGCACCAACAACTGTATTTATTTATTTTTATTTTAATAAGAAAGATAACTGAGAGAAAGATAGAGACCAGAGTACTGCTCATCTCTGGCTTATGGTAGTGTGGGAGATTGAACCTAGGACTTTGGAGCCTCAGGTGTGAAAGTCTTTTTGCATAACTATTGTGCTATCTCCTCTGACTCTAAATCATTAATCTCATTAAAACTAAAAATTTAAGTGCGTAAAACACTGGAGGAGCTTGTTAGTACTACCTGCATAATTTATTCATTTTAAAAATATTTGTTTGCTTATTTACGAGAGAGAGAGAGAGAGAGAGAACACAAACCAAAGCATTACTCTGGTACATGTGAAGCCAAGCACAGAACTAGACCTCATGCTTGAGGGTCCAAAGGTCCATCCACCTCCTATGCCACAAGCCTGCAGATTTCAATGAGCCTCTAGCCTCCTCATCTCTGATATCACACTTTGATATTTTGAAACAGTCAAGTATTTGGAGTCTGGCATAACTACACAACATGGTTAGACTCATTTTGGTAGGTCATAAAACCACTGTGATATTTCTTGCAAATGAAGAACTCCTGAAATGCTCTGAGTACATGTTATGAAGGGCAAAGTCTCTTTTAATGTTTGACACATTGTTGTTCTGTGGGAAAAGCTACATTTTTGTTTATGAATCTGACCTGGCACACACAGAGAGACACAGACATAAAGAGTGCTCAGGGATTCGACTTCTGGAGGCAGAGCTACGAGCAGCAGATCGTTTTCTCTCCTCTTCTCTCCTCTCCTCTCCCGGAGCAACTAGGAATACCAAAGGAGACCACCCGGGACTGAAACAAGACAGGACTAGAATGACCACAGGAACCCAGTAAATCACCGGTGAGTACAAACATGTGTGGCTGGTGACAGAGAGGAGAGAGAAGCCTAAAGAGAGATTAGGTGACTGCTAACAGTTCAGCAGTTTATCAGTTGAGACACCACCTCCAGTCTGCTCCACCAACAAGGGGACAGCTGAAGGGAGGAGAGGACTCCCCAGAGACTCACCAAGTGCAACTCTGAGTCTCCATTGCTACTACTCTCAGAATCTGGAGCAGCGACAGGGAGGGACACCAGGGGACAGAGATCTAACCAGGAAACTCAGAAGACCTATACCTCGGTGGCATAGCTGAGGGGCTGTGAAAGTCTCTTTGCATAACCACTGGATTATCTCTGCCACACCCTGCTTTATCTCTTGGTCAGGAGTCAGTGATTAATCTAAGAAGTCTATTGACAGTTTAAAAGCACTCAGGCTCCCATAGCCTACAGGGAAGAAAAAAAAAAGAGGCTTTTAAACCACTGAGCTCCAACTCAGGGATTGAAACAACTGTTAACTTCCACCACTGTGAACCCTTTAATTACCTTAATTAGACACAAGTCAATCCAGGCAATAGTGATCAATAATTTGAAAAGTACTGATAAAGGGAACTTATAACATAATATATAAAATGGTTAAAACAACAAGAAAAAATATTGGAGAATCGAACCAGGACAAGAGTCCAGCTAAAAGTCCTCGAGAGGGTGAAGCACAAAATAATGAGTTCAACATCCAAACATTAGCTAAGGAAATAATAACAGGAGTGAGTAAAGAATTTGAAAAAATTGTAATCAGAAATGCAGGAACAACAAATGAGAATATGGAAGAAAATACTAATCATCTCATGGTTATTAGAGAGCTGAAAGCTGAAATCGCTGAGCTAAGAATGCAACTAGCTGAACAAGCTAAAACAGTATCAGAGCAGGGCAACAAAATAGATGAACTCCAGAAAACAGTAGAGGGCAGAGAGAATAGAATCAATGAGGCTGAAGACAGAATTAGCAAGATTGAGGATGAATTAGAGATAACTAAAAAAGAAGTAAGAGATCTCAAAAAGAGATTAAGAGATGCTGAAAACAACAACAGAGTCCTATGGGATGACTTCAAAAGAAACAATATATGCATTATTGGCATACCAGAGGAAGAAAGAGAAGGAGAGGAAGAAAGCATTTTCCAGGACATAATAGCTGAAAACTTCTCTAGTCTAGACAACATCAAAGACATAAAGATTCAAGAAGCCCAGAGGGTCCCAAACAGAATTAACCCAGACCTAAAGACACCAAGACATGTCATACTTAGAATGGAAAGGAATAAGGATAAATAAAGGATCCTGAAGGCTGCTAGAGAAAAACAAAGAGTCACCTACAAAGGAAAACCCATAAGATTAGCAGCAGACTTCTCCATACAAACACTACAGGCCAGAAGAGAATGGCAAGATATCTATCGAGTGCTCAATGAGAAAGGCTTTCAGCCAAGAATACTATATCCTTCTAGACTGTCATTCAGACTAGATGGAGGCATCAAAACCTTCTCAGACAAGCAACAGTTGAAGGAATCAACCATCACCAAGCCTGCCCTGAAAGAAGTTCTGAAAGGTCTCCTATAAACAACCAGACCACCACAAATAGGACATATATCAAAACACTCTAAAACTCTACAAGAATGGCGTTAAAATATCTTCAACCTTTGATATCAATAAATGTGAATGGACTGAATTCACCTATTAAAAGACACAGAGTAGGAAGATGGATCAGAAAACACAACCCAACAATATGCTGTCTACAGGAAACCCACCTAACTCAACAAGACAAACACAGACTTAAAGTGAAAGGATGGAAAACTATCATACAATCCAATGGCCCACAAAAAAGGGCAGGAACAGTTATTCTCATATCTGACACAATAGACTTTAAAATAGATAAGATTAAAAAAGATAGGAAAGGACACTACTTAATGCTCAGAGGATCAGTCAATCAAGAGGACTTAACAATTATTAACATCTATGCACTCAATGAGAAGCCATCTAAATACATCAAACTTCTACTGAAAGAGCTACAGCAATATATTAACAGTAACACAATCATAGTAGGGGACTTCAACACCCCACTCTCTCAACTTGACAGATCATCCAGGCAGAAAATCAATAAAGACATAAGGGAGCTAAATGAAGAGACAGATAAACTAGAACTATTGGACATTTTCAGAGTCATTCATCCCAAGAAACTGGAATACACATTTTACTCAAATCCACATGGGTCATTCTCAAGAATAGACCATATGTTAGGCCACAAAGACAGCATCATCAATTTCAAGAGCATTGAAATCATCCCAAGCATCTTCTCAGACCACAGTGGAATTAAACTAACACTTAACAATCAACAAAAGATTAGTAACAGTCCCAAAATGTGGAAGCTCAATAGTACACTTCTTAACAACTTCTGGGTCAAAGAAGAAATCAAGGAAGAAATCAAAATGTTTCAAGAGTTCAATGAAAATGAAGACACAAGCTGTTAAAATATTTGGGACACAGCTAAAGCTAAGAGGGAAGTTCATAGCAATACAAGCACACATTAGGAAACAAGAAAAAGCACAAATAAACAGCCTGATTGCACATCTTAAAGACCTAGAAGAAGAACAACAAAGGAACCCTAAAGCAACCAGAAGGACAGAAATCACTAAAGTCAGGGCAGAAATAAATAACATTGAGAATAGGAAAACCATACAAAAGATCAACGAAAGTAAATGTTGGTTCTTCGAAAGAGTAAACAAAATCGACAAACCTCTAGCCAGACTCACAAAACAAAAAAGGGAGAAGACCCAAATAAATCGGATAGTAAATGAAAGAGGAGATATCACAACAGACACTGCAGAAATTCAACATATCATGCGAGGCTTCTATGAACAACTATATGCCACCAAGCTAGAGAACCTGGAAGAAATGGACGATTTCCTAGATACCTACCAACTTCCAAAACTAAGTAAAGAGGAAGTGGATAATATGAACAGGCCCATCACAGCTAATGAAATTGAAACAGGTATCAAAAATCTCCCCAAAAATAAAAGTCCTGGACCAGATGGTTTTACAAATGAATTCTACAAAACCTTCAAAGAAGAACTAATACCTCTACTTTTAAAAGTCTTCCAGAAGATTGAAGACAGTGGAACACTCACTTCCAGCTTCTATGAAGCCAACATCACCCTGATACCAAAGCAGACAGGGAAACAACCAAAAAAGAAAACTACAGACCAATATCTCTGATGAACATAGATGCGAAAATATTGAACAAAATTCTAGCCAACCGGATACAGCAGTATATCAAAGAGATTGTTCATCATGACCAAGTGGGGTTTATCCCAGGCATGCAAGGTTGGTTTAATATATGTAAATCAATCAATGTGATCCACCACATCAACAAAAGCAAGACCAAAAACCACATGGTCATATCAATAGATGAAGAGAAAGCCTTTGACAAAATACAACATCCCTTTATGATCAAAACACTACAAAAAATGGGAATAGATGGAAAATTCCTCAAGATAGTGGAGTCTATATATAGCAAACCTACAGCTAACATCATACTCAATGGTGAAAAACTGGAAGCATTTCCCCTCAGATCAGGTACTAGACTGGGCTGCCCACTATCACCATTACTATTCAACATAGTGTTGGAAGTTCTTGCCATAGCAATCAGGCAGGAGCAAGGAATTCAAGGGATACAGATTGGAAGAGAAGAAGTCAAACTCTCCTTATTTGCAGATGACATGATAGTATACATAGGAAAACCTAAGGAATCCAGCAAGAAGCTTTTGGAAATCATCAGGCAATACAGTAAGGTGTCAGGCTATAAAATTAACATTCAAAAGTCAGTGGCATTCCTCTATGCAAACACTAAGTTAGAAGAAGTTGAAATCCAGAAATCAATTCCTTTTACTATAGCAACAAAAACAATAAAATAGCTAGGAGTAAACCTAGCCAAAGAAGTGAAAGACTTGTATACTGAAAATTATGAGTCACTACTCAAAGAAATTGAAAAAGACACAAAGAAGTGGAAAGATATTCCATGTTCATGGGTTGGAAGAATTAACATCATCAAAATGAATGTATTACCCAGAATCTACAAATTTAATGCTATCCCCATCAAGATCCCAAGCACATTTTTTAGGAGAATAGAACAAATGCTACAAATGTTTATCTGGAACCAGAAAAGACCTAGAATTGCCAAAACAATCTTGAGAAAAAAGAACAGAACTGGAGGCATCACACTCCCAGATCTCAAACTGTATTATAGGGCCATTGTCATCAAAACTGCTTGGTACTGGAATATGAATAGACATACTGACCAGTGGAATAGAATTGAGAGCCCAGAAATGAGGCCCCACACCTATGGACATCTAATCTTTGACAAAGGGGCCCAGACTATTAAATAGGGAAAGCAGAGTCTCTTCAACAAATGGTGTTGGAAACAATGGGTTGAAACATGCAGAATAATGAAACTGAATCACTTTTGTATTTCACCGAATACAAAAGTAAATTCCAAGTGGATCAAGGACTTGGATGTTAGACTACAAACTATCAGATACTTAGAGGAAAATATTGGCAGAACTCTTTTCCGCATACATTTTAAAGACATTTTCAATGAAATGAATCCAATTACAAAGAAGACTAAGGCAAGTATAAACCTATGGGACTACATCAAATTAAAAAGCTTCTTCACAGCAAAAGAAACCACTACCCAAACCAAGAGACCCCTCGCAGAATGGAAGAAGATCTTTACATGCCATACATCAGATAAGAGTTTAATAACCAACATATATAAAGAGCTTGCCAGACTCAACAACAAGACAACAAATAACCCCATCCAAAAATGGGGGGAGGACATGGACAGAATATTCACCACAGAAGAGATCTGAGAGACACATGAAAAAATGCTCCAAATCTCTGATTGTCAGAGAAATGCAAATAAAGACAACAAAGAGATATCACTTCACTCCTATGAGAATGTCATATATCAGAAAAGGTAACAGCAGCAAATGCTGGAGAGGGTGTGGGGTCAAAGGAACCCTCCTGCACTGCTGGTGGGAATGAAAATTGGTCCAACCTCTGTGGAGAACAGTCTGGAGAACTCTCAGAAGGCTAGAAATGGACCTACCCTATGACCCTGCAATTCCTCTCCTGGGGATATATCCTAAGGAACCTAACACATCCATCCAAAAAGATCTGTGTACACATATGTTCTTGGCAGCACAATTTGTAATAGCTAAAACCTGGAAGCAACCCAGGTGTCCAACAACAGATGAGTGGCTGAGCAAGTTGTGGTATATATACACAATGGAATACTACTCAGCTGTAAAAAATGGTGACTTCACCGTTTTCAGCCGATCTTGGATGAACCTTGAAAAAAATCATGTTGAGTGAAATAAGTAAGAAACAGAAGGATGAATATGGGATGATCTCACTCTCAGGCCGAAGTTGAAAAACAAGATTAGAAAAGAAAACACAAGTAGAACCTGAAATGGAATTGGCATATTGCACCAAAGTAAAAGACTCTGGGGTGAGTGGGTGGGGAGAATACAGGTCCATGAAGGATGATAAATGACATAGTGGGGGTTTTATTGTTAAATGGGAAACTGGGGAATGTTATGCATGTAGAAACTATTGTATTTACTGTTGAATGTAAAACATTAATTCCCAATATAGAAATAAATTTTTAAAAAAAGAATGCTCAGAAACACCAGCAATAATAGTTCTGAATAGCTTGGCACATCAGGATTGGTGTGGCTGGCAAGATAGCACAGCAGTTGTACACCAGCCTTTCTTTTTTTGTCACTGGGGCTTCACTGCCCCACATCTACTTTTTGAAGTAGATAGGAAAAGACAGAGACAAAGATATAGAAGAAGAGAAAGAAAGATACCACAGCACCAAAGCTTCCTCCAACTGTGGTGTGGGTTGGATTCAAACCTGGATTGCAGGCATGACAAAGCAGGCACACTATTCAGGTTAGTTGTCTTGCTAGCCTACACTAGTTGTTCATACTTTTGAGGCCCCAGGTTCAACCCCAGCACCACTGTAAGTCAAGAGTTGAGCAATGCCCTCTTCTCTCATTTTTTTCTTAAAAGTTCTGTTTTATATATTAATGCTTTTTAGTTACCAAGTTGCAGATGCTATCATGTCGCCAACCTGACTTCCTTGCCAGATGACCTCACCAATGTGTCCTGGAACCATACCTCCTCAAGCTGGGAGTATGGATCGACCTGATAACACCCATGTCCAACAAAGAAGCAATTACAGGAGCCAGACCTTTCACCTTCTGCACCCAATAATGACCCTGGGTCCATAATCCCAGAGGGATAAAGAATAGGAAAGCAGGGAGTTGGGCAATAGTGCATGTTAAACACACGTGGCATGAAGCACAAGGACTGCTGTAAGAATAGGAAAGCTATCAAGGGAGAGGATGGGATATGGAGTTCTGGTGGTGGAAATTGTGTGGAATTGTACCTCTCTTATCTTAGTGATCATTATTAAGTCACTAGTAAAATTTTTTGTTTAATAGTTTAAAATAAATACTTTTTAAAAGACTGACATACATCCTCTTATGAACAGCTTGGTTAAGGCAAAACTGGCATAAAATAAGCTATACACATTAAAATGTGCAAGCTGGCTAAGATTATAGCTGTAATCTTGCTATAAGTTTTGTATGGACCCTATCTATATCTTATTCTTTTTCTTCTGATAACTTTTGGATTATGCATTTTAATCCCTTTCTTTGTCTCTTACCTTTTTAGTTTAGGTTTATTTAAGATTTGTAGTACACATCTTCAAATTATTATGGTCTAACGTTAATTGATATTCTACCACTTCAACAGAGTGAGTATATCTTTCAACAATAAATGTGCATTTCTCACCTCTTGCCTTCATTTATTAAGTTGTTGGAAAAGTCATGACACATTTTTTACGTAGAAAAAACACTTCATGGCTTTTCTGAAAATATTTATTGCAGTGTTTTTTCTTTTTCTTTTTTTCCATACCTCAGCAGCCTCATGACAGGATGGCACAAGTTCTGGGGTTCCAGTACTCAAGGATAGATGAGCTTCCACCCGAGGGCAGCACTCAAAGACTGTGGTTTTTCTTTAAATAGTGATTAAGTTACACATGATGGGCTGGCGAAACAACTCATTTGGGAGGTACCTGGCTTGCTAAGTGTGCTAACCCAGTCCCAATACCTGGCCCTTACAGCAGAGAGAAGCTTTGGTACTGTGAGCTCTCTCTTTTACTCTCTATTTGAAAAAGTTGGCCCAGACCAGTAAAGCCTTGATGATAATTAAAAAAACAACTTAAAATATGCACAGCCTCATTTACCACTTTAACCATTTTCGGTGTGCAGTTCAGTAGTATGGTCACATTCTCATTGTCATGCATCCATCACCACCACCCATCTTCAGTATTTTTCAATATCCAAAACAGAAACTTTATACTCACTAAATAACATTCCCTTCCCAAAAACCCCCAGCTCCTGGAAACCACAATTCTACTTTCTGTCCTTACATAGTTAAGGCACACTAGGTGACTTATGATGAAATAAAAAATCTATAGGCTCCTGGTGGACGACACTTCTATATTCCAGCATCTGAGTGGTGGGCTCTGATGGTAGCCAACCTGCTCTCACCTTTATTGTCAGCACCTTGATGGACATGGTTTCTAACCAATCAGCTTGCGCTGCACCCAGTTTGAAACAGATAAAAGCTGCGTGCTGCAAAACAAGTGTGTGCAGGTCTGGTAGGAATCTGCCTGTAACCTGGTAAAGTAAAATAAATGTAACTCCCTGCCCTCCATGTGGCCTCAGGTCTAGTTCTTTGGTTACTTTAGAGCTATATTACGGAATCTTTTTTTTTTTTTTTGCTTTTATTTTTTTTTTATTCAAGAAAGGACCAACCAACATTTTTAAAAATTATAATATAATTATAATTAAAATTATAATTATAACATTTTAAAAATTATAATATGAAATATATGTGGACTAGAAATGTTTATTATTTTTTGTGGGCCTGATTTCATTTAGCATGTCTTCAAGGTTTATCTATGCTATAGCCTGTATCAGGATTTCATTCCATTTTAAGACTGAGTAATATCTCATTATATGTCTACATTACATTTTGTTTATCAAGTCATCTGTATGTCGATATTTGGGCTGCTTCTATATTTGGAAATTATGAATAATGGTGTTCTTCTGAGGCAGGCTAGACAGATGGGGAAGATGAGGTGTGTGTATACATGTATGTATGTATGTATGTATATATATACACACACACATAATTCTTTTAATACAACAGTAGAGAGGACATATATGGAGCCCTCTGCCCCTTACTCCTTATCCCTCAAGGAAACATACAACAACAAGCTAATGTGAGAATCTGAAATAGACAGCAGTGACATCATAAGTTCCATCAGCACCAGCAGGGATTCCAAAAGAGTGTTTTGCAGAAAATTGAGAAATTTTATACATGTATGAACAACTATACTTACTATAAACCATTGATCCCCCAATAAATAAAGTAACCAAAAACAGTACCCACCGCTGTCCTGTGTGGTCATGCTGGAACTAGGAACCTGAGTCACCAGCTTCTGGATCTGAGCCAGAGAGCTGCAGGCTTCCACCATCTCCTTCCAAATGAGATATACATCCTCTCTCACCCCGGCTCCTAGGAAGGAAAATGTAGTGTGAGTGGCAAGCCTCGCAGGAACAGGAATATTCAGGGAGGCCTAGGAAGTCTGTCATTTATGAACATAAATTCCACTTCCACTACTAATTTCTTTCTGACAATCAAAGCTGAAATCCATGGGCATCCAGAAGGTTCAGCCTGTTAGAGCACAAAACTTGCATTTCAGAGGCCAGAGGCCCCTGGCTTGATCCCCAGTACCATCCTTTTTTTATAATATTTATTTATTCCCTTTTGTTGCCCTTGTTGCTTTTTATTGTTGTAGTTATTGTTGTTGTTATTGATGTAGTCGTTGTTGGATAGGACAGAGAGAAATGGAGAGAGGAGGGGAAGACAAGAGAGGGGGAGAGAAAGATAGACACCTGCAGACCTGCTTCACTGCCTGTGAAGTGGCTCCCCTGAAGGAGGGGAGCGGGGGCTTGATCCAGGATCCTTCTTTTTTTACATTTAAAAATTAATTAATTAATTTTAAAATATTTATTTTATTTATTTATTCCCTTTTGTTGCCCTTGTTGTTTTATTGTTGTAGTTATTATTGTTGTCGTTGTTGGATAGGACAGAGAGAAATGGAGAGAGGAGGGGAAGACGGAGAGGAGGAGAGAAAGATAGACACCTGCAGACCTGCTTCACTGCTTGTGAAGTGACTCCCCTGCAGGTGGGGAGCCGGGGTTCGAACCGGGATCCTTATGCCGGTCCTTGTGCTTTGCGCCACCTGCGCTTAACCCGCTGCGCTACAACCTGACTCCCTCCCTCCCAGTACCATCTTATCCCAGAGCTGAGCAGTGCTCTAATCTTCCTCTTTGCTCCTCCTTCCTATCTTATTTTCACTCTCCCTCAAAAAATATATATATAAAGAAACCCAGAAATCCCTAAGAAAGTGCTGTCACCTCAAGAAATCATAAATGCAGACTTTAATTATTTGTAAGCAAATACTTGTAGCAGTAATTTCCTAATAAATTATTGATAGTATTTAAATAAAAGATTAAAATGTGCTTTCTCACTGAGTAACTGTACATATTACACCATGCTTGCCTACCACCATATGTCCAGTCATCATCCACAACTAGCCAAATGACTCTCTCTACCTATTCTGTAACCCTTTCTTTGGTAGGTAACCACCATTCTGTTGTCATGATGATTGAGAAGACCATATAATTTTTTTTTTTTGCCACCTAGTTGCTCTGTCTGCACAATGAATAATGAATCCACTGCTTCTAGTGGTAATCTTTTTCTTTTTTTTTTCTTTTCACTTAATAGAACAAAGAGATATTGAGAGGGGAGAGGGAGGTATAGAGGAAGAAGGGCACCTGCAAGTGGCTTCAGTGCTCATGTAGCTTCCCCCATGCAGGCAGAGATCAGGTGCTTGAATCAGGGTCCTTTACACAACTGTGCTTTGATTTCCCTAAATATCTTCTCATTTTTCTTCAATACAACTCTGTAGATAAATTCTGTTTCTATCTTCATTTAATAACTGAGTAAGCCAAGGCTAAGAGTTTTCCAGGGTCACACAGCAAATCAGAGGCAGAGTAGTGAGTTAATCCCAGGATACTGTGATTGAACCAATTTGCTTGCCCAGACTAGTTGTTCTAGAAAGGGATAGATGGTGGGGCTGGCTGGTGGCACACCTGGTTAAGCACACTTGTTATAATGCTCAAGGGCCCAGGTTCAAGCCTCTAATCCCTAACTGCAGGGGGAAAACTTTGCAACTGGTGAAGCAATGCTGCAGGTGTGTCTCTGCCTCTATCCTTCTTTATCTCCCCCTTCCTCTCAGTTTCTGGCTGTCTCCATCCAGTAAATAAATAAAGATATTAATTTTTTTAAAGAAAATGATATATGGCTATAGAAATCCTGAAGCCTCCTCCCACTGCTGCTTTTGAGGTACCACTTACCAAGCTTAGCTACAAAATAGTCCAAAGATGCCTGGCATCTGACAACTACAGAGAATGAGAGACCACCATCAAAGGATAGTCCCTAGGCCATCAGAAACAACCAGACTAAAGCTGATGACTTTCAAAATATAGTCCAAAAGGGCATCATAGAAATAAAGAAGCAACACTGCTCTGGCTGTTCCTGATATTGGCCAGATCAAGTTAGAGGGTATTAATATCTGTGTTCCTAAAGAAGCAAGTGACAAGCTCTGACAGAGATGGATGGCCACATGCCATCAATATCCCAAGGGGTGAAACGTGATGTGCACCCAGTTCCATGTTGGGATTCTAAAAATATAACACACTGCTGCCAAAGGCAAGCCTTAAGTACAGGGGACTTTCTGACTACTGCAAAAGCTAGTCAGACTTCAGCTGTTTAATTCAGTAGGGAGGTGTTAAGCAGCAGAATCCTTATTTTAAAAGTCTCAAATGAGTCAAGGCTTTTCATTTCCCTAAGACTTGTCAATAATAGCTGGAAAGAAGTGGGGCCAGTGAGGAAGCTCACCTGGATAACAAATGCACCTGTTTTGCCATGCTTGTGAGTCAGGTTTGAGTCCAGTCTCCCTCCACTGCACTAGGGGTTTCAGTGTTGTGGTATCTTTCCCTATCTCTCTCTGCCTCTGTCTCTAACCAAAAAAGTTGACCTGAGCTGTGATGCTATAAGAAAAAAAAAAAGTGTATGACAGGAAAATTTTCCAAAGCAAAAAGAAAGTTGTTTTTTTGATGACCCAGAAACAAGAAAGCATGTTTAAAGGGCAGCAACAACCTTATACCAGACCCCTGAGCTGGCAGTGATCAGACCATTACTATAAGGACTTAAGCAGCTATACACTGCTAATATGGTTCTCAAAAAATAAAGACTATCCACTGACCCTAAATCCAGTATGTATTAAAATAAAAACAATGTGCTTTTCCTTGTTTAATTAACTTGTTTTACTTTAAAAAAACATATTGTTTATTTATTAATGAGAGATAAACAGAACAATAGAGGGGGCTAAGGGAAGGGGTAGGGGAAAATCAGAGTAGAGCATCACTGTGGCACGTGATGCCACGGATCAAACCTAGGACCTCATGCTTCCAAATCCAACACCGTATCCACTGTGCCACCTCCTAGGGTGCTCAAGCTTATCTTTTGAAACCAGCATGGAAACAACAAAATGGACATTGGGGGGCCAGGTGGTGGCTCACTTGGTTGAGCACACATGTTACAATGCCCAAGGACCTAGGTTCGAGCCCCTGGTCCCCACCTGCAGGGGGAAAGCTTTGCAAGTGGTGAAGCTGTGCTGCAGGTGTCTCTCTGTCTCTCTCCCTCTCTATCATCCCTTTCCTTCTCAATTTATGTCTCTATCAAATAAATAAAAATATAATAAAAATAATAAATGAGTTTAAAAAAAGAAAAGAAAATGGACATTGAGCTGTGAAAACATAATTTATAATAGTCAGGCTTTCAAATTATTCCATAGGGAGTGAGAAAGGGCCACCATTTTTTATCAGGATCACTTCTAAGGGATTTAGCGATGATCAGACAACTGAAGCCAAAGAGGCTGCTCATCACTGAAACAGGAGAGGAGGGAAGTCAGTGCACAGAAAATCTCAATGTTAGAGAACTCTGAATTTTATATTCTCCATATTAAGAGAAGATGAAACAACAATGACGTTTTGTACATCTTGACCATCAAGGTAAAAGGTAGCCAACACTTGCCATACACAGAAGCAGGGTATAGTTCCTCTTGGAGACATCCATGCCACCTTAAAAAGCCTCTAGTGCAACAGGTCCCCTCTCTAACCATCCTCAGTTCTGTAATACTATGTGGTAACAATTTGAAAAATTCTGGTCTCATTTCAGAAAGACATCACATTGAGTTGCTGATTTCCACTGTTTTCTCAGGCTGGCTAGTTGAGCAAATGAAACAAGACTCAGGTCAGACACATTTTGATGTGCCAGGAGTCAGTCTACTTTGTACCTGCTTCAAAATACCATATTCCTGTCAAATCTTCCTCCCATGTCTCACTGGAGAAAGTCCAGTTGTCAGAGTCCAAGTGACAAACCCATTCATTTAGCAAATATTTATTGGGAACTATGTGGGAGGTAGACACTGCCAGTGGCAAAGTTATAACAATAAATAGAGCTCTGCTCTCTTGAGCTAGAACTTAGGGTTCAAGGCCCTTCCAAAACTCAAAATATTCTGCCACTATGAGCCTAGGCAAAGCATTGTCCTCCCAGCCCACTAGGGCCTCTGTCCTCCAAACCTTCTCCCTCCCAGGGTCTCATATCCTGCACTGCACTCACCTAGCCCCACCTTTCATCCAAGTAATATTCTGATTCCATCTGACCATCAACACATGAATCTACTTCCTGCTCCTCCTCATTCCCCTGGCATGAACCACTCACTAGCCCTACTGTTCTTGGTCCTTTTCCTTATAGGATATATAATTAAAACAAGCTGAAGATATATATATATCACGTCACCTCCAATTCCAAAACCCACAAAGAATCAGTTAGTGGTAGTGAGTTAGTAGGCATGACCTTGACTCCAGTCTAATTTAAGTTGATCTTTCACAAACATGATGCTTTATTTATAGTAGGCAGCTGCTCGAAGCACAGCTCACCACTCAGCAGCGGTCTGCAGCTAGCCTTTGGCATTAGCCAGCAATCTTGGATTAATGTTTGCATGAAGGTTTTTTTTTTTTTTTTACCTGTCATATAAATGTCTTGAGCTTAGGAACAATTCCTTTTCTTTCTCTGTATCATCATGACACGTGGCACAGGATCCAGTGATTTTTGTAAGAATTCCTGTCTTTCCTAGGTTTTACTTTTCTTTACTACAAAGAAACAGTTATTGAGAATCTGGTACATTATTTCCTCAAGGAATTAATCTGCCTTATAATTGCCAATTGCCAATATTGAAAGAAACTCTTCTGAGTGTCATGCAACAGACTCATGTCACAGAGCATAGCTATGCCCTTGGTATTCCAGACATGAACTATGCCATGTTCTTAAGCAGTGAAGTCATTTCCTTTTAGCTCCTCATGCCACATTTAGGCAAGCTCTCCTACATATCTTATGCTACCATTCCAAGGCAGGAGAAAGGAAATCACAAAAACAGCTAGGTATGGCACTGGTATTAAGACAATTTCATGTAGCTCTTGGAGAGAGTAATCCATAAGTTAAACGGTCCGCAATACCCCTAAACCTCAGATACCCCCTCCCAAAGGACCTCTACATCTATTTGTTTGTGGCCCTTTCCTCATCTTTAAGTCTCCTGGATAAAAAATTTTTAAAAAGGCTGCACTGAGTGGAGACTTTGCTGTTGCCCAAGTGCTGAGCTCCTATTCCTCCTATTCAGTGGTGAGGATCTGAAAAAGCAGACTGTAACTTGAAAAAACAGTATTTTTTCAGGAAAAAGTAACACATACTCTGTATTCAGGATGCAATATATCATTAAAAATCAATAATTTAAAAAAGGGCTGGGTAGTGGCACACCTGGTTGAGAGCACGTTACAGTGCACAAGGACTCAGGTTTGAGTCCCTGGCCCCCACTTGCAGGGGAACGATTCATGAGTGGTGAAGCATGGCTGCAGGTATCTCTATCTCCCCCTTCCCTCACAATTTCTGGCTGTCTCTATCCAATAAATATAGATAACAAAAAATTAAAAAAAACATTAATAAACTATGAGGTATTTTCTATTATCTACAAAACAGAGACCCCCAACTTTTCATCTGCACTATTCCAGCCTTTAGGTTCATGATTAGTCAACAATTTGTTTGGTTTTATATGTTAACTCTTTTTTCAGCCACCAGGTTCCAGATGCTAACATGATACCAACCGGACTTTCCTGGGCAGAGAACTCCAGAAATGTGTCCTGGATTCCTGCTTCTCCACAACCCCAACCCACTGGGAAAGAGAGAGACAGGCTGGGAGTGTGGATCGACCTGTCAAAGCCCATGCTCAATGGGGAAGCAATTACAGAAGCCAGACTTCTGCACCTTCCACCTTCTGCATCCCACAATGACCTTGGGTCCATACTCCCAGAGGGATAAAGAATAGGAAAGCTATCAGGGGAGGGGATGGAATACGGAGTTCTGGTGGTGGGAACTGTGTGGAGCTGTTCCCCTCTTATCCAATGATATTTGTCAGTGTTTCCTTTTTATAAATAAAAGTTTAAAAAAAGACAAGATGGACCCAGTAAAGGGGGGTGTATTACACCCATAAAGGAATTCAAAATAGTGAAGTCAATAACTTTTGTTGTAATGGAAAAATTTCTAGTTATTTGTGATAAATTATGTTAAAAAGTTTTGTTGTGGTCTGGGAGGTGGACCAGTGGGTCAGTGTTGGATGTTTTCCCAGTGATGTGTGCTCTAGTTCGTCCCTCCCTCCCACCTTTCCTGTCATTAATTAATAAATAAAATAAATCTTTTTAAAAGGAAGAATTTATGTTGTTGAGGAAAACAGATGGCTCTCTCAGTAGAGTGCCCAGTTTCACCTTCATAAAAATGCTGAACTTCTTTCAGTTCTATAGGACCTAAAGTGCAAATACACACAAAAAAATTAAGACTGCAAGATAGTCACAGTGCTTCTCTTGGCCATCTCATCAACCAACTTAATCAACAGAGAAAGGAGAAGGCCAGAATTATTGTTAGTAGGAAATAATCCCATATCAGCATCTGCTCATAAGAACTCATTTTATGTGAAAACAGGGCCAATATATATCTGTAAAGGGATACGGGTTGTTAGGAACTGGGTCTTCCTAACATAAAGGTCTGTTCATAGTTCTGCCACATCATCCAGGAATGACCAATTCTAAGAGACTGAGTATTTTCAAGGTCACAAGAAACCAGTTTCAACACATAGAAGCTAACTACGTAAAAAAAATACCCTTTTCTTACTAGGACATCTTTTGTTACACAGAGCTCCATCTATGCCTACCATACCTACACACTAGAAAAATCAGAGTGAACAGGCAGTGGTTCACCTTTTTAGCAGCTCATCAATGTGATATCCCCAGTGTATAGTTCTGAGACCTTATCAGAGATGTAAGTGCTGCTCATCAAAATGCAGATTCTAAGGGGTCAGGAGGTGGTGCACCTGGTTGATGGTACATATTACCATGCTCAAGTACCCAGGTTCATGTCCCTGGCTCCTACTTGCAGGGGGGAAGCTTTACAAGTGGCGAAGCAGTGCTGCAGTGCTCACTCTTTCTCTCTACCCCTCTCAATTTCTGCCCTATCAAAATAAATAAATAAATAAATAAATAAATAAATAAATAAATAAATAAATGCAGATTCCATGGTCACATCCAACTCAACCTAACGGTAGGACTCTAGGATACTGTTCTCATGAAAACATCCCAACAACTCTTATATAACAAGAGTTTGTGAGGTTTTAGTCTATAGATGATACAAATATGTAATCAGATTATTTCTTTTTTTTAAATATTTTTAAAATTTATTTATTCCCTTTTGTTGCCCTTGTTGTTTTATTGTTGTAGTTATTATTGTTGTTGTTGTTGGATAGGACAGAGAGAAATGGAGAGAGGAGGGGAAGACAGAGAGGAGGAGAGAAAGATAAGACACCTGCAGACCTGCTTCAACACCTGTGAAGTGACTCCCCTGTAGGTGGGGAGCCGGGGTTCAAACCGGGATCCTTATGCCGGTCCTTGTGCTTTGCACCACCTGCGCTTAACCCGCTGCGCTACAGCCCGACTCCCAGTCAGATTATTTATATCCAAAATATTCTTGGAGAAAATAATTGAGTGATTTCTAGGTACAAAAATTTTAAATCACTCATGTACTTATTTCTACCCTCAGTAAACACACCTGAAAAGGCCTTTTCCCCCTCTGAAGCACTGGGGAGTGTATGGGTGGGGGGTGGGGACAAGGGCCCTAACTTCTCATGTATATAGTTCATAACATTCTGTTGTTTCTAAGAGTGTTGTATACTTACAATGTGTTTTATAATGGTTGTAATGCTGATCCATGAAAGAGAACAAGGGGAAAAACAAACCAGAACTAACTACATACCTATTGTGTGCATGCAAACCATTGGTTTGGGTCCTTATACTGTCTCATTTACTCTCATGACAGACACAGCATGAGTAGCAATTACCAATCCCATTTTACATAAGAGCAAATTATGGTCTACAGAAATAAAAGAAGCTTCCCAAGGTCATACAACTACTAAGTGGTAAAGTCAGGATTCAACCCCAATTCTGTCTTTAAGACTGCATGCACACTTTTCACACTGGAACACTATCCTTGTGTATGCCTGCAAATTATTATAATGTGATATCTATGTAAGCAAACTTCATTTGTTAAGTATTGATTTTTAGGACCTTATAGATTCCCCCTTTTCCTGGGATAGAAACAGGCCAGGCTATAATTTTTTAAAATTAATTTTTGTTCCTTTAATCATTTTTGATATTAATAGTTTGTTACAAGATTATAATGTACAGTCCCACACCACACCCACCACCAAAATTCTGTATCCCCACCCTCCCACCTCCCAAAGACAACCACCGTAAGTCTCATAAGTGTTACAGTTTGCTTGTTTCTGTTTTGTTTGGCCTTTTTTTTTTTTTTGGCAAGTTCATGTAAATCAGATCTCTAGATTCCACAGAGTGAAACCATCTGGTAGTTGTCTTTTAGCTCTTTGCTTATTTCACTAAGAATAGCCACCTCCTGTTCCATCCATTTTGTCCCAAAGGATACAGTATCATCTGTTTTGATTGCATAGTAGTATTCCATTGAATATATATCCCATAACTTCTTTATCTAGTCATCTGTTGAGGACATTTAGGCTGCTTCCATTCTTTGGCTATTGTGAATAATGCAGCTATGAACAGAGGGGTGCATATGTCCCTTTGAATTCATGTTTGAGTGTCCACTGGATAAATGTCTAAGAGTGGTGTTGCTGGATCATAAAGTACTTCCTCTATTATTTCTTTAAGGACTATCCATACCTTCTTCCAAAGGACCTGTACCAGTTTGCATTCCCACCTGCAATGCAGCAGAGTTCCCTTTCTTCCACAGCCTCTCCAATACCTGTCATTTCCTGATTTGTTGATGTAAGCCTTCCTCTCAGGTATGAGATGGTATCTCAGTGTAGTTTTAATTTGCATTTCTCTAATGATAAGTGAAGTGGGGCATTTCTTCATGGGCCACATGTATCTCTATTTTAGAAGACTGTTGAGTTCTTTGGACCACTTTTTTTATTGGGTTACTTTTGCTTCTTTTGTATCTCTGTGCCAATTCTAGATAGATGCTTGAGCTCAGTTGTTTTGTCTGATGTATGACAAGCAAATGTCTTCTCCCACTTACTTGGTTGCCTAGTTATCCTTATGTAGTTTGCTTTTGATGTGTAGAAACCTTTTAGTTTCATGTAATCCCATTTATTTACTCTATTTATCCATTTCATCTGGGTTGTCCAATAGAGATGTTCACAATATCCATGTACAATTCTTTGTATTTCATCTTCAGCTGTAATTTCGTCCCTCTTGTTCCTGAATCATTATCATAGTTTTTTCTCTCTTTTGTGAGTCTACTAGTAGTTTGTCCATTTTATTTATCACTTGAAGAATCAGCTCTTGGCTTCATTAATTTTTTGGACCATCACTCTGGCTTTGATTTCATGAATTTCTGCCCTGGTTTTTGACTATTTCTTTCCTCCTGCTGGCTTTTGGTTCTCTGTTGCTCCTTTTCTAGTTGACTCAATGGTGATGTTAGGTAGCTTCCTTGAGATCTTCGCTGTTTATTAATATGGGCCTGAATTGCTATAAATTTCCCTCTTTTTAAATTTTATTTATAAAAAGGAAACACTGACAAAACCATAGGATAGGAGGGGTACAACTCCACAGAATTCCCCCCATCAGAACTCCGTATCCCATCCCCTCTCTTGATAGCTTTCCTATTCTTTAAAAAAAAAATTTTATTTACAAAAAGGAAACATTGACAAAACCATAGGATAAGAGGGGTACAATTTTGCACAGTTCCCACCACCAGAAATTTGTATCCAATCCCCTCCCCTGATAGCTTTCCTATTCTTTAACCCTCTGGAAGTATGGACCCAAGGTCACTGTGGGATGCAGAAGGTGGAAGTTCTGGCTTCTGTAATTGCTTCCCTGCTGAACATGGGCGCTGACAGGTCGATCCAAACTCCCAGCCTGCCTCTCTCTTGCCCTAGTGAGGAGGGGTTCTGAGGAATCAGAGTTCCAGGACACATTGGCGGGGTTGTCTGTCCAGGGACGTCCGGTTGGCATCATGCTAGCATCTGGAACCTGGTGGCTGAAAAGAGAGTTAACATACAAAGCCAAAAAAATTGTTAACTAATCATGAACCTAAAGGCTGGAATAGTTCAGATGAAGAGTTGGGGGGTGGGGTCTCCATTTTGTAGATAGCTAGTAGGCAAATTTTAGTTATATTCCAAAGGGCCTGTGGCTATACTTTTTTTTTTCCCCCTGACCCTGAAATGTGATACGCAGGTGGATCCAAGTTATTTTCTGGGGAGATGATGTCATGGCTGGAAAAAGGACCAGGAAGCTGGATTAGGGAAGACAGTAGCTCCAAAATATGGGAAAGGTGTATAAATATTGTTGACTGTAAACCCCATTTATTTGATGTGATCTGGGGCCCATATTCAGCTTAGGAGCCTATCTGACCTCTGCATCCCTATAGATCTGAGCTCACATTCTGTGGTCATGAGTAGGAATGTTCCAATCTGCCCCAATTTCAGGATCCATTTTCCTCAGGTGGAACATAGGAAGAATCACAGCCCTATTGAGCTGGCCAATCCCTTTGGGCCACTAGGCCTCTGTCACCCAGGTGTTATTCAGTCTCCATAGTTTGGGTGTGTTTTTTAAAGTCAGTATTTTAAAAAAATATTTGGGTGCCCAAATATTAGGGGCGTATATATTGATGATGGTTATGTCTTCCTGCAGAACGATTATCAGACCAATATGTAGTACCCATGCCTGTTGCTTTTCACCCTCTTTGCCTGAAAGTCTAATTTAACTGACATTAAAATAACTGTCCCTACCCTTTTTGCTCACTATTGGAATACCTTGTTCTATCTAGACTATCACCCGGAACTTCTGTTTGTCTTTCTTTTGGGTGTGTGTTTCTGAGATACAGAATAGATGGGTCTTGTTTTTTAATCTTGCAGCCCCTCTTAATCTTTTGACTGGTGAATCTAGATCATTCTTATTCAGGGTCATTATTGATAGATGTGAGTTGCTTATAGCCATTCTGGTTTCTGTTTTGAGGTTGTTTTATGTTCTTGTTGACTCTTCCTGCTTCTGTTTGTTATTTTATGCAGATGGTTCTCTGTAATGGTCTTCCCTTGTATATATTTCCTATTTGTCTTTGTGCAATACTTTGTTTTGTGGTTGTCATTAATATTATATCTAACTTACAAGTCTTTTTTTTATTGAGAGTTAATGCTTTACAGTGCAGACACTGACATATACAGTTTCATTTTGTTCCAAGCCACCAAAGTTTTATTCCTCTTCTCCCTCCCCCTTCTTCCCCAGATTCTTTCGACAAGTCTTTTCTAAATTGGCCTTGGTTCAATAACTTTGGACTGTGTCGCTCTATTTTGCTCTCCCCTTTCCTGTGTCTGGTTTTCCCTGTTGTTACTTGTTTTCGTGGTTCTATTCTAATACTGATCATCTCATTAAAAGTTGAAATTCCTGGAGTCAGACGTGCTACCATTGCGCCATGAGGTCTTTAAATGTTGAAATTCCTTTGCTTCTTCTTTTCATGTGGGACTCCTCTCAATAATTCTTGCAAGGCAGGACTGGTAATGGCAAATTCCATTTCTGAATGTTTGAAAAGATCTTTATCCCTCACATTATCCCTCATATCTGAAGGCTAATTTAGCAGGATACAGAATTTGTGGCTGGCAACCCTTATCTGTTAATACTTGGACTACTTCACTCCACTCCTTCCTTGCCTCTAGGGTTTATGATAAGAAATCTGATGAAAGTCTAAAAATTCTGACTTTGTCTGTGACTTTCTTCCTCCCCCTAAGCCTGCAATATTTTTTCCTTGACCCTGGTTTTGAATAGTGTTACAATGACGTGCTTTGGTGTGTACCATTTTGAATTTAAAATTTTAGGTGTGCATTCACCTTGGATTTCTGTATTTTGAACATTGCTCAGGCACAAAAAAAATTTTCTCCTAACATTTCTTTGAATATGTTTCCTCTCTCCCTCAGGACTTCAATAACTCAGTTATTCATCTTTCTGTCAGAGTCTGCTATTTCATTGAGAAATGCTTCATTTTTTTTTTTCTAAATATTTTCTCTTCAAGTGTTTTAAATTCAGAGTGTGTGTTTGTGTTTTCTAGTACTGAAACTCTCCTCCACCTAATTTAGTTTTTATCTCAACTTGAACTATATTCAAACTGTCCCCTTTAGGCCCTGCGGTTCTGTTTTGATTTTTTTCCCCCTGTACTTTGTAATTCTTTGGTAAAATGATAACTGAGTTCTTGAATTTTAACTTTAGTTTCTTAAATTGATTTCATAATGAGTTTTATGAGCTCTATCTCTGTCATTCTTTCAAGATTTGTGCCTGTCTTGTCATTTGGGGTTTCTGTCATTGCTTTGTATTTCTGTTTCTGCATTTAGTGTGGCTTTCTTTGTTATGTCAACAGGAGGCACTGTGGCTAAGGTAGTTGATTTCCCTGTTATATATCTTGCTGGGGGAGGGGAGATTTTGTCTTCAGTCACCAGGCCAGGTCAGTCAACATAAGGTCTTCCTGCTGCTGTTCCAGCCTGTGGGGCAACAGCACTGGCAACTGAAGAAGTCACAATTGTAAATTGATGAGTTTTTAGGTGATTTTTAAAAATAGTTTTCTGCTTAATCTCGGACCCAGAAGGGGTGCACCTCAGCTTCCAGTATACCAATTTGGTGTCAACTGTCCCTGAGCATCGCTTTTTAGTTCTAGGAATAGCTCTTTCACCCCCTTTCTTGTCGACAAGCCACAGATGTCTATACTTACCTATGGCTTAAGTGATTTTCTCTCTCGCTCTTTCTTCTTCTTCTTCTTCTTCTTCTTCTTCTTCTTCTCCTTCTCCTTCTCCTTCTCCTTCTCCTTCTCCTTCTCCTTCTCCTTCTCCTTCTTCTCCTCCTCCTTCTTCTTAAAACAGTGGTTTAATTTGAACCTGGAAGTGGTGCACCTCATTGCCAAACTTCCAGTCTGGTGCCAGTCATCCCTGACTATGAACTTTTACTCCTGGGAATCTCCCCTTAACCCCTTTTCTTTCTATGAGCCACACATGTCTGTATTCACCTGTGCCTTGCTGAGTTTCCAAAAGGAATCCTGGTTGTATGTTGTTGAGGTTTCAGGTGATTTCATTGCTTTTCCTGGCTGACCAGGGAGAATGAAGCCACTCTGCTGTTACTTCATAGCCACACTACTGGAAGTCACCCAGTAAGTATATAATTCTGATATGCAGGTGATGATGGCTGGTGAGCTATAGCAGCTCCAAGGCCATAGTCTAATATGACATCCTGATGAGTAACAACATACATCTGCTCACTTAGCAGTAATCTGCCTGCACTGGGGACTGGCAGACATCCACAGATGGGGGTCATTAACTCTGAGATTTCTCAAGTGTTAGGCTCCTACTATCAGCAAATTTGTCACCCATATCAAATGACTTCTTTGAAGACATAGCTATATAGATCCATTTTTGTAACTAATCATCCAGGTACATATCTCTGATACCTGGTAGATAATAGTTTGTTGGGGGTTGGACAGTAGCGCAATGGGTTAAGTGCACATAGCACAAAGCACAAGGACCTGGCTCCCCACCTGCAGGGAGGTCACTTCACAAGTGGTGGAGCAGGTCTGCATGTATCTATCTTTCTCTCTTCCTCTCTGTCTTCCCCTCCCCTCTCCATCTCTCTCTGTCCTATCCAACAACAATGGCATCAATAACAATAATAATAACCACAATATTAAACAACAAGGGCAACAAAAGGGGAAAAAATAGCCTCCAAGAGCAGTGGATTTGTGGTGCAGGCACTGAGCCCCAGCAATAGCCCTGAGGCAATAAATAGATAAATAAACAAATAAATAAGTAAATAAATAGTTTGTTTCAGAATATGAGATTCTTGAGGAGAGGGGTCTCCTTTCATCATCATCATCATCATCATCATCATCATCATATCACCAGTGCTCAGCATAATGCTTGACTTCAAACAACAAAAGTGGAATAGGTCTTTTGCCCTGAAATCAGTGCAGTTATTCAAACACAATCAGAATGGACACTTAAATCTTTTTCCTAGTAACTCAATTTAGTTTTTAAAGGGGTTTGAGGGATTTATCTATGTGTCATGTTAATGTAGAAGGCCTGGTCCCACTCAATAATTTCAATATAATTCTAAGAGAGTATGTTGGTGACAAAGAACTGGGCAGAGCAGGGCACTATCCAGTGCCAAGAGAGGGCTGCAGTGAGCGCAAGAGTCATCTTGGCAAGTAGGTTGTACCATTGCCAAGAGCTGCAAATAGAATAAGGAACACAGAGCATAAACCCATTATGGGGGAAAGAATGCAGTGCTTATCTGGGCTTCCTTAGGGATTTAATCTCTATTTGAGATAAACAGACTTAGACTCCAAGGGGAAAAGACAGTAGAGATGTGGACAGGCTGTTCTTAAATTATAAGTTGGGGTCTAGGAGTTAAGGTGTGTGTGGGGGGGGGGGAAGCAACTTCAAGCAGAAGCATAAAATGTATATTCTAAGAGTTTAGAGTTCCCTGAACAGAAACTTTGCCCTCCCCCTTGAGCCTCCTTTTCACCCTTAAAGAAGCTAAAACACACAGAAGGCATTCAATAAGTGTTTGCTAACTAGAGGATTATTTTACAGTAGTAATAAAAAGTTCAAAGCAACTCATTATTAGAAAGAGGAGGGAGGGAGGGAGGGGTGGAGGGAGGGACGGAGGGAGAGAGAGAGAGAGGGAGAGACTGACTTGAGACATAACTGAAGTCTCTCAACCTTGTAAATTGTAATTTGGCAGCAATTTAGGAAAAGCAGCTGCTTAAGATTCACCCTTTCAAACAAACTGAATTCTGTGGAGATGGAAGGAGACCTCTGAGAGAACGTCCTGCTGCCAGTGAGCTATAAACAGGCACCAGTTGGTGCTTCTCAATTAAATTAGAGATTAGAAGCAAAAAGCAATGCCAGACTGAATAATGGGCAGTTAATTTTAAATATCTAGGTAAATATCACCAGTGTCTTCCAAGATGCTAATTTAGTTTTTTTTAAACTTTTTAAACATAAACATGGATTTAAAGTAAATCAAAGTTGATTTCCTAATATTTAGTTTTTTTTTAGTTTTAGTTCATGCATTTTTCTTAACCAACATAGTAAAGTGCCATTTTCTTTTCATTTGAAGTAAACTTGGCTTACAAAATTATAAAGGTATTTTCAAAGAATAAGCTCGTATTTCTCCAAAATATGTTGCTACACCAATCACTAAAGTACTGATCAATATCCCTTCACCAAAGTCCATTGGATCTCCACCTTTGTAAACAAATCCTCCCCATCTACCTGCCTCCTAATTTCCTTTAGTAACTTCAATAGTTCAATAGTCTGAGTACAAAGGTTTATTTTGACTTTGCTTATTTCTCCCTGCTTTGTTTCATTATTTACTCCATATAGATGAGGTTACCTACATTTCTCTTTTACAGGAGTCCTTTTTGGTATGTCCTGTAGGGACATTCTAGAAGTAATGAATTCCTTTAACTCTTGTTTGGGAAAGCTCTTCATCACTCCTTCAAACCTGAGTGATAGCACAGTTGTATAGAGCATTCTTGAGTGGAAATCTTACTCATTCAAAAGCTTAAATATATATATATTGCCCCCAGGGTTATTGCTGGGGTTAGGTTCCTGCACTATGACTCCATTGCTCCTGGAGGCCAATTTTCCCATTTTGTTGTCCTTGTTGTAGTTGTTATTGTTGTTATAGCTGCTGTTGTTGGATAGGACAGAGAAAAACCGAGAGAGGAGGGGAAGACAGAGAGGAGGAAAGATTGACACCTGCAGAGCTGCCTCACCACTTGGCAAAGCAACCCCCTTGCAGCTAGAGAGCTGGGGGCTCGAAATAGGATCCTTATGCCGGCCCTTGCACTTTGCATCATGTGCACTTAACCTGCTGAACTATCGCCCAGCTCCTGCTTGAATATATCTTACCATTATTTTCTGACTCTAGAGTTTTTTTGGTAAATCATTTGGTATTCTTATGGGGGTTTCTTTTTAGATCACACTTTGTCTTTCTCTTGTTGCTTTGAAAATTCTCTCAAGTTTCTTTGATCTTTGCTACTATGTGCCCTGGGGAGCTTAGCCTTCGATTTACTTATTTGGGACTCTTAAAATTCCCTGGACCTGAGGATCTAAATCCTTCTTCACTTGGGGAGATTCTTGGTCAATACATTTTAAAATTATAATTCTGTTCCATGACTGGAGAAATGGCTCAGCTGGTAGAACACTGAGCCTGAGGCTCTGGGTTTGATGCCCAGCATCACATGTACCAGAATGTGCTGTCCATTTCTATGTCTCATATAGCATTCTTTCTGATATGTGATCAATAAAATTGATCTTCAAAAAAGAAAGAATTAGTCCCTGTCTCTCTCTCCTCCTTTGCTCCTACAAAATGAATGGTATCCCATTATTCTCATATATTATTTCAATTGTTTTATTTCTATATACAGTGACAGAGAGGGAGAAAGGGAAAGACTACAGCACCAAAGCTTCCTTTAATGTGATAGGCACTGGGCTTAAACCTGGGTGGTACACATGGCAAAGCAGCACATTATTCAAGTGTGGTATTTTGACAACCTTGTTGGGTTTTCTTTCTCCCTTTCTCCCTTTTTCCCTCTGGAAGAGGAGCATTTATTAAAACAAAGCTGGGATGCTTTGAGGCATGGAGACTCTCAAGAGAAGGTCTGATGCCTTATAGATCTCTTCCAATTATAATTTGTTCTCTGGCTTGCTATAACGTGGAGGGACCCTTTTCATCTTGAGTGAGAATGTTTCTCTGTGTTCCATCACCAGCTTATTGACCTTTTTGGCCTTTGTTATAAAAAAAATCTGTTTCTCTCTGAGGTTTTCCTTGCATTGCTGTGACTTTGGTGCTGATACTGAAAGGAGGGAATCACAGACCCTCTCCACTAAACCAACTAGACCCACTTCATATTAAAGTAACATTTTCAAAAGTATAATCAACCAAATTTCTACAAGTTGTACCACTCTGGCACTTAAAGAAAATGCTAACTGACCAGAGCAGCTTTTCTAACATCTTTTTCTTTACAGCCAGGAAATAAACATACTCCCCCAAATATTGCCTTTCTATATTACTTGATAAAACTAATCTATGTTTGATTATGATTTTAAAATATTCCATTTTCTACAAATTGAAGGCCTGTGGCAAAAAAGACTACAACTCATTGAAGGTTCAGATGACAATATTTTTAGTGATATGTGTTTTTAAATTAGGATATATAAAAGATATAATGCTATTGCATACTCTAAACAGACAATAGTGTATATATAACTTTTGTGGTTTTTTGGTCATGTTGGGGATTCATCACTCCAGGCTAACTTTTTCAGATAGATGAGACAGAGATAGGACAAAAAGACACCACAGCACTAAAGTTTCCTCCAGTGTGATGAGGGACAGGCTCAAACTTAGATGGAGTGCATGGCAAAGCAGGAACACTATCCAGGTAAGTTTGCCAGCCCTGCAAACAAAACTTTTATTTACTAAAAAATAATAAGAATAGTTATGTGTGACTTGCTTTATGGTGGTATTCACTTTACTGTGGTGGTCTGGAACCAAACAGGCAATATCTTTGAGGTGTGTCTGTACTTCTATTTATTCATTGCCATTTTTTTCATGCCCCATAAACAAGCTATGTTGTTGAACACAGTGAACCCTTTTTTCCACTTCTGAGTAATCAGCAGGGGCAAATTAAAAGGTCAGAAAAAGAGGGGTCGAGGAGAAAACAGCTCAGTGGATAGAAGTGAGTGGGTGAGGTGGGCCTAGAGGTGAAAGGTCCTGTTCTGCCTAGCCCTAACCTCCTGGAGCAACAGTAGGGTTCTGAACTGTTGGTTCTTTGAGTTGTATTTTAAGAAAAAAAAAAAGTGAGTATTAAAACTGCCCCAACTGTCTGCAGCTTTCTTCCTCCTCCTAAGATACAAAGTATGATGGTCTGGCTTGACAAAGAAGCTCAGAGCTCTGTGATTATGAGCCATGGTACTCATTCTCCCACTGCACTCACTGCCTTTTCAATGCTGCAGAGTCTAACATTGTGAACCATCTAAAATAAGTCAGCTTCACTAATGAGTCCATCCCTCAGCTAACTGCATCAATGCCAAAATTAATGACTTTTTAAAACCTGATGCCTGTCAGTGAACATTTTTGACCCAAATAGGATTATATTAATCCATATTTACTGTCTTTTCAATGAAAATTTTCCTTTTACTTTATAGGACAGGGAGAAATTAAGAGAAGATGGGGAGAGACAGAGAGATACCTACAGATCTGCTTTACTGCTCCTAAAGCTTCCCCCTGCAGGTGGGGACCAGATGTTTGAATCTGGGTCCTTGGACATGGTAACATGTATGCTCAACTCACCACGCCTGGACCCTTAATATAATTTTAGGATAAAATAAGAAGAGAACCAAAGGGAGTCGAGTGGTAGCACGATGGGTTAAGTGCACGTGGCGCAAAGCATAGGGATCCCAGTTCGAGCCCCCAGCTCCCCACCTGTAGGGGAGTAGCTTCAAGCCGGTGAAGCAGGTCTGCAGGTGTTTATCTTTCTCATAGAGCATTGTCTGAAGATGCAAAAGGCTTTTATAGCATAAGGAGTAGCTTCAAGAGGAACAACATTTCTTAAAGATACAGTCCCTGGAAAATGTCAGAATGTTAGTTCCTTCCCTAGATAACTCAGTCTCCATTTAGGATACTCTAACCCTATGTGAAAGCTTCAGAGAATGAAAAATAGTCACATTCAATTTACCAGTATTCTTGCACCACTAAAGTCCAAACTAACAACAGGGAAATGGGTGAATGTCACTCGTAGAAAAGGCCCCAAAATGCAACCCTACTTCCCTACTACACTAATTTCTTCTAGTAGTAAAACAAATACTTCTGGTTTCCTCTAGAAAATGAACAATGCCCCTAGAATCACTGAAGTTGGATCTTCCACCCATCAAAACATAGCATAATAGTACAGCATTCATTTCCTGATTCTAAATTCTAATTCTCACCCATCATTATGCATACAAGGAAATGGGTATTTGTCATGACTAAGCCATAATGTTCTTGTCAGGAAGACAGCTCAGTAATAGAACACAGGACTTGCAAGTCTGAAGCCCCATGCTTGATTCTTGGCACAACAGAAATCACAAAAATACTCAAGAACTGAGTGGTTCTGGCATAAAAATAAATGCATACATCTTTAAAAAAGCAAAATAAAAATATCTCCTTATGGTCGGGTTGTCACATCCTGTTGGATCATCTTACTTTGTATAATCAATGTTTATAATAAAAGTCCACTTTTGGAATACCAAAATTAAATTAACGCTAGTTGAAGAACATAATACTAAATTTTTCTAAGTTTGTTAACATGCTTAAATTATTACTATTTTTATAACTATTTTTGCATAGCTATTTAAGTGGCAAGGCTGGCTGGTCAGGCTGACTCCAGAGCAATTATGTCCAGTATGAGCCAAACAAATAATTTCAATTTTCCTAGTAGTTACATTCTGGAAAGTACAAAGAAAGTAATTTACATATTTATATAACACAGTCTATGCATATTTTAATTCTAACATTAAATCTGTATTAAAGTCATTAATACAGGGACCTCAGGCCTCTATTTTAGACTCTGAAGAAAGCACTATTTCAGCAACAGCAGGCAGAGCAGCAGAAGCTGCCATGTTTAAAGGCTTCAGGATGGCAGGCAGAAGCACTCCCCACAGATTCCCTAAGTGCCAGAAGCCAAAGCCAAGACATCCACAACCTACCCATCAGGTCTCCTCCTTACCAGCTGTCAGCGAGGTGACCTGGTATACATGTCAGAAGATGATGGGAAGAGGGGAAATCCAAACCCCAGGTAAGAACGGAAAAGGTGTTTCCAAATCTCAGAGAGGAATCTCTTCTGAGGAAAAAATCTGCAGTTGAGGAAAGTTGAACAAATCTCAATCTCTCTCTCTCTCTCTTTTAAAATTAGTTAACCCTTATTGAGTTCTTGCTGTCTCAATTTGGGTTTTCCTAAAACAAGCTCTGAGATAAGAAATTTTGGTGCATAATTTTAGGGGAAATGAACCTGGGGGGATGAGAAAGAGACAAGCAAAGAAGTTACTATAGGCAACTTCTGCTCAGTGCCTCTAGGTTTCAAGAAACTAGGCAGAACACATCTCAAAATTGTCCCATTATTGAGGGACCAGGGAAGGTAGCAGTTGATGTTATCTGCTGTAGGCTGTTCCTTTGCCCTTCACCTGAGTTGAGCTTTCTCCTGGACCTCAGGTGCTTGCGATACTTCTGATGTCACAAGTGAAAACATAAGCTTTTGTTAAATCTGTGTCACAGAAGTCAGTCAGGTGGTTTTGGCATATACAAGGCCGCATATTTATTCCCCAGCACCTTATATGACCCTGGCCTCTTCCTCTCTATTGTAAAATAAATAAACAAATCTTTATATACTTATTTTTTAAAAAATATTATCTTTTTAAATAATATTTTATTTACTACATATGAAGGAGAGAATTTCACGCGAGAAGCCAGAGCACCACTCGGCACATGAAGCATCAGGGATCAAACCAGAAACTTTGTATATCAAAGTCCGATGCTCTATCAGTTGAGCCATCTCCCAGCTGCTATGAGTAACTCTTTAAATAATAATAATAATAGTAATAATAATAATAATAATAATAACAAAGTTGAACAATAGATTAACAATTAACAATTTTTTAGGCTAGGTAGGCCCCATGCAGTATTTGTTTTGTTTGTCTGCCATCAGTTATCACTGTGACTTCATGCCTTCATGCCTCCACCATTCCCAGAGGCAATTTTTCCTCTTCTGTTTTTGATAGAGGATAAAAGAGAGATAAAAATGGAAATAAAGGGAATCAGGCAGTAGAGCAGCGGGTTAAGCACAAGTGGTGCAAAGCACAAGGACCGGCGTAAGGATCCCGGTTCGAGCCCCCGGCTCCCCACCTGCAGGGGAGTCACTTCACAAGCAGTGAAGCAGGTCTGCAGGCGTCTTTCTTTCCTCCTCTCTGTCTTCCCCTCCTTTCTCCATTTCTCTCTGTCCTATCCAACAATAATGACATCAATAATAACTACAACAGTAAAACTACAAGGGCAACAAAAGGGAAAAAATAAATATTTTTTAAAATCTTAAAAAAAAAAGGGGGGGAGGAATAAAGAGAGAAGGATAGACATCTGTAGCACTGCTGCAACACTCATGAAAGACTCTCTTGGTTTCCAGATGGGAACCACAGGCCTACATCCAGGTCCTTGTATATGGTCGCATGTGTACTCTACCAGGTAAGTTACTACCTCTGCCTCCATACTCCCAACACCCTACCCATGGAAATATTTGAAACATATTTAAGAAGTACTCATTGTTTATCTGAAAATCAAATTTATATAGGAATTATGTGCTTTATCTGGCAATCCTTTAAGGTAGGAAATCATAGTCATATACAGAAGTACACTAACAATAGGCAGAGATTAAGATTTCTTTTCTTTTTAAGATTTATTTTTTTATATCTTGAAGGGAAAGAGCAAGAGTGGAGGCATTATTCTTTCTGACCTTGAAATATACTACAGAGCCACTATACTCAAAATGACCTGGTACCGAAACAAAAACAGACACACCAACCAGTGGAATAGAATCCAGAGCCCAGCAATCAGCCCCTACATCTGCTACCTATGATAAACTAATTTTTGACAAGGGTGTCCAAAACATCCAATGGAAAAAGGAGGCTTATTCAACAAATGGTGTTGGGAAAACTGGATTGAAATGTGCAGGAGAATGAAATTGGACCACCACATTTCACCACATACAAAAGTAAACCAGTGGAGCAATATTTAGATGTTAGGCTAGAAACCACCAGGTAGTATGAGGAATAGATTAGCAGAACTCTCTGAGGTAAGTTTAGAAGCATCTTCACTGATTCAAATACAAGTGTAAGGACAACAAAACCAAAAATAAACTAATGGGACTACATTAAACTGAAAAGCTTCTGCATGGCAAAAGAATTCACCACTGTAATAGAGAGAATCCCCACAGAGTGGGACAAAATCTTCATGTGTCACACATTGGACAGAGGGCTAATAATCAAATTACACAAAGAACTCAACAAATTAAACAATAAAAGAACAAACAACCCTACTGAAAAAATGGGGGGAAGACATGGGAAGAGTCTTCTCCAAAGATGAGATCCAAGTGGGGGAAATAGCATAATGGTTACACAAAAGACTTTTCTGCCTGAGGCTCTAGAGTCCTAAATTCAATCCCCAGCATCATGATAAGCCATAGCTGAACAATAATCTGGAAAAAAAATCCAAAGGACCAACTGATATGGAAAAATGCTCAAAGGCACTGATGATCAGGAAAATGCAACAATGCAATACCACTTTACATATGTGAGAATGTCACACATTAGAAAAGACAGAAACACCAACTGTTGGAAAGGTTGTTGCGGGGAGGGGACTCTCCTACATTACTAGTGGAATTAAGTTAGTCCAACCCCTACAGAAAACAGTCTAGAGATTCATTAGAATTCTAGAAATGGACCTTCCTTATGACCCAGCAAACCCTCTCCTAGGGATCTACCCAGGGAAAACAAAAACAACTATCTGAAAAGACCTATGCACACCAATGTTCATAGCATACAGCCCAAACTTGGAAGCAACCCAGATGCCCAACAACAGATGAATGGCTAAGGAAGTTGTGGTATATATACACAACGGAGTACTATGTAGCTGTTAAAAATGATGAGGCCACCTCCTTTACCATATTGTGGTCATAACTTGAAGGCATCATGTTGAATGGCACAAACCAGAGATAAAGAGCAATACCAAAGTATCTAACAGGTGGAATGTAAGAACAAAGAATAGTAAGGGAGAACATAGGTAAAATTTGGGCTGGGAGTGGTGAGTTGCACCAAAGCAAAGAGCTCTGGGGAAGAAGGGACAATGGGGTCCTGTTGTGTTCTCTAGACACCAATCAATAGGAGATGAGAGATTGCACCTACGTATTAGAGACTATACAGTAAACAACTAAGTTCCTGATACATTTTTTTAAAGATCTCTTTTTTAAAATATTTATTTGTTTATGTATTTATAAGAGATAGAGAAAACCAGAACTTTATTCTGGTTTATGCTGGAACTTGAACTCAGGACCTCATACATCCTAAGTCCAGTGTCTTTTCCATGGCATCACCTCCTAAGCTACAAGATAAATAGTGCATGGTGAATGATGACCACGAAGAGAAGTCACACTCATTTTTTCCCCTTTATTGGGGGATTAATGTTTTACATTCAATAGTAAATACAATAGTTTGCACATGCATAACATTTTTCAGTTTTCCACATAACAATAAAACCCCCACTAGGTCCTCTGTCATCCCTTTCCAAGACCTGTACTCTCCCCCAGACCCATACCAGAATCCTTTACTTTGGTGCAATACATCAACTCCAGTCCAGGTTCTTCTTAGTGTTTTCTCTTCTGATCTTGTTTTTCAGCTTCTGTCTGTGAGCGAGATCATCCCATATTCATCCTTCTGTTTCTGACTTATCTCACTTAACATGATTCCTACAAGCTCCATCCAAGATGGGCTGAAAACAGTGAAATCACCATTCTTAATAGCTGAGTAGTATTCTATTGTGTATATATACTACAATTTGCTCAGCCACTTATCTGTTGTTGGACACCTGGGTTGCTTCCAGGTTTTGGCTAATACAAATTGTGCTGCTACGAATATGGGTATACACAAATCTTTTTGGATACGTGTGTTGAGTTCCTTAGGATATATCCCCAAGAGAGGAATTGCAGGGTCATAAGGTAGGTCCATTTCTAGCCTTCTAAGAAATCTCCAGTCTACTCTTCCACAGAGGTTGAACCAATTGGCATTCCCACCAGCAGTGCAGAATGGTTCTTTTGTCCACACAACCTCTCCAGTATTTGTTGCTGCTACTTTTTCTGATGTATGACATTCTCACAGGAGTGAAGTGCTATCTCATTGTTGTCTTTATCTGCATTTCTCTGACAATCAATGGCTTAGAACATTTTTTTCATGTGTTTCTCGACCTTTTGTATCTCTTCTGTGGTGAATATTCTGTCCATGTCCTCTCCCCATTTTTGGATGGAGTCATTTGTTTTCTTGTTGAATTTGGCAAGCTATTTATATATTTTGGTTATTAAACTCTTGTCTCATATATGGCATGTAAAGATCTTCTCCCATTCTATTAGGAGTCTCTTTGTTTGGGTACTTTTTTTTGTCTATGCAGAAGCTTTTTTAATTTGATGCAGTCCCATTGGTTTATTCTTGCCTTAGTCTTTTTTGTAATTGGATTCATTTCATTGAAGATGTCTTTAAAATGTACGCAGAAAAAAGTTCTGCCAATATTTTCCTCTAAGTATCTGATAGCTTCTGGTATAACATCCAAGTCCTTGATCCACTTGGAATCTACTTTTGTATTTGGTAAAATATAGTGGTTCAGTTTCAGTCTTCTGTATGTCTCAAACCCATTTTTTCCAACACCATTTGTTGAAGAGACTCTGCTTTCCCCATTGAATAGTCTGGGCACCTTTGTCAAAGATTAGATGTCCATAGGTGTGGGGACTTACTTCTGGGATCTCAATTCTATTCCACTGGTCAGTGTGTCTATTCATGTTCCAGTACCAAGCAGTTTTGATGACAATGGCCCTATAATACAATTTGAGATCTGGGAGTGTGATGTCTCCAGTTCTGTTCTGTGAGAAGTCACACTCATTAACAGAGAAGAGAAGCCAGGCTACAAGGAGCTGAGTGGCTAATGGGAGTGTAAGAGAAGCACTAGAAGGGAACATCACTCTAGCCTCCCAGTACTCCTCCTTCTCCATTAGCAGAGAGTTGAGTCTATAATAAAAAAAAAAAAAAAGTGGGGGTTGGGCAGTAGTGTAGTGGGTTAAGCGCACATGGCGCAAAGTGAAAGAAAGGACTAGTGAAGTCATGGGCACTTTGGAATATACTTCAAATAGACCTACTAGCTTTTCCCAAAAATGAGACTCCAAATCTTCATCTGCAATACTCTTGCCTTTAGGTTCATGATTAGTCAACAATTTATTTGGCTTTATATGTTAACTCTCTTTTCAGCCACCAGGTTCCAGGTATAACCATGATGCCAACCTGACTTGCCTGGTCAGATCACCCCAATGTGTCCTGGAGCCCCGCTTCCCCAGGCCTCTGCCCCACTAGGGAGAGAGGCAGACTGTTGAGTATGGACCAACCTGACAATGTCCATGTTAAGTGGGGAAGCAATTACAGAAGCCAGACCTCCCACCTTCTGCAACCCATAATGACCCTGGGTCCATACTCCCAGAGGGTTAAAGAATAAGAAAGCTATCAAGAAAGGGGATGGGATATGGAGTCTTGGTGGTGGGAACTGTGTGGAGTTGTACTCCTCTTATCCTATGGTCTTGTCAATATTTCCATTTCATAAATAAAAATAAAAAATAAAAGATGTTAGATTGGCAGGCCATGCTTGAAGCATTTCAGTCTAAAATGTTTTTATATATAATTTAATGTGTATGATTTGAATGGGTGAAAAGATAGTAGTTGCTAAAAATGTAAGCTATGCTATATTCTCTTTGTAACTATGCTGCAAAAGAATATATGTGCTTTGGTCTGGGAGGTGACGCAGTGGCTAAGGAACTAGACTCTCAAGAATACATGTGCTAAAATTGAACCTTACCTGTAGCATCTGGCACACCTGAGGAGCTAGTGACAGCTCACATTCTGTATCCTGATTGAACCATTGCCCACTAGGATTAACATTATAAGTTATTCTCTTTTTTAAATCTTTTCTTTATTATTAGACATGTTATTCACTTTACTTTAGTGAGAGAGACATATAGAAAGAAAGATACAGAGAGGGAGAGAGACCAAAGCACTGCTCAACTCTGGCTTATGGTGGTATTGGGGATTGAACCTGGGACCTCAGAAACTCTGGCATGAAAGTCTCTTGCATAACAATTAATCTCTCTCCCCAGCCATTATAAATTATTTTCAATAAGCATAGTAAATATCCTAAATTAGTGTTTTGATGAGTATCATCCTTGGCTATGAGTTGCCATTTTCTCAACTTCTCTGCAAATGTCTATTCCTCCATCAGAACAAACAGGTATGTTACATGCAGTAGTGTCTTCACAGACTCTCCAGTAAATTTGCCTCTGTTCCACTTTGGAGCAGGAAGTAGAGAAAGTCACAAAGTGTGTCAGGGACAAGCTCTGTCATTCTACCCCTTGTCTGTCTGCATCTGACCTACTAGTAGAGTAACAGAACTGCTTCCTATTCTCTGGCAATGCTCCTCCCCCAGGAGCATTTGCAACACCATCACAAAAACAGAGGAATCTTTCAAGTAGAGTACCCTACATCTTCTCCCCTGCCCTAAAGATTAGTTCCTGTCTTGTACTAAATCTAAAAATCTTTTCTGCTTACTGAAGATGAACAGGAAGATGGAGGTGAAAATATTTCTTAAATGTCTAACAACCCCAACCCCATTCTTAATTGAATAAGAATTCCCTTCTGATTCTTTGTTATTTTTCATGAGTTTGCCACTCTGCAAGTTCATCAGCCCCAAAAGACCCGCTAATACTTGGTTTTCTGACGAATTCTCCCATTCTGTCTTCCCATGTCCCCATCTATTATCTCACTGAATTCAGGCCTCCCATACTGGTTTTTGTGGCTTTGGCCCTCATAGGAGGCAGGCCAGTCCTTCAGGTAGGGCTGACACTGACAGGAAGGGGAATGGGAAAGCTCACTGCAGTACCCAGTTAATCTGTGCAGCACTGCAGCTCCCTCCTTACCAAGAAGTAAGTCCAGCACTGACATGCAAGGGCCAAGTCTCCAGCAGCTTCCCAAGTTAGAAAACATATCATTTAAGTCACTTCCCTGGAGACTAGGCTGAGGAGTATGTCTGGTTGCTAGACTGACAAATTTACTATAAACATCCATGAGCTCTGCCTTGTAGAACACAAATAATACAAAGATAAGGTTAGTCACGATTTAGTCCTTTATTTCCTAAAGATTCAGATGATCTCAAATTATTAAGATATAAACCATACCATTTATTTATTTTTATTCCAGTTACCTGGAGGGAGTTTTCCTTTCAATCTCCTTGAATTCCAAGTAATGATGCTGTCATCATCCTTCATGGGAAATGCAGGAAATTCCATATACTGTGTTCTCTCTGCAAATGCATGGAATCTGAAACATGAGGAGATATGCAACATAAGACTAGTGAGTGACACATCTATTCATTTTCCCAAAGCTGAATTTGCTCTTCATGATGCCAATCATACCAAAGTGTACACAGTTTTTCCTTAAAAATATCAATTCCCAAAACTAAATACAGGGAGGCAGGGAGAAAAAAACAGAATTGTTAGTGCACTGTGACTAATTGCTGGCTATTCTCATTAGAGGGTAGTTAGCTTAACCACAGCATATTTGTCAGTGCAAGGAAAATGAAGTCCTACACCTAATATGTCTTACCCATTGCTTCCCAGGGTTTGGTCATGTCAGCACAGTTTTGAAGATGCCAAGAATCTAATGAAGAGCCCTAAAAGTGCCCACAATCCTGTGGTTCAGTGTTGAAAGCTGGTGATCCTGGACCACTGGCTTATCTATCAACAACTAATGGGCCTCAATCAATTTTTCCTCAGCAAGCACCCATTTCCTCAGGACCTAATGAAAAGAATTCTTTTTTTAATTTTTAATTTTTATTTTATTATTATTATTTTATTTTACCAGAGCACTGCTCAGCTCTAGTTTATGGTGGTACAGGGGATTGAACCTGGGACTTCGAAGCCTCAGACATGAGAATCTGTTTGCCTAACCATTATGCTATCTACCCCTGCCCCGAAAAGAATTCTTGTATGGACTAGCTTTGAGAGCTTGACTCCTCAAAATGTAGTTCTTCAATGTGTGGTGGCCAGCTAGGGAAGCATATTCCAAGTTCCCTCCAGGTTGCTGAGTCAGAGTATGCACTTTAATAAAAGAAATGTTCAGGACATTTCAGTTTCTTAAAAGCTCAAGAAACATTGGTAGAGTATGTAGAGTGGTGGATTAAGTCAAATATCTGGAATCCAAAAAGTCAGTAACAGCAAGACATCTCTTTCAGATTGGCAGTGGAGATCACTGAGAAAAGCCCTTCAGTCCCTCAATAGTTCTTCTTTCTCCTTTTGGCCCTCGTGAAATGATGGACTTAGACAGGCTGTGCCTATCTCCTGCAAGGTGAGATAACTGAGGGTTGTCCTGGAAGACCACAATCTCTGAGCACAAGGCCTTTACTGGTCAAGACTTTATACTCTCTGGTCTGCTTTCCAAATAAAAGAGAGGATAGAGCAGACATTTCCTCTGGTCTCACTGGTGCAGAAAGCTAATCATAATTAAGAGTACTTTGGAGGGCTGGGGAAACAACATAATGGTTATGCAAAAATCTTTCATGTCTGAGGCTCTGAGGTCCCAGGTTCAATCCCCAGTACTACCATAAGCCAGAGCTGAGCAGTGCTCTTGTCTTTCTCTCTGTATGTTTCTGTATCTCTCTCATTAAAAAGTTAAAAAAAAAAGGGGTGGTCAGGAAGTAGCACAGCAGGTTAAGCACACGTGGTGCAAAGCACAAGGACCGGCGTAAGGATCCCGGTTCCAGCCCCCGGCTCCCCACCTGCAGGGTAGTCACTTCACAGGCAGTGAAGCAGGTCTGCAGGTGTCTATCTTTCTTTCCCCCTGTCCTCTCCATTTCTCTCTGTCCTACCCAACAACGAATGACATCAACAATAACAATAATCACCACAACAAGTCTACAACAACAAGGGCAACAAAAGGGGGGGGGGAATAGCCTCCAGGAGCTGTGGATTCATGGTGTGGGCACTGAACCCCAGCAATAACCCTGGAGGCGCAAAAAAAAAAGTGCTTTGGAGAACAGGTGATGTCCAACACTATGCTTAAGGTCTAGTGGTTCTGCCCAGACATAGTCCCAGGCACAGGGCCCAACCTCTCTTTAAGCATAGATGCTCAGGACATATCCTTTATAATTCCACAATAACTGTATGCAAGCTAGAGTTTAAAGTGTACACAGATAACAACGGAGTGCTACAGAGACATAGGATTTGGAGCTGCTGACTGTGCTTATTTATGAGAGCTAGAACATGAACAATTGGATGATCTACACTGCCTCCTTTTCTGCAAAACTGGAAGGCATATGGACTAACAGTAGCTGAACTAGACTGAGAGTGTGGAATGGATGTTTTGCATAAGAAAGGCATATTTCCTATGGATCCTTTAATATCTCTAGCTATCAGTCAGTCTTGGGAAGGCCAGTCTTTCTGGTCAGTAAAACCATAGGATGGTAACATATCAGAATGACAGAAATGAAAGACTACCAGGTAGAATAGAAAAGGTGTTAGAAACTAAAAACTACTGGAAAGAGGGGAAGAATACAGCAGCAGAGTGTAAACACCATTAAGGATCCAAATCCACTGCTGAGTTTGTGGGGACAGGCTACTCACCAGCTGTTACCGAGAGCATGCTTTCTGCCTACCTGCTGTGGGTCTTGGTACTCATATCCTTTAAGAAAGCTATAGTGCCTTCTCCTCTGGCATTGAAGGAAACTGTACAGACAGGACATGGGATCTCCAAAGCCCTCTGAAAAAGAAGCTCCTTGGATTCCTCAGGAATGTCCCCCACCACAAAGTAGTAAATGGATTCAATCTGCAAAACAGTGGTACAAGTTTACTTATCTGATAGGCCCTAGCTTAGTACACAACTCACTGGTAATATACTTTCTAAAAAAGTGTTGTGCTTCTCTCTCCCTCTCTCTTACTCTCTCTTTTTCTCTCTCTCAGCAGAAAGAAAAATAGTACTGCTCAATGCTTTGTGAGAAACACAGGGCGGGAGAGGGTGCCTGGAGAAACAGCTCACTTGGATACTGCACTGCTTTGCCATGTGCACTCCTAGGTCCAAGCCCTCACCTACTGCCATACTGATGCTGTGGTCTCTCCACCTCTCTCTCTATCTCTATCTCTCTCTCCTTCTCCTCCTCCTCTGCCTGTCTGGCTTTACCTGAGGGAAGGAGGGGGGAAAGGGAGAGGGAGAGAGAAGGAAAGAGAGAAATACTGAGGACCAATGCCAGAAAATGAGACACTCAAGAAAGAGCCAAGCAGTGGCTACAGTATTAGGTATTGCATGGGAAGGCTATGGTTGGTAGGTTTGGAGAATGGTTTCCTTCAAGCCCTAGGCTACATTAAACAGGTTAGGCGTGGCTATTTTCAAGCCAAGGAGAGACTTTCAGAGACATGGCCATGGAGGAGCAGCTGCCATACATCATTTCCTGATCAACTAGTTGAAGCAATAAACAAAATCACCTGAAAACTTAACAAATTACAACTGACAACTCTGAAGAAACTTACTTTGCCACAGGTAGATACAGACACACATGGTCAGTGTATGGAAAAAGAGGAAAGGGAAATTCTCAGGACTTAAGTTCTTGGGGTAGGTAGTGCCATCTACACAATAGAGCACACTCTGACAAGAAAGTAGGGAATTCCTGGACACTTAACCTGTGACCTCAGGATCAACAGGATACTGAACTGCCTACAAATACTCATCAGTGTTTAAGGGAAAAGCCTAGCTGAGAACTAATGCCTTATGGGCTGCCCAGGCCCTAGCAGCCAGCTAGGAAAATAAATCCTGGCAGGGCCAGGTGGTGGCATACCTGGTTGATCACACATATTACATTGCATAAGGACCTGGGTTCAAGCTCCCAGTCCCCACCTGCAGGGGGAAAGCTTTGCAAGTGCTGAAGTTGTGTTGCAAGTGTCTCTGTCTCTCTCCCTCTCTATCACCCCCTTCCCTCTTGATTTCTGGCTGTCTCTATCCAATAAATAAAGATAATAAAAAAAATTTTTTTAAATAATATATCTTTAAGAAAAAAAGAAAAGAAATCCTGGCCAACTTCTGGAGATGTGGCCATGAAATACTAGCTGCCCCACATCACTGACTTGATCAACTAGTTAAAGCAAAAAAAAAAAAATCACCTAAAAGTATGCCAAATTATAACTGGAACTTAAGAAACTCACCTAGCCACATAGGTTGGAAACCACACTGACATCACAGGCACAAACTAGAGTGTGGATGCATGAGAGAATCTACCCCAACTATGATATATAAACAGGAGAATGTATGTTAACTCTCTTTTCAGCCACCAGGTTCTGGATGCCAGCAAGATGCTGACCAGACTTCCCTGGACAGACGACCCCATCAGTGTGTCAAGGAGCTCCACTTCCTCAGAGCCCCACCCTACTAGGGAAAGAGAGAGGCAGACTGGGAGTGTGGACTGACCAGTCAACGCCCATGTTCAGCGGGGAAGCAATTACAGAAGCCAGACCTTCCACCCTCTGCAATCCACAATGACCCTGGATCCATACTCCCAGAGAGATAGAGAATGGGAAGGCTATCAGGGGAGGGGATGAGATATGGAGATAGGGTTATGGGAATTGTGCGGAATTGTACCCCTCTTATTCTATGGTTTTGTTAATGTCTCCTTTCTTAAATAAAAAAAAAAATTAAAATAATTAAAATAAACAGGGAAACTGACACTGTAGCCACAGCACCACCTGCTGGCTCAACAACAAAAACCACGCCAAATGCGCAAACTTAGAAATAAAAAGATCATGAATTTGTGTGTCATCCTTGTGCAGGGGTCATGCTAATCTTCTCTGTATTATTCCAATTTTAGTATATATGCTGCCAAAATCAGCACAAAGTAATTAATAAAATAGTTTCTACTTTAACCTAAATATCCTCACCTACTTCCTATTTCACTTCCCTCAATCACTTTAAGGCTAACCTTGTCAGATAAAGTAAGGACTACAAAAGCTGGATAAGGGCAAGAGACCGGCATACTTCAATGATGGCTCTTTTGGCCACTTCCAGGACACCCCATCATCCAGAGCTAATAAGCTTCCTGCCTACAGTGGCTGTGCTAACACTTCCTTCTTTCCTTGACTTGAACCTGCACTGCATTCAGAGTGTCCTTTATACGCTGCAGTTTTGTTTCATTTTATCCAACTTTACATCAAGTTATGTTCAGAATTTTTCTTCCATGGAATGTCAACCCTTCACCCTCATTACTCCGGTGAGACCTTTCCTTTCATAGGATTCTCTAATTCCATTCCAAGTGGTTCACTTCCTAGCAAAGTCCCAAAACCTAAATATAGATCAGGTCCCATGAGATAGAGCATATGTTCCCATGTATCCATAAATCAGGGCAAAATATATACCTGAAGGCAAAAGTACACAATAGTCTGCAGTGAGTCAGTATAAATTTCATAATGAAATAGTGTCTACTTAGACTTAGATACCCTCCTCACCTACTTCCTATTACACTTCCCTCACTTACTCCAAAGCTAACCTTAGCAAAGCAAGGACTGCAAAAGCTAAATAAGAGCAAGAGACTGGCATAATTTAATGATGACTCTTTAGTCACTATCAGGCCACTCCATCACCTGGGGACCTATTCAGAGAGTCCTGAGATTCCCAAACAGACATGATGGGCCTAGACCTCTAATAGATCCCTCTCTCCATTGTTACTGGAACAACACAAAAGACCCATTTGTGGAACAACACAAAAGACCCATTTGTGGGCCCCCATAGAACCTTGCCCACTACTAGATCAACTACAGTAGAGAATGTTCCATCCTCCAAAGGGAGGCTGGACAACATACTCTATGTTCCACCTGAGGAAGATGGGTCCTGAAATTGGGGCAGATTGGAACGTTCCTACTCATGACCAAAGAAAGAAAAATTCTAACTCACTGCTGGCTACAGCAGTTTTTGACTTGGTGAAATCTTGAAAGCTTATTAGCCACTTCTCGTTGTGATGCCAGAATTCTATAATGCAAACTCGCCCATCCTTGGAGGAAGACTTTGAGAAGATAATCCTCTAGTCTCATCTCCCAGAAAAAGGAAGGCATGTCTGAAGAGTTGAGGCTGCCCTGACTGCACACAGATCAGGAGGCATGTCTACCCACTGGGCCATGCCTCTTGTCACTATGTGAGGCACTAAGAATCATGAGTGAATCACCCTGTCAGTAGGTACACATACACACATACACACACACACACACACACACACACACACACACTCACTCACTCACTCACTCACTCACTCACTCACAGATGAGACAATCCTAAGTGTTCTCTGCTTAATTTAGAGACAGGAAGTCTATGCATGGACCCCCATGGAAACAGTAGCATCTCCAGTACCAACCATAATGTAGCTGCTCTTCCATAGGATTTTACCCTCCTAGCTGTTCTCCCCTGCCACTGAATCTTGCAACCTCCAGCAAGTGGTTTAACTTCAATTTTTCACTTGTACAAAAGGAGATAATGCAGTTTACCTCATGACTGAGCTTAAAAGCAAGATAGCTTGTGTTTATGCATGTAAACAAATATCAGAAAGAAAACCCAGGGAGACCTACCATCTAAACCTCCCACTAAAAAATTCTGGACTATCTCCACAGATATCTGGGAAAGAAATTTAGCAAATGAATTGTGTTCTCAGAGTTTAACAGATGCCACCAGCTGTGAAGAAATTAGCCTTTAAAATCTTGAGGGATTTCTGCAGAAGGATTCAGCTCCTGGGTTATTGCCTCAGTAATGAAGTTGAGTTTGCATGGTGTGCAGTAGAGCTGCAGTCTGACAGAGGATATATGTCCCTACTCACTGTTGATTTAAGAAAACTCTTCCTAGGTCCGAACTACTGTCTTAGGCCATGTGCAATTTTAGATGCTTTGAGAGTATGAATCCACTTCCCTGATAAATCTGGGCACCAACACAGCTGAAGCACTGTGCTTATTCCACACATCTACACAAGGCAATGTATGACACTAGGAAAGTGAAACAGGAAAATGCATTTGCTTGGAATGTTCTTACTCATGACCACAGAATGTGAGCTCAGATCTACAGGGATGCAGAGGACAAATAGGTTTCAGATCACATCAAATCGACTGGGTTACAGTCAACAATATCTATACACCTTTCCCATATTTGGGAGCTACTCTCTTCCCTGATTCAACTTTCTGGTCCTTTTTCCAGCCATGACATCATCTCCCCAGACAATAGCTTGGATCCATCCACCTGCATATCAGATTTCAGGCTCAGACTTGAGGCTCAGCACTAGCAGCATCCAGGACCAAGAGCAATTTCCTCACTGACTAGCATCTCCCTAAATCTAATGTAAACTGAATTTGGTAACACAAGACATAGAAGATACCTGAGTTCCACTCATCTATTTTACCATACAGGCAAATCTCGTTACTTTATACAACATAAAATGGAGGGAGACTGAATATACTGATAGAGACAGAGAAAATGAGAAGGGAGTTGGAAAGAGAGAAAGGTGCCTGAAGCACTGCTTCAACGCTCCTGAAACTTCCTCCCTCAAGTGGGGATTGGGGGCTTGAACCTGGGTCCTTACACACTGTGTGTCTCAACCAGGTGCTTCACCACCCAGTGCCTATATTTTCACTTCAAATGCTTTATTTTTCCATCTGGATCATTTGCTCTGCAGCCTCTCATGAAAAGCTATGCTTTGCCAGGCTGAGGTTTCACATATTCCTAGCCACATGTTGGAGGGGTTAGGGGTGGGGGGAGAATCAGACTGGGAATGATTGCCCTCTGCTCCCTCAGAATTCCTGCAAAGCCTCTGGGAACAAAAATCTCCACTCTGCAAGGAAGTAAAGTGGAAAGTCAACCAACCAGAGCAGCAGTAAGAAGTCTAGCAACATTCTATCATGTTTTCCATAAAACTTTGACCATTATAACAATTTTGACCAATGCTACACCTTGGATCTAACTTCTGGATCTTATCTGTACTATGGCAACCTTTTTCTGGCTCAGTGCATTTGATTTTCTGATCTTTGCACAGCAGAAACTGTCCTAATATTGATCCAGCTCTCTTCTCAGATTCTTTTTTCTTTTCTTTTCTTTTCTTTCTTTCTTTCTTTCTTTTTTTTTTTTTTCCTCCAAGGTTATTGCTGGGGCTCGGTGCCTGCAATTCAAACCCACTGCTCCTGGAGGCCATTTTTCCAGTTTTTGTTGCCCTTGCTGTTCTATAAAAAAAAAAAAAAAAAAAAATCAAGAAACAGGGGAAGACAGAGATGGGGGAAGAAAGATAAGACAACTGTAGACCTGCTTTACTGCTTATAAAGCGACACCCCCCCCCGACTGCAGGTGGGGGTTCAAACCAAGATCCTTGTGTTGGTACTTGCACTTTGAGCCATGTGCACTTAACACCTTGCTACTGCCTGGCCCCCCTTCTCAGATTCTAGGTAATACCATTGGCCATAGCCTAGGTTTCTGGGTCCCTGTCCCTACTTACCATCTCCAAAATCATAAAACTCACCTGCCTGATTCCACACTGACACACTCCTTTTTCAGACCCCTTAGTCAGCACCACAGCTCAGTGCTAGTAGGTTTCTGGGACCCTGTCTTTATTCACTATCCCCAAATTTATACAAAGCCTCAGCAGGCATGGGGGTAAATAGTATAATGGTTATGCAAAGAGACTTTCATGTCTGAGGCTCTGAAGTCCCAGGTTTAATCCCCTGCACCACCATAAATCAGAGCTGCTCAGTGCTTTGGTTAAAAAAAAAACAAAAAACTCAGCAGGAGCTCCAGTGGCACAATCAGTTAGTGTGTGGTATTTATAAAAAGCTTCAGCAAACTCACTTTTTTGGTCTGATACAGACCACTTTTTAAAAAATATTTATTTATTCCCTTCTGTTGCCCTTGTTTTATTGTTGTAGTTATTATTGTTGTTATTGATGTCATTGTTGGATAGGACAGAGGGAAATGGAGAGAGGAGAAGAAGACAGAGAAGGGGAGAGAAAGATAGACACCTGCAGACCTACTTCACAACTTGTGAAGTGACTCCCCTGCAGGTGGGGAGCTGGGGGCTCAAACTGGGATCCTTATGCTGGTCCTTGCACTTTGCACCACGTGCGCTTAACCCACTGCGCTACCACTCGACTCCCCAGACCACTTCTTTTTAAACATTTTAAATCTGTATCCAAGCTTGGGAATGAGAAGCCCTTAAATCCACATCTACCACAAATACTACCACATTGAGAATGTCAGCACTATTTCCCTTCTATTTCTTCAATGTCAAAAACCATTAATCAAGTCCTTACTAGGTATTAATACTACTAGGAACACAAAGGTGAAAGATTTAATGCTTGTTTAAACTACTGCAAGAAGAAACTAAAATACCAGGCTTAAGACTGATGCTGCCAGGTCTTCAGCTGACTGTCCATAGCTTACTCTGATAGCTCCCTATGGAACATGGGTCTCTAATTCACCCATTTAGCCCCTCAGTAAAGTTTTGTTTTGTTTTTGCCTCCAGTTACTACTGGGGCTCAATGCCTACACAATGATCCACTGCTACTGGTGACCCCCCTTTTTATAGAGAGAGAGGAAGGAGAAAAAGACACCTGCAGGTAGAGATCAAGGGATTGGAACCAATATCCCTGTGCAGAGTATATTACAGAACAGAAACTTTTATAAATAATTCTAGGCTGCCTTTCCCATGAGTCCGTTTCTTCTTCAGAGTTAATCTATGAATAGTGCTCTTTGTGTGTTACTAGAGACAGAATTTAAACAGACCCATACTCTGCCTGGGCTTCTTCTGATCCTAAAGGCCCTTGCACAGTCATTTCTCTCTGTCACCCATTTCATTTCATCTTCCTGCCCTACCACAACTACAGACGATGGCAATGCAGGCCTCTAGGGTTTGTCCTTCACTGCAACCAAGTATATAACTCAATTCTTCCTCCTTGTAGAGACTTGACATAAAAGCCTGTCTTCCAGATTGGTCTCTGGACATAAGACAACACCCATTTTCTTAATTCTTCTCCAGACTCACATGAGACATTAACTCAAAGGTTACCATCAATAAAAGACTACGAGTTCTCCGATATAATGTTCAGAAAGTTTATTTTTCTTTACAGTAAACTATAGCTACATGGTTAAATTTGAAACCCATTGGGAGGACGTGAGGGGCAGAGATAAGAGCAGTCCTTTCCAGGAACCTGTTGCACAACCCATTCACTTAAAATAGAGGACATGGTGTTTTTATATATGAGGCAGTTAATTTTACTTATTAAAAACATCCATGGGACCATATCTAGATACAAAGTTCTGGAAAAGGGCACTGAAAATACTGATGCAAATATGTTTTCCATTTCTCATAATCCCTTCTTACGTATTTCCAAGATGACTTGAATCTATATATTTCTTTCTGGGTTCTTCCTTTTCTCTAAGACTTTCCTAGAATCACTACTTTACTTTGTCTTTTCTGGACTAGGGAAAAATACCTGAGAATGGTGAAGAATAAATCAGAGGGAAGTGACATAGAAAATACAGTTCACTGGGAAATCTTGTATTCACACCAGAATTTGCTATGGGGAGGATAGTCAGGTAAACAAACAGAGAACACTCCACCAGTACATACACACACACACACACACACACACCTGTGAAATGTTAAATTTCTTGAATGCTATTACAGTGTCCAGACACTTGAAATCTTACAGATGTTAAAATAAACATGAAAGGCAAAAGAACAAAGTTGCTTACATTTTGTGCTTTAATGGGAAACATTTGTTCCTCTAGCTTTGTGAAGATAAACGATGTGTTTCTGACTTCAAACCATCATCCTCAGTATCAACAAACAGTCTGACCTCCCTGCTCAAGAAAAAGTTTAAAATCTACAGAATCCCCAGAATTCCAGAACAAAGGGAAACCAAGTATTAATATCAACTAATTAATAAAGAACAATTCATACCAATTAGTATTAAATAATGTAATATCTAATTATCTATATCCCAAAGGGTAAGCATACTTATCCCTACATAGGAACTGTGGATGGCCAAAGCGGCCCCCTCCAGCTTGTCACTACCTTAATAGTTTCACCCATAAATCCACTCACAAAAATACACACTTTGTGGCTAAAAGACAAGAACTACTATTTAATCACTTCTTCCAGGTATATCTTTATTCCCCAAAAGCGCCTATCAAAAGGTATATGTGAATACACTACTAACAAAGTCATGCCAGTGATGGAAAGCAAGTGTAACAGTGAGCCAAATAAGCTACACCATACCAACTAGGTGTGTAGTGGGCCACACCATCTAGGTTTGTGTAATTACATTGTGACATCCACACAATGATAAAAATCATCTGTGAACACATTTCTCAGAATGTACCCTGTTATTAAGCAATGCATGACTGCAAGTTAACATTAAAAATGACTGGCTACTCAGCTTGGATATAGTTCACCTGCAAAGGAACTGTGAAAGATTCAGAGTACAGAGCTAGGAGAAACCCTACGTGCTAGTGCTAAGGATGCTATAAGAAGTCCTCCAACCTCTCCTCCAAATAAGATGAGGTGATTTATTGAATTCTAAGGAGGACACTAGAGAAATTAAAGTATTAGGGATAGAAAACTATGGTCTAATTCCCCATCCTTTCTAATGCCCAGAGGCTCTGAGCAGCACTCAGCTGTCCTGGTCCTGGTTCAGTAAGGGCTTGCCCCCAAAGTTCCAGTCACCACACAGAAGGAACCAGACTCAAGGGGGGGGGGGGGTGTCAGGGAATCTCATTATTGTAGGTCCAGCTCTACCATCACTAAAGTAGCTAGTTTGACACCTATTTGGGACCTATTTCTCAAATGATTCCAAATTCAGAGATGAATATGATGAAGATGGGGCTTTTATGATGTGGGTTTTTCAATGTGGATCTGCAGGGGGATATAAGAGGTAGGAGGCTGGGATGTGCTGACTCAAGTTATATCTATAGCTTGGGCCTAGCCAGAGAGTCACACTTACAGATCTGTCTTTCCCAGCTTCCAGCAGGGCATCCAAGCGGCAAGTCTGTCTCACCACCAGCTCAAAAGTTAGTTTTTCAACCCAACTGATTGCAGCAGCAATAGAGTGTCCTGTCACAGGAACAGCATTTTCCCGCCATTTCACAGGCTCTTCTGAAACCCTGGAAGGAAACAGATGGCACTGTTACAGAGCAGTATTCAACACAGCCACCAGTCCTCCACCTCACAGATATGAGCAACAAGTCACTTCATGTCAACAGAGCTGAAAGAAAGAAAACATAACTCCTTGTGGATAAAAAGCTGTCAACAAAAAGAGGCAAGCTATTCAAGACTAGTTTCCAAACCATTATTACTACCTTCCATAGTAGTAACTACTATGGAAAACAATCTCAACAAAGTAAATATTATAAGTGCTTTGAAAATACCGAGAAAAGTTATTTTTAAAAATAGTGTACAACTTCTGTAATAGTAAATTTTTTTTTTTACTTTTGTGCCTGAGGCTCTGAGGTCTCAGGTTCAGTCTTTTTTTAAAATATTTATTTTTATTACTGGATAGAGACAGAGAGAAATTGAGAGGGAAGGGAGAGATAGAGGAAAAAAGACAGAGAAAAAACTGCAACTCTGATCCACCACTCATGAAGCTTTACCCCTACAGGTGGGGACCAGGGGCTTTGAACCCAGCTCCTTGTATACTGTAATGTGTGCACTTAACCAGGTGTGCCACTGCCTGGCCCCTGTAATAGTAAATTTGTAAAAACCACAATACTAAGATTAGCAAATGAACAAGAATTATTTTGAAATTTTACTACTGATCCTTTTATAATATTGGTTTTATTTCCTGGAAAGTTTCCATCAGTTACAATTTTTGAATCAAAAATAGTATATATATTTTAATGATAGCACTGCTCAGCTTTGGTTTATGATGGTATGGGGGATTGAACCTGAGCCTCAGACATAAAATGGATAAAGGAGAGTCTCTTCAACAAATGGTGTTAGGAAAATTGGATTGAAACATGCAGAAAAATGAAACTGAACCACTACATTTCACCACACACAAAAGTAGACTCCAGATGAATCAAGGATTTGTATGTTAGACCAGAAACTATCAAATACTTAGAGGAAAATGTTGGCAGCACTCTTTTCCATCTAAATTTTATAGGCACCTTCAATGATACAAGTCCAACTGCAAGGAAGACAAAACCAAAAACAAACCAATAGGACTATATCAAATTGACCAAAAAAAAAAAAAAACCTTTTACACAGAGAAAGAAACCACCACCCAAATAAAAAGACTCCTTACAGATTAGGAGATCTTTACATGCCATACATCAGACAAAAGACTAATAAACCAAAAAATGTATAAAGAGCTCACCAAACTCAGCAATAGAAAAACAAATGACCCCATCCAAAAGTAGGGAGAGGATATGAACAGAATATTTACCAAAGAAGAGATCCAAAAGGTCAACAGACAGGAAAAAATGCTCCAAGTCATTGATAGTCAGAAAAAATGCATATAAAAACAATGAGAGGGGCTGAGTGGTGGCACATCTGATTAAGTGCACACAGTATGAAGTGTAAAGGACCCACACAGGATCCATGCAGGGATCCCAATTCGAGTTCCCAGCTCTACACCTGCAGAGGGGTAGTTTCATAAGTGGTGAAGCAGGTCTGCAGGTGTCTGTCTATATTTCTCTCTCCCTCTCTTTTATTTTAAATTTTATTTATTTATTTATTTATTTATTGGCTAGAGATGGCCAGAAATTGAGGGAAGGTGAGATAAGAGAGTGAGAAAGAGAGACACATAGCAGCCCTGCTTTACCACTTATGAAGCTTCTCATCTGCAAGTGGGGACCAGGGGCTTGAACCTGGGACCTTGCTCACTGTAATGTGTGCACTTAACCAGGTGCGCCACTGCCTGACCCCCTTTCTTCCTCTCTATCTCCCCCTCTTCTCTCAATTTCTCTCTGTCCTACCCAATAAAAAGAAAAAAAAAATGGCCACTAGGAGCAATGGATTTGTAGTGCAGGCATGCCCCAGCAATAACCCTGGCAGCAATAAATAAATAAATACAATGAGATACCACTTCACTCCTGTGAGAATGTCATATATCAGAAAGGATAGTAACAATGCTAGAGAGGTTGTGGGGGCAAAGGAACCATCCTGCACTGCTGGTGGGAATGTAAATTGGTCCAACCCCTCTGGAGAGCAGTCTGAAGAAGAACTCTCAGAAAGCTAGAAATGGACCTACCCTATGACCCTGCAGTTCCTCTCCTGGGAATATATCCTAAGGATTCAAACATATTCATCCAGAAAGATTTGTGTATTCCTATGCTCATAGCAACACAAAATGTAATAGCCAAAACCTGGAGGCAGCCTAGGTATCCAACAACAGATGAGTGGCTGAGTAAGTTGTGATATATATATATATATATATATATATATATATATATATATATATATATATATATATATATATATATATGAAAACTACTCAGCTATTAAGAATGATGAAATCACTTTGTTCACCTCATCTTGGATGGAGCTTGAAGGAATCATGTTAAGTGAGACAAGCCAAAAAGAGAAGGATGAATATGAATGATCTTACTCATGGACAGAAACTGAAAATTCAGTAAGAAAAGGGAAACACAAAGTAGAATCTGGACTGAGTTTGGTGTACTGCACCAAAGTAAAGGACCTAATTTTTAAACCATGGGAAACTTTTATTACATCCTTAGCTTGGGGGCTGGGAAATAGCTCACTTGGATAGTATACTATTAGCCATGATGAAGCCCAGACCCCACAACACTAAAAGAAGTTTCAGTGTTGTGGAATCTATCTCTCCCTTTCTCTGCTTTTCTATTTCTATCAAACAAATAAATAACTTAGATTGAGATTGAAAATGTGATTGCATACATCCCCCAAAAATAGCCATTAGAAATGTTATCTATTTTCATGTTTATAACTAAACAAAGTATATAAAATATACATTAATTCATAATTACAGGAATTAAGTGAATCATAGATTAGATAAGTCAGTCTGATTTATCCTTCAGAGCCCCCCCCCGCCCCCTCAGGAGACAGTAGCTGCCTCATACTATGTCACCCTTCTGGACAGAGAGTCCAGCTGAGTGACATATCTCCAAAAAATAAAATAAATCACTGTATTGAGTTTCTTCAATAAAATATCTGGGACAGTAATAGGAACCTGGGACAGAATATAGCCAGTAAAATCTCCAAAAGTATCATCTACCTCACTGAAAATATTTTTATAAAGGAAAACCTCAATTAGGTAGATGCTCCTCGTCCAGATGTTTCCTGTCAATACGATACAGGCCCTGTTTGATATAAGAGGTTGGCACTAAAGTCCATATTCTCTTGAATCCAAGAATCCACAAATAATTGATTGTGAAAACTCTTAACTATGGGAAATTCTATAGTCAGCCACCTGTTGCTCTGATTAAAGGGGTCAACTTACAGGAGAGGCCCACTAGAGTTCAAACCAGTCTGAAAATTAACTTTGTGGCAAGTTTGAATTCATTATCTAAGCTAAAAATTTAAATGATTGATGAGATCTAGGGCATTAAATAAATAAATATATATTTTTTGTAATTTTACATGTACACTTTTCAATGTTTTGAAAAACAGGATGTTTCTACATCTTCCCTAATTTGAAAACTAAAATGTCATTTACATTAGTAGATAATTTTTTTTTTTACAAGAGCACTGTTTAGCTCTGGCTTATGGTGGTAGGGGGGATTGAACCTGGGACTTTGGAGCCTTAGGCATGAAAGTCTCTTTGCTATGCTATCTCCCCCGCCCAGGTAAATGTTTTTTTAAGAATTTTTTATTATCTTTATTTATTTATTGGATAGAGACAGGCAGAAATCAAGAGGGAAGGGTGAGATAGAGAGGAAGAGAAACAGAGAGACACCTGCAGCATTGCTTCACCACTCCCTTCACTTTCCCCCTGTAGGTGGGGACCTGGGACTCGAACCTGGGTCCTTATGCATTGTAACATGTGCGCTCAACCAGGTGCGCCACCACCCAGCCCCAGGTAAATGTTTCCTAAGATCTCTTCATTGTAAGTTTTCTGCTGGAATTATATATTCTAGGAATTCACAAGAAAATGCATCTTCCATCCCCATAGAATTAATTTATTAGTAATGCTACTTAACTTCAAATAAATAAAGATTGCATATGAAGTCTCACTGAAATATCTTTGCCCTATGGAAACTCACCATATGATATTGAACTTGGATATGTGAGCCACCTGTTCCTGGAGGACCATTATTAGAGCATCTTGGCACAGAGGAAGCTCCTCCTGCAGCATGCCACCCAAATCCAGCACTATGGAGATACACTGCTCCAATATGACACCAAAAATCTGCCTGCTTCGGCTGGTGAGCCAGTCCATTCGTTGCTTGTAGCGCTCTACAGCTTGGGTCAATTGTTGCACAAACTGACTGATCAGTCCTGAGTTAGCTGTCAACTTAATGAAAATAAATAAATAAAAAACATTAAAACATGTCCTGTCAAAGTCACCTGAACCACAACACTACCAGGAAAAGGGTCCCATGAATCATGGCCTCTGACATCAAAAAACATTATATAAAAAGTTTGGTGGATAAAAAAATAAAAAAAATAAAATAAAAAGTTTGGTGGAGGGAGTCGGGCGGTAGCGCAGCGGGTTAAGCGCAGGTGGCGCTAAGCACAAGGACCAGCGGAAGGATCCCAGTTCGAGCCCCGGGCTCCCCACCTGAAGGGGAGTCACTTCACAGGCGGTGAAGCAGGTCTGCAGGTGTCTGTCTTTCTCTCCCCCTCTCTGTCTTCCCCTCCTCTCTCCATTTCTCTCTGTCCTATCCAACAACGATGACATCAATAATAACTACAACAACAAAAACAACAAGGGCAACAAAAGGAATAAATAAATAATAAATAAAAATTTTTTTAAAAGTTTGGTGAATGCAATGAGTCTCCTATACAAATTCAAGTGTAAAGAAATAACCCTCTCAAATCTTTTAGGATTGCAAATCAATGTTAAAATTTTTTTTCTTAATTACTTTAAGAAATAAGAATTGTGTGGATGATCCTCCAAACCCCATATAATCCAAGAGGAAATATTCCATCTTCCTAACAAAACAAACAAACAAAAAAAACCTTTGGAAAAAAAGATGCTTCCAGAGTGTGTTTTACCTTTAGAGTTACATAATTATCTTTTATCAGGAAATTCCATGGAGAACTTTTTAAGAAATTCAGGAGATGAAAAGAGAACAGCTAAGGCACATGGGGGGTCGGGGGGAGTCTCACTGTCCACAATGAATGAAGAAAATCTCCATCTATGATAAGGTCTCTGCTCTTCTGCATTAATAGGAAGTCATATGAGCCTGTCCACTTAGACCACTCATCAAGCAAATTTTGACTTACATTGTATATTCTGCCATCCTCCACTGTGTAGAACTGTGGGAATAGGCCATCAGCATACCTGGAAGCCACAAGTCTCCCCAGAGAAGTGACATAATCTGTATATTTTCAAAGAAAAGCAATCAAATTGATGTGTTGTCAACAATTTTTTTATTTGAAAATTCTTTTTTTGGAGTAACAACATGGAGGTTATTTAAAAATCCTTATGTCCTTTTTGGCTATATATACATACTTGGATAAGATAAAATTTCAAAATCCCACAAAAGGGAGAAAGGATACTTATAGGGATATTTGTAAATGTTTTAAATTATAGCTGAGTGTTGAGTACTTTGAGTTGTTGTAATTTTTCATCCTACTTTAAAATTACTATCATAAAGTTAAAATAAAAGATTTCAAATTTCTTCTAGGACTTTTATTTAGCTTTCATAGAAAATGTCTTAATAACAGAAAGGACTAATTTGTCATTGGTTAGAAAAGAGAAGTGGAGAATGTTTGAGGAGTGGAATATTTATATCCTCAGCAACACCAACAATCTATGACACTTTTGTTTTTGTTTTACCAGAGTATTGTTCAGCTCTAGTTTATTAGATTAGGGGTAAAGGGTTTGAACATAGGACTTTGGTGCCTCAGACATGAAAGTCTCTTTGCATAACTATTATGCTCTCTCTACCCTACCCAATTCGTGATGCTTTATATGCTATTCTTTCTTAAATAAGATATATTAATGGGGGATGGAGAGAACCAGAATACCACTTCAACATAGGTAATGTTGGGGATACAACTAGGGACCCATGCTTGAGAGTCCAATGTGTGTCGTGTGGAACTATTCATTGTCTTCAAATGCAAATGATAAAGATAATTAAAAAATGTTTAAAAAACAATTATTTTTGCATTCCTGTGATGAATCCCACTTGGTTGTGATGAACAATTTTTTTGATATGCTGCTGTATCCGGTTGGCCAAGATCTTGTTTAATATTTTGGCATCTATGTTCATCAGAGATACTGGTCTGTAGTTTTCCTTTTTTGTTGTGTCCCTATCAGCTTTGGTATCAGGGTGATGTTGGCTTCATAGAAGGTGGAAGGGAGTATTCCTTTTTCTTCAATCTTATGGAAAATCTTAAGAAGTATGGGTACTAACTGTTTCCTGAAAGTTTTGTAGAATTCATTTGTGAAGCCATCTGGTCCAGGACTTTTGTTGTTGGGGATACCCTCTCAATTTCTCTCTTATCAAATAAATATTTTAAAAATTATTTCAAAAAATAAGTTCTAGTTACTTTTTTTATTTATGCCCCCCAAAATAATAAATATTTAATCTGTGGATTGACAACTCTATGTCCATAAAACATTCATAGGGGTACACGCACAAATATTTTTCACCAGAATACAACATCAAAATAAACCCAGAGACCTGTGGGTTTTGAGGGGATTTTAGAATAGATACAACCTCTTCCTAGACTAAGGGTGGCATGCTAGCTGGATTACTAACCTTCACAGTGCGGGAATCCAATTTGTGACAAAATCTGTTTCAAGGTCAATCTGTTGCTCTTAAGCCCATGAAGTTGAAGCCATTCCTTGGATGAGATGAGACTCTGTTTGGTAAGGTCTGTTTTAGTGTTGCTCACTCTCTGTTGACTCTGCAGCTGCTGCTCAGAGATGGTAGAAGATGAGCTTAATATCTCCATTTCTGTGTTAGCATTTAAGCTACAAGCACCTCCTATAAGGAAAATTGTCAATCATAATTCCTATTTCCTAGAAAGTTAGAAATAATCTAATAAACAGAGGGTTGGTTTTTTAATATAAATTATAGTATTTCTGTGAAGTGAAATTCTACCTATCAGTTTAAAATTAATTTGGAATTCTGTAAGTTAAAAAATATAATGCAGGGGTTGGGCAGTGGCATGCCTGGTTGAATGCACATTTTACAGTGCACAGGGACTCAGGTTCAAGGCCCCAGCTCCCACTAGCAGAGGGAAAGCTTCACAAGCAGTGAAGCAGTGCTCCAGGTGTCTCTTCCTCTCTCTCTCTGGCCCCTCAATTTTTCTCTGTCCTATCAGATAAAATGCAGTTTAAAAATAATGTAATTCAAAAAATGTAATGTAAACATGTATCTGCAAACAAAAAGAATATCTATGTGTACTGTTAAGAGGTATCTTAAGATTCAATATCCATATGTATGTACTCATATACACACAGAAAGATATCTAGAGAGATAAACACTAATTGGTTTATAGTAGTTTCTCTATGTGGCATGATTGTGTGTGGTTTCACCTTATCAAAATTGCTTAAATGTTTACTTTATTATAATTTTTCTAAAACAAGATTTACTTTTATAATCATACAAAGTGCTTCTGGTTTTGAAAGATATTTGTTACTGTACCTTCATTACACATTAATCTTCAAGTTACAATCACAACTGATCTTTTGCCTAAAAAAAGAGGATAAAGAAGGAAAAAGGGGAGGCAGGCAGTGGCACATCTGGTTAAGTGCACACATTACAGTGCACAAAGACCCAGATTTAAGGCCCTGATCCCCACCTGCAGGGGGAAAGCTTCCTGAGTGGTGAAGCAGGGCTACAGGTGTGTCTCTGATTGTCTCCCTCTTTATCTCCCCCACCCCTCTCAATTTCTCTGTCTCTACCCTATAGTAAATAAATAAATAAATAATTTTTAAAAGAATAAGATAAAGCCCTGGATCCTTCCTACTTGTTCTGCAACTAGAGTGACTAGTTGAGAGCTAGTGACAAGGTGAGAACCAGCCGTGAACTACATGAACCACCCAGCCAGTTGTTCTGGCACGAATCAAATCCAAAGCAATATGCAACATATTGAATTTATCTGGCCTGGCTTAAAATAACTCTAGTATACACAAGAGGAAAGAAACGGCCAAATTTTTTAAGTAGCTGCTAGGTCTCAGATCCAGGGCTTTATGTATACAAGGCAGATGTTCTATCGCTGGGCCCAGTTTTTTCTTCTTCACTTTTAGTCATTTCAGCTTATGAAAGGTTCCACAGGTACACAGAGGGGAATCCATACTCCCTCTTCCCACTTTTAAAACTATGTTTCCTGAAAGTACCAGTGTAATGGCATAAAAGTTTTGTTAAATACAGTTATCAATTGAACCCAAGCATTTATGAAAAAAATTCATAAGTATGAGACCCAAGAAGTGATGTAGCATTGGACTTTCAGGCACGAGCTCCCAAATTAGATCCCCAGTACCACACACACCAAAGTGATGCTCTGGTTCTCTCTCTCTCCTCCCTTTGCCTCTCATTAATAAATTGTATCTTTAAAAACACATTAATAAAATAAAAATCAGAAGTATGACTATTAGAAAATAATTAACTTTTTATACTGTATAGATTTAATACTTCTAACAACCTTATAAGTAGTACAATTTAATCTCTTTTTACAGAAGAGGAATCCAAAATAGAGATTGGGTAACTAAATTGCCCACAGGAGGTGTAGCTAAGATTCTAAATCTAGGTGTCCAGCTCTAGAGTCTGTGTTCTTTAGTTTTTGTTAAGATCAAAACAACTTTTGCAATTAGAAATATAATTTATTAGAAGAGGCATTCAGGGGCTGGGTGGTGGTGCACCTGGTTGAGTGCACTTGTTACAATGCACAAGGACCAGGTTCGAGTCCCTGGGCAAAGCTTCACAAGTGGTGAAGCAGTGTTGCAGGTGTCTCTCTGTCTCTCTTCCTCTTATCCCATCCTTCCCTCTTGATTTCTGCCTGTCTCTATCCAATAACTAAATAAATAAAGATAATGAAAAGATTTTTTTTAAAAAAGAGGCACTCAGCTGAGCTTTTTCTATGCACTATTATCACTTCATATCCTGTAAAAAAACAAAAAAAAAAGTTTAGTCTCATATCTCCAGAGCTCTGGCCCACTAGGGAAAGACAGACAGGCTGGGGGTATGGATTGACCTGCCACACCCATGTCCAGCAGACAAGCAGTTACAGAAGCCAGAACTCCTATCTTCTGCACCCTCAAAACAACCTTGATCCATACTCCCGGTAGGGGAGATGTAATAGGATGAAGATAAGAGGGCTCTGAACTCCAGCTCCATCAGTACCCAGAGAGAAAGAAGGAAAAGGAGAGGGACATATGGAGGTAGTAATGTCATCATGAGTGGCTTAGAGGGGAAAATAAGATTGGATCAGAAAGAAAAAGGGGGCACTTATGTATAAATGTACACAGTTGTAGAGATGATGTTTGGCCCCTGTTCCTTTAAGGGAACTGTGTTGGCTTGCAATGAGGAGACTAAAGATTCAGAACTCTGGTGGTGGGAATGGCATGGATTTAAATTTCTGTTGCCATGTAATTTTGTAAAATAACAAAAAAATAAGTTCAGTAACTATAAGCAATATGAATGTCCTCTGCACCATATCTTATGCAGAGCAGACATTTTGTATGGGTGTCAAGCTGATAAATCAGAATTATAATCATGTGAGATTTTGATAAAAAACATACAACTTACATGACAGTGGTCTCTATACAGGCTAGGTGTGTAACAGGTTTATTTATGTACACTCTGTGACATTTACACAATGACAAAAGTCTCCTAAGGATTCAGTTCTCATTACACGCCTGTCTCCTTAAGAAACATAGGACTGAGAATACTGACTTTTAAATTAAAACAAAGATTCACAGTCTAGCAGGGCTGAGATCAAGAAATAGTTAAATCTTTAAATGAAGACATACTTTTCCAGATATTGTTATATTATTATTATGTTCCATTTTTTAAAAATCTAAGACAATTACAAATTGGAGGGACAGAAGAATTCAGAAGAATAAATCTTGGGGCATCATGATTGCATTACACTGCTGAGTTGCCTCCCCAATCAAGTTTTCATTCTATAGTTCTGGAGATGGAGAAAAGGACAGACAATGCTCCATTACCCTGGAGTTCCTTTAGTCTAATCCATGATGCTCCCATGCACATCAAACCCAGAGCCTCATACATGGTCTGACATGTGGTCTACCCACTAACACATTTCCTGGGCCATACCCCAAATCTTTAAAGATATAAAGAGCCAAAGTTTGGGGAACTAGGAAAAGATTGCCAAAATATAAAAGGAAAGTAAAAATGCAAAAGAAAAACAAGAGTGGCGGGGTGGGGGGGGTGGGATGGGACACAATCTTTTGGTGATGGAATGGTGTTTATGTACACACCTATTAAATTGTAGTAATATAAATCACTAATTAATATGAGGGGGCAAAAATTTATTGTATGTCTAACAAAGGGACTTTTCAAAGCTAATCCAATTACCAAATAACGTGATGATAACAGTAACTATCCATTGTCTTCTCGAACCCTATGACAGCAGGAACCTCACATTTCCACTGTAGAGCCTAAACTTCCCCCAGTCCTGGGATCCTAGGGTAGGGCCCACTTTCCCGTATGCTTCTCCCAATTCTTATCAAATAATATTGCATCCGCTGATCGCAACCTAATCACTGCAACAAGTGCCACCCCAGCATTCTTCACTTCAGACTGTGTCCAGAGACTTCAGGTGTGGAACGACAACCCTTCAGCTTCATCACTCAGGTGAGACCTTTCCTTTCATAGTATTCTCTAACTCCATCTCAGGTGGTTCACTTCCTAACAAAGTCCCAAAACCTAGATATAGACCAGGTTCCAGGAGATAGAGCATATGTTCACAGGTATCCATAAACTAGGGCAAATATATACCTGAAAGCAGTAGTACACTAGAGTTTGCAGTGAGTACCCCCCTAACACTTCATCTCCACTATTCCAACCTTTGGGTCCATGATTCTTCAACAATTTGTTTGGCTCTGTATGTTAACTCTCTTTTCAGACACCAGGTTCCAGATGCCATCAGGATGCCGGCCAGGCTTCCCTGGACTGAAGACCCCACCAATGTGTCCTGCAGCTCTGCTTCCCCAGAGACTCACCCTACTAGGGAAAGAGAGAGGCAGACTGGGAGTATGGATCAACCAGTCAACGCTCATGTTCAGCGGGAAAGCAGTTACAGAAGCCAGAGCTCCCACCTTCTGCAACCCACAACGACCCTGGGCCCATGCTCCCAGAGGGACAGAGAATGGGAAAGCTATTGGGGAGGGGATGGGATATGGAGATTGGGTGGTGGGAATTGTGTGGAGTTGTACCCCCCCATCCTATGATTTTGTTAATGTCTCCTTTCTTAAATAAATTAATTAATTTTTTAAAAAAGAAAGAAAAACAAGAGTGTGTAAGTCTGCACTAAAGCCAAGGGTAGAATGCAATGTCTGGGGGGGGGGAGCAAATAAATTAAGCTAAAACAAATCCAATTATCCCAATGGAAGAACAAGGGGTTCCATGTATAGTCTGCCTGGGTACAGGCAAGATATAAATCTGCTAATTCTGAAGTGAATACTCCTGTCTTAAAATAATAGGTTGTATATGGTGAGAGGTTAGGACACAATACCCAATTTATAGTTCATAAATTCATCTTAACTACTTGGTAAATATCTACCTGTTTTATTACCAACACCGGGAACAACATATCCTTGTTACTTTCTGAAAAAGAAGTCTGAACTAGATGTGAGATTTTAATTATGACTCTTACAGGAAGAAGGCAATATGGGGTGAAGTCCCTCGAGTATCCAGCTGTAACTCTCTCCCTTAGAAACACTTAACCTTCCAACCATCCCATCTTTTAACCCCTGAGGAACAAGGCTCTAATGTAATCATCTGCTCAGATAATGTAGGTAAGCACAGGAAGACTGACATGAATAGTCCCACAACTGAGAAAATTGAATCCAGAGAAGAAAACTGGGTTATTCTGGGATACTTTAAAAGGAAGGTCATGCCAGAAATCAAAAACTCCGTAAAACATAAAAAGAGGAGTAGGGCACCAAAGTAAAAACCCTGGGGTGAGGGTGAGGGTGGCTATTAGGCTTCCCGGGGCGGCAGTTGGGGGTGGGTGTGACGGCACACAGTCTTTTGGTGGTGGGAATGGTGTTTATGTACACTATTAATTTTTAGCCATATAAATCACTATTTAATTAATATAAGAGGGGAAAATTTATTGTATGTCTCAAACTTTTTAAAGCACAGACTGAGTCTTTTTAATACATAGGCTGAGTCTTTGATATGTTGGCTCTCTCAAAATCCTAGACCAGGGAGAACAGAAATAGCCAGTGGAACAGCTATATACAAATAATGTCAAAGGACATAAATTATGGTGATGTTGTGTATGATACAGCAAATCCTAACAAAAGGATTTTTTCAAAATTAACCCAATTGCCAAATAATAGCATTATAGCAATAACTATCTATTGTCTTCTTGAACCCTAAGACAGCAGGAACCTCCCGCTTCCTCTATAGAGCCTATATTTCTCCCAGTCCTGGAACCTCTAGGGTGGGACTCACTTTCCTGCATGCTTCTCTCAATTCATAATGATATTAAATGATATTAAATCCACCGATCCCAACCTAATCAACACAACGAGTACCACCTCAGCATGCTTCACTTCAGACTGTGTCCAGAGACGTCAGGCATGGAATATCAACCCTTCACTCTCATTACTCCGGTGAGACCTTTCCTTTCATAGGATTCTCTAATTCCATTCCGGGTGGTTCACTTCCTAGCAAAGTCCCAAAACCTAGATAAAGACCAGGTCCCGTGAGATAGAGCATATGTTCACATGTATCCATAAATCAGGGCAAAATATATACCTGAAAGCAAAAGTACACAATAGTCTGCAGTGAGTCAGTATAAAGTTCCTAATGAAATAGTATCTACTTAGACTTAGATACCCTCCTCACCTACTTCCTATTATACTTCCCTCACTCACTCTAAAGCTAACCTTAGCAAAGTAAGGACTGCAAAAGCTGAATAAGGGCAACAGACTGGCATAATTTAATGATGACTCCTTAGTCACTATCAGGCAACCCCATCACCTGGGGCTCTATTCAGGGAGTCCTAAGATTCCAAAAAAGACATGATGGGCCTAGACCTCAAATAAATTCCTCTCTCCATTGTTACCGGTCATCTCTATCAGGAACAACAAAATAGACCCCCTTGTGGGCCCCATAGGGCCTTGCCCTTAAGTTGGATCAACAATGGTAGAGAATGTCCCATCTTCCAAAGGGAGGATGGACAACATACTCTATGCTACACCTGAGGAAATGGGTCGATATTAGGGCAGCTTGGAATGTTCCTACTCATGACCACAGAATGTGAGCTCAGATCTACAGGGATGCAGAGGTCACATAGGCTCCTAAACTGAATGTGGGCCCCAGACCAAATCAAATCGACGGGCTTTACAATCAACAATATTTATACCCCTTTCCCATATTAGAGCACTCCTCTCTTCCCTGATCCAACTTTCTGGTCCTTTTTCCAGCCATGACATCATCTCCCCAGACAATAAGTTGTATATCAGATTTCAGGCTCAGGGAAAAAAAAAACAAACAAAAAACAACTAGTATAGCCACACACCCTTTGGAATATAACTAAAATATGCCTACTAGCTATCTACAAAATGGAGGACCCCCCAACGCTTCATCTGCACTATTCCAGCCTTCAGGTCCATGATTGTTCAACAAATTGTTTGACTTTGTATGTTAACTCTCTTTTCAGCCATCAGGTTCCAGATGGTAGCATGATGCCGACCAGACTTCCCTGTACCAACAACCCCAGCAATGTGCTTTGGAGCTTCGCTTCCCCAGAGCCCCACCCTATTAGGGAAAGTGAGACAGTCTTGGAGTATGGATCAACCTGCCAATGCCCATGTTCAGTGAGGAAGCAATTCCAGAAGCCAGACCTTCCACCTTCTGCATCCCTCAATGACTTTGGGTCCATACTCCCAGAGGGTTAAAGAACAGGAAAGCTATCAGGGGAGGGGATAGGATACAGAGAGCTGGTGGTGGGAATTGTGTGGAGTTGTACCCCTCTTATTCTATGGTTTTGTCAATGTCTCCTTTTTTATAAAGAATAAAAGAAAAGAAAAATAAAATAATTTTAAAAAGATAAAAGGAAAACTCTATCAAGTAGAACTAAACCAATTTAATTTAATATCTCCAGGACTTCCACCACTTTGAGAAACTTTTCCAGATACAAAAACAGACGAAGAGGGGAAAGACACCACAGCACTGAAGCTTCCTCCAGTGCAGTGGGAGGGCTTGTTTCACTCATATAACAAGGGGGGGAGGATGTCAACTGAGTAATGTGATTGCAAAATCATATTGGTGGGTGCTGGCTGGAGCCACTCCTTGTGAGCACCAGCAGGTGGGTGGGACTGGGAAAGAATCAATGACCTTGGGGTCAGGTGGTGTGCACCTGGTTGAGCGCGTTAAGCGCACATATTATAATGCACAAGACCCAGGTTCAAGTCCCCAGTCCCCACCTGCAGGGGGAAAGCTTTGTGAGTGGTGAAGCAGGGTTATAAGTGTGTCTCTGTCTCTCTCCCTCTCTATCACACCCTTCCTTCTGATTTCTGGCTTCCTCTACCTAGTAAGTAAATAAAGATTAAAAAAAAATCAATAATGTTTCAAGGACAGGAAGTTGTTGAAAATGTTAATGAGGAGATTACAGGGGCAAGGTGGGCATACATGGTTAAGAGCACACAGTACTAAGCACAAGGATTCTGGTTTGAACCCCCGCTCCCTGCCTGCAAGGGGGGGGTCACTTCACAAGCGGTGAGGCAAGTCTTTTGATGTCTGTCTTTCTCCCCCTCTTTATCTCCCCTTTTTCTCTCAATTTCTCTGTCTTATCCAATAAAATGGAAAAAATGGCTGCCAGGAGCAGTGGCTTCATAGTGCAGGCACCAAGTCCAAGCGATAACCCCTTTGGCCAAAAAAAAAAAAAAAAAAGATAGCTTTCAGTTTTATATTATTCATATTATGTTATTGTTGATTGAACAGAGATAGTGAGCAGGAAGAGAGAGACAGAGAGGGCAGAAAAGTGAGACACACCTACGGCCCTGCTCCTCATGAAGCTGCCCTCAGCAGCTGGGGAACCTGGGGCTTTGAACCCGGGCCCTTGGGCTTAGTAAGGTGTGTGCTCTACCAGCTGTGCCACCGCCAGGCCCCACATCATTATTTTCTAAGTGGAAAAAAACTGGTTCCTAGTTCTTGTAGCACCCCATAAGCCCGATGGCGCCTCCCTGGTGCCTCCCTGTCATTCCTGCGGTAAAGGCAGATGAAACCCCAGAGCGCCAGAGGCTACACAGCTCAGCCGGGTAGGGCGTTGCACCACCAGGTTGGGGCCTGGCCGCCATCGCAGAGGAAGGAGCTTCAGGGCAGTGCCACTGGCACTGTCTCTACAGCAAAGATTCAGCCTGGAGCAGAGAAGCCTGGGAAAGGTCCAAAAAAGAAAGAGGGAGGAGAAGGGGGAGGAGAGGGAAGAAGGAAAGAAGGAGGAAGAAAGGAAAAACAGGAAGGGAGGAAGGAAGGAGAAAAGAAAGGAGAAACAGGAAGGAAGGAAGGAAAAAAGAAAGGAGAAACAAGAAGGAAGGAAGGAATGAAGGAAGGAAGGAAAAAAGAAAGGAGAAACAAGAAGGAAGGAAGGAATGAAAAACGAGGAAGGGAGGAAGGAGGGAAAGAGGGAAGGGAGGGAATGGACCTGAGGAAAGAGGGAAGGGAGGGCAGGGGAGGGAGGAAGAGAAGGAAGGAGAAACAGGAAGGAGGGAAGGAAGGAAGGACGGAAAGAGGGAATCGAGGGGAGGAAGGAGGGAATGGAGGGGAGAGAAGGGAAGGAAGGAATGAAGGACAGGAGGGCGGGAAGGCCGGTTGTGCAGCGCCAGCGCCGAGCTGCGCAGGCACCCGGGCAGCGTGAGCGTGGGCCAGTCCTCGCGGTTCTGCTCGCGCTTCCGTCGAGGGCGGCGAACTCGCGGCCTCGGGCAGCCCGCACACCTGAGAGGCGCCTGCGTGGCAGGGACCTAGTCCACACTTACTAGTTCACCGTCAGGTGAGAAGCTAGGCGGTGCCCTTTCAGTACTCACGCTCCCGACCTCCGGGGGCCGTCGGAGCTGAGAGGACCCGCGAGGTAAGCATGGCGCCGCCAGGCGAGGCCGCGAGAGAAGGGTCCGCGCTGGGCGCCGAGCTTCCCAGAACTCCTGCTGGGCGCGACCGCGGCGTCGGGGGAGCTCGGCGTCCGCGCGGTTGCCAGGATACGGCGGGTCGCCGCGCCGCTGCACTGCCGCTCCCGGGGGCGCTGCGCCGCTCCTGCATCTGAACCTGGAGGAAGCAGCGCGCGATCCCGGGCCGGGCTGTGTTGTGCTGCCTGTGCCCAGCAGGCAAGAAAGCTAACAGTCGCGGCAAACTCAGAGCCAGGGGCCTGGGGCAGGGCGGGTGGGAACAGGCTGCGGGGGGAAGGAGGGACCGCACCCTGTAGTAAAGGGGCCAGCGCATTTCCCCTGCCTGATTCTCTTCAGTCTAAACCTCAGTGCTCTGCGGAGGTACTTTCTTTACATTGGAGGAAAAAGAAGCTTCTAGGGACCAGGCATGGAGCTGAGAGTGGAGAGACAAAGAACTGCAGTGCTTAGATTGCTAAATTAGGGGTGCAGAATCTGTAGTCACCTATAAATACTATTAATAGATCTATTAGATGTGAGGGTTTTTTTCTTTTCTTTTTCTTTCTTTTTTTAGAGAGAGATCAGAGCGGTGCTCAACTCTGGTTTATGGTTCTTCTTCTAGCGTTTGCCCTTCTTCGTAGCCAGTCAACAGCGTCAGGTTGAGCCTGATGTAAAGTTTCGAGACCTCCTTTGAATCTGGAGAGGTGGCAGTCGTTGACTATGTGGGTCATAGTCTGTCTGTAGCCGCAGGGGAACGCGTTTGGCAAAGGACAGCCCCTCAACATTAAGTTGGAGGACTCGAAGAGCAGGACCAACAGCTTGAAAGCTGTCAGGAGCTGCTTGTTGTTGGCTTTGAAAGTGACTGGGATCCATGTGGATTCAGTCGGCTAGGAAGGATCGACAGTTTCCCCAATGAATGGGTACTCATGGGATGCACCACGGGAAGGTCGATCCAATGCATTTATGGTGATGTTGAGGATTAACCTGGGAGCTCAGAGCCTTAGGCATGAGTCTTTTGCATGACCAATATGCTGTCTGAGCACTTCTCTAGGAGCTGTGGGTCTCAATTCAACGTTATTTACAACCCGTATTTCAGTTTTTGTTTTGTTTTGTTTTACCAAGCAACCAGAACTGAAAGTATGGTTTAGTATCATCCTGATTTAGAAGCCACTCAGAAATAAAATCATGCATCAGGCAATACAGTAAGGTGTCAGACTACAAAACTAACATTCAAAAGTCAATGGCATTCCTTTATGCAAACACTAAGTTAGAAGAAGTTGAAATCCAGAAGTCAATTCCTTTTTACTATAGCAACAAAAACAATAAAATATGTAGGAATAAACCTAACCAAAGAAGTGAAAGACTTGTATACTGAAAATTATGAGTCACTACTCAAGGAAATTGAAAAAGACACAAAGAAGTGGAAAGATATTCCATGTTCATGGGTTGGAAGAATTAACATCATCAAAATGAATATATGACCCAGAGCCATCTACAAATTTAATGCTATCCCCATCAAGATCCCAACCACATTTTTTTAGGAGAATAGAACAAATGCTACAAATGTTTACCTGGAACCAGAAAAGACCTAGAATTGCCAAAACAATCATGAGAATAAAGAACAGAACTGGAGGCATCACACTCCCAGATCTCAAATTGTATTATAGGGCCATTGTCATCAAAACTGCTTGGTACTGGAACATGAATAGACATACTGACCAGTGGAATAGAATTGAGAGACCAAAAGTAAGCCCCCATACCTATGGACATCTAATCTTTGACAAAGGGGCCCAGACTACTCAATGGGGAAAGCAGAGTCTCTTCAACAAATGGTGTTGGAAAAAAATGGGTTGAAACATGCAGAAGAATGAAACTGAACCACTATATTTCACCAAACACAAAAGTAAATGCCAAGTGGATCAAGGATTTGGATGTTAAACCAGAAACTATCAGATACTTAGAGGAAAATATTGGCAGAACTCTTTTCCGCATACATTTTAAAGACAGCTTCAATGAAATGAATCCAATTACAAGAAGACTAAGGCAAGCATAAACCGATGGGACTGCATCAAATTAAAAAGCTTCTTCACAGCAAAATAAACCACTACCCAAACCAAGAGACCCCTCACAGAATGGGAGAAGATCTTTACATGCCATACATCAGACAAGAAGCTAATAACCAACATATATAAATAGCTTGCCAAACTTAACAACAAGAAAACAACCCCATCCAAAAATGGGGAGAGGACATGGACAGAATATTCACCATAGAAGAGATCCAAAAGAAACACATGAAAAAATGCTCCAAGTCTTTGATTGTCAGAGAAATGTAAATATAACAATGAGATACCACTTCACTCCTGTGAGAAGCTTTAGAGGGTAGAGGGTAGAGGGTAGGGGGTAGTCATCACCATTGCTGCAGCCAGAATTCCTGAAAGTCCCTAGTGCCCATGTGATGCAAGAACAAGTCCTAGGAAAACAACCTCAAGACCCAGGAACTCAGTCTCAAAATAATCCTGACAGATCAAGGCCCTCTATCTGTACAAGCCAGTGTTTTAGGAAAGCTGATTTCAAATCCTCCTATCTGAGAGACCACGAGAAGAAGCACAGTGGGGAGAAACCCCTACGTATATGAGATGATTAAAGGCACGTGGAGATTCACCGGTGCAGATGAGCTCAGACACAAGAGAAGACACAATGGAGAAGGACCCCCACAATTGTGTTCAGTACAACAAGAGTTTTGCTCAAGTTGCTCATATAAGCAGCATGAAAGACTCCACAAATGGTTTTCACCTATGACTATGACCTCATGATCACACAGTGAAAATGAATATGATGAAAAGCTCTCACTACTAAGCTCTGACTACTGCCTGCTGGGCAGGCAGCATAACGAGGCAGAAGAGACTCCATTTGATAATGGATAATATATGTAATAATGTGCCTATATACAATAATCTTCAGTGACATAGGACTTAATAGGACATTCCAAAACCTTTGACTTTTATTAATATAATTAGACTTTGTAAATATACTAATTAGACTTTATAATTATTAACTGTGATATATCAATAAAAAGACCCCAAACCTTCATCTGCAATACTCCAACCTTTAAGTTCACAATTAACCAACAATTTGTGTGGCTTTCTATGTTAACTCTTCTTCAGCCATCAGGGTCCAGATGATGCCAACTGGACTTCCATGAACAGTGCTAATTTCCCACCAATATGTCCTGGAGTTCCAGCTCCTCAGAGCCCTGCCCCACTAGGGAAAGAGAGAGACAGGCTGAAAATATGGATTGATCTGTAAGCACCCATGTTCATTGGGGAAACCATTACAGAAGCCAGACCTTCCACTTTCTGCACCCCATAATGACCCTGGGTCCATACTCCCGGAGGGTTAAAGAACAGAAAAGCTGGGACTTGGGCAGTATCGCAGCGGGTTAAGTGCAGGCAGTGCTAAGCATGAGGACCGGAGTTAAGATCTGGGTTTAAGCCCCTGGCTTCCCACCTGCAAGGGTGTCACTTCACAAGCAGTGAAGCAGGTCTGCAGGTGTCTATCTTTCTCTCCCCGTCTCTGTCTTCCCCTCCTCTCTCCATTTCTCTCTGTCCTATCCAACAACAAAGACATCAATAACAACAGCAGTAATAACTACAACAATAAAACAACAAGGACAACAAAAGGGAATAAATAAATACTAAAAAGTATTCTCTCTGTCTTATCCAAACAAACATACAACATAAATTTTTTTTTTTTAAAAAAACTGTGCCTTGTTCATCTCTTGCCTCCTATGCATCTCTGCCTTTCTCTCAGCCTCATGCTCTATAGACTCCTCTTATCCTATGGTCTTGTCAATGTTTCCATTTTATAAATAAAAAAAAATTAATTAAAATTTTAAAAAATGTAATCATTTTCAAAATCATACATAAAAATGTAAACCTTTCCAGGGGTTAAGTTCTTTATTAGTGTGTCGTATGCTTTACATTGGTTTGTTCTAGCCCTCCCCCCCCCCCCCCCCCCCCCCCGCCAAGAGAATTGGATCAGGCCTGCTAATTTCGCGGGCCCGCTTGGCCCCGCCCCAAAGGAACCCCGGGAGAGGGTTCCTGAGTTCGAGAGTGCCAGAGTTCCTGAGTTCCGGAGTTCGAGAGTTTCAGGGTGACAGAGTAAGAGAGAGTTCCAGTGTGCCAGAGTTTCAGAGGGCTCTCAAGTACGAGAGTTCCAGAGTGCCAGAGAGACAGAGTTCCTGAGTTCCTGAGTTCGAGAGTTTGAGAGTGACAGAGTAAGAGAGAGTTCCACAGTGGAAGAGTTTCAGAGGGTTCCCGAGTACGAGAGTTCATGAGTTCGAGAGTAAGAGAGAGGGTTCCTGAGTCCGAGAGTTCCGGAGTTCCTGAGTTCGAGAGTTTCAGGGTTTCAGAGTAAGAGAGAGTGCCAGAGTTGGAGAGTTCCTGAGTTCAAGAGTAAAAGAAAGAGTGCTTGCGCCGCCGCAAAGAGACAGCAGAGTTCTGTTTGGTGATTAGTTTGTCTTAGTTTATGAATCGTTGTTCCTGAATAAAGAAATACAGCTTCCCTGCCCAGCCATTGTCTCCACGTCTCTGTTCACCACCGCGAAGCAAGCCAGCCCGGCAAGAGCCTCCGAAAATTTTAACAACATTAGTGATTTAATAATGATCAACAAGATTGTAGGATAAAAGGGGTACAATTTCATACAATTTTCATCACCAGAGCTCCATATCTCATCCCCTCCCTTAGAAACTTCCATATTCTATATCCTTCTGGGAGTCTGGATTAAAGACCTCTATGGGATTCAGAAGGTAGAAGGTCTGGCTGTCTTCTGTAATTACTTCTCTGCTGGACATGGCTGTTGGCAGGTCAGTCCATACTCACAGCCTGTTTCTGTCTTTCCCTAATGGGGCAGGGCTCTGGGAAGATGAGGTTCCAGGACACACTGGGGAGGTTGTCTGCCTGGGAAAATCATGTTGGCGTCATGGTAGCATCTGAACTTGGTGGCTGAAAAGCGGTAAGATAGAAAGCAGGACAAATTGTTTAATAATCAGGAACCTAAAGGTAATAATCAAGCAGTTGGAACTAGGGGGTCTTCATGTAGGAAGAAGCTAGGAGCTTATTTTAGATATATTCCAAGGGTCCCATGGATTTAGTACTTTTGCCTGAGCCTCATAGCTAATATGCAGGTGGGCTAAAATTATTGTCTGAGAAGATGGTGTCAGAGTTGAGAATAGGACTAGAAAGCTGGATTAGGGTAGAGTAGCTCCCAAATATGAGGAAAGTATATAAATGGGTAACTTTTTCTTCAGTTTGTTATTAATTCTTCCACCTTTTTGTCTATGTTTTTACCTCTAAGTAAACATGTTAATATATGTGTATGTAATAACTAAAATGTGTATAAATTAGGTATTTAGGGACTAGAATTCTACACAGGAGCTCATGCTTCTTTGATTCTTCATTTTTAAAAAATATTTATTTATTTACTTATTCCCCTTTGTTGCCCTTGTTGTTTTATTGTTGTTGTCTTTGTTGGATAAAACAGAGAGCATCAATAATGACAACATCAATAACAACAATAATAATAACTACAACAACAAGGACAACAAACAGGAAAAATAAATATTTTTAAAAATTTAAGAAAATAAAAAGCATGTTGTAAGTAAGGCTATTCAGGAAACTTACTGAGAGGAAGTTGATGGGGGTTGTGACCAGTGAGATAATATTTTGCATATAAAATTTCATATCCATTGAATTTTATAGTATATCCATCATTGTAAAATTTAATAAAATTTAAATAATAATAATGCATATATCAAATGGTTTCTAGTAGTACTTCCTGCAGTAACTTTGCTGCCCATTGAGTTAGGGATCAAATTGCTGCTGACCTTCCTTACAAACAAACCTCCAAAAGGAAGTTTTAAGAGGAAATATAAAGAAAATATAAAGATAGGATCTGGTTTTACTAGGGGGGTTACTGTTTTTGGCATTTAGTGATGCTGCTGTTTCAAACCACAGCAACATGCAAAATGCTCTGCTTCTCTCCTTGGGGTACCCTCAGATAATTGGCATCAGTTGCAAAGATGATACATTGATTGTAAAGAGTCAGTGCTAGTAGACTGGGCAAGCAGGCTGTAGGGACATTCAGCCAAGACCTGGCAGTGATGCACCTGGTTGAAAGCACACATTACCACACCCAAGGACCCAGGAGTAAATCCCTTCTCCTCACCTGCAGGTAACAAGCTTAGTGAAGCAGGTCTGCAGGTGTCTCTCATTCTCCTTCCATTGTCCTCTCTACCTCCCCTTCCCCTCTCAATTTCTCTCTGTCCTATTAAATTTTAAAAAAAATGGGGTGGGGAAGTGGCTGCTAGGAACTATGGATTCATTTCTCTACCTTGCCACTGCTAAATTCATTCCTAGTCATCTGTGTAAGGCACATTCCTTTGCTTGCCCTATAGATGTGCACTTACTCTTTCATTAATTCAAAGGAAAGTTGAGTATCTCTTATGCCAGAAATCAAGCTCAGAAATACAGTGGTAACATAAGTATGACCTTTACCTTCAGGAGACAGGTAACTTAAACATATTCTCTCTCTCTCTCTCTCCCTCTCTTTCTCTCTCCAAATTATTGCACATGCAATTAGAAAAAAATGTGATGCTCTGAGTATAAGGAACTGGAAGTCTACTTCAAGTTATGTATCCAGGAAAGAGGATTTTCTTAATGCACAACTTCAAGGACATGGCTCATGGAAAGCAAAATGACATCCTCAGAGGCAAATCAGAGTGAAACCAAAACCCTTCAGAAAGAAGTATAGGCATGTTCAAAGGTATCAGCATAGGAGACAGCTGAGCAGGGACAAGCTGCTATGAAAAATGTAGAACACTGGATGCATAGAGGAAAGGCTGTGTGGTATGAGGTGATACATAAAGACACAGGCAGACTATGGATAGGCCTTGAACTTGAACTTGAGCCATTGAACTCTATATTTAATAGGAAGACTCGAAAGGTAACACTAAGTAGGTTATTAATATGATTCAATGTATAAATAATTTTAAACCACTCTAGCTACAGTCTGAATCATGAATTTGAAGAAAGCATAAGCAGAAAAGTCAATGAGTCAAACAAGTGAAAGATGAAAGTAGTTTAACAAAATAGTGAGCACCACAGGAGAAAAGAAAAATGATGGATTGTGACCTATATTGAAGCTAGAACTGATAACACTTGCTGGTAGATTAAATTTGAGAGAGGGAAGCTGACTCTAGGTCTCTGACCTAAGGAGATGTAGTGACCAGCTCTAGACACAGAGGAGTATGCAAATATATTAATTTGATGTGTAGATCCAAAATTTCATTTTGTGCATGCTGAGCTGGAATGCTTGTGATAATTTAAGTACCGATAACAAGTAGGCAGCTGGTTCTATGTGTATATCAAATATCTATTTAATGATAAAACATGGGAGTTGTCAACAGAAGGTTGTACTTAAACCCATGAGAGGGTGAGCCAAGATGGTGATTTTGGAGCTGCAGCTGCTGTGAGCTCCAAGAGCAACAGCTCTAAGAGCAACCCGAGATTCTCTGGATAGGGTAGGAACTAGGCTGTCTGTAGAAGGGTGAACATGGGCTGGTCAGAGTGAAACCAAAATACAGTCCCATAACTCTCTCTTGGGCTGACAAATGGAGGTCAGGGGGACAAAGGAAAATCCTTTGATTATTTCTGAGCTCAACCCCCCACCCCAGAATCAGCCCTCAGGGGTTGGACAGCCACTCCTAGCAGGCTCCCCACTGAACTATTTTCTTTACCAAGATTCCTGGCTCACAAAGGGTGTCATTCCAAGCCTCTTCCTTTAACTTCTTTCTCTTTTTTTTTTTAAGTGGCTGGAGCTCTATTTGAGTGACAAACTACCTGACCAATCAGAGACTCATCCCTGCCTGGGAAAGACTACCTGAAGGGTTTTATTTTATTTTATTTTATTTTATTTTATTTTATTTTATTTTATTTTTTGGATACTTCTTACAATTGGCTGTCATTGCTCAGGCTTCCTCCAGCCAACTGAGCAGTCCAAGCTGCAGACTGACTGTTAGGGGTTTCCTACTCTAGTTTATTTTATTACTACTATTATTATATACACATGTCCCTTTTCCACCCACCTTCTTCAGGATGACCAAAATCAACCATTGTTTTTTCCATTGCTAGGTGACTGCATGTCCTATCCATTGTGATAGGAACTTGTTTCTCTCTACCTCTCCTCTCCACTCTCCTTTTTCCCCTCCTCCTAGTAACACAATAAGAGTGGGAGACTTCAACACCCCACTCTCACATTTAGACAGATCAATGAAGCATAGAGTCAACATGGAAACAAGATAATTAAATGAAGATATGGATAGACTAGACTAGATCTCCTGGAAATTTTCATAGTTCTTCCCCCAAGAAAACTGGAATGCACATTCTCTTCAAATCCACACAACACATACTCAAGGATAGACCACATGTTAGGCCAGAAAGACAGCATCAACAAATTCAAGAGCATTGAAATCATCCCAAGTATTTTCTCAGACCACAGTAGAGTAAGGCTAACATTTAGCAACAAACATAAAATTACTAAAAGTCACAGAATTTGGAAACTCAACAACATACTGCTTTAAGAACTTCTGGATCAGAGAGGCACTCAAGCAAGAAATTCAAAAGTTCCTGAAAATAATGAAAATGAAGGCACAAGTTATCAAAAATTGGGGCCACAGCTAAAGCTGTATTAAGAGGGAAACTCATAGCCATACAATCACATATTAGAGAACAAAACCCTAGCCAGACTCACAAAAAAAATGGAAAAGACCTAAATAAATAGAATTCTAAATTATAAAGGAGATATCACAACTGACACAACATAAATCCAGAAAATCATGTGAGGCTTCTACGAAGAACTATACACCACCAAGCTAGAGAATCTGTAAGAAATGGAAGAATTTCTGGAATATACCCTACCAAAACTGAACCAAGAAGAACTATAAAACCTAAATGCACCAATCACAGATAAAGAAATTGAAGCAGCTATTAAGAATCTTCCCAACAACAAAAGTCCTGGACCAGATGACTTCACAAATGAATTCTATAAAACCTTCAGGAAACAGTTAATACCTATACTTCTAAAGCTCTTCCACAAAATCGAAGAAACAGGAACACTCCCTTCTACCTTCTATGAAGCCAACATCACCCTGATACCAAAAGCAGATAGAGGCACAAAAAAGTAAAACTACAAACTAATATCTCTGATGAATATAGATGCCAAAATATTAAACAAGATCCTGGCCAACCAGATACAGCAGTATTATTCAAGCAAAGATTGTTCATCATGACCAAGTGGGATTTATCCCAGGAATGCAAAGCTGGTTCAACATACATAAGTTAATCAGTGTCATTCACCACGTCACATCAATAAAAGCAAAACCTAAAACCACATGATTATCTCAATAGATGCAGGGAAAGCCTTTGACAAAATCCAACACCCATTGATGCTCAAAACACTACAAAAAGTGGGAATAAATAGGAAATTTCTCAAGATAGTGGAGGCCATATATAGCAAACCTACAGCCAACATCATAGTCAATGGACAGAAGCTGAAAGCATTCCCCCTCAGATCGGGGCCTAGACAGAGATGTCCATTATCACCATTACTCTTCAATGTAGTATTGGGAGTTCCTGCCATAGCAATCAGGCAAGAGAAAGAAATTAAAGGAATACAGATTGGAAGGGAAGAAGTCAAGCTCTCATTATTTGCAGACGATATGATAGTATACATAGAAAAAAACCTAAAAAATCCTGCAGAAAACTACTGGAAGTTATTAGGCAATATAGCAAGGTATCAGGCTACAAAATCAATGTACAAAAATCAGTGGCATTTCGTATTGCAAACAGCAAATCTGAAGAAGAAGACATCCAGAAATCACTCCCATTCACTGTAGCAGCAAAATCAATAAAATACCTAGGAATAAACCTGACCAAAGAAGTGAAAGACTTGTATACTGAAAACTATGAGACACTATTCAAGGAAATAGAAACAGACACCAAGAAATTGAAAGACATCCCATGCTCATGGATTTTAAGAATTAATATCATCAAAATGAATATTCTCCCAAAGGCCATATACAAATTTAAAATGCAATACCCATCAAAGTTCCACCAAGCTTCTTTAAGAGAATAGAACAAAAACTACAATCATTTATCTGGAACCAGAAAACACCTAGGATTGCCAAAACAATCTTATGGAAAAGAAACAGAAATGGAGGCATCACACTCCCAGATCTCAAACTATATTATAAGGCCATCATAATCAAAACAGCCTGATACTGGAACAAAAAAGGCACACAGACCAGTGGAACAGAATTGAAAGTCCAGAAATAAATCCCCACACCTATGGACATCTAATCTTTGATAAGAGGGGCCAAAGTATTAAGTAGAGGAAGGAGGCTCTCTTCAATAAATGGTGCTGGGAAAACTGGGTTGAAACATGCAGAAGAATGAAATTGAACCACCTTATCTCACCAGAAACAAAAATCAACTCTAAATGGATCAAGTACATGGATGTTACACCAGAAACTATCAAATACTAGAGGAAAACATTGGTGGAACACTTTCCCACCTAAACCTCAAGGACATCTTTGATGAAACAAACCCAATTGCAAGGAAGACTAAAGCAGAAACAAACCAATGGGACTACATCAAATTGAAAAGCTTCTGCACAGCCAAAGAATCTCTCACACACACAAGGAGACCCCTCACAGAATGAGAGAAGATCTTCATATGCCGTACATCAGACAAGAGACTAATCACCAAAATATACAAAAAGCTCAGCAAACTTAGCAACACAAAAGCAAATGACCCCATCCAAAAATGGGCAGAGGATATGAACAGAATATTCACTAGAGAAGAGATCCAAAAGGATAACAAACACATGAAAAATTGCTCCAGGTTGCTGATCATCAGAGAAATGCAAATAAAGACAACATTGAGATACTACCTCACCCCTGTGAGAATGGCATACATCAAAAAGGACAGCAGCAACAAATGTTGGAGAGGCTTTCTGGACAGAGGAACCCATCTGCACTGTTGGTGGGAATATAAATTGGTCCAGCATCTCTAGAGAGCAGTCTGGAGAACTCTCACAAGGCAAGGCATGGACCTTCCATATGACCCAGTAATTCCTCTCCTGGGGATATACCCCAAGGACTCCATAAGACCCAACCAAAAATATATTTGTATACTTATGTTCATAGCAGCACAATTCATAATAGCTAAAACCTGGAAGCAATCCAGGTGCCCAACAACAGATGGGTAGCTGAGAAAGCTGCGGTATCTATACACAATGGAATACTATGCAACTATTAAGAACAATTAACCCACCTTCTCTGACCCATCTTGGATGGAGCTAGAAGGAATTGTGTAAAGTGAGCTAAGTCAGAAAGATAAGATAAGTCAGAAGTTGAGAAAGAACACAAAGGGAAACTAAAAGCAGAATTTGATTAAATCTGGAGTAGGGCACCAAAGTAAAAACCCTGGGGTGAGGGTGAGGGTGGCTATTCGGCTTCCCAGGGTGGTGGGGTTGAGGGGTGGGGGTGGGATGGAACACAGTCTTTTGGTGGTGGTAATGGTGTTTATGCACACTCCTATTAATTTGTAGTCATATATGTTGTTATAACTGGGGCTGGCTTCACGGGTGGGTAACAGAGATGACCAGAGACACACGGCTGAGCTGAGAACGCAATTTAACCTTTATTCACGAGTGGGCAAACATGTGCTCTCCTGTCTTTCTCCTCCTGCGGCAGAGAGGGACCCCTAAACTAATCACCACACAGATCTGTCCTGCATCCTTCTCCTCCAGTGGCTGTGGCAGGAACTCCAGAAGTACATAGGGTAGGGGGCAGGGAGAAGGGAGTAGCGCGAAAACTAGCAAGGGCCAAACCAAATCTCCCGGCGGGGGAGAGCAAGACCAAACCAATGTGAAGCATAGCAACAATGCCTTGGGACTCTAGGCCATACCCTCCCCCCATGCTAGGTAATGCCCACAAAAAAAAAAAAAAAATGCCCGTTGAGGCAAAAGCCCACAGAGGCAGCAAAAGTTCTTTAGCTGATAAAGCTTTGCCCACAGAGGCAAAAAATGGCCCCCTCAGGCCTTCCCTTGGCAGCACACTGGTTCTTGTTGCATACATATATGTTCCTCCATGTTTGTGCCAGTTTCTTTTTTGAAAATGCCTGTACAATATAGGTTTCTGTTCACCCCACACTCCTGATACTATGATCATTTAGTTAAAAAGAAAAGGGGGAATTGTTGCTATGCTTCACATTGGTTTGGTCTCATCCCTCCGCCTCTGGGAGATTGTGGTTTAGCCCCTGCTAGTTTTGCGCTTCCCCTTCTCCCCACCCCCTATCCTACGTACTTCCTGGGTTCCTCCCACAGCCGCCATGGGAGAAGGATGCAGGACAGACAGTCCCTCTCTGCCACCGGAGGAGAAAGACAGGAGAGCACATGTTTGCCCGCTCGTGAATAAGGATTAAACTGTGTTCTCAGCTCAGCCATGTGTCTCTGGTCATCTCTTGTTACCCGCCCATGAAGCCAGCCCGGTTAAAACAACACATATAAATCATTATTTAATTAATATGAGAGAGGAAACATTTATTGTGCCCTCTGCCCTCTGCCCTCTGCCGTCCACCCTCCACAATTAATAATTGACAAATTTGTGTTGCACTGAGCCTTTGTAGATGTTTCATTCCCCTGATTTTTTATATTTGTTTTTAGATTTCTGATAGAGAAGTCAACAGACAGAGATGGAAGAGAGAGAGAGAGAGAGAGAGAGAGAACATCACAACAAGGTTCACCATCTATAGATCTTCCACACAGCCATCCATGACAAACTCATGTGATGCTGAAGCTCAAACACAGATACCCTTTCAGGTATGGCATTGCCAGGTATCCAATTTATATTTAATGTTTATAAATATATATACATTACAATTTATAAAAACATCTGAGAGTTGTGAGTGGAAGCAGGAAGTGGGTCCTTGCAGGTTTTCCTGATTATGATTCTGGATAGAAGCTAAGATTACCCCAGACCTTAAACTATATTATAAAGCCATCATCATCAAAACAGCATGGTACTGGAACAAAAATAGGCACACAGACCAGTGGAACAGAATTGAAAGCCCAGAAATAAATCCCCACACCTATGGACATCTAATCTTTGATAAGGGGGCCCAAAGGATTAAATGGAAAAAGAAGGCTCTCTTCAATAAATGGTGCTGGGAAAACTGGGTTGTAACATGCAGAAGAATGAAATTGAACCACCTTATCTCACCAGAAACAAAAATCAACTCCAAATGGATCAAAGACCTAGATGTCAGACCAGAAACAATCAAATACTTAGAGGAAAACATTGGTAAAACAGTTTCCCACCTACACCTCAAGGACATCTTTGATGAATCAAACCCAACTGCAAGGAAGACTAAAGCAGAAACAAACCAATGGGACTATATCAAGTTGAAAAGCTTCTGCACAGCCAAAGAAACTATTAAACAAACAAAGAGATCCCTCACAGAATGGGAGAAGATCTTCACATGCCATACATCAGACAAGAAACTAATCACCAAAATATATAAAGAGCTCAGCAAACTTAGCACCAAAAAAGCAAATGACCCCATCCAAAAATGGGCAGAGGATATGAACATAACATTCACTACAGAGGAGATCCAAAAGGCTAACAAACATATGAAAAACTGCTCTAGGTCACTGATTGTCAGAGGAATGTAAATTAAGACAAACTAGGATACCACCTCACTCCTGTAAGAATGGCATACGTCACATTATTTGGTGATAGGGTTAACTTTGGAAAGTCCCTTTGTTAGGGTTTGGGGTATAATACCCAGCATCTTGTATATAGCTTGCTACCGGTTGCTACTGTTCTCCCTGGTCTAGGTTTTTGGGAGAGACAACATATCAAAGACAGCCTATGTATTAAAAAGACTCAGTCTGTGTTGTAAGAAGTTCTAGACATATGAGCAATTTTTAACCTCATATTAATTAAATAGTGGTTTATATGTTTACACTTTAATAGGATTGTACATAAACACCAATCCCACCACCAAAAGACTGTGTCCCATCCCCACAAGCCACCCCTGCCCCCTCACCCCCTGCCGTGCCGGAAAGCCCAATGGCCACCCTCCCCTTCACCACAGGGTTTTTACATTGGTGCCCTGCTCTCGATTTAATCAAATCCTGCTTTTGGTTTCCCTTTCTGTTCTTCTTTCTCAACTTCTGTTGATAAGTGGGGACATCCCATACTCATCTTTATCTTTCTGACTTAGCTGACTTAACATAATTCCTTCTAGCGCTGTCCAAGATGGGTCAGATAAGGTGGGCTCATTATTCTAAGTAGCTGCATAGTATTCCATTGTGTATATGTACCACAGCTTACTCAGCCACTAATCTGCTGTTGGGCACCTGGGTTCCTTCCAGGTTTAAACTATGATGAATTGTGCTGCTATGAACATAGATGTACACACATTTTTTTTGTTTGGGCATTATGGAATCCTTGGGGTATATCCCAAAGAGAGGAATTACTGGGTCATATGAAATGTCTATGTCTAGGCTTGTGAGAGTTCTCCAGACTGTTCTCCAGAGAGGCTGGACCAATTTACATTCCCACCAGAGGTGGAGAAGGGTTCCTCTGTCCCCACACCACCCTCTACCCTCTACCATCTACCCTCTACCCTCTACCTTCTCTACCCTCTACCCTCTACCCCCTCAACCCTCTAACATCTACCCCCTCTACCCTCAACCCTCTACCCTCACCCCTCTAACCCCTACCCTCTACCTCCTCTACCCTCTACCCTCTAACCCCCTCTACCCTCTACCCCCCTCTACTACCTCTAACCCCCTCTACCCCCTCAGACCCCCTCTACTCCCTCTGACCCCCTCTACCCCCGCTGACCCCCTCTACGCCCTCTGACCCCCAATATCCCCTCTGGCCCCTTCAACCATCTCTGACCCCCTCAACCCCCTCTGACCCCGGCTACCGATTCTGACCCCGCGACCCCCGCTAACCCCCGCTACCCCCTCTGACCCCCGCTACCCCATCTAACCCCCTCTACCCCCTCTGACCCCCGCGACCCCCTCTAACCCCCTCTACACCCTCTGACCCCCGCTACCCCCTCTAACCCCCTCTACCCCCTCTGACCCCCCGCGACCCCCTCTAACCCCCTCTACTCCCTCTGACCCCCGTGACCCACTCTAACCACCTCTACCCCCTCTGACCCCCGCGACCCCCTCAAACCCCCTAACCCCCTCTAACACCCTCTAGCCCCTCTGACCCCCGCGACACCCTCTAACCCTCTCTACCCCCTCTGACCCCTGCGACCCCCTCTAACACCCTCTAGCCCCTCTGCCCCCCGCGACACCCTCTAACCCCCTCTCTACCCCTCTCTACCCCCTCTAACCCCCTCTAACCCCCTCTAACCCCCTCTAACCCCCTGTGACCCCTGTGACCCCTGTGACCCTCCCCTCTGACTCCCGCGACCCCCTCTAACCCCCGCGACCCCCGCAACCCCCTCTGACCCCCCTACCCCCCTACCCCCCTACCCCCCTCTAACCCCCCTACCCCCCTCTAGCCCCCCTACCCCCCTCTAACCCCCCTCCCCCCCTCTAACCCCCCTCTAACCCCCCTAACCCCCCTAACCCCCCTACTCCCCCCCTACTCCCCCCCCTACTCCCTCCCCTACCCTACCTCCCTTTGGGGCTTACCTTTAATTCTCCACTTACCTTTGAATAGAGACATTCGACTCCAGGGATTTGATCACAGGCCTCCATCTTCACAGCCAGCGATGTAGCCTCTTGACCACAGCCGTCAGCCATGCTGGGGGGGAGGTTTCTAGTAATCTTAGCTTCTATCCATAATCATGAAAACCTGCAAGAGCCCACTTTCTGCTTCACCTCCTTCACTCACACCTTTCAGATGTTCTCCATTCTCCATCTCACTCTTGCCCTCTTTCTTCCCTTTCTGTGCCATATTGCCACAAAGACCAAACCATCCCTATGTACTCCACTTTCTCAAACCATCCCTATGTACCCCATAATTTCTTCTCTTTTTTCCTTATTAATGCTTTTGCTAGTTTTGCTTTTTAAAAGGGATGCTAAGAAGGTGACCTCTATAAGCAAAGAAAAGTCTCACCAGAACCCTGTCAGGATGGCACCCACATCTCAGGCTTTCTAGGCTTCAGAGGTGTGTGTAGTTGATAGAAGAGAGGAAAAGTATGAGTAATATTAAAAATACTGCTAATTTTTCTGAAAAAAATATTTAACAACTTTGTGTTGCACCAAGCCTCTGTAGATGTTTGATTCCCCTGCTTTTTTATCTTTGTTTTTAAATTTCTAATAGTCAACAGACAGAGATGGAAGAGAGAGAGAGAGAGAGAGAACATCACAAGAAGGTTTACCATCTGTAGATCTTCCACACAGCCATACATGACAAACTCATGTGATGCTGAAGCTCAAACACAGATACTCTTTCAGGTACGGCATTGCCAGGTATCCATTTATATTTAATGTTTATAAATATATATACATTACAGTGTAGAAGGGTTCCTCTGTCCCCACAGCCTCTTCAACATTTGTTGCTGCTGTACATCTTAGTCTTTAAAGTTTAACATGTCTAATTAGAATCTAATATTTTTAAATGCACTAAAAAGAGAGAAAGGAGGCCAAGCTCAGCGAAATAATTATGTTGTAGGCATTAGCTGCATCCTACTTATAAGTGACTCATTTTCTCCCCCCTAATTCTAGAAGAAGGAGCATGTCTATAACACTTAGATACTAGGCCCTGTATTAGCACTGGATGCATCAATATCCTGCCTACATCAATCATTAACTGTTCACAAAAAATTACAAACCAAATGATGATATATTTGGAATATCAAATATTGCTAGAAAAAATAATTATAAACATTGTGGGTGTGGCTGAAGGAGCAGGTGGCACACAGGAAACAGTGTGTACTTAATAGATGTTACACATGACAAGAAGAAACCAGAGCAGAATGTGAAGAAAAGATGAAAAAAGTGGATGAAATTAATATTGTGGCACATGAGTGTCCTATCTGCAGAATGACACACAAGTTCACAGATTCCGAGCTAGGCGATTTAAATTAAAAGCAATTATATTGAGAAAACAAAGATAATTAACTCATATTGCAGATAGTATCTTTAGTAACTAAAGATAAATCATGAATATTTCTACATAGTTAATTGATGCTTCCCAAAGAGGTATTACTTAAATAGTTCAAAACAGAACCTACAACTGCTTTTTGTTCTAGATATTGTTTTAATGTGGCCTGTTAATTGGTAGCAAAAGTTATTTTTTTTGTAAAATGTTCAGATACTCTGTTCAGAGAATAATAGTTATTATAACTTTGATCATGTTTGATACGCACATATCCATCAAGTGCTTAATGAGAAAGGTTTTCAACCAAGACTACTGTATCCTGCTAGACTGTCATTTAGACTAGATGGAGGCATAAAGACAAGCAGCAGCTGAAAGAATCAACTATCACCAAGCCTTCCCGGAAAGAAGTTCTGAAAGGTCTCCTATAAACAGTCAGACTACCATAAATAGGCCATAGATGAGAGCACTCTAAAACTCTACAAAAATGGCATTAATATATATTCTATCTTTGATATCAATAAATGTCAATGGCCTAAATTTACCTATTAAAAGGCATAGAGTAGGAAGATGGATCAGAAAACACAACCCAGCAATATGCTGTCTACAGGAAACCTACCTAACTTAACAAGACAAACAGACTCAAAGTGAAAGGATGGAAAACTATCATACAGACCAATGGCCCTCAAAAAAGGGCAGGAACAGCTATTCTCATATCTAACACAATAGACTTTAAAATCAATAAAATTTTAAAAAGATAGAGCTGGACATTAATTAATGCTAGGAGTATCAGTCAATCAAGAGGTCTTAACAATTATTAACATCTATGCACCCAATACGAAGCCATCTAAATACACCAAACATCTACTGAAAGAGCTATAGCAATATATTAACAGCAACACAGTCATAGTAGGAGACTTCAAATACCCACTGCCATTCCTTACTTCCCTGCTCACATAGCATTCATGAAGCCCTGTGAGCACAGAACGCTGGTGGACTCATGATGTGTGGCATTTCACTGGGCCTTAAAGTGAGTACAAGGGGAGTGTGTAATATCTGTGACCGAATAAGTTGATGTTTTTTATATCCTGAGAAGCCAGACTTTCTCTTTCAGCTAGAACTTGATTCAAATGCAGATATTATTTTGAGAAAGAAAAATAATCAAGGAGATTCATCATATCCTGTCTTACTGTATCAGCCAACCACTTGCTCTGAAGATGATACAGAAAAGGGAAAGAGAGAGACAGGCTGGGAGTATGGATCAACCTGTCAACGGCCATGTTCAGCGGGGAAGCAATTGCAGAAGCTAAACCTTCCACCTTCTGCATCCCACAATGACCTTGGGTCCATACTCCCAGAGGGTTAAAGAATAGGTAAGCTATCAGGGGAGGGGATGGGATACAGAGTTCTGGTGGTGGGAATTCTATGAAGCTGTACTCCTCTTAGCCTATGGTTTAGTCAGTGTTTCCTTTTTATAAATAAAAAATTTTTTAAAAAGAAAAGGAAAGATTAGTCCACAGTTCTTTCTCCCTTTAGTCCTTTGTTCACCACCACTTAGCCTAAAGTGTAGAGTATTGATACAACTGTGAAAATAGTACAATAGTAGAAATGGACCTACTTTATAACTTGGCAATAACTCTCCTGGGGATATATCCAAAGGAAACAAAGATATCTATATGAAGAGACTTATATGCACTTACGTTTCTAGTAGCATAATTTGTAATAGCCTAAACTTGGAAGCAACCCAGTTGCCCAAGAACAGATGAGTGGTTAAGAAACACACACACACACACACACACACACACACACACATTTAACAACTATATCAGTTGTTAAAAATGATGAAGTCATCTTCTTTGCAACATCTTGGATGGACCTTGAAGGAGATAAGCAGAAAGAGAATGATGAATACCAGGTCATCTCACCCATGGGCAGAAATTAAGAAGCAAGAATATTAATGGAAAATGTGAGGTGAAACTTGTACAGTATGGTGTATTACACCAAAGCAAAGGAATCTGGAGAAAGAGGGAGAAGGATGGGACAGAGGGATGGGACAGAGGTGGGGAACAGGGGCTGGAACTAAGGCCCTTGTGCATTGTAACATGTGCACTCAAACAAGTGTGCCACCACCCAGCCCCCTATCTCCCCTACTCTTTAGGCTTCATTTTTTAAGATTCCTCTGTTTATTTAGTGTGAGAGAGAAGGAGAGGTAGAGAGAGAGGGAGAGGGAGAAGAAGAAAGAGAGAGAGAGAGAGAGAGAGAGAGAGAGACTGAGAGGGGGAGAGAGAGAGAGAGAGAGAGAGAGAAAGAGAACAAAGAACCAGTCTGGAACATGTGTTTCTGGACATCAAAACAGGGGCCTCATTCCTGAGCTATGTTGGCTAAGTCACATCTCCAGTTGCTGTTGGGAAATTGTGAGCATGTAATTGAGCTTGGCAGGGCTTGACTTGAGGAAACACTTCCAGGGCAGGCTTGGCTTTTCCGGTCCCGGGGGAGGGGAAGGGGGGGGACGTGCAGGGGGAGGCCATTGCGGTTTTTGGCTCCACATGGTTTTAACCTACAGGCCCAACTCTGGGGCGCCCACATGAATAAAGATTTGTATTGCTACCGCCACAAACTTGGTTCCTGGGTTATCTCTCCCTCCCGCGATACTCACCTGACAAGTTGCAATATTTAATTATCCTTAATGACATTTCTTACTTTTTGTACAGAGGGTCCTGCAATTCCATTCTTCATAGGAACTCACAGATTGTATAGTTAGTCCAACTCCAATCTTCTAGTGTTTGGGCTCCTGGCTCTTGAGTATCCACTACCCTCTAAGGCCTGACATCATGCCTCTACCCTCTCTACCATCTACCCTCTTCCCTCTACCCTCTACCCTCTAAAGCAACAAGCACTGGAGAGGTTGTGGGGACAAAGGAACCCTCCTGCACTGCTGGTGGGAATGTAAATTTGTCCTACCTCTGTGGAGAACAGTCTGGAGAACTCTCAGAAGGCTAGATATGGACCTACCTTATGACCCTGCAATTCTTCTCCTGGGGATATTTCCTCTGGAACCCAACACACCCATCCAAAAAGATCTGTGTACACATATATTCTTAGCAGCACAATTTGTAATAGCCAAAACCTGGAAGCAACCCAGGTGTCCAACAACAGATGAGTGGCTGAGCAAGTTGTGGTCTGTATACACAATGGAATACTACTCAGCTGTAAAAATTGGTGACTTCACCGTTTTCAGCCGATCGTGGATGGACCTTGAAAAATTCATGTTAAGTGACATAAGTCAGAAACAGAAGGATGAATATGGGATGATCTCACTCTCAGCCAGAAGTTGAAAAACAAGATCAGAAGAGAAAACACAAGTGAACCTGATCTGGAATTGGCATGTTGCACTAAAGTAAAAGACTCTGGGATGGGTGGGTGGAGGGAGAATACAGGTCAAAAAAGGATGAAAGAGGACCTAGTGGGGGTTGTATTGTTATATGGAAAACTGGGAAATGTTATGCATGTAGAAACTATTGTATTTACTGTCAAATGTAAAACATTAATTCCCCAATAAAGAAATTAAAAAAAAAATCATGCAAGTGAACAGCATTTTTTTTTTTTGTCTCCAGCCACTGGAGGCTTGGTGCCTACAAATCCACCACTTCTGGTGACCATTTTTTCCTTCATCCCCACCCCCATCATTCTATAGGACAGAGAGAAGTTGAGAGGAGAGGGAGAGAGAGAGAGAAAGATAAGACACATGCAGACCTGCTTCACTGCTTGTGAAGCATCCCCCCCCTACAGGTGTGGAGGGGGTGCTAGAACTCAGGTCCTTACACGGGTCCTTGGGCTTAGTACTATATGTGCTTAACCAGGTATGCCACCACCTAGCCCCCTGAACAACATATTTTTACAACAAACTGATTTTATAATTGACATAAGATACTTTGGTATGTTTAGGTTGTACAGAATAATATATGGTTTGACTTTCAAATATTATAAAGTGATTACCATAATTATGGACCTTTACCCTCTAGAGACATTGTAGATCTCCAGCAAAATCCAACCATTTACATCACCAACAAAATAAGTTTGTTCAAGAACCACAAATAAGCAAGTAGAAAGTGCTGTGGTCTATGGCCATACCACCCTGAACATGCCTAGTCTCATCTGATCTCAAAAAGTGCTGTATTAGGGACTTTCCTCAACAATCCATCCAAAAATAAGGAGAAGGTATGAACAGAATATTCACCAAAGAGTCAAAAGTCAACAGACGTGAAAAAGATGCTCAAGATTTATGACAATCAGAGAAATGCAAATAAAGACAATAATGAGATACCCATTTACTCATGTGAAAAATGTCATGCATCAGGATAGTAACAAAAAATATTGGAGAGGTTGCAGGAGTAAAGGGATCCTTTTACACTGCTAGTGGAAATATAAATTAGTCCAACCCCTGTGGAAAGCAGTCTGGAGAACTCTCAGAAGGCTAGAAGTGAACCAACTCTGTGTCTCTGCAATTCCTCTCTGGGGGATATATCCTAAGGAACCAAACACACCTATCCAAAACAATCTGTGTTCATAGTAGCACAATTTGCATTAGCCCATGCTTGGAATCAACCTAGTTGTCCAACAACAGATGAGTAATGAAGAAATTACAGAAGCCAGACCTTCCACCTTCTACAACCCACAATGACCCTGGGTCCATGCTCCCAGAGGGATAGAGAGTGGGAAAGCTATCAGGGGAGGGGGTGGGATATGGAAATTGGGTGGTGAGAATTGTGTGGAGTTGTACCCCTCTTACCCTATGGTTTTGTTAACTTATCCTTTCTTAAATAAATAAGTAAATAAATAAATAAAAAGAAAGTTGTGAGATATATATATACAATGGAATGCTACTCAGCTACCAAGAATGAAACAGTTGGGGCAGACATAGGCACGTTTGATAGACATGTTACAGTACACAAGGATCCAGATTCAAGTCCTTGGTCTCAATCTGCCAAGGGAAGTTTTATGAACCCTGAAGCATTGTTACAGGTATCTTCTTCTCTTCCCATTTTTACCTTCTCCTCTCCTCTCAATTTTTCTGTCTCTATCCAATACAAAAATTCTAAGAAGGATGATGAAGTCACCTTGTTCACCTCATCTTGGTTGGAGCTTGAAGGAATCATATTAAATGAGAAAATCCAAAATGAGAAGGGTAGATGTAGAATGGCTTTACTTATTTGCAGAACTTTATAAACAAGAGCATAAAGGGAAAATAAGTAAAACTTGGGCTAGGTGTGCTGTATTGCACCAAAGCAAAGGACTCTCAAGAAGGAAGGCAGAGGGAGGACTGAAGTGGCAGGGTTTTGAGGTCCTGGTCCATGATAATGGAAAAGGACTTGACCTGGTAGTGAGAGTGTTTTATAGACACCTGTTATTGCAAGATGAGAAGTTGTACTCTTGTGTCAATAACTACACTATAAACCTTTAACCTCCCAATAAAATGATAAAAAATGGGATTTTCCTTGTAAGGAGGGCTCTTTAAGGTCTATTTTCTTTTTTATGTATTATAAATTGGGCATTACTACTAGGGGATGATTTTTCTTACATTTATTTATTTATGGGGTCAGAGGAAACAAGGAACCAGAGCATCATTCTAGTACTTGTGATGCCAGAAACTGAACAGGAGTCCTCATGAGAGTTCAACTCCCTATGTCCACTCTGCCACCCCACCTCCCAGCCCCCAGCTCACAGGGCTGACTTTTTCCTATAGATAGACAAAGAAAAAAAGATGCCATAGCCCTGAATCTTTCTCCAGTGTGTGGGGACCATGCTCAAACCACTTTCCAAGTGAGCTATTTTGCCAGCCCAAGATCATCTTTCAATAATATTTATGATGGATTGGCAGAATTGCTCACTTGGGTAATGTGCCATGTGCAAAGATTTGAGCCCAGCCCAAATGGCATCACTCATTCTCTCTTTCTGTCTGTCAATGGAAGAAAAAATAATTTTAAAAATTAAAAAATTTAAAATATGCTATATTTTAAAAATTCCTATATGACAGTAGTAATTGTAGTCATCTAGGTGTAGTTTCAGTACTTACTCATATTTTAACTGGAAGTTTTAGCCTTTAACCACCTTCATCCAATCCCCTCCCCTTCCTGGTGCTTGTAGCCTACTCTGTTCCACCTCTTCTAGGTCTCTCTCTCTCTCTCTCCCTCTCTCTCTCCCAGCTAGAGAGTGAGAAACAGGAGGAGAGACACAGAGAGAGAAGAGACACCACAACACTATTCCAACACTGGTAAAGCTTCCCCTTTGTATGGGGAACCCATATGTTGGTGATTGGTGTGGGCTTGAACCAGGGTCTTCATGCATGGTAAATGGTATGCTGGGTAAGCTATCTATTTCTTCTTTCATTTTGTTATTTTTTTAGATTCCAAATCTAAATGAGCTCATACAATGTTTGTCTTTTTTATATGAAAATCATCTTAGTATGAAAAATCTTTATAATCTTTAACTCTAAATTAAAAAATCCATAGGAAAATATTGTTTTAGAATATTGAGATATTTTTCAGTTTTACAACTCAAGAGGACTGGGGGAGATAACATAGTAGTAATGCAGACCTTCATGCCTGATGTGGTCCCAGGTTCAATCTACGGCCCTACTCTAGGCCAGAGCTGAACAGTGTTCTGGCTGGGATAGTGGGGGAGGGAGTGTTAACTAAAAAAAAAAAAAAAAAAATGACCAGATCATTCTAAGTTTTGGAGCTAAAGATCTAATAAAGCACAATTAATATTAGAACAGAGTAATATGAAAACTGAATAATTTTCTGTCCCCAGTAGAAAAGTCAACTTTACCCACAAGGGGTTATTATTCCTGTCAGCTTCTAATGCTTTTATGTAAGTTTAAATAGTACTTAAGATCTGATTTCACATGTAAAGTTTATAGATTATCTGCAATTGGTCCTGCCATGATATCTGCCAACTGCTCCTTGAAAAAACAAAAACTACTAAAGATTCTGTTTGGAAGGATAGTATGCCAGGCACTCCCACATTTGCCAATGTCACACTAATCCCTGTGGTCCACACCCTGTCAGGTTAATGTTCTTGAGTCATATGGGTGAGACATGTTGATGCCCAAATAGCATCTATACAACCAAGCCCACTGTCACACTGTCATACCAAGCACTCCTGCATTCTTACTTCTTTGGTACTTCTTTGGTACATTTGCCACTTACAAGTGAAGAGAACTATTTTCTGTCATTTTGTTTATGTGCCTATAACCATAACATCTTATGAAAAAATTAACATTAATTAATTAAAATTAACATTAATTAATTGAATCATATGGCGGTAACTGAGTAGGAGAACCTTAAGGTCATTTTGAGTATCTCACAGCTAGCTACAAGATGGCTCCACTTAATTTTTGTTGAATGGTCTAGAACAGGAACATCCTTAGGACAGTTGTGATAAGACATTGTACGGAACTTTGAAAAGTTAATTTGGATCTTCCATTTTAGACATCATTTATAGCTTACCCTGAATAATTATCATTTATCATGATATTATCACTCATGAAACAGTATCTATCCTGAGTTTACCATTCAGGATTCAGATAAAACCTTTAACCTCTTTGCCCACTGCCCACAACACAAACCTTCCAACAGAATGATAAATCTACTCGTTGCCTCTAACCACTCCTCTTTCCACAGCTTGGAAGGCACTGATTCCAAATCCTTCAGGGTCTGCTCTTCCCTCTTCACAAAGTCATCCTTGGACACTCCAGCATCAATATTATCTCTTCATCTATCCAGACTCAGCATCAATTGTCTGTATCATACTCTCGGCAGCTATGAGTATCCTGCCTTATAACAGCCCTACATAGTTACTTGAACTTTGTGTTATTTATTTTTCAAGTTGAATGGTTTTCTTTTCAACAAGTCAATCTCTGGCACAACTTCTTGGGCTTATATCCTGATTCTAATCTTGGATTGGTGGGGATGGGTGACAATGAGAGAAGGAAAAACAATTGTACTAAGCTCACCACGAAAGCAGAAATCAAGAGGTAGGCATGTGAAAGACAACCCAAGATACAATTTACACTGAAACATTTCTTCTGACAAGGAAGAAGATAAGGGAGTAAAGTGTACAAATCAGCAGCAGTCACAAGTGAACCTTGATCAGCATTTATGGTGGAGGGATGCATTGGATCGACCTTCCCGTGGTGCATCCCATGAGTACCCCCATTCATTGGGGAAACTGACGATCCTTCCTAGCCGACTGAATCCACATGGATCCCAGTCACTTTCAAAGCCAGCAACAAGCAGCTCCTGACAGCTTTCAAGCTGTTGGTCCTGCTCTTCGAGTCCTCCAACTTAATGTTGAGGGGCTGTCCTTTGCCAAAGGACAGACTATGACCCCCATAGTCAACAACTGCCACCTCTCCAGATTCAAAGGAGGTCTCGAAACTTTACATCAGATTCAACCTGATGCTGTTGACTGGCTACAGAAGAAGGGCAAACGCTAGAAGAAGAAGAAGCATTTATGGTCCCAGGTGTTTTGACTGTCAGGGGCTACCCTGAAAGCAGTTTGTGGGAGTGAGAGAAAACAAAGTCCAAACTGAAATTTTTGTATATTGTGATATTAGATCATTGTTCAATATTTGGAAAGTCAAGTGACGCCTCAAACTTTTTTTGTCTAACATCTTTTGTGAGGAACAGAGTTTTTAGACATAACTACCTAAAACTGTCCACCCCCCCCCCCCTTGATACTTGCTATGTTCAATTTAAACCAACATTTAAAAGCATCTAGTGGGTCAGGATGTACCACACTTGGTTGAGCACACACATTACCATGTGCAAGGACCAGGGTGGGTTTGAACCCCACTTCCCACCTGTAAGGTGGAAGCTTCACATGGTAAAGCAGGTCTGCAGGTGTCTATCTCTCTTCCTTTTTATCCCTTTTTATCCCTTTTTATCCCCCCCCCCCCTTAATTTCTCTCTGTTCTGTCAATAAAATAGAAAAAAAATGGCTACCAGGAGCAGTGGACCAAGCCACAGCATTAATCCTGGTGGCAATAAAATAAATAAATATCTAGGATTTATTAAATGACAAAGTTCTAAGCAATAGAAGTTGAGGGAAGGACTAGACACACAAGACAATGGCACCGGGCAAAAAGGTATTTTATTATTTGAATTTCCTCTAGCCCTAGAGCAGGATACCTGGCATGGGGCTTGTGCTCAAGGATAGGGCCTCTTTTTCCTTCTAAGCCCAAATCTTTCTATAAGCTCCTTGTCATTGTTAAAGGCAAACTCAAGGGACAAATGAGTAAGACTACTGCAAGGAAGAGAGATAAGAGAGCCTGCCCACCAGAAGAGGGAAGGTTGGGTTTGGCTGTCCTCTCCTCCCCTTTTGGAAAGAGCCAACTGCTAGAGGGAGAAACCACACCCAATGGATAGCTTCACACATGGAAACTTGGCACCAGCAACATCCAGGAATCTCATCCGATGAGATCAGCATTCCTGCTTCTTTGGGAATGAAAAAGAGAGTGGAAGGAAGCTAATATTAGATAAGCTGGAAGATTCTCATTAATGAATCTAATAATAAAACCCTTAAGTAAAAATACCAGCAAATTAATTCAATAAAAAATGTTATCACAAAAAAATTCATCATACATAATGTCAAGAATCAAATACAGGACCTCATGCTTGAGAATTTAACACTTTACCCACTGAACCACCTCCCAACCATAAGTATAGTGCATTTTTATGTTAACATAATTATTATAATAATACATATTATTATATGATCAGTGAAGTCATAAACTTCTTGAATCATTAGCAGATAATGGAAGGTTTTTTTTTTCTTTCCTCCAGGGTTATTTATTGCTGGGCTCGATGCCTGCACCATGAATCCACCGCTCCTGGAGGCCATTTTTCCCCCTTTTGTTGCCCTTGTTGTTGTAGCCCCGTTGTGGTTATTATTATTGCCATTGTTGATGTTGTTTATTGTTAGATAGGACAGAGAGAAATGGAGAGAGGAGGGAAAGACAGAGAGCGGGAGAGAAAGACAGACACCTGCAGACCTACTTCACCGCCTACGAAGCGACTCCCCTGCAGGTGGGGAGGCCGGGGCTCAAACCGGGTCCCTGCGCTTTGCGTCACATGCGCTTAACCCACTGCGCCACTGCCTGACCCCCAATAATGGTAAAGTTCCTTTTTTTTTTTTTAGAGACTGAGAACACAGATACAGAAAGTAAGAGACCACAGCACCAAAACTTCCTTCAGTGTGGTGGGGGTGGGATTTGAACCTGGACTGTGCACGTAGCAAAGCAGCACACTATTCAAGTGAGCTATTTTGTCAGCTCAAGTTTTTTTTTTTTTTTTTTTTTTTTTTTTTTTTTTTTTTTTTTTTACCACTAGGATTATTTCTGGAACTCGGTGCTGGCACCATGAATCCATCACTCCCAGAGGTCATTTTTTTCTTCTCATTCTCTCTCTCTCTCCTCTCTTTTAATTTCTTTCTAATTTTTATTGAGTAGAACAGAGAAATTGAGAGAGGAGGGGAAGATATAGAGAAAGATAAGACACCTGAAGTCCTGCTTCACCTCTCACAAAGTGTGCCCCTTGCAGGTGAAGAGCTGGGGCTGGAACCTGGATCTTTGTGCTTGGTAATATGTGCACCTACCTGGCTGTGCTACTGCTCAGCCCCCAAAATATTTATTTATGAACATGAGAGAAACAGAACCAGAGCATCACTCTGGCACACTTAATTATGGTAATTGAACTCAGAACCTCTTGCTTTTAGGTCCAGTGGTCTAGCTACTGTTCCACTCCCTGGAAATTGTTTGTTTTAATGGTGGGGAACATTTAAGCAAATAATAACTATTATTATTATCTCAATGCCACTTTTTGTCTTTTGGAGTTCTCTTTAGTTGAAAGGGTGTTTTTCCAAGTATAGCTACAGACCCTTTGAAATATAACTAAAATATGCCTACTAGCTATCTACAAAATGGAGGACCCCCCAACTCTTCATCTGCACTAGTCCAGTCTTTAGGTCCATGATTGTTAAACAATTTGTTTGGCTTTGTATGTTAACTCTCTTTTCAGCCACCAGGTTCCAGATGCTAGCAGGATGCCAACCAGACTTCCCTGGACAGACAACCCCACCAATGTGCCTTGGAGCTTTGCTTCCCCAGAACCCTTTACCATTAGGGAAAGAGAGGGACAGGCTGGGAGTATGGATCGACCTGTCAATGCCCATGGTTAGCAGGGAAGCAATTTCAGAAGCCAGACCTTCAACCTTCTGCACCCCACAATGATCTTGGGTCCATACTCCCAGAAGGTTAAAGAGTAGGAAAGCTATCAGGGGAGGGGATGGGATACGGAGATCTGGTGGTGGGAATTGTGTGAAGTTGCACCCCTCTTGTCCTATGGTTTTGTCAATGTTTCCTTTTTATAAGTAAAAAATTTATTTAAAAAAAAAAACTCCGGCTCCCCACCTGCAGGCGGTGAAGCAGGTCTGCAGGTGTCTGTCTTTCTCTCCCCCTCTCTGTCTTCCCCTCCTCTCTCCATTTCTCTCTGTCCTGTCCAACAAAGACATCAGTAACAACCACAATAATAACTACAACAATAAAAAAAAAAAACAAGGACAACAAAAGGAAATAAATATTAATAAAAAATTTTTTAAAAACTTTAAAAAAAGAAGAAAGTGTGTTTTTTTTCAATTATTTATTTATGAGAGAGTGAAGGAGAGAGTAAATCAGAGCATCAGTCTGGTATATACAATGCCAGGGATCAAACTCAGAGTCTCATGTTGTGAGAGTGGAGGAAGATCCTGGGATTCAGAACTCTGGTGGTGGGAACAGTGTGGAATTATACCCCTATTGACATAATTTTCTAAATCAATATTGAATCACTAATAAAAAATTAAAAAAAAAAAAAACAAACATGGATAGCACTGGGGAAAGCTCCATGGATGATCAACAGTTCTTAGTGTATCTCTTCCTCTCTCCTGTCTGTGTGCCTTTTCCTCTCTTATCTCCTCTCTCTGTCTCTTTCTGTCTCTAGTACCTCTCAATCTCTAATACCTTCTGTCTCTAGTTCACTGCCATAGAACCAGGGACCTCGTATACAAGTCCTGTGCTCTACAATCTGAACTACCTCCCTATCCTGAGTCCCACTTTCTAATCTCCTGTTCACTCCCTATTCCACCTCCATCTTTCTGTCTCTAAAAAAAGAATTCCAGCCCCTACCTCCACCTCTCAGCAGTGGCACTGAGCTCGTACAAAGGGCCCTGGACACACTCTCTGCTACTGCACAAACAAAAACAAAAAAACAGAAATTGGATGCATTTGCTAAATGTAGTAGCATCAAAAAATAAGCATCTTCTCTATATTTGCCTTTAGGTTCCTGATTATTAAACAATTTGTTCTGTTTTATATCTTAATACTTTTTCAGCCACCAAGTTGCAGATGCTACCGTGACACCAACCTGACTTTCCTGAGTAGAGGGCCTCACCAGTGTGTCCTGGAATCCCACCTCTCCAGAGCCCTACCCCTCTAGGGAAAGAGAGAGACAGGCTGGGAGTATGGATTGACCTGCCAATGCCCATGTTCAGCAGACAAGTGATTGCAGAAGCCAGACCTTCCATCTTCTGCACCCCATAATGATCCCAGTCCATACTTCCAGAGGGATAAGGTATAGGAAAGCTTTCATGGGAGGGATTAGGATACAGAACTCTGGTGGTGGGAATTTTGTGGAATTGTAACCCTCTTATCCTATGGTCTTCCCAATATCTCCATTTTATAAATAAAAACCCTTTTGATAAATCACTAGGAGAAATTCCATGTTAGCTTCTGTTTTTTTTGTTTTGTTTTGTTTTTCTTACCACCATTTGGAACATCTCCTGAATCTTAGATCTAGATCCTATTACAATTTGAGATAGACCTGGGGAAATAAGATTTGAAATAAATACTCCAGAATCAAAAAGACTGATGATGCACATTTGCTCCTAAAGTCTTAAAAAAAAGAAATGAGTGAGCTCCTAAAATTTCCCTATTTAGGCAATCTGCTCTTCTCTATGTTTGTGTCTCATCATCCAAACAACTATCATAGTCAAGAAAGTTACAACTGCCATAATTGAAATAGAGTATGAAAATTACAAACAGCTTGAAGCCATGTATGGTCATCACTATTTGAGAAAATAAGCTAAAATTAGATTTACAGAACCAGGATAAATCTTTAGAAATGATTTATTCTCTCAATCAAACTTGTACTTCATGATAATATAGATCATTAAAGTGGGAACAGTGACCACTGAGCAAATTTAGCAGCAAAAAGTTGAATCACTGGGGCTTATTTGTGATATTTACTATTAATTTCCATAAAGTAGCAACTACTAAAGTGTGTGTGTCTCTTGGAGCCCTCAAAGTCCAATTCTTTGAGGGGATTCACAAATTCAAAGTGTGTTTTAATAATAACATAATATATATATTTTTTTTTCTCAAGAGGGGACATTTGTTGACTTATTTGTTGATGTTACGAAAGCAATGATGAGGAAAGCCACTGGAATGTTACCATGGAGTCCTACAATGACACCCTGATATAGTGGTAGATCATAATTTTCTTTTTCTTTTCTTCCTTCCTTCCATCCTTCTTTCTTTATACCCAAGCACCACTCAGCAATGGCTTATGATGATGCCAGAAATTGAACCTGGGACCTTCTGAACTTTTGGCATGAAATTTCTTTTTTTTTTTTAATTTTCTTTATTGAGGAATTAATGTTTTACATTCAACAGTAAATACAGTAGTTTGTACATGCATAACATTTCTCAGTTTTCCGCATAACAAAACAACCCCCACTAGGTCCTCTTTCATCCTTCTTGGACCTGTATTCTCTTCCCCCCCCAACACACACCATTCCAGAGTCTTTTACTTTGGCGCAATACATCAATTCCAGTTGAGGTTCTACTTGTGTTTTCTCTTCTGATCTTGTTTTCAACTTCTTTGAAATTCTTTTGCATAGCCATATACTATCATCCAGATCCTAGATCAGAGGTGGGAAAACAACTTTTTTCTATCAAGGGTCATTTGGTTATTTATAACACCATTTGTGGGCCATATAAAATTATCAACTTAAAAATTAATAATCAGTGCTGATATGATAAAAAGTTCCTAGGTTTATTGAATTTTGAGTCCCATCTGGTAGCCTTAGAAGGGCCAGGAACAAATGATAGGTGTTGGTTAGGACATTTTCTGCCTTTTCCCAAATCACCATTTTCTCCATTATATGCCAGCAGTGGGGGGCAAAGGCAATTTCATGTAAGGTTGTTATTGATGAAGCAGTACATTTAGTAATTCTAGTAAATTCTTCTATTTGAAACCCTCATGTTATTTTAAAATTAAAAGGACTACTTTTATTAAACTTCAGTCCTTTCGAAACTTTTGTTGAGAAAATGAGAAATGCATGTCTGTATACCAATGTACAGTGGTTGTTTCAAGGGAAACTGCTTGTAAGGTTATTTGTGTTATAAGCTGAATTAGCTACTTTTACCGTAGGATACCATTTTACTAGAAAGAATAAGTGATAGACAAATTATGCTTACTCATACTTGAAAACTTGGTAAATATCTTCTTGAAGATGAATAAAGTGAAACTGTCACTTCAAGAAAACAACTGACATGGAAGGAGGAAAAGTGACAGCATTTGTTATTCATGATAAAAGTTTTCAAGGGAAAATCAGATTTTTGGAAAATTAGTTTCCACCATCATGAATTTGACAACTTTCCCATACCAAATGACGAGACTGATTTATATAGCATTAAAAATGTGTATATTTTAAATACTGTATATTAATTGTTGTTGGGATATTGTACAGATGTGGTTGAACACTGGCATTGGCAGGGCCCACAAACCACTATATTTCCATGCAAGTATTATTTACATATCCCCCACCACGTTATCCCCTCAGGGTATTGCTAACTCCCACCAGCTAAAACTACAGCAACCACAACTAAGGAAGTTCCCAGAATGCCTTTTTCTTTTCTCCACCCTCTTCCCTAGCCAATTCTGTCCCAACTTGCCACTTTCGTTTTTACCCTATAAAACCCGCTGCTGTTCCTGGTTTCACCCCTTTTTTCTCTTCCATGTCCGGATCTGGAGAAGACCTAAAGAAGGCCTGGTGTGCATAGTGGGAGGTGGCCATTTTGCTAGCTCCACCTGGCCTAAACCCACTGTGTTCACACCTGACTCTGGGACACTGGCATGAATAAAGATTTGAGTTCCCACTCCGCCATGAGTTCCTGGTCTCTCTCTCCTGCGACACAACCCCAACAAATTGTGACACTATTTGGAAGATCTGTATGACTCAATGAGTAAAATTTTACAAACAGTCACCATATGAAATTATAAAAGCAATATTTGTCAAATCAAAGGACAAATTATGGTGAGGCCATGTATGATACAGCAAATCCTAACAATGGGATTTTCAAAGTCAACCCAATTGCCAAATAATTTGATCATAACAAAAACTATCTATTGCCTTCTTTTTAAAATTTTTAATTTTTAAAAAAATTTATTATTTATTTATTTATTTATTGTTGTATAGAGACAGAGAGAAATTGAGAAGGGAGGAGGAGACAGAGAGGGAAAGAGACAGAGAGACACCTGCAGCCCTATTTCACCACTCATGAAGCTTTCCCCCTGCAGGTGGGGACCAGGGACTTGAACCCGAGTCCTTGAGCACTATAATGTGTGCTTTTACCAGGTGCACCACCACCTGGTCCCTTATCTATTGCCTTCTTAACACTTAAGACATCAGGAACCTCACAGTTTCTCTCTAAAGCCCAAATTTCCCCTAGTCCTAGAACCTCTAGGGTAGGGTTCACTTTCTTCCATGCTTCTCTCAGTTCACACTAACTGATACTGCATCTGCTGATCCCAACCTATTCAATGCAATGAGTAGCATGCTTCACTTCAGACTGTGTCCAGAGATAACAGGTGTGGAATGTCAACACTTCAGCATCATTACTCGGTGAGACCTTTCCTTTCTCATAGGATTCCTTAATTCCATTTCAGATGGTCCACTTCCTAACAAAGCCTCAAAACCTAGATATAGACCAGGTCCCATGAGATAGAGCATATGTTCACATGTATCCATAAATTAGGGCAAATAAGTGTACCTTAAAGGAAGAGTGCACAATAGTTTGCAGTGAGTCAATAAATGAAGCAAGCAAATAGAAAGACCTAAAAAGACACCATAAAGTACCTAATGAAATAGTTTCTACTTAGACCTAGATATCCTCCTTACCTACTTCCTATTACATTTGCCACAGTCACCTTATCAAAGTAAGGACTACAAAAGCTGAATAAGGGGAAGAGACTGGCATACTTTAATGATGTCTCTTTAGTCACTGTCGGGCCACATCAGCTGGGGTCCTAGTTGGGGAACCCTGGTATTCCCACCCAAACACGATGAGCCTAGACCTTGAATAGATCCCTCTTTCCATTATCACTGGTCATCTCTAACAGGAACAACATAGGACCTTTCCCTAGATGTGGATCAACAATGGTATAGAATGTTCCATCCTCTGAAGGGGGGTTGGATAAAATACTCTACTTACCACCTGAAGAAGATGGGTCCTGAAATTGGTGCAACTCAAAATGTTACTACTGATGACCACAGAACTTAAGTTCAAACCTATAGGGATGTAGAGGTTACATAGGCTCCTATGCTGAATATGGGCCCCAGGTGAGATCGGTGGGGTTTACAGTCAACAATATTGATACACTTTTCCCATATTTGGGAGCTTCTCTCTTCCCTGATCCAGCTTTCTGGCCCTTTTTCCAATCATGACATCATCTCTCCAGACAATAACTTGGGTCTACCTGCATATCAGATGTCCTGCTCAGGCAAAAACTAATAAAGTCATGGGCCCTTTGGAATATACCTAAAATAGACCTACTAGCTATTTCCAAAACGGAAATCCCAAATCTTCATCTACAATATTCCAGCCTGTAGGTTTCTGATTAATCAACAGTTTGTATGACTTTATATGTTAACTCTTTCTCAGCCACCAGGTTCCAGATGCTAACATGATGCCAACCAGACTTCCCTGGGCAGATGACCCCACCAATGTGTCCTGGAGCTCCACTTCCTCAGAGCCTTGCCCCACTAGGGAAAGAAAGAAAGGAAGAAAGAAAGAAAGAAAGAAAGAAAGAAAGAAAGAGGAGAAAGAGAAGAGCGTTGGAGAAAGAAAGATGGAGGGAGGGGAAAAGGAAAAAAAATGGCTACCAGGAATGGTAGATTCTGAATCCCAGAGGTGACCTTGGTGACAATAAAAAAATTGAAAGAAAGAAAGAGAGAGAGAAGAAGGAAAGAACTCCATCCACAAAATAGTATTAAGAATATTTAAGAATAAAACTAAGAAGTATAAATTTTACACTCTGGAAACTACATAATGTTATTGGAATTGAACTCCAAATTGGTAAAGTTTTAAACAGTCTAATGACCTTGGGGGATGGGGAACAGGTAAATTCCCCTGGCAGAAGGTTCCACCCCTCCTCTGGTAGAAGGCAGGAAAAAGCCTGTAAATTGGTAAAATTCAGTTTTTAAATTTCCAGTTCTTCCCCTACCCTCAAGGTTATACAAAAATAGCCACAAGGAAGAAGGGACAATTTGATTTGAGGGATGAAAATACTCCAAGGAATTTCTGTATTATTTGGAGAGAAAGCAGGTATTCTGTGACCCTTCATAGGTATGTGTATCTAAGTATCATTTGCTAATGTATTCCCTGTGGTTTGATTTAAGTAATAGGATGTTATTAGCTCCCAACTATGCCCCTGAGGGTGACAGTGCACCTACAATCAAGGATCTGCTATAGAATTCCAAAGGTGACCTGGGCAAATAAGATGTGGAATAATTGGCCTAAGCATAAAGAATCTGGAATGATGAGAAAAGAGAGTCAACTGGTGCTAGAGTAAAGGGTTCTGGGCATGACAGGGAGACCCAATAGGAAGTTGTAGCAAAGATGATGGAATTTGGGAAGATATTCTCTCTATTATGATGGAGATTTCTTCAGCAGACACTTGGTACCAGTTTTGTGAGGCCTTACTTGTCAGAGGTCTCCTTTTCAGTATGCTGGTCACGTGTATGAATATTTTGTCTTATCAGAAGGATGATGCTAATTTATCATTTTTATTAGAGTCCTAATAAGGAAATGGTCATGTTATTGGTCATATTATTAAAAAGGAAATACCAAGGTTAAAAATTTTCCATTTGTATATACCTTAATAGTAGACCCCTATCAAAAGAAAAATTGATAGGAATTATTTGGAGCTTCATTTTAATAAACAAGCAAACCAATGCCCTATTTTAAAAAATATTTATTTATTTATTTCTTTTAGTTGCCTTGGTTTTATTGTTGTAGTTACTGTTGTTGTTGTTATTGATGTTGTTTGTTGTTAACGTTCAGGGCTCCAGCAGGCTAGGCTGGCTTCGTGGCAGTGAACAGAGACTCAGGGACACACAGCTGGGCAGAGAATGCAGTTTAATCTTTATTCATGAGCGGGCAAATCACCACACCATGTGCTTCTCCATCTTTCTCCTCCCGCTGCCGCGCCAAGAACTCCCCAACTATGTAGCATAGGGGGCGGGGAGAAAGAGAGGTGTGAAACTAGCAAGGGCCAAACCAATTCTCTCAGAGGTGGGGGGAAGGAGACCAAACCAATATGAAACATACCAACAATTCCCCCTTTTCTTTTTAACTAAATGACCACAGTATCAGGGGTGTGGGGTGAACAGAAACCTATATCGTACAGGCATTTTCAAAAAAGAAACTGGCACAAACATGGAGGAACATGTAAATAAGAACCAGTGTGCTGCCAAGGGAAGGCCTGAGGGGGCCATTTTTTGCCTCTGTGGGCAAAGCTTTATCAGCTAAGGAACCTTTGCTGCCTCTGTGGGCTTTTGCCTTGACGGGCATTTTTTTTTCTCTGTGGGCATTACCTAGCATGGGGGGTATGGCCTAGAGTACCAAGGCAGCTGGCTGCAGTCAGTCTTTGTGTACCAGTAAGTCTGATAGAAGTGCCAGTCCAAAGCAGATGTACACTGAAGAATTGCCAGGGGGTGAACTGTTGTATGTCTGTCTCGATGGGGAATGTCAGCCATAGGAATTCTGCTTTTCTGTAGAGAACTTGACAGCTGCAATTCACTTACTATGAAACAAAACTTGTAGCAGGTTAGAAGTTTACCACAACTGATAACTTTATTACAATTGGAAGTCCTTTTTAGTATGATTTTAAGGTTGTTTAAAGTTTAAACAATAGAATGTGGAAAGGTTGGGAGTCGGGCTGTAGTGCAGCGGGTTAAGGGCAGGTGGCGCAAAGCACAAGGACCAGCATAAGGATCCCGGTTCGAACCCCGGCTCCCCACCTGCAGGGGAGTCGCTTCACAGGCGAAGCAGGTCTGCAGGTGTCTATCTTTCTCTCCTCCTCTCTGTCTTCCCCTCCTCTCTCAATTTCTCTCTGTCCTATCCAACAACGACAACAACAATAATAACTACAACAATAAAACAACAAGGGCAACAAAAGGGAATAAATAAATAAAATAAATTAAAATTAAAAAATTAAAAAAAAAAGAATGTGGAAAGGTAAAAAAAAAAGCCTCAGGCATGAGAATCACTAGCATAACCATAGTGCAATCTAACGTTTCTAATTGAGAAGGAATTTGAGAGTTTTACATATCAACAAGCCTATTTAACCTTTTGTTACACCCATTCAAGATGGAGACACACCCTAGGTGTGCGCAGGTTTTTTTTTTTAGACTAACTTAGTTAAAATATATTGATTTTTAACTAATTTTTACCTCAGACTTTAAATGTAAGTTAATTTTATCTTTATGATAATTATGTTGAAAACCATTTTCATTTAACTTTGCCAGGTAAGAATATAGCCTTAAAGTTATATATTTAACCTTAAAGTTAATGTTTACCAAACTTTAAACACACACGTAAACATGGTCTTTAATACACAAGGAGAGAAACCTTTGTTATGAAGACATGTCATTTTAAACACGAATTTAGATCTATACTGTCTTAGTTGTTGGGGGGGGGTCACCATCCGGAGGTGGCCTCCCATGCAGCTCCACTTCTAGGAATTGTAGGTTGCGATCTCTGGATGAATCTCTGTGTATTCTAGCTCGTCTGCCTTCAGACCCAAGCTGGAGATCTCGGGCAGGGGGCCCAGTTTTGGCAGGGAGCCCGCAGTCTCCGGGTGGTCCAGGATCTGTCCAGACTTCATAGCAGGAGGGCGGGCGGGCCAGCCGTGCAGAAGGCGTGCACCTACGTGCCCGGGGGTCCGAGCAGCATGGAAGGAGCCCATGCCCAATGTCCCATGCCACGCAGTGGAAAGCCGGCTCCTGTGGGCTGGCGTTGGGCGGAAACCACAGAGTGGTCCAGAGATAAATGTTCCAGAAACAGCGATACAGACTCATGAAGAAAGGGAAGAGGCCTTTGGAGATCTCTTCACAAGCAGAAGAGAAGGCCATAGTGCATAGGTAGCCAAATTGTCTTCATTTATCTGAGAGATGCGCAGGTCAGGTCCACATGGGCGCCATTTGTCGTTAAAGTTCGGGGCTCCAGCAGGCCAGGCTAGCTTCACGGTGGCAGACAGAGACTCAAGGACACACAGCTGGGCCAGGAAGCTGTATTTCTTTATTCACGAACAATGATTCATAAACTAACCCAAACTAATCCCCACACAGATCTTTCCTGCATCCTTCTCCTCACGTGGCCACGCCAAGAACTCTTGAACTACATAGCATAGGGGGCGGGGAGAAAGAGGGGCACAAAACTAGCAAGAGCCAAACCAATTCTCCTGACTGGGGGAGAGCGAGACAAAACCAATGTGAAGCATACAACAATTCCTCTTTGTTGTTGTTGTTGGATAAGACAGAGAGAAATGGAGAGAGGAGAGGAAGACAGAGAGGGGGAGAGAAAGATAGACACCTGCAGACTTGCTTCACTGCCTGTGAAGCGACTCCCCTCCCTGCAGGGGACTCGAACCAGGATCCTTACACTGGTGCTTGCGCTTTGCGCCACCTGCCCTTAACCCACTGCACTACTGCCTGATTCCCACAAATGTCCTTCTTTAGTAGTATTTGAAAGTACTTGAGGTGGGCAGGGAGGTGGTACAACTGGTTGAATGCACATATGACAGTGCGTAGGACCGGGTTCAAGCCCGGTCTGCACCTGCGTTAGGGGGAAGCTAAACAAGTGGTGAAATAGTGCTGTAAATATGTCTCTTTCCCTCTCCCCCTCCTTCCCTCTCAGCTTCTTGCTGTCACTATTCTAAATAATTAGACAAACAAACCATTAAAAAAAGAGAGAGAGAATGTACTTAAGGGACCTTGGCGGTGGCACATTCAGCAGAACATGCAGGTTACCATGGGTGAGGACCCATGTTCAAGCTCTGGTCCACCTTCAAGGGGCAAGATTTACAGGCAGTGGAGCAGTGCTGCAGGTGTCTCTCCTTCTCTCAGTCACTCTCTCCTCTCTCTATGTCTTTCACCTTTATAAAAAAAAATAGGGAAAGGAAAAGAGGTGGTCAGGCAGGTGGTGCAATAGATAAAGCACTGGACTCTCAAGCATGAGGTCCCAAGTTTGATCCCTGGCAGCACATGTACCAGAGTGATGTCTGGTTCTTTCTCTCTTACTACTTTTCTCATCAATAAATAAACAAAATCCAAAAAAAAAGAAAAGAAAAACAAAAAAATGATTGGCCACCAGAAATAGTAGAGTGGTCCATTTAGCCACTGAACCACAGAGATAAATCCTGGAAGCAAAATAAATAAATAAATAAGACTCTCTCTCTCTCTCTATATATATATATATATGTATATATATATATATACATATATATATATATAACATGTTATATGTTTTCAAATTTTAAAATACATCTAGAATTACTAAAGATTAATTTAGTAAGCCTAGCAAGTTGTATATGTCTATTTATTTGTTTGTTTATTTATTTTTTCACCAGACCATAGCTCAGCTCTTGCTTATGATGGTGTGGAGAACTGAACCTAGGATTTTGGAGCCTCAGTTATGAGAGTCTATTTATATAACCATTATGTTGTCTCCCCCGCTATGTCTATTTATATATGCATATAGAATGAGGTTAAATTGTATTCTCCAAAGGTATGTTTAAAACTATTTTCATCTTGTAGGACTTCTCTTAGCTGGGGGTGTAGTAATAGCTCTGCCATGAAAGAAGACACAGATGATGTCAATTGGGAAAATACCAGATCCAACATATGGTTGCTGTGAGGGCAAATGAGGCCTAAGTGGACTGTGCCCAAGAGAATCAAGTTTCCAGTCATTCAGTGGACATTTAAGTTTGTTTCTGTTTACACTGAAAACTAGCAACTACATACAGCAACTCTCCAGGAATTAGAAGCAAAGGTTCCTGAGCTTGGCAAACATTCTCCAAAAGCCTCATTGTTAAGGAAGCATAATGTAGTGTAAGTTTACAAAGTTGTATGTTATTCACACTGGCTACTGCCACACCTTTATAACCCCAACTCCCAGTACCTCCTGGGGATCTCTGTGACCACCACTCTCCCTTGCTTTACATTCCTGAGTTCAGAGAATTAGTACAGGTAATCTTTCAAAGTCAAAGCAGAGAGTCTCCCATGTGGTAGCCTCTCACTAAGGAGGTATTGTTTCAGTAGGGCTGATCTGGATTCTTGGGACTGGAAAGGGATTAGAAGGAACAAAGGTACAGTCAAATCCATAGGGACAAAAAATTAAATAAGTATTTATCAGATGGTGAAAAAGTATAGAATGAGGTGTTAATTGCTAATGTGCACAGGACTTTTTTCATGAGGTAATGAAAATATTATTGAATTGCCTAGAAGGTGGTGCAGTGCAGCAGATAAAGAGTTGGACTCAAGCATGAGACCCTGAATTCAGTCCCTAGCATCATGTATACTAGAGTGGTACTCTGATTCTCTCTCTTGTCTCTTATATAAATAAATAAATAAATAAATAAATAAATAAATAAATAAATAAAATATTTTTATAATAGAAAAAATCATATTGACCATATATGATCTTAATATTGCACAATTCTGAATATACTAAAAACCACTGAACTGTGTACTTTAAATGGATTTTAAGGGATGCAAACTGTATTTCAATTAATCTGTGAATTAGTTCACTGATTGATAATAGCAGAGAGGACAGGTTAGTTTAATAACATAAAAGGCATTAGTGTTGCCTGACAGAATTTTCCTGAATTGAAAGCTTGATCTGGGGACAGGATTAGACATTTTGGAGAAAGTTTTGTGTTAGACCAGCGAAGTTATAAACTCACTCTCTGGAATGAAGTTATTTTTTCCAACATTTGACTCAGATTTCAAGGGTATAAATTTATTTATTTATTTATTTATTCATTTTTGTTGCCCTTGTTCTTTTATTGTTGTAGTTACTGATATTGTTGTTGTTGGATAGGGCAGAGAGAAATGGAGAGAGGAGGGGAAGAGAGAGAGGGGAAGAAAAAGACAGACACCTGCAGAACTGCATCACCACTTGTGAAGCAACTCCCCTGCAGGTGGGGAGCCGGGGGCTCGAACTGAGGTCCTTTTCCCGGTTCTTGCACTTTGCACTATGTGCACTTAACCAGCTGCCCTACAGCCCAACTCCCAAGAGTATAAATTTTTACAAACCAATATTTGACTTTCCATTCTGTCTCAGAGAAATGATTAAAAGATTGAGTGGCTCTAGTATATTGTAAAGGCAAAGGAGAAAAGAATGTAAGATAGATAGATAGATAGATAGATAGATAGATAGATAGATAGATAGATAGACAGACAGGAAGGATAATGTTTGGAGCAGGAGTAAACTTTAGGACACATTTCTAGCCAAGATCAGAAGGCAAGAATCTTAGTGGAGAGAAAGTCTATTTTAGCCATAGAGAGATAAGTATGGGCTTAAATAGGATGGAGTGCTACCTCCAGGCAATAGAATGTCCTTGTACCCATTAATTCCTGATCCCCACCATCCTTTCCTTAACCAAGTTGTTAAGAAGTTCAATGCCCCAAAATATTTCTACCTGGAAGCTCAAAAGTTGTTTTAATTAGTGTCTAACTGGTACCCCCAATATAATTTGTCAATAGAGAAACTTATCCCTATTTAGGCAAAATCTTGTCCATTCATGGCAAGTAAGCAAACTAGAGATCTAGGAAAGCTGGTTAGGTTTGTGTGTCTCTGAGTAAGGGACTAAATACTCCCTGGAAGTGAGCTCATTTTACGGAGAACACTAACCAGTGTGGAGAAACATAGACCTTTTCAGTTAGACTTGTGCTACCCAATCTTCCCAGTGTAACTGAACAATAGAAATTCAGAGGTTACACAGCTTCTTGTGCTAAGTATGAATAGACATGGGCCCTAGTTTGGATCGCTGGGGTTTACAGTTAATGGTATTTATATACTTTCCCATAGTTGGAAGCTACTCTCTGCCCTGACAACTCTGACACCATCTTCTCAGACAATACTTACAGCCTACCTGCATTTTAACTTTCGGGCTCAGGAAAAATTAGTAAAGTCATGGGGCCCTTGGCCTAAATAGACTTCTAACTCCTTCTAACCCTAAAGACTTCTAGCTCCTTCTGCCGGGTTAGCATGAGGGTGTTTCTTCCCTGGCACTTGCTCTCTGGGTTGGAGAGAACTCGACCCAAGCCAACTTGGGCTGCTGCTTACTCAGCGACGCAGGAGAGAGACCAGGAACTCGTGGCAGAGCGGGAACGCAATGTGTCTTTATTGATCAGAGACCACGCTTTTATATATTTAGAACCAGAAGTGGCAAGTCTGGAAAGGAAATAGCTAGGAAAGGGGGTGGAGAAAAGGAAAGAGCGGGAAGGGAGAAAGCTTCCATAGCAATAGTTGCTAGGGTTTTAACTGGCAAGATTAATGTACCCTGCAGGCAGGGCGCGTCTTGAGGTAGAAAGAAGATAGATCAAAGGTGGGGATCTTTCAGGCAAAACAATGATTATGTAAATAGGCCATAGTGTCAGCAATGAAGGATGGAGCAGGGAGGATGCCCTACATCCTTCCAACATGAAGACCCCAAATCTGTTATATTCTTACCTTTAGGTTCCTGATTATTAAATAATTTGTTCTGCTTTATATCTTAATGCTTTTTCATCCACCAAGTTTCAGATGCTACCATGATGCCAACCTGACTTCCCTGGGCAGGTAACCTCACCAATGTTTCCTGGAACCATACCTCTCCAGACCCCTACCCCACTAGGGAAAGATAGAAACAGGCTAGAGGTATGGGTTGACCTGTCAATGCCCATGTTCAGCAGAGAAGCAATTACAGAAATCAGACTTCCAACCTTCTGCAACCCATAATGACCCTGGGTCCATACTCCCAGAGGGATAAAGAGTAAGGAGCCTTCCAATGCAGAGGAAGGTATATGGAACTGTGCTGCTGGGAATTGTATGGAATTGTATCCCTCTTATCCCACAATCTTCTTGATCATTATTAAATCACTAATAAATAAATAAAAGTTATTGTTAAGAAATTCTAGTTAACATCTATTGTTGTTGTAACTGTTATTGTTTACTAGTGCTAAGAGATCTTGGTTTGCACCTGTTAGTGGGGGTGGGGGAAAATAACTAGTCTAATTAACGTTATTGTCAAAAAAGAACTGTAATTTGAATGTCTATTAGGACTGGAATTCTAGTTTACTGTAGAGAAAAGAATGGTAGATTAAAATATCTGTTGGTAACTGGAAGGGAACAATCAGTAATCATTAAAACAATTGTCTCATGCCTGAGGCTCCAAAGTCCCAGGATCAGTTCCTCACACCACCAGAAGGTAGAGCTGAGTAGTGCTTTGGCACACACACACACACACAAAAGACACTTGCCTTTTTAAAAAAGAACTCTGGTCAGTATATGTAGCAAGCAAGTAGAAAGATCTAAAAAGATACCATAAAGTCATAATGAAATAGTGTCTACTTACACTTAGATACCCTCCTCACCTACTTCCTATTACACTTCCCTCACTCACTCCAAAGCTAACCTTAGCAAAGCAAGGACTACAAAAGCTGAATAAGGGCAAGAGACTGGCATAATTTAACAGTGACTCTTTAGTTACTATCAGGCCACCCCATCAGCTGGAGCCCTAGTCGGGGAGTCCTGAGATTCCCAAACAGACATGATGGGCCTAGACCTCCAACAGATCCCTCTCTCCATTGTTACTGGTTATCTCTATCAGGAACAACACAATAGATCCCATTGGGCCCCCATAGGACTTTGCCTTCAATGTGGATCAGTAACAGTAGAGAATGTTCCATCCTCTGAAGGGAGGCTGGACAACATATTCTATTTTCCACCTGAGGAAGATGGGTCCTGAAATTTGGGGCAGATTGGAACATTCCTACTCATGACCTCAGAAGGTGAGCTCAGATCTACAGGGATGCAGAGGTCAGATAGGCTCCTAAGCTGAATATGGGCCCCAGATCAGATCAAATGGATGGAGTTTACAGTCAACTATCTTTATACATCTTTTCCATATTTGAGAGCTACTCTCTTCCCTGATCCAGCTTTCTGGTCCTTTTTCCAGCCATGACATCATCTTCCCAGACAATAAATTGGATCCACCTGCATATCAAAAGTCAGGCTCAGGAGAAAAAAAAAAAAACTAGTATAGTCATGGGAGCTTTCGAATATAACTAAAATAGAACTATTGACTATCTACAAAAGAGACCCTCCCCCAACTCTTCATCTGAACTATTCCAGCCTTTAGGTTCATGATTAGTCAACAATTTATTTGGCTTTATATGTTAACTCTTTTTTCAGCCATCAGGTTCCAGATGCTAACATGATACCAACCGGACTTTCCTGGGCAGAAGACCCCACTAATGTGTCCTGGAGCTCTGATTACCCAGAACCCTGCCCCAGTAGGGAAAGAGAGAGACAGGATGGAAGTACAGATCAATTCGCTAATGACCATGTTCAGAGGAGAAGCAATTATAGAAGCCAGACCTTCCACCTTCTGCACCCCGTAATGACCCTGGGTCCATACTCCCAGAGGGATAAAGAATAGGGATGGGGTTTACAGCCAACAATATTTATACCCCTTTCCCATATTAGGGAGCTACTCTCTTCCCTGATCCAGGTTTCTGTCCCTTTTCTAGCCATGACATCACTTCCCCAGACGATAACTTAGATCCACCTGCATATCAGATTTCAGGCTCAGGGAAAAACAACAACAAAAACTAGTATAGCCACAGGCCCTTTGAAATATAACTAAAATATGCCTACTAGCTATCTACAGAATGGAGGACCCCCCAACTCTTCGTCTGCACTATTCCAGCCTTTAGGTCCATGATTGTTCAACGATTTGTTTGGCTTTGTATGTTAACTCTCTTTTCAGCCACCAGGTTCCAGATGCTAGCATGAAGCCAACCAGACTTCCCTAGACAGATGACCCCACCAATGTGTCCTGGAGCTCTGCTTCCCCAGAGCCCCACCCTACTAGGGAAAGAGAGGAGGCAGGCTGGGAGTATGGATCAACCACTCAAAGTCCATGTTCAGCAGGGAAGCAATTACAGAAGTCAGACCTTCCACCTTCTGTATCCCACAATGACCTTGGGTCCATACTCCTAGAGGGATAAAGAATAGGAAAGCTATTAGGGGAAGGGATGGGATGGGATACAGAGAACTGGTGGTGGGAATTGTGTAAAGTTGTACCCCTCTTATCCTATGGTTTTGTCAATGTCTCCTTTTTATAAATAAAAAAATTAGGGTAGCTATCATGGGAGGTGATAGGATATGGATTTCTGGTGGTGGGAATTGCGTGGAGTTGTACCCCTCTTATCCTATGGTTTTTGTCAGTGTTTCCTTTTTTATAAATAAATTTTTTTAAAAAACCTCAGTGATAAGGACAAAAAAAAAAACCCTCTGGCTTAAGAAGAAAACTCTAGTTGAATCCTTTTGACACCTCTATCTTATACTGCAAAGGAGGAATGCCCAAACTTTACAAATGGGTTTTTTTAAAAATTTTTTATTGGGAGGTAATAATGGTTTAGAATAAACAGTAAATACAATTATTGATACATGTGTAAAATTTCTCAGTTTTTTGCAAAACACTCTGACCCCTCACCTAGATCCTCCTCTACCATCATGCTCCAGAACCTGAAAGCCTCTCCCCCGACTAGAAGTCCTTTACTTTGATTCAATACACCAATCCCAGCCCAAGTCATGCTTTGTGCTTCCTCTTCTATTCTTACTTCTCAAATTCTGTCTATGAGTGGAATCATCCCACATTTATCTTTTTCTTTCTGGCTTATCTCACTTAACATAATTCCTTCAAACTCCATCCATGATTAAGTGAAAAAGTTGAAATTAAATTTTAATAGCTGAGTAGTATTCCACTGTGTATATATACTACTTTAAAATTGGATTTTTTAACTTATAAGTGATGAAGGTCCAGAGCCTAATATGTGTAGATGAGATTTTGTTTAAAAAATAAAAAGCAAGAAAATACGAGAATAGGAATTTAGATTTGAGAAATGATTTGAATGAGTAATCTCCATTTTCCCTCCCTCCCCCCACCCCATGAGTGGGGGCACTTTGGGGCAATAATTTTCTCTTTTTTTCTTTTTAAATAAAATTTCATTTTTCTTTTCATAGCAATAGTTGTATATGTTATTTGTTTTTTCATTTATTTATTTTTTTCATTAAGGTTATTGCTGGAGCTTGGTGTTGGCACTAAGAGTTCACCACTCCTGGCAGTCATTTTTCTCCATCCCCCCCAATTTTTATTAGATAAGGCAGAGAGAAATTAAGTGGGGAGTGGGAGATAGAGAGGGAGAGAGAAAGATAGACACCTGCCTACCTGCTTCACTGCTCATAAAGCATCTACCCATTGGTGGGGAAGGTGTTAAAAGGTTAAGAGAGAACAGCCTCTGTCCTTATTCTGAGAGTTTGCCATGTCTTATCATAACAATGAATTGATGCGAGAGCATGATTATTCAGGTAAATTAAACTCTTATTGAAAACAAAACATGTTAGATAAAGAGAGGAAGAAGAGGACTCACAAGTTTTATGGTCACATAGTGATCCCAAGAAAGAGAATATCCCCAAGGTTTCACCCCTTTAAAGCCCACCTACACCTGCAACCACTCCCATTTATGGATGGTCCTTCTCTTCCTTAACAAAGGGGGGTTCAAACCTGGGTCTTTGTGCTTGGTAATATGTACACTTAACCAGGTGTGCCACCACCCGGCCCCTAATTATATATATGTGTATATATATACACACACATATATATATTTAATATCTGACTCTGTTTCACTTGGACTTGTGTTAGAATGGTATGGTGAGGGGGTCAGGCAGTGGTGCAGTGGATTAAGCGCATGTGGCGCAAAGCGCAAGGACCGGCATAAGGAACCCGGTTCCAGCCCCAGCTCCCCACCTGCAGGGGAGTGAACAGGTCTTCAGGTGTTTATCTTTCTCTCCCCCTCTCTGTCTTCCCCTCCTCTCTCTATTTCTCTCTGTCCTATCCAACAATGAACAACATCAACAAAGGCAATAATAATAACCACAACGAGGCAACAACAACAAGGGCAACAAAAGGGGAAAAAAATGACCTCCAAGAGTGGTGGATTCATGGTGCAGGCACAGAGCCCAGAGCTCAGCAATAACCCTGGAGGAAAAAAAAAAAAAAAAAAGAATGGGATGGTGAGTAAAAATATAAGAACATTCTTGTTGTTTCTTGTTGTTGCAAGAGTTTCACCATTCTAAGCTGACATTTTCTGATAAAGACAGAGATGCAGAGGAAAGGACACCAGAGCAGCAGTTTTCCTCCAAGCTTGCTATCCAAGCAAGCTATTTTGCTCCCCATGAGTATAATTTCACTTAAAGTGTTTGTGAAACGGAGACAACTTTAGGTGAGTATAGCACTGAAAAGGAGTTACTCTGTTCTCAGCTAAACTAAGCCAGACTCCAGGTCCAACAATTGTAGTGCTATTTTGAGTGTTTCTAGGCTGTGCCAGTTGAGAGTGGGTGGCTGCTATATTTTTCCTTCCCTACAACCCCACAACCAGATGGTGTGTAATAATGAGTGTTAAGCTCAACCAGATTTCTGCCATTTGTACAAGCCTTATTAGCAACGAAGCCTCAAAATTCACATGAGTTTTGTGACTTCCTTGAGGTCTCCAATCTCTTTTTAAGAGGCATTCTAATACACCCTGGATTTGTCTCTTAGGATAGCACAAAATATCACAATGGTGGGTGTTGTTGAGGTGGTCTGGTGTCAGGCTGCACCGCGGAGAAGAGAACGGACGTCCAGAGCAAAGGGGTACACAAATCTTTATTATAGGATGGGGGGCTTTGGTTCAGACCACGTGGAGCCAGCCGGCAATGGCCAACCACGGGGGGAGAGCAGGGAGCGAGACCTCAGAGAGGGAGAGCTGAGAGCCCAGAGAGAGAGGGGGTGGGTGAGGGGGCTTTTTATTGGGCGACAACCAGGGGTGATGTGTAGGGCCATGATTGGTTGAAGGGGGCAATGCTAGGGTTTCGCGTGGCGTAGTAAAACCTGGGGGCGGAGACTGCATCAGAATAACTCCTCAGCAACATCTCCTCCTATCCCTTTATATCTAAATGGACACAGTAAAGAAAAATGGAATGGAGCAGGCTTAAATGTTTTAGAGGAATGCCATGCTCAAGTGGGAAGATGTAGGACTTTCTGTGGAGGAGGGAAGGCTTAAATGGTTGCGAACCTTGAGAGATTTATGCGTCCTCCTGTGCTCAACCTCTCTTTAGAGAGAGAGACTTACCTGGAGAGACTCATCTCATAGGTTTAAGCGCAGCCTGCTCAACCATCTCTTCACAATATCTCTACATCTTTTCTATCTTTCTATCTAGTAATTGCATAAGATGTACAAAGTCTGTAAAAGACTATCATGGGGCAGAAACCTTTTGGGCATAAGCCTAAATGATATAACAAAATAGGAAGGGACAAGTAGGGGAGTAGTAAAAGCCAGTGTGGTGTGAAGGGAAGGATTGGTGTGTAAAGTCGGTAGCATGAGACTCTTAATCTCAGGGTTGTGGGTTTGTGCCCCACATTGGGCGCCAGATGTTGTTGAGGTGGTCTGGTGTCGGGCTGCACCGCGGAGAAGAGAGTGGACGTCCAGAGCAAAGGGGTACACAAATCTTTATTATAGGATGGGGGGTTTGGTTCAGACCACGTGGAGCCAGCCGGCAATGGCCGACCACGGGGGGAGAGCAGGGAGCGAGACCTCAGAGAGGGAGAGCTGAGAGCCCAGAGGGGGGGGTGAGGGGGCTTTTTATTGGGCGACAACCAGGGGTGACGTGTAGGGCCATGATTTGTTGAAGGGGGCAATGCTAGGGTTTCGCGCGGCATAGTAAAACCTGGGGGCAGAGACTGCATCAGAATAACTCCTCAGCAACAGGTGGGGATGGGGAGTGCTTAAGACAACAGAAATTCATTGGTTCTTTCATCATTCTGGAGATCAGAAATCTGAAACTAGGGTGTTAGCAAGCCCAAATTCCCTCTGAGAATCAGGGTATTTACTTGCCTCTTCTTCAATTCTGATAATAACCCGTAATCCTGATTGCTCTCTTATTTACAGATACCTCACCCACCCTCTGTCTTGCATTTTTCTCTTCTTTTATAAAGACACCAATCACAGTGAGTAGACATTAGTGTGACCTTTAGTTAGCTTGACTATATCTGCAGACTTGTTCTTAAAAGGTCACATTCAGAGGACTCGGGTTAGGAATTCCGTGTATTATCTTGGAGGGCACAGTCTTATACCCACATCTTATACCTCGCTGGAAAATTACTCATAAACCAGCAGTGTTTGTTCTGACCACATTCTGGCTGAGTCAGGCAACAATGTCCTTTGTAAAAGGCCATGCAAGTTTGCTCCATAATATAGGTGGAGCTTGCCAATCTTAAACTTACTACATCTTTTGATTCTTGCATTTCAGTCATACAAGAGCATGATTCATAACTTGAACAACTCTGATTACATAGGAGAAAAATAATTTCTATCCTCTCTTATGTTACCTTCTAGCATGCAATTTCTCAAGTATTTTGTTTCATGAACACTCTTGGCAACTTGGAAAATCTGTGCAGTCTAAGAACTTCATACCATTCACCATTCACCTCCTTCTCAAAAACAAAAAGTTTTTAAATGAATAAAATAAAACACATGAGATTACAAAGGAAGTCAATTACATTAAAATACAGTGCTCAAAACATTTTTACTTTATGTTATAGTTATATATGTGCTTCTTTATTAACATTTTAAATAACAAGATCAAGTCATTTTTATTGTGCTTTCAAAGTAATGATGAGTATAAATAGTTGGAGATATCTGCACCAACTGTAGCATCAATCAAAATAGCTGCAAACTCCTGCTGTGACATGATCACTGGCACTCTGATACTACTGCAGTTTGTTGCAGACTTTCAAAATGACAATTGGGGGGAGGGGATTGATGATATTGAAAATGAAGATGCAATTTTCCCTCATCCAAATTGATTGGCTTCTTGAATTTTATCTTTAGTTTCCTGGGAGGTCAATGAACTCTAGGTAAAGAAACCTCACCCCCAATGGGTATGGAGAGAGAGTTTTTATTATTTCTGGCTGGAGGTTTCCAAAGGTGACTAACAAACCTACATGGGAAGAAAAAGTGGATGTCATCACATAGTCTGCTCTAAACCATCCAAATATTATAGATTCCTTACCACAGAATTCTGAGAGGCCAGGGTAATGAAGGTACTGTGGAAGAGGCTGCAGGTGAAGGGAGTCCTGGACAGGGTGGGAGGAGTGGGGGCCTTAGAGAAACAGTAGCACAATCAGCAAGAAAGAGGTCAGAATGGTCCCAAGAAAAATCAGTAGTTGAGACATGGGGGTGATAAGATAGACTAGAAGATGAGCCAGCACCTGAAAACTTGAATTGTAGAAAATGCCAACAGCATCTGGTAATTGACCAAATGTTCTTGTAAACAATTGGAAGGTACCCCTTAGGCATCTCTAGAAATTACCTGGAGACATTCTTGTATCATTTGGGGGGTAATTAGATAGAGTCTATGGAACATAAGTTGTGTTAGTACAGTTCTGAGGTTTTTTGTTTTTTTTTTGGTGGGGGTGGAGAGTGTACTGGTCAGTGGCACACCCAGTTGAATGCAAGGATCCAGGTTCAAGCTCACACTCCCCACCTGCAGTGGGGAATCTTCACTAATGTTGAAGCAGGTCTGAAGGTGTCTATCATTCTCCCTTCCTCTCTATCTCCCCCTCTCCTCTCAATTTCTCTCTGTCCTAGCTAACAAAAAGAATACAAATTCAAAGAATGAAAATAATCACAATATATATTAATTCACTATAAAGATTAAGAAAAATCAACCTAGGAGGACTAGACAGGAAACCTGGGAGGATGCCGGTTTTGCCCATGCCCAAGACTTAGGTTTGAACCTCAGCCCCGACTGCACTGGGGGAAGATTTGGTACCATGTTGTCTCTCCTTTAGTCTCTCTATCTGAAAAAATCAGATTGGAGCAATGAAGCCCCTAAAACAACAATAAATCAAATGAAATTTCATAATTCATCAGTGTTCTTAATTAGTGATGACTTATCCAAGAAATGGGTCTATTCTACTTCTTCCCCATACCTTAGGCTGAAGTAATATAAAGCAGTTGAAGATGTAACTCCAAGAACTGATTTTATGCTCAGGGAAGAACTCTGATCTTCCTCTTCTGGTTTCTGGTGCTCTACATGTTCAGGAAAAAAAAAATTCTAGTGACAAACTATCTGAATGACTTCTGAAAGTAGAATCTCAAAGTCATTCTTTAAGGAAACTTGGGCCAGGTAAATAGTGCAGTGATAGCATACAGGACTTTGAGGTGAGAGATCCCAGGCTCAATTCAGCACCTCCAGTAGCTTTAAGGAAAAAAAAAAGTAAATAAATGGGTGGGGGGATCAGCAAGTTAACTCACCTGATAGTGTAGTGTGCTTATCCTGTCAGACACCTACAGACCTGCTTCAACACTCTTGAAATGTCTCCCATGCAGGTGAAGGGTATGGGCTTGAATTGAATCCTTGTGCTTGATAACATGTATGCTCAATCAAATGCACTACCACTCAGCCCACCCCACCTCCCCATTATATTTTACTCTTGTAAATCACTAATAAAATATACTTAAAATGTATGGCATCAAATGACACTCAGTGATCTTTTTATAAGGGGCCATTCAGATGAAACTAAAAGTGGTTTTGTTATGTCATTGAAATTAAAACACAATATTTAAAGTTCTTATAGTTCACAATTCCCTGGATCTCAATATGAGAAGTTCTGTTTGATGACTTTATTGAGGCTTGCCAGAACCTTCCTCTAGGTGCCTGCATGGCCCCTACCTGGAGGGACATAACATTTATACTATAGTTCTTCTTCTAGCGTTTGCCTATACTATAGTATCAGTTCCTTATAAGTAATTTTTGGAAACAAATCATAGAACAATAGATTCAATGTTTCTAATGTCTTCAGATACAAAATGATATCCAGAAAAAAAAAAAACTCATGTTCTTGTTTATGAAAATTCAGTTCTACCGCCTGCTTTCCAATAGATAATTAAGAAAGGATACAAGGCCACCATACCTATAAGCAATTAATTTTTGACAAGGAGACCCAAAATATTAAATGGAGAAAGGAGGGTCTTTTCAACAGATGCTGCTGGGAAAATTGGGAAATATACAGAACTTAGGGACCAGGTGGTGTTGCACTCCATTGAGTGTTGGGTTTAAGCCCTCAGTCCCCACATGCAATGGGGAAGCTTCATGAACAACAGTAAGGCAGTGCTGTAGGTGCCTCTCCCCTCTCTCTTTATCTCCCTCCCCTCTGAGTTCCTCTCTATCCTATAAATATAAGAAAAATAAAATAAAAATAAATTAGAAAGTCACAGAAGAATGAAACTGGACCACCACATTTCACCACATACAAAAGTCAACTCCAAATGGATAAAAAAAAAAGGACATTAGACTAGAAATCATCAAATACAAAAAATAAATACTGGCAGAAAAGTTCATGATGTTTGCTTGGAAACATCTATGAAGAATCAAATTCAATATCAATAAAAACAAAAATAAGAATAATCCAGTGAGACCACATCAAACTAAAAAAACTTCTGCACAGCCAAAGGAACTATCATCAAAACAGAAAAACATCCTACTGAATTCTCATCTTTACATGCCATATATAGAAGGACTAATAGGAAAATATTAAAAAGCTCATAAAACTCAACAGAAAACAAAGAAAATAATTAAAAATGGAGAGAGCCCCCTATACCTATGGACATCTAATTTTTGACAAAGGGGCCCAAAATATTAAATTAAGAAAAGGAGAGTCTCTTCAACAAGTGGTGTTGGGAAAATTGGGTTGAAATGTGTAGAAGTCCTTTCTCATAAGATTCTCTAATTCCATTTCAGCTGGTTTACTTCCTAGCAAAGCCTGAAAAGCTAGATATAGCCCAGGTCCCATGAGATATAGCAGATGTTCACATGTATCCATAAACTAGGGCAAAATATAAATCTGAAAGCAAAAGTGCACAATAGTCTGCAGTGAGTCAATAAATGAAGCAAACAAATAGACCTAAAAAGACACCTTAAAGTTCTTAATGAAATAGTTTCTACTTAGACCTAGATACCTTCCTCACCTACTTACTATTACACTTCCCTCACTCACTCCAAAGCTAACCTTATCAAAGTAAGGACTGCAAAAGCTGAATAAGGGCAAGAAACTAATATACTTTAATGATGACTCTTTAGTCACTATCAGGCCATATCAGCTGGGGCCCTAGTCAGGGAGTCCTGAGATTCCCACACAGACATGATGGACCTAGACCTCAAGTAGATCCCTCTCTCCATTATCACTGGTCATCTCCATCAGGAATAACACAATAGATCCCTTTGTGGGGCCCCATAGAACCTTGCCCTCAATGTGGATCAACAGCAGTAGAGAATGATCTATCCTCCAAAGGGAGGCTGGATAACATTCTATCTACCACCTGTCAAAGATGGATCCTGAAATTGGGGCAGCTTGGAATGTTCCTATCCACAGCAACAGAATGTGAGCTCAGACCTACAGAAGTGGAGGCATCACACTCCCAGATCTCAAAGTACATTATAAGGCCATCATCATCAAAACAACCTGGTTCTGGAACAAAAATAGGCACATAGATCAATGGAACAGAATTGAAAGCCCAGAACTAAACCACACCTATGGACATCTAATCTTTGATAGGGGAGACAAAATACAAAAGGCTTTCATGCCTGTGATTAAAAGGTCTCAGGCTCAATTCCCAGCTCTGTCATTTGTTTTGGTTAAAAAAACAAAATGTGAGGTGGTGCAGTGGTTAGAACATTGGACTTAAAAGCATGAGGTCCTGAGTTCTATTCCTGGCTTTGCATGTACTAGAGTGATGCTCTGGTTCTCTATATCCTTTTCACTCATACTAATAAATAAATTTTTAAAAAGAAGAATGTGTACTTTACTGTTAGATAAAGTATGCTATAAACATCAGATTCTGTGGTTTGAAGGTTCAGTGGATTGGAGGTTCAATTCCACACTGTATTTGCTGATTTCTACCTGCTAGACATGACAGTCATAAACCTATAAAAGTGGATTCACCTACTTTTCCTAGTACTTCTTTCAGTTTTTAGCTCAAATTCTTTCATGTTGTATTTTTTTGGCTTATACATATTAAGTCTTGTCATGTTATATTGGAGAATTGATCCTTTAACCATTAAATAATATGTTTTAGTCACTATGTGGTACTCTTTTTTTCCCCCATATTATTTAATTCTTCTTCTTCTAGCGTTTGCCCTTCTTCCGTAGCCAGTCAACAGCGTCAGGTTGAGCCTGATGTAAAGTTTCGAGACCTCCTTTGAATCTGGAGAGGTGGCAGTCGTTGACTATGTGGGTCATAGTCTGTCTGGAGCCGCAGGGGCAGTTCAGGTCGTCTCTGGCTCCCCAGCGATGGAACATAGCGGCGCACCGGCCATGGCCTGTTTGATAGCGATTGAGGAGGGCCCAATCATAACGTGCTAGGTCAAAGCCGGGTTGATGCTTGCAGGGGTCTGTGATGAGGTGTTTGCTCTTTACCTCAGCTGACTGCCAACTCTGTTTCCAAGAGTCTGGAACAGAGAAGTTCAGTGTAGGCATAGGGGACCAGACTGGGTGACGAGACGTCAAGCGTTGGACAGGGTGGGCGAAGATATCCGCGTATATTGGCAGGTCCGGTCGAGCGTAGACGTGGGAAATGAACTTAGATGATGCCACATCCCGACGAATATCTGGCGGGGCGATGTTGCTAAGAACTGGCAGCCATGGAACCGGGGTGGAACGGATGGTTCCAGAAATGATCCTCATGGAGGAATATAATTTGGAATCGACCAAGTGGACATGGGGGCTACGGAACCATACTGGGGCACAGTATTCTGCAGTGGAATAGCATAATGCCAGAGATGATGATCATAGTGTGGAAGCGCTCGTGCCCCATGAGGAGCTGGCCAGTCTTGCAATGATGTTATTCCTCGCGCCCACCTTTGCTGCAGTTTTTATGAGATGTTTGTGAAATGACAGAGTGCGATCGAGAGTAACGCCAAGATAGACTGGCTGGGCTTCATGCCGGATTCTCGTATCGCCAAGCTGCAATTTAAGCTCACGTGAGGCCGAGACATGGTGTAGATGGAAAACAGATGATGCCGTTTTTGCAGTGCTAGGGATTAGTCACCATTTTTTACAGTAATCAGATATCAGAGACATGTCTTTCGTGAGTGTTTCCTTGAGGATGTCAAACTTGGATGCCTGAGTTGCACAGCAGATGTCATCGGCGTAGATGAACTTCCTTGAAGAAGTTTCTGGGAGGTCATTGATGTAAATATTAAATAGCTTAAGAGCCAGAACAGAGCCCTGGGGGAGGCCACTTGAGACAAGTCTCCATCTGCTGGACTTGTCACCCAGATGCACCCGGAATCTTCTGTTTTGGAGAAGAAACGATATAGTGTTGGCCACCCATGGAGGCAGGCATCTTGAGATCTTGACTAGGAGACCACGGTGCCAGACCGTGTCATAGGCTGCTGTGAGATCAACAAAGACAGCACCCGTCTTTAAATTCTTCTGGAATCCATTTTCAATGTAAGTTGAGAGGGCCAGGGCTTGTTCGCAGGTAGATCTTCCTGGGCGGAAACCAGCTTGGGCGGGTGATAGGAATTTCTCTGTAAGATGAGAAATACGTGACAGAAGCAGCCTCTCAAGGAGTTTGTAACACATGGAGAGGAGAGAAATTGGTCTATAGCTGGCGGCCAGTGTTGGGTCTTTCTTTGGTTTCAAAACTGCTATAATCTTCGCACGACGCCAAACTTTGGGCATAGACTCAGATTCCAAGATGTGGGACAGGAATGAAGCGAGCCACTTCTTTGCCGCAGGACCCAGGTTAAGAATGAGTTCTGGGGTGATGTTATCATAGCCAGCAGCTGTTCCTGGTTTAACCCTCTTCAAAGCGTCTTCCAGTTCAGACAGTGTAAAGGGAGAGAGTTTTGGAGATGGACAAGATAACCGGAAGTGGGATGACCACTCATGGGAAATTTCTCTTTTCCAGACTGGGTCGATCTTAGCACGTCCAACTTGAGTTAGGTGACTGGCCACTGAGTTTGGAGATATGGGAGGATGGGAGACAGGAGGGGGCTGGCTACTGGCACCCAGTCTGTGAAGAAGCTTCCAGGCCTTCCTACTTGAGTAGGTGAAGTTCAGACTTTCCGTGAGTTGTTGCCAGTAGGCTTGGCGTGCTGCATCCAGGGAGGCAATGAGATGGTCAGCCACATCTGGGTGGCCCGAATCATCATACTGCTTTAGTAGTTGCTCGCAATCAGCATCAAGACAAGGCGTATAGTTAGCACGTCTCCCACGAGGAATGGCTTGGGAAGCTGCTTTGAAGATGGCTTGGTGGAAGCGCCTGTAAGAATCTTCAGAGGGGATAGAGTTAATTGGAATTGCAGGAATAGATTTGTTGGTAAGATCACTGAACAGACGCCAGTTTGCTTTCCGAAAGTTCCATCTTAGTTTCTCCGAGCACAGAATCAGTGGGAGCTGGAGACCAATGTGGATGATAGCTGGGCGGTGATGATTGTGCGGGAAGATCTTGAGAACTTGTCTCGTAGCGGGAAAGGCTTGGCCGTTGACTGTGCTAATCCAGCACAAGTCGGGTGACAAGTCTTTATTCCATCTAGCACTGTGAAAAGAGCCTGGCTGTTTGGGATCGTATAACAGGGAGAGGTCATTCGCTGAAGCCCAGTCGGCTACGAGTGGAGGAATATCCTCAGTCTTGGTGATGACTATTAAAGTCTCCAACGTAAACGGCTGGGTGATTTGGGATAGGCAGGACCTCATTATCCCATGAGGTACTGGGAGGCTTATATACATTGACGAGCTGAATAATATATCTATTATTTAAATAGATATCTGTATTATCTATTTAAAATTTATTTACATTCTCAAGTATTCTGAGTTGAATTCTCTGCCTTCTTTTTCTTAACTACCATTGGGTTACTTATACATTTTTGGGGGGGACACCTGCAGAACAGCTTCACCACTTGTGAAGCTTTCCTCCTGCATGTGGGGAGTTGGAGCTTGAACACAGAAAAGTGGAAATTCTATCTTCCTGCTAGCCTATATCTCCCTAGCTGGCTGGAGTAGTAGTGTTTTTTTGTCTGTATATTTGTTTTAATTTATTGCTCTCCACATTTTTCAACCAACACCATCTATGGGGAAACCTTGTAGTTACTAGGCAATAATGAACACCCTGACTCCCCACTAAACAGCTCTTAACATCACCTGGGCAGAGTAATGGGGCCCCTCCTTATGCCTGGTACATGTGTACATCTAGCCTCCTTACTTAGACTCTGCTGGTATAAATGCAAGTGGTGCCACATTATTTTCCATCATACTTAGCTGGAGTAGAATAGTAATTATTTAAAAGAGATTCTTGTTGTATATGCTGCTTTCTTCCCTAGGTCTCTAAATAAAGCAAAGAGGTTTTGTCAAGTCCCCCCTTTTTTTCCTGATCTGTACCACCAACATTTCTATGTTTCCAGTTTCTGATCTATGTCTGGTAATGCATGAGAAAGAGGAAGAGAGAGAGAGAGAGAGAGAGAGAGAGGAGAGAGAAGGGAACTCACCACTGAGTTATTCAGACTAGTTTGGCTTTCCTCTACACCTTCCTGGTGTGTGTGTGTGTGTGTGTGTGTGTGTGTGTGTGTGTGTGTGTGTGTATGTGTGTGTGTTTTGTGTATAATGTCAATGGTTTTCAGTTGTATTTAATGGCAGGAATAGGTAAAGTACATCTATGTTGTCTTCCCAGAAGTCCCTTTAAGATTCATTTGGGGAATTTCTCAAGAGAAGAGGAATAGAAACTCAGCTTTCCCACATTAAGGTCATGTTCCTTCAGCAATGATCTTTTCAATGACCATCCCATTAGAGCAAACCTATCCCAGACACCTTGACATTTGGTCTTCAGAAGTAGATCTGCTGTGGGTATCTGGGTGTAGGGGCTTTATTAAAAGTGAATAGCCAGCTGAGGAGTGAGGAAGTGGAACTGGGAAGTGAGAGAAGCTAAACAAGGTTGCAGATTCACAGAAGGTAGCTTTGGGTTGCCCTCTTAGGGAGGGATGGAGATAGGGAAAATTCCCCTAGTGAGATGTCCTGGTCAGAGTAGAGGGCAGGGTCAAACTTCCTGGAAGATCATATACCCAGGCTCTCATTCCCAGAAGGATCTTCTTAGTTTAAACCTCTGGTCTTACCATCTTGAAATTGCTTTTTGTTTGTTTCATTTTGTTTTGTTTTGTTGGCTTATGGTGCGCAAGGGACTAAACCTGGAACTTTGGAGCTTCAGGCATGAGAATCTCTTTGCATAACCATTATGCTATCTACCCCCGCCCAATCTTGAAATTCTTAAAACAATTTTTAAACAAGGAGCCCTACAAATGATGCAGACAAGGAGTAGAGTTGGAGGGATGTAAGTTTCTAGACATTGTTTCTTCTTTAGCTCCTATGTACTGGATTGTACAGTGTGCCCTTCCCCCTGCAAAATTCATGTTCACCAGAACTGCAGTATGAGGTCTTATTGGATATAAAGCCTTTGCAGGTATAATAAACTAAGATGAGGTCATGCTGGGTTAGGGCAGGCCCTAATATAATGGCTGGCATCCTAATAAGAACAAAAAAAGGTGGTGAGAGTGATGCTCTCATCTCTCTTTCATCCTCCCTCTCTCCCTCTTTCCCTCATAAACTGATAAATCTCAAAAAGAGAGAGAGAGAGATACAGGGGGAGGGGAGGTCAGGTTGTGGCACACCTGGTGGTATAGTGCATATGTTACCATGTGTATAGACCCAGGTTCAAGCCCCTGGCCCCCACCTGCAGAGGGAAAGCTTTATGAGTGGTGACATAGGGCTGCAGGTGTCTCTCTCTCTGTCTATCTGCCTCCTTCCCTCCCCTTTCCCTTAGGATTTCTCTCTTTCCCTATCCAATAAATAAAATAATTTTTTAAAAATTGAGAAAAGAGAAAAAAGATAGGGTACATATACATATATGAGAGAGAAGTTCATGTGCAAAGTCAGAGGAAGTAGGTATGAAGTATGTGCAAAATAAGGAGTATCAGAAATGGCCAGCATGGGTCCAGGGGGTGGAACAGTAGATAAAGCATTGGACATTCAAACATGAGATCCCGAGTTCAACCCTCAGTATTCCATGTGCTACAGTGGATATTCTGGTTCCCTTTCTTTCTGTGTCTTATAAACAAATAAATGGATAAACTTTGTAATTTTTTTTTGCCATTTCTATGAGTACTATAGTAGATTTTTAAAGATAAGCTTTATTTGTTATTAATAGTATATTACAAGATTGTAAGATTACAATATATAGCTCCACACCATACCCACCACCAAAGTTCTGTATCCCCACCCTTCCACCTCTCAGAGATCACCACCATAGTTCTCACAAGTCTTACAGTTTGCACAAACATTTTCTTTTAAAGAATTTTAGGGAAGTTTATTAAAGAATCCAGCCAACGCTCAAACCCTAGAGGGTCTAGATCTTGGGAATATTCTTCACATTAATCTGAGAGAACTGATCCAAAGATTAGGTCCAGATGTAGAGGTTGTATATAACATGTGAACATATGGGAGGTCAGAGCATATATCTAAGGAATTCTAAAATGGAATCTCAGACAGTACTGTTCATGGTTCAATGTTCACTATGCCTTGAGACAACCAAGCAAAGCAGTGTTATCCCTTTATTAACCCATTAATCTAAGGAACTGAAGTTCGGGCGCCATAGGCTGTAAATTCCCAGTTCTTGATGTTTGATAAAGGTGAAATATCAGATAACTGTGTCCCTGCTCCTTCACACAGTCAAGAAGTTTGGAGTACACCACTTGCTGAGTTCTCACAAAGAGTTCCAAGAAAGACAATTTCAGGCTGATTTTTTCAAAATATAATTCAAATCTACTTTAACAATACATACATATAAGCAAATGAGAATCCTTGCTAATTTGATAAATCTACAGTGACATAACATTTCAATTCAAATAAACAGTATATTTTTTTTAAAAAAGTGATTCCCAGTAGCCCAGCAGGAGGTAGGAGAGGCATGTCATATCTTCTTAGAGTCACTAAAAGGGACCAAGTCTATGGAATTTTAATCTCCTTAACTGTGAGAAAATTGTTTTAGTCAACCAGTTTACAATAGTCTGATGTAAAAAAAAAAAGTCTGATGCAAATGAATACATCAGCTCAGGTAGATTCCAGGTACCAATTGCTGGGAATGAAGGCACACCTAAACAGGTATATAAAAATTTGACAAAGGATGTATAAAGCAAAATCAGAGCCTTCCTGGAGCTTGAGGGACTAGGCTTTTCACTTAGTCACTTGTTCCAAAACAAATTCTTATCTCTAAAATAAGCATGTTTATCAAAGACTCAGTTGTAATCTGTCCATGGACAGGGTGAAGTCCCCCAGTGTACCAGTGAGCCTGACACTAGTTAAATACATTTATGTTCAAGTGTTCAATAATAAATCTTTTAAAAAGCAAAGCCACCCCAATAAGTTATATCATCAAGCTGAATTCATTTGGAAACTGTACTTCTGACCCAGAAATTCTCAGGTACTCCCAGGTACTCAGCAAACTCTAATCAATTCTCATGATCTCCAGGACGATGTTTCTTCTATTCCAGAGATAAACCAACTTTATGTACTATTCTTCTGTTTTGTGTCCTCATCTATTTATACATATGTTGCTTACTGGCCCTAAAGGTTGTGAAGTTCCCAGTTAATTTACCTTTTGGGTAATAACAATAAAGTTATTTTCTCAAATAAAAATATCATTAAGGTCTATAACCTAGTAAATTATTGGAAATTCTACTCACATTACATCCTCTGAAGACCTTGCAGAGTATAAAAGAGATGGGAACTTTTGAGGAGAATTGGAAACAAAAACCACTGAGTGAGGGATCAGTTCAAGTAGAACTGAACAAGACATCAGGCATCAGTAAGGTAGGATGTCCTATGAAAGAAATACAGAAGAAAGAAAAGGAAATCTGAAAGACATACTTCACTGAATAAAAACATTGCACAAGATTGGCACTGCCCACTGAGGTGGCTTAAAGAGCACAGACACAAAGTTTCCCCCCCCCCAAATTTAGGTACTTTATTTGAGACCAGAGACTTAAAAAATGTGAAAGCATAAATTTAAATGTGCTTTTGCATTTTACTTAATCTTCACAACCTTTCTAAAAAGAAAAGATGTCTTCTTTGTATAAATGAGGATCATTAGATTCGTAAAAAGTAGACACCTAGGGGGTCTTTGTTAGCAAGGTTCTGTCTTGGCTCAATCATAGCTAAGATGCTAATAGCACAGAGACTGGAGAGATAGCATAATGGTTATGCAGAAGGTTTACATATCTCAAGCTCCAAGGTCCCAGTTTCAGTACCCAAAAAAAAAAAAAAAAAAAAAAAAAAGCTGAGTAGTGCTCTAGTAGAAGGCAGAAAAAAGAAAAAAAAAAAAAGTTAATAATGTGGCTCCTTCCAGAGAAGTGTCTGTCATACTTTCCAAAGTATACGCCTAGGCAAGTTTTTGTTTTTCTTCCTTTTTTAAAATTTTTATATTATCTTTATTTATTGATTGGATAGAGACAGTCAGAAATCGAGAGGGAAGGGAGGGACAGAGAGGATGAGAGACACCTGCAGCACTGCTTCACCACTTGTGAAGGTGGGGACTGGGGGCTCAAACCCAGGTCCTTGCACATTGTAACATGTGCACTCAACCAGGTGACCACCACCCGGCCCCTTGTTTTTCTTTTTAAATAAGTTTTATTTAATAAAATGAGATAAAGGGAGTAAGAAAGAGAACACCAGAGTAATAAATATACATGCACTGCCAGGTTTTGAACTCAGGATCTCATGCTTTGAAGTCTAGTGCTCTAGCCACTGCAGCAGTTCCTAGACCAAGATTTTTTGCTTTACTTTTCTTAAACCCGTAGAGACCCTCTTAGTTTTATTTAGAAAAGAAAGAATACAAAGTCACAAAAAGTTTTGACACTTGGAGTAGGGCACCAAAGTAAAAACCCTGGGATGAGGGTGAGGGTGGATATTCGGCTTCCCGGGGCTGCGGTGGGATGGGACACAGTCTTTTGGTGGTGGGAATGGTGTTTATGTACATTCCTATTAATTTGTAGTGATATAAATCTCTTTCTTCTGTATTTCTTTCATAGGACATCCTACCTTACTGATGCCTGATGTCTTGTTCAGTTCTACTTGAACTGATCCCTCACTCAGTGGTTTTTGTTTCCAATTCTCCTCAAAAGTTCCCATCTCTTTTATACTCTGCAAGGTCTTCAGAGGATGTAATGTGAGTAGAATTTCCAATAATTTACTAGGTTATAGACCTTAATGATATTTTTATTTGAGAAAATAACTTTATTGTTATTACCCAAAAGGTAAATTAACTGGGAACTTCACAACCTTTAGGGCCAGTAAGCAACATATGTATAAATAGATGAGGACACAAAACAGAAGAATAGTACATAAAGTTGGTTTATCTCTGGAATAGAAGAAACATCATCCTGGAGATCATGAGAATTGATTAGAGTTTGCTGAGTACCTGGGAGTACCTGAGAATTTCTGGGTCAGAAGTACAGTTTCCAAATGAATTCAGCTTGACGATATAACTTATTGGGGTGGCTTTGCTTTTTAAAAGATTTATTATTTAATTAATATGAGATAATAATAATTTAATTAATAATATTATTTAATTATTAATTAAATAATATTATTATTTAATTAATATTATATTATTATAAATAATAATATAATTATTATTTAATTAAAAATTGATTGTATGTCTCAAACTTTTGAAAGCACAGACTGAGTCTTTTTAATACACAGGCTGAGTCTTTGATAATGTTGACTCTCTCAAAAGCCTAGACCAGGTAGAACAGAAACAACCAGTGGCACAATTATATACAAATAATATCACAGGACATAAATTATGGTGATGTTGAGTATTATACAGCAAATCCTAACAAAGGGATTTTTCAAAGTTAACCCAATTACTAAACAATGTGATTATAACAATAACTATCTATTGTCTTCTTGAACCCTAAGACAGCAGGAAACTCACATTTCCACTATAGAGCCTATACTTCCCCTAGTCCTGGAACCTTAGGGTGGGGCCCACTTTCCTGCATGCTTCCCTTAATTCATACCAAATAATATTGCATCTGCTGATGCCAACCTAATCAACGCAACGAGTACCATCTCAGCATGCTTCACTTCAGACTGTGTCCAGAGACTTCAGGTGTGGAATGACAACCCTTCAGCTTCATCACTCAGGTGAGACTGTTCCTTTCATAGTATTCTCTAATTCCATCCCAGGCAGTTCACTTCCTGACAAAGTCCCAAAACCTAGATATGGACTGGTCCCGTGAGATAGAGCATATGTTCACACGTATCCATAAACTAGGGCAAAATATATACCTGAAAGCAAAAGTACACAATAGTCTGCAGTGAGTACCCCCCAACACTTCATCTGCATTATTCAAGCCTTTAGGTCCATGACTGTTCAACGGTTTGTTTGGCTTTGTATATTAAAATCTCTTTTCAGCCACCAGGTTCCAGATGCTATCATGATGCTGACTAGACTTCCCTGGACAGAGGACCTCACCAATGTGTCCTGGAGCTCCACTTCCCCAGAGCCCCACCCTACTAGGGAAAGAGAGAGGCAGGCTGGGAGTATGGATCGACCAATCAATGCCCATGTTCAGTGGGGAAGCAATTACAGAAGCCAGACCTTCCACCTTCTGCACCCCACAATGATCTTGGGTCCATACTCCCAGAGGGATAAAGAATAGGAAAGCTATCAGGGAAGGGGATGGGATACGGAGATCTGGTGGTGGGAATTATGTGGAGTTGTACCTCTCTTGTCCTATGGTTTTGTTAATGTCTCCTTTTTAAAATAAATAAATAAATAAAAAGTTTTGACACTGTCATAATTTTTTCTTTTCTTTTTTTGCCAGAGCACTGCTCAGCTCTAGTTTATGGTGGTGCATGAGAGTCTGTTTGCATAGCCATTATGCTGTCTTCCCCACCCTTGTCATAAATTATTAATAGTATGATATTAGACTTTGTGTTTTGTACGTGAAGTTCAATGACACATTGGAGCATGCAACTCAGGTGGGGTCCTACCTCCTGCAGTTTCCCAACTCCCACACTCCCCCTGCCATTTTAGCTGCTCACTCCCTTACCTTGCTTAGCAGCAATTGCTACCTTCTGTCTCTGCTGGAGACTGACTTGGGCTCAAGGAGGACCAAAGTCAGGTACATTTGCCCATATATTAAATTATGGGTTGGGAATCCCTGTAGACAATCAATGTGTGGATCTGTGATAGCCTGCCTTTGCCCTGTGAGAGTTTCCATGCCTAAAAGAGATCCCAGTTACCCTAGCAGGAACAGAGATTATGTGCTTGAATCCTGGCAGCAAGATAGGAATGGAAGGAAAGCAGAGGACAAGGTAGGAGCAGCTGAAGTAAGAGGCTCTGCTCCCTGTGGAAGGCGAGCAAAGGCAGAAATCAATAGGATGCAGCTGAAGGACAGCCAAAGACTTGTATGACTACACATTTGAGGTCCATGGTGAAGTATGGAAAGCATGATTGTGATTGCTTTTGCAAAAAAAGCACTGAAATACAAAGGAAAAGTCAGCCTCTTTGGGGGCTACTGAGAGACTAGGAGTAAGGCCAGAATTAAAGTCAAGCCCACCAACAATGATGTCTTCCATGGGGTCCCTGGCAAACAAACTAGGCCAAGTTGAGATACTTGCTTATCCCACATTCTCCAAACTCACAATAAAATATATGCTTCCACTGGGGATGGCTGCAAAGAAGTAGGTGACATTCTACTGAGATGATGGAAGTGGCCTATTTCCTCCCTAACTTGAAGCCAGACTCCATAAACGTAATATTAGTTTGGAAACAAGTGACTCTCAATGCTTTAACAACTGAGAGAAAGTCTAACCTTGTCAGATAAAAAACTACAAAAGCTGGATAACAGCAAGAGAGTGGCTTACTTAATGGTGGCCTTTTTGGCTAATTCCAGAGCACCCTGTCGTCTGGGGCCCTAGTTAGGGAATCCTTGGATTCCTCCATAGACAATTTGAGCCTAGACCTCTAATAGGTGTCTCTCTCCACCATCACTGGTCACATCCATAAGAAACACCATCATAAGCCCTCTTGTGGGCCTCTCCAGGACCTTGCCCTCACTATAAATTATCAATGGTGGGGACTACTCTTTGAAGGGAGGCTAGGTTATCCTGTACTCTGCCACTAGAAGAAGACAGGTCTCATAATGTTGTAAATCACTAATAAAATTTAAAAAATTAAATTGTGATGATAGTTGCACAACTCTGTATGCTTTCTAAGTTATTGAATCATACATATATAATACGAACTTTATAGCGCATAAATTATACCCCAAATAAGAGGGTTCTGAACTCCAGCTCTATCAAGTCCAAGAGAGAAGGGATGAAACTGAGAAATATTTAGATGCAGTAATAGGGTTATGTATACCTTGGAAGGGAAGAGAGGACTGGACATGGAAGAAAAAGGGGGCAATTATATATAAATGTAGACAGATAGTTGTAGAGATGACAGTTAACCCATAACTACAACCTTGGGAGAACTGTGGTGGTTTGTAATGGAGGGATTTAGGATTCAGAACTCTGGTGGTGGGAACAGTGTGGAATTATACCCCTGTTGACATGCAATTTTATACATCAATATCAAACTGCTAATAAAAAATTGAACAGTAACAAAAATAATAAATAAATTATACCTTAATAAAAACTGGTTAAAAACAGAATATATATATATATATATATATATATATATATATATGCTTAAGAATTTGTATGCTTAAGAATTTGTATCCATTTAGGTACTATCATCAGATTGAATGTCTTTTATTAAAAGTTATTTTTATTGAGGTATAATTTGCCTATAAGTATCTAGTTTGATGAGTTTTGACAAATGTATCTTTCTGTGTAAATATTGCCACAGTTATAGAGCATTTCCATTCTTCCAGAAAGTTCCCTCTCTCCTCTTCCCAGCAGTCAGATTTCTCCCACTTATGCCATAGGTCACCAACAATCTACTTTTTGTTATGTAGATTAATTTAAACTCTTCCAGGTTTTCATACAAATGTACTTTTATGTCTGAATTTGTTTACTTCTCTCTCTTTCTTTTTCTATTTCTTTCTTTCTTTCTTTCTTTCTTTCTTTCTTTCTTTCTTTCTTTCTTTCAGAGAGTGAGACAGAGATAGAGTGAAAGATCACAGCACCAAAGCTTCCTTCAGTGTAATGAGGGCTGGTGGCCAAACTCAAACCTGGGTTGTGCATATGGCAAAGCAGCACATTATTCAAGTGAATTATTTTACTGGTCCAAAATCTATTCAATTAACTCTTTTTCCTTTCCTTTCCTTTCCTTTTCTCTTCTCTTCTCTCCTTTTCTTTTCCCAGAGCACTACTCAACTCTGGTTTATGGTGGTGTGGGGGATTGAACATGGCACTTTGGAGCCTCAGGTATGAAAGTCTTTTGGTATAACCACTATGCTATCTCCCCTGCTCTAGAATTAATTTTTTATTATCATTCCAAGAACTATATTAAGAGGTAAAAAGGTTAGGTTGGATGGAAAGAAAATGTCCACTAAGAAAAATGTATTTTAAATTCAAATGTCTACTACATACTGAAAGTTTTAAGTCAAGTGAGTAATTCCTGAGGAAATAGTAGAATACTTAATCTTATGGTATATAATAGACACTCAAGTAAGTCTTGAAAGATCAGATGAACTTGAAACTATTCATAATACAGAAAACACAGTCTCTCCAAAGTTGCCCAAATTGCAATGTGAAGAAGTCAATGTTGGGCAGGGATAGATAGCATAATGGTTATGCAAAGAGACTTTCATCCCTGAGGTTCCAAAGTCCCAGATTCAGTCCCTTGCACCACCATAAGCCAGAGTTGAACAGTGCTCTGGTTAGAAAAATAAAAAAAATTTAAAAAGTCAATATAAGCTCTGAAGTCAATGTAAGCTCTGCCTTTAGTCTTTAGCAAGTTTTGTTCATAAGAGAGCAAGCAGATCATTGTTTTGAAGATGTAGAATAACTTTTAGAACCTTAAGATTGATTTACTTTTTTTGAAATCTATTTTACTAATGGAGTAAAGAGGAGAAGGAGAGAAAAAGAATCAGAATATCACTCTGGCACATGTGATCCTAAGGATTGAACTGGGGAGAAAGCATAATAGCATAAAGCATAATAGTCCCATCCTTGAGAGTACAATATTTTATCCACTGTGCCACTTCTAGGGCCTCTGCTTTGTTAATTTTTTATGGGGGAGGTAAGGAGGGAGGAAGGCTGGAAGGGAGGGAAAGAGAAAGAGTGGGTAGTCAGAACACCACCCAGCACTAGCATATGTGGTACCAGGGATTACACTGGGAGACTTAGGTATGCAAGTCCTGGGCTCTACTACTTAGACAGTAGAGCCCAGCTTCTACAGAGTGACATTTTTTAAATAGCTAAACCAGACAGAACAAAATATGGATATAAGCTAATGAAGAAGGAATATGTTAAGATGAAAGTGAACCATAGCTCCATTACTGAAGCTCAACAGTAGACTTCAAAGGGTTTGGCTTACTCAGGGAGTAGGGGGAAGCAATGAGAATTGTCAGAAGAGGGTTTTATATTGAGCGCATAAGACTCTATTTTTGTCTATTGCTGTGGGAAAATATTGTTCTGCTGATACTTTCCAGAAAAGTTAGCTATTTTCTTCCCTATTTGTCCCCCTTTCTTCCATTTCTCTCTCTCTCTTTTTCTCTCTCCCTTTCTTATTTCCTTTCTCTCGTTCTTTGTCTCTTCTTTTCTTCCTTCCTTCCTTTCTTTCTTTCCCTTCCTTTCTTTCTTTCTTTCCTTCTTTCTTTCTTTCTTTCTTTCTTTCTTTCTTTCTTTCTTTCTTTCTTCCTTTCTTTCTCCTGTAATATAGACAGTGTGAGAGAGATCACAACACCAAAGCTTCCTTCAGTGTGGTGGGGCCAGGCTCAAACCAGAGTAACATAGCAAAGCAACACACTACCTAAGTGAACTATTTTACTAACCCTAAATTTTCTATTTTTTAAAGCCATCCAGTGTGTGGTACTTTGTTCAGGCAGCCCTAAGAAATATATATAGCAGATAACTCCCAATTACACGTGATAGTTAACTCCTCCAAAAAACCAGTCAGGGTGTGGAGCCACTCCTCCAAAATCCTATTTTACCCTGTTAACTCCCTGGTAAAGTAAGATTTATAAAATCATGACTTAAAAAAAAACTTTCCTGGTGTTCCTCCCAAATTCAAGATGAAATATTCTTCCTGACATTTGGATTCCAAAGACTGAGCCCGTAGGGATAATATGAAGAACTGAAGCATAGACATGATGCTTAAATGTGACATTTGATGAATGGTGCCTATTCTTATTCTCCCCAGATTAAAATAAAAGAAATGTGGTAGTGTGAAGGAAAGAGAGGGAAGAGGGGAGAGCTAAAGAATCTGTAACTGGCTTCCACAGAAGAATCCTGAGTAACGGGGGACAGAAGTGTGGTGAAGTGAGAAGAGTTCACGGAAAGCAGAAAAGAGGGCCCAGAAGCAGGTTGAAGGGCTTTATAAACATTTTAATCCTCACAGATCCCTTGGGGCATTATTATTATTTATAAATGTACTAACAGAGGATTAAAGATATTAAGTAACTTGCATAAAGGCATAGCCCACATAAGTGGTGTGGTAGCCAGCCTCTGAAATGGCTTCCAGTGAGTCATGTCTGCTGGTGTTCATGCCCTTCTGGAGTCCCAGCCTCCACACTGAATCAAGAATGGCCAGTGAGGTGATAAGGTCATGGTGGAATTAACAGTATTAATTCATTACTTCCAAGGGTAGGTAGTATAAGATATGTGGCTTCTGTCTTTTCCATTATTGACTCTTAAGGAAGTTAACTGTGATATCATGAAGACACTTAAGCCTCTGCAAAGACTTTCACATGAGGGGCTGGGTGGTAGCACACTTGGTTGAGCACACATGTTGCAATGTGCAAGGACCCAGGTTCTACCCCCTAGTCCCCACCTACAGGGGGAACGCTTCACGAGTAGTGGTGACACAGATCTGCAGGTGTCTATCTCTTTCACTATCGCCCCCTTCCTTCTTGATATCTGGCTGTCTCTAATCAAATAAATAATATAATAAAATTAAGAATCTCACATGACAAGGAACCAAAACCTTTGCCATCAGCCATATTAGGGAACTATTTCGGAAGTGACTCATCTACCCCCAATCAGGGTTAGGCTAGAACCCTGACTGACATTAATTTCACATGGAAAAAAAATTGAACATTCTCAGATCTAAGAAATAAGCTAACAATAACACATAAAACCTAAAATAGCACTAACATGTAGTAAAAGGAGAAGTGATACAATAAAGACACAATTTGTAGAATGTAGTTCCAAGAAAAAGAACTTGGCAGTGTCTCTTGTGCTGCCCACAATGTATGCTACCTCTAGGATAGCTACTATAAAGCAAGTACTAAACACTATTTGATTTTTTTACCTTTTGTCATAAAAACAACAATCCTAAGAAATCCTTTGGATTTATTTTGATTAGTGAAAGCAGTAAATGATCTGTGTATTTTGTAAAAATAAAGTAGCATGACATGAACCTGTGGCATACCAGTATTTGGTATTTAATTTAAGAAAATCCACTCTAAAATACCAACCAGTATTTTTGTTTGTTTGTTTTTAAAGAAAATTTTATTTATTAATGAGAGAGGAGGAGAGGAAGAGAACCAAACATCACTCTGGTATATACCTTGCCAGGGATGGAACTCAGGACCTCTTGTTTGAGAGTCCAACACTTTATCCACTGTGCCACTTCCCAGGCTGCTATCTATTTTAACATTATATTTCTCCCCCCTTTATCTTATTTTTTATTTCTTTTTTTTAAATTTTTATTTATTTTTGAGAAAGACAGGAGGAGAGAGAAAGAACCAGACATCACTCTGGCACATGTGTTGCTGGGGATCAAACTCGGAACCTCATTTTTGAGAGTCCAAAGCTTTATCACTGTGCCACCTCCTGGACCACTTATTTTTTATTTCTTTTAAAAAATTCTTATTAATAATTTCATAGTGATTTACAAAATTATAAGATGATAGGGCTATAATTCCACATCATTCCCACCACTGGAGTTCTTCAGCAGAAACTGCAGTACGTCTCCCAAGGTCAATTTAAAATATCAGCCCTTGCAAAAGTTAATGCTGCTTCACAAAAGGAAGTCCCCTTCCTCACTAGCTTGTTGGATTCTAATCATTCTTCAGACCGAGTTGAAGTGCCCTAGACCATCCTTCCTAGATTCTACCAGTTTCCAGATAGGAGAATAGCTGCAGTGGTAGTGTCACTGCCTGCCCATTTGCAAGTTTAACCATGTGTGACAGTTTCTGGTGATTGTCACTACAATCTAGTTATTTGCACTGTTAGTACCAGGCAATATTGGATTTTAATTTGAACTTGGTTATCTTAACATCACTTAATATGACTCATGAAAAAGTAGGTGTGATGTGAACTAAAACTAAAAATAACATTGTATTCAAGATACTAAGATAAGATTTCTGGTTTAAAAATGCAAAGAGGAACTTTCCAAAGTCACCCAAAAGCAAGGAAGAAAATATGAAAGAAATTGAGATTCCTGTAATGCTGAGCCAAAATATTGGGTTGTTGGAAAAAAAATCATGACATATTTTTGCATAGAAAAATTACTTTTCCAAGAGCCCAAAAGATGAGGAAGGACTTCCTAATAAAGTGAAAATTAATTAAGCATGTGGGGAAAGTATGAGAGAGAAGTTCCACAGTTGGAAGCATAAGTCAAACTGGGAAAGTCTAGTTTCTTAAAGTAAATGCCACACCGAACGGGACAAAACCAACGATCTCTCTTTGGAATGTGGTAACAGTGTACAGGCTTATGAAGGGACGTTCTGTAGAGTGGTTAGATCCCAAGTCTTGAGACTGAAAGAGAAAGAGCACATACACAAGTCATACAAACAATTACCTGAAAAGACAGGTAAAAAGGAAGAGAGGATTGAGAAAAGTGAGTGAGCAAAGTTAAAAATGATCAATGAATTTTAAGGGATTTGCAGAAATGTACAGCTATGATGGTAGAATGATTTTATCTTTCCCCATGAGGGCAATAGTAGATTAGACACACATGAGGGAGTTGGGGAACTACAAAACAGATCAAATCAAATGTCCAAATGGAAATTCTGAAAGGAAAGACAGAGGACAGCAAATACAGAAAAGAATACAAGGAACACATGGAACACGGTTTTAAAAGAAAAATCCAGCATACCTAGGATTCAAGTCTTGGAAAAAGAGTATGTGATTATCTGGTTTATAATTTTCCTAAAGTGATGAAATTTATCAAGCTTCAGATTCAAAGTAACAAGGTAAATACTGTCATGTGTCACAGAAAGTTATTTCAATCATCAGTGGTCACAGCAGGCTAACCAAGTAACCTCAGCGTGGAGTAAGCCATAACATGTAGGTTTGTGTCATTACACTCTCTGACATCTGCATAGTGAGAAAATCAACTAACCACATTTCTCAGAAGGTGTCCCACCCATCATTGATAGAAGACTGTACAAATAAGGCCACACCCAAAAAAAATATTGAAAGGTCAAAAAGCAAAGACAAAGGGCAAGTCTTAAAACTATTTCTAAATTAGAAAAAGAGAATAAAATATCTTACATTCAAACAAACAATAAGACCTCTAGCTGACCTCAAACAGACATGAAAAAGATCAGGGGGAGTTGGGTGGTAGCGCAGTGGGTTAAGCGCACATGGCGCAGAGCACAAGAATCCAGATTCCCAGATTCTAACCCCTGACTCCCCACCTGCAGGGGAGTTGCTTCACAAGAAGTGAAGAAGGTCTGCAGGTGTCTATCTTTCTCTCTCCCTCTCTGTCTTACCTTCCTCTCTCCATTTCTCTCTGTCCTATCTAACAATGGTGACATCAACAACAACAACAATAATAACTATAACAACAACAACAAAAAAAAAAAAACAAGGGCAACAAAAGGGAAAATAAATAAATAAATATTTAAAAAAGAGAAAAAGATTAAAGATTCATTTTCCAAGTACTGAATGAACAGAATTGTTGATCTGGAATTCTCTATCCAATAAAAACTGCATTCAAGAATAAAAGGAAAAATCATTTTCAAAGCAAAAGCAAACAAAAAATCAAGCTGACTGAGATATTGTATTACCAGCTGGTTAAGTAATTCAAAACTAAATGGAGAGGTTCTTTGTATTTATTTGTTTGTTTATTTATTTTTACCATTAGGACTTCTCTCGGTCTCTGGTCTTCTGCCTGCATAATTCCACCACCCTCAGTTTATTATTTTTTTACTTAGAGGGTTAAAAAAAAGAGAGGGGGGGTTGTACCCCTCCTACCCTATGGTTTTGTTAATTAACCCTTTCTTAAATAAAAAAAAAATTAAAATTAAAAAAATTAAAAAAAAAATTAAAAAAAAAGAGAGGGAAGGAGAGAGAGAGAGAGAGAGAACAGCACTGCTTTACTGCTCCTGAAGCTTTCCTTTTGTGAAGTGTTCCTGTGTGGTGGCCAGGGACTTGAATCTGGGTTGTCACACATGGAAAAGTGTGTTTTTGACCTAACCTTAAATAATTTATTTTTTTAAATTTTTTTATTGTCACTAGGGTTATCATTGGGGTTCAGTGCCTACATAAGAACTCCACTGCTCCTCGCTGCCATCCCCCCCCCCACACACACACACTTTCTTTTATTTGATAGGATGGAGGTTGAGGAGAGAGAGAGAGAGAGCTGAAGCACTGCTTCACCATTCTTGAATCTTCCCTCCTACAGGTGGGGACCAGAGGCTTGAACTCACATCCTTGCACATGGTAATGTATGTGTTCAACTGGGTATGCCACCACTGACCCCTACATCATCATCCTCAACAACAACATCATCATCATTATTATTGTCAGATGGAAGTTAGTCTCAGTATAACTGGAAGGAATAAAGAAAACCAGAAGTAGCCTTTGAGGTAGTACAATGGACTTGTATGCATAAGTTCCTGAGTTCTATCCCTGGCATCACATATGCCAGAGTGATCCTCTGGTTCTCTCTCTCACTCTCTTTATTCTTTTTTAAAGTTTTTCTTTTTTTTTTTTTTGTCACCAGAATTATTTCTGGCTCTTGGTGACTGAATCCACTGCTCCTGGCAGTCATTTTTCCTTTTTCTTTTTTTTTTTCTTTTCTTTTTGATAGAGAAAGTGAGAAGGAAGAGGGAAATAGAGAGGGAGATAGGCACCTGCACTGCTGCCTTACTGCTTTACTGCTCGTGAAGCTTCCCCATACACAAAGTTAATGAAAGGCCGAGGGCTTGCAACACCTAAGTCCTTGCTTACACCTATGTCCTTGTAATACTAATATGTGTACTTTATCAGATGTACCACCACCTGGCCCCACTTTCTCTTTCTTTTTAAAGTATATCCCTCATTTCTTGGACTAAAATAAATTAATTTCTTGAGACTTGATCTTAGCTTTGTTTTTCCATGAGGTTGCTGTGCACAGTAATATGTGTGCTTAATTGCAAACTTTTATTTAATATTTATTAAATTATTTTTTAATTATAAAATATTTTCCTATGGAATTAAATCCATCTTATAGAAGCATACTTAGTGGTCATACAATGTTCCATTTTATGAATCCTACAGACTTTATTTCACCTTTTCCCACAGGCTGGACATTAATATCCTCTTTTGTTTCTCCACTGAAAATCTCTTTTAAAGTTAACATAACCTGGAGTAAGAGGCAGCAGAGATGATTGAACTGAAGCCAGACTAGGCTCAAATTTTAAGTCTACCCTCTGATAGTCACAGCATTACAAATAAGTTATGCTTAATTTCTTCCTATATGGGGGGGATGGTGTCTGCCCAGTCCTCACAGAATTTTTGTGAGGGTCAAGGTGTTTACAACGCAAGTCCTTAAGACAAATGGTGGGGCCAACATGTTGCATGTTTTATCAGTACTTCTGTCCCTCCTTCACCCCATCGTAATGACGGCTCCATCCTGCACAAAGAACCTTCTATTGTGTACAGAGTGAGAAGGATCTGGGAGCAGAGAATATGTTATACTTTTTTTTTTAAAGCATTTATTTATTTTTTTATTCCAGATAGAAACAGAGAGAAAATGAGAGGGAAGGGGGAGGCAAAGAGAGAGGGTGAGGGAGAAAAACATGTAGCACTATTTCATTGCTCATGAAACTTCCCTCCTACAGGTGGGGACTGGGGGCTTGAGCCAGGGTCCTTGTACACTGCTATAATGTGTGAGCTCAGCCAGGTGCACCACCACCCAGCTGTGTACTGTATGTCTTTACTACTCTTACATTCTGAAGACTGTTTTTATTTTAGATACATTGAGACAGAGAGGCATGAGCAGGAGGAGGGGAGAGAGAGAGAAAGAGAGATCACAGCACTGAAAGTTACTTCAGAATAGTGTGGGTCACACATGTAGCAAAGCAGTATCCTATTTAAGGGACCTGTTTTGCCTGCCCCTCAAGAGAGTTTAAACCCAACTCACTCCCCTACTTCCTCTGAAATGAGACAATATTCAAGGAAATGGGAATGGCACTAGCTGTTCAGTGGAAATGTCACCTGGGAAAGATAATAGCAGGTGATTAGACTTTTCAGAGTCCTCTTCAATGAATGTAGCTAGTCTGATGGCGTAGAGTACAATTAAGCAAACATTTATTGAGGGTGCACTATGTGCTAGGCCCTGAACTAGTTGCTTTATCTTGATATCTTGATGAGATTAAATGAGAAAAAGGCTTTGGTCCTTGTCTTCCAGAAGCCTCACTGTCTAGATACAGAACCAAATAACTAACAGAGATGCCACTAGATGGTTGCAGTAACAGAGAGAGACACCAAACCCTACCTCCACCCCTTTAATGTGGAAACACACAGGGACCATCAATTATCCTGTCCTTGCTCAGTCGGGATTTTTCAGAGACTGGAGCTGGGCTGAGGCCTGAGGACAGGCTGCATGGTAAAATAGGCTGGGGAAAGGCCTACTGGAAGAGGCAGCACCCTATTGTCATGGTGACGCTAAAGTCCTGAAAATCACAGCCTGCTCTCCTACTGTTTTTAACCAAGACATCAAATCATGACAGGGAATTGCTACTCATTTGAATTATTTTTATCCTTTACTTCACCCTAAAAAGAGTTGAGTAGGATTGTAAAAGCAACCACATATCACAATAGGATACAAATAAAAAGTACTTTCAGTGGAGAGAAAGTAAGAACAGTTAGTGAGATGAATCCAGATGGCTTCTGGGATCTCTCCACCCCTGGCATTGTGAATGCTAGTCTATTGGGAGATCCCTTTTCCTGTGGTATCTAGAATCCAAGACATTTGGCATCTTCTGAAGAGTCCTGGGCAAGTTCTAGGAAGCACAGAATCAGCCATTGTCCAGCCACTGATACTGCGCTAGAGTTATGCCAGATGGTACCTTTGAGGGGTTGTTTAGACTACACAGAAATGTTTAACTTCATGTTTGCACCATGATATCTTAGAATATTATTTTTGCCCCCTCTCTCTCCCTCTCTCTGGTATTCTAGTTGTGTCTATTTACTTCCCTTCATCCTTTATTCTTTTTACATTTCAGATTAACTTCATTTGGCCTATTTTTTAGTCCACAGATTCTTTCTTCTTCCTGCTCAAATCTCCTGATTTTCCCTAGGTAATTTTATTATAGTTGCACTTTTCTGTTTGGTTATTATTTTTTTATTTATAATTTCTATCTCCTTTAGCTCTGTAATTCTTTGAAAATGCTTTTGAAAATTCATCTAAAGTCATTATCATGAGTCTGGGCATTTAATTTTCACTTCCTTTCTCTTTCTTTCTTTTTTTAAATCTTTATCTCTGGGATTTGGTGTCTGCACAATGACTCAATTCCTAGCACCACCTTATGTCAGGACTGAGCAGTGCCCTTGTCCTGTCTAACTTCCTCTTCTGTCGTTCTCTCCCTCATATAATAAATATTTTTTCATTATGGTAGGAATAATCAACATGCCTCTATTGGCGACTCGTGGAGGCGACATGTCCCACCGGAAGTTCTCCGCCCCCAGACACGGGTCTTTGGGCTTCTTGCCTCGAAAGCGCAGCAGCCGACACCTGGGCAAGGTGAAGAGCTCCCCCAAGGATGACTTCTCCAAGCCGGTGCACCTCACAGCCTTCCTGGGTTACAAGGCTGGGATGACCCACATCGTGCGCGAGGTCGACCGGCCTGGATCTAAGGTGAACAGGAAGGAAGTTGTGGAGGCTGTGACCATCGTGGAGACACCACCCATGGTGGTGGTGGGCATCGTGGGCTATGTAGAAACTCCCCGAGGCCTACGTACCTTCAAGACCATCTTTGCTGAGCATATCAGTGATGAGTGCAAACGACCCTTCTATAAAAACTGGCATAAATCTAAGAAGAAGGCTTTCACCAAATACTGCAAGAAGTGGCAGGATGAAGATGGCAGGAAGCAGCTGGAGAAGGACTTCAGCAACATGAAGAAATACTGCCAGGTCATTCATGTCATTGCCCACACCCAGATGCGCCTGCTGCCTCTGCACCAGAAGAAGGCCCACCTCATGGAGATCCAGGTGAAAGGAGGCACTGTGGCTGAAAAGTTGGACTGGGCCTGCGAGCGGTTGGAGCAGTAGGTTCCTGTGAACCAAGTGTTTGGCCAGGATGAGATGATAGTTGTCATCGGTGTGACCAAGGGCAAAGGCTAGAAAGGGGTCACCAGCCGTTGGCACACCAAGAAACTTCAAGAGCAATACTTCTACTGATTACGATCTGTCGGACAAGAGCATCAACCCTCTGGGTGGATTTGTCCACTATAGTGAAGTGACCAATGATTTGTCATTCTAAAAGGCTGTGTGGTGGGAATCAAGAAAAGAGTGTTTACTCTCCGGAAGTCTCTGCTGGTGCAGACCAAACGTTGAGCTCAAGAGAAGTTTGACCTTAAGTTCACTGACACCACCTCCAAGTGTTTGGCCATGGCTGCTTCCAGACTGTGGAGAAGAAGAAAGCATTCATGGGACCACTTAAAAAAGACCGCATTGCAAGGAAGAAGGTGCTTAATGGCAGAAACAGCAGATGGGGTCTCAATAAAACTTATTTTCCACTAAAAAAAAAAAAAAGAATAATCAACATTAGACTTACCCTCTTACCCCTTCCTTTCTTCCTTCCTTCCTTCCTTTCTTTCTTTCTTTCTTTCTTTCTTTCTTTCTTTCTCTCTCTCGAGAGTGAGAAGCCACTGCATTTCAATCCTCTGCTCTGGCATTATATATTGTTAAGCCTAGTGCTTCTCACATGTAAGTCATGTACACTACTGCTTTGATATCACCTTGCCCTTTAATAGATATGTAAGTGTACAATATTGTATTGTTATCTATAAAATTCAGAACAGAGAAAATGCACTTAAAAAAAAAAAACAGCAGTCTTGGCCCAGGTTATGGTACATCCAATTGAGCTCATATGTCACAATGTGAAAAGCTCCAGGTTCAAGTCTCTAGTCCCCACCTACAGGGGGGAAGCTTCAAGAGCAATGAAACAGTGCTGCAAGTGTCTCTGTTTTCTTCTCTATTGCCCCTTCCCTCTTAATTTCTCTGTATTTATCAAATAAATAAATAAAGTCTTTAAAAAAGAATAATCTGGGTGGGGGAGACAGCATAATGGTTATGCAAACAGATTTTCATGTCTGAGGCTCCTAAATCACATGTTCACTCCCCTGCACCACCATAAACCAGAGTTGAGCATTGCTCTGGTGTTTCTCTCTCTCTCTCTGCAACTCTCTCAAAAATAAAATAAATAATTTCTTTTAAAAAAGAATAATCTCAAGGACCTGTGGGATTATAATAAAAATGATCTAACACTCATCATTATATGGTGATTGAAATTCTCCCAATTATAGCAAAGACACATAAAACAATGTATTCAAGAATATGAGGGGAAACTAAATCAGGACAAACCTTTATTTCTCCTTGTATTTTTTTTAACTCAAATAATATAACTGCTCAGTTGGGACTGGAAGATGGCTCATTCAATAGAGCTCACACCTTATCATGCATGAGGACCTGGGTTTAAGCCCCAGCATCACACTGGAATGCCGTGGAACCATGGACAGTGCTATGGGTGCTCCATGGATGGAGGAATAAAACTATGGTGTTACACCTCTGTGTCCCCCCCCCAAATGACTATATATATATATATATATATATATATATACACATATATATAATTTTTCCATTCAATACATATGATTTACTTACTGTAGTTCCACAGGCCCCTAAAATCAACTTTTTATTTTTATTTTCAGTGTATTTTCTCTGCATTGCTCAAAGATGATAATTTCTATTGTTTAAAATGTAATCTCATTGAACTATTACTCTGCTATATTTTTCCTGGCATTGAGTCTATTCAATGAGTTTTTTACTGGGTGATTTTATTTTTAGTTTTATAATTTAACTTCCATCCACATCTTTTTAAAAGTACCTTCTATTCTAAGATTTCTATTTTTGTGAATGTCTAGTATATGTTTATAATTTTTTGTTGAAGCATAGTCGCTTTAAAGTCTTCTTTTTTTATCATAGTAGCTTTAAAGTTTGTTTGTTTTTTTATCATAGTTGCTTTAAAGTCCTCTTCAGAGGACCAGGTGGTAGTGCACTTGGTAGAGTGCACATGTGACAATGCATAAGGACCTAGGTTCAAGACCCAGTATCCACATTCAGGGAGGAAGCTTCACAAGTAGTGCTACAGGTTTCTCTCTCTCTATCTCACCCTCTCCTCTCAATTTATCTGTCTTTATCCAATAAATAAATAAACAAAATATATTTTTTTAAAGTAATATGTTCCTCTTCAGATAATTTCACCATCTATTCATCTCAGTGTTGGCATCTGCTGATTGCCTCCACACCTCAAGTTAGGATTTTCTTGCAGTTCCTATGTTGGTTTTCAGTTGCATTCTGGACATGTTGATTATTATATTGTGAGATCCTGAGTCCTATTTAATCTTTTTGGGCTGTTGCCATTTTATCACATAGCTCAGATCAAAGTTTGGGTTGGTATTCAACTCCTTGTTGGGACCCACAAAGGTTAAGCAATAACTCATACCTCTGTGAGTACAAAAGAGTGGAGTGGATATTAACATCCTTCCTTTTAAAAATATTTTTACTAGTGATTTTATAATGACTAACAGGAATGTAAGATAACAAGGATATAATTCCATACAGTTCCCACCACTGGGGGTCCCTTTCCCATCCTTTCACTGGAAAATTCTCTATTCTTTATCCATCTAGGAGCATGAACCAAAATTCTTTATGGGCAGCAGAAAATAGGACTGACTTCTGTAATTGTTTCACCACTGAACATGGACACTGACTGGTCAATCCATATCCTAGCCTGTTTCTATCTCTGGAGATGTGAGACTTTAGGACAGGTTGGTGAAGTTTCACTATACTTAACACTAATTCACATTGCTTCCTTGTCTCCAAGTTGGGTAGAGAATCAGCTCCCATACAGGCCTAGCTGACACACAAGAGGAGCAAGTCCTATAACAAACTGCCTCCTTCAGTGTCAGTGTTGTTGATTGAGGGTACATGCTTAGCTTACCCACCTGACCCCACCGACAACGACAACACCAATGTAGGAACATCAGAGCACTGCCAGTTTCTGCAGATGGAAGATTAGCATCCTGTATGGCCCTCTGTATACCACTCTGCTTCTTTGAAGCTGTCAGAGGAAATGAAAGATTATCTCCTCTTAGGCCAAGGAGAAGCCTCCAGAAGAGAGATAGGATGTTTGACTAAAGTAGGAAGATATTAGAAAGAAAAGGGTTTAGGTTTTTTGTTTGTTTGTTTTTCGGGTCTTTTGTCAGGAGAACTAGGCTTTTCTTGGAGGGTGTTTTTTGTTTGTTTGTTTGTTTGTTTGTTTGTTTTTACCACTGATCAGCTCTGGTTTACGCTAATGTGGGGGATTGAACCTGGGAATTCAGAGCCTCAGGAATGAGAGTTTCTTTGCATAACCATTATGCTAACTACCTCCACCCTGGAGCTCTTTATTTTTTTAACCTTCCTGTGCTTGTTGATGGCTCCAGATTAAAGCCCCATTCAGTATATACCTAGGAGAAAAAAGGAAACCCTGAGGCCACCTTGTAATGTTTCTCAGTCCTGAAGTTCTTACACAATCTGTTGCTTCTTTCCACATTTCAGAGTCTTACTATACTTATTTAGTTTGTTATGTCCATGATGTTTTTAGTTTAGGGAAATCCTGGGAGGAATGCAGCTGTTCTATGCAGGCTGGAACCAGAGCTCAACATTTTTTGTGAAGATCTATAATGATGTGGGAAATAATAATAAATAGAAAGAAAAGATAGAACTTGCAAATGTTACATAACTTTGACCATGCAATGCATATCTTGAAACTGGATAAAGGGAACAGGCAGTGTCATATCTGGTTAAGCACACAGAGATTATAGTGTGCAAGGACCTGGGTCCAAGTCTCTGGTATCCACCTGCAGGGGGAAAGCTTCACGTGTGGTGGAGTCAGACTGTAGGTGTTTCTGTTTCTCTTTTTTTAAAAAAAGATTTTTAAAAAAATATTTATTTATTTATTCCCTTTTGTTGCCCTTGTTGTTTTATTATTGTAGTTATTACTGATGTCATTGTTGTTGGATAGGACAGAGAGAAATGGAAAGAGGAGAGGAAGACAGAGAGGGGCAGAGAAAGACACCTGCAGACCTGCTTCACTGCAGGTGGGGAGCTGGGGGCTTGTCGCAAGCAAGGAATTAGAGCAAGGACTTACTCGGAGAGCGTGTTGGGGTTAAGCAATAATTCTTTACTTATTTTAGATGCCAGAGAAAGGTCACACAATTCACACAACACACAATCAACTCGATACCTCTCCTTACTAGTTCTCAGGTAAGGCTCACGACTTGGTCACCATCCGTTGTGTTGCCCAACTAGAGGTCCTTCATCCACTGGTGCGACCAGATGAGTAAGGGTCTCTGGATGCTGGGGAAGCAGTTACTCAGCCTAGCCGAGTGTGCTTTAAGTTTTCAGCAGCACTGGAAGCATCCCGGTCTGTAACGGTGAAGGTGCTTCATCCAGCTGGTTTCTGAGCCTTTTCTTATACTTATCTTGCCTCTGTATTCAAAGTTACATCTCCATTGGCCAATCAGGTTGGGGTTGACGTCTTCTCCTATGTATACATATGTCTCTGTCTTTATCACACTATGCAGGTGCACTATGGTTACTATTAAGCTCATTTTAGGGAGTTGGGCGGTGGCGCAGTGGGTTAAGCGCACGTGGCGCAAAGCGCAGGGACCGGCGTAAGGATCCCGGTTCGAGCCCCCAGCTCCCCACCTGCAGGGGAGTCGCTTCACGGGTGGTGAAGCAGGTCTGCAGGTGTCTTTCTCTCCCCTCTCTCTCTGTCTTCCCCTCCTCTCTCCATTTCTCTCTGTCCTATCCAACAACAAAGCAACGTCAACAATGGCAATAATAACCTCAACGAGGCTGCAACAACTAGGGCAACAAAAAGGGGGGAAAATGGCCTCCAGGAGTGGTGGATTCATGGTGCAGGCACCAAGCCCAGCAATAACCCTGGAGGAAAAAAAAAAAAAAAAAAGAAGCTCATTTTATGTGAATACAAATATAAGAAACTCTCTTTTTTGGACACTTTTTTTTTCATACTCCAGAGCAAACATGTATAACAAACCTTGCATATTATTAAGGCTATTTTGGCACTCAATGCTATTGTTTTTGAAGACAGGAAAAATATTTTTTTTTCAGAAAGACATACATGGTACAATAGCTCTGCCCTGAATGTTGCATTACCTTTCCTTATTTTCTTCTGTAGAAATTGGTCTGTTGGAAAAAAAAAAGAAGAAAAAGAAAAAAGAGCTTGACCTAATGGGAGAAGCCAATTAAGCTCAGGAAGCTCCACAAAGATAATAATCACCAAGATAATTTCTCCACAAGTATCTCTGCTCATAACAGTTTTTAAAATATTTGGATTTTTCCCAGTATACTTGTGATTTAGTGTGGGTCCCTCCCCCCAGTTTATCCTTGAATACTACCTCAAACAATTAAATATAAATGCATATGTTATAATGTATACTACTATTTGATTTAATTTATTGAGGGCTTCCTAAGTTGGGTGTTCTTCTAGGTTCCTGATATACAGCAGCGAGCAAAACAGTATTCTCTTTTCACATGGAGCTTATCTTAAGTGTGAAAGAGAAACCAATGAAGAGATATTTCTCAACAGTGATAAATGGTATGAGGAAAAGCAGTGTATGGCAACAGAGAGTGACAAAATATATTATCTTAACCCCTTATACAGTGTGGTCACATTCGGAATCCTTTTCTGAGAAGTAACTCAAAGACAGAGAGTAAGTCATATAGACAGTGGAAGGAAGAGCATTGTAGAAAAAAGGAGCGGCAGAGTCAAAGGCTCTTTGATAGGAGGCTGGCTGGAATAGTTGATAGATATTATTGAAAAGGCTATGTTGTAGAAGGACCATAACAGAAAAAAGGGAAGAGAAAGAAGAGAGATGTTGGGTTCAAAAGCTTTTTTTAGATCAAGGGGAAAATTTTAAATTGTTACCCCTCCCAAAATTTCTTTAACAAGATTTTTAACTGTGTTTTGTTATTATCTTTATTTATTTGATAGAGACAGCCAGAAATTGTGAGGAAGAGGGAGATAGAGAAGGAGAGAGAGAGAGAGACAAATATACCTGCAACATTGCTTCACCACTCTCAAAGCTTGCCCCCTGCAGATGGGGACTGGGAGCTTGAACCCACATTCTTGTGCATTCTAACATGTGCACTCAACCAGTTCTTCCACCATGCAGTCCCCTCCCATCCTACCCCCACCAAAAAATAATTTTGTCTTTCAAGTCTAATGAAAAGCTAGCACAGGGGTTTAAACAGGAGCGAGACATAAACTAATTTACATTTTAACTTTGGTTACACTTTAACTTTACATTTTGCTGGAGGGAGATTAAACTGAAGGGATCACAAAAGAGGCAAAGAAGCCAACAGGAAAACTATTGCAATAGTGCAAGTCAGGGTGACATCACCTGATTGAACTGTGTGCAGGTGGTGAAAAGTAATCAGACCCTGTATATATTTTGAAGATAGAGCTACAGAATTGACTGATGCGTTGAATGTGGAGTGTGAGGGAAAGAAAATAGTAAAGGATTACACCAACACCCATGGTTTTGTTCTAAACTAAATGGACACCTTTGTCATTTGCTTCAGTAGAAAATACTAGTGAAAAAACAGGTTTGGCAGAAAGCCTTTTGGAAAGTAAAGTTTGTTTTAGACACATCTAAGTTAAGAAACCTAATGGTGGAAGAGGGGAATATCCCAATGATCATGCAAAAACACTATGATGCCTGAGGCTCTAAGTGGAGTTGTAAAGCAAACTGCTAGAACATATGAGTCCTAAATACAGAAAAAGGGGAGCTAAAATTAAACTTACCTCAGCATTTCTCATATTTTTCATGTTCTTTCTTTCGTGTGCTATATTGTGATATGATGTTGAAATTTTATTCCTGACCAAGATCACTTAACTGGTACCGGAATAATGCTACTTCTATAAGTAACTATAAAATTAGACTAAACTTATGCAACTATTTTCAGACAGTGATTAATAGGCAGCACAAGAATGCAGCCCCTAAAAGGAAGGTAACTTACACAGGAAGTCTCTCAATTTCCCAAATGTCTGCCCAGGGGGAATTTTTGCAACTGACCATAGCAGAGAGCTACCCTGTGGTCCATTCTAGTTGAGAAAATAGAAATAATAATTTGGGCAAAATGGGAACAATTCAATTATGTGGGATGAGACATCATAGAGGAGGTATATGTGAAGAAAGAGAGCTCTAAAAGCACAGATGGTAAGTCCTTGTAATTCATCAATGAGGAATGAGATGTGCTTGCACAAGACAAGACTTCTTGAGGTTTACCAATTAGCAGCTTGTTGAGAGATATGATATTGAGAGTGGAATAAGGATACTAAGAGCCAAACAGTGTTAGTGTAGAGCCATGCCAGAGTGAAGAGATTTTAAAAAATTTATTTGTTTATTTATGAGCAAGACACAGAAAAAGAGAAGAGACCAGAGTACAGCACAATTTTGTCTTGTGATGAAGGATTGGACCTGAGAACTCTGGAAACTCAGGTATGCAAAATCTGTTAAATCTGTTTTCTAACACATTGAACTATCTCTTTAGTCCTAAAGAGATCTTATTTATAGCTCTTTTTAAAAATATTTATTTATTCCCTTTTGTTGTCTTCATTGTTTTATTGTTGTAGTTACTGATGTTGTCATTGTTGGATAGGACAGACAGAAATGGAGAGAGGAGGGGAAGACAGAGAGGGGGAGAGAAAGATAGACACCTGCAGACCTGCTACACCACTTGTGAAGTGACTCCCCTGCAGGTGGGGAGCTGGGCGCTCGAACCGGGTTCCTTGCGCTGGTCTTTGGCACTTAGCCACCTGCGCTTAACCCAATGGGCTACTAGCCTGACTCACTTATTTATACCTCTTTATCATATCTGACATTCAGCTGAATCACTGGGAGCCAACATTCAGTGAGAACTAAGCCCTACAGACAACCTCACCAGTCTTTCCTGGAACCTCACTGCTTCAGAATCCTACTGCACTAAGGAAAGAAACAGGCTGGCAGTATGGATCAACCTGCTAATGTCCACGTCCAGCAGAGAAGCAGTTACAGAAGCCAGATGTCCCACCTTCTGCAGCCCAAAAAAGAATTTTGATACATATTTCCAGTGGACAAAAATGATAGGGGGAAGATGACCAGAGGTCTATGAACTCCAGCTCTATCAGGAACCAGAAAGAGAAAAGGGGAAAGAAAGAGACATTTGGATATAATAATAGGTGTGTGTATGACTTGGAAAGGAAGAGAAGATGGGGGACCCATATATATACAAATATAGACAGATGGGTATAGAAATACTAGTTGACCCATATCTCTTGGTAGAACTGTTGTAGTTTATAATGGCAGGATTGGGGACCCAGAACTCTGGTGGTTGGAATGATGTGGAGTTGTACATCTTGTAATTTTGTAAGTCAATTACATCTTGTAATTTTGTAAGTCAATACTAAATCACTTAAAAAGAAAGGAAGGAAGGAAGGAAGGAAGGGAGGAAGGGAGGGAGGGAGGGAGGGAGGAAGGGAAGAAGGAAGGAAGGGAGGAAGGAAGGGAGGGAGGAAGGAAGGAAACTAAGCCCGGGAACTTCTAATCTAACTCTAGCCTCTCCCTGACAAAGTCTAAAGCCAAGTCTAAAATTTCGACAATTGGAGGGTGGGGAGTGGCAGACCTGGTAGAGTGCACAAGTTACTATGCACAAGGACCCTGGTTCAAGCCCCCAGTTCCCAACTACAGGGGCAAAGCTTCATGAGTGGTTAAGCAGTGCTGCAGGTGTTTCCCTTTCTATCTTCCCCACCCCTCTCCACTTCTCTGTGCTATCAAATAAAGAAGAAAAGAAAAAAAGAAAAAGGTAAAAAAAAAAAATGTTTCCCAGAAGTTGTGGATTCATCATGCAGGCATGAAGCCCCAGTGAAGACACTGGTAAAATAAAAAGAAAAAATGATGATAAAATAGAATAAAATAAAATTCCAACAATGTTTATACAGAGTCCCATCAAGTCAGAAGGACTTGTGAAATACCTTTAACTTTCTCCATATAAGCTTGAACTGAATATAAAACTAAACCCATATAAGTTCACAGTGATCACTCATCAATCAATCTGCTAAAACAAGAACCAGCACTCTCCAGAAAAAGAGAACAGAACTCAGCACATCTCTAAAATGCACCACTGTCATGTAATACTTAATGGAGTTTCAGTCAACAGACGACATATTTGATGGTCATAGCTATAGACTAAACAATGTAACTTAGGTGTGTAATAGACTATACCATCTAGGATTATGTAAGTATACTCTATGACATTTGCATAATAGCAAAATTGCCTAATGATACATTCTCCACTGTCATACAATCCATCCCTGTCATTAAGTTATGTGTGACTATCACATTGTTCAGTAAATTGTCAAAAATTGCTAGACATACACAGAAGCAGGATGGGGTAGGTGGTAGCACACCTGGAAGAGTGCACAAATTGCCACACAAAAGGACCCACGCATAAGCCCCCTGTGTTTGTGGGAATCACTACAAGCAGTGAAGCAGTGCTATTAGGTGTCTGTCTTACTCTCTCCTCCTCCTACAATTTTTCTGTCTTTATAAAAAAAAAAAAAAAGCTAAGGAAAAAGGCAGGAAGACATGATCTATAGTAATACTTTATTTTTTCATAGTAACTTTATAAAGCAGACAATATAAGTAAATTCTGATATGAACATGATTATAAAATTGGTAAAAAAAAAAAAAAAACTTCAAAGCAACTTCTATTCAAAACACTGGAAGAAGATATGGTTTTAGAGAGTGAACAGAAGCACAAAACAAAGGGAAATTCTTGAAATCGAGAGTAACTATATTATGTGATTTAAAAAAAGAAAGATTCTGAATACGGGATGATCTCACTCTCAGGCAGAAGTTGAAAAACAAGATCAGAAGAGAAAACACAAGTAGAACCTGAACTGGAGTTGGTGTATTGCACCAAAGTAAAAGACTCTGGGATGGGTGGGGGGAGAGTACAGGTCCAAAAAGGATGATAGAGGACCTAGTGGGGGTTGTATTGTTATATGGAAAATTGAGAAATGTTATGCATGTACAAACTATTGTATTTACTGTCAAATGTAAAACATTAATCCCCCAATAAAGAAATTAAAATAAATAAATTAAATAAAAAACAATAAAAAGTAGAAAGGAAAGGTGACTCACTTGATCTGATAAAAGGCATCTGTGCAAAAATGACATAGCTACCATCATATACAGTGATGAAAAAAAAAAAGATCCTGTAGACATGTAAAATAGAAAACTTGTGAATGGGGGAGGTGGTGGCCCTAGGTTTGATCCCTTACATTATATGTATCATAGCAATGTTTTATTCCTCCCTCCTCCTCATAAAATAAGCAAAACCTTTAATAAAATAGAATGGGAGGGATCAAGTAGTGGTGTACTTTGTTGAGCACACATGTTACCATGCTCAAAGACTGAGGTTCGAGCCCCCACTCTCCACCAGCTGGGGGGAGGGAGCTTCACAAATGGTGAAGCAGGTCTGCAGGTGTCTATTTTTGTCTCTCCCTCTCTACTCATCCACCCCTCAATTTTTCTCTGTCCTATCAAATAAAATAAGAAATGGCTACTGGGACCTACAAATTTGTAGTGCTTACAATGAATCCCAGTGATAACCGTGGTGGCAATAAATAAATAAATAAATTGAAAAGTTGTTTGAAAAGAGTTTAACAGGGGAGGGGTATTAAGCAGTAGTGCACCAGAGAATGCATGTGTTACAGTACACAAGGACCCAGGTTCAAGTGCCCAGTTCCTATCCGCATGGGAAACCACATGCAGTGAAGCAGTGCTATAAGTTTTTTTTTTCTCCCTTCCTCTCTACCTCCCCCTTCCTTATCAGTTTCTTTCTTTCTGTTTTTATGCAATAAATTTAAAAAATGAATTAATTTAGCAAGGGCTGGGTGATACCTCACCTAGTAAAACCCACACCCAGCTGTGTGCAAAGTCCTAGATTCAATCCCTATTACCACATAGGAGCACCACAATGACACAAGGGAGCTCCATGAATGGTGGAGCTGTGCTTCACTGTCTACCTCTCCATCCCTCCCTTTCTCTATTCTTCTCTTAGAAAAATTGAGCCCAGGAAGCCACTTGGCAGTATCAGATGTATGCAAAGTACTGGGTTAATTTCAAAGTGTCGCATTAAAAAAATGAGTTTACCTGGTCAGTTTACCACCATATTTCTTTTTTTTAAATATTTATTTATTCCCTTTTGTCACCCTTGTTTTATTGTTTCAGTTATTATTGTTATTAATGTCATCATTGTTGGATAAGACAGAGAGAAATGGAGAGAGGAGGGGAAGACAGAGAGGGGGAGAGAAAGACACCTGCAGACCTGCTTCACTGCCTGTGAAGCGACTCCCCTGCAGGTGGGGAGCTGGGGGCTTGAACCAGTATCCTTATGCACTTTGTGCCACCTGCGCTTAACCTGCTACAATTACCGCCCAACTCCCACCACCATATTTCTTAAAGCTTTTAACAGGCTTGCATGCATTTTGAATACACTATACAGACTATAGAACATAATGGTTTCCATGCATACTTGACTATGGAACATTATTAGGAGCATTAGTCTGCAGAAACTAAGAATACCTTGAACTTCAAACTTTTATCACTTCTATCTTGCTCATCCTCTCATCTGCCATGAACTCCCACTCTTCCATGCTCTTAAATATTTTCTCTGCCTTGAAACTTTTAATATCCCTGCCTCCATCTGATCAACTATTCATTCTTTAAAACTTACCTTAAATATCGCTACTTTTTTAAGTCTTCCCCAACCACCTCTCACAAAGTTATCTACTCCCTTTAAAGAGATTTCTGAGCATTCTACAGAAACATGGACAGAACCACCGTGTGAGAGACTACATTATACATAAGTTTACACAGATCCCCTTCTAGAGTCCTCCTTTTGGAGACTGTTATCGCCTCAAGGACAATGATTAATCAGCATTAACAGCATGACTTGTCTCAGTGTCCTCAGCACACAACATTGAATGAGTGATTGGCTCCATAAGTATCTATTGAGTCAGCAATATGTTAACTTCATAAGATGACAACCATTAGAAAACAATGAATAAAATGATACTATTCCACTTTTCAGTAGTATTTAAGGCAAGTCATTAGACTCCTCTGAGGCATAGTATTTCTCAATGAGTAGGAACACAAACTCTGAGGTCAGACTCTCAAGGTGTACTGTTGTACTTTATTACTTGCCTCTGGGACAACATAAGTAGCCTCAGATTCCTAGGAAGAGGGGCTACTAGAACTCTTTATTTCGTAAATTATGTGAAGACTAAGAGAGAAAATTCATGTACTATCTAGTACAAAGCCCCCCCCCCCAAAAAAAAAAAACACTAGGTGAGCATGTGACTGCATGCCAGCACCTCTCCTCCTGGTATCAGTTACCACTAGTATTCCTCCTTACCCACCCCACCCCCACTTGTCACTACCCCCACTATTTAGCAAGACCTGTCTATCCAACTATCGGGGGGAAAAAAAGCAACAAATGCTACCACCATGTTCTGCATGTATCTACCCTCAGTATCCTGGAGCTCTCAGTGCACAGGCCCAACTCAGCCCCTGAGGTCATCTTAGATTTGAGTCTATCCTTGGAGTTTTACCAGTACTAACTTTTTTTCCAGAGCATTACTCAACACCGGCTTATGGTAGTGCTGGAGATTGAACCTAGGGCCTTTGGTGTCTCAGACATGAAAGTCTTTTTATATATCCATGATGATATCTCCCCAGCTCTCAATTTTAATTCTTCAATCCCTCCTTTCCACAGTATTTGTATAATCTAAATAATTTGATATTTGGCTTTTGTTGCTGGGGACTTGAACCACTATGCCTCCTCACTAAAGAAAGAGTTGAGTTCTTATTGGGCAGATGATCCCACTGATGCACCCTGGAACCCGACCTCCCAGAGCCCTGCCCTACTAGGGAAAGACTGAAACAAGTTAGGAGTACAGATCTACCTGACAATGCCCATATCCAGCAAAGAAGCAACTACAGAAACCAGAACTCCTACCTTTTGCACCTCATAATGATCCTAGGTCCATACTTCCCGAGAGATAAAGAATAGGAAAGCTTCCAATAGAACATGGGATGTGGGATTCTGGTGGTGGAAATTGTGTGGAATTGTACCCCTCTTATCCTATGGTCTTGTTGATCATTATTAAGTCAATTTTAAAAAAAAGAAATACAAATAGTTTCACCACCTCTCCCACCCTCCCCCCCAAAAAGAATGTTAAGGTTCAAACACCATCAGAGGTTTTAAAAGCAGTTTATTGGGCAGATACATGAGGGGAAAGGGGGAGTTAAGATTAAGGGGAAGCAACAGTACACACAGCCCCAAGGGCTGGGGCAGACAGTTCAGGAGATAAAGGCTCTGCCCCCAAACTTTGGAAATGCTCCAGTTTATGGAGTTTTCTCTTTCTTTCTTCCTCTCTTCCCCTCGTTTATGTCAATTGTTTGCACACTGAATCTCCTATAATCCCCTGATTTAGTTCAGGTGATGTTAACTAGGTACCCTTTAAGGAGCCTCAGTCTCCTACATCAGTTGGGGGGTCCTCCATTTTTAGCTCCTTTGCTGCTAGGTTGTCCACTCCATCTTGGGACTACCTACAGTTACACTTTCAGAAAGACTATGATTTGTCTGGACAGTTATCCCTGGCTAGTGCCATTTTCTTCTGTGATCTCCTCCTAGACTCAAGCACCAGGAGAGGGTTATTTCTGGATAGAGTGCAGCAGGGCACCAACCCCTCTTTACTGGGTTATAATGATTTTTTTATTAATTTATTTTAAAAAGGAGACATTAACCATTGGATAGGATTTTTTTATTAATTTATTTTAAAAAGGAGACATAAACCATTGGATAGGAGGGGTACAACTCCACTCAATTCCCACCACCAGATCTCCATATCCCACCCCCTCCCCTGCCCTGATAGCTTTCCCATTCTTTATCCCTCTGGGAGTATGGACCCAAGGTCATTGTGGGATGCAGAAAGTGGAAGGTCTGGTTTCTATAATTGCTTCCCCTCTGAACATGGGTGTTGACTGGTTGATCCATACTCCCAGTCTGCTTCTCACTTTCCTTAGTAGGGTGGGTCTCTGGGGAAGCAGAGCTCCGGGACACATTGGTGGGGTCATCTGTCCAGGGAAGTCTGGTTGGCATCATGCTGGCATCTGGAACCTGGTGGTTGAAAAGAGATTTTAACATACAAAGCCAAACAAATTGTTGAACAATTATGGACCTAAAGGCTGGAATAGTGCAGATGAAGTGCTGGAGGGTACTCACTGCAGACTATTGTGTACTTTTGCTTTCAGGTATATAGTTTATATACATGTTTATATATGTTATAAACATGTTTATATACATGTTTATAGTTTATATATCCTAGTTTATGGATACATGTGAACATATACTCTATCTCAGGGGGCCTGGTCTATATCTAGGTTTTGGGACTTTGTTAGGAAGTGAACCGCCTGGAATGGAATTGGAGAATACTATAAAAGGAAAGGTCTCACCCAAGTGATGAAGCTGAAGGGTTGTCATTCCATGCCTGATATCTCTGGACACAGTCTGAAGTGAAGCATGCTGAGGTGGCACTTGTTGCGTTGATTAGGTTGGGATTGGCAGGTGCAATATCATTTGGTATGAATTGAGAGAAGCATGCAGGAAAGTGGGCCCCACCCTTAGGTTCCAGGACTGGGGGAAGTATAGGCTCTATAGTGGAAATGTGAGGTTCCTGCTGTCTTAAGGTTCAAGAAGACAACAGATAGTTATTGTTATCATCACATTATTTGGTAATTGGGTTAACTTTGAAAAGTCCCTTTGTTAGTGGGTTATAATGATTTTACACCAAGAGTCACATACTCAACTCCATGTAGCAGTTTTGTGGATGAAACACTCAGTGCTTGAGGTAACTGAGCATTACAACTCAGTGGTATAGTGTTAGCTAAAAATGTTTAATCGTCCTGAGCTATATGAATAGATGGCAGAGTCCAGGACAAAAGGGAGAATGCTCTGTTCTCTCAACCACTGTGATAGATTATGACCCATCTTTGTACACTAATGCACACTGTCTCCAAACTGTTTTCTATAAGGGTTTTACCAACTTACATTCCCGTCAGCAATGTGGGAAAGTCCCTTCTCCCCCACGACCTCTCCAACAGTTGGTGTCTCTGTCTTTTCTAAGGTGTGACATACTCACAGATGTAAAGTGGTATTTTATTGTTATTTTTATTTGCATTTCCCTGATCATCAGTGACTCTAAGCATATTTTTATATCTTTTGGCCCTTTGGCTCTCCTCTTTAGAAAATATTCTGGGGGGCAGGTGGTGGCACACCTGGTTGAGCGCACATGTTACAGTGCACAAGGACCCAGGTTCAAGCCTTTTGTCCCCACTTGCAGGGGGAAAGCTTCATGAGTAGGGAAGCATGGCTGCAGATGTCTCTCTGTCTCTCTCCCTCTCTACCTCCTCCTTCCCTCTCACTTTCTGGCTGTCTCTATCCAATAAATAAATAAAGATAATTTAAAAAAATATTTTAAAAGAAAATATTCCCATATCATTCCCCATTTTTAAATAGGGTTGCTTGTTTTTCCCCCTCTTTTGTTGCCCTTGTTGTTTTTTTTATTGTTGTTGTAGTTATTATTGTTGTTGTTGATGTCGTCATTGTTAGATAGGACAGAGAGAAACGGAGAGAGGAGGGTAAGACAGCAGAGAGGGGGACACATGCAGACCTGTTTCACCACCTGTGAAGCGACACCCCTGCAGGTGGGGAGCCAAGGGCTCGAACCTGGATCCTTATGCGGTTCTTGAGCTTTGCGCCATGTGCGCTTAACCCGCTACACTATTGCCCGACCCCTGTCTTTTTAAAAATATTTATTTATTCCCTTTTGTTGCCTTTGTTTATTGTTGTAGTTATTATTGTTGTTATTAATGTCATTGTTGTTGGATAGGACAGAAAGAAATGGAGAGAAGAGGGGAAGACAGACAGGGGAGAGAAAAATAGACACCTGCAGACCTGCTTCACCACTCCTGCTTGTCTTTTTATTGTTGTTTGTCGAGTTCATTGTGAGTTTTGGTTATCATTTCCCTATCTGATTTATGAGACATAAATATTTTCTCCCAGTTTGTGTGGGGCCTCTTTGTTGTAATGGTGATTCCCTTTGCTGTGCCAAAACTTTTCAGTTTGATATAGTTCTAGTTGTCTATTTTTGCTTTTGTTTTCTTTATTATTGGATTTAAATCAGTGAATATGTTGCAAAAACTTACTTGGAAGAGAGTTTTGCCTATTTTTTTCTTCTAAGTATTTGGTAGTTTCTGGTCTAACTTCAACTGGGAGGTGTTAGGATCTTAAATCATACGCAATTAATCACTGTTAGTACATGTGCATTAAAGGATAGAGGGACTATCCTCCTAGAGCAGGACTTCACAATCCTGGCAGCATGTAAGGCCCACCTGGGTAGAATTTTAAATATATGTAAGCCTTGGTGGGCCCCAACACGTGCATACATGCTTTAAAAGTTTCCCAGGTGATTTCATGTTCAGCTGGAGCTTAAATCCTTTGAGAACAGGATTTCTCAACTTAGGCATTACTAACACTTAGACTAGGTAATTATTTGTAGGGGGAGGAGAAGGTTTTATACTGAGGATTTTTTCCCCCTGCTTGAATAAATAAATAAATAAATAAAACTTTATGAAACAAAGGTAATAGAACATTACTAACTAACTTGTAGAAAGAAATGTAATCTGTTTATCTAATTTCAACACAATCATTAAATATTTACCGAGTAGTTGAAAGGTTAATTTGTGGGTAATTTAGTTTAACAATTGCTACCCTTTTTTGAAAGAAGCTATTTTAGATCTATTTTAGGTATATTCTGATGGGCCCATGACTAACAATTTTTGCCTGAGTCTGATGGTTAACATGTAGGTGTGCTGAAAGTATTGTCTAGGAAGATGGTATCAGCATTGAGAATAGGATTAGAAAGCTGGATCAGGGCAGAGAGTAGCTCCCAAGTATGGGAAAAGTATATAAACACTGCTAGCTATAAACCCCATTGATCTGACCTAGGACTCATGTCTATCCATACTTAGCATAGGAGTCCATGCAAACTCAGTGCAGATAACTTCTATCCTCTCAGTATATATGTTGATCTATACAAACCTGGACTGTGAATTTTGTGCAGCGGGTTAAGCTCAGGTGGTACAAAGCACAAGGACCGGCCTTAAGGATCCTGGTTTGAGCCCCTGGCTCCCCATCTGCAGGGGAGTTGCTTCACAGGCAGTAAAGCAGGTCTGCATTTCTCCATTTCTCTCTGTCCTATCCAACAATGACAACAATAATAAGTACAACAATAAAACAACAAGGGCAACAAAAGGAAATAAATAAATAAATAAATATTTTTTTAAAATATCACTATCTAGTGGCTGAGGATAGAGAGAGACATGACTCTATGGGTATAGCCAGAACTTGCACACCTGAGGACTTGGGTTTGACCCTTAGCATCAAATTTGGTGCAGAACTACTCCAGTCTCTTTCCACTATCAGCACCTCACCCTATTTTTTCTCTCTCCCCCTCAAAAATAAATAAATAGGGCACCAAAGTAAAAACCCTGTGGTGAGGGGTAGACATGCAGCTTCCTGGGACAGTGGGGGGTGGGAGTGGGTGGGAGGGATGGGTCACAGTCTTTTGGTGGTGGGAATGGTGTTTATGTACACTCCTAGCAAAATGTAGACATATAAATCACTAGTTAATTAATATGAGAGGGGGAAAATCAATTGTATGTCTCAAAGTTTTTCATAACACAAACTGAATCTTTTTAATATATACGTTGTGCATTTGATATGCGGACTCTCAAAAGCCTAGACCAAGTAGATCAGAAGCATCCAATAGCACAGCTATATACAAGATACTGGGTACAGCAAACCCTAACAAAAGGACTTTTCAAAGTTAACCCAATTACCAATTAATGTGATGATAACATTAACTATCGATTGTCTTTTGGAACCCTAAGACAGCAGGAACCTTACATCTCCACTATAGAGCCTCTACTTCCCCCAGTCCTGGAACCCTTGGATAGGGCCCACTTTCCCGTATGCCTCTCCCAATCCATATCAAATAATATTGCATCTGCCGATCACAACCTAACCAACGCAACGATTGCCACCTCAACATGCTTCACTTCAGACTGTGTCCAGAGACTTCACGTGTGGAATGACAACCCTTCAGCTTCATTACTCGGGTGAGACCTTTCCTTTTATAGTATACTCTAATTTCATCTCAGGTGGTTCACTTTCTAACAAAGTCCCAAAACCTAGATATACACCAGTTTCTGTGAGAGAGAGCATATCTTCACACTTATCTATAAACTACTGCAAAATATATACCTGAAAGCAGAAGTACACTAGAGTTTGCAGTGAGTACCTCCCTAACACTTCCTCACCACTATTCCAAGCTTTGGGTCCATGATTGCTCAACAATTTGTTTGGCTTTGTATGTTAACTCTCTTTTCAGCCACCAGGTTCCAGATGCCATCAGGATGCTGGCCAGGCTTCCCTGGATTGAAGACCCCACCAATGTGTCCTGGAGCTCAGCTTCCCCAGAGGCACAGCCTACTAGGGAAAGAGAGAGGCAGACTGGGAATATGGACCGACCAGTCAACACCCATGTTCAGCGGGGAAGCAGGTACAGAAGCCAGACCTTCTACCTTCTGCAACCCACAATGACTCTGGGTCCATGCTCCCAGAGGGATGGAGAATGGAAAGCTATCAGGGGAGGAGGTGGGATATGGAGATTGGGTGGTGGGAATTGTGTGGAGTTGTACCCCTCCTACCCTATGGTTTTGTTAATTAATCCTTTCTTAAATTAAAAAAAGAGCGAAAAATAAATAAATAAATAAATAAATACCATCACCCAGAAGAGCTTTGTGTCATGTCTTAAAGCCAGACCTATTGGATTCTACTTGCTTAAACTGCTTCTTTTATGCATGTGGGACTAGACAGACCATTTTGCTTTCTCTGAGCTTCTGTTTCTTCATGAGTCAAAGGGATGGGGTGGTGGGACTGATTTTTTATTTGCAGTCCAGTATATTTTATTTGTTTTATTCTAATGAGACAGAGATATACATACACAGAGAGAGAGAAAGAGAGAGAGAGAAAGAGAAACTGGAGCACTGCTCAACTCTGGCTTGTAGTGGTGTAGGGGACTGACCTTGGGACTTAGGAGCTTAAGGCATAAAAATTGTGTGTGTGTGTGTGTGTGTGTGTGTGTATGTGTGTGTGTGTGTGTGTGTGTGTGTGTGTGTGTGTGTAACCATTATGCTAACCCCCCACAACCACCTTTCCCTTTCTCCCTCAATCTCTCTTTCTCTATCTGAAAAAGTTGACCTAGAGTGACGAAGCCTCAGTGATAAGCAAAAAAAAAGTAAATCTGACTAATAGGAGTCTTAAATTTTCCTTAAGAAAATTTGGTACTATGATTGCATTTATTTTTTAATCTTTTTATAAGATTTATTTATTAACATTGGTGGAGTTAGGGAGAGAAAAATGAATTCAAGACTTCATACTTGAGTGTCCAGCATTTTATCCACTGTGCCACCTCCCAGGTTGCTATGATTGTATTTAGATCAATAATTGTTTTCAAAAGACATTTTATTGAGATATTATAAGCCATAGTAAAAAGAATACTGAGGGAGTCGGGTGGTAGCGCAGCAGGTTAAGCACACGTGGTGCAAAGCGCAAGGACAGGGCTTAAGGATCCCGGTTCGAGCCCCTGGCTCCCCACCTGCAGGGGGGTTGTTTCACAGGTGGTGAAGCAGGTCTGCAGGTGTCTATCTTTCTCTCCCCCTCTCTATCTTCCCCTCCTCTCTCCATTTCTCTCTGTCCTATCCAACAACAAAGACATCAATAACAGCAATAACTACAACAATAAAACAGCAAGGGCAACAAAAGGGAATAAATAAATAAAATATTTAAAAAAGAATACTGACCTCTAATGTCATGTTAATCCACATGGGTTTAATATGTAACCACCATTTACATGTAGCTTAGTACTTAATTTAGGAAGTAGCTCTACATATTAATGAAATGTCTGTCAGAGCCATGAAGTGTGTGATAGATAATTATTTGAGTGATCCAAGAGCTGGTACAGTGGATAAAGCATTAGATTCTCAACCATGAGGTCCTGAGTTCAATCTCTGACAGCACATATACCAAAGAGTTGTCTGGTTCTTTCTCTCTCCTATCTTTCTCATGAATACATAAATAAATTCTTAAATATATATAAGTAGTTGACTCTGTGAGCTGGACCTGGGCAACTGGAGGCTCCTCCTCCTCCCATTTGGAACATGTGTTACTTATTCACCCCATTTCCAGAGCTGTACCAAGCATGCAGTTTTGAGATGATAATGTAGTGTCAATACAGACTGCACAATGCATGTGACTGAACTTAGGTAAGGCCTCTGTATAAACTTTTAGGAGTTAGTGGGAAGTGTAACTTGCAACCGCCAAGACAAGCCTCATAAATTAAAATGATCACCTACAAATTTGGAGTGATGTACCTTTTTTCATTGGTCTCTGACTGAAAAGAAGAGAAACAGAGAGAGAGAAGTGTAGTGTTAGTGTAGTGTAGTGTAGTGTAGTGTAGTGTAGTGTAGTGTAGTGTAGTGTAGTGTAGTGTAGTGTAGTGTAGGATGGGATAGGAGGTTTGGGGCTACACCCAGGAAGCTCAGAGGTTGTGACTTAACAATGTCTTAATTAGGAAATGTCCTATAGCACTTACGATGAAAAAGGGCAGTGTAGGAGTTTCAAGGCAATACTAACTCATTTCTTTAGCAAATTTTTAGGCCTGAGAATTAGAGGGAAGGTCTTATATTGGGAATGAGAATAAAGAAACGAAACCTACCATGGATCAGAGAACAGAAATTACAATCATGGCTAAAAAGCAGAACATAGCTGTAGGGAAACCACTTTCTTGTCATAGAACCCTGAGCATGAGTCAGAAAGAGCTTGTGGGGAGAAATCCTGGTGGGATTGACACAGAACACTAATAAGCCCCAGTCTCTCAAGTCTGGACAGAGAGGCAGGAACAGGTGCAACCAGACAGATCTGGTACATGGCCTCTCCCCAACCCCTCACCCACCAAAAGGAATATATATTCAACCTCTACCTCCAGGTAAATGAAGGGGGAAGGAGAACCATATTCCACTGTTCTTACGTGCCTCCATCATGTCAAAACTAAGTCTCAAAACAGAAATTTAAGTCTTACAAGAAAACAAAAAGTTGCACACCCAAGTGTGGACACTGGAATTGTTCTCCCTAATTTCATTCCAGGAGCCTTTCACCTCTGCTCTACTGTTCAAATAGTTATCACTGAGATACCCTGAGTCCTTCCTACTTGAATTATCATCTCTAGGTACAGATAGTCCCTCCCCCACCACCATTAACACTGGGAGAATTTGTTCATGTACTCCTTACTTTTATTCATTCATTTAAAAAAATTGTCATGTGTCAGTTATCACTTTACACAACAGAAATAAAGCAGGAAACTAGTGAGTCCCTTCTTTCCTGAAGATTGCTTCTGAAGGTGAGGACAGGCAGTAAACAAATAAATATATAATGTGTCAAGTGGTGACAAGTGCTCTGAAGATAAATATAGTAGGGTAAAGGAATGAAGAGAGACAGGAGGTAGATGCTATTTTAGAGGTGGTCAGGGAGACCTCTCTGTTGAGTTGACATTTGAGCAGAGAGCTGTATGAACTTAGAAAATAATTCATACACATAATAACCACAGATAATCAGTCAAATGGCATAGTAGAGGTACTGTTCCTTTGGCAGTATACCTAAAGACTTGTCATAATCTAGGGCTAAATCAGATGACTTAAAAGACAGGTGAATTCTATCTAGACCTTCACTGATGAAAGAGTAGCCGATGAAAAATAAACAGAAATGTGTTTACATTAAAAACTGTTCTTTTTCATGGGCCCCTTGGAATATATCTAAAATAGATGTCCTAGCTTCATCCAACATGAAGATTTTTCTGCTTCTGGTTCCTGCTTATTACACAATTTGTTCTGCTTTGTATCTTAAAGCTTTTCAGACACCAAGTTGCAGATGCTACCATGACACCAACCTGTCTTCCCTGGACAGACAACCTCACCAATGAGCCCTGGAACTTCACCTCCCCAGGGCCCTACCCTACTAGGTAAAGATAGAAATAGGTTGGGAGTATGGACCCACCTGCCAACACCCATGTCCAGCAGAGAAGCAATTACAGAAACCAGATCTCCCACCTTCTGCAGCCATAAATATCTTAGGACCATACTCCCAGAGGGATAAAGAATAGGGGACCCTCCAAGGAAGGGGAAGAGATGCAGAACTCTGGTGGTGGGAATTGTACCCCTCTTATCCCACAATCTTGTCAATCATTATTAAATCACTAATTTAAAATAAAAAGTAATCCAGAAGGCAGTGCATTGAACTTTTAAGCATGAGGTTTTGAGTTCAATCCCTGGCAGCACATGTACCACAGTGCTATCTGGTTCTTTCTCTCTCTCTTATTAATAAATAAATAAACTCTTTTTTTAAAAAAAAAAAAAGGACATAAACTCTTCTTTTAAGTACATAAAAGTTATTTGGCAAAGGAAAGAGATTATAACAAAACGTGTATACATGCAACTGTCTAACAAGTGTTTCTAAGTGTTTCTAAGCTTTTCCTTACACTGTAATAATACTAAGAGAAGATATAGAAGTTCATGGCCTAGTCATCTTCCCAGTTTCTTTCTTTCTTTCTTTCTTTCTTTCTTTTCTTCCTTCCTTTCTTTCTTTCTTCCTTTCTTTCTTTTTTGCTTCCAGGGTTATCGCTGAGGCTCGGTGCCTGCATGACGAATCCACTGCTCCTGTGGCCATTCTTTTTCTATTTTCTGGAAAAGACAGAGAAATTGAGAAGGGATAGATAGATAGATAGATAGATAGATAGATAGATAGATAGATAGATAGACAGACACCTGCAGACTTTCTTCACTGCTTGTGAAGCCATCACCCTGTAGGTGGAGAGCCGGGGGATCTTGAACCAGGATCCTTCCGAGGGTTCTTGTACATCATACTATGTGTGCTTAACCCAGGGTGGCACCTCCCAGCCCCCATCTTCCAAGCTTCCATAGGGAAACAGACAAGTTGATAAGAACAGTCTTCTCAACTGCAAGGGAGAGGCAAGATGATACAGTGGAGATAGTAAACTTTGGAATCAGGTGGGCCTAGATTTGAATGGAAATGCAGACAAAGTAATGTGCACAAGATTACATAACTATCAAGGTATAAATTCAGGATTAAAACTCAGACAAATTGCAAGGGTTTGTACTTGAGGAGGGAGGGAACCTGTCTCCAAAGTTTATGTACTGTCCAATTCCACATTCTTGAAATAACAAAATGACAGATACAGAAAACAGATGAGAAGTTGCCAAAGACTCAAAAAGGAGGCAAATACAGTTATGAAAACATACCACAACATCAGTAAAATAACTAGAAAGTGTGTCTGTTTTATCAAGCACGAAATTCAGATTCCAGTTTGGCTCCTACTACCCTGGAGGAAGCTTCAGTGCTATAGTCTATCTATCTATCTATCTATCTCTATCTCTATCTCTATTTCTATCTATCTATCTCTATCTCTATCTATCTATCTCTATCTATCTCTATCTATCTCTATCTATCTCTATCTATCTCTATCTATATCTATCTATTTCAGATAGAAATAGTTGGCTTGACAACAACAATAAAAGGAAGAAAGAAAGAAAGAAAGAAAGAAAGAGAAAAAAGAAAGTAGCATGACAACCCTTATCTAATAGACAATTCTGTGTTTTGATTATAACAACTATTACAAGGATCTACACATGATAAAACTTGGTGGAACTACACACAAATGCATTAAAATTGGCAAAATCTAAAAAAAGTCAATAAATTTCCCCAATGTCAGTTTCCTAGTTTTATTTTATTATTATTTACAATTTTCTAGTTTTAACAGCATACTATATTTCTGCAAGATATTATCATTGGAGGAAAGTTGATGAGGATATTTAGTATTTCCTGTTTATATTTCCTACAACTGCATATGCATACAATCATTCAAAATTGAAAATTAAAAAAAATACCTGGGAACTGGGTGGTGGTGCACCTGGTTGAGCACACATGTTACTACACACAAGGACCCAGGTTGGAGCACCCATTCCCCATCTGTAGGAGGAAAACTTTACAAGCGGTGAAGCAGGGCTACTGTTGTCTCTCTCCCTCTCTTCCTCTCTACCTCTCCCTTCCTTCTCAATTTCTGGCTATCTCTATCCAGTAAATAAAGATAATAATTTAAAAAATACCCCCAAACTCAGGCAATTTGAGCCCCAAGATTAAGTCTTAACCATGAGGTAGGCCCCTGGCTATGATAGTTTATGTGTTGAGAGATTCTTTCATTACACAACATAATTTTTTTCTGTTATTCTGAACTGTTTGGTTACTTTGTTAATGGAAAAAGAGAAGAGATTTAGCTCAAAATAGTTTTGGAAACATTTGTTAAGTATTTTAATTAAATCCTTACTTTCTCATGGCACATAATTCACATAAAAGATACCAGTTCAATATAGGAACCAGACTTTAAATTATATGTACTCTTTCTACAAGTTTATATTAAAACACAAATTCCTATAGATAGAAAAATAATCAAGATAAACCAAAGTAAAGTACTCGGGTGAAGGGGGCAGGGGTGTAATTTCGGGTCCTGGTGCATGATAGTGGAGGAGGACCTAGGTGAGAGTGTTTTGCAGAAAACAGAGTCTTTCCAATAATTGCTAATGTCCAGCAATATAAAGTGACTTTCCATATAAAGGTTATGTTTCCTGATTTGTGGAAGTCTGTATGTAAAAGGAATTCAATGTATTTGCTGAGAGTTCTGATATCTAGAAATTCATAGGATATGTTAGCATTCTTTTTGTTCACCTTTGTTTTGTTTTGTATGAAACTTACACTGCCCTTGAGAATACTGTATCATGCAAATTGAATTTTCCCCAACATTTAATATTTTATTTTATTTTAATTTACTTTGTACCAGAGCATAGCTCACCTCTGATTTATGGTGGCACTGGAAATTGAACTTGAGACTTCTGGTGCCTCCAGCATGAAAGTCTTTTTGCATAACTTTTATGCTATCTCCCCCAGGCTTATATTTATTTATTTTAACAAGCTACACAAACTGAAGTGGTAAAATGGATTAGTTTGGAGCACACACTTAAATGCCTGAGGCCCCCAAAATATCAGATTTAATCCCTGATTCTGCCAGATGCCAGAGTTGAGTGGTGAGCAGTAATCAGTTTTCTCACTCTGAAAATAAACAAACCTTTCTCTTTTTTTCCTCAGATAGGTGTACAGCACAGAGACAAAGACGAAGAAAGACACTACAGCACAGTTTCACTACTCATGAAGGCTTCCCTTTGCTTACATGTGGTGACTAGGGGCTCAGACCTGTATTCTCACATACAATAAAGTCTGTGTTCTACCAGGCAAGCCATTTTCCAGCCCCTAAATGCTATTATTAAGCATTGCTCTTCAATTGTAAGGAAACTGACTTTTGAAAACTCACACTCAAGCAGCAGATTGGGAACAGTCTGAGATGATGAGGTGGCAGGCATCTGTACAATGGCAGGGGAAGAGCCATTCAGCAAGACTGCCCTAGTCATAAATCTGCTCTGAAAAGTGTGAGAGAAAATTCTCCACAATTCTGATGCTTCAGATCCCAGAGGAGTCTGAAGGCAGGAAAAGCATGAGTGGGACCTCAGAAATCAAGGAAAGAGCTGAGCGCAGCTAAGAATCCTCTCTGTGCCACTATACCCAGTGACCCAGGGACGTCACACATGTGCAATACACTACAGGTGTGCTGTCAGTGAGATGCACCCCAGTTCTCAACAGCCTCATCCCTTTCACTACCTCTGCCTGGCCCTTCCTGCTTTCTATTAATGAAATTTAAAAAATTAGAAAGATTGTATTTTTTTAAATTATGACAGTTCAAGGTCATATAGATTATTTTATTTTTATACTAAGAAACATTTTTCTGAGACTAGATAAATGCTCACTTGGTTATTTTCACATGCTACCATATACAAGAACCAGAGTTCAAGCCCCCAGTCTCTATCTGCAGGGAGAAAACATCATAAGTTATGTAGCCATGCTGCAGATATCTCTTTCATTCTCTATCCTTCTTACTTCTCAATTTCTCTCTGTATTATCAAATTAAGTAAATAAAGTTTTAAAATAAAAAATAAACATTTCCCCGGTGAATTCTTTCATGCCCTTGTGTCCCTGGAGGCTGCCTGGTCTGTATCCTAGGAGTCAGGGGCTGGGTGACAATGACTTTTAGTAGTGTGGCAGTGGTCAGGAAAGAACAACTGAGGAAAAGATTTGAAATATAGTTAAGTCAATCTGAGGCTTCGTAGCATTCATATTTAACTTTATATTGTTCCATTAAGTTATGATGAACCTAAGTCAGGGTGAATGTTATTTATCTTACAGCCTTCAACAGTGAATGTGAACATAATTAGATTCCTATCTCTGCAGCTTGGACACACTGATACAGTAATTAGAAGAATCAGCCTAGCTCACTGGCATCTATCTGCTTGCTGTTCCTCTTCCCAGCAGTGGAAGACCCCTTAAACGCACCTCTGCATGAACTCACCTCAAAAACTCCGCCTCCATCCCCACCCACCTGAACATACCCAAGACACGCAGTTTTTCTTTCTGCTGATAGGCAATGTTTTTCAAAGGCCTAGTTCTGTCTGTTGTGCATTTTGAACAAATACTGCCGTCCACAAGTTTTAAGTCACAGGGATGAAATGGTAGAGAACACACATCATCAGGGGTAGCAATGGAAAATGAGCAACACAGAGAGGGCAAGAGTCCTCAGCGATAACCCTATATTCACCTCATCACTTTCTGGGTTTGAACTCACAAAGGTGCAACATGCTTGAGAGTCTATTGCTTTATCCGTTGCACCACCTCCCTGGCCATCTCATCACTTTCTCAACCCTAGCCACAGTCCCATCCCTGGCAGGTCTTTGAGACACTCCTTTTTTCTCACAATACTGTCTACCCTTTTGAATAGTCTGGCCTCTTGAAGTAAGATGTTCTTACTTCAATTAGAGGTGGCCTAATGAATAAATACTGGCACACTCTGCAAGGTCATAGACCATGCCAATGTGCTCAGTACTGTATCTCCAGTTCCTGGCATGTGGTAGGGTCTTGGCTCCTACAGAGTTTATATATGAGCAGTATCCTGGAAAGTATGCCAATGGTGAAATAAAATGGCAGGAAGAGAGAGAGAGAGATCCCTACTTTGTGAAAGTGATGAAGGAAAGGGAGAGAGAATTATACAAGAGAATGTTCTTAGAGAGGAAGCCTAGGGGGCATAGGTGGTAGTGCACCTGGTTAAACACACATACTACAGTGTGCAAGGACCCATTCAAACCCCTGGCCCCCACCTGCAGGGGGGAAAACTTCATGAGTGGTGAAGTAAAGGTGCAGGTGTTTCTCTATTTCTCTCCCTCTATTTCCACCTCCCCTCCCATCATGAAGGGGAAATGAGAGGCTGTGTTAAAAACTAATTGGTAAAATATTAGCCCCACAATAAAAAAAGAATTGATTCACAAACTTAGCAGCTTGAAACAACAAGAATTTATTACCAAGAACGTGGATATGACTTCACAGGGTTCTTCTGACTCAAGTACTCACACACATTGATAACTGAAGCAACAGCCTGATCTGTGTGCATAGTCATTTCAAGGGTGTCTGTCTCTAGTCAATAATAAATAATTTAAAGAAAGAGAGAGATAGAAAGCCTAATCATCACTTTATTTATTTATATCCTTTTGTTGCCCTTGTTGTTTTATTGTTGTAGTTATTATTGTTGTTATTGAGGTCATTGTTGGATAGGACAGAAAGAAATGGAGAAAAGAGGAGGAGGAAAGACAGACACCTGCAGACCTGCTTCACTGCTTGTGAAGTGACTCCCCTGCAGATGGGGGCCAGGGGCTCGAACTAGGATCCTTATGCCGGTCCTTGCGTTTTGTGCTACCTGCGTTTAACTCCACCCGCCTTTAACCTGCTGCACTACCACCCAACTCCCAGTACTCTTTTAGTCTACTTATTTAGTTCTCATCAGTTGTTAAGATTTTTTTAATATTCACAAGCCCTTGTATTAGTAATTGCTGTTCAAGTAAAGAAATATTTTAATGTAGATTTTTTTTATCTTTATTTATTTGATAGAGACAGTCAGAATTCAAGAGAAGGGGGGAGAGACAGAGACACCTGCAACATTACTTCACCACCCACAAAGCTTTCCCCCTGCAGGTGGGGACCAGGGACTCGAACCCTTGCACATTGTAGCATGTGCACTCAACCAGGTGTACCACCACTTGGCCCCAAGAAACACCTTCACCTTCTCACTCTGACTTATGGTAGAACCAAGGACATCTGATAGCTCTGGTAACTCAAGCACACCAATACTATGCTTTAACATCTTGATCTATCTCCACAGCATCTGTTTATGAATTTATTCTCACAATATTGCAATATTGTGGTCAGAACTCACATTCAGTGAGACAAGCCTGAAAGAGAAAAACCAATACTGAGTGATATCACTTATAGGTGGTTTTTAAGAATAATGGACAGTAAGGGGAAAGATAAGGTGAAGTTTGGACTGGATATAAAGTATTACACCAAAACAAAAGACATAAGAAAAGGAGAGGAAGGGACAGGATCAAGGGATATTGGGGCATTATTGTGTCTCCTAGATACGAATTAAGGGGAGATGAGAGGCTGTGTTAAAGACTAAACAGTAAAATATTAGTCCCCCAATAAAAAAAATGATTCCAGGGAGTTGGGCAGTAGTGCAGCTGGTTAAGTGCGGGTGGCACAAAGTGCAAGGACTGCATAAGGGTCTGGGCTCAAACCCCCAGCTCCCCACCTGCAGGGGAGTCGCTTCACAAGTGGTGAAGCAGGTCTGCAGGTGTCTGTCTTTCTCGCCCCCTCTCTGTCTTCCCCTCCTCTCTCCACTTCTCTCTGTTCTATCCAGCAATGACGACATCAATAACAGCAACAATAATAGCTACAGCAATAAAAACAAAAAAGGGGGCAACTTAGCAACAAAAAAGCAAATGACCCCATCCAAAAATGGGCAGAGGATATGAACAAGACATTCACTTCAGAGGAGATCCAAAAGGCTAACAAACATATGAAAAACTGCTCCAGGTCGCTGATTGTCAGAGAAATGCAAATAAAGACAACATTGAGATGCTACCTCACTCCTATGAGAATGGCATACATCGAAAAGGACAGAAGCAACAAATGTTGGAGAGGCTGTGGGGACAGAGGAACCCTTTTGCACTGCTGGTGGGAATGTAAATTGGTCCAGCCTCTCTGGAGAGCAGTCTGGAGAACTCTCATGAGGCTAGACATAGACCTTCCATATGACCCAATAATTCCTCTCCTGGGGATATACCCCAAGGATTCCATAATGCCCAATCAAAAAGACATGTGTACACCTATGTTCATATCAGCACAATTCATAATAGCTAAAACTTGGAAGCAATCTAGGTGCCCAACAACAGATGAGTGGCCGAGAAAGCTGTGGTGTGTATATACAATGGAATACTATGCAGCTATTAAGAACAATGAACCCACCTTATCTGACCAATCTTGGACAGAGTTAGAAGGAATTATGTTAAGTGAGCTAAGTCAGAAAGATAAAAATGAGTATGGGATGATCCCACTCATCAACAGAAGTTGAGAAAAAAGAACAGAAAGGGAAACTAAAACAGGATCTTATTAAATCGAGAGTACAGCACCAAAGTAAAAACCCTGTGGTGAGGGGGAGGGTGGACATTCGGCTTCCCGGGGTGGCGGGAGGTGGGGGTGGGGTGGGAGTGGGTGGGTGAGATGAGACACAGTCTTTTGGTGGTGGGAATGGTGTTTATGTACACTCCTATTAAAGTGTAGTCATATAAACCACTATTTAATTAATATGAGAGGGGAAAAATTGATCATATGTCTAGAACTTTTTAAAACACAGACTGAGTCTTTTTAATACATAGGCTGAGTCTTTGATATGTTGACTCTTTCAAAAGCCTAGACCAGGGAGAACAGAAGCAACCGGTAGGACAGCTATATACAAGATGCTGGGTATTATACAGCAAACCCTAACAAAGGGACTTTTCAAAGTTAACCCAATTACCAAATAATGTGATAACAATAACTATCCATTATCTTCTTGAACCCTAAGAGAGCAGAAACCTCACAGTTCCACTATAGAGCCTATATTTCCCCCAGTCCTGGAACCTTAGGGTGGGGCCCACTTTCCTGCATGCTTCTCTCAATTCAAATAAAATAATCCATGGATCGAAACCTAATCAATGCAACGAGTGCCACCCCAGCATGCTTCATTTCAGACTGTGTCCAGAGACTTCAGGTGTGGAATGACAAACCCTTCAGCTTCATCACTCGGGTGAGACCTTTCCTTTCATAGTATTCTCTAATTCCATTCCAGGTGGTCCACTCCCCAATAAAGTCCCCAAACCTAGATATAGTCCAGGTCCCCTGAGATAGAGCATATGTTCACACATGCCCATAAACCAGGGGAAAATATATACCTGAAAGCAGAAGTACACAAGAGTCTGCAGGGAGTACCCTCCAACACTTCATCAGCCTTTAGGTCCATGATTGTTCAACAATTTGTTTGGCTTTGTATGTTAACTCTCTTTTCAGCCACCAGGTTCCAGATGCCAGCATGATGCGGACCAGACTTCCCTGGACTGATGACCCCACCAATGTGTCCCAGAGCTCCGCTTCCCCCAGAGACCCACCCTACTAGGGAAAGAGAGAGGCAGACTGGGAGTATGGGTCGACCAGTCAATGCCCATGTTCAGCAGGGAAGAAATTACAGAAGCCAGACCTTCCATCTTCTGCAATCCACAACGACCCTGGGTCCATACTCCCAGAGGGATAGAGAATGGGAAAGCTATCAGGGGAGGGGATGGGATATGGAAATCGGGTGGTGGGAATTGTGTGGAGCTGTACGCTTCTTATCCTGCGGTTTTGTTAATGTCTCCTTTCTTAAATAAATTAAACAAAAAAGATATTTAAAACCTGAATAGTTCAGCTAACCTATTAGTTATTTCTTCCACTTTGCTGCATGCAAATATAATTCTGAGAAGTGAGCCTTTGTCTATGTCCTACTCACTGACTTAAATCATAAAATTAATATTTTAATATAAAAATAATTAACACTTATTGTGTGCTTACTAAAAAAACAAGGGCAACAAAAGGGCATAAATAAGTAAATAAATAAATAAATATTTTTAAAAATTGATTCCCAAACTTAGCAGTTTGAAACAACAAGAACTTATTACGAGGAAATGACTTCAAAGGGTTCTTCTGGCTCAAGTACTCTCACACATCGATAACCAAAGCAACAGCCTGACCTGTATGCATAGTCATTTCAAGGCTCCCTGTTCGTTTCTAAGATCACTTATGCAGGCCTTGGGTCCTTGCTAACTGTGGTGAAAGTCTTCACTAATAAGCCTACCCAGGGTGGTAACACAACATAGTAGCATTATTTCCTCTGCGGAGACAGAGGAAGACAGTGAGAGATTTTTGTAAAGCAGTCTTGATATTAAATTACATCACTTTCCTAACCCTTTGAAAGTGTTATTAAATTCAACCTACAGCTGGGCTGAAAGGACAGTTCATCTGGGAAGGTACCTTGTCATATACCCTCTCCTGTTTCTTGACTCTGACCCACATGGCACTGGGTGGAACTTTAGTACTGTGATATGTGATACTCTGTTCCTCTTTTTCCAAGCTGAAAAAGCTGGGCTAGAGTGGTGAAGTCCTGGTGACAGCAGCAGCAGCAGCAACAACAACAAAGTATTTAGCCTGTTTTCCAAGTAGAAGGGATGTAGTTGACAGAAAGTTATTAATAACAGAATGTGGAGATAATTTGAGACCATCTTAGGGACTTCAAACAATAATTATTAAGATACTCAACAAAAAGAAAGGGACCTCTGTTGTGTGTGTGTATGTGCGTTGTGCTGTGTGTGCACACATGCATGTGTGTGTTTCAAAAAGCGATACAGACAGAGAGACAGAGGCAGAGATGGGGGAAAGACTATTTGTGACATTTGTGAAAATGGTGAATAATCAGCCTTTAAGAAAATGAGACTAGGACAGCTCTGGAGGTCTTGCAAAAGAGGCTTGTAGATGGCCATATGTAAGCACTATCATATGCACAGCTCAGAGCTCACTGTCTATATCTCTTATGAAAAAATTTCAAGGGAATCTGGGCTAGATTGAGATGGAAGCCCATGGCCAACCAGCTATGTCAGTGGAAGTAAGATCATGAAGACTAAATTCACATGCTGGAAGTCCAGCCTCATAGGCTTAGGAAGCAGTGCTCACAGAGGGAAGATAGCTAGTGTGTCTGGCGACATGTACAACTAGTGTCTCCATTAGTAACAGTGTGGCTTTTTTCTGGCAGGAGGAAAGATCTGTGAGGAAACTTTGGGGACCTTAGGAGGCAGGGAGGAACATTAATCTTAGTCCTGTGTCACACTGTATATCTGCTTGTGGTCCAAACTCATGTCCCATACCTTTCTGCACACCTCAAAAACATCAAAATTCTCTGTGCACGGTGTCAATGGCCAAAGAATGCTAGCATCCTGCCAGGTTGGCAGAGTCATCTGAGAAGATTTTAGTTTAAAGTTGGATTCGGGTCTTCCTTGCTGGACTATGCTAATGAATGTGGCCTCAGATGTCACTGAGCTACAGGTCTCTTTAGGGGAAAGAGTCCTAAGATCCTACCAGAGACTGCAAAGTGTAGGCATTATCTGAAGCTACCTGGACTACACTGAGTATTTCAAATGTTAAGCAAGTTCATAAAATTTTTGGGCAGAGCAACTCCCTGGGGCATGATGACTTCATCTCTTGGGCCAGCCCTGCCACTGATGGCCTAGACTCCTTGTTAGTCACATCAAGAGACACTAGAGATGGAGCTGAAGCAACTAAATGCCCATTATTGTTATTAATATATTTTTTAAATATTTGTTAATTTTTATTTTATTATTATTATTTTATTGGCACTAGGGTTATTGCAGGCGCTCAGCAAGCAGCAAGCAGCTCTTTCTTCCTTCCTTCCTTCCTTCCTTCCTTCCTTCCTTCCTTCCTTTCTTTCTTTCTCTCTCTCTCTCTTCCTTCCTTTCTTTCTTTCTTTCTCTCTTTTAATTTTTCTCTTATTAGATAGGACAGACAGAAACTGAGAAGAGGGAGTCAGGCAGTAGTGCAGTGAGTTAAGCGCACTTGGCACAAAGCACAAAGACTGGCATAAGGATCCCCGTTCCAGCAGTGAAGCAGGTCTGCAGGTGTCTGTCTTTCTCTCCCCATCTCTGTCTTCCCCTCCTCTCTCCATTTCTCTCTGTCCTATCCAACAACAATAATAACTACAACAAGGGCAACAAAAGGGAACAAATAAATAAATATTTTTTAAAAAAGAAAAAAACTGAGAAGAGGGGAAGAGGGGCTGTTGGGTGGTGGTCACCTGGTTGAGCGCACATGTTACAGTGCACAAGGACTTGGGTTCAAGTCCCTGGTTTCCACCTGCAGGAGGAAAGCTCTGTGAGTAGTGAAGTCAGTCTTCAGGTTTCTCTGTCTCTCTCCCTCTCTATCTCCCCTCTCAATTTCTAGCTATCTCTAATAAATAAATAAATAAAGATAATTAGAGGGGAAGAGACAAGAGAGGGGGAGATAGGGAGAAAGATACCTGCAGACCTGCTTTACCACTCATGCTGATGGGAACTGGGAATAGAACTCAGGTCCTCACACATGGTAATATGTGCACTACACTGGGTGCACCATAGCCCTCCTCCTCCAAAAACCTCTTTATTATAGAAAATTCCAAGCATTCCTAAAAATAAAGAGACTGGTGAACTGATATCTCATGCACCAACCACTTAGCTTTAACAGTTATAAATTTATAGCAAATCTTTTATCTATAACACTACCCATGGTCTCTACTTACCCTATAAGTTATTTTGAAGCAATTTCCATCATACATTTCATTCATTATTATTTCGGTATGTATTTATTTTTTTCTTTTTAAAATTTTATTTATTATTTTTCAATCTGTTAGGACAGAGAGAAATTAAGAGGGGAGAGAAAAATAGAGGAGAGAGAGAGACAACTACAGCATTATTTCACTAAAGCTTCCTCTCTGCAGGTGGGGATGAGGGGCTTGAACCTGAATGGTAATATGCTCCATCAGTAAGATTTATGAAAAATAAAATATAAAGATCATCTAAAAGATAAAGATTGTTTTAAAATTATTTTTCTTTATTGGGGGATTAATGGTTTACAGCTAGCAGTAAATACAATTATTGGTACATGCTTAACATATCCCAGTTTTCCATATAACAATTCAACCCCACTATCATGGTCCTCCTCTACCATCATGTTCCAGGACCTGAACCCCCCCCACCCCTGAGTCTTTTGCTTTGGTGCAATACAACAACTCCAGTCCAAGTTCTGCTTTGTGTTTTCCCTTCTGATCTTGTTTTTCAACTTCTGTCTATGAGTGAGGCCATCCTATATTCATCCTTCTCTTTCTGACCTATGTCACTTTACATGATTCCTTCAAGCTCCAGCCAAGATGGGGTGAAGAAGGTGAATTCACCACTTTTAATAGCTGAGTAGTATTCCATCGTGTATGCATACCACAGCTTTCTTAGCTATTCATCTCTAGTTGCTTCCAGGTTTTGGCTATTACAAATTGTGCTGCTATGAACATAGGTATACACAAATCTTTTTGGATGGGTATGTTTTATTCCTTAGTATATATTCCCAATAAAAATTCTTTTAAGAAATCCATAATATCCATTATCATACTTCAGATAATTAATAATTTCTCATTAAAAGCCCCACTGAAGGCCAGCAAAATAGTTCACTTGGACAGTGTGCTTGCTTTTCCAGGGGTACAACCCAGGTTTGAGTCCGGTCTCCATAATACAAAGTGAAGATTTGGTGCTGTGGTATCTTTCCCTCCATCTCTCTCTCTCTTTTTTTAGAGGCAAGAAGGGAGGGAGGGAGGGAGGGAGAGAGAGAGAAGCAGGCTACAACACTGAAACTTCCTTCATTATGGTGGGGGCAGGCCTCAAACTTTAGTCATGTACATAGCAAAGCAGCACACTAACCAAGTGAGCTAGTACATTGGTCCTCCCCTGTCTCTCTGTCTCTGTCTCTCTATATCAGCCTGAATGGTGAAGCCCTAGTAATGACAAATACATAGATAGATAGATAGATAGATAGATAGATAGATAGATAGATAGATAGATAAATAGATATATAGAATCTTACTACTTATTTTTTATGTACAAACTAAAAATTAGACTTTCCCCAATCATCTTTAACAGCTTTCACATTTCATCAGTCACTTGATTTACAATAAAAATATATAAGCAAACAGACAAAAATGTACAAATGATAAAAACTTATCAGTGCTCTTTACAACTTGATAAATTAATGAGAAACTGAAACCAGTTTTCATCTTTTCTCAGTCTTTTGTTTCTTCTTTTTCAAGAAGAAAAAGAAAGATATTCAAACCTGTGATAGTCTTTAGGGTTACTGAATAATTCCACTTTCTCTCCTACCAGTCAAGTGGAAGAATTACATGTCTCCAGATTCTTGAAGAAAGGTGTGGCTATATAACTTTCAAGATCAATGAACTGTGAGTGGAGGTGATGAAATGGTAGTTTCCATCAGATTTGTTATGAGACCCTACAGAACTTTCTTTTCACTTTGCTACAGTGATCCAGGTTACTCAGCCAGATGTTTGGATGTATGTGTAGTGGAAAAGAAAAATATTCGGGTTGTTGTTGTTGCTACTGCTGCTGTCACTGCCAGAGTTTCATGGTTTTAAGCCAACTTTTTCATTTAGAAAGAAAGACACAACACTGAAGATTCCTTCAATGTGGTGGAGGCTGAACTTGAACCTAGGTTGCATTACAAACAGAACACTATTCAAATGATTTAGTTTGCTCATCCTATACCTAGGTTTTTCTATGTCTTTTTTTCTTTCTACTTTCTTCATTCTTTCCTTCCATCTTTCCCTTTCCTACCTTCCTTTCTTTTTCTTTCTCTCTGTCTCTCTTTCTTTCTTTCCTCCTCCTCTTTCCATCATAGTGATTTTGGACTAAGGAGATAGCTCAGCTTTAGGACACAGGATGTGGAGGCCTGAAAATCTGACCCTGGCACTGCCATATGTCAGAGTTGAGCAGTACTCTGTCTTTCTCATAAAATAAATATATATAAAAGAATTTCTTTTAAAAACTGTGTTTTGGGGGATGTTTATTGTCACAGCACAACCTGATACACTTTAACTCATATAAAATACTTGGATTTGAGTTGGTGGTTTCAGGGAAACTCAATCTATAGCTAATAGGTTTTTAGTGAGAGCCCTTTTGAAGAATCTTTTTATTCAGTTCTTATGATATTTTCCAAATTGATTTGTGCTGTCTTCTGACAGAACAGTAGACTTAAATTATTTAGGCTTTGTTGCCATTCTATGAGTAATACAATAATTTTTAGAACTTTCTTACAGGGCTGGGAAAATAAAATAATAGTTATGCAAAAGATGTTCATGCTTAAGGCTCTGAGATCCCAAATTCAATCCCTAGCACCATTGTAATCCATAGCTGAGCAGTGCTCTGGTTATCTCTCTGTCTCTCTGTACTGCCATTACCTTGGGCAAGTCTATTCATTTCTAGGCCTCAGTTGTTGTTTTTTCCTGTAACAGTAATAATTACATCAATGACAGTCTTGATCATCTGCCATGTTTTAGTTACATGGAGCACAGTTTATGCAGTCCTTACTAGCCATCAGTAGGGTTGTTTTTAAAATATTTTTTAAACATGAAATTATGAAAACCATGATTCAGAAACAGAGTAAGTCACTAAATAAAAGTGGAAGTTCAGGGGGATAGCTTTCAAAGTCAGTCTTAGCTAAATAGTTATGGTCCATGTATTGCTCAAAACTTCAATGGATGTTTTTGATGTGAGATTGTTCACAAGTACAACCACATTGTCAACACAAAAATAATATTTTCTGCAACAAAAATAGTTATTTTACTTACAACCATATTTTCATTTATAGGACAGAATATTTTTTGAAAATCAAGGATTCAGTTATTAGTATTCCCTGTGTATTTTCAAAGAGATTTAAAGCATCAAACCTTTAGATAAAATATAAATATATAGTAATTCTGAAACATAAATATTTCCCTGGAGAAGTGTGTAACCTGTCTGTTTGATGATTGCGTGGTATATGTGTGTGTGTGTGTGTATGTATCTTAAGGCTTCATCCCATCAGGCTGAATTTTTCTTTGTTCTTTTTTAAAATTTTTTTTATTAGTGATTTAATAATTATTGACAAGATTGTGGTATAAAAGGGGTTACAATTCCATACAATTCCCATCACTAGAGTTTCATACCCCCTCCCCTCCACTGGAAGTTTCTCTATTCTCTATCCCACTGGGAATATGGACCAAGATCTTTATGGGATGCAGAAGGTGGGAGGTCTGGCTTCTGTAATTGCATCTCCCTTGGACATGGCATTGATAGGTTAACCCATAACCGCCAGGCTGAACTTTTCAAATAGAAACAGACAGACAAGGAGACAAGGAGTGGTGGCACACTCATTTGAGTACAGATATTACCGTGGGCAAGGACCTGGGTTTAATACCCCCGTCCCCACCTGCAGGGGAGAAGCTTCACCAGTGGTGAAGCAGTGCTGCAGGTATCTCTTTCCTGCTCTATCCCCCCTTCTTCTGTCAATTTTGCTCTGTCCTATCACATAAAAAGGTAAGAAAAGAAAAAAAAGGAAAAGAAAAGAAAAGAAATGGAAAGGAGAGGAAAGAAAAGAAAAGAAAATACAAAAGAGAAAAGAGAAGAAGAGAAAAGAAAGGGCCAAGTGGTGGTGCACCTGGTTGAGCGCCCATGTTAAAAGGTGCAAGGACCCAATTTAAGACCCTGATCCCCACTTGTAGTGTTCAAACTTTGCAAGTGGTAAAGCAGTGTTACAGGTGTCTCTTTATCACCTCTCTATCACCCCTTTCCCTCTCGATTTCTGGCTGTCTCTATCAAATAAATAGATAATTAAAAAATTAAAAAGAAAAGATAATAAACAGATGGAGAGAGGGAAAGATCCCAAATACCTAACCTTTCTCTAGTGCCATGGGGGCTAGGCTTGAGCCTGAGTTGCATATGTGACAAAACAGGCAATCAGGTAAGCTATCTTGCTGGGCCAAAATTCCCTTTTAAGAATAATTCTGACTGTATACTATTAATCCCTCTAAAAAAGAGAGAGAGAGAGAGACAGCAGTGAAATACCACTTCACTCCGTGAGAATGTCACACATTAGAAAAAGGTAGCAGTGGGCCGGGTGGTGGCGCACCTGGTTGAGCACACACATTGCAATGCTCAAGGACCCAGGTTCAAGTCCCCAGTCCCCACCTGCAGGGGAAAAGCTTCAAAAGTGGTGAAGCAGTGCTGTAGGTGTCTCTCTGTATTCCTCCCTCTCTATCTCCCCCTTCTCTCTAAATTTCTGGCTGTCTCTATCCAATAAATAAATATAGTAAAAATTAAAAAATATATTTAAAAATAAGTTTTAAAAAGGTAGCACCAACAAATGCTGGAGAGGTTGTGGGGACAAAGGGACCCTCCTGCACTGCTAATGGGAATGTAAATTGATCCAACCCCAGTAGAGAGCAGTCTGGAGAACTCTCAGAAGGCTAGAAGTGGACCTACCCTATGACCCTGCAATTCCTCTCCTGGGGATATATCCTAAGGAACCAAACACACCCATCCAAAAAGATTTGTGTATACCTATGTTCTTAGCAGCACAATTTGTAGTAGCCAAAACCTGGAAGCAACAATAGATGAATAGCTAAGAAAGCTGTGGTATGCATACACAATGGAATACTACTCAGCTATTAAAAGTGGTGAATTCACCTTCACCTCATCTTGGATGGAGCTTGAAGGAATCATGTAAAGTGACATAAGTCAGAAAGAGAAGGATGAATATAGGATGACCTTACTCATAGACAGAAGCTGAAAAACAAGATCAGAAGGGAAAACACAAAGCAGAACTTGGACTGGAGTTGTTGTATTGCACCAAAGCAAAAGACTCAGGGGTGGGGATTCAGGTCCTGAAACAAGATGGCAGAGGAGGATCTAGTGGGGGCTGAATTATTATATGGAAAACTGGGATATGTTACGCACGTACAAACTTCTGTGTATTACTGTCAACTGTCAACTATTAATCTCCCATTAAAAAAAAAAAGAGAGAGTCTTGCTAATTTTTGGTCATAGAGCTATTTTACCAGTTATGTTATATTATATGGTTTTAAAATACTAGTCCTAAAATTCCAAATTTAACTTATGGCTAAACTACCAAAAAGTAATGATGTTTAGAGAAAGTGGAAATCACTTTACAGACAACCACTGCCCAGGTGTGTGTGTGTGTGTGTGTGTGTGTGTGTGTATGTGTGTGTGTGTATGTGTGTGTGTGTGTGTGTGTGTGTGTGTGTGTGTGTGTGTGTGTTGCCACTACAGGCTACATAATTTTTTATTCCTTATTTAGTGAACTCACTCTTGAACTCTTGGCAGAGGGAATTGTCTCTCCTCCCACATTCTTACCATTGCAATTGTTATTTTACAGTTGTACATTAGTGTTTTAATTTTGTTTTTTATCACTTCTAGTGTCCATCTGAGCCTTTTTAACTTGTCTCTAATGAGTATGCCTGGAATTTTTACAGTCACACAATAGGGAGAGATGGAACACAAATATCCCTCATAACATTCATGTCTTCTCCACCTCATCACCCCCAGTGGTTTTCTAAAGCTGCTAATTATCACCAAACCATGATATTTAAGTACTATTGAGTGATAGTTGATACAGATTTCTCTAATAATGGTCTTTAGGAAAGAAAGCTCAGAAATTCAGGGCAATCTAAAATTCCTTTTTTTTTTTTTTTAACCAGAGTAACTCTGGCTTATGCTGGTGCAGGGGACTTTGGAGCCTCAGTCTGTTTGCATAACCATTATGCTATCTACCCCCACCTTAAAACTCCATTTTAAAATAATGAGCATTAGAATGAATGATGGCAAGGGAAGTAGGATAAAATCAAAGGAGAAAATACAAGAAAGTTACTTCTCCCTTTTTATTGAGAAGACTTCTAAACCACATAACATTTCCAAAGGTCATAGAATTAATAATAAGTTTTCTAGGAGGGAAGTTTGAAATATACTGGGACCAGCTGTGGAGAATTTGAAATGACAGGCTGAATTTTTGGTCTATTTCAAACTAGGATGTTTGCCTTAAAATATTTCTTAGGAATGCTAGAAAGATTAATATAGGTTTGTAAAATCTGTTAGTCAGCTTGTAAGGAAAGTATTGAACCTAACTACTGTTAATTCTAAAATCTAAATACAACACATTTATTAGTAAATGTATATGAGGTAGTGGTTACAGTCATTTTATAAGGCCTTAGTTCACATGATTTTAGAAACTTAAATGGAATCTGATTTTCTTGAGGAAAAAAAATTAATAAAGAGCATCAGCTAAGGTAGAATTCATATAAACACTCTGCCCCCCACCTAGAAAGCTTTTGTACTCATACTTAGCATGAACTTACTTATTGGTCCTATCCTAAGCAATTCATCTAGCAAATTGAGGTAGCTTAAATGAGTTGTGTTTTCTTCCTAAGAATAACAGCAAAAATAACCTATCAAGGGAAAAGGCACAAAGCAGACAAAATGAGTAGGTTGCTCTGCATATTAAAGGCCGCCAACATGCCATATCTCCCTTTTTTTTTTTTTTTTGATAGGGCCACAGAGCAGAAAGGGAAGGAGGGAGGGAGGAAGCAAGAGCAGGAGAGAGAGAGAAAGTAGTGAAAGAGAGGACAGCAACAGAGCTTCCTTCAGAGTGGTGAGGGCTAGGCTAGAACCTGGCTTGCATATATGGCAAAGCAGCACACTATCCAAGTGAGCCATTTTACCAGCCCTGCCACATCTCTTATTCACTTGATTGTGGTATTTTTATTCACCTACTGAACTAGATGAAAGAAAATTAGAAAGAACAACAAAGAAAAATCAAGTTACGTTGAAAGACTGAAATCAGGAAAGAAGTGGGTAATACCCAGAGTTGTCTTCACTTACTATTTATTCCCTCTCCTTTATTTCACCACCCTGCACCCTGCTCATTGTATTTCATACAAATATATCTTTTCTTTTTATTTAAAAAAAAGGAGACACTGACAAAACCATAGGATAAGAGGGATACAACTCCACACAGTTCCCACCACCAGAACTCCATATCCCATCCCCTCCCTATTCTTTAACCCTCTGGGAGCAGGGACCCAGGGTCATTGTGGGTTGCAGAAGGTGGAAGGTCTGGCTTCTATAATTGCTTCCCTGATGAACATGGGTGTTGACTGGTCGATCCATACTCCCAGCCTGCCTCTCTCTTTCCCTAGTAGGGTGGGGCTCTGGGGAAGCAGAGCTCCAGGACACATTGGTGGGGTCATCTGTCCAGGGAAGTCTGGTCAGCATCATGCTGGCATCTGGAACCTGGTGGCTGAAAAGAGAGTTAACATACAAAGCCAAACAAATTGTTGAACAATCATGGACCTAAAGGCTGGAATAGTGCAGATGAAGAGTTGGGGGTCCTCCATTTTGTAGATAGCTAGTAGGCCTATTTTAGTTATATTCCAAAGGGCCTGTGGCTATACTAGTTTTTTTTTTTTCCCCTCTGAGCCTGAAATCTGGTATGCAGGTGGATCCAACTTATTGTCTGGGGAGGTGATGTCATGGCTAGAAAAGGGACAGAAAGCCAGATCAGGGAAGAGATTAGCTCCCTAATATGGGGAGGGGGTGTAAATATTGTTGACTGTAAATTCCATCAGTTTGATTTGGTCTGGGGCCGATATTCAGCTTTGGAGCCTTTTTGCCCTCTGCATCCCTCTAGATCTGAGCTCACATTCTGTGGTCATGAGTAGGAACATTCCAAGTTGCCCCAGTATCGACCCATCTTCCTCAGGTGTAGCATAGAGTATGTTGTCCATCCTCCCTCGGAGACATACAATCAATTTTCTGCTGGGCTGGGCTAGCTTCACGGGCAGTAGAGAGATGACCAGGGACTCATGGCTGAGCTGGGAACACAGTTCAGTCTTTATTGATGAGTGGGGAGGCAGTTCAACAATCTAATCTCTTCTAAATCTCTCTTCATTAGAAAGCCCTGTTTTTTATGTCTCCTGAGGCGGAAGTGTCAGGATAGGGGGTGGGGAGAAGAAAAATAGCGTGGGAACCAGTGGGGATTAAACCAATGAAAACAATGATTATGTAAATAGACCACAGCCTCAAGCAATGTAACAGAAGGGGTCCTAGAAGCAGAATTTAGCAGCATAACAACATTTCCCCCTTTCTTTTTAACTAATGGCCATAGCATCAGGAATGTGGGGTGAACAGAAACTTATATCGTACAGGCATTTTCAAAAGAACTGGCACAAGACATGGAGGAACAAGTAAGAGAGCAGCAAGAACCAGTGTGATGTCAAGGGGAGGCCTGAAGGGGCGTTTCCTACCTCAAAGGGCAGTGCCTAGCAGGCGAAAGGGCATTTCTTGCCTCTGGGGACATCTCTTTCCTCTGGGGGTGTTTCCTGCCTCTGTGGGAAGGACCTAGTAAGGGGGGGGTTCCTGCCTCTGGGGGCAGTGGCCTATAGAGTCCCCAAGGCTGCTGGCTGCAAAGATGTGAAAAAAAAATTGTGAGGAGATGGTGGAGCCTGGTAGAGCTTAACCTATGAAATGAGTCCCTCCAGGTAAGTCTCTCTCTCTAAAAAGGGGTTGAGCACAGGGGGGGACACATGAATCTCACAAGGTTGGCAGCCATGTAAGTCTTCCCTCCCCCACAAAAACGTCCTACATCTTCCCTCCTGAGCATGGCATTCCTTAAAAACATTTAAGCCTGCTCCACTCTATATTTTCTATACTGTGTCCATTAGATATAAAGGAAAAGGGGGAGATGCTGGGGAATTATTCAGATGCAGTCACATCTGCCTAGCTGTCCCCTCAGGCTTTGCCACTTCCCACAATATTCTCGCAGTGACTTTTTCAACCGATCCTGTCCCAACACGTCACTCCTGGTTGTTGCTCTATAAAGCCCTTCTTCTTCCACCCCTCATCTCTCTTGCCTGCTTTTCACATTGGTGATTGGACGCAAGGGAGGGTGGTCCGGGAGGCGGCCATTTTTGCTACCTCCTCATGGCCCGAACCACTGCGCTCTCACCCAACTCTGAGGTGCCTGTGCGAATAAAGATTTGTGTTCCCTCTTCCCTCTGGATCTCATCTCTTTCTTCTCCGTGGCGCAGCCCAACAATTTTCCCCTCTTATTAATTAAATAGTGGTTTATATGACTACATATTAATAGGAGTGTACATAAACACCATTCCCACCACCAAAAGACTGTGTTCCATCCCACCCACCCCTATGCACATAAACCTTTATTCAACACATTTTAAGTTCCCTTGAAGGGAAATGTATTACTATTGACATGTATGTTTGTTTTATTCATCTAGCCACTCATCCCATATATGATATTAATGTTTAATGTATTCTAGAAGCTTGGGTTACATAAGTGAGCAAAACAGATATTGAAAAGTGAATAACTTATTTAAAGAATAAATAATTTTTTAAGAGAAAGTGACCAGCTTTACAGGAAAGAAAGAAAAAGGATAAGAAAAGGGGTAGGACTTGGTATAGGCATAGTAAAGAGGAATATTAACCATGATGATCAGAGTATGATTCACCTAGAAGGTGCTGAGTCCAAAGTAAAACAAGGTGAGAAAGTGAGCCAAGCAGAGTTCTAGAGAATAGTCCCTGAAGCAATCATATCTGGTGTGTTTGAGAAACAAACAATGGTGAACTCAAGTGATCCCCACTGAACTTGGAGGAAAGTAATGGAAATGGAAGTTAATTATCATGGGGAACCAGGTTGTGTGGAACAGCATAGAACTTTACCTTTCTACCCAGGCAGAATGGAAACGAGGTATGACTCATGCTTTAAATGGGTCATTCTGGTTACTATGTTGTTGATAAACTATTGGCATTCAGAGTGATGTCAAAATATAAAGCAAAGACCAATGTAACTTTTTTTTTTTTTAAAAAAAAAACATTTTCAAAGCTGAGTTTATATACTTGCCAGACAAGGAAATAAGCCAGTGAAAAGTTCACTGAATGATTTGTGAGTTGGGAAATGTGAGGACTTTTAAAAGTATTTAAATGAGTGAAGGGGTTAATGGTGGTAATGTTAATCAAGAATTGAACAAAAGAAGTGAATAAAACAAGTTTCTTTGTTCACCTGACAGGAACCAGAATTCAGTTAGGCTTAACTGACCTAGGGGGTCATTCAAAGTTCATAGTCCTTTATTAGGACTTTATCAGTTGCTTCAAGCCAACTGAGGTATAACAGAACATTCCATTTTGATATCTCCTAGGCAAGTACTACAAGTGGAAATTTTTTCTTTTACATTTGGAAACAAGCAAGTCTATTAGGAAGCTCTTGCAGAAATGTAGGCAGAAGGTGACTGGGCTCATACCATAGTGTACCACATCCTGCGGTGTGCTACCGAGGCAGTAAGGAGCTGTTAGAGTCTTGATATATCTGGAAGTGAAAAAAGAGCAACTCCCAAACTTTTGTCTTGGGTATGTTAATGATTATGTTTCTCTGGAGACAGAGAAAAAAAAACCCACACAACTGCAGAAGCGAGAGGTTTGGGAGAAATTTGGGAGTTTACATGAACTTAAAATGTCTATTAGATGCATGAGTGGGAAGACAAATAGAGACAATGAGGTGTGACTAGTAACATAAAGTTGGAACTTGAATAAGTGAAGATGAACATCAGGATCCCAAGTGCATTTATCCAGGAAGTCAGTGACACAGAACCCTGGAGACTCCAACATCATTTGCCTTTACTAGTACCATACTTTAATTCTTCTTCTTATATATATACAATGAAGGCATTCTAATAAGCCTCCTCATTTATTTTGTGGAATGAGTTAAAGTATAAAGCAATAAGTGGTCTTTGGGACTCTCACTGTGCCTTGTATGCTGTTTTGACAATCTCCTGTGTCAGACACTATTCTGTATATTTTGTAAACATATCATGTTTAATAGCCTCAAATTTAGTGATACTATTTTTTAAATATATATATATATATTTTATTTATTCCCTTTTGTTGCCCTTGTTGTTTTATTGTTGTAGTTATGATTGATGTCATTGTTGTTGTATAGGACAGGGAGAAATTGAGAGCGGAGGGGAAGACAGAGAGGGGGAAAGACACACACCTGCAGACCTGCTTCACTGCTTGTGAAGCCACTCCCCTGCAGGTGGGGAGCGGGGGCTCGAACCAGGATCCTTATGCTGGTCCTTGTGTTTTGCACCACCTGTGCTTGAGCTGCTGCACTACCACCGAACTCCCTTTAGTGATGCTATTTTACAGATAAGGAAATGGAGGCCAGAAAAATTGAACAGTTTGCCTAGTATCATACAGCTCATAAAGGCAGTACCAGGACTTAAGCCCAGTTTTGTCTGAATGCCTTTTAACTCTGCTTCCAATAATTTACTAGTAAAGTTAAGTAGAGAACAAAGTGAATAGAAGGTAAGAAGTTCCAACAGCTACAGTTCCCAGAACTTATCTATTACCAATGACTAGAATTTAAGCTACAGTTTCTGACTCTTCAGGTCAGGGCTGTGCTTGCTGATCTGCAGTTCTAACAAGTGCCCAGGTGCTGCTGCTTCTGCAGGTAGTGATGGAATGATACTGAATAAGTTTTTCCTGATTCTGCCAGTTAGTTTCCCTCCACCTGCCAAATGCCCTGGACTCTAAATTCTCAAAAGCTAAATGGCCTGGGTTTAGTTCAGTGTGGTCTCACAAACAAACAAACAAACAAAAAAAGAAGTGAAAAATGATATCATCTCCCCAGACAATAAGTTGGATCCACCTGCATACCAGATTTCAGGCTCAGAGGGGGAAAAAAAAAAAAAACTAGTATAGCCACAGGCCCTTTGGAATATAACTAAAATAGGCCTACTAGCTATCTACAAAATGGAGGACCCCCAACTCTTCATCTGCCCTATTCCAGCCTTTAGGTCCATGATTGTTCAACAATTTGTTTGGCTTTGTATGTTAACTCTCTTTTCAGCCACCAGGTTCCAGATGCCAGCATGATGCTGACCAGACTTCCCTGGACAGATGACCCCACCAATGTGTCCTGGAGCTCTGCTTCCCCAGAGCCCCACCCTACTAGGGAAAGAGAGAGGCAGGCTGGGAGTATGGATCGACCAGTCAACACCCATGTTCATCAGGGAAGCAATTATAGAAGCCAGACCTTCCACCTTCTACATCCCACAAAAACCTTGGGTCCATACTCCCAGAGGGTTAAAGAATAGGAAAGCTATCAGGGGAGGGGATGGGATATGGAGTTCTGGTGGTGGGAATTGTGTGGAGTTGTATCCCTCTTATCCTATGGTTTTGTCAATGTTTCCTTCTTATAAATAAAAAAATAATAAAAAATTTAAAAACAGTGATCAGAGGTAACTGTTACACTAGTTAATCAGCATTTTAGAGGAGTCCTTTTTTAAAAAGTTTCTTTATTGGGGGATTAATGGGTTACAGTTGACAGTAAATACAATAGTTTGCACATACATAATATTTCCCAGTTTTCCACATAACAATTCAACTCCCACTAGGTCCTCCTTTGCCATCATGTTCTAGGACCTAAACCCTCCCCAGCACCCCAGAGTCTTTTACTTTGTGTAATATACCTCTAGAGGAGTCTATAATGATAACTCTTTGAATTTTATTTTGTTGTTTGTTGTCACTTGGGTTTCACTGCTCCCAGACATTTTCAGATAGAGACAGAAAGACAGGGCGAAAGAGGGAGAGAAAAAGAGGGGGGGAGGGGGAGAGGGAAGAGACAGGGACAGAGATACCACATCACCAAATCTTTCTCTAGTGTGGTGGGAGCCAGGCTCAAATCTAGGCCATGGGCATGACAAAACAGTCACACTCTCCAGGTAAGCTATCTTACTGATTCAGTTTCTTCAATTTTAAGTTGTACTTCTCTCCTTCCCAAGGCATTTGGATGTTGAAAGAAAACAATGAGGTGATGTTAGCTTAACTTCAGATGCTCTTCAACACAGAGCTCATGTTTTTAATTTCCCCTTTAATCTTCCCACTCTCTCATTGCCCTCTTCTGGAAATCAACTCCCATCATCAACCCTTCTGCTTCCAATAGTCATCAAGCACTGGGGAAGTTTCGGTATGGTGGGCTCTAAAATCTTACAAAACTATGGGGGGGGGGGATGGGGCTTCAAGAACAAGAATGTAAGCTTACAAACATAGTTATGTACAGTGCCTTGTAAGGAACTTGTGTAAGAGAAGAACCCTTAAGCTTAAATTTCATTAACTTCATGGGAAATCAGCTTCCACCAAACGTGTCTGAATATGTCTAAGCTTCAATTATAGACATAGTCAAGTTATTTCCCATGGGCCTCTGGAGCCTCAAGCTAAACAGAGGCTGTGGTTGGTTCCTGTGTAAGAGAGCCTGGACTTTCACGGTTGGAAAGGCATGTCTACTCCAAACCTGGTAATGGGGGAAGGGTGCTGGCTCCTTGTGTCACATCCTGGAAGGTAAGCTTTGACCAAACGGAAGGCACTTGGTTACTCATCTTTGGGCTTGATTTCCTCAGTGAGTTAAAATTCCTTCAGAAATCTTTTGCCTTAGGCATATGTAAATATGGAAAAAAACCAACATAGTTATTTGTGTTTCATTATTCAAGAACAAGATTTAACTAATCAACTTTAATAGTAATACCTAGAAAGCTAAAACTGCTTTTACACATAACTGTAAAAATACAATAATTTAGAAACAAAACAACTATAAGTGCTTGTTAAACAAAGCAGACAACTTAATGGGGTAACATTTTAAGCTCCTGTGTAGGTTTTTCTGAAGTCATATTTTTCTTTAATTTAAAATTATTTACTTTTGGATAAAGATAGAAACCGAGAGGGAAGGGGGAGGTAGGGAGGGAGAAAGTGAGGCACCTCTGTACTGTTTCACCATCCCCCACCCCTCCCAGCAGGTTGGGGGCGGGGGGGTGTGTTGAACTCGGGTACTTGTGCATGGTAAGGTGAGCTCAACTAGGGGCACCACCACCTGGCCCCAGGATGTCTTTAGAATCATTCCAAGATGGACAAAGCTGGCATGGCCACTGGACATTTTCCTATAGATCAGTCTGACCACACCCTCCAAGGTGACATACAGCGAAGGGTTTTTCTGCAGTAAAGTGGGGACAATCGAAGAACAAGAGCATTTCATTATGTACTCCTGGGTATTATGTCTTGAATATACAAAAATGGATAGAGCAGATCACGTTGTCAAGGAAGCACCACCAAGAACTGAATCAGAGAAAGAGTATTCTCAAAGCGATTTAGAGGCGGAGGTGTGACCAGGAGTCACTGGAAAGGATTTTCTGGGCTGGGTTCGAGGTTCGGATACCCGCTGAGTCCTCGGCAGCGATGTGGCATTGCAGCATAAGACGTAAGAGTTCATCGCCGCGTACAAAATGCGGTGGAGCCTCCCTTATCGCCCCCGTGATCCCTCCCAGGCCCCGCCCACGCAGCACAGCGGCTGCGTGGTGAGACAACCCCCACCCCACGTGATCTCCGTCACTGCGTCCGCGAAGCCTAAGCTGCCATCATAAGTCCTGGCAGCCGGGCCCAGTCCTGCATCCCTCCTCAGCATCCTCTGGGCAGCCGTGACAGGTTGTTGGTGTGCTATCTCGATTCCATCTGGTTGGGAAAGTCTTTGGCCTGCGAGAGCAAGAGCGGAAGAGGGACTGTGGACGCACCGACTCCGCAGCGGACACAGTCCCGGTGACGGTGTGGTAGGGGGCGGTGCGTAGGCCTCGCCCCGCCCCTCACAGGCCAGCGCCCGGAGCCCGCGGTACTTGCCCGTTTCCAGTATGGCCGCCCGCCGTGCTTGACCCGCGGCCTCTCGGCTCCGACTCCTTGCCAGGAGATGCCGAGGCAGTGACTGACACTCGCTCACACGCACGCACGGACCGAGACCGGACACACGCCGGGAGCCCGAGCTCTGGGCCCCGAACTGCTCTCATCCCCGGCTCCGCGGCCAGAGATCGGACCACGGCTCCCGCGCCGCCTCCGCCGCCGCCGCCTCGCCGAGAAGGGCCGCGCCGGACCTGGAGCGCGGCGGCCCTCGGCCGGGAGCGATGGGAAAGCAGACGGCAGGGGGAACAGCAGGAGCCGCCGCCGCCTCCACGTCCGCCGGGGCCGGTCTGGAGTCCGCGGCCGGCTGCGGCGGGGGCCCACGGAGCGCGGCCGCCGGTCTCCTGGGAGCCCTGCACCTGGTGATGACCCTCGTCGTGGCGGCGGCGCGGGCCGAGAAGGAAGGTGGGTGTCAGCCGGCCGGCGTCGCCCAGGCCCGGCCCCGCGGCTGTCACCGCACCCGCGCGGAGGCCACGGCCGGGCTGGAAGGGCCTGGGCGCGGGCTCGGGGCGGCGCGAAGTTGCGAGTCCAGTCCCGTCCCGAGTTGGGAACTTGCAGCTCGGGGGCCAACTCGACGTTGTGGGCTCGGGAGTTCTCCGAGATTCCTTCCCCTGGCCTTGCCTCTCGTCTTCTGTCACTGCCGTTTCAAGACTTGTTGAGTTGTGGTGTGTGTATATTCTTGCCCACTTAGCCCAGTCCATACGAAGAGCGTATATGTATGTGTGTATTTTTTTTGGGGGGGGGCAGATTTTAGGGACAGTCCCCCCTCCCAATTGCGGTTTTACTAGCGGCATGCAAACAACTCGTTTTAAAATGTAGTAAAAATAGCGAGACGGGTGTAAAGGAAATAAAGAAACATAACTTTCAAAATTGCTCTTCGAATTTGTTCAGACGTTGCATCCGGAGGACGCTTGCCTCTTCATCCTCCCTCCAGTGCCGCTCTGCGGTGTTGATGGTTGTTAAGCTCGTTGCTCAAAATGCAGTAAATATTGTTCAGTTTTCAAGCTCTCATGAAAAGTGTTTACATTTGTTTTTTTTAATTTAAGGTAGCTAATTGGGTGTCATCTTTAACCTGGAAGAATTTAAAAACAAACATCAAGTTTCTACTTTGCAAACCTTTATAAAGTTAAAAGTCTCCCATGAGTATTATATCTCTGTAAAGTTACTACTTTTACAAGCTTGAAAATTATTTTGTAACTTAGAAGACGTAAGTCTATGATTTTCTTGGTACCACCTGTTTCTGAGTCTAGGGAAATGAGTAGTTAACACAGACTTTCTTCATTAATCACCAAAAAGTGAATGGCTTTTAAAAGCGGAGCAAAAACATGTTTCGTTTCCTTTACATGTTTAACTGCTATTAAAAGAAAATTTCTTGCTACAGTAACTTTAGTGTTAATTTTTTAAATAGCAAATAACTTTAAAAGAAACAACTAGTGATTTAATAATGATTAACAAGGTTGAGGATAAGAGGGGTACAGTTCCATACAATTCCCACCAACAGAGTTCCAACTCTCCTCCCCTCCATTTGGGTTGATTTTCTACTTTATGACTAATAATTTTTTTTTTGTTAGTGAAGGTAACAAAATACAAATCAAATTAGTGTTAAATAAAGTGCAAACTGTGCTTTAGTTTTTTTTTTTTTTCTTTCAAAACATAGTCCTCATTAACTAAGAACCTTTAATCTGGACTGGATTTGGTGTATTGCACCAAAGTAAAGGACTCTGTGTTGGGTGTGTGGGGAGTGTTAAAGTCCTGGAACATGATGGCAGAGGAGGACCTAGGGTGGGGGGTTAGATTGTTATGTGGAAAATTGAGAAATCTTACACATGTACAGACTAGTGTATTTTACTGTCGACTGTAAACCATTAATCCCCCCCATAAAGAAAAAGAAACTTTAATCTGGGAGAAATCATTTTACAGAGAATTATTTATAGAAATCATCAGTTGACAACAGTATTTTCAGAATATTGCTGCTTTAAGAATAATGAGGTCTGGGGTTGTCAGAGTTGATCGCTGGTTACAGGTGTGCAGTTAGGTGATTGTTCTTAATGCACGTCCATGGTGCCCAGCAGGGTCTGGCATGTAGCTGGTGTCCAGCAAGCTTAAAATAGTACAGTAGTGGGCATGTTTCCTTGTGCTTAAAGTAGCCCTTGGCAGGTATTGAGCTTTGCACAGTGCCAGACATACAGTAGACACTTAACATTTGATTGTCTTCATGGGCCAGTAGTACAGGGAAATAAAATGATTGAGTCTAGTGCTATGCTTCTGGTAATTTTTCCAAAAGTTGTTTATGTACAAGTTCTATTAAGTAAACAGTCCCCTTATTTGAGCAATGCCAGTGTAGGTTATATTTGCTAATTTTCCATTTGTAGCATTAGTAGGCTTAGTGCACTTCTTTAGTACCGTGTGGGGAGTGTAGATTTGTGAAAAGATGTGGTTGAACCAGGTAGTGGACCTGGAGTCTTCTGTCACCCATGTCTCATTTGTAGGGACAGTTTGAATGTACTAAGTAATTTCACAAGATATCCAGGGTATCTTAAACCAATTGTATATTAATAGAAAAAGAAAGATGTTGATGGTGATTATACTAATATAGAACATAGGCCTCTTATCTTAAATGGATCTTGTTATCAAATGTTCTGGAAGTTTTTTACAAAAATGGTCTGGTCTATGCGGTGCAGGTTATTGAATCTGAGACTGCTTGAATGCCAGTCCCCAGTGCTACCACTGCATTATCTCTGGCCTGCTTTTAATCTCTTTCCTGATCAAATTCTAGTATTATTTTTGCTTGAGTGAGTAGGAGAAATAAGATTAATTTTCTTACATGAATGTGACCCCATCAGTTTGGCATCTATTAGGAGTACAAACAGAACATTTGGGGGCCAGGTGGGTGCACCAGGCGGCACCTGGACCACCGTTGTGGAGCCGGCTGGTCGATCCAAACTCCCTTAGGACTTAGTCTCTGGCGGACTGGTTAAGCACACATAATACAGTGCACAGGGACCCACAAAAGGAAAAATTTCCCCTAAAAGTAGCCTGTTGCTTTTTTCTTTTCCCATTAGCAAGTGTGGGCAGATTTCTGAAGAACTGAGTTCAGTGTGTGATAAATACTCTTGGTGTACATTTACTAAAATATACTACTAAGTCCCATGTTCAGGGAAGTAATTACAGAAGCCAGACCTTCCATCTTCTGCATCCCACAATGACCCTGGGTCCATACTCCCAGAGGGATAAAGAATAAGAAAGCTATCAGGAAAGGGGATGGGATATGGAGATCTGGTGGTGGGAATTGTGCGGAGTTGTACCCCTCTTATCCTATGTTAATGTCTCCTTTTTTAAATAAATAAAAAAATATACTAAGTATAGACTAGTCTAATTTTTTAAGGTTTTGTATTTTTTTAGTAAAGTTTTCTTAAATACTTATTCAATAAGAGAGAGAGAGAGAAATTGAGAGGGAAGAGGGAAGCAGAAAGGGAGAGAGACACCTGTAGCGCTGCTTCACCGATCATGAAGCTTTCCCCATGCAGGTGGCACTGGGTCCTTGAACTTGGTAATGTGTTCTCAAACCAGTGCACCACCACCTGGCCCCAAAGTTTCCTGATTTACCTTCATTTTAATGATGAATCTGCTTATTTTGTGGTTTTTATTTTCTCCCATCTCAGCAGAATTTCACTAGAAAATCTTTGAAACAAAATAAAATTCATTGTCTACTGAGGAAATCTGATTACCTAATGCAAATTTTCATGTTTGGACTCAATGCTAATTTTCTTAAGTGAGAAGTATGAGCTATTTTTTGTCTTAATAGTCTGTGTGTCTATACATTCTTTTATCTTAACATCCATCTTAACTGATCTGTGGATGTGTGTTATCACTAGTCCAGAGAAAAGAGACCTTTGAGAATGTTGTATCTGCTCTACAGCTTGCGAGAACTTTAAAAAAAACTGCCACAGGTAGAAGTTACTATAATTACCACAAATAACTCATTTGTTTTGATGTCAACAGTCTTCTTGAAGCTAAGATCTAAATATTCAGAATGAAAGTAGTTGTGTGTATAGTGAAACTATTCAACTATGTAGTGGAAACTTCTGTATTAAATGTATTGTTTATGGGCCGGGGTAGATAGCATAATGGCTTTGCAAAGAGACTCTCATGCCCAAGGCTCCAAAGTCTCAGGTTCAATCCCCCACACCATTGTAAGCCAGAACTGAGCAGTGCTCTGGTAAAATAAATAAATAAATAAAAATATATGTAGTTTTTAATAGTACTTTGATTTTATTTATATTTATTTTTTTCTATTTATGAGAATTAATGGTTTACAGTACAGTGGTTGACACATGGGTACAATTTCTCATCTTGCCATGATAGGTGTCTGCAAAACACTCTCACAAGTAATTTGATTTTTTATGTCATGTTACATAGTTTCATTGAGAAATGAGTTTTGGGGAAGCCTGGTTTTGTAATTTATTATAAATAAAAAGCTATATTGTATGTGTCTACAAAATATAAACTTTGATACATTTTTTAGGAATATGATTATGATTATTATTATTTTTAAAATTTATTTCTTTATTGGGGAGGAATATGATTATTTTAGTCATAATTAAAATTTCAGTATCACATATGTTATCACTAATTGGCTATTAATGACAGGACAAAATTTGACATTTTTTACTGGATTTAGAATTTGTTTGCCAGATACCTGAGTTTCATGTACAAATAAAAGTTTTAGGGGGGCCAGGCAGTGGTGCATCTGGTTGAGCACACACATTACAGTACACAAGGACCTGGGTTCAGGCCGCTGGTTCCCGCCTGCAGAGGAAAAGCTTCTCTAGCAGTGAGGCAGGGCTACAGGTGTTTTTTTCCCCCTCTCTCTCTTTCTTCCTTTTTTCCTTTTTTTTTTTTTTTTAATTATCTTTATTTATTGGATAGAGACGGCCAGAAATCAAGAGGGATGGGGTAGGGGGGAATAAAGAGGAAGAGAGACAGAAACACCTACAACACTGCTTCAGTCGCAAAGCTTTCCCTGTGCAGGTGGGGACTGAAGGCTCAAACCCAGGTCCTTGTGTACTGTAACAGTGTGCTCAATCAGGTGCGCCACCACCTGGCTCCGAGGTGTGCCTCTCTTTCCACCTTCCCTCTCAATTTCTCTCTGTCTCCAATAATAAATAAATAAAGCTCAAAATTAAAAAATCAAATGTTTGTCTTAGGTTGTTTTTGTGAAAGAGGGTAAGAAAGTATTTTATCTAGAAAGCATATGAAGAAAGCACTTAGGAATTAAAGAAGAAATGTGATAAAAACAAAACACTGATTTTATTAGGGTGTCTTAGTAGAATTGATTAGGATGAGACTTTACTTTTTTCAAATCATTATCATCACTTTATTTATAATATTTTATTTATTTACTTTGTATTTCTTTGTTGGGGGATTGATAGTTTACAGTCGACAATAAAATACAGCAATTTGTACATTTGTACGATTTCTCAGTTTTCCACATTTCCATTCAACTTCCTGTAGGTCCTCCTCTGCCATCTTGTTCCAGGACCTGAACTCTACCCCCTAGCAGAGTCTTTTACTTTGGTGCAACACACCATATCATCACTTCATAATTTTAAAATACGATTTTATTAAGAAGAAGGTATTTCAGGTATTGGAGTCATAGCTCACCTGGTAAGGTGTGTGCCTGCCTTGTCACTGGCTTGGCTCATGGTCCAGCCCAGGCACAACACAGGAACTGTGGCAACACAGTTACTTTTTGTGCTGTGGTAGCTCTACCTCTTTGAAAATGTGACCTAGGAGTGATAAAATCACCTGGGCTCTGGCTCTGCAAAACAACAACAGCAAAAATAAACTTTTAGTACTTTATTATTTTTTGAATTTATTTTTTAATTGTTGTAGTTGTTGTTATTGATGTCGTTGTTTTTGGATAGGACAGAGAAATGGAGAGAGGAGGGGAAGACAGAGGGGGAGAGAAAGACAGACACCTGCAGACCTGCTTCACCACCTGTGAAGCGACTCCCCCGCAGGTGTGGAGCCAGGGGCTGGAGCCGGGGGCTGGAACCTGGGGCTGGAACCGGGATTCTTCTTCGGATCCTTGCGCTTTGTGCCACGTGCGCTTAACCCGCTGTGCTACCGCCCGACTTCCTTGAATTTATTTATTTATTAATGAGAAAGCTAGGAGGAGAGAGAAAGAACCAGACATCGCTTAGGTCCATGTGCTGCTGGGGATTGAACTCGGGACCTCATGCTTGAGAATCCAGTGCTTTATCCACTGCACCACCTCCCGGACCACAACTTTTAGTGGGAGTGTGTAACATAGGGCATATTTAGTTGAATGCTATTTCATTCATATTGCTTATTAATGACCTATTGTTGCTTATTTTTACAAAACCAAACAACTGTTTAGTACTGCCAGGAGCATTCATTGTTGGAGTCTTATAATTAGAAAATTTGTGTTCTCTTTCTTGCTTATGACTATTTTTTCCTCATCCTTTTAGTAGGTTTCCATAGACACCTGCCCAAAAGATTAGCTGTGGGGACAACGTATAAAATCATCTATCACAGGGGAGTCGGGCGTTAGTGCAGCTGGTTAAGCGCATGTGGCGCAAAGCACAAGAACCGGCATACGGATCCGGGTTCAAGCCTCCGGCTCCCCACCTGCAGGGGAGTCGCTTCACAAGCGGTGAAGCAGGTCTGCAGGTGTCTTTCTCTCCCTGTCTCTGTCGTTCTCTCCTCTCTCTATTTCTCTTTGTCCTATCCAACAACGAAGACAACAATAAAACAACAAGGGCAACAAAAGGAAATAAATAAGTATTAAAAAAAAAAAGCATCTATCATGTTATTGTCTGGAGTAGCAACAGACCAGACTACTTTTGGGGGAAATTTAATCCAGTGTTGGGTGCTTGATATTTTAGAAATTCTCATTTATTTACCAAGGCTTGAGATTTCTAATTGGCCTTGCCAGACTTGAAAGGCCTTTTTTTCATATGGCTGGGGTTTTCTTTACTGCCTGCTGTAAGTAGCATCCAACACTGTTGAAAGCTGCATCTTGGTGGTGGTGTACCTGGTTGAGCACACATGCTACAGTGTGCAAGGACCTGGGTTCAAGCCCCTGGTTCCCACCTGCAGGGGCAAAGCTTAATGAGTGGTGAAGTTAGGCTGCAGGTGTCTCTTTCCCTATCTCATCCTCCCCTCTCAATTTCTCAGTCTTTATCCAATAACAAATAAATGATAATTTTTTAAAATTTTATTTATTTATTCCCTTTTGTTGCCCTTGTTTTATTGTTGTAGTTGTTGTTGGATAGGACAGAGAGAAATGGAGAAAGGAGGGGAAGACGGGGGAGAGAAAGACACCTGCAGACCTGCTTCACCGCCTGTGAAGGGACTCCCCTGCAGGTGGGGAGCCAGGGCTCGAACCGGTATCCTTGCGCGGGTCCTTGCGCTTTGCGCCACGTGCGCTTAACCCGCTGCACTACAGCCCGACTCCCAAAAATGGTAATTTTTTGAAAGCTGCATCTTGGAACTTTTCTTGCTGGATTTCTCTTACTTTGCACTGCTTGATTATCTTGCCTCCAGCTGCCATTAAATGTCTTCCTTCATTTGCATGCCGGCCATGCGCGCATATTACCCTTGTCTGGAGCAGAATTGTTTCCCACCACCTCTACTTTCCCAGTTTTTAATGGCACATTTATTCTCTTGGTCACATTGTTCTATTTTTGACTTATTACCAGGTGTCACTAGTTCCTGTTGACTCTCTTGGTCAGCTCTTCCACAGCTCCTGAGCTCCTGCCGCTCGCCTGGGGCACTGCAGTTGACTCACAGCCCCCAGCTTGTTCATTTCTTTTTCTTTTTTTCTGGGCTCGGTGCCTGCACCATGAATCCACCGTTCCTGGAGGCCATTTTTTTCCCCCTTTTGTTGCCCTTGTTGTAGCCTCCTTGTGGCTATTATTATTACCATTGTTGATGTTGTTCGTTGTTGGATAGGACAGAGAGAAATGGAGAGAGGAGGGGAAGACAGAGGGGGAGAGAAAGATAGACACCTGCAGACCTGCTTCACCACCTGTGAAGCGACTCCCCTGCAGGTAGGGAGCTGGGGGCTTGAACCGGGAACCTTATACCCGTCCTTGAGCTTTGCGCCACGTGCGCTTAACCCACTGCGCCACCGCCCGACCCCTCCAGCATGTTCATTTCTGTTTACTCTTGTTCTCTCTCGCTAAACTTGTATTGTCTTTGCTGCTCTTTAGTCATTCATTTTTGATGCCTAATTGTGTATTGCCTTGTTTAGCTACTTAAATTTTTATTTATGCAGAATGGAATTTCTGTAGGGTAGAACCTCTGCCAACATTTGTAGTAGGTACTGATAATCAGGTTTTATTTTATTTTATTTTTTCCCTCCTCACAGGACAGCTCAGCTCTGGTTTATGGGTGATGTAAGGGGAGTAAGAGGGTGAGTGATGGGAGGGAGGGAATCTCTGAGCTTCAGGCCTGAAAACTTTTTTGCATAACGTATCTTCAGGCCTTGCCCTGGCATTCAGCTTAAAATGAAGGTTTCTGTAAAAATCTTACCTCCTCCCTTCTCAAACCTAAGACCTTTGTTGAAAATCAAGAGTTCAAGTAAAACTCATATGTAGATATTTAGAATTAATTAGGAATTCTGCTGTAATAAGTCATAGGTGACAGGACACAGAGGGAGAGAGGGAAACAGCACTGCACTGAAGCTTCCACAGGTGGCCTGGCTTGAACCTGGGTCTCAACAGGACAATGCTGTCTCACTGTGCAGGCTAGTCTTGCCCATCCTTTCCATGTTTTTCTGTCCTTTATAACTAAAATGAGTAAGGGACTGGGGAGACAGCATAATGGCTATGTAAATGACTTGTCTAAGGCACCAAAGGTACCTACCTGTTCAGTACCCAGCACCACCATAAACCAGAGCTGAGTAGTGCTCTAGCAAATAAAATAAATAAATAAATACACTAAAGTGAGTATTATACACTTATCTGAACCATCATTTTTATAAGTTTTGGATATTAAGATTTCAGATCTTTATAAAACCCCAGTTACTAGGTCATAGAACAGGCACAGAGAAATTTAGTAATATTTTCAAGGTACGGAGCTGGCTGGGCCAGGATTCCATCTCAAGCTCTCTGTTTCTTTGCGCCAGGCTATAAAATCTTGAATGATAAATTAATATGGTAGATATTTTTTGTCATATTGTATACCAGCTGGAAAAAGAACAGATCTCCCAGTCATGCAAAAACAAAGTATTAAATATTCAAATGAATTGTGCTTTTTAAAATAATAGCCCTAAACATTCATAGCACTTTTTACTAACGTGTTAATCATTAAAATGTTCCCAGACTGTTCTTTTTTTTTTTTTAATGTATTTATTTATACAATGGAAACACTGATAAGACCATAGGATAAGAGGGGTACAATTCCCACCACCAGAGCTCCATATCCCCTCCCGTCCCGATAGCTTTCCTATTCTTTAACCCTGTGGGAGTATGGACCCAAGGTCATTATGGGATGCAGAAGGTGGAAGGTCTGGCTTCTGTAATTGCTTCCCTGCTGAACATGGGTGTTAACAGGTCGATCCATACTCCCACCCAGGCCATTTTTGATCATGCCTGTTCTTAAATGAATATCTAGGATTTTGGTCTATACTCCCAGAGGAATGAAAAATAGGGAAGTTTCCAGTGGAAGGGATGGTACATGTCACTCGTGGTGGAAACTGTATGGAATTATACCCTTGCTATCTTATAATCCTGTCAGTTATTATTAGGTCACTAATAAAGAAATTAAAACAAGACAGTGTAGATTAATCAGTAATTCCACTTCTAGGGATTTACTCTGACATGTTACAATGTATGAAAAATAAACTTAACAAAAATTTCCATCGAAATATTAGTAATAATACTGAAAAAGTGGAAGTATTCTAAAAACCCAACAATGCAAAGATTGGTTGATTATATTATGATAGCTATGTGATAAAAAATAATGCCCTGCAATTAACCCTTTGGTGGCAATATATTTATTGACACAGAAAGATATTTTTAATAAAATGTTAATACTAAAAATATAAGTGAGAAACAGAAAACTATTAGTTTAGACATGTGGAATACGCTCAGAAACTTGCCCTAGGTTAAAAAGAACTAGAGATAATCCACTGGTTGATAGTGGCTTCAGCTTTTGACAGTGGGGAAAACTCAGTCTTCAATTGAGACTTAGGAGCTCCACAAGTTTATTTCTGGTGCTTTGTTTTTACAAAGATGTTTTTGATTTAGCTAATCATTAATTTCATCTGTAGCACTAGATCAGTTTTTCTTTGATCCCTATGTGATTGCTTTCAAACCATAGATTGAAGATTTTTATGAAATAACTCTGCTTGATTCATTTTGTTACATAAATAGCACTTAAAGGTATGAAAACTGCCAAAGAGATTTCTTGACCTTGCTTTTCATGATAGAATGTCAGGTTTTTTGGGGGTTATTTTAAAATTTATTTCTATATAATTATGACAAAAGTATTGCCATCTCAACTGTTCTTAATTGTAAAAAATAGTGCTAACTTGATTCATATTGTTGTATAGTGCTACTCAGGTCTTTTCATCTAATTTAACTAAAATATGGTGACCATTCAACAACTTCCCATTCTCTTTGCCTCAGCTCCTGACAGCCTTATTCTGTTTTTAAGAATTTTGCCTACTTTAGATACCTCATAAATAGCATCATCAAGATTTCTGTTTCTGTGACTGACATATTTCATGTAGTTTAATGGTTTATTATGTTGTAGCATGTGACAGGATTTCTTTACTTTTAGAGACTGAATAACATTCTACTTACATGTATGTTTTATTTATACATTTTGTATGTCTACTCATCAGTGGACATTTGGATTGCTTTTTAATTTTTATTGTGAATACTACTACTGTGAAAAGGGGTGTGCAAGTGTCTTGTTAATTATGTTTTTAATTCTTTTGGTTATGTACCTAGGAGTCAGATTGCTGAATTATGTAGAAGTTGTATTTTTTAATTTTTCCAGCACTTGCTTTACTGTTTTATATAGTAGCTGCACTATTTTATAGTCCCACCAATAGTGCATGAGGGTTATTTCTATATATTCTTGCAACATGTTACTTGTTACTTCAGTCTCCCCTCCCTTCCCCTCCTCTCCTCTCCCCTCCCCTCCTCTCCCCACCTCTCCTCTCCTTTTAAAAAAATATTTATTCCTTTTTATTGTCCTTGTTGTTTTATTGTTGTTGTAGTTATTGTTGTTGTTGATGTCATTGTTGTTGGACAGGACAGAGAAAAATGGAGAGGGGAGGGGAAGACAGAGAGGGGGAGAGAGAGACACCTGCAGACCTGCTTCACTGCCTGTGAAGCGACTCCCCTGCAGGTGGGGAGCCGGGGCTCGAACCAGGATCCTTACGTCATCTTTTTCTTTCTTTCTTTCTTAGAAAGGCAGAGAGTGAAAAGGGACAGAGTACTGAAGCTCCCTTCAGTATGATTGGGGCTGGACTAGAGCCTGGGTTATATGCCAAAGCAGCGTACTATCCAAATGAACTAAAACTTTACTGCCCTTACTTTCTTTTTAAAAAACATTATAGTGCTTATCCTAACGAATGTGAGATGATCTCACTGTTCTTTTGATTTGCATTCCTCTAAAATTCAGTGATGTTGAGAAGAATGTGTGAAAGAGTGAGCCAGAGAGCCAAAGCATTACTTGGGCACATATGCTGGGGAATGAACTTAACCTCATACTTGAAAGTCCAACACTTTACCTACCCTGTGCCATTTGCTGGGCCCAGTGCACAGAAGTTTTTAAGACTGAGGCAGTATCATTTATCTTTTTTTATGGTTCTGCCTTTGATGTTGTATCCAAGAATACACTGCCAAATCTGCTGTCATGAAGATTTGCCCATGTGTTCTTCTGGGAGTCTTACAGTTTTGGGTCTTGTATTTTTTGGGTCTTGCATTTTGTTCTTTAGTTCATTTGAGTTAATAATTTTTGTGTATGTCGTTAAGGGTCTAGATTTATTCCTTTTAATTCAGTTTTCCCATCCTGTTTATTGAGGTGACTCTTCCTTCCCTGTTGAATTGTCTTAGAACCCTTGTATGAAGATCATGTGGCCATATATGTAAGCTTAATTTAAGGCTCTTAGTTTTTTTTAGAAATTTAAAAAGTTTTTCTAACATTATTATTTTTAACTTTATTTTTATTTATTTTATTTTACTTGATAGGACAGAGAATTAAGAGGGAAGGGGAAATCTGGCCATCGGGCAGGTGGCTCCTGGTGCTGTGTTTAAAAAGTGAAATATTTTGTGACTATTTTCTAAATAAGTTATGACTCCCAAATGATATATCAAGGGCCGGGTGGTGGTTCACCTGCTTGATTCCAAGCACATGCTATAAAGTACAAGGACCTGAGTTCAAGTCTCTGGCTTCCACCTTCAGGTGGGAAGCTTTTACACATGGTAAAGCAATGCTGCACATCTGTGTTTCTCCCTCTGTCACCCCACTTCCCTCTCAATTTCTCTCTGCCTCTACCCAAATAAAAAGATATATTTAAAAAATGATATGGCAGTCTGTTTTACTGTATTACATTTGGATCAAAGCATACACTAATTAAAAGTCTCTTTAGTAACATTTGAGAAAGAGCCTAAGCCAACTCTACTGATAAAAATTAATAGTGCTCATGGTATGTTATAAATATAACTTGGATTTTCTTTTTTAGGATTGACTAAATTGGAAGCAGAAGATTTTTTTAGAGATTTATGTTAGAAAGGGACTCTGTAAAGCTTAGCTGTATTTATTTTAAAGGTTTATTTATTAATCAGAACATCATTCTCACTTGTATGGTTCCTGGGTTGGAACTTGGGCTTAAAAGTCCTGCATATAAGTCTGTGCCACCTCCCAGCTCTCAGTTAATCATGCTTATAAAGAACATAGAAGTAGTTTATCATTTCCAGAGTTATTTGGTAGGGTCATGACAAGAGAGGACAATACATTTTTCATTTTTCAAATAAGACCCCCCCTTTTGTAAAAATATTTATTTTCCCTTTTGTTGCCCTTGTTGATTTTTATGGTTGTAGTTGTTGTTATTGATGTTGTCGTTGTTTGATAGGACAGAGAGAAATGGAAAGGGAAAGACAGAGGGAGAAAGACAGACACCTGCAGACCTGCTTCACTGCTTGTGAAGGGACCCCCCTTGCAGGTGGAGAGCTGGGGGCTTGAACCAGGATCTTTATGCTGGTCTTTGCGCTTTGTGCTGGTCTTTGCGCTTCGTGCCACATGCGCTTAACCTGCTGCACTACCGCCCAACTCCCTCCTTTTTATTTTTTTTTAAATGCCTCTGTGAATTGCTGACTTGGTCTCATGTAAACGATGGTTGCTTCATCTCCCTCCCTCTACCCCCACACCCCATGTAGTCCCAGGGAATAAGAACCTTGACCTCATACATGTACATTAGCACTGAGTGACCTTCTGGGTTCAATTTCCCATTAGGTTTTTGAGATGGGGGTAGTTGGTGGGTGGGATGGAGAGGTGTACACAAAGAGAGCAGAGACACCACACCACAGCCCCCCCATTACCTGTGGAGGTTTCCCTACCTCTTGGCCCCTGAAGTATTGCTTCTTGATTTGCAAATGAAGGACAAAATAGTACTCACTACCAAGAGATAGCAGTAGTTTTTTTGTTTAGGTTTAGTGCAGCAGTAGAGGTTTCAGATGTAGGTAGGCTATTTAATACTTAGAAGTTTGCCTTATTGTACTAAAGACTTCTTTTGGTTTTGCTGAATGTGAAAATAGGCTACTGAAAATAGTGTTGAAGAGTGATTCAAGAGGGAAGAGGTAAGCTAGGAATTAGATTTACTTTTATTGGAATCCTAGCAATTCTTATAAATATAAAATAGTTTCTGTTGTAATGTAGTAATGTCAGTTCCTTCTTGACTTAGGGTTTGTTTACATTTGTGTAGAAACATGAACTTCTGGAGGTTGTGGACTATATCATGTACTTTCTGGACTTAGCATTTTGTAGGAGAAGCAAGATGAACTAGAATGAATAAAACTACTTCTGAAATATTTATCCAGGTATGATTTTCACCTTCTCAGGAATATATTATATAAGCAATGCTTACCTATAATTGTAATGCCTGTAATTACTTCATGGCTAATATAGTAAACAAATACTGTGCTAATTGCCTTATATGTCTTACCTCATTACATTAACCAGAAGTGGGAGGACAGTGCTTCTTTTTTATTTATTAATAATCTTAATGATCTTTTTAAATTTTTTATTTATAAAAAGGAAACATTGACAAAACCATAGGATAAGAGGGGTACAGCTCCACACAGTTCCCACTACCAGATCTCCATATCCCATTTTCTCCCCTGATAGCTTTCCTGTTCTTTATCCCTCTGGGAGCATGGACCCAGGGTCATTGTGGGTTGCAGAAGGTGGAAGGTCTGGCTTCTGTAATTGCTTCCCTGCTGAACATGGGCGTTGACTGGTCGAACCATACTCCCAGCCTGCCTCTCTCTTTCCCTAGTAGGGTGGGGCTCTGGGGGAATTGGAGCTCCAGGACACATTGGTGAGGTCATCTGTCCAGGGAAGTCTGGTCGGCATCATCTTAGCATCTTGAACCTGGTGGCTGAAAAGAGAGTTAACATACAAAGCCAAACAAATTGTTGAATAATCATGGACCTAAAGGCTGGAATAGGGCAGATGAAGAGTTGGGGGTCCTCCATTTTGTAGATAGCTAGTAGGCCTATTTTAGTTAGATTCCAAAGGGCCTGTGGCTATACTAGGTTCTTTGTTGTCCCCCCCCCCGCGCCTGAAATCTGATAAGCAGTTGAATCCAAGTTATTGTCTGGGGAGGTGATGTCATTTCTGGAAAAGGAACAGAAAGTTGGATCAGGGAAGAGAGTAGCTCTCTAATATGGGGAAGGGCTATAAATATTGTTGACTGTAAACCCCATCGATTTGATGTGGTCTGGGGTGTCGGGCTGGCTTCGCGAGAGGAGACAGATGAACAGGGACTCATGGCTGGGTTGTACGCAGTATCTCTTTATTCATGTAGAACGCAGCACAATCTAAGCCGACCTAAACTAAGCTTCTTCTTCTTCTTCTAGCGTTTGCCATTTTTCCGTAGCCAGTCAACAGCGTCAGGTTGAGCCTGATGTAAAGTTTCGAGACCTCCTTTGAATCTGGAGAGGTGGCAGTCGTTGACTATGTGGGTCATAGTCTGTCTGTAGCCGCAGGGGCAGTTCGGGTCGTCTCTTGTTCCCCAGCGATGGAACATAGCGTTGCAGCGCACTGGCCATGGCCTGTTCGATAGCGATTGAGGAGGGCCCAATCATAACGTGCTAGACTAAGCTAAAACTGATATACTTGCCAAGTAGGGTGTAAACAGGATGTGATGTAGAGAGGGTGGAGAGAAAAGTGACTGGTGAAAATCAGGGTGTGACAAGGAGAGGGAGCAGGCGAGAATTCTACCACTGAACCACCAATGCCCTGGAGGGAGGGTGGTGCTTTATGTAAATGTAAAAGTGATTTATGTAAATAGACCGCAGCTTTGAGTGGGATCAAACTAATCTCATACAGACATACTGGTGTTTAAGGGGGGGGCGGGGAGCTGGCATACTATCCAACACTGGGGCCCATATTCAGCTTAGGAGCCTGTGTGACCTCTGTATCCCTGTAGATCTGAGCTCACATTCTGTGGTCATGAGTAGGAACATTCCAAGCTGCCTCAGTTTCAGGACCCATCTTCCTCAGGATGGAACATTCTCTACCATTGTTGATCCAAGTTGAGGGCAAGGTACGATAGTGCTTCTTAACTCTCCAAATCTGTTCTTGTTTCTAGATCTTTTGTGACTGTCAGTTTTGCTGGGAATGCTTGTTTATGACAGTGTAATACATGATTTTAGTCTCTTGTAAAATGAGACATTGCAATATATTAGTAATTCTTCCTGTGTATACAACTTAGAGGTTGGCATGGGAAGACTTCTTAAAAATTTCAGGAGTTGGCACACCTGGTTAAGCGCACACACTACAGTGCACAAGGACCTAGGTTCCCCACCTGCAGGGAAAAGCTTCACGAGTGGTGAAGCAGGGCTGCAGGTATCTGTCTCTCTCTGTCTCCTCCTCCTCGATTTCTCTGCCTCTATCCAATAATAAATGAAAATATTAAAAATAAAAAAAATTCACAGAGCATTCATACTGACTATAAAAAAATGGGACAAATTATAAAATACAAATGAGTAAATAAGCATTTCTATAATCTGTCAAGAAGAATAACTGTCAGACATCAGAGCTGTGATCTCTGGTCCCTCTGTCACCTCTCATCCCTTTTTCTTTCTCATTTTCTTTTCCTGCTCACCATTAAAAAAACAGATATTGCCAAATCTCCTTTGGAGAAAACTGACTTCACCTCTCATTTCAGCAGTACTATGAGGAGTGCCTACTACTCACATTTGTTGTTACAGTACTTTTAAGTCCTTCCCACCATAATAAAAAAAAGTCACCACTAGTGACTGGTGTCTAAAAATCACTGGTGGTTCTCTTCTCTTTTTTAATCTTTAAAAAATATGTATTTGCATGAAAGAACCAGAGCATCCCTCTTGTCTAAGATGCCAGGGATCGAGCTTTAGACCTCACACTTGAGAGACCAACACTTTATCCACTGTGCCCACCTCCCAGACCACATCACTAGTGTTTGTTAACCCTGGTCACATCTTACACCACACTGGAGTTTGGTATAAGATGTATCTCAAGCTGTATATAAAATTCAAGAGGAGAAGTGTCAAATAGTGTGTAATAAGATTCATATTATTTTGGGATGTTCTGGGTGGTCTTAGGCAGCGTTCTGCTCATTTCATTGACCTAAGTCAATATGTGTGCCAGTGAGGAAAGAATTCTGGGGAACCCCCATTCTGCTATGCATCGTGAGAAGGTGGAATAGAAAGAGTGTACCATAATCTTTGTGCTGAGTTAATGAAAGAATCCATTGTCTTGCCTGGGACACGAAAAGTCTGGGGAAGTAAAAATAGTGATTTAGAATGTGCTTTGGGCTCTGGTCATCTCCATATTATGGCTGTGTGACCTTAAGTAGGTGTGATTACCTGCTTTTTGTCTCAGTTTCATTTCCTTCAGGGGGTACTAATAGCATCTCTTAACCAGTTGTTGCAAAGATTACAGGTGGTAGAGGCTGTAAAGCTCTTAGCACAGTTTGCAACAACTAAAAAAAAATATTTATGCTGTTTGGAAGGTAGTCATAGTCACCACTATACTACTGGTGCATCCATCCAGTCTTTTCTGTTGTTTGATCATTTTATGTTTGTCAGACAGACACCTGCAGCCCACCTCTCATGAAGCTTTCCCCCTGTAGGTGGGGACCAGGGTCTTGAACCTGGGTCCTTGTGCACTGTAAATGTGCCACTGCCTGGCCCCTTTGTCATTTTTTATGTATCACTTCTTCTCTGTTTCTTCCCTCCAGAGGGAGGGAGGGAGAGGGAGAGACAGAGACTATAACACTGAAGCTGCCTTCAGTGTCTTTAAGAGTCGGGCTTGAACCTGGCTCTCACACATGACAAAGCAGTGCACTATTCAAGTGTGCTATTTTGCCATCTTATGTGTTACTACACTTCTACTTTTGTTGTGATGCCTAAAAAATCATGTGCAAAGGATTATGTGTTCCCCAAGGTTTTATTTCTATGCTTCTGTTTCCCTCCCCCTTTGTTGGGGGATTAATGGTTTACAATTGACAGTAATTCAGAAGTTTGTACATGCATAAAATTTCCCAGTTTTCCATATAACAGTTCAACCCCCACTAGGTCCTCCTCTGCCATCTTGTTCCAGGACCTGAATCCCACCCTTGAGTCTTTTTTTACATTTCCTTAATGGGGGATTAATATTTTACATTCGATAGTAAATAGTTTGTACATGCATAACATTTCTCAGTTTTCCACATAACAATACAACCCCCACTAGGTCCTCTGTCATCCTTTTTGGTCCTGTACTCTCCCCCCACCCACCCCAGAGTCTTACTTTGTTGCAATACATCAACTCCAGTCCAAGTTCTGCTTTGTGTTTTCCCTTCTGATCTTTTTTTTCAGCTTCTGTCTATGAGTGATGTCATCCCATATTCATCCTTCTCTTTCTGACTTATGTCACTTAACATGATTCCTTCAAGCTCCATCCAAGATGAGGTTGAAGAAGGTGAATTCGCCACTTTTAATAGCTGAGTAGTATTCCATTGTGTATGTATACCACAGCTTTCTTAGCTATTCATCTATTGTTGCTTCCAGGTTTTGGCTATTAAAATTGTGCTGCTAAGAACATACGTGTACACAGATCTTTTTGGATGGGTGTGTTTGGTTCCTTAGGATATATCCCCAGGACAAGAATTGCAGGGTCATAGGGTAGGTAGGTCCACTTCTAGCCTTCTGAGAGTTCTCCAGACTGCTCTCTGCCAGGGGTTGTATCAACTTACATTCCCATTAGCAGTGCAGGAGGGCTCCTTTGTCCCCACAACTTCTCCAGCATTTGTTGCTGCTGTCTTTTCTGATGTATGACATTCTCACAGGGGTGAAGTGATATCTCATTGTTGTCTATAGTTACATTTCTTTGGCAATCAATGACTTAGAGAATTTTTTTTTATATGTTTGTTGGCCTTTTGGGTCTCTTATTTGGTAAATACTGTTCATGTCCTCTCTGCATTTTTGGATGTGGTCATTTGTTTTCTTGTTGTGTTGCTGAGCTCTTTATATATTTTGGTTATTAGCCTCTTGTTTGATGTATGGCATGTAAAGATCTTCATTCATTTTGTAAGAGGTCTATTTGGGTGGTGGTTTCTTTTGCTGTGCAGAAACTTTTTGGTTTGGTGTAGTCCCATTGGCTTACTTTTGTTTTAGTCTTCTTTGAAAGATGAAAGTCATCATTGAAAATGCCTATAAAATTTAGATGAAAAAGAGTTCTGCCAATGTTCTCCTCTAAGTATTTGATAGTTTCTGGTCTAACATCCAAGTACATGATCCATTTGGAATTTACTTTTGTGTTTGGTCAAATATAGTGGTTCAGTTTCATTCTTCTGCACGTTTCAACCCCATTTTCCCAACACCGTTTGTTGAAGAGACTGCTTTCACCATTTAATAGTATGGGCACCTTTGTCAAAAATTAAATGTCCATAGGTGTGGGTGCATTCTTCTGTTTTTAAAAGCAAATCTCTCATTCTTTGGAGTCTTTTAGTATCAGCTAGAGTATCTTTTCTTATTTTGTAGTTATGTTAATATCACTTAATGAATTATACACAACATTTATTTTTCATTATGATTGCATATTTATTTTCTTTTTTCATGAATATATTTATATATTTCTGGTTTAAATTTATATTATTTATATACTTCTGTGTTAAAATTATTTTAAGTACAGCATTTTATTCTTTCAAAAGCTATTTCTTGTTCTGTTTTTATCCCTATGAATCTTAAAAATCATTTTTATGAAATGTTATTAGAAGTACATTGAAATATTAAGACAGCTTAGCCATTTTGTTTTTGTCAGCCTCACTGGGTCCTCACACATGCCAGATTTCACTGTCTTGGCTTGACTTTTTTTATTACTATTATCTTTATTGCCTAGAAACATCCAGAAATCAGAGGGAAGGGGGAGATAGAGAGGGAAAGAGACAGAGACACCTGCAGCCCTGCTTCACCACTCATGAAGCTTCCCCCTGCAGATGGAGACGAGGGGCTTGAACCTGGCACATTCAACATGGTAATGTGTGAGCTTAACCAGACGCGCCACCACTTGGCCCCTTGACTTTTTTATTCATATAAAGAGAGGACAAGAATAGACAGAGGGAGCAAGAGAGGGAGCTGCTACAGTGCTGGAGCTTCCTGGTGCCATTGTAGCATGCCCCTTGTGGTGTGCCGGAGCTTGGATCTGAGCCTTGAATAACAAAGCAGAACCCTTCCCCAGTGAGCTATTTCTATGACGCCAGAAACTTAACATTTAAAAAATTTTTATTTTTAAAGATTTTGTCTATTATTGAGAAAGATAGGATAGAGGAAAAACCAGCTACCACTCTGGTACATGTGCTTCTGGGGCTTAAACTCAGGACCTCATGCTTGAGAGTTCAGTGCTCCATCCACTGAGCCATCTCCCAGACAACACTTGTTAACATCTTAATAGTGTTTTCTGATGATTTTCCTTTCTAATTTGTGTGTTCACACATAAACATGTCTTAAGTTAAACTTGTAGGGTTGGACAATAACTATTCAGTCTAATACTACCATGTGTGTTTTCATGTGTTATTGCATGAGCTAGAACTTTAAAACTGTGCTAAATAAGGGTGGTGGAAAGCAGACATCCTCACCTTTTGCTATTCCCAATAAAGGAATTCCTTATAGGGGAATTCAGAGTCATTGTATGATTGTGATAGTTGGTTGAAATTAAATGTTCTTTGTTTTATCTTTATTTATTTATTGGATAGAGACATCCAGAAATCAAGAGAGAAGGGGTGATAGAGAGAGAGACAGAGAGACACCTGCAACATTGCTTCACCATTCGCAAAGCTTCCCCCCTGCAGGTGGGCACTGGGTACTCGAACCTGGGTCCTTGCCTATTGAACATGTGCACTCAACCAGTTGTTCCACCACCTGGCCCCGTGTTCTTACTAATTACAAAATTTCTTTTATTTTAAGCTTTAGGTTTCTTTTCTCCCTAAGCCATTTTTCCCCCTTGTGATTAATAGTGGTTTACAAGATTGTACGATTACAGGATTTAGTTCCACACTGCACCATCACCAAAATTATGTGCACTCCCTCCTCTTTCATAAATTTATTTATTGAAAGGATACAGAGAACCAGAGCATCACTCTGGCACATATAAAAACATATAATTAAGCTTAGGACCACATGCTTAAGAGCCCAACACTTTACAACCATGTCCCCTTGCAGGTCACTGGAAGTTTTAGTTGTAAGAGTAGTAGGTTTAGTGCCAGCAAGATAGCTCTCCTGAGAGGATCCCAGGTTCACCTCACTGCTTTGGTGATGTGGTGTCTTTTCATCTCTTCATCTGTCTTTATAACTAACATCAGTTGGGAGTAGTCATGCACCAGGGATGGCTAAAAACAAAGCACTGGGGATGATATACTCTTTTCAACTTGAAGCTATTGATTTTTTGATTTTGGCTGTTCTGAGTTATACCACTTAGTTATCTTCATTCACTCAGCTGCTTTGGACCCTTTTAGTCAGGTAACTCATTCTCTAACTCCTCTAGAAAATGTATCCACTGACGCCCACCCAACTTGAATTGCTAGCAGCTAATGGGCCACTCACATATTTCACATTTGTACCTTTAGTTGATGTGTGCATTTTTATTGTATTCTTTTTTTTTTTTTTTAAAGATAGTGAAAGTGATCATAGCTTTCTTCAGTGCAGTGGAGGCCAGGCTGCAATCTGAGTCACACACATTGCAAAGCAGCGCAGTACCCAAGCAAGTCATTTACTGCTGGCCCCCATGCTCCTTTTTTTTTTTTTTTTAAAGTATCTCAAAAACTTGATTTGAAATATTTCAGACAAAAGGTATCATAGTAATAGCAACAACATCTAGGATTGGGTGATGACTTACCTGGTAGAATGTACATTTTATCTTGCATGAGGAAACAGTTTCAAGTCTCAGTTCCCACTTGCAGGGAGGAAAGGTCACACAAGTGGTAGAGCATTGTTGCAGATATCTTTCCTTCTTCTCTCTCCCTCTGTCTTCTAACTCTCTATCAAAATAAGAAGAAGAGGAAAAGCCACTAGGAATGGTAGAGCTGTGCAAGTATCAGGCCCTCATGATAATTCTTATGGCGAAAAAAAAAAGTTTTAAGAATAAATTCATATACAGAAACTGAGGAAAATTTTGAAACATGCCTGAAGACAGAATGTATATTAGAATAGTGAAAGGCATTCCTTGTGCTTTGAATTTTCTTTTTTAATTTTTTGTGTTATATTTATTTATTTACCAGAGCACTGTTCAGCTCTGGTTTATGGTGGTGTGGGGATTGAACCTGTGACTCTGGAGCCTCAGGCATGAGAGTCTTTCATAACCGTTATGTTATCTAGCCCCTGCCCTGTATTAATCTTTATTTATTAAATAGAGACAGAAATCAAGAGGGAAGGGGGTGATAGAGAGGGAGAGATACTGAGAGACACCAGCAATATTATTTCACCACTCAAAAAGCTTCTCCCTGCAGGTGGGGACAGGGGCTTGAACCCTGGTCCTTGTACATTGTAACATGTGCATCACTACCCAACCCCCATTCCTTGTGCTTTGAAGAAGAAAACTCAACATCACAAAGATGTAATTTTTTTCTGGATTACATTAATTTTATGCAAATACAGTGAAAAATTCCAAGAAAACATATATACCATGCCATCTCACAGGCTGCTCCATTTTTTTTTTAAATACCACTTTGGACCCATCTGAGTATTCCAGGATAATTATCCCATCTCAAAATTCTTAATTTGACCACATCTACAGGATCTTTTCATACACATAAGGCAGCACTCATTTATTCTGTATGGACATTTTATTTTTCAGCCTACCATAAACATTGAGCTTTACTAGTACATAAAACAGTGAGTACAAAGAAAGTACTAAAAAAGGTTAAGTACAAAAAAAAAAAGGTGGCTTGGGCATCATCAAGATAAAAAGTTTTATGCTTCAGAAATACTATTTGAAATGTAAGGACGAGGAGCCAGTCAGTGGCACACCTGATAGAGCACAAACCTCTGGTCCTGCAGGTGGTAAGTCTTCATGAGTAACAAAGTAGTGCTGTAAATATCTTTTTTTCTCCCTCTCTGTCCCCTTCTCTCAATTTGTCACTATTCAAACAAGAAATAATAAACATAAACACCGGGAATGTTGGGTTCATTGTGCAGACATTGAACCCCCAGTGATAACTGTGGTGGCAACAAACACCAGTCCATAGAATGTGAAAATATTTTTGCAAACCATGTACCTGATAAGAGATATATGTATTTAGACTACATACATAACTCTTAATAGAAAAGTATTACTTAAGGGGGCGGGGTGGTAGTGTACCTGGTTAAGTGCATACATAGTACACAGCGTAAGGACCTGCGGAAAAATTCTGGTTTGAGCCCTCCGTTCAAGCAGTAACACAGGTCTGCAGGTGTCTACCTTTCTCCCTATCTCCCCCCCTTCTCAATTTCTCTGTTCTAACCAAAAAAAATTAAGAAAATGGCCTTCAGGAGCAGTGGATTTGTAGTTCTGGCACTGAGCCCCAGCGATAACCCTGGAGGCAAATAAACAAATAAAAAGAAAAAAGAAAAAGACTACTTAACTAAAAACTGGGCCAACAATTTAAGTAGGTATTTCTGCAAAGGACATACAATAAGCAATTGAAATATGCTCAGCACCATTATCCCTCAGGGAAATACAAATTAAAATCAAAATAAGATACTACTTCATACCCATTATTGTGGCTTCAATAAAAAAGATGTAAGTGTTGGCAAGGGTGTGGAGAAATTAGAATGTCATATGCTTGTATTGGAAAGTGCTGCTTCTACTTTGGAAAATAATCTGGTAGTTCCTCAGATTTAAAGTTACTATATGAGTCAATACACTTATCTACAAACACAAGGGAAAACATGTGCAACCAAAATTTTGTACAGGAATATTCATAGAAACATTTTTCATAATAGCCAGACAGTGGAAGCAATTAAAATGTTTGAGTGGATAGATCAAACACATTGTCATTCATTTATAAGGAACAAATGACTGAAGTATACTATCAGTTTCTCTGCCTCTGTCAGAAAAGAAAAGACATATTCTGGATACCTGGAGTGGTGGATTCATCGTGTAGACACTGAACCCCAGAGATAACCCAGGTTAACAAAACAAGGCACAAGGTTTTAGTTATACTTTGTAGTTTAATTAATTAATAAAATTTATTTATTTTTATCTCTACTGTGCTTTTGTGCCTGTACAGTTCCATTGCTCAGGGGGACCTTTTTTCTTTTCCATTTCAGATAGGAAACACGAGGAAAGAAAAAAATAAGAGACACAGGGAAAGAAATAGAGAAAAGACAGCACAGCACCACCGCACTGTCTTCATGGCTTCCCCCATTGGTGCTGTGCATGGTACTCCCATGTGGTGCTGGGGGTTTAAACCTGGATTCTGTGTATGTTAAAAAGTATGTGCTCTGCTGGGTAAGCTATCTCCCTGTCCTCATCTTGTAATTTTAACTTATATTGCCCCACTGTGTAATTTATTTCTCTTAGGTGAAGTGGTTTTTCACATCTTTTAAAAATTATTTGTTATTATTATTTTAAAATTTATTGGACAGAGACAGAGAATTTGAGGGGGTGAAGGGAAAAGATACAGAGAGGGAGAAAGAGAGGCACAGCTGCACTGCTTCATAGCTTGTGAAGCTCCTCCCCTGCAGTTCGGGGCTGGGGACTTGAACCTGGGTCCTTGTGCATTGTAATATGTGTGCTTAATCCGGTACACCACCACCTGACCCATCTTTTCAGGTCTTTTTTTTTTTTTTTAAATATTTATTTATTTATTCCCTTTTGTTGCCGTTGTTTTATTGTTGTAGTTATTGATGTTGTCATTGTTGGATAGGACAGAGAGAAATGGAGAGAGGAGAGGAAGACAGGGGGAGAGGAAGACACCTGCAGACCTGCTTCACTGCCTGTGAAGCAACTCCCCTGAAGGTAGGGAGCCTGGGGCTTAAACCGAGATCCTTATGCTGGTCCTTGGGCTTCCGGCCACGTGCGCATAACCCGCTGCACTACCGCCTGACTCCCCATTTTTTCAGATCTTTTGCTTGTGTTTATAGTGCTTTGTTTTCTTACAGAGTTCTGAGAGTTCCGTAGATATTCTGCATTTCAGTTCTCTGGCAATGATTGCAGAAATTCCCTCCAATTTCATGGCTTTTTTTCTCCTCCACCCCCTTTCCCTTTTCTTTTTCTCTAAACAGTATCTTTTGTAGAGTAGGCATCTTTAAATAATTAAGTTTAATTTATCAAGTACTTTTTAGACAGACTACAGAGAGAATGAAAACTTCCTTCACAGTGGTGAGGGTTGGCCTCAAACCTGCGTTGTACACAGGACAAGCAGCACGTGACGCAAGTAAACTATTTCACCAGCTCTTTTTAATATATATATATATATATATATTACAGCAATATTAAATTTTTGCCTGGCTCAAATTATCAGAGATTTTATCCTGTTTCTGTCTGTAAATTCTAGGTTTTTCACCTAGATCTATGATATATATATATATATATATATGTATTTTTTATTTATTTATTGTAAATCAGGGACAAGTTAGTTTGAAGGTCTACTAATGAGTTCAAGGGATCACTCTGGATGTTTTTAATTAGTTAATTAATTTTTAATATTTGATTTATTTATTCCCTTTTGTTGCCCTTGTTTTACTGTTGTAGTTGTTGTTGTTATTGATGTCGTCGTTGTTGGATAGGACAGAGAGAAATGGAGAGAGGAGGGGAAGACAGAGGGGGAGAGAAAGATAGACACCCACAGACCTGCTTCATTCACCGCCTGTGAAGCGATTCCCCTGAAGGTGGGGAGCCGGGGGCTCGAATCTGGACCCTCTGCCGGTCCTTGTGCTTAACCCGCTATGATATATATTTTTTAATTTATTTATTCCCTTTTGTTGCCCTTTTTTTTTAATTGTTGTAGTTATTATTGTTATTGATATTATCGTTGTTGGATAGGACAGAGAGAAATGGAGAGAGGATGGGAAGACAAAGATGGGGAGAGAAAGACACCTGTAGACCTGCTTCACCGCTTGTGAAGCGACTCCCCTGCAGGTGGGGAGACAGGGGCTTGAACCAGGATGCTTCCGCCCGTCCTTGCACTTTGCGCCACCTACTCTTTTTTTTTTTTAATTTATTTATTTTGTTGCCCCTGTTGTTTTGTTGTTGTAGTTATTATTGGTGTCATTGTTGTTGGATAGGAAAGAGAGAAATGGAGAGAGGAGGGGAAGACAAAGATGGGGAGAGAAAGACACCTGTAGACCTGCTTCACCGCTTGTGAAGCGACTCCCCTGCAGGTGGGGAGACAGGGGCTTGAACCAGGATGCTTCTGCCCGTCCTTGCACTTTGCGCCACCTACTCTTTTTTTTTTTTAAATTTATTTTGTTGCCCCTGTTGTTTTGTTGTTGTAGTTATTATTGGTGTCATTGTTGTTGGATAGGAAAGAGAGAAATGGAGAGAGGAGGGGAAGACAGAGAGGGGAAGAGAAAGACAGACACCTGCAGGCCTGCTTCACCGCCTGTGAAGTGACTCCCCTGCAGGTGGGGAGCCGGGGGCTCGAACCGGGATCCTTCCGCTGGTCCTTGTGCTTAGCGCCACCTGCGCTTAACCCGCTGCGCTACCGCCCGTCTCCGGGCGCCACCTACTCTTAACCCGCTGCACTACCACCCAACTCCCGATCTATGATCTTTTTTTAAAAAACGTGTTGAGAAATGAACCCATGACTTCCTCTTGAATGATATCACTGAGCCAACTCCCAGCCCGATTTTTTAATTCTTATTTATTTATTTAGTTTAAACTAATATTGTCTTTATTCCCTTTTGTTGTCCTTGTTTTATTGTTGTAGTTATTATTGATGTCGTTGTTGTTGGATAGGATAGAGAGAAATGGAGAGAGGAGGGGAAGACAGAGGGGGAGAGAAAGATAAACACCTGCAGACCTGCTTCACCGCCTGTGAAGCGACTTCCTTGCAGGTGGGGAGCTGGGGGCTCGAACCAGGATCCTTAACCCTATTTATTTATTTTTAAACTGGGGCGAGAGAGAGCAAAGCACTGTTCCATTACCCCTGGAGTTCTTTTTGGTGCTCTCATGTGATGCCAGGAATTAGACCCAGAGCCTAGACTCCAGGTAAAATATGCACTGAGCAACCTCTTAATCCCTTAGGTGTATGGTCCATTTTGAATTAATTTTAAATATGGTGCATGCTGTTTGCTGATGGATTTCTAACTCTGGATCCATCCAGTTGGTTATCTTAAAGTTAGCTGATAACAACCTTAATTCTGTCTGCAACCATAATCCTCTTTGCCTGTTGCTGGTTTTTTTTATTTCCTTTTTCAGGACCTGAACCCCCCACCCCCACCCCAGTTCCCAGTTTCTTTTTGCCTTGTGTTCTAACATAGTCACAGTTCCCTGATATTAGGATATGGACATCCAAAGAGCTAGGAATATTATTTTATTGGCCACAGTTGCTATAAGCATCTCCTCCTGTCTTAGTTATTTTTCTTTATTTACAGAGAAGAAAAGTGATAAGGATTATCTCCTTACAAATACTAAAAGCTACATTTACAATGAAACTGTAAACATACTTTTTAAAATGTGTATAGATAAAAAATTATATATAGGGAGTCGGGAGGTAGCGCAGCGGATTAAGCGCACGTGGCGCAGAGCGCAAGGGCCGGCGTAAGGATCCCGGTTCGAGCCCCCTGCTCCCCACCTGCAGGAGATCGCTTCGCAGGCGATGAAGCAGGTCTGCAGGTGTCTATCTTTCTCTCCCCCTCTCTGTCTTGCCCCACTGTCTCCATTTCTATATGTCCTATTCAACAACGACAGCTATGACAACAATAATAACTACAAGCACAACAAGGGCAACAAAATGGGAAAAATGGCCTCCAGGAGCAGTGGATTCGTAGTGCAGGCACCGAGCCCCAGGAGGGAAAAAAAAAATATATATATATATATAGCCTTTCTTTCATATATAATATTTGTAGGGAAATCATGTTAATTTTAAATACAATAAATATTGTAAGGCATTACTTCAGAGTTTTGAGAATTTTTTAGCCTGTTGTCTATGAATATCTGTAGAAATTTCTCAAGTTTATGAAAAGTTGGATTATTATACAAATGTAATTTTAGGCAAGTATCAGCCTACTATATATTCAGATACTTTTTTCTAGTAACATCATATGGTAGTATCCTCCTTATCACAGTTAAATTCTTGTGTTGCTTTTTATCAGTTGAAACAGCAGGCCTCTTCTTGTGTAGTTAGTTCTTACTCTTTTAAATGTTTATAGTGTTATCTTCCATATGTCAAAAGTTTCAATGTTCTCTGTTAAAGATGTTGTACAACCATGATTTTTTCTTTGATCTTTTCCCATAATTCTTTGGGGAGAGCTGTATGTACTTAAATATTAATGCTTTCACGGCTGTCTTCATCATATTTGACTCACCTTCCTCTAGTGTGTAAATAATTGTTGATGGGATTCTAAAGTATAGCAGTCTTTCACTGTTGTTACTTTATAACATCAGTGAACACACACACAAATCTAGTCCATGTTGAAACAAAGGACATTATTTCAAGACCTGGTTTTGTTATACATTGTTCTTCTTAGTAGGTTTCCAAGAACCTACTCTTGACTTTAAGTGAGAACTACTGTAGTTGTTTAATATGATTTGTCCTCCCATTATTTAAGTCAGAAGTTAGTGTGTAAGATAGGTAATAATGATTTAAATCATTCTCTAGTATCCCTCTTCTTTAAGCTGCATTAGAAACAAGAAACCAGGCTTTTATATGTCAAAATACATTTGAAGGTCAGTATGCCAGTTTTAGATGACAAAGTCAAACCAGTAGCATTTGTTTTGAATCTTCATGCAACTTCCTTCTGCTTTGTTGTCATGGTATGTCACTGAAGCAAAGTGAGTTTAGATTTGTCTGCCATGCCAGACCAATAAGAACTTCTCTGAAATACTTAGTGCTTTGTCTTCATTTTGGGAAAAGGTTTGGGTTAGTCATCTTTTGACCTCGGAATCCCATTGATTGGGTCCACACTCTTTCTTTTCCTGACTGATTTCTACCTGGGGTTTAATGCCTGATAAATAGTTAAGACCAAGGCTTTGCAGATTACAACTTCTTCATGTATTAGCTTATCACATACTAGGTGTGTGTGTGTGTGTGTGTGTGTGTGTGTGTGTGTGTGTCCCCGTGTGTGTCCTATGGATAAATTAAAATGGCTGTACACATGTGTAATAGTTACTCAAAAGTTACTTATTTTTTGTGGAGCCAGGGTCTCATATATATTTGCAGTTTTTCCACTCTTGGAGCAGCATCTTTATTTTTTTAGATAGGCCAGCAGGCAGGCAGACAGGCAGGCAGACAGACAGACAGCCAGACGGACAGACAATACTGCAGTGCTCTACTGTCTGAAGCTTCCACTAGTACCAGGATGCTTCCATGTGGTGCCATAGTTTAAAGCCAGAGCCTCATGCATGGTGAGGCATGCACTTCACTAGTTGAATGATTTCCCCCTGTCCCCAAAGTTAATTTTTTATGTCTTCACAAAGTATACTTTTGGCTTAATTTATTTCCTTCTTTTTCTATGCAATTTCACAACACCACATTCCTGGAAACATTTGTGTACTGGTTATAGCAGTGCTATTGAACTAATTCTTCAGTCAACACAGAGAATGAACTAGAATGCTGCCACGGTCTTGGTTTGCAGAGTTAGACTAATCTGGACCCTTCCAGGTCCCTGTGCACAGCTCAGTATGTTTCTTAAAGTTGAGAAAGGCACTGAAGTGGATGATGTTCCTTTAGTTATGGTAGCACTAGACAACACCCTGTTATATGGAGACTGCTTGGAAAGTGAAAATGTGGTAAATATCAACTGCTTATGGGAGAAGGTTTCTGGCTTTAAGTTTTAGATCTTGTTCCTATAGGCATACTGTATCTGTTTTTATTTTTTTATTTGACCAAGTTGTACACAGTAGTGTATGGCTATTTCTACCATGTGGGCATGTGGCTGGTTTTGAATTATTACAGAATGTGTTACTTTAAGACTGAATAGCAGCTTAGATAGAAGAGAATCAAATCAGCACAGAAAGATAGATTTGATGATATCAGAGAAGGCCTGAAAATATTAAAATCTGAAAAGGAAATGTTTTCATAGGTAAAAGGCATTTGAGTATATATAGGCACTAGATGATACAAACAATAAACTGGGGGCTGGGGAGTAGCGCAGTGTGTTAAGCACACATGGCACAAAGCTCAAGGACAAGTGTTAAGGACCCCGGTTCCAGCCCTGGGCTCCCCACCTGCAGGAGGGTTGCTTCACAAGTGGTGAAGCAGGTCTGCAGGTGTCTTTCTGTCTCCCCCCTTTTCTGTCTTCCCCTCCTCTCTCAATTTCTCTCTGTCCTATACAACAACTTAAAAAGAAAAGAAAAAGATGGTTGCCAGGAGCAGAGGATTCATGATACAAGCACCCAGCCCTAGTGATAACCCTGGAGGCAGAAAGGCCTAAGCAAGGCTAGTGTGGCTTGGGTCCTTGAAAAAACTGTTGATAGAGTAGCAAGTCTGTCTTAAGTCTTCCCCAGGCCCTGGTACACCACACTACCCATCCCTGAGCACAGTTTGGGTACAGGCTTAATATGTGCACTGTGACTATGTACAGGACTGTATCTCCTCAGAAGCTTCATGCATAAAAATCTTACATATACCTGGTAGTTGTATCAACAGACTGCATTTCAGTGTGATAAGTCAGCTAATGAGTGAACACAAATACTTTGTTCTTGTTCTGATACAAAGTCTGTGCCTTCAGTAGTAAGGAGGAACAATCTGATTCCCTTGTAGTGGCTTGATCTGTTTCTGTCTGCTACACAATGTCAAGTGGAAGTTTGGGGAGTCACCTCATTTTGTGCTGGCTTTACTGCAAGCACACACTAACACTGCTTGGTATATTTGCTGGAGATTTATTTTTGTGTCTGAACTTCTTCCTCTTGAGGGTGGGCCTCATTCTCAGAAGCCTCTTTACAGGGAGAAAGGAGTGCCCACCGTTATCTGCTTTGTGCAAGGAGCACAGCAAGTGCTTCGTAAATCCTTGACTCAGTTGAAAACTGAATTTCACACTGACAGGCAAGTTGATGACATCTTTGTATTTGCTTCAGAAGTTCACATTGATTTCTTAAAACATTGGTGTTTAAAACACTATTATTATAATTATTATTATTATTATTACTCTTTATTCACTTTTGGGTCTTTCCCACTTCAGGTTGACATTTTCAAATAGAGACAGAGGCAGGAGAAGAGACACCACAGCACCGAAGCTTGATTCCCACCCCCCTCTCCCCTATCAGAGCACTGCTCAGCTCTGGCTAATGGCAGGGGATTGAACCTGGGACTTCGGAGCCTCAAGCATGAGAGTCTGTTTGTATAGCCATTATGTTATCTACCCACTGCCCTGATTTTTTTTTTTTTTTTTTTTTAGATCTGGTATACTTGGTGGGTGGGCATGCAGATAACTTGCTTTACAGGTTACTAGTGAATGTCAGGATTGCCTGCTGCTATTTTCATTATACTAGGAGAGCTGTGGGGAGGCAGAAGACCTTAGATGGAAACTCTGAGAAAAGACATTTAAGTATGTTCTAGTTTACATATGTCTTATCAGGGCTGCCCCTGCCCATGGAAATAAAATGGTTAGCTTTCAATAAGGCATATAGAATGGACTATAGACTTGATACTATAGCTTTGCTATAATATGTCTATGTCTAAAAGAGGAAATTTTCATTTTTTTTTTACAGGGGGATAGAATTAACTTTAGTCAGTAATGTTGCAATTAACTTGCGTCTACCTGCATATCAGATGTCAGGCTCAGAATAATAATAATAATAATAATAAAAAAACTAGTATAGTCATGGGTCCTTTGGAATATAACTAAAATAGGCCTACTAACTATCTACAAACAGAGACCTCCAAATCTTCATCTGCAATAGTCCAACCTTTAGGTTCATGATTAGTCAACAATTTGTTTGGCTCTATATGTTAACTCTTCTTTCAGCCACCAGGTTCCAGATGCTACCATGATGCCAACCAGACTCCTCTGGGTAGACAACACCATCAATGTGTCCTGGAGCCCCAATTCCCCAGAGCCCTGTCCCACCTGGGAAAGAGAGAGACAGGCTGGGAGTATGGATTGACCTGTCAACATCCATGTTCAGTGGGGAAGCAATTACAGAAGCCAGACCTTTCACCTTCTGCACCCCATAATGACCCTTGGTCCATACTCCCAGAGGGTTAAAGGATAGGAAAGCTATTGGGAGGGGATGGAATACAGAGTTCTGGTGGTGAGAATTGTACCCCTTTTATCCTATGGTTTTTATCAGTGTTTCCTTTTTATATATATAAAAAATCTTTATATGGGAAACTGGGGAATGTTATGCTTGTACAAACTATTGTACTTACTGTTGAATGTAAAACATTAATTCCCCAATAAAAAAAAATCAGAAAAAAAAACTGTTATCTACAGGTTTAAAAAAAATTATTGGGGCTTAGTTGCTGACACATAGGTACATCCTCTCACCTCCCTATGACAGGTGTCTAGGTATTTGGAAGACAATTGCTCCCCCAAGCTAAGGTTCCTTCCCTCATCACACACCAGGAGCCCAACATCCTTCTATTCCATCCCTTTCTTTCTTTCCTCAGAGACCTTAGCTTTGGTGCAATACACTTTACATTTCTTCCTTTCATTTATTTGTTCCCTTCTTTCTCCCCACCTCATTAAAAGATAACACTTAAAAAATGGTATAAGGCATCCAATAGCAAGTTGTACATGGGAAGACTACATGGTCTGATAAAAGAACTATTGAAGCTGTAGTTCTATGTCTGTGGTCATTGTACTTATCCTGAAAGTGTTCTTCCATGTAGACTAAATGAAAATAAAAGTCTTCTATGGAGTACTGAATTTAAACTTTTGGTTTGCCTGTGCTTAATAAGTATGTCTACTTTTGCCTTCTCTTGAACCCTTATATATTTTTTAATTTTTAATTTTTATTTATAAAAAGGAAACACAAAACCATAGGATAAGAGGGGTACAGCTCCACACAATTCCCACCACCTGATAGCTTTCCTGTTCTTTAACCCTCTGGGAGTATGGACCCAGGGTCATTATGGGGTGCAGAATGTGGAAGGTCTAGCTTCTGTAATTGCTTCCCTGCTGAACATGGACACTGGCAGGTCGATTCATACTCCCTTATATTCTTACTGGAAAATTTCCTTCCTTCTTAACACATCACAATACTTCTTAACACATCACAGCACATAAGGACCTGGGTTCAAGCTCTGGTCCCCACCCATAGGAGGGGAGCTTTACAAGCTATGAAACAGTGCTGCAGATATCTTTCTCTTACTGTTTTTTTGTTGTTGTTGTTGTTGTTAAAAATTTTTTAAATTATCTTTATTTATTGGATATAGATAACCAGAAATAGAAAGGGAAGGAGATGATAAAGAGAGAGACAGACACATGCAACACTGCTTCACTACTTGAAAAGCTTCCTCCTGCAGATGGGGGCTAGGGACTGGGGGCTTGAACCCAGGTCTTTGAGTACTGTAACGTGTGTTCAACCAGATGAGCTGCCACCTGGCATCTCTTTCTCTCATATTCTCTATCTTTTCTTAACTCCTCTATTGCTATTCAAAAGAAATAAATATTTTAAAATTTTATTCTCATGTAGTCATTATACTTAGATTTTTTTCGTTCCCTTCTTTCTGTGAGTTGGTATACCTAGGAATTTACATAAATGAAACCCTTTCAGACCTTCTGTTTACACGAGTAAATTTATACTTAAAATTTTTTTAAATTATCTTTATTTGTTGAATAGAGACTGTCAGAAATTGAAAGTGTAGGGGGAGATAGGGAGAGAGAGAGACACCTGTAGCACTGCTTCACCACTTGTGAAGCTTCCCCCCTACAGGTGGGGAGCTGGAGGCTCAAACTGTGATCCTTGTGTTTCTTACTATATATGCTTATCTCAGTGTGCCACCACCTGACCCCTATATTTATTAACTTCTGTCATTGTGCATCTTTCTTGAATCATTTTTATTGAGTACACTGTTGGGCTCTGGGAATATATCTGTGAGTAAGACAGTCATTAGCTTTTAAGAATTTGAGAGGCAGGCACAAGTAAATATAGTACAGCATTAAAGATAGGTATCCAGGTTGTGTGTGTACCACAGTAGGTACTTAGGCTGACTGTATAAATAAACCTATGTTTTGGTTCTCTTATATTATGGAAAGAACAATACTAGTGAAGATGTTGGGTTTGATCCATAGCCCAGTTTTACAGTGACTCAAAACACTGCCTCCAGTGTGCCTTTGTTGTTGTTTCATGTGGTAATCAGATGTGGCTAAATTTACCTGTGAACACTCATGGAAAGTTCAGGAATGGGGTATAGCATAATAGTTATGCTCAAAGAGTTTGGTGTCCCAGGCTCTAAAATCCCAGGTTCTATCCCAGTCACTACCATAAGCTAGAGTTGAACAGTGCTTTGGTAAGATGATAATAATAATAAAATTTTTTTTAAAGCATGAAGAAGAATTTGGTTTAGAGCAGTTTTTTTCCCCTTTTTTTTCTTCTTGAGAAGTGAGCAGTTTAGACCTCTTGCATGAGGAACTAAGTTGGCTGCCTGTTCATGTGGAGTATTGCCTTATTTGTGACCTTGCATAGGTTGTGTGGTCTTTAGTTTGTTGAGGTGTTTTTCATGAGGATAGCAGGACTACCTATCTTTTACCAAAGGTTGATGTGAGGACTGAAATAGATTATATATAGGGCTTGGCAGGTAGTAAATGCTACATCAGTACTAACTCTTCTTGTTACATATTCATATTATGTTTCAATCTTGGCTTCTTGTGTAATACCTAACTAGCCAGGTTGCAATTATTCTTAGTTGGGGCAGACCTGTTCCTTGGTCTAAAGGTATTCCCTGTATTCTAATCAGCAAACATTTATTGGGGACCAAGGAGAGTGCCAGACCTAGGTGGTCATTGAGGCCTCAGAGATGAATAGGAGGAGGTCTCAGGTCCAAGTAATGAACAATTTTCACTTGTATTTTGAATTACCAAAGTATTTTTAAGATCAAAACACTTGGAGCTAGGTATTGGAGCACCTGGTTGAGTGCACACATTGTAATGCACAGGGGACTGGGGGCTCAAACCCGGGGGGATAGCTTTGTGAGTGGTGAAGCAGTGTTGCAGGTCTCTCTCCCTCTCCATTTCTGGCTGTTATTATCCAATAAACATATAAAATAATAAAAAATTGAAAAAAAAAGATAAAAACACTCAGTTGGATTTGAAAAGTGAAAGAAATAAGGAAGGAAACAAAAAAAAGTGTTCTTATAAAGCAAAAAGTTGGGTATTTAGGTAAAATTGCCCTTTTTAGGCTGCATTCAGCACCCCAAATGTACATTTATCTGAGCTGGTTTCCAAACATGGCCTAGTTTATATCAGCTAAATTATGTTGCAGTGAGCAGAGGACAAGTCTGCTTACTCTGTGATGTTTATATGTCCTCTGTATCAACCTGTCGTTCTAGTAATCAGCTATTTTTGTATACTGGATATTCAGGGTAGCAGTTTGTTCTATGACAGGGAAAGACTAGATATACAGATGAACTGTCAATTTTATGATAATTAAATTTGATAATATCACATGTAAAGTTTTTTCTTAATTTCTAATTTTGGTTTTAAGTTTTTTAGGTTCTGCTCACCCTGCTAAATTGAATTCTTACATGATTTATTTCTCCACTTTTTAAATTTTTTAAAATATTTATTTATTCCCTTTTGTTGCCCTTGCTTTATTGTTGTAGTTATTATTATTGTTGTTATTGATGTCATTCTTGGATAGGACAGAGAGAAATGGAGAGAGGAGGGGAAGACAGAGGGGAGAGAAAGACACCTGCAGACCTGCTTCACCATCTGTGAAGTGACTCCCCTGCAGGTGGGGAGCTGGGGGCTCGAACCAGGATCCTTAGGCCAGTCCTTGCGCTTTGCACCACACTACCACCCAACTCCCTAAATTTTTTCATCTAGTTAAAAGTTACACTAGGAAAGTTTGGCTAATGCCATCTATTTCTGACATGTGAATTTAAAATTATATCCAAATGAATTCTGCATAGGCAGACTAAGGAAAGGTGGAAGCTTTTGAAGTTAACCCATGTATGAGTTACCTACTTAGTCTAAATTCATTGGAGAGCTCCAGGTATATTTAGTGTTAAATTTCATTTTACTGAGGGATTTCTAGGTCTAGAGAGATAGCTTACTGGGTAGGGAACTAGCCTTGTCATCCACACAGTGTAGGTTCAAATGCTGGTATCACATGGGAGGTGCTGTGACACCAGGGGAAACTCTGGTGCTGTACTGTCTGTCTTACTCTGACTTTTTGACTCTCTCTGAATGGAAAAAACATTCCAGAACGGTGATACTGCACTTGCAAGAGGCCTCAGTTCTACAAGAGGAACAAAAAGATTAAAAAAAGGAATTTGAGATCAAGTGATCATATATGTACAGTTATGAGGCTTGTTACTTCATCCATATTCATCATACCTGGTTTCTACTAGGGACTTAGATAAGAGGCCTCATAAATGGCCATTGTAAGTGGTGACTAATCAGTGCCAAATACGCTACTTAGTAATGCCTGTTTTAATAAGAAGTTTATATATATTTTATAGATGGCATGAATAGGGATTAAAGACCACCAGCCAATGTTTTCCAAACTTTCCTGATAATAGTTAATAGCATGTATTTAATATATTTACCACTCAATACTGTTTGCTTATTTAATGATTACTACCTTCCTTCTGAGGATTTGTTTGGGTTAAATAGGAATAGTGCATGCAAATTACCTAGTTCAGTCATTAATATGTAGAAGTCATTCAGTAGAGGCTGTTAGAGGTTTTGATCTTTAGATCTATTTTTCTGTTTGGAAGTGAACAAAAGTAGTAGGAAAAACAGTTTGAAGGTAGTAGAATTGACATAATCAAGGATATTATATCTTAAGTGCATAGTTAACAAACTCTGTTCTTAGATTCATGTTGTTTTTGGCTTCCTTAGCAACACTGATTTGACATCTTAAAGAAATTATAGGAAATACTGACTTCTTCTCTAACTATATTTTCCCGTCATTTGCTTGTAGGATTGAATTTGCTCTAAAAGGGAGGTATGTAACTTGCATCCTAATTTTAGTAATAGGTGACATGAGCAAAATTACAAGGAGCTAAGAGGTCAAAGATCATAATTGAATAGTAGAATGCTGTAACAACTTTCCCAACTTCCTAAATTTAGGAAGTGTCTTTGTTTTTTGTTTGAATCTTTTTTTAATTAGTGATGTAATACTGATTTACAAAATTATTAAGATATTTGGGGTATAATTTCACATTGTTTCCACCACCAGAGTTCTGTGTCCTCATCCCTTCCATTGGAAGCTGCAATAGTTCTCCCAAGGTCACAGATATGCATTGACTTTATCTCTTTTTTTTTCCCATTTTTTTCCTATAGTTCTGCCTTCACTTCCTTTTTTTTTTTCCCCTAAAATGTATTAATTATTGAATAGAGGCAGAGAGAAAATTTGAGAGGAAAGGGGGAGATAGAGAAGGATTGAGACAAAGTGACACCTGCAGCTCTGATTCATCCCTCATGAAGGTTTCCCCCTGCACGTGGGGATCAGGGGCTTGAACTTGGGTCCTTGTGTACTGTAATTTGTGCACTTAACCAGGTGTGCCAACACCATTCACTGACTTTCTAACTCACCCTTACACCTATTATTTCTTCCAAGTGTCTTTACTTTTTTCCTCTTCTCTCTCAGATAAGAGAGAGAGTGCCTGGCTTTCTCTGGTGTTTTCCAGGTTCACCTTTCTTTCCAGTGATGGTATAAAAACAAGACTCCTGTTGTCAAACACTTCGAGTCTAAGTGGAATTTGGGTTCCAAGCCTCCTGTCATTGTTTCTTATCTTTTACCCCTCTGGGAGTATGGACTAAAATTCTTTTTGGAGTGCAGAAGGTGGGAGTTCTGGCTTCTGTAATTGCTTCTCTGCTGGACATGGACATTGGCAGGTTGATCCATACTCCCAGCTTGTTTCTTTTCCTTTTTTTTTTTTAATATTTATTTATTCCCTTCTGTTCCCCTTGTTTAATTGTTGTAGTTATTGTTGTAGTTATTGATGTTGTCATTGTTGGATAGGACAGAGAGAAATGGAGAGAGGAGGGGAAGACAGAGGGGGAGAGAAAGATAGACAACTGCAGACCTGCTTCACTGCCTATGAAGTGGGAGCTGGGGCTCGAACCAGGATCCTACTGCCGGTCTTTATGCCACAAAAAAAAAAAAAAAAAAAAAAAAAAACAACAACTCTTAACTCACTGCGCTACCACCCGACTCCCTCCCAGCTTGTTTCTCTCTTTCCCTAGTGGGGTGGGTAGGGCTCTGGAGAGATGAAGTTCCAGGACACATTAGTGAGGTCATCTGCCTCTTGAGGTTAGGATGCAGTCATAGTAGCATCTGCAACTTGGTGGCTGAAAGGTGGTAAGATACAAAGCAGGACAATGTGTTTAATAAACAGGAACCAGAAAGTAAGAATAGAGCAGATGAGATCTGAGGATGAGATTAAGGATCTTGGGGTGCAAAGAAGCTAGGTATTTTAGGTATGTTCCAAGAGGCCTATGACTTTAGTAATTTTTGCCTAAGCTTGCTAGCTAATATGCAGGTGGACTAAAAGTATTGTCTGGGAAGATGGTGTCAGAGTTGAGATAGACTGAAAAGCTGGATTAGGGGAGAGAGTACCTCCCAAACTTGAAGAAAGTATATAAATACAATTAACTATTTACCCCATTTATCTGACCTAGGGCCCATGTATGTTCACATTTAGCACAGGAGCCGTGTAACTTCCAGTCCTTGTCAGTCTGAGCTCACAGTCCATGGTCGCTGCTGGGAACATTCTAGGCTGCACTCATTTCAGAACCAGTCTTCCTCAAGTGGAAGGACAGGATGACCTAGCCTCCCTTCGGAGAGTCAAGCAGTCCTATCATTGCTAGTTTATTAGTGAAGGTAAGGTCATGGAGAGGCCCACAAAAGGGCTTATGATTGGAAATGACCAATGATGGTAGAGAGAGAGATCTGTTAGAGGTCTAGGCCTATCATTTCTATGGTGATGAGGTGGCCTGTTATTAGTCAAAGTAGCCATCATTAAGTGAGCCAGTCTCTTGCCTTTTCCAGCTTTTGTAGTCTTTCTTTATCCGAAGAGCTTAGACTTTGTCCCAGTTGTTAAAGCCTTGAGTGTCATCTGTTATATCCAAGCTGGTATTAGGTTTCTGGGGTCTGGCCTCAAGTTAGGGAGGAAATAGGATTTTAGTGGGCTAAGTTAGCCTCTAGCTTTTTTGCACTTACTTATTTGACAATTCTAATAAAAGTTGTCATAGAGACATTAATTGTCCTTTACTTGATATATTTTTGCCAGCATATCACTTGGCCAAATGTATGCAGTATTTTTTTTTTAACATTTTAAAAATACTTATTCCTTTTTATTGCCCAATTTTTTTATTATTATAGTTATTATTGTTGTCGTCGTTGTTGGATAGGACAGAGAGAAATGGAGAGAGGAAGGGAAAACAGAGACAGGGAGAGAAAAACACCTGCAGACCTGCTTCACTGCCTGTGAAGTGACTCCCCTGTAGGTGGGGAGCCGTGGGCTCGAACCAGGATCCTTAGCTGGTCCTTGAGCTTTGCACCACTTGTGCTTAATCTGATGCATGACCAACTCCATGTATACAGTATTTCTTCTAAATATTGTCAAGCAGTCACAGTAATGCCCTGTCAGAAGAGATTAAAAGATGGAAGAATAGGGGGGCAGGCAGTAGTGCAGTGGGTTAAACGCAAATGCGCAAAGTGCAAGGGCCACATAAGGATTGTGGTTCAAGCCCCTGACTCCCCACCTGCAGGGGGGTTGCTTTACAAGAGGTGAAGCAGGTCTGCAGGTGTCTGTCTTTCTCTCCCCATCTCTCTTGATTTCTCTGTCCTATCCAACAACAATGACAACAATACCAATAACAATGATAACAATACTAATAATAACAATGATAAACAACAAGAGCAACAAAAAAGGAAGAAAAAAGGATGGGAGAGTAAATCTTATTTACTTTCTTTGTATAATTAGTTGAGTAGATAACAGTGATTGAAGGGAGTAAGGGGTAGGAGAGGAAGGTGTCTAGACCTAAGTAATAAATATTTGAAAAGAGAATTTATGGTGCTTTCTTTAGGGCATTCTACTAGATTGCTAAGCTTATTGGGTCTAAGTCTAATCACACAGGGCTATTAAGCACTTTTACTTTGAGGTATATAATTGCCCCAGACTTATGAATACATGTATGCAGATGCCCTAAGCCTATACCTAGGATTTGTAACTTTGTTAGAAAATGTGCCACCTAAAATGGAACTAGATAGCCCCATATGTTAGGAAAGGTCACATTAATTTAAAGGAGTTTTGAGGTTGATATTCAGGCTTGGCATTTCTGGAGATGATCTGGTAGCACTGATTTAGTTGAGAACAACAAAGGCAGTATAATAGGGCAAGGGATCAGGAGAAGAGACATCAAGAAATATAAGCAAAGTCCCAGAAGTTCCAGAACTAAGAGAAATATGGATTTTTTTTTTTGCCTCAACTATGAATCCATTGCTCCTGGAGGCCATTTTTTCCATTTTTGTTGCCCTTGTTATTATTGTTATTATATCTATTATGTTATTATTGCTGCTGTTGTTGTTGGATAGGACAGAGAGAAATTGAGAGGGGAGGGGAAGACAGGAAGATAGAAAAAGAGACACTTACAAACCTGCTTTGTAAGTGTCACTTGTGAAGTGACCCCCCCATGTAGGTGGGGAGCCAGGGGCTGGAACCAGGATCCTTACACCAGTCCTTGCACTTTGCACCATGTGCTCTTAAACTGCTGTGCTACCACCCGGCCCCTCAAAATATGGATTTTGAAGAAAATAGGAGAGGCTCCTTGTAGTCATGGAAAGAGTTTAAAATGGCAATAGTTCATTGTTATAATAACCAAATAGGAGCTTATTTTCTTTTGAAAACTCAATGATTAGAACATACTATAATGTACTTGACCATACAATGCTTTATGCCATTTAAGGATTTCTACTAATAACATTTTAGACACAAATGATTTTGATCTGGCCTACGGTTGTAGGTAACTTAAGTATTTTAGAAAAAAAGAAATTAGAACTGCTTAAACAATTTAAGCCCAGTGTCAGAATTCAGTCAGCTTACAAATTTGAAACATTAACATTTAGACCAAAAGTACATATACACAGAACTGTGAGCTAGGCAGTTACTGATTTAAAATATTAAATCAATTAAAGAATTAAAAATATTAAATCTGTCCCGACATATTGAATTAATAGTGATTTCTAAGATTATAATAGGAGTATACTTTCACACTGTTCCCACCACCAAAGGTCTGTGCCCCACCCTCACCAACTTACCGTAACCACTCTAGTTCTCCCATAGTCTTAAATATGAATTGACTTTTTTTTATGTTTGTGTGTTCAGTTCTCTATATTCCATGAGTGAAACTATTTTGTAGTTGTCCTTTACCTCCTTACTTACTTCACTAAGCTTAATCTTCTCCAATTCCATCAAAGAATACATTATCTTTATTTCTGAATAGTACTCTATTGAGCATGTGTTCCATAACTTTTTTTTTTTATTTAGGAAAGGATTAATTAACAAAACCATAGGGTAGGAGGGGTACAACTCCATACAATTCCCACCACCCAATCTCCATAACCCACCCCCCTCCCCTGATAGCTTTCCCATTCTCTATCTCTCTGGGAGCATGGACCCAGGGTCATTGAGGGTTGCAGAAGGTAGAAGGTCTGGCTTCTGTAATTGCTTCCCCGCTGAACATGGGCGTTGACTGGTCGGTCCATACTCCCAGTCTGCCTCTCTCTTTCCCTAGTAGGGTGTGTCTCTGGGGAAGCAGAGCTCCAGGACACATTGGTGGGGTCTTCAATCCAGGGAAGCCTGGCCAGCATCCTGGTGGCATCTGGAACCTGGTGATTGAAAAGAGAGTTAACATACGAAGCCAAACAAATTGTTGAGCAATCATGGACCCAAAGCTTGGAATAGTGGAGAGGAAGTGTTAGGGTTAGGGTTAGTGTACTTCTGCTTTCAGGTATATATTTTGCAGTAGTTTATGGATACGTGTGAACATAAGCTCTCTCTCACAGAAACTGGTGTATATCTAGGTTATGGGACTTTGTTAGAAAGTGAACCACCTGAGATGAAATTAGAGTGTACTATAAAAGGAAAGGTCTCACCCGAGTAATGAAGCTGAAGGGTTGTCATTCCACACGTGAAGTCTCTGGACGCAGTCTGAGGTGAAGCATGTTGAGGTGGCAATCGTTGTGTTGGTTAGGTTGTGATAGGCGGATGCAATATTATTTGATATGGATTGGGAGAGGCATACGGGAAAGTGGGCCCTATCCAAGGGTTCCAGGACTGGGGGAAGTAGAGGCTCTATAGTGGAGGTGTGAGGTTCCTGCTGTCTTAGGGTTCATAAAGATAATCGATAGTTAATGTTATCACATTATTTGGTAATTGGGTTAACTTTGAAAAGTCCTTTTGTTTATGGTTTGCTGTACAGTATCCAGTATCTTGTATATAGCTGTGCTATTGGATGCTTCTAATCTACTTAGTCTAGGCTTTTGAGAGAGTCCGCATATCAAATACACAGCCTATATATTTAAAAGATTCAGTTTGTGTTATGAAAAACTTTGAGACATACAATTGATTTTCCCCCTCTCATATTAATTAACTACTGATTTATATGTTTACATTTTGCTAGGAGTGTACATAAACCCCATTCCCACCACCAAAAGACTGTGACCCATCCCTCCCACCCACTCCCACCCCCCACTGTCCCAGGAAGCTGCATGTCTACCCCTCACCACAGGGTTTTTACTTTGGTGCCCTAAACTTTTTTTTTTTTTTTTTTAATCTCTAGGGTTATCACTGGGGCTTGGTGCCTGCATTACGAATCCATTGCTCCTGGAAGCCATTTTTTTCATTTTTGTTGTTGTATAGGACAGAGAAAAACTGAGAGAAGAGAAGACAGAAAGAGGGAGAGAAAGATAGACACCTGTAGACTTGCTTCACTGACTGTAAAGTGATCCCTCTGCAGGTGGGAAGCTGGGGGCTTGAACTAGGATCCTTGAGCTAGTCCTTGTGCTTCACGCTATGTGTGCTTGACCCAGTGCACTACCACCCATCCCCCATTCCTTAACTTTTTTATACAGTCGTCTATTATATTCCATATTTTGGCTAGTGTGAATATATGCAACTATGAACATGGGAATATATATCTTTGAATTAGTGTTATTATGTCTTGGATAAATGCCTAGGAGTGGAATTTCTGGCTCATAAGTGTTTCCATCTGTATTTCTTTTTAATTTCTTTATTGGGGAATTAATGTTTTACATTCAACAGTAAATACAATAGTTTGTACATGCATAATATTTCCCAGTTTTCCATATAACAATACAACCCCTACTAGGTCCTCTATCATCCTTCTTGGATTTGTATTCTTCCGATCTACCCACTCCAGAGTCTTTTACTTTGGTGCAATACGCCAGTTCCAGTTCAGGTTCTACTTGTGTTTTCTCATCTGATCTTGTTTTTCAACTTCTTCCTGAGAGTGAGATCATCCCATATTTATCTTTCTGTTTCTGACTTATTTCACTTAACATGATTTTTTTCAAGGTTCATCCAAGACCAGCTGAAAATAGTGAAGTCATCATTTTTTTATAGCTGAATAGTATTCCTTGTGTATATATACCACAACTTGCTCAGCTACTCATCTGTATTTGTTTAAGAATTCTCCATACTGTTCTCCGTGGTGGTTGTACCAGTTTGCTTTCCCACCTGCAGTGTACTAGAGTTCCTCTCTCTCCACATCCTCTCCAATACTTATTCTATCCTGTTTTGTTGATGAAAACCATTATTACAGGTGTGAGGTGGAATCTCATTGCAGCTTTAATTTACATTTCTCTAATGATAAGTGAATTGGAGCATTTCTGCATGTCTGTGGGCCATGTGTATCTCTTCTTTAGAGAACTATCTATTCATATCTTCTATCCATTTTTGTTGGGTTCTTTTTATGTTGAGTTCTTTATAGGTATTTGGTATCAACTGCTTCTCTGAAGTGAAGTGTGAAAATATCGTCTAGTTGCTGGGTTTTCTATTTATCTTCATGGAGTTTTCTTCTGATGTGTAGAAGCTTTTTAATTTGATATACTTCTATTTGTTCAGTCATGTTTTTGTTTCTCTTGCCCTTGGGGTGGTGTCTTCAAATACATCTTTCATGTTAATGTCATGAAATGTTTCACCAATATAGAATAGTGTTTTTTAACTTGCAGATGGTGGTCTACTTATTTATTTTCTTTTGTCTCAGGCAGAACTAAGTGTTCTGATTGAGAAAGAAGAGACCTTTGGTTGTAGTGTGTGTGGTAATGGGTGTGTAGCGATTGCTACCACCCTATTGGTAGAACATTTAGGGTTGGGAATGCTTGGTTTGCCAGCTTTCTTGGAATTAGGTTAAAGTATTATGGAACATTACTATATCTATGTTTCTTTTTATGTAAGCCTGTAGGACAGAAAACTGGACCAAGGAAAACACATTTGAAAATAACTTTTTTTTGTCTTACCAGCTCAGCTCTGGTTTATGGTGGTGCAGGGGATTGAACTTGGGATTTGAAGCCTTAGGCATGAAAGTCTCTTTGCATAACTGTTATGCTATCTACCTGCACCTGAAAAGAACTTACTCTTTTAAATGTTAATTTATTTCATATTAAGTGGTCTGGGAGGTGGCACAATGGATAAAGCACTGAATTCTCAAGCATGAGGTTCCTAGTTCAGTCCCAACAGCACATGTACCAGAGTGATGTCTGGTTCTTTCTCTCTCTCCTCCTATCTTCCTCATTAATAAATAAATAAAAATCTGAAAAAAAAATTTCATATTAACGTATTTTTGAACTTTTGGGGGGAGGTATTCACATGACTTCATTGTTCCAGGCTGACTTTTTCAGACATAGAGAATCAGAGACAGAGGAAGATAGGCAAAGATACCACAGCACCAAAGCTTTCCCTATGTGGTAGAGGCTTGGCTCAAATCTGGGTTTGAGTATAGTACAAAGCAGGCACACTAAGTGAGCTGGCTATCTTATTTACCCCAAATATTTTGAACTTTTAACATAAATTTACCATGATACATTTGCATAGAACTACTTTTCAGATGTGATGTACTACAGTCTGGATTTTAAAGTGAAGATCCAGTTCTAGCAGTCTTTAAAGTATTTTAAGCTGACTACTTCTTAGACCCTTACAAATTTTTACTGAGAAGCAGTACAACTTCTTTTTGCTCCCATTAACATAGAACAGATTAATAAGAGACAAAAGCTCCATAACAGATATATACCTTGTGGGTATTAACTGCATATATAACTAATGATATGAACCTAAAAACCCAATAGGTTGAGTGAACTTTATTGAACATGTGTCCCCTTTCTGTTTTTCATGTTTTAATCAGCTTTATGGAAGTGTAATTAGCAATCAGTTACATTTGCCAATTATAAGTGTATATTTTGATTATATTTACAAACATACTTAGTTATAAAACCACTGTCAATATAGTATCTATATAATTTTCTTTTTTTAAAATTTTTTATTTATAAAATATGAACACTGACAAGACCATAGGATAACAGGGATACAGTTCCACAGAATTCCCACCACCAGAACTCCGTATCCCATCCCTTCCCCTGATAGCTTTCCTATTCTATTCAATGACCCAGGGTCATTGTGGGGTGCAGAGGGTGGAAGGTCTGGCTTCTGTAATTGTAATTAACTGTAATTAATTCTGTAATTCTGAACATGGATGTTGACAGGTCAATCCATACTCCCAGCCTCTCTCTCTCTTTCCCTGGTGGGGCAGAGGTCTGGGGAAGCAGGGCTCCAGGACACACTGGTAGGGTTTTCTGCCCAGGGAAGTCGCATTATGGTAGCATCTGGAACCTGGTGGCTGAAAGAAGAGTTAACATATAGAGCCAAACAAATTGTTGACTAATCATGAACCTAAAGCCACGTGGTGTGAAGCACAACAATCATTTTAAGGATCCGGGTTCGAGCCCCCGGCTCCCCACCTGCCTGGGTGTTGCTTCACAGGCGGTGAAGCAGGTCTGCAGGTGTCTTAGTTTTCTCTCCCCTTCTCTGTCTTACCTTCCTCTCTCCATTTCTCTATGTCCTATCTAACAACGATGACATCAACAACAACAATAACTACAACAACAATAAAAACAAACCAAGGTCAACAAAAGGGAAAATAAATAAAAATTTAAAAATAAATATTGTTGACTGTAGACCCCATCGATTTGATCCAGTGCCCATATTCAGCATAGGAGCCTTTGTAACCTCTGCATCCCTGTAGGTCTGAGCTCACATTCTCTGGTCATGGCTAGGAACATACCAAGCTGCACTAATTTCAGGGCCCATCTTCCTCAGGTGGTAGAGTATGTCATCTAACATCCCTTTGGAGGATGGAAAATTCTCTACCATTGTTGATCTACATTGAAGGCAAGGTCCTATGGGGGCCACAAAGGAGCCCATTATGTTGTTCCTGATGGAGATGATCAGTGACAGTGGTGAGAGGGATCTGTTAGAGGTCTAGGCCCATCATGTCTGTGTGGGACTCACAGGACTCACCAGCTAGGGCCGTAGATGATGGGGTGGCCTGATAGTGATTAAAGAGTCATCATTGAAGTATGCCAGTCTCTTGCCCTTATTCAGCTTTTGTAGTCCTTACTTTGATAAGGTTAGCTTTGGAGTGACTGAGGGAAGTGTAATAGAAGTAGGTGAGGAGGGTATCTAGGTCTAAGTAGAAACTATTACATTAGGAACTTTGTGGTGTCTTTTTAAGTCTTTCTGCTTTCTTGCTTCATTTATTGTCTCACTGCAAACTTGTGCACTTTTGCTTTCAGGTATATATTTTGCCCTAATTTATGGATGCATGTGTACATCTGCCCTATCTCATGGGACCTGGTCTATATCTAGGTTTTGGGGCTTTGTTAGGAAGTGAACCACCCAAAATGGAATTAAGGAGTTCTGTGAGAAAGAAAAGGTCTCACCTGAGTAATGAGGCTGAAGGGTTGACATTCCATACCTGACATCTCTGCACACAGTCCAAAGTGAAGCATGCTGAGGTGGTTCTCAATGTATTGATTAGGTTGGGATCAGCAGATGCAGTATCAGTTGGTATGAATTGAGGGAAGCATGCAGAAAGCATGCAGGAAGCATGAGGGAAGCATGCCCCACCCTAGAGGTTCCAGGCTGTGGGAAATATGGGCTTTATAGAGGAAGCAGGAAGTTCCTGTTGTCTTAGGGTTTAAGAAGGCAGTAGATAGTTATAGCTATAATCAAATTATTTGGTAACTGGGCTAACTTTGAAAATCCCATTGTTAGGATTTGCTGTATTGTACACGACCTCACTGTACTGTATGTCCTTTGATGTTATTTATATATAGCTGTATCTTATAAAGTAGTACCACCGGTTGCTTCTGTTCTCCCTGGTCTAAGTTTTTAGGAGGGACAACGTTTCCTTATTTTATTTTTATATTTATTTATTTATTTTCCCTTTTGTTGCCCTTGTTTTTTATTGTTGTTGTAGTTATTATTGTTGTTATTGATGTCATCATTGTTAGATAGGACAGAGAGAAATGGAGAGAGGAGGGGAAGACACGGGGAGAGAAAGACACCTGCAGACCTGTTTCACACAGCTTGTGAAGTGAACCCCCTGCAGGTGGGGAGCTGGGGGCTCAAACCGGGATCCTTGCACTTGGTGCCACGTGCATTTAACCCACTGTGCTACCGCCCGACTTCTGGAGGGTCAACATTTCTAAGAATAAGTCATTATTGGAAATGTATTAATAATTTGAGCCCACTGTTAAAATTCAGTCTGATTACCAATTTGAAGTCTTAAGTGCTTAGCTTAGATTGAAGGAACATATACTCAGCCTATGGTCTGTGCATTAAAAAGTTTGATTAAAAAGTTTGATTAAAAATTTTCCCCTCTCATATTAACTAGTGTGTACATCAACACCATTCCCACCACCAAAGGACTGTTGCTGTCCCCATCTTCTCCCTCCCCCCCACCCCCAGTGAAGCTTAACATTTACTCTCACCCTCCACGCAGAGATTCTTACTTTGGTGCCCTACTCCAAACTCAGTCAGATCCTGCTTTGAGTTTCCCTTTCTGTTCTTCTTTCTCAACTTCTGTTTACTAGTGGGATCATCCCATACTCGTCTTTGTCTTTCTGACTTATCTCAACATAATTCCTTCTAGCTCCTTCCAAGATGGGTCAGAGAAGGTGGGTTCATTGTTTTTAATAGCTGCATAGTACAGTATAATTTTCATGATCTCAGTGTTTCTTATGCCTTTTTGGATCCACTCACTGATATGCTTTGTCACTACAGCTTTTGTCTTTTCTAGAATCTAAAGTAAATGGAATCATGTGTGCTTTCTCTTACATCTGCTTCATTTTGCATATTTATTTGAGATTTGTTTGTGTAGCATATACAGCAGTTATTTTTCTATAATTCAGTTTGGAGAAACTGTCTTTAACAGCATTGAGTTTTCAGTCCCTGAACACGATGACATCTTCATTTATTTAGGCATTTTTAACTTTAAGTGTTGTTTTTAGTTTTCGTTATACAAGTATTTAAATATATATTAAAATATTTTATTTATTTATTAATGAGAGGGATAGGAGAGAGAGAAAGAACCAGACATCACTCTAGTACGTGTGCTGCTGGGGATTGAACTCAGGACCTCATGCTTAAGAGACCAACATTTTATCCACTGCGCCACCTCCTCGACCATGTAAACATATATTTTTAATTTACTCCCTTTGTGTTTTTGAATGCTACTGTAAATAGAATTGTATTTTCAATTTTACTCTTCAGCTGTTTTATTGCTAGTGTATAAAAATGTAGTTGATCTTTTAATTTTTACTTTATGTCTGCAGTCTTACTAAATTTACTTATTTTTATTTATTTATTTATTTTTACTGATCAGCTCTGGTTTATGGTGGTGAGGGGGATTGAACATGGGACCTTGGAGTCTCAAGCATGAGAGTCTCTATGCATAACCTTTATGCTATCTACCCCTGCCCTACTTAATAATTTTAGTGATACATTTTTGCAGGTCTAGACTCATTAGGAGTTGTATTTGTACATACATAATTATGTTTGTAAATAGGAACAATATTACTGCTTCTTTTCCACTTCATATGTTTTGATTTTTATTGCTTCAGTGCAGTGCCCAGAACTCCCTGAACAATATTGAGTAAAACTGACAAGAATGTACATCCTTAACTTGTTCTTAATTTTAGGGGAAAATTTTTGTATCTTTCATTATGAAATATAATATTAACTGTAGATTTTTCATGGATGCTCATAATCAAGTAAAGAACTTCTATTTGTATTTTCTAGTTCACTGATAATTTTTCACCATGAACTGGAAAATCTTATCTAATGTCTTTTCCTTATTTGCTTGGTTTTTGTTGTTGTCACTGGAGCTTCACTGCTCCAGGGCTACTTTTTTTTTTAAATTTTTTATTTATAAAAAGGAAACATTGACTAAACCATAGGATAAGAGGGGTACAACTTCACACAGTTCCCACCACCAAAACTCTGTATCCCATCCCCTGATAGCTTTCCTGTTCTTTAACCTCCAACTCTTCATCTGCACTATTCTTTAGGTCCATGATTGGTCAACAATTTGTTTGGCTGCTTTTTTCAGGTAGGAATAGGAGAAGGAGGCAGAGAGTCAAAGAGATTATAGCACCAAAACTTACTTCAGGGCAGTGGGAGCCTGGTTGAACCTGGGTAGTGTTCATGACAAAGCAGTGCTCTGTCCAAGAGAGCTGTCTTGCTAACCTGTTTGGTTTTTATACTGTAGATTATAGCTCTCTGCCATTCATTACTTGCTTGGTAATGTTTTAAAACTCAGGGCTCTAGTTTTCATCTTTGTAGGTGCCTCCAGCTCTGACTCCTTCCTCTAGTTCAAATATTGCCCTGGAAGGACTTGCATTAATATATTCACTTGAGTGTTTTCTATTTGTAGTTAAAATAAACCTCTTCCTTTCTTCATATTTGCCTTTGAGGCTGTCAAGTATCTGGTTTCAGTTGAATAGGTATTTAAATCAACCACCTCCAAAGTTTGTGTCTATCAACTATAAACTGCATAATCTACTCAGTCCCACAGAATATGATTTAGTAGGTTTAAAAGTAGGCCCAAGGTTGCCATTTTCCTTAGTGTTGGTGGTTTTGATTCAGGCAGGGATCCAAAGTTCCCATTTTAAGAAGTCAGTCTTACTGAGATACCCCTTTCTAAGTGAATAACCTATTCTTCAACTTTGCAGAGAGGGAGACCTGAACCCTTACGTTAAACCCTATCATATACCTGCTGTATGACCTTGGCAAAGTTACTAGAAAAACTGTATGTAACTTCTGGGGTTTAGCATATCATGCAATATCCCCTGCTTCCTTCCAGCCTTTTCTTTTCCTCCTAATTCTCTGTAAAATGCAGACCTCACAATTATTGTCGTTTTTTAGGATACCATAAATTCTCATACCTTCCTTGAAGCCCTGCCTGCTATACTCTGGTCTTGACCTTAATTTTCTTGTTAATTAAGCTGGCTTTTACTGTCCCTCACATTTAACTACTGCTTGAAGACATCTGCCGACTGCTGTGCCTCAATTTGGTGACAACAATGAGCCAGAGCTCCCAATACTTGATTTACTTGTATCATACCTTAGTCTCTGAACTCCTTGAGAACAAGCAGTGCTCAGCCCTAGTCCCCAGCATATACAAATGTTCAGTAATTTAGATTTGTTTAGATCTGTACTGTTTAGTGTAGAGGTGTGAAGATTTTTGTGTTCTGTTTCTGTTAGTGATTTCTGTTCTTACTCCATTTTAACTAGGGGACATATCAGTTCTTTTAAGTATACTTCAAATTATCTTGAAGTAGTTTAAGTTTATTCTATGACTCGTAAAGTGATCTGAATTGATGAGTTGCCCTTGGTAACTTTAAAGGACTGTGTATTCTGTTGTTGCATATAGGGTGTTCTGTAACAGTCATTTACATTCCTATGGTTGGAGATCAGTTTATTAAAAAAACATCTGGGCAGAGGCAGATAGCATGATGGTTATGCAAAGAAACTTTCATGCCTGGGTCTCCAAGGTCTCAGGTTCAATTCCTCACACCGTCACAAACCAGAGTTGAGCGACGCTCTGGCAGGTTTGTTTGTTTGTTTGTTTTTAAAATCTTTTTAAACTGTCATCACCAGGGGGCCAGGCAGTAGCGCAGTAGGTTAAGTGAACATGGTGTGAAGCACAAGGACTTGTGTTAGAGGATCCTGTTTGAGCACCAGGCTCCCTACCTACAGGGGGAGTGGTGAAGCAGGGCTGCAGGGTGTGCCTCTTTCTCTCTCTCCCTTATTTCCTCCTTGCCTCTTGATTTCTGACTGTCTCTATACAATAAATAAAGATAATTAAAAAAAGAAAGAAATTGAGAGGGACAGAGAGAGAGAAAGAGAGAGAGGGAGGGAGGGAGAGAAAAAGAGGCTTGCAGCACTGCTTCACCATTATGAAGTTTTACCCCATGCAGGTGGGAACCTGGGGCTTGAACCTGGGTCCTTGTGCTTTGTAACATATTCATTCAACCAAGTGTGCCATCACCCGCTTCATTAAAATGATTATTATGTTAAAGCTTAATTCTATTTTATTTTCTGTTTGATTCTTTAATTTTTCTTGCCTTCCTATGAGTTACTTTACCTTTTTTTATTTTAAGGATTCTGTTTTTACTTAACATGGTTTTGAGTATATTGGTGTGCATATTTTTCTTAATGGCTACTATACATATTACAGTGTATATATGGAACATCATAGTCTACTGATACCAGTATTTTACTACTTTGACTGTAGAATTAAAACCTTGATTTCATCAAGATGTCTTTGCCTTCTAATTTTTTTATTATTGCCATGAGGGTTATCACTGGGGCTCCATGTTGGCACTGTCTTCCTTTTTAATTTTATTGGGTAGATAGAAATTGGAGGGGAGGAGGAGATAGGGAAAGAAAAGGATAGATACACACCCACAGAGCTGCTCCACTACACTTGAGGCATCCTCCCTGTAGATAGGGAGCAGGGGCTGAACCTGGGTCCTTGCACATGGTAACATGTATGCTTAACTGAAGTTGTCACCACCTGCCCCCCTCCACTTTTTAAAACTAATTTTCTGAAGTATATTTTCATAATTTAGCACAACAGGTGTCATGTTCTTGATTCCAGCATTAAGTATGATGTAAGAAACTCATGAGGGAGTATAGTCTATCATGTGTGCCCTTATTTTTAAATTCTTTTATTTTTTTGTTTCCTTTATACAAATTCCTAATCATTTTTTAAATCACCTTTTGTCATTTCCCTTCTTTGGAAGGAGCTTCCTTTAGCCATTTTTAAGGGTAATCATGATAATGAAAGTTAGTATCTTTTTATATAATCCCTTAATGTGTCTCTTAAAGAATAGTTTTGCTGACTATGGAATACACTATTGAAAATTCCTTTATTTGATCACTTAAGAAATGTTAGTCTTATTTCCTTCAGCCCTTCCTGATGCCAGATGAGAAGTCCTCTGCCATTGGATTAGTGCTCTAGTCTAGGCTTAACACATCATTTCTCTTTGGTTGTTTTTTTATTTGGTTTCCTGAAGTTTAGTTTCCTAGTGAAAGTTTTGCCTCTTTCTCAGGATTAATTTATAACTGCTTATTTAAGCAATATTATGCTGGCAACTTTAAAATATCTGTCAACTTAGCCATTTTGACTTCAGTTGATTGTATTTTTTTCCTTCCAGGTGTGTGTTTTTGGCATAAAGAATGCTTTTTATTATGTTAGGAGAGTCCAAGTCAATATAAATATTTCATTTTAACTATGTTACTTTTTAGGTTGGGGAGGCCATCTTCTTTCAGACAAGGGTCATTTGGATATTTATAACACAATTCACGAGTTAAACAGAATTATCAGCTTGAAAATTAGCTCTAAATGTTGCTATGAAAAAACTCCAGTTGCCTTGCCAGGGCCAAACAAAATTATTTTGTAGGATATCCTGGAAGTATTCTCAACCATGAGGTCCCAAGTTCAATCCCCAGCAGCACATGCACTAGAGTGATGTCTGGTTCTTTCACTCTCTCTCTCTTCCTTTCTCGTGAATTAATAAATTCTTTTAGTAAAAAGTAAATGTTCATCCTGTGAGAAATAGGTGTATGCAAGCATGAGCTCCTGAGTTCAGTCCCAGGTGCCATGATACTGTTCTGGCCTCTTTCTCCTTTCTCTTTCTCAATATACCTATTTCTCATGGTTGAGAATACAGTGCTGTATCCACTGCACCACCTCTCAGACCACTCCACATTTACTTTTTAAAACTTCTCACCAGTGTTACCCCTGGGACTTGGTTGTCTCTGTGACAAATCCAGATTGCTGGCAGCCTCTCCCTTTTTATTTGATAGAAACAGGGAGGGAGGGAGGGAGAGAGAGAGAAGGGGGAGGACCTTTGGTAGCCCCTCACTGCTCATTAAAGTCCATCCCCCGTGCTCATCCCCCCCCCCCCCCAACACACACAGGTGGAGGCTGAGCCCAGGTTCAAATTTTCGCTTCACTCGCCTACCCACCTACCACTCTCACAGAGCACTCTTCAGCTCTGGCTTATAGTGGTGCTGGGAATTCAGCCAGGCACTTCCACATCTCAGACACTGAAGTCTTTTTTGCATATCCATCATGCTATCTCCTCAACTCTTCTCTGTTGTTCTCTAATTTACTCCACTGTGAATGGACAACACACTTCAGTCTCTTTTAGAATTTGTTTTGTGACTTAACATAAGGTCATCCTGAAGAGTTCCCCCCACCCCTAGTGGTTTGTAATGTTTTCAGGTTTCCTTGTTGAACTTTTGCCTAGTTTCTTCCCCCCCCTTTTTTTTCAAATGGGTGTTTATATTCTTAAAGTATTTTTGTTGAATCTCATAATTTTTTGCCAGATTTTGCTTCATGTATTGTCCCAGTGGCTATCAGAAGTTGAAAGTATTATTTGATACATTTAGCCTATCAAATGCTATAGCCTATCTTAAATGTGTTCAGAATTTATATTAATCTGTAGTTGAATAAAAACATCTAATATGAAGCCTATTTGACTATAAAGTGCTGACTCATGTTATTTGTTCAATATAATGCTGAGATTGAAAAACTGTCTTTGTAGTATTGACTGTTCTCTTGGCATCAGGTGGCTGAGTGGGAGCAGTAGGACAGCAACTATCCAGTATCAGAGTGTCCACAACAGTTCAAAATTCAAAGTGTGGTTTCTACTGAATGCAGATTGCTTTTACACCATTGTAAATCTATCATAAGACAGGCACTCTATTATAATTGTCACTCTTTTTTCTTTGAGCCATACATTTGCATGGCTCTCAAAATTTTGAAACTGGACATTAACAAATAACATATAATGTAGCAGCTCTGGAAACCAGCTCTTCCTTACTCCTGTTGCTATTTGTTTCCTTTACAAACTTGTCTAGATCAGTTATTTGAAGTCTGTATTACTTATACATAGCTACTGAAGTCTGCTTTGATTAGCCTTGTGTTCCATCTAATTATTAAGCAGAGATTGAAACCATTGATAGAACTTCTCCCAGTCTTGCTAGGGGGCGACCCCCAGTGGTGGTGGTGGTGGTGTGTGTGTGTGTGTACACACCCACCTGCAGTACTCAGGCAGGTGATAGCTGTTTCCTAGTTTTCACATTCTGCTCACTTAAAGTCTCAGTCATCAGGCATGAGAATATCAGGACTGTGTCAGGTTTTTCTTGACTTTGTATACAGCACGTGCATGACCTAGATTGCCAGCAAAATGTGTTCCTTTCCCTTGTCTTGTTGTAGTGACAGAACCACAATACTCCTAGCTTGACTTTTTATCTTGAATTACATATGGGTTTTGTCACATATTTTATTCAGTTGGTATAATCATGTAATTTTTCTTCTTGAGCCTTTTGATAGTAGTAAGTCATTGATTTTTTTGAATTTTATCAATTACTGAAATGTAATTAAATGCATATTTAGTATCAATTCTCTTTTTTTAGGAGTATACTTTAAGGTTACTATAATTGATCTTTTTTCCCCCTCAGCACCAGTGCTTCATGCATGCAGGATTCCAGTGCTCCTGAGTTCATTCTGTTTTAAATTTCAGGGAGAAAAATGAGATACCACAACACCATTCTATCACATGTGACTTCTTTGGTGCTGACCATGATGCTTTCGGGTGGTTCTTATGCTTGCAAGGAATACATTAATGAGTGAACAACCTCCCAGTTCTGTGATTAGTTACTTAAATAAAATATCTGTTAGGGCTGGGAGATAGTGGTTAGAGTTCATACCTTACCACATGTGAGGTAAAAGGTATATCATCTCCCTTTGAATCCAGCACCAAATGGGAATACCACAGAAGCTCCCTGGATGGTAAAGAGATGTCCTGGTATTTCTCCCTCTTTCTTCTTTCTCTCTTGCTCTATCTCTCCTCTCCTTTCTTCCTAAAAATAAAAAAGATGAAAAATAAATTGACTGGGGGGGGGGGCATGTGATATTGCACATGTGCAAAGCTCAGGGTTCATATAAGGCATTGCAAAATAAATATTCAATTTTATTATTTATTTATTTCTTACCACTGCTCAGCTCAAGTTTATGTGGTGGGGGGGGATTGAACCTGGGTCTTTGGAGCCTCAGGTATGGGAGTGTTTGCATAACCATTATACTATCTATCCCTGTCTTTATTTTTACCTTTTTTAGGGAGAACTAATGATGTATACAACAGTATTTCCCTTTTTGGACTTTATTAGGTATCTACCATTGATTTTGTTTTTTTCAGCCAAGGTAACTAATGTATTTTTTTAAACTCCTAATTAAAAACATATCCAGAGGCCAGGTGGTAGCACAGTGGATTAAGAGCAAATAGCACAGAGCGCAAGGACCAGCATAAAGATCCTGGTTCGAGCCTCCAGCTCCCCACCTGCAGGGGGGTCATTTCATAGGCGGTGAAGCAGGTCTGCAGGTGTCTTATCTTTCTCTCCCCCTCTCTGTCTTCCCCTCTTCTCTCCATTTTTCTCTGTCCTGTCCAACAACAATGATAAATAACAAGGGCAACAAAGAGAAAAGATAACTTTCAGGAGCAGTAGATTCATGGTGCAGGCACCGAGCCCCAGCTTTTATCAGCTAGATGAAGGTCTGATCTGACTTGGTAATGAAAACTTAGGTGAGGGACCAGGCAAGTGGCACACCTGGTTAAGCGCACACATTATGGTGCACAAGTACTCACTTTCAAACTCTGGTCCCCACCTGCAGGGGCAAAGCTTCATGAGTGGTGAAGCAGGGCAGCAGGTGTCTCTCTGTCTCTCTCCCTCTCTGTGTCCTCCTCCTCTCTCAATTTCTCTCTATCTAATAATAAATAAATAAAATTAAAAAAACTTAGGTGATAACCATTATAATTCTTCTTAAATTTTTTTGATTTATTTATTTATTTTTGGGTAGAGACAAAGAGAAATTGAGAGGAGAGGGGGAGAAGTGAAGGAAAGAGGCAGACATTTGCAGCCCTGCTTTACCACTTGTGAAGCTTTCCCCCTGCAGATAGGGTCAAGGGGCTTGAATCTGGGACCTTGAGCACTGTAATGGGTGCACTTAGCCAGGTGTGCCACCATCTGGCCCTTCCCATTATAATTTTTAGTGAGCTCCTACTTTTTGTGTTTTACGTTCTGAGCATCCAACTATTCATTGTTTAAATATTTTATTTATTTATTATTGTATAGAGACAGAGAAATTGAGAGAAGGGGGAAGGGAGGGAGGGAGAGAGACAGAGAGACACCTGCAGCCCTGCTTCACCACTTGCTGTCGGGCTGGCTTCACGAGCGGGAGACAGATGACCAGGGACTCACGGCTGAGCTGTACGCAGTATCTCTTTATTCATGTAGAACGCAGCACAATCTAAACCAAGCTATGCTAAAACTAAACTAAACTGAAAACTCACAAACCTGTCCTTATATATACTTGCCAAGTAGGGTGTGAACAGGATGTGATGTAGAGAGGGTGGAGCGAAAAGAGAGTGGTGGAAAATCAGGGTGTGACAAGGAGAGGGGGTGGAGCGGGTGAGAATTCTACCACAGAACCACCAATGCCCTGGAGGGAGGGTGGTGCTTAGTTAGTGATTTATGTAAATAGACCGCAGCTTTGAGTAGGATCAAACCATACAGGCATGCCGGTGCTTAGTTAAGCAGGATTTAGAGACAGAAGCCGGGGGAGCTGGCATACTACCCAACAACTTGCAAGGCTTTCCCCGTGGGGGTAGGGGTGGGGCTTGAACCTGGGTCCTTGTGCTCTGTAATGTGTGTGCTTAGCCAGGTGTGCCACCACCTGGCCTCTTTCAACTGTTCAGTTTTTATTCGTCTTCTTAAATTAATACATTTGCCTACTGGTGGTATTTTTCTTTGTACTTATTTTATTTTAATGAGAGAGAGCTGTAGAGAAAGAAAAAAGACCAGAGCACTGCTCTGCTGCTGGGGATTGAACCTGGGACCTTGGAGCCTCAGGCATGAAAATCTTCTGCATGGCCACTAGGCTCTCTCCCCAGCCTCAGTGGTGGTATTAAAAAATGATTTTTCCTCTCCAGAGCCCTGCCCCACTATGGAAAGATAGAAACAGGCTGGGGGTTATGGATCAACCTGCCAATGCCTAAGTCCAGCAGAAAAGCAATTACAGAAGCCAGACCTCCCACCTTCTGCACCCCATAATGATCCTGGGTCCATACTCCCAGTGGGATAAAGCATAGGAAAGTTTCAAATGGAAGGGATGGGATACAGAGTTCTGGTGGTGGGAATTGTGTGGAATTGTACCCCTCTTATCCTATGGTTTGATGATCATTATTAAATCAATAAAAATGATTTTTTAATAAAAATGATTTTCCTGGATCATCTGAGATTAAACAAAGCATGAGAGAGGGATGAGAAATGGGCTAGTTGGATAGAGCCTTTCACAGTTCTTCTGTTCTGTTTATCACTTTATTTAGAGACATTATCATACACTCTATTATTACTTAAGTTGTATCTATTAATTCTGACCTCAGTTTTGAAGTTTAGCCACAAACTAGAACTAGAGATAACAACTAGAAAGAAATCATCTGCATCAATGAATGTAAATACTGCTGCTTATGCCTGCATTAAAAAAAAAAGGGTAGTATTTATTTAGTGTTTATTGAATGTCACATATCAATAGTAAGAACTGGTGTGAATGAGTGGAAATAAAAAAAACTTGCTATTGTGGCTTAAGGGAAACAGAAGAATGAAGGTCAGGGGTATTCCCCAAATAAAACCAGTATGTGATTACTAAAATAAGGGGAAAGCAATGTTCAACAAGCAGGCAAAACCCATCGTTAGATAAAATAACTAGCTGGTACCTCACTCTATTTTTTCCTTCTTTCCTTCCTTCCTGCCTTCCTGCCTTCCTGCCTTCCTGCCTTCCTGCCTTCTTTCAGTTTTAAGCATTCTAGAAAAGGCAGGTGCACGAAGTTAGACAATACACATCTGGACTACTCAAAGGTCAACAAAGAGGAGTCATTGAATGTTGTAATACGGCAATATGAAAAATCATTATTTCTTCTTGTAAAAAATAACTTTATAAAATCTTTAAACAGTTATATAAAAATTCCAAAGATAGTATAGAGTTCCCCTGCTCTCCATTATTCACATCTTACATTAAATGTTAGCTTTGTTTTTTTTAACAATTAATGACACAGTATTGATATATTTTTATCAACTAAATTCTATCTTTAATTAAAACTTATATAGTTTTTTTTTCCTAACTTCCCTTTATTTTCTAGGATTTCTTCCCTGAAGCCACATTACATTTTAATTGCTATGTCTCTCTAAACTCCTCTGACCCATGGTAATTTCTCAGACCTTGCTTTTGGTTAGATGTCCTTGATGGCTTTTAGGAACTTGTCCTTCTGTTGTGATTTCTCTGATGTTTTTCTTATAATGAGACTGGGGTTATGTGGCTTAGAGAGGAAGATCACAAAGTTAAGATGCTGTTTTCACTATAACCAACATGAATAGCATCAACATGACTTACCAGTGGGTATTAATCTTGATCATCTGAAGTGATATTTGTCAAGTTATGAAATGTAAAGCTACTCTTTTTTTCTTTGTTTTTTTTTTTTTTTGCAAGGAAGTCTCTGAATAGGCTATGCTTAAGGAGTTCAAAATTTCATCTCCTACATCAAATAGAGTGTACATAAATTGTTAGGATTCTTTTCTAGAAATTTTGTCTATTCTCCACCATTTGTATATGTCAATATGGACTGATTTTTAATTTATATTTTGGACTGTAATTTGGCTATTAACGAACTCTTTCTATTGACTGTACTTCTCATTGACATAGTACCATCAATGTAGTTTTTTTTTTTCAGCACCCACTTTTGGGTACCACAAGATATTCGGGTTAAATCTTATATATTGCCTGGTCCAGTCAATTGTTTCTCCAAGATGTTATTGTTCCTTTTATTGGCATTAGAACCCAGACTAGGGTGCTAAGAGTGCTTTTTTTTTTTTTAAATAAAATGGAAATATTGACAAGACCATAGGGAAAGAGGGTTACAATTCCACACAGTTCCCACCACTAGAACTCTGTATCCCATTCCCTTCCTGGATAGCTTTCCTATTCTTTATTTCTCTGGGAGTATGGACCCAGGGTCACTGTGGGGTGCAGAAGGTGAAAGGTCTGGCTTCTGTAATTGCTTCCCCACTGAACATGGGCATTGGCAGATCGATCCATACTCCCAACCTGTCTTTCTCTTTCCTTAGTGGGCAGCACTCTGGGGAAGTGGGGCTCCAGGACACATAGGTGGGGTCATCTGCCCAGGGAAGTCAGGTTGGCATCATGGTAGCATCTGTAACCTGGTGGCTGAAAGAAGAGTTACGCTATAAAGCCAAACAAATTGTTGACAATTCATGAACTTAAAAGCAAGAATATAGCAGATGAAGATTTGGGGTCTCCATTTTAGAAAAAGCTAGTAGGACTATTTTAGGTATGTTCTTTTTATTTTATGTTCTTTCATTTTTTTTATAAAGAAGGAAACACTGACAAAACCATAGGATAAGTGGGGTCAACTCCACACAGTTCCCACCACCAGAACTCCATATCCCATCCCATCCCCTCCCTTGATAGCTTTCGTATTCTTTAACTCTCTGGGAGTATGGACCCAAGGTCATTGTGGGATGCAGAAGGTGGAGGGTCCAGCTTTTGTAATTGCTTCCCTGCTGAACATGGCGTTGACAGATCGATCCATACTCCCAGCCTGCCACTGTCTTTCCCTAGTGGGGTGGGGTTCTTGGGAATTGGAGGTCCAGGACACATTGATGGGGTCGTCTGTCTAGGCAAGTCTGGTTGGCTTCATGCTAGCATCTGGAACCTGGTGGCTGAAAAGAGAGTTAACATATAAAGCCAAGCAAGTTGTTGACTATTCATGAACCTAAAGGCTGGAGTAGTGCAAATGAAGAGTTGAGGGGGGGTCTCTGTTCTGTAGATAGCTAGTAGGCATATTTATTCTAAAGGGCCCATGACTTTACTAGTTTTTGCCTGAGCCTGACATCTGATATGCAGGTGGACCCAAGTTATTGTCTGGGGAGATGATGTCATGGCTGGAAAAAGGGCTAGAAAGCTGGATCAGGGAAGAGAATAATTCCCAAAGGTGTATAAATATTGTTGACTGTAAACGCCTTCAATTAGATCCGGTACCCATATTAAGCATAGGAGCCTATGTAGCCTCTGTATCCCTATAGATCTGAGCTCACATTCTGTGGTCATGGCTAGGAACATTCCAGGCCGCACTAATTTCGGGACCCATCTTCCTCGAGTGATAAGAGTATATTACATGCATGGTGGCATCAGAACTGTTAAATCAAACATCAAGGAAAAAAGCATTATCAATTAAAGTATAGCACTCTGTTCAGTTTCTTTTACCTTTAATCTCACAGAGTCCATTCTTTATTACTTAGGTCAGTGAAATTCCCCTGCCAGATAGAAGTGATTTCATACATTTGTAATTATAGTTGTTTTTATACATTTTCATGCCATCCTGGGATTCTCTGATCTTAATGATTTTTTAAATTTTTTAAATTAATTAATTAATTTTCCCTTTTGTTTTTTATTGCTGTAGTTATTATTATTGATGTCATTGTTGTTAGAACAGAGACAAATGGAGAGAGGAGGGGAAGACAGAGGAGTAGAGAAAGATAGACACCTGCAGACCTCTTCACCACCTGTGAAGCAACTCCCTAGAGCTGGAACCAGGATCCTTGCTGGTTCTTGCACTTCGTGCCACGTGCACTTAACCCACTGCACTACCGCCCAACTCCCCTTAATGATTTTGTAAACTACATAAGAATAGTAATTTGTTCTTTGTGCTGTAAAGTTTTGTTTTGACAAATGGATGTGCCATGTATCTAACAGAATAGTTTCAACATTCTGAAAAACTTCCTGTGCTCAATTCTTCCTTCCTTGCACTTCCCACCCCTACCCACCCCCAACTTATGGCTATCATTTTACCATCCTTGCAGTCTTGTCTTTTCAGAATGTCATAGACTTGGAATGGCAGACTGTGTAGCCTTTTTCTTTCTTTCTTTTAATCACTGAATGATATTACACTGTGTATTACTGACATCTTATTTGTGTCTGCTTTTTTGATGATTATGAATAAAGCTGCTTTGAGTAGTTGCTTAGTTTTTGTATGTTTTCTTCCCCTTGTATGGATATATATATATTTCAAGTCAGTTAAGTAAATAGGTAGGCACAAAATTGATGAACTGTGTGGTAAAAATATGTTAGTTTCTTGGACTGGCACAAATCTCCTTTTGCCATTTTTCTGTTATTCTCACCCTACAAATCTCCTAACTGTTGAGCCCAGGTTCTGTCATTACTATAAAAAAGCAGGTAACATAAAATTTTAGCTTACCATATTTTGAGGAGATGTAATCTAGTCATCCTTTGTACCTGTTTATAATACTTTCAGTTGATCAGTGAGAAAATTAGCTACGTCTAGTTGAGTTTTATTTTTATACTTTGACAGTATAACAGGAATAATTATTTCGCAGATGACTTATATAGCCTGTTAAAACTGGGTTGCATGGTTTTTATTTAAAGCATTTCATAATTGCTAAAAATCCCGAGATATTAGTCCTGTTTTTCTTTTTAATCACTATCAAGTGGTGTATTTTTAGAATACAAGATTGCTTCAAATTAAAACAAAAAATTCTGTTTAAATCAAATTATGTTCCTGTTAAGTGATTGTATGTTTTGTTTCTTTGACAGCATTTATTCAGTCGGAGAGCATAATAGAAGTACTACGTTTTGAGGATGGAGGCCTACTACAGGTAACTTTATTTTGAAAAATTATCGGTATTAAACATTGAATAACTATTTGATTTTTTTCTTTAAAATAAAACTAGTTTTTGTGAAATAGCTTTAATAAGATTGATATGTAGATATAGTCACTGATAGTAATAAAACTTTCACTTTGTGGCCAAGAGCTAACTCACCTACCTGATATACTTTACCATGTTCGAGACTCTTGATTCATGTGACACAGCATTGGGAGCGCCAGGGCATGAGATGGGGGAGGGGCTCTAAGGATCTTGTGGTTTTTCTCTCTCACTCTCCCGGTGTTTTTCTGTCTCTGTGTGAAAAAACTTTAAAGTGTGGAAAAGTTGTTCCAGGAGTGGTGGAATTGTGCCCACTGGAGCAGCAATAACAACAAATTTTTAATTTGTGGCAGGGGTGGAAGGAGCAGAATCAGTTCAGTTATAGGGAAATTGGTAGTGAGTGAGCTGTGTGATTATAGTAGAGCTGTTGAGTGAAAAAGTGAATTTTCACACAGAGACAGAAAATTTTCCCCCTGCAGGTGGGGACTGGGGCCTCGAACCTGGGCCCTTGCACATTGTAACATGTGCACTCAACCAAGTCACCACCTGGTCCCAACTTCAAAAATTTTTATAAACTTAATATCTTTAAATAAGAAATGTTGGGAAGCAGCAGGCAGTGGCTACATGGTACTTGGAAAAAGTCTTTTATGCCTTTTTATATTTCAAACTGAATAAAAATTGAAGATATAGGGCACCTAATTTTGTAAAGCCATTGTACAAAAAGCAGTTATAATTTCTTTTCTCCAGTTCTCTAATCTGTTTCAAGACAAGAGCTTCAAATACCTATACTCTCTCCCCCTCTCTCCCCTCCCCCCCTTTTCTGTAAATAAAGAAAATGAGATTAATGGATATTTAATAATTAAAAAATTTCTAAAACTACCTCAGAGATGCCTTATCCATTTTCAATGATGAGGTTATTAGCAGACAATCTTTGAGGGAAGTAGACAAATGATAGTTGATGAGAGGAAGGCCAAACATTTAGATTTTCTTAAGCAAAAGCTGACTTCATTCTGTCTCCACTCCCAGTCCTTCATTATTTAGTGAGGCTGACCATCTTTTTTCATATTCGTGTTTCAGTCACAAGTTTTTCTTATTTTCTGTTTGCTAATGATTTGTAGAAATATTATATAGATATCAGACCTTTTTTATTATAAGGTTATTAATGTTGTACTTTTATTTGCTTGTTAGTTTTCCACTGCCCCCCTTTTGGGCGTTTCACCTGTCTTATTTATGCCCTTTCGACTTTCAGCATTTTTGCATCTTTTGCATTAAATATTTATAGTTTGTTGTTAAGACTTTGGCTTTTTGATGCAGTTCTTTTGTCTGTTGTAAATAGATGACTTTGTCTTCTGGAAGTTTTTGTTTTGTTTTGTCTCTAATTATTATGCTTTCTTCTCTGATTGTTAGCTTCCCTCTTTTGATCTAGGAGTTTAATTTTCAAATGTAAATTCAAGATATGTTTAGACCTTTATTTTTCAAAGTGCTTAGCAACAAGATAGTACCTAGTTTGAGCTTTTTCTCTTTCTTAATACTTCAGGTGCATTGTTGGTTGGTATGTACTGAGATTTTACTCTTCTTTATGATAGCTAAATGACTTTTCATGTGTGTTCTTACTTCAACATTACCTTTTAGTTTTCTAACCTTGTTTCCATAGTTATATCTTTCGCAAGACAGCTTCCTCTTTTTGTGCTTCTTCATGAGAAATCTTGTTGACCAGATTGTCTTCAGAAACATTTTTTTCATATCAAAAAAGTGTACATGAACAGTATACTTACTAAATCCTTTTCTGTCCACTTCATATGGTAACCCAATTTAGCATGTACTCTGGCTTTTTTAGCTGTATATTTTACTGAAATATAAATGACATAAGATAAAAACATGCTTACATGTTTTACACATATATGTACCTGTTAGTCTATTACTGCAATTAAGATGATGAGTATACCCATTACTCCCCAAAGTTTACTTGTTATGATAAATTCTTACATTATCACACACTCACTCTCTTGACAAGCATTGATCTTCTTTGTCACTATCAATTTCTTTTTTTTTTTTAATTTTATTTATAAAAAGGAAACATTGACAAAATCATAGGAAAAGAGAGCTACAACTTTACACAATTCCCACCACCAGACTTTCGTATCCCATCCGTCCCTTGATAGCTTTCCTATTCTTTGAGCCTCTGGGAGTATGGACCCAAGGTCATTATGGGATGCAGAAGGTGGAAGGTCTGGCTTCTGTAATTGCTTCCCTGCTGAACATGGCTGTTGACTGGTCAGTCCATACTCCCAGCCTGTCTCTCTCTTTCCCTATTGGGGAAGGACTCTGGGGAAGCAGCAAGGCACATTGGTGGGGTTATATGTCCAGGGAAGTCTAGTCACATCCTGCGCATATGGAACCTGGCGGCTGAAAAGAAAGTTAATATACAAAGCCAAACAAATTGTTGAACGGTCATGGACCTAAAGTCTGGAATAGAGCAGATGAAGTGTTGGGGGGGGGGGGTCATCCATTTTTTAGATAGCTAGTAGGCATATTTTAGTTATATTTCAAAGGGTCTGTAGCTATACTAGTGTTTTGTTTTGTTTTGCCTGAGCCTGAAATCTGATATGCAGGAGGATCCTAATTATTGTCTGGAAAGATGATGTCATGGCTGGGAAAAGGACCCAAAAGCTGGATCAGGGAAGAGAGTAGCTCCCTAATATGGGGGAAAAAAATAAATATTGTTGACTGTAAACCCCATGATTTGATGTGATCTGAGGCTCATGATTAGCTTAGGAGCCTGTGTGACCTCTGCATCCCTGTAGATCTGAGCTCGGATTCTGTGGTCCTGAGTAGGGACATTCCAAGCTCTCCCAGTATCGACCCATCTTCCTCAGGTGTAGCATAGTACTCTATAGTACCCTTCGGAGGATGGAACATACTCTACCATTGTTGATCCAAGTTGACGGCAAGGTCCTATGTGGTCCTGATAGAAATGACCAGTAACAATGGAGAGAGGGATATATTCGAGTTCTAGGCCCATTAAATCTGTTTGGGAATCTCAGGACTCGCTGATTAGGGCCCCAGCTGGTGGAATGGCCTGATAGTGTCACTATCAATTTCTGTGTTAAACTATTTTATATGCGTAAGTCCATATATACAGAATGTAGGGATCTGATTCAGCATAGCTTGAAATTCATCAGTGTTGTGTATACAATACTCTATAGTGTTTGTATGATAAAGAATTCCTTCATTATCTTGACAGCAATGTCAAAAACTGGATACCATGGCTGTACATGTCAGACATATCAAATTATACATTTTAAGATAATGTGTAGTTTAGTATACCAATTCGTTGAGCAAAGCTATTTAAAAATGACAATTTAGTAGTTCTGGAAACATAGCCTTAAAATTTTATAGTGGAACTACTGGTTTCTAGTGCCCTGCTCAAGTTTCTCTAGTTAGAGGTCAAATCAGTAGAAAAATTTCAGCCCCTCTGGCCTCTACAGTATATACATGCACATACAGCTCTTTTATATTCCTTAGGTTTTAGTGTAAATATTATCTCTTCAGACTGGCCTTTCCTTCTAACATATTTGAGCATGTATACACCTATTCTCTTTTATAGCACCTTTATAGTACTTTCTCAGTCAGTGTACAAACATATTTAGTTTTTTTTTTATAAATTTATTTTTTATTTAAGAAAGGATAAATTAACAAAACCATAGGGTAGGAGGGGTACAACTCCACACAATTCTCACCACCCAATCTCCATATCCCACCCCTCCCCTGATAGCTTTCCCATTGTCTATCCCTCTGGGAGCATGGACCCAGGGTTGTTGTGGGTTGCAGAAGATGGAAGGTCTGGCTTCTGTAATTGCTTCCCCACTGAACATGGACATTGACTGGTCGATCCATACTCCCAGTCTGCCTCTCTCTTTCCCTAGTAGGGTGTGTCTCTGGGGAAGCAGAGCTCCAGGACATATTGGTGGGGTCTTTAGTCCAGGGAAGCCTGGCCGGCATCCTGATGGCATCTGGAACCTGGTGACTAAAAAGAGAGTTAACATACAAAGCCAAACAAATTGTTGAGCAGTCATGGACCCAAAGCTTGGAATAGTGGAGAGGAAGTGTTAGGGGGCTACTCACTGTAAACTGCAGAAGTGTACTTCTGCTTTCAGGTATATATTTTGCACTAGTTTAGGGATACGTGTGAACATATGCTCTCTCTCACAGAACCTGGTCTATATCTAGGTTTTGGGACTTTGTTTGAAAGTGATCCACCTGGGATGGAATTAGAGAATACTATGAAAGGAAAGGTCTCACCCGAGTAATGAAGCTGAAGGGTTGTCGTTCCACACGTGAAGACTCTGGACACAGTCTGAGCTGAAGCATGTTGAGGTGGCAATCGTTGTGTTGATTAGGTTGCGATCGGCAGATGCAATATTATTTGATATGGATTCGCAGAAGCATGCGGGAAAGTGGGCCCTAATTTTAAAATGACTGCCTCCACCCCAATCCATCCCACATACCTTTGGCTTCATTGCACAGTAACCATTACATAACAGTGCCTGGATCCCAGTTGGTTAGCACTTCTTAAAGAATGTATTTGTTAAATAAACTTTTTAAAATAAGTCATATTACTTTACATTATTTCCCTGTTTAAAATTTAAATTGTTCTCATTTGAGTTATATAGTGTGACAAATAATTTTCTCTGATTTTGAGATCAAGTTTAATCTGAAAATTTGATGATCTAAGATTAAAATCAAAACTATAATAAAATGTATATTCCATATGTCAGTGGTATAAATATTTTATCTGTATTTTCACTACTAGTTTTTTTTTTTTTCACAGACTGAGACAACACTTGGACTCAGTTCATATCAACAGAAAAGGTAAGAAATAGAATATTTTATGGCATAAAATTTTATATATTTAGAAAAATACTAATGTACTTTCAGTTCCTCCTTAAGATAATAGCATAGTTTCTGGTCATTCTGGAGGACTTTTACAATGTTCTTTTTTTCTCTATACGTTTTGAGTCAAGAGGGAAGAACAAATTGTAAATTACAGTCTACCATGCATTTATATATGGAAAACCAAAAAAAAAAAAAAGAGGTTTTAAGTATAAACATGAATTGTGTAACAGCAGTCCACCCTATCTTATACTGAAGGTTTTTTTTTTTTTTAATATTTATTTATTCCCTTTTGTTGCCCTGGTTGTTTTATTGTTGTAGTTACTATTGTTGTTGTATAGTACAGAGAGAAATGGAGAGAGGAGGAGGGAGAGAAAGACACCTGCAGACCTGCTTCACTGCTTGTGAAGCAACTCTCCTGCAGGTGGGGAGCCGGAGCTCGAACCGGGATCCTTCCAGCGGTCCTTGCGCTTTGCGCCACCTGCGCTTAAACCGCTGCGCTACCGCCCGACTCCCATAGTGAAGGGTTCTAATGATTGTTTAAACTCCCCTGGCTTTGCAACATGGATCAACTTTTTTTTTTTTTAAATAAAAAGGAAACTGACAAAACCATATGAAAAGAGGGGTACAACTCCACATAATTCCCACCACCAGAACTCCATGTCTCATGCCCTCCCTTGATTACTTTCCTATTCTTTAACCCTCTGGGAGTATGGACCCAGGGTCATTGTGGGATGCAGAAGGTTATGGATCAACTTTTTAACTTCCTAGTCACCCCTTTTGAGTCTTTCATATCGTGCCTCAGTTGTTCAGTAGGATTAGCCTTCAGACCTCTGAAGGAGAAACTCAGAGCAGTGAAGCCTTGACCAAAACCCCCTTTCAACACTCATAGTCTGTGGTATTAGAAGATTTGCTTTAACCTTACATATTATATGTGCCAGCATATACATTTGAAGATGTTTTTCTACCTTCAAAGTCACCTTTTGGTGAACTTTTACATCTTTTGGAGAGCCAATATAAAAAGGAGATGCTGTCTAGTTAGAAAGGACTTGTACCTGGTATCCAAATGTTCCTAAGAGATATTTAATTAAATATCCTTAGTGCTTAAAGTATAATTGAGATAGAGAAGTAGCAAATATATAGTTTAAAAGTAGTTAAAACTTTATAGGACAACCTGGAGAGGTGATTTGGCAGTAGAATGTTTGCTTTGCATGTTTAAGGTCCTGGGTTCTAGTCCCTATCATAAATGCTGGAGTAGTACTCTGGTCTGTCACTGTCTTAAAAAAGTAACTTTTATGAAGGCTGGCCCTTTCTGTCTCCGTTTCTCCTTCCTCCCTCCCCTCCCTTCCTAGAACACTGCTAAACTATGGTTGACGGTGGTGCTGGAGATTGAACCTGGGACCTTAGAGCCTCAGCATGATAGTCTCTGCATAACCATTATGCTATTTCCCTAGCCCAGGGAACATTCTTTTTATACCAATTTTTTTTTTTCTTGAGAATTTTTTTTTTTTTTTAGCTTGAGTGTATATTGAATTTTGTGAAATACTTTTCCCACACCTGTTGAGGTGATTATATTATTCTTAACTGTTCTTGCTTTTAAAAAACCTTTTCTTGTGCAAAAGGTGAATACTAGTATCCTACATAAAGAGAATTTCAACTACTTTGATATTAAAGTATCTAAAGCACTGAAGAAAAGACAGAAGAGTGGTACTCATTGTGACTGTTTCTGAATTTTAAATAGCAATTTAAAATACTTTATTAGTCATTTTATGATGGTTAGACATATTTTCTTGGCTATAAAAGTAAAGTGACCTAATTAATATTAGGATAGTATTTTGAAAGTAACATCCACTGAGACATTTCAGATTTTCAAAGATAGCTGTTCCTAACATAAAGCAAAACTACTCACCTATGACCCAAGTTGCCTTTTATTTCTGCCTATCAATTGAACAGGCTTTGATTTAAATTCCATTTGACTTACCATGTTCTTTCTTCCTTCATGGTTACATAAGACTAACTATGAGGTTCAGCTAAACCAGGGAAAGTTAGTTTATGGCACATTTAGCTCTATATCTATATCCATCTGTTAGTTTTCCTTCTTTGATTTTGTACTCCTAAGCGATAGAGATGAGCTTTAACAGTGATAGTCTTGGGCCTGGAAATAGCTCCCCCAGTAGCACTGACATGAGCAAAGACCTGGGTTTGAGACCTCGACCACATCGGAACATAGACATTTTGGGGATGGTTGAATCATGTTGTGTCTCTGTTCTTTCCATCTCTCTGAAATAAAAATAGAAAAATGTCAACCTAGTAACAGCTGAATGGCATATGTGCAAGGCCCAAATACAGCATTAATTAATTTATTTAAGAAAATATAAGTGATAGCCTGCAGCTAGGGAAAAGACTCAAATGAAGGGATGCAAGACTTGCATTCCTGAGGCCCACATTTGATTCCTGTCATCACATATGCTAGAAGAGTGCTCTGACCTACCTTTCAGAGCACTGCTAGAGCAAAAGTGATAACCTGTCATTAGGGAATATTGTAGGAGGGGTGAACGCCATAGGAGAGAAAAGCAAGATAGCTTACATTTACACAGAACTAGTAAACCAGTGTAGCAGTGATCCCCATACTGCAGTGCAGGATTAAAAAAAAAAATGTCTATAAACAGACACAAAGGTGGGGGAGATAGCATGATGGTTATGCAACAAGACTTTTCATGCTCAAGTCTCTGGTTTAATACTCAGCACCACCATATGCCAGAACCAAGCAGTAAACTAAGCTCTGGTAAAATAAAACAAGGTGAACCTTGAATTCCAAAACCCCACAGAAAGTCAAAATAAAATACAGATGGTTGAGACTTCTTAAATATCACATTTCCGAATTTTTAGATTTATTTTCCTGGTTCTAAATCTTCCTATTCCCTCATATTTATTTGCAGCATAAGTGTACATTTTGGGACAATGGTTGTATTTGTTGTAATTTTAGTTTTTTTTCTATTCAAAAATGTGTCATGACTTTTCTGACAAACAGTATTTAAACTGTGATGACTGTTTCCCTCTGAGGAAGACAGCAAACAAATTTATTTATATACAGCTGGATTCGCTTAAGAAGAATACAGTTCCCTTCCCAATTTGGGGAAGTTTTCATTCATTATTGATTTAAATACACTTAGTCTTTCTCTTCTCTGTGCCATAATGCACATACTGTTTCTTTTAAAGATGTTCCTTAAATTTGGCTCACTTACTTCACTCTTACACATTTCCTTTTCTTCCATCCTTCCATCCATCCATCCATCCATCCTTCCTTCCTTCCTTCCTTCCTTCTTTCCTTCCTTCCTTCCTTCCTTCTTTCCTTCCTTCCTTCCTTCCTTCCTTCCTTCCTTCCTTCCTTCCTTCCTTCTTTCCTTCCTTTTTTTCCTTCTGTCTTTTTCTTTCTCTCTTTTTTTTTTTTTCCACACCAGAGCACTGCTCAGCTCTGGCTTATGGTGATGCGAGAGACTGAACCTGGGAACTTGTAGCCTCAGGTATGAGAGAGTGTTTTCATAACTATTACACTATCTTACCCCCCCCTCCATTTTATTTTCTTTGGTTTCACTTACTGGACAATTCAAATGACCTCTTTAAGAGTTTTCCTTTTTTTCTGCTTGGTATAGTCTCTTGTTGCAGTTCTCTTACTAACTTTTTTCCACTTAAGTAGTTATATTCTTTAGCTATAGTATTTCTCTTTGGATTCTTTATGGTTTCTATTTATTTGTTGAATTTCTTGTTTCATTGATGCATTATTTTCTTAGTTTTCTTTTTAAAGGTTTACTGGTGATAGGAGGAAAGAAAACCAGAGAATCACTCTAGCATTTGCTATCTAGGGATTGAAGTTGGAACACTAAAGAATTTGTCCTTATGTTTTTTTTTTCTTTCTTTTCTTATAGCATATCTCTGTATCGTGGCAATTGCAGACCCATACGATTTGAACCACCAATGCTGGATTTTCATGAACAGTAAGCTTAGAATTTGCAGACTATATTTCCCATTAAGCTGTTATTTATATCTTGCATGACTTTGTCTTTCCTTTTGCCTATATTACATGTTCATGCCATCAGGGAAGCAAATTAAATTTATGATAGTTTGAACATGGGAAATAAGTATTATGAGACACACACATTAAGTTTTGAATTTGCATACTGCTCACACACTGGAGTCTCTTTCAAAGACTTTCATCTTCAGAAGCAGCATAAAACTAATAGGTTATCATTTACTAGCCACACTCTTCCATTTTTAGTATTTAAAATGTTCTCTGTGGTTATAGAAGAAATTTGTTGTTTATTCAAATGCTTTAAAGTAGAAAATTTTACACATAACCATATAAATAACACAGTGACATTATCATTAACTCAAATGGGAAACTAAAAGTGTATCCTACAGAAAGGCATGGTTCAAACTTCCAGCCAATGAAAGCAAACTAGTAGGTTCTATTTGCTTTTGCTTCCATACATAACAAAAACTACAATATATGTGGGGAAGCCAGCAAAAAAGTGAGTTTAGAGTTTAGATAAGCTAGCAATAAAAGAAAAATGTCTAGATTCCAGGAGAAAAGGATAAAAAGACATTCACTTCCAAGGTAAATATCCATTCCCTGCTCATTTCTACACCACTTGGCCAGGTTACACTACTGCAATCATCTGTTCTGTTGGGTCTCAGCACTGTTACCCACCTGTCCCGGTTGACTATTGCTGCTGCTCCCCTCACTTATCTCTCTGCTGCTGTTACCCACTACTGCCTACCTGTCTCCATTGCAGCTGCTATAGAGGCCCCAGCTAGGCCCCAAATACTGCTACAAGCATCTTCACTTGTGCTGCCCACTGCAGCTAGTCTGTCTTCTTTGTCTAGCTACTTCCTCTACTGCCCACTGGCCTGGCCTGTAACCTCTGTTACAATTCAGTATCCATAACTTTACAAAAGTGGGAGAAGAAAAACAAAAGGAAACAGAAGGTTTAACCCACATGGCAACTAGGTCATCTTCTTTGCAATATTGTGGCAGAACTCCCAAGGCATCATATCACGCTCAGTAAGAGTAGCCAGAAAAAACAAAGACCAATATCTAATGATCTCACTTACAGTTTTAACTTAAGAACAGAGAACAGTACAGGAAAACATAAGGTTAAACTTGAGTTGTGTGTGGTGTATTGCACCAAAGCAAAGGACTCTGGGGGAGGGTGGAAAAGGACAGAATAAATGCAGTTGAACACAGGCAGTTGAATGCAACAGTTGCAGAACTTAATCCCCATAGCAGTGAAGCCTGGAGTAGAAATACTCCATTGGTATAGACTACCAGAGTCCTCCCAGAAGTTTTGTGATACACTTAAAACCTCAAGCTTCTTGTTTTCCAGAACCTTACCAATATAAGCTCAGCCATAAATTGTGACTAATCCCTGGTCACTACCCAGATAAATTCATACACAGACTACTGATCCTGGTCTTCAAAGAGGATCAAGCATAAAGATAGAGGGAAGCACCTACACTGATGAACTGAAACAGCAAGAAAATCTCATTTTTTAAAATTTATTGAGAGGTTAATAGTTTATTGCCTTTTAACACAAAAGCACAACCTCTCACCTTCCCTTGATTGGTGTCTAGGAGACACAGTAGGATCCCAGTGTTATCACTTCATCCTGTACATTTCCACCCTTCTTCTGAGTCCTTTGCTTTGGTGCTGTACGCCACACCCAGCCCAAGTTTCACCTTAGGTTTTCCCATACTGTTCTTTGTTCTTAAGTTCCACCTATAAGTGAGATCATTCGATATTGGTTTTTTTTTTCTCTGGCTAGTCTTACTAAACATGATGTCTTCAAGTTCTGATCACACTGTTACAAAGAAGATGACCTTCCCCAAATAGAGACTGACCCAGTCTTTGATCCAAGGAATACGAGTAGCTGCACTCCCCTGCTAGAACCTCCAAACAAGCTCTCAGAGAAGTGATGAAGGAAATAATTGAAAAACTAATAACAGTATTCAGAGGAACAAATAGTGCTGTAATAAAGCTAAAGAACACAGCAGGCATATGCCAGAAGTTGAAATGGAGATCAGGAAAATAGGGGGAGGCTAATATGAGAATTATGTAATATAACAAACACATCATAGAAGTACAAGTGAGAAAGGGCCAGAATTTATGTTTGTAGAAATAGTAACTGAGAATTTTCCCCCAGCTAAAGAATATTGACCTCTCAGGCCCTTTGAGCACAATAGAATGAAGTGCAAGAACTCGTGAAAGGATCTGGGTTTCAGCCCCCCTGCCCCCCACCTGAAGGGGGGATGTTTCACAAGCGCTGAAGCAGGTCTGCAGGTGTCTTTCTCCTCCTTTATCTCTCCTTTCCCTTTCAGTTCTCTCTGTCCTATCAAATACAATGGGAAAAAGAATGGCTGCCAAGAGAAGTGGATTTGTAGTGTTGGCACTGAGCCCCAGCATTAACCCTGGAGGCAAAAAAAAAAGTATATTAATAATCTAATAAGTTCACCAAGACACATAATACTTAGAATGGCAGAGACCAAAGCCAAAGAGAGCACTCTGAAGGCTGCTAGAGAAAAGCAAAGAGTCATCCATCAAGGAAATCCTCTAAGACTGTCAGCCAATTTCTTAACAGAAACTCCAAAGGGTTTGGTCTATTGCACCAAAGTAAAAGACACTGCAGGGAGGTTCAGGTCCTGGAACATGATGGTGGAGGAGGACTTGTTATGCAGAAAACTGAGAAATGTTACATATATACAGACTATTGTATTTTACTGTTAACTGCAAACCATTAATTCCTCCCAAATGAAGAAGAATAAAGACTGGCAGGATATAGATAAAACTTTGAATAAGAAAGACCTCCACCCAAGAATACTTTATCCTGCTGGGTTATCAGTCTGAATTGAAATTAGGATGAAGAACTTTGCAGACAAACAACAGCTGAAAGAATTCATGATTATAAAGTTAGACTTACAAGAATTATTGAAAGAACACATATGAAATGAAAATCCAGAATGACCTCACCCATAGGGGTGAACACAACAAGGAAAATAAGCAAAGCCCAATGAAGACTATGGACCCAGAGAGCAAAACTGAGGTTAATAGAAGGAATGAAGGGACTATGTGTGTGTGTTGGGAGAGGGGGAGCCTCCAGAGGATTTTGATGGTGGGATAATAGTAGTGATTGGGTAATGCATTTGAAGCAGAAAAAAGTACATTTATTTATTCATTTATTTGCCACCAAAGTTATCATTGAAGCTCAGTGCCTATACTATGAATCCACCACTCCTAGCAGCCATTTTTTTCCCTTTCCTTTTTTGGATAGGGACAGAGAAGAGAGGAAAATAAGAGATAGGGGGTGGGGGAGGAAAGAAAGGCATGTGAGACCTCTAAGTTCATTACTGTAGTCTCACACAGGAACACCATGAGTGGTGCTGTGATATCTCTCCTCTGTTTGTCTTCCTCTTTCCATCCAAGAAATAAAGAGCTATTAAAAATTGGACCCAGGTACTTCTGGGGTGGAGTTATAGCCAGCATAGTCTCAGGAACTTGACTCTTTCCAGAAAGCAAATATTAAAATGAAGCATCTCATCCAATTTCATCAGAGCACAGCTGGGTAACATTAAGAAAAAAATCACTATCTGAAGGTTGGTGATTGCTTCTGAACAGTGAAAATAGAGGGAGAGAAAGACTCAAGTGGAGACTACATTACTGCTAGGCATCATTATATGCAGCTACTTCAAAAAGAATATAAAGTGTCTTATAAAGGCTACACATTCACTCTTTTCAGACAGGAGCCATGGAGGCCGGGAGAATGTGGAATGACATATTCAAAGTTTTCAAAAATAAATAAATAAATAAATAAAAATAACTGTCAGCACTCATATTTTTACTCTGCAAACTGTCATTCAAATTTGAAGGAATAAAAACAATACCAGCTATACAAAAACTAAAGTTTGGCATTACGACACTTCCCTAGGAAAAGTTACAGAAAGAAGTGGCATAGAGAGACATTAAACTCTCAGTGGATGATACACAGTAAAACAAACCAAAAAACTCAAGCCATAGAAATCTGTGACAACTGTAAAGTATAAAAGAGAAGGAAGAAATGAGTAGATGTTGTTGAACAAATAATGGTGAGACTAGAAGGTTTTTTTTTTAAAAAAAAAAAACAAACAAAACTTTTATGGTGTATTGCATAAAAGACTCTGGGGTGGGTAGTGGGGAGAATACAGGTCCTGGAAAAGGATGACAGAGGACCTATTGGGGGGTGTATTGTTATGTGGAAAACTGAGAAATGTTTTGCATGTATAAACTATTGTACTTAATGGCGATTATAAAACATCAATCCCCCAATAAAAGGGAAAAGCATTAAAAAAAAACTCTTAATGAGGAGGTAACTAACATAATGGTTATGTAAAGAGACTCTCATGCCTGAGGTTTTGAAGTTCTAGGTTCAGTCCCCTGCACCACCATAAGCCAGAGCTGAGCAGTGCTTAATTTTTAATGAATTTATTTTTACCAGAGCACTGCTCAGCTCTGGTTTCTGGTTGTGTGGGGATTGAACCTCGGACTTCAGAGCATCAGGCATGAGAGTCTCTTTGCATAACCATTATGCTATCTACCCCTGTCCCTTTTAATCATTCATAAGTCTTTATTCTTCGTTTTTCTCATCCATTTCTTTTTTTTTTAATTGTATTTTTATTTTATTTTATTTTTATTTAAGAAAGGAGACATTAACAAAATCATAGGATGGGGGGGTACAACTCCACACAATTCCCACCACCAAATCTCTATATCCCATCCCCTCCCCACTAGCTTTCCCATTGTCTATCCCTCTGGGAGCATGGACCCAGGGTCATTGTGGGTTGCAGAAGATGGAAGGTCTGGCTTCTGTAATTGCTTCCCCGCTGAACATGGACATTTTGACTGGTCGATCCATACTCCCAGTCTGCCTCTCTCTTTCCCTAGTAGGGTGGGTCTCTGAGGAAGCGGAGCTCCAGGACGCATTGGTGGGGTCTTCAGTCTAGGGAAGCCTGGCCAGCATCCTGATGGCATCTGGAACCTGGTGGCTGAAAAGAGAGTTAACATACAAAGCCAAACAAATTGTTGAGCAGTCATGGACCCAAAGGATGGAATAGTGGAGAGGAAGTGTTAGGGAGGTACTCACTGCAAACTCTAGTGTACTTCTGCTTTCAGGTATATATTTGCCCTGGTTTATGAATATATGTGGACATATGCTCTATCTCCTGGAACCTGGTCTATATCTAGGTTTTGTGACTTTGTTAGGAAGTGAACCACCTGGGATGGAGTTAGAGAATACTATGAAAGGAAAGGTCTTACCCGAGTGATGAAGCTGAAGAGTCATTCCACACCTGAAGTCTCTGGACACAGTCTGAAGTGAAGCATGCTGGGGTGGCACTGGTTGTGTTGATTAGGTTTCAATCAACGGATGCAATATTATTTAGTAAGAATTGGGAGAAGCATACGGGAAAGTGGGCCCTATCCTAGGATCCCAGGACTGGGGGAAGTTTAGGCTCTATAGTGGAAATGTGAGGGTCCTGCTGTCTTAGGGTTCAAGAAGAAAATGGGTAGTTATTGTTAACATCACATTATTTGGTAATTGGGTTAACTTTGAAAAGTCCCTTTGTTAGACATACAATCAATTTCCCCCCTCTCATATTAATTAAATAGTGATTTATATGACTACAATTTAATAGGTGTGTACATAAACACCATTCCCACCACCAAAAGATTGTGTCCCATCCCACCCCCCACCCCCCACCCCCTGCCGGCCCAGGAAGCCGCATGTCCATCCTTCCCCTCACCACAGGGTTTTTACTTTGGTGCTCTACTCTCACTATTTGCAGATGATATGATAGTATACATAGGAAAATCTAAAGAATCCAGCAGAAAACTACTGGAAGTTATTAGGCAATATAGCAAGGTGTCAGGCTACAAAATCAATGTACAAAAATCAGTGGCATTTCTTTATGCAAACACTAAATCTGAAGAAGAAGACATCCAGAAATCACTCCCATTCACTGTTGCAGCAAAATCAATAAAATACCTAGGAGTAAAGTTGACCAAAGAAGTGAAAGACTTGTATATTGAAAACTATGAGTCACTAGTCAAGGAAATTGAAACTGATACCAATAAATGGAAAGACATCCCATGCTCATGGATTGGAAGAATAAATATCATCAAAATGAATATTCTCCCCAGAGCCATATACAAATTTAATGCAATACCCATCAAAGTTCCACCAAGCTTCTTTAAGAGAATAGAACAAAAACTACAATCATTTATCTGGAACCAGAAAACACCTAGAATTGCCAAAACCATCTAGAGGAAAAGAAACAGAAATGGAGGCATCACACTCCCAGACCTCAAACTTTATTATAAAGCCATCATCATCAAAACAGCCTGGTACTGGAATAGAAATAGGCACACAGACCAGTGGAACAGATTGAAAGCCCAGAACTAAACCCCCACACCTATGGACATCTAATCTTTGATAAGGATGCCCAAAGTATTAAATGGAAGAAGGAGATTCTCTTCAATAAATGGTACTGGGAAAACTGGGTTGAAACATGCAGAAGAATGAAACTGAACCACTTTATCTCACCAGAAACAAAATCAACTCCAAATGGATTAAAGACCTGGATGTTAGACCAGAAACAATCAAATACTTAGAGGAAAACCTTGGTAAAACACCTCCCACCTAAACCTCAAGGACATCTTTGATGAAACAAACCCAATTGCAAGGAAGACTAAAGCAGAAACAAACAAATGGGACTATATTAAATTGAAAAGTTTCTGTACAGCCAAAGAAACTATCACACAAACAAAGAGACCCCTCATAGAATGGGAGAAGATCTTCACATGCCATACATCAGACAAGAGACTAATCACCAAAATGTACAAAGAGCTTAGCAAACTTAGCACCAAAAAAGCAAATGGCCCCATCCAAAAATGGGCAGAGGATATGAACAAAACATTCACTACAGAGGAGATCCAAAAGGCTAACAAACATATAAAAAACTGCTCTAGGTCACTGAGTGTTAGAGAAATGCAAATAAAGACAACACTGAGATACCACCTCACTCCTGTAAGAATGGCATACATCAAAAAGGACAGCAGCAACAAATGCTGGAGAGGCTGTGGGCACAAAGGAACCCTTTCTGCACTGCTAATGGGAATGTAAATTGGTCCAGCCTCTGTGGAGAGCAGTCTGGAAAACTCTCAGAAGGCTAGACATGGACCTTCCATATGACCCAGTAATTCCTCTCCTGGGGATCTACCCCAAGGACTCCATAACACCCAACCAAAAAGATGTGTGTACTCCTATGTTCATAGCAGCACAATTCATAATAGCTAAAACCTGGAAGCAACCCAGGTGCCCAACAACAGATGAGTGGCTGAGAAAGCTGTAGTATATATACACAATGGAATACTATGCAGCTACTAAGAACAATGAACTCAACTTCTCTGACCCATCTTGGTCAGAGCTAGAAGGAATTATGTTATGTTAGCTAAATCAGAAAGATAAAGATGAGTATGGGATGATCCCACTCATCAACAGAAGTTGAGAAAGAAGATCAGAAAGGGAAACTAAAAGCAAGATACTCATCCTTTTCATATGTATTACCTTGAGTTTCTTTAATTTGTTTCTGAAACAATTTATTTCCAAAGTTACTTTGTCCTCTTTTATAATTCCTTTACAGAATGCTGCCAGTACTATTTGTCCCTTCTTTTGACTATTTGTTTATGTAAAGATTTTATTTATTTATTAATGAGAAAGACATAAGGGAGAGAAAGAACCAGACATTACTCTTGCACATGTGATGCCAGGGACTGAACTCAGGACCTCATGCTTACAGGTCTAGTGCTTTACCCACTGTACCTACTACTCCTGATCACTCTTTTTGACTATTTAGAAGGCATATTATGTATTATGTTTCATCCACTTTGTACCTACCCTTTTCTACTTCATTTTCTTCACATATTTGAGATTTTACTGTTTTTCTTATATAATATCTTGCCTGTCTGTGGTTTTTTGGAAAAAAAAAAAAGAACTGTCTCTAAGACTTTGTGAAAACTATGGTGATAATCCTTGGTATCAGGGAGGCATGAGTGGGGAGACACATAACTGGAAATTTGGGATTGTACCCCTGCAAATATGCTCTTATAGACTAATATTAAATCACTAATAATTTTTTCTTTTCTTTTTACTTGATAGAACAGAGAAATTGAAAGGGGTAGGAGAGATAGGCAGAAAAAGAGAGGCATCTGCAGTCCTGTTTCACTGCTTGTGGGGCTATTTTCCCCCCTACAGGTGGGGGCCAAGGGCTTGAACATGGGTCCTTGTGCATGGTAATTTATACATTCAACTAGATGCACCGAATCGGGGTAGATAGCATAATGGTTATGCAAAGAGACTCTCATACCTGAGGCTTCGAAGTCCCAGTTTCAATCCTCTGCACCACCAAAAGCCAGAGCTGACCAGTGCTCTGGTAAAAACAAACAAATAAACAAAAAACCCCAACCAGATGCACCACTGTCCCCCCCTTCTTTTTTATTGGATCCAGGAGGCCACTCAGTGGTAGTATTGGCTATGAGTTAGATGCTGGGTTTATTTCCCAGCACTGTATTAAAGATGACCTTTAGGAGTCTGGTGGTGGTGTGCCTGGTTGAGCACACATGTTGTAATGTTCAAGGATCCAGGTTTGAGCCCCCAGTCCCCACCTGCAAGTGGAAAGCTTCACAAAAGGTGAAGCAGGGCTGCAGGTGTCTGTCTCTCTCCCTTCTCTGTCACCCACTTCCCTCTCGATTTCTGGCTGTCTCTATCCAATAAATAAATAAAGATAATAAAAAGGAATTTTTTAAAAGATGACAGTTAAACAAAACCCAGCACTTCTGGGCCAGGGAAATGTGCATTGATAGCACCCCAGACCTTCATGCTTGAGGCCCAGAGGTCCCAGCTTCTATCACCAGCAGCACCATATGCTAGGGTCTGAGCATTGCCTTGGACTTTCCATCTTTCAAATAATTAGATAAATAACTCCCTTTTAAAAACAATATATCTTTGAAACACTAAGGGGGGAATAAAAAGCTTTCATGTATATTTGATTCTGACCTATTTCTACCAGGTAAATAAGGTAGAGCATCTTAAACTGGAACAATGCCACTTTGGTAAATTAGCAGAAGAAATTATCTTTAAAGGGAAGCTGAAGGTAGAGGGAGAGTCCTTCCTGTCCCCTGTTGCCCCCTCCCCTTTCTTTTTACTTTTGCTTTCCCTGTTTAGCTTCCCTCCTGGCTTTAAACAATCAACTCTAGGCAGTCTAGGCATAGGCATGACCACTTACTACTCTCATTTCTCTCAGTTATTTATGCCAGTGCTGCTAAATATTTATCTATTTCCATAACAACTTCTATTTTCAAACATTATATAATACAAAAGATGCTTTGGGTGGAAGATTGTTTTATGTAAGTGCAGTAAATCTTGATTTCAAATCTAAAGTTTAAAGTCTTGATAGAATGGCTTTCAAAAGTCAACTAGACTGTCAGTTAAAATGGTGACCTTTATTGCCAAATTAAATTTAGTTTTTGAAAGCATTTCTCTCTAATCAGTTTTTTGCTATTCCATGGAAACAGACAAGCAAGCACTCTATTCTAAAAGAATGTTTGGTCCCAGGGAGTCTGGTGGTAGCACAGTGGGTTAAGCGCATGTGGCGTGAAGCTCAAGGACCGGCGTAAGGATCCCGGTTCGAGCCCCGGCTCCCCACCTGCAGGGAAGTTGCTTCATAGGCGGTGAAGCAGGTCTGCAGGTGTCTATCTTTCTCTCCCCCTCTCTGTCTTCCCCTCCTCTCTCCATTTCTCTCTGTCCTATCCAACAATGAGGACATCAATAACTACAACAATAAAACAAAAAGGGAATAAATAAATAAATATTAAGGAAAAAAAAAAAAAGAATGCTTGGTCCCATTTGACATTTCAGTTTCTAACATTTCCATCAGTTTCCTAGCTTGACCCCCAACTGAAAATATGTTTGAGGAGATGAGATGGTTAGGTTTTGTGGTAATTGAGTGGTACAAAGTATTACATGTTGATTTGCCCCAACTTCCTGCTAAAACTTGTGTCTAATAGACTGCTGTGTCACTGTCATTCATAACCTTAGTCTAAGGGTAGTTGCTTAGTCATTTCTTCAGCTGTTTCCTGGCATTATATTGTCATCTTTTTGTGGCATAGGAAAGTTGGCATTGACCACAATATTGCAGCTTGTTTCCCAAGCTGTTGTCTAATTTATTTTGCTATTTCCTAATTCCTTTGAGCTTCTGATTTTTCAAAAGTGTTGACAGTCTATAACAGCACAGAGAGTAGCCCTATATGTGTGTGTGTGTTTCATTTTCATTTATCTGTAAATAATCTGTAATATCCTCTTTGACCCTACTTCAGTCTTTTGAACAACTAATATTGGAAAGAAATAAGACCAGCAATGATAGGCATTAGAAAGTCTGTTTTTAAATCTTACCTGTCTAGCCAGTTACATATACTACTTATGACAGATGGATTTATGTATCTTATTCTAATTGTATCCCATTAAACACTAATCTAGTTGTAGTTGTAAAGGGTTTTGAAAATATAATTAAGTTTCTATATCAGTTGATATTTAATGATAGATTATTTATTTGTGAGCCTCATCTAATCACACTATTGGAGAACTGACACATGAGAGGTATTTTTTAAACATTTTATTTACTTTATTTTAATGAGAGAGGGATACAGACAAAAACACCAGAGCACTACTCAGCTCTGACTTATTGTGATATTGGTTATTGAATTTGGGACCTCAGAGCCTCAGGCTTGAGAGTCTTTTACATTAACCATTATGCTATCTCCACAGCCCTTGAGCTATTTTGTTTTGAGGGAGATTCTTGTGCAGGTTTTGAAATGGAGAGGGGGGCATAAAACCGAGATTGAAAGCAACCTGAGTTTTGCCAATAACCTGAATCAAGAGCTGAGACAAGAGCTTTGAGCTTTAATAAGTGATAGCTTGAGTAGGTAAATCAGTTAATGCTGTGCCTAAATATTTAACACACAAAGATGTAAGATAATTAACATGTCTGTCTAAGCCTCTTTTGCTATGTAGCACTAGAAAATTCCTCATTTATCTACAAGTAAGCATGTAGTAACTCATGGTGATTATTATTTTTTTTTCCCACTTTATCTTGGATTTTGCTCATATCATCCAGAAAAACTGAGAGGGAATAACAGAGGAAGCTTGTTACGCTAGTCTGTTCAAGGAGTGTTCCCTCTGCTCCTTGTAGATTGAACTGCCCAGCACTACAGGATACCTGTTCTGTTTGAGCATGCTCTACTGAAGTAGCTTTCTGGCATCCTTCACAAGACCTTCCCTCTCTACTCCTTACTACAAACTTTTTTGAGCAAAATTAATATATGATCATCCTCCTTTGAACCAGGGTTTATCTCTAGGGTGTACCTGAGGGCCTTTCCTCATTTCCTAGAAGCAAGGGCAGAGCGACTCAGCAGCATGGCAAACCAAGCCTTCAAGTCTGCCCCCTGCTTCCAGACTTGTAGGACCTTTAAGCTTGTTTCCTTACCTCAAAGCCCTTTTGCAGCAGACCACCTTCAGTCCTTATTTCATGAAGGATTAAAGGATTCCTCAGATCAACTATGTATCTTATTTTATTATTTTTTGTAAGACTTATTTTCATGAGAGAGAAAGAAAAGAACTTTCCTCAGCTCTAACAAGTATAGTGCCAAGAACTGAACCCAGGGACTCTGGCCTTAGGTATGATAGTCTATTGTGCTGCCATTATGCACTCTCCCTGGCCCTCACTTGTCCAACTTATACCCTATCTTTATGTTAACGGAGACTGAGATTGATTGCACTGAGGCCCCAGACAGAGAGATACTTAAAATGAATTCATAGGCAGGCAAATGACTAGTTTCCAAATAGCCTACAAAAATTTGAAATTAAGTGTGTGTGTGTGTTTCCTCTCAGTGCTGAAACCTCACACAGTCATGATTTTGCTGCTCCTGAGCTGGTTTTGGCATTCTCCCCATCCCCTACCCCCAGAATAAATACCTTAACACCACTCTACCATTTGTGGAGCCTCCACATAGTAAAGATAGATAGTAGGTGGTAACCTGGGGAAGTAAGAGGAAGTGTACTCGGGTAGAAGTTCTTATCAGTGTTTAGAAAGAACTCACACAGAGACAACACTTAGAGTTAGTTCAGATTAATTGCAGGGGGTGGGGAGAGATGAAAGTATAGACCCAGCAAGGAGTGTGGACAAGTTCTAGGATGAACTCTGTGTGTCTAGTTTTAGGAGTTCAGCACATAGGCAGTTCTATCGGGAATAGACTTCTCAGGAAAGGTGAGGTGGTTATTATTTATTAAAGAATCAAGAATAGATGAGGATTTCCTAGAAAAAGTGGGGCTTTCTTGGGACCCTGGGTTCTACTCTTTTTCTGAACCTCATTTGTTCCTTTCCAAACTGTCATGATATGAGGTGCATGATGGGTCCCTGCCAAATTCGATGGGGGTTTCATTATAATGACAGTATAATGAGACTCTGGATCTTGCAGCAGGCAGTTTCACTGTCACCTTGGGCCCAGTTGGTTTCTTTGTTTAGTTTTAATTCTAAGTATTCAACAAGTTCTCTGATTTTGTGTTGATACACCAATGAAAATGGGTGTTCCTTCTTGGCTAGTCTAGCAAACAGTCTACTAGGTGAGCTATTTCCTGATCCCTAAAAATACGTTTCTTTTTTAAAAAAATATTTATTTATTCCCTTTTGTTGCCCATGTTGTTTTATTGTTATAGTTATTGTTGTTGGTGTTGTCTTTGTTGGATATGATAGAGAGAAATGGAGAGAGATGGGGAAGAGAGAGGAGGAGGAGAGAAAGGCAGACACCTGCAGACCTGCTTCACCACCTGTGAAGCTACTCCCCTGCAGGTGGGGAGCTGGGGGCTCGAACCAGGATCCTTTTGCTGGTCCTTGTGCTTCACGCCACGTGCGCTTAACCTGCTGTGCTACCACCTGACTCCCTTAAAAGTACATTTCTTAAAGCACAATCTGTTAACTTTCAGAATCTAACAGGAACATATTTATTCCTGTGTGATATTGTTCTTTTTATATTTATATATCTACATTAAACTTGAAAGAATTCTGTCTTACTGTCTTTAAATGGGTCTGGCTCCCTTGCCATACCCCCACCCCTCAGGATGCTCTGTAATAAATGGGGGGTGGGAGTGGGAGTGCGGGAGGAGGTTATGTATCACCCTATCTTAATGTCTTTCTATAGCTCCTTTGTGGCCATAGTTTGAGGTTGATTGGATCTATACCCTCTTCCTAATTTCTAGTCCCAAATTCAGTTGTCCTCCCCCACTGCCACCACCATAAGCCAGAAGTGAACAGTGCTCTGGTAAAAAAACAAACAAATAAAAAATAATATCATACATTAAAATGGCAGAAGCACCAAGTGCCAGTGAAGATGTAGTAAGAAAGGAACCTTTCTACACTATTTGTGGAAATGTAAAATGGTCCAGCCCTTATGGGAAAAAGTTTGGAAATGAACATAGCATGTAATTTGGCAGTTCCTCTAGTAATGTATCTATCAAAACCACAAATACACTTTAAAAAACAAGAGCACTGTTCAGATCTTGCTTATTTATAGTAGTGTTGGGGATTGAACTTGGTACCTCTGGTGCATCATATGAAAGTCTGTTGCATAAACCACTGAGGTACTTCTCTGGCCCACAAAAACACTTATATAAAGAAATTTATGCACACTTATGTTCATTTTTCAGTTAGTCATTGGAATCTGTATGCCATTCTGGCTTAGAAATTTTTTCAGATGTCATTTTTATATTGGGGAATATAGTACCTTATGCCAATTACCTCTGTATCATTAAAGGAACTCTCTGATATCTGATTACTGTAAAAAATGGTGACTAATCCCTAGCACTGCAAAAACGGTATCATCTGTTTTGCATCTACACCATGCCTCGGCCTCGCGTGAGCTTAATGTGCAGCTTGGCGATACGAGAATCCGGCATGAAGCCCAGCCAGTCTATCTTGGCGTTACTCTCGATCACACTCTGTCATTTCACGAACATCTCATAAACACTGCAGCAAAGGTGGGTGTGAGGAATAACATCATTGCAAGACTGGCCAGCTCCTCATGGGGCGCGAGCACTTCCACACTACGATCATCATCTCTGGCATTATGCTATTCCACTGCAGAATACTGTGCCCCAGTATGGTTCCGTAGCCCCCATGTCCACTTGGTCGATTCCAAATTATATTCCTCCATGAGGATAATTTCTGGAACCATCCGTTCCACCCCGGTTCCATGGCTGCCAGTTCTTAGCAACATCGCCCCGCCAGATATTCGTCGGGATGCGGCATCATCTAAGTTCATTTCCCACGTCTACGTTCGACCGGACCTGCCAATATACGCGGATATCTTCGCCCACCCTGTCCAACGCTTGACGTCTCGTCACCCAATCTGGTCCCCTATGCCTACACTGAACTTCTCTGTTCCAGTCTCTTGGAAACAGAGTTGGCAGTCAGCTGAGGTAAAGAACAAACACCTCATCACAGACCCCTGCAAGCATCAACCTGGCTTTGACCTAGCACGTTATGATTGGGCCCTCCTCAATCGCTATGGAACAGGCCATGGCCGGTGCGCCGCTATGTTCCATCGCTGGGGAGCCAGAGACGACCCGAACTGCCCCTGCGGCTACAGACAGACTATGACCCACATAGTCAACGACTGCCACCTCTCCAGATTCAAAGGAGGTCTCGAAACTTTACATCAGGCTCAACCTGACGCTGTTGACTGGCTACGGAAGAAGGGCAAACGCTAGAAGAAGAAGGAGAAGAAGAAGAGAACTCAGACTATACTTTTTTTTTCTAGTGAAAGTTATTATCTGTTCATTGTTTTATTAACATCCCTAAGTTAATAGAGGTGATCAGCTGAATTTAAGGGTAGAATCTCCACAATGACCAAAAAAAAAACAAAACTGTAAACATTTAAATCAAATATAAGACATAATCTGTCTGAGTCTCTAACTTTTTTTTTTTTCCCCCAGAGCACCACTTAGCTCTGGCTTATGCTAGTGTTGGGGATTGACCCTGGGACTTTTGGTGCCACAGGCATAAAATGCATCTTCAACTGTTTAGGATTTGAGGTTTATATAAAGAAAAAAATCATAAAAGATAGCCAAATGATTGCATGAAAAAATCCTGAGAATTTGTTTTCAGTTAGAAATTAAGTGTTGGGTTGACATAGAGGATAGAGAGGAAACACAGTGCAAAGAGATTGTTAAATTCCATGGTTGCTTTGCACTTGGTCCAGCCTGAATCAAGTAGGCTTAGATTGTAAGGGGGGGAAAGTTACTATTGAGAGTTTTAATTTTATTTGCCACTTTAGGGAGGGCCTTAATAACCATTGAGTAGGGTATAGGGATGAAAGAAAATAAGTTTACCCATGATACTTTCCACATGTCTAGTTTGTGCTAAATTATGTGGAGAATACACACAGTATACTCCCCAAGGTGCTGATAATCTTGTTGAAATAAAACTAGTGTCATTTTAATATTAGAGACCACTAGTTGAAAACAATTTATATACAGAACTTCCTGATGATATAGGAGCTAGAGGCTTATACAAACAAGACTAACTACATGAGTACTTAATAAACTATACACCAAGAAGGTTTCACTTTGAAGACAAACTGCCACATGGATGCCTGGGGACCATTAGAAAGACTATCATATGTCACACCTCTAAGGGTGCGTTTGATAGTGTTTCTCTGAAAGGGGGCAGTTTAGAACAGTATGTTAGAGTATGAGCTAGAACCAGAAGGCAAGGATTCATTAATAAACTTCAGTATGTCTCAATATCTGCTGTAAAATGAGGATAATAATTGCCTCAGATCTGTTCACCTTAGTTTCTCCTTCTAAAGTGAAGTTTCTCCTTCTAAAGTGAACACGTAACAGTGGGATTTGTAAAAGGAGTTAGTTTCTCCTTCTAAAGTGAACACGTAACAGTGGGATTTGTAAAAGGAGAACATGGATGAGGCCGGATATTGGCTCACCCAGTTAAACACATGTTTTAGCATGTAGAAAGACCCAGGTTTGAACCCCCTGTTCCTCACTTGAAGGGAGCTGCTTCATGAGCAGTGAAGCAGGCCTGCAGGTGTCTGTCTCTCGCCCTCTTATCCCCCCATTTTCACTGTTTTATCAAGTATAATAAAAAGAAGGAAAATATGGGGGGAGGGGAGACAAAAAAAAAAAGAAAATATGGCTCCTGGTTGCTGTGGATTCATAGTGCTGGCACTGAGCCCCAGAGATAACCCTAATGGCAGTGAGAGTGAGTGAGTGAGTGAGTGAGTGAGTGAGTGAGTGAGTGGACATGGTTCAGAGGGGGAGGCAAGTTGATATTACAGAAAAAACAACAGAAAAATCTGAAAATCTTCTTTACTACATATTTTCTCTCTAGATTATAAAAATATCCAAGTGGATTCTTGCTTCATTTTACCCCAGCACCTGACTTGATATTGTGTCATATAATTTTCACTGGATAAATAATGTGTTAAATGGCTAAGTACAGTGGTCTTATCTGTTTGGATATGCATTAGTTTACTTGTATTAGAAGCACCTGTGACAGCTATTTTTTATTGTTTTTATAGGCCAGTTGGAATGCCAAAAATGGAAAAAGTTTACTTACATAATCCTAGTTCTGAAGAAACTATTACTTTAATATCAATATCTGCTACAACATCACATTTTCATGCATCATTTTTTCAAAATAGGGTAAGTTTATCTACTATACATTGTTTATCTTGAGTTTGAAATGTCTGGTTTTTAATATATCATTTTTATTATAATTAAAACCTGATTTAAATATTTCATATTTTTTCTGTACTGCATTTGACCACATTTCCTAAGAATGAGTCACTTCTGATTTCATTTTACTTAATTTTTATAGAGGATTTAAAATTTTTTATTTCATAGGACAGAGAGAAATTGAGAGGGGAATTAAAGAGAGACAGGAACACCTGCAGCACTGTTTAACCACTCATGAAGCTTCCACCCTGCCGGGGGGGGGGGGAGCTTCATTCAACCCAGGTCCTTGGGCATGGTAACAGGTGTACCACAACTCAGCCTCTCCTTTCTGGTTTTGAATAGTTACTGTTCTTCTTAGCATAAAACAGCCAACAGATCAACTTTGAACCTAAAACATTCAGAAAAAAACAGCATTCATAGATTGTTTTTCCCATTCTTAGTAATAAGTAATTTCTTAATAATAAGTAATAAATACTTACTTAATAATATGTAATTTCCAAAGCTTTCTTTTACTGAATAAATTGCTACAAACACGATGACTTAAAGCAACACTTATTTATTAGCACATAATTGTATAAGTCATGTTTAGTGACTTCTTTGCTAAGCGTATCATAAGGCTGCAATTAAGATGTCAGCAAAGGGGCCAGAGAAGGCCAATGTACTGCTGTAGTGCACAGGCCTCTCATGGAAGATGTTCCAGATTTGATCCTCAGTGCTATCAATAGTAGAGTGATAGGTGCTCTTGTCAAAAAAGGGAAAGGGCCAGCAAGATAGCTCACCTGGGATTGTGCTTTTTTTTTTTTTTTTGACACCATGCGTGAGATACAGGTTCACCCAGCCTCTACTTCACTGAGGTGACTTTCAATGCTTTGGTATCGTCCCTTTCTCCCTCTCTGTATCTAAATAATTGGTTCAGAGAGGTGAAATTAAGCAATGATGATAATAAGAATAGAATCTGTCACCTGGACTAATTCTTCACTAGAGACTGAGGAGGGAAATTTAGCTCCTGGTAGTTGTAGAACTGAGGTTCCCCTTTCAGTTACTTAGTGGCAAAACAAAACAAAAAAAATCCAGTCTTGTATGTACAGCTACTCAACCCTAAAATTAAATGTTCAGTTTTGGTAGTAGCAGAAGATTAAAGACTAACAGGTATTCCAAAATTACATTCCTGTGTTTTTTAAATTAAATTTAGACAGGCTTTTAAAAGACACTACCTGTACATGTGTGCATGTGTGTTTATATTTTTATATAGTTTGTGTGAGAGAGAGGCCCTAGAACACCATTCTAGCATAGTGGTACTAAGGATTGATCACACTTGCAAGTTCATCTCTCTACCTACTTGAAATTAAAAGTCAGCTCAGGGGGTCAGGCGGTAGCGCAGCAGGTTAAGCGCACGTGGGGGCAAAGCGCAGAGACTGGCGTAAGGATCCAGGTTTAAACCCCTGGCACCCCACCTGTAGGGGAGTCGCTTCACAGGCAGTGAAGCAGGTCTGCAGGTGTCTGTCTTTCTCTCTCCCTCTCTGCCTTCCTCTCGGTTTCTCTCTGTCCTATCCAACAAGGAACAACAGCAACTGCAGTGTAATGACCACAACAAGGATACAACAACAAGGGCAACAAAAGGGGGGGGGGGATGGTCTCTAGGAGCAGTGGATTCATGGTGCAGGCACTGAGCCCCAGCAATAACCCTGGAGGCAAAAAAAAAAAAAAGCTCTGTTGGAGTCTGGTGGTAGGTTAAGCGCAGGTAGTGTGACTTAGGATCCTGGTTTGAGCTCCCAACTTCCCACCTGCAGGGGAGTCCATTCACAGGCGGTGAAGCAGGTCTGCAGGCGTCTGTCTTTCTCTCCCCCTCTCTGTCTTCCCCATCTCTCTCCATTTCTCTCTGTCCTATCCAACAACAACGACAGCAATAACAACAACAATAAACTACAACAACAATAAAAAAGGGCAACAAAAGGGAAAATAAATAAATATAATTTTTTTTAAAGTCAGCTCTGCTATGAAAGAAAGATGTTTTATGTACTAACATCTTAGATGGAAAAGTTGTGTTCTTTACTCAGATGACTTTATACTTTCTTTCTGTGGCCCTTGATGTCAGTACTGAATAAAACTGTCAGAATAGTAAAGGTGACAAAAAATGACCAGCACATAACATTTAATTATCTTGTCCTTGCAAACTAAGGTCCTTGTAAGGACTTATGAAATGGGGTGAAGAATGCTGGAAGTATGCTGGAAAGTGTGTAGTAATTTTTTAATGGCCTAAATTCTACCATTCTACCAATGAAACCATCAAATTTTTTATTATTTTTTTTGTGGGGAGCTTTTAAAGTATAATTAAATGAATTTTAATGGATATAGAATTATCTTTAAATTTTGGAAAACTGTCGTTCAAAAAATGTGACTGTTCAGCATAAAGATCTCAGTTCAAGCCCACCTGCAGGAGTGTCGCTTCACAGGCGTTGAAGCCGATCTGCAGGTGTCTATATTTCTTTCCCCCTTCTGTCTTTCCCTCTTCTCTCCTTTTCTCTCTGTTCTGTCTAACAATGATGACATCAATAACAACAACAATAATAACTACAACAACAAATTAAAAAAACAAGGGCAGCAAAAGGGGGGGGGGAAGAATGTATGTTTTGTCCATATAACCGAATTTGTGGGCATGGTTACATTCTTGTTTTTATCACTCTTCTTTATGTACAAAGGACATACAATAATGTTCACATTTTTAGTATGTTGATCTTTTTAGTTTCAGTTATTCTTGGTAGGATTTTATGAGTTTATAGACTGTTTTGAAGCATAAGCTTTGGGAGTTATTCTTTATTTCCAGTTGTTATTTTCTTGTTTACTACTTTATTCTTATTTTGGGTTCTATTTACTTTTTCTAGTTTTTGAAAGTAGAGGTGCAGACTGTTGATTTGTAATGTAGAATTAAATTTCCCTAAAGTACTGCAGTTTATGCAGTTATTAAATTTTGATATGTTGTGTTTTCATTTCCAGTCCAATAGTATATTTCATAACTTCCCTTGTGACTACCACTATACTCAGTGAGTTATTAGAAATGTATTTAATTTTGAACTATCAATTATACAAAACTTCATACTATGAGATTGCTCTCGAGTATTAATGTTTGGCTCAGTTGTGTCTTCTAGTATCTATAGCTTCCATGGTTTCTATAATTTCAGCTTAACCCACACTGGACCCTAGCAGTATGTAGCATTTCAGCTGAGTTTATCTTTTCATTTGGTAGTCTCACCATTCCGTTCTCTGCAGTGATTCTCACCATTCCGTTCTCTGTAGTGACTGAGCCAGTACTCATATTCCATATCTCCTTGGAGTTGGTTGTCTTAAATTTTGTGTTACACACACTCTGTGATGAGTTCAAGAAAAGTTATTAATTAACTATTCTTTTTAAAAAGTTTATTATTACAGGTAGACCTGCATTTGTAGTTTCTTGAACTTCATGGGACAACTCCATTATTTTACTAACTACATTTGTGACATTTTAAATCTGCATAACATAGTAGTGAGTTTTCGTATATAGTATTAGCCCTGCCCTCCTTTGTAATTTAGGTAGCTGGCACATTTTATGCCTTGCATGAATAAGTGGCAGCAGGTAAGGAATTAAAAATGGGGCCCTTTATTTATTTAGAGTAGTACAATCAGTATGAGTATAGAACACCTATGTAAAAAGCTCGGCATCAGCTAAATCCCTAGTTGATGTCTGATGATGAAACTGTCTAAAATTAGACATTTCATACCAGCCTAGTAATTGTTGAGTGAATAGAATCCAAGGAATCCATTTGTTGTACAGTGTTTTAGACTATTGACTGACAAAGGTAAGTGGCATCCAGTATCAAGAGAAACTTTTCTTTGTTACAAAATAATTTGGCTAATTAAAGCTTAAACCTTTAGGGTGGTGAAACTTATTTATGGAAATGATTCTAAGAGGTTTGTTTTAAAAAAAAATTAGCATTCTAATTGCCAGCATAATTTAATTTTTGGCTACTTATTTAACTTTATTACTTTTCTTTTTCAGAAAATTCTTCCAGGAGGAAATACATCATTTGATGTAGTTTTTCTTGCAAGAGTAGTGGGAAATGTAGAAAATACTTTATTTATTAACACATCCAATCATGGAGTATTTACTTACCAGGTAAGAATCAGAATCAAATTTTTTGTTGATTCTATAAAATATATTCACCATCTGTCATATTATAACAAACTTCTAAGAATTCTTTTCAGAAACATAGGTTATAATAGAAAATGTAAGAGTTTAGACTTCTACCATATTATTATTATTTTTATTTTATTATTATTATTATTTTTAAGAGCATTGCTTGTCTCTGGCTTTCACCAAGTCTTCTCAACACATCTCCAATCTGCTTACCTCTCTCCACTGCTGCTGCTTTCTGGCAAGCTATCATCACCTTTCAGTGTATCACCATGGCTTGTTTTGTTTTGTTTTATTTTGTTTTGTTTTGTTTTTTACCAGAGTACTGCTTAGCTCTGGCTTGGTGGTGCGGGGGAATTGAACCTGGGACTTTGGAGCCTCAGGCAGGAGCATCTCTTTGCATAACCAGTATGCTATTTACCCTGCCTGTCTTTTTTTTTTTTTTTTACATTTATTTATTTATTTATTTATTTATTTGCTCATGAGAATAAGAGAAAGTTAGAGCAGCACTCTGGCACATGTAGTGCCAGGTATCAAACTCAACCTCATGCGTAAGAATCCAACACTTTATGCATTGTGCCCCCTCCTGAACCACACAAACAGCCTTTTAACTGACATCTCACTTCTCCCCAATCCCTAGCACAGTTCATTATTCATTCAATCAGATTCATTTCCCACTGCTCTTAGAGCAAAATAGAAGCTTCAGTTCAAGGCCAACAGGGCTATACGAGTTTACTAGCTCACATATATGAGTATCGCCCCCAGCTCATCCCATTTGGCTATGCTTCTTACCTTACTATTCTTCAAATAAGCCATGCCTTTTCCTGAATTGTGCTCTTTGTCTGTATGCCTCCACTTGCCTGAATACGTGCCCTGGGCTGGCTTTTTCTCATCTTTCAGGTAACATAAACTCTCCAAAAACAGCCACCCTGACCATCCATTCTAAAAGAATATCCCCATTCTTACTACAGCCTGTTGTTACTCTATATCTCATTACCCACCCCCCCAGTCATTTTATAGGGAGGGGGGCGTTGGGGAGGATAATGTTTATAGTACGGTTGTTCCAGATGAGTAGTAACAATTTCTCATCTCCCCACAGAACACTCTCACCACCAACTTATATCCTTTTCCACCATCTTGCATCAGGATTCCAGTGCCCTCTCCATTCCTTCCCAACCCCACTCCCCCAGTCCTTTGCTTTGGTGCAATACACTATGCCCAGTCCAAATTTCATCTTGCCCCCCTTCCATTCTTTCCTTATTTCTTATGTTTCACCTATAAGTGAGAGCATCCTATTTTCATCCTTTTCTTTTTGACTTATTTCACTTAACATGAATCTTTCAGGATCCATCTAAGATATGAGCTTGAATGAATCATGTTAAGTGAAACCAGCCAGAAAGAGAAGGAAGAATATGGGATGATCTCACTCATAGACAGAAGGGAAAACACAAAGCAGAACTTGGACTGGGATTGGTGTATTGCGGGGGTTCTGGAACGTGATGACAGAGGAAGACCTAGTGGGGGTTGAACTGTTACATGGAAAACTGGGAAATGTTATACATGTACAAACTATTGTATTTTACTGTTGACTGTAAGCCATTAATATCCCAATAAAGAAATTTTAAAAAAAGAATCCATCCAAAATGAGGCAAAGGAGTTGATGTCATCATTTTTAGCACTCTATTGTGTATATATACCCCAACTTTCTTAGCTTCTCATCTGTAGTTGGGCATCTGGGTTGCTTTCAAGTTTGGGCTATTACAAATTGTGCTGCTATGAATATAGGTGTACATAAATCTCTTTTGATAGATATTTTAGCTTCCTTTGGATAAGTCCCCAGGAGAGAAATTTCTGGGTCATAGATTAGGTTCATTTCTAGTGTTCTGGGAGAAGTCTCTAGATTGTTTTTCACAGTGTTTAAAATACTTTACATTCCCATCAGCAGTATAGAAGGGTTCCTCCTTGCCAACAATTTTTTTTCTGTCCTTTTTATTGTATTCTCACAAGTGTAAAGTGGTTTATATAGTTATCTTTATTTGTATCTCTTTGATTATCAATGACTTTGAACAGTCTCAGGTCTGTTGGCCCTTCAGATCTCTTTTTTGGTGAAGTTTTTTTCGTGTCCTGCCCTCTCCCCATTTTTAATATTTACTCCTTTTTTTAAAATTGCTGAGTGTACTGAATTCTGTGTATATTTTTGTTATTAACCCATTAATATATGACATGCAAAAATCCCCTACAGGGTGTCTTTCTGTTTTGGTTATAAATGCCTTTGCTGTGTGGATTTTTTTTTTTTTTTTTGGTTTGATGAGTCCCATTGGTTTATTTTTGTTTTCTTTGAGCTGGACTCAAGTTTGAAGACATTTCCCCAGCAGAAATCATGACATGTTCTGTTAATGCTATCTTTTTTCTTTTCTTTTTTGTCTTTTTCCTCTTTTTCCCTTTTTTTAAAAAAAATTAAGTCATTTCTTTATTTATTCCCTTTTGTTGCCCTTGTTGTTTTATTGTTGTAGTTATTATTGTTATTGATGTCATCATTGTTGGATTGGACAGAGAGAAATGGAGAGAGGAGGGGAGACAAAGGGGAGAGAGAAAGATAAACACCTGCAGACCTGCTTCACTACTTGTGAAGCAGGTGGAGAGCTAGGGGCTCGAACCAGGATGCTTACACTGGTTCTTGCACTTTGCACCACCTGTGCTTAAACTGCTGCTCTACGACCCCACTCCCTATCTTTTTTTTTTTTTTTAATTATTTATTAATGAGAAGGATAGAAGGAGAGAGAGAGAGAGAGAGAGAGAGAAAGAACCAGATTATCGGGAGTTGGGCTGTAGTGGAGCGGGTTAAGTGCACGTGGCTCAAGGCTCAAGGACTGGCTCAAGGATCCCAGTTCGAGCCCTTGACTCCCCACCTGCAGGGGAGTAGCTTCGCAGATGGTGAAGTAGGTCTACAGGTAGTCTATCTTTCTCTCCCCCTCTCTGTCTTCCCCTCCTTTCTCCATTTCTCTCTGTCCTAACAATAACATAAATAACAACAATAAAAAACAAGGGCAACAAGAAGGAAAATAAATAAATAAATATAAAAGTTTTTTTAAAAAATTAAAAAAAAAAAAAAGAACCAGATTATCACTCTGGTACATGTGCTGCCGGGGATTGAACTCAGGACCTTATGCTTGAGAGTCCAACACTTTATCCACTGTGCCACCTCCCGGACCATACTATTTTCTATTTATCTGATAGTTTCTAGTTTATCATCCAAGACTTTGGTTGATTTGGAGTTGACTTTTGTGCATGGTGAGATGTGATGATCCCATTTCATGCATCTGCACAGTTCCACTACTTTTTAATAAGTTTTTATTATCAATCTTCTACTCATGCTAGAATGTAAATTTTATGGAGCAAGCATATTATCTGTCTTGTTCACAACTGTATGTTTGTTCCTAGCACATTCTAGTACCTAATAGATATCTTTTGAATCCCTAACTCATGCTCTTTAGTCAGCCCAGAGCCTTCCCAGGTGAAATAACCTGGGCTTGGGCTTAATGGTTAAAAGGTTGTCAGTGCTCTAGACCCATCTTCAGATGATTGGAGTAGAGAAATATTTTCATTTTCTGTTTCCCTCACTAGATGAAGTACTCATTTTCTAGTTCATTATAGAAATAATTCCAAATGGTGTGGACTGGGAGGTGGCACCATGGATGCATTGGACTCCCAAGTATGAAGTCCTGAGTTCTGTCCCTGGCATTGCATGTGCCAGAGCAGTACTCTGGTTCCATCCTCCACCTCCTCCTCCTCTTCCTCTCCTTCTCTCTCTCCCTCTTAGCCTCTCTCTCATTAATGAATAAATAACATTAAAATAAATAAAAAGATACATTCACACAGAGCATAGACATACATTCACACAGAGCATAGAGCATATATAGCCAAATCAAGTATAGAAACCGTTTCCTCTTTAAATAAAGTGTTAATATGTTTGCATCTAAATTATACTCATCAGCTTTTCACTATCAACCATTTGCAACTGCAAAAATGCCAGTTGATTAAAGTAACTCAAATTGCCTGTTTAAAAAATTCTTCTTTGGTACAGGTATTTGGTGTTGGAGTTCCAAATCCATATCGACTGAGGCCATTCCTTGGAGCCAGAGTCCCTGTGAATAGCAGTTTCTCACCAATTATAAACATACACAATCCACACAGTGAACCTTTACAGGTAGGTTTTGATGGTAATTTTGAATAAGCTTCATTTTGGTGGAAGTTTCTACTTAGTTTGCCATGCATGTAGCCCAGATTTGAACGTAACCTCCAGCACTCTAGGGGGAGAAGCTTCAGTATATGCTATCTTTCCCTTTCTCCCACTGTATCTCATCCCTCTCTATCTGAAAATGTCTATCTGGAATTGTTAAAAACCCATGACTACTCAAAAGGAAAAGAAAATAAAAATTTATCTTAGCATTATTGCTTGCTATCACTCTTAAGGTTATTTGAAATGGGATTTTAATAGGTGTATTTAAAAGGGGTATTATTTTAATGCAGCTCATTGTAGTCTAAAACTTTTTTTTATATATATACCAGATCATTGATCAGCTCAGGTCTACAGTGGTGCAGGGAATTGAACTTGGGACTTTGGAGCTTCAGGCATTCGAGTCTCCTTACATAATGATTATGCTATCTGCCCCCGCCCACTTTTTTATACCTTAGTAAATTTTAAGATAGACTAGGATGTAGGTTAGTGGTAGAGCATATACCTCAAATGTATGAAGGTTCCAGTTCATCCTGGCATCCCCAAAAAAGAGACACCTGCAGCACTGCTCATGAAGCTTCTCCTCTATAGATGGAGAATGGGGTCTTAAACCCAAGCCTTTGAACATGGTGACACTGTTCTCTAGAGATGCGTCACCACCCAGATCCCAGAGTTGCATTATTTTAGTTTTAAAATGCCACCCAGACTGGGAGTATGGACCGACCAGTCAACGCCCATGTTCAGTGGGGAAGCAATTACAGAAGCCAGACCTTCTACCTTCTGCAACCCTCAACGACCCTGGGTCCCTGCTCCCAGAGGACTAGAGAATGGGAAAGCTATCATGGGAGTGGGTGGGTTATGGAGATTGGGTGGTGGGAATTGTGTGGAGTTGTACCCCTCCTACCTTATGTTTTTGTTCATTAATCCTTTCTTAAATAAAAAATTTAAAAAAAAATGCCACCCTTGCTTATATATAGTAGGCACTGACTGTGGTGATAATGTGATCTTTACCATACATATTCTGTAAATGATATAAATTTTTCTGATATCAGTTAGTGCTAAACTTTTGTCTATATGACAGCAAATCACTTTCATTGAGAATCTGATTTCAAATTTAATTGTCAATGTGCTCTTTTGTCACAGGTTGTAGAAATGTATTCCAGTGGAGGAGATCTTCACCTGGAACTTCCAACAGGTCAACAAGGAGGTACTAGAAAACTGTGGGTAAGTGCTAACATTCTTCTCTTATGTGTGATCACATAAGTCCAGTTCTCTTCTTAAATATATCAGAAAATACTTCCTACCACTTAAAGTGATTTGAGTGACTTTTCCTTCTAAAGACTTCAATTCTAATATGCAAATCTTTTCATATCTTAATATCTTTTAGAATTGACTGGAATATATTTGTCAGTGTATTTTTTTCTTAGTAGATTTATAAAATAATAATATATCTTTTAGCCATTGCCATCTTAATTCAATAAATATTAGTTTTACTGACATATTGTTACAAAAGTTGTGATAAATTATGGTCCTTTAACTTGATAGGAAATCCCTCCTTATGAAACCAAGGGAGTAATGCGGGCCAGTTTTTCATCTCGAGAAGCTGATAATCACACAGCCTTCATAAGAATAAAGACAAATGCTTCTGACAGCACTGAGTTTATCATTCTTCCTGTTGAGGTAGAAGTTACAACAGGTTAGTAGAAAACTAAAAGAACTGAAATTTTATTTTTACTTTTAACATCTTAGTCTGGCAAAGTGAAATACAGTTATTTGATTTTCTCTTTTTCAAGCTCCTGGAATTTATTCCTCCACTGAAATGTTAGATTTTGGCACACTACGAACACAAGGTAAAATAATCATAATAATAAATAATATTTTTAATCCCCATATTCAGTGCTGAATGACTCTTAACTCCTCTATTACTCAGCTTTGGAAGTAATCTCTCAGTAGGTTACATGGTCTTGTAGAAAATCTACTTAAAAGAAGTCAGTGCTATCACAAGTTTTTATAAACTTGTACCTTACGTTTCTTAGGAAAATCATTGCTTGCCAGATCTATGTAAGAGAAGATTGCAGCAAAAAGATAGTTTGAATGCAGTTCCTTGCCTACTCCGTTATGCTGTCTCTTTTTATCACTAAATAGGGAAGTAAAGGAAATAAAAAAGATTTACTTCTGGATTTGATTAGATATGGATTATTCAAAAATATGTCAAATTCTAACATTGAAAGCAACCAAATAAAGGATTTAAGAAAAAGATAAGAGTAGCTCTAATTTGGGAATTCTATGTAATTAAAATTTGATTGCTTTGTATTGGAGACTCATTTGAAAATAGGATTTGGTTTTGAAATAAAAATCTCATACTGTGTATTTTTAAGATTTGCTTTATTGTGGCTTACTGGGAAATTTAGGGATAGTTATATTTAGTAATAATGTCTAACTTTACTAAAAAAAAAAAGTAGGGCCACTTTTTGAAATGTACAATGTCATTATAAATAAGGCAGTTCTTGGGGGCTGGGCCATGATGTACCTAGTTAAACATACATAGTACTAAGCTCAAGGACCTGCACAAGGATCCAGATTTGAGCCCCTGGATCCCCATCTGCAGGAGGGATACTTCACAAGCAGTGAAGCAGGTCTACAGTTGTCTGTCTTTCTCTGTCCTTCCCTATTTGCTCTTCCTCTTTCAATTTATCTCTGTCCTATCCAATGAAAAAAGAAGAAAAGGCCACCATGGAGCAGTGGATTCGTAGTGCAGGGACTGAGCCCCAGGGATAACCCTGCCAAAAAAAGATAAACAATAAGTAAATAATATAAATAAGACAATTCTTGTTTTTTAAAATTAATGTGATTATTTTATTTCACATTCTAGAATAGATTAAATCTAATGAGGTAAAGATTCTGACTTGTTATAAATATAAAGCATACCTCTTAAGAATTTTTTTTCTCTTAATTTTAACAGATCTACCAAAAGTTTTAAATCTTCATTTATTAAATTCAGGAGCAAAAGATGTCCCAATAACAGTAAGTTTTTTCTTTTTCGTAATTTACATGTCCCTTAACCCCTTTAAACTTATGATAATGGTAAAAAAAAAAATATGAAATCATTACTCAAAAAGGGATTTTGTTTGTGGTAACGTGATGACACTTGGTTCTAAGTATGATGTGAGAAACCTGTTCTGATGCTGACCACCAAATTTTATGGGTTAGGAAGAAAATAGACTTCTCTTTTTAAAAAAAAAAAAAAAGTTTATTATCTTTATTTATTTACTGGATAGAGACAGTCAGAAATTGAGAGGGGGAGATAGAGAGGAAGAGAGATACCTGCAGCCCTGCTTCACCATGTACAAAGCTTTCCTGAAAATATACTTCTCTAAGTCAAGTTTAAACTAAATTTTATGAGGCTCCTACCTAGGCAGAATCATGTAAGAAGCCTGGGATTCAGGCAGATTTTAAAAAAAGGGGGGGGGGGAGGCTTGAAGAATTTCGTAAAGTTTGGTTATTATTAGGCAAAGGTATGGGTAAGTAACAAGAGAGGGGAAAAAGATTGAGATGAGTTGGGAAGAGAAATAATGAAGCAGTTGTATTTGTGGCTAAGGGTAGAATGGTGTTAGTAATTTTTACTTGTAACTAGAACTATTAGTTACCTTAGGTACCATACTGTTAATGAGGATTCCCTCTTCTCCCCCCTACACATATTATACACAGAACAAGTGACTTTTATGTCTGCCATTAGATGACTTTAGGTCCCCCAAAAGATAAGAATATCCAAATTTGCTTTGGTTCACAACTTGCTCTCCTTGTGAGGCTTTCAAATTTTATGTATAGGGAATAATGGAAAAGAAAAGCATTACATGTTTATTATAACCTGTGTTGGTGCCAGAAACTTAAATTTAAGGCAACTTTGATAAAATGAGAGATCCAGTAGGCTTGAGATTTAAGGGGACCTATGTCCATCCATTGTCAAACCCAGATTTTACCACCAACTGGTAGAGTGAACATCCAGAGAAAGTAGTATATAAATGCCAAACAAAGAATGAAGAGATATCATTTTTGGTAACCACAGCTTTGGGCACTGTAACTTGTTCACTATTAGATTCATAGTTTAGGCAGTGTCCTGATAACTGACCTAGAAAGTATTTCTTTCTGCTAGGTAAAATAATTGGGTGTGTGGTTCAGGGATGGGTCTCATGGAGAACTTCTGCCTCTGTATAGTGGGATTGAAACTACAGGTACACTTAGAGTTCTTGCTACTCAGTATTAAGCAACATTGTGGGGTGTGGGTGGAGGGCAAGAATAAAGTCACCCAAGTTGGCTGTGGTTAACAGTAATTCTCTGAGGATGGGGAGTTGAGGTAGTGGTAAGTTGAAGATCCCAGGATACTTTCACAAATAACCAGGAATAATAGCTTCTGTGATTAAACTACCCTGATACCTTTATTACAGAATTATCAAACTTGTTGACAATAAATTTATCAGTACAAATAAATCAGCTTGCAGTCCAGTTAGATTCAAAACTAAATGTGTAAATCACATATTTGGACAATAAGATGTTAAAAGGGCCCTTGACCAGGTTAGGACACCTGGTTTTTAGTTCTAGATCTTGGTTCCATCTATTAAAACATCATTTGGCTGGTATTTTGTTTGTTTTCATAGAGACAGAGAAATTGAGGGGGAGGGGTGGTAGGAAGAGGAAAAGACACCTGCAGCACTGCTTCAGCACTTGGGAAGCTTGCCCCCCTGAAAGCGGGCACTGGAGGCTTGAACCTGGAGTCTTTGCACACTGTAATATGTGCATTCAGTTAGATATGTCATTGTCTGGCTCTGGAGGATGGAATCTTTTAGTGAAAAGATGTCTGCAAGGATAGTCACAAGAAAATTTACTACCTTAAAGTGGTGGGGTTTTTTTTGTTTGTTTGTTTTTGTTTTTTTCCACCAGGGTTATCACTGGGGCTTAGTGCCTGCATGAAGAATCCACCACTTCTGGTGGCCATTTTTCCCCCTTTATTTGATAGCACAGAGAGACACCTGCATACTTGCTTCACCACTCATGAAGTGTACCCTGCAGGTGGGGAGCAGGGGCTTGAACCCAGGTCCTTGCACATGGTAATGCATATGCTTAACCATATGTGCCACCACTTGGCCCCACAATGTATTTATTTTTCAGGCTTGCTTTAAAAGTGCAAACTTAAACTGTTTTTTATTTTTGGGTTTGTTTTGTTTTTGTTTTTGGTCACTGTAGGCTTAGTTGTACAAATAAAATATCTTATTTTTGAGTTTAAAGTACTCTGTCATCTTCTCAGTTACACATAACTGCATAGGTAGGAGTGCAGTTCTGCTCTTTAACAGCGTCCCACAGATGGAGAGAAAATAGCACTAGAAATGGGTTCTGCAAGACTGACTGCTTTGGTCAAGGGGCACCAGAGTTCATTTTCATACATACTGTTTTGTCACGTTGTCAAGATGGTACAGTTGGGGAGTCTGGCTGTAGCGCAGCGGGTTAAGCGCAGGTGGCGCAAAGCACAAGGACCGGCATAAGGATCCCGGTTCGAACCCCGGCTCCCCACCTGCAGGGGAGTCGCTTCACAGGCGGTGAAAGGTCTGCAGGTGTCTATCTTTCTCTCCCCCTCTCTGTCTTCCCCTCCTCTCTCCGTTTCTCTCTGTCCTATCCAACAATGACGACAACAACAATAATAACTACAACAATAAAACAACAAGGGCAACAAAAGGGAATAAATAAATAAAATACAATATAAAAAAAATTAAAAAAAAAAAGATGGTACATTTAGTATTATGGATTTCTTTTTATTTTGTAATGAGAAAGAGGTAGAAACAAAAGCAATACCAGCTTATGGGGCCTTTGGGCATCTAACCAAAGACCTCAGGTAACCTCAGTTGACCAGTAAGTTCTGTACCTTATCCACTAAGCTAACTCTTGGACCATGCGTTACGGAACTCAAGAAGGACCCTGCCATAATCCTTCATGTCTTCTGATATGTGAAGTAGGTATTTACTTTACAAAGATATTCTGTGTGAATTAATTTGAAGTTTTGACAGTTTGGCCTACTCCATTTAAATGGACCACAAATTTAATTTTTACAAAATTTGATTCTGCCTTACTTTCCAAGAACAATTTCCAACATAATGTAACTGAGCCATTACAATAAAGTAATATGATATATATTTTTCTCTTTTTCAGAGTGTTCGGCCTACACCACAAAATGATGCTATAACAGTACATTTTAAACCAATAACATTAAAAGCCTCAGAAAGTAAATATACCAAGGTTGCGAGCATTAGTTTTGATGGTAAGTGTTCAACTTTTCCTCTCTAATACAGTGGTGTTATTTGATAAACTAGAAAGCTCTACATTGACATCCTAATATATCAATATAAATCCAGGACATTTTCCAAACATTATTATTATTATTATCAAACCTGGGCTTTTAGCATGAACAGTTTCACCACTGCTGCCACTTTTTCATTCAAATGGGGAGACAGGGAGAGGAATAAATATAATAGTACCAGAACTATTCCTGGTACTATCACACTCCCATATGATGCCAGAACTTGAACTGGACTGTGTACATGGCAAAACAGATACCTATCCAGTGAGCTGTTCCTTTGGCCCCTGCAGTCAGATTTTTTTTTTAAATTTATTTATTCCCTTTTGTTGCCCTTGTTTTATTGTTGTAGTTATTATCATCATTGTTGGATAGGACAGAGAGAAATGGAGAGAGGAGAGGAAGATGGGGGAGAGAAAGATAGACACCTGCAGACCTGCTTCACCCTTGTGAAGCGACTTTCCTGCAGGTGGGGAACTGGGAGGCTCAAACTGGGATCCTTACACTGGTCCTTGCGCTTTGCACCACCTGTGCTTAACCCACTGCGCTACTGTCCGACTCCCTACAGTCAGATTTTATATTGCTGCTGAGGCTGGTTCATCTTGTAAACTATGATCATGCACTCTTTGTTGATTATATCATGAAAGAAAATATAGTTTCATGAACCTGAATTGGTATTGAAAAGCAAATTAGAATTAAATTTGTGTAGTGTGTACTCTGTACCTGTTAAGTTTTACTTTTATTATGAAATCATCAGTTTTTGTAATTGATACTGAATTTGAATCATAGACACATGTTTGAATTTGAGAGCAGAAATAAAATACTCTTAACAGTTTCATATCTTGAGTTTTTTTTTAACAAGCAAGGAAGACTGCCCTACCTATACTTAAATGACATAATAATTATCTAATTAGATAACTATTTTCAACATGTATATTGTGTATCTTGACTTTTGAAATGAAATAACTTGGACTTTAATGTAATTTCAGTGGCATATTTTTATTCAGTTTTTCCCACTTTGTTGAAACATTTATTAAATTTGCTGCCACAAAAACTTTAAATAGTGACTTAAGAACTACTAGACTTTACATGTAATTAAATTTTTTAAATTTCTTTATTGGGGGATTCATGGCTTATAGTCAACAATAAAATACATTGGTTTGTATATGTATAACATTTTCCATTTTTCCACATAACAGTTCAATCCCTCTGCCATCATGCTCCAGGACCTGAACCCTCCTCCCACCCCAGAGTCTTACTTTGGTGAAATACATCAACTTCAGTCCAAGTTCTGCTTAGTGAATGTAACTAAATTTAATGATAGTTAAAACACCAAGTAAGACTTTTCTCTAAGGGGCCTGTGCAAGTCCCTGAAATTTAAACTTCAGCATCATAATAAAGTCACCTCCCCTCATAGTCCACACTTTATAGCTAGACTCCTTGTTAGGTAAGAATCTTTGATGACTCTGCCAGGTTGCTGGCACGCACTGCACAGCTACTCTTTGCACGTATAGAATTCAGAGAAAAATCTCAAGCAACTGCACATGTGGGTGCCAGGTTCAGTATTCAACCCGGGTCAGCTTCTGAGTAAACCAAGAGCAAATATGCAACTTCCCTTCATAATTCAGCTAGCAGGAAACATTCCAGTGGGAACAGGAGTTAACTCATCTGGTAGAATACACACCTTACCAAAGCCATGGCCCTGGGTCCAAGCCTTGGCACCACATGGAAGCAAGCACCATGAACAATGCTAGCGGGAATCCTCTGTATAATAGAACTGTACTGAGATTTCTTTCCCTCTCTAAAATAATTCAAAAAAACTAGGGAGATTTGCTCAATGGTGGTGTCATACAGGTGCAAGATCCTAGGTTAATTCCCCAGTGGAGCTGGGAAAAAGAACATTTTTTTTTTTTTACTTCATTTTTGCCATCAGGGTTATCAGCAAGACTTGGTATCTGCACAACAAATCCCATATACAGCAAATCCACTGCTTCTGGTGGTTATTTTCTTTCTTCTTTATTTTCTCCTTTTTATTTGATAGGACTGAGAAAAAGTGAGGGGAGGAGAGAGAGAGCCGCCATACTGCTTCACTGCTTATGAAGCTTCCCCCTACAGGCAGAGACTAGGGATTCAGATCCTAGGTACTTGTATATGTTGATGTGTGTGCTCACCAGGTGCACTACCCCCTGGCCCTCAAAAATAATTTTAAAAATAAAACTAGCCTGGTAACTAGGGAGGTGACTTAGTGGTAGAGCACAGGCCTTACCTAGAGTCCTGGGTTAAGTTTCTTGCTTTGTATATACCAGAGTGATACTGTGGCTCACTATTCCTCTCCCCTCCCTTCCTGCTTCCCTCTCTTCACCTGAGCACGGTTAAGTCTGGCTTATGGTGGAAAGGGGATTAATTCTGGGATTTTGGTGCCTCTGGCAGGAAAGTCGTTTTACAGTCAGTGTGCTATCTCTTCTGCCCTCTGGTTCTCCTTCTTGTTCTAATTTAATTTAAAAAAAAAAAAAAAGGAAGGAAGGAAGGAAGTCCTAGGCTTACAGTGATAGTGATTTGCAGAAAACTGAGAAATTTCACACATGCACCAATAACTGTATTTACTGTAAACCATTAACTGCCTCCCTCCAAAAATACACATTTGTGGGCAGGGGAAATAGTATAGTGATTATGTAAAAAGTTTTTAATGCCTGAGGCACCAGTGATCCCCACATTACCATAAGCCTGAGCTGAGCAGTGCCCTGGCATTGTAGAAAGTATTCACTCTATATAGATTCCAGTTATCTCCAGATGTGTGGGAAATTGTCTTTTTTGTTGCTAAGATAACAGATGGTCAGCATGCAGTAGTGACTTTATATCAAACAAAGAAATGAGACTTGGTGGGATATTTAAAAAAAAAAAAAAAAAAGCTTGAAGATACAATCTGTACCTACTACACATACCATTTTTTGCTTTTGCTTTTTGCTCTAAAGTTGGACAGTGGAAAAGTTTATGTTGGTATGCATGAGACCCCTTCTGTTTCATTTGGTTTAAATCCCCCCTGCTTAACACTATTCTATTTACATAACCACTGTTAACAAGTTCCACCTCCCTCCAGGGCATTTGTGGTTCAGTGATAGGATTCTCGCCTGCTCCACCCCCTCCTTGTCACACCCTGATCCCTTCTTTGTCACACTCTGATTTTCACCAGTCACTTTTCTCTCCACCCTCTCTATGTCACATCCTGTTTCCACCCTACTTGGGAAGTATATATAAAGACAGCATTGTGAGTTTCAGAGTACTTTACCTTGAGTTTAACTTAGCTCGTCTTAGATTGTGCTGCGTCCTGCATGAATAAAGAGATACTGCCTATAGCTCAACTATGAGTCCCTGGTCGTCTATTACCTGCCCGTGAAGCCAGCCCGGCGAAAACAACCTAACCCGTCAAAAACAACAAGTTTACATATATATCTTCTCATAAGTGGATGTATATTCAAAGTACTTTAAAAAGGGATATAAAATAACAACAACATGGAAAAAATAGCCACCAGGAGCAGTGGATTCACAATTCAGGCACTGAGTCCCAGCAATAACCTTGGAGGCAAAAAAAATAGGGGGGGGGGGGCACTATGAATAAACAGCTTTATTTATTTTGAGAGAAACAACTAATGGATACCTAGATTGGATCCAACTCAGTTTCTCTAATTCTCAGATTCCAGGTGGAATCATTCAAAACCAATATAAAATCTAAAGTTTTATTTCCTAGTTAAGAGAGTATGATGACAGGAGGAGATATGTTTTTCATATCACAAGGTAAAGTTGGCTAATGTAAGTCGTAAGTCAGGGCTCACAACTCTTTCTTCATATAACTTTACTTTCTTCATATAACTTCTTTGTTGTTTATGTCAAGACTCTGGCCATCAAGAAATGTTAACCTCTTTCTCCGTATGGCAATAAACCATAAAAATTGGGGCAGTTTTGCTTCCAAGGGGTTATTTGCCAATGTCTGTAGACATTTTTGGTTGTCACAGCTAGTGGAGTACTACTGCTGTTATAGTAGCTCAGAATCCTACAATGTGCAAGACTCCCACCAACAAAGAATAGGCCCTAAAATGTTAATAGTGCCTAGATTCAGCAACCTAGCTTTAAGTAAAGTCAAAGCTGGAGAAGTAGCTCAAGCACAGTATTTTTCCATCTGAATTGTGTTCATTTGCTTATTTGTTATTGATCCCATCATAGGAAAATTAAAGTGGTTTTCTTTTTTTTGTATGAAGAATATATTTGATTTAAAATGTGTGTTCTATTTACCAGTTTAAAAGCAGAACTTTTTAAGATGTTCTCAATCTATACAAAGTCATTCTCATCTTGATAACCAGGGATGACATTTCTTTATTTATGCTTCCTTTCAGCTTCAAAGGCAAAGAAACCATCCCAATTTTCTGGGAAAATAACTGTTAAAGCAAAGGAAAAAAGTTATTCTAAACTTGAAATACCTTATCAAGCAGAAGTTTTAGATGGGTGAGTTTTTCTTTAAAATAAGCATTGTAACCTTTTAGTAATCAGTAAATTCTGTTTTCTAATAATTTACCAGTAATAGTTTAATATCCAAATTAGTAGGGACTCATTTTTAGTAAAATTCATTTCACTTGAATAATAATTACAATTAAATTTTTTAAAATATTTTAAATAGCTTAAAGCATGCTACTATGTTCCTGATTTTAATTGTTTAAATAAATATAATTCAGTAGAACATAGTTTTTTATGTAACATAAAAAGTTACATGGCTCATTACTAAAATATTTCTAATTTTTTAATCATATTCCTTACAGCTAAAGGTAAATTATTACTCATAATGAAAGAACTGGATTAACACTTGGAAACAACAATGGTTTATTAATTTTTTTTTTTTCAAATAGTTATTTGGGATTTGATCACGCTGCAACATTATTTCACATCAGAGACAGCCCTGCTGACCCTGTGGAAAGGCCAATTTACCTTACTAACACTTTCAGCTTTGCGATCCTCATTCATGATGTGTTGCTACCAGAAGAAGCCAAAACAATGTTCAAAGTATGTCTGGGAACTTTCACCTTATATCTTTGGTTTTACTGACCTGCCAGCCAGATGATGCTGACACTTTTTTTCTCTCCCATCATTTCTTAGGTTCACAACTTCAGCAAGCCAGTCTTAATTCTCCCAAATGAATCAGGATACATTTTTACCTTGTATTTTATGCCATCCACATCATCCATGCACATAGATAACAACATTTTACTTATTACCAATGCCTCTAAATTTCATTTACCGGTGCGGGTATATACAGGCTTTTTAGATGTAAGTATGTTATCTACCTTTAAATTTATTATTATTTTTTTTTAATTTTTATTTAAGAAAGGATTAGTGAACAAAAACATAAGGTAGGAGGGGTACAACTCCACACAATTCCCACCACCCAATCCCCATAACCCACCCCCTCCCATGGTAGCTTTCCCATTCTCTAGCCCTCTGGGAGCATGGACCCAGGGTCGTTGAGGGTTGCAGAAGGTAGAAGGTCTGGCTTCTGTAATTGCTTCCCCGCTGAACATGGGCGTTGACTGGTCGGTCCATACTCCCAGTCTGCCTCTCTCTTTCCCTAGTAAGGTGTGTCTCTGGGGAAGCTGAGCTCCAGGACACATTGGTGGGGTCTTCAATCCAGGGAAGCCTAGCCAGCATTCTGGTGGCATCTGGAACCTGGTGATTGAAAAGAGAGTTAACATATGAAGCCAAACAATTTGTTGAGCAATCATGGATCCCAAGCTTGGAATAGTGGAGAGGAAGTGTTAGGGAGGTACTCACTGCAAACTCTAGTGTACTTCTGCTTTCAGGTATATATTTTGCAGTAGTTTATGGATACGTGTGCACATAAGCTCTCTCTCACAGAAACTGGTATATATCTAGATTATGGGACTTTGTTAGAAAGTGAACTACCTGAGATGAAATTAGAGTGTACTATAAAAGGAAAGGTCTCACCCGAGTAATGAAGCTGAAGGGTTGTCATTCCACACGTGAAGTCTCTGGATACAGTCTGAGGTGAAGCATGTTGAGGTGGCAATCGTTGCTTTGGTTAGGTTGTGATCGGCGGATGCAATATTATTTGGTTTGGATTGGGAGATGCATACGGGAAAGTGGGCCCACTTTCCCGTATGCATCTACCTTTAAATTTAAACTCCCAGCTATCTTTTGTTCTTCAGGTACTGTTAGGCAGCCAATATTTCACACTGTTACATTTTGGTCATTTTCTGTTTCTTTCTTTCTTTTTTTTTTTTTTTTTAAGTGTGTCTAGTTTCTGTTTAGTCAGTACTTTCTATATGATTGATTTTTTAACCCTCCCAGTAGGCATCACTCTTAGTTGATACAATTAAATCCTCCAGTTACAATCCACACTTAGATCTTTTCCACATTTTACTTTCTTTTAGTTTTGCTTTTTAAGTATGGGAAAACTAAAAAGGAGGGAAGGAAGGAAGGAAAGAAAGAAATGCAAGTAGAATTAAGAGGGAACTGTGTAGGGAAGAGATTGCCAGAATCACAAAATGTCAGAACAAAAACAGACACATTTGAAAAAGAGATGGGAGACATAGCTCATTGGGAGCGATTGTACCTGGCCATGTTTGTAGTTTTGTACAAGCCCTAGCATATGCAGGAGTGCCATGGCATCAGAGGAAGTTCAGGAACTGTATTGCTTCTCCCACTTTCTCTTTGTTTCTGTCTGTAAATGAAAAAGCAGCTTGGAAATGATGAAATTGCACAGTCACAAGGTCCTAGCTCCATGGGAAGGAGGAAAATGAACGAGAGATAAAAAGGAGATTAGAACATTTTTAAAAAAATTTCCCCTCAGATCAGGTACTAGACAGGGCTGCTCACTATCACGATTACTATTCAACATAGTGTTGGAAATACTTGCCATAGCAATCAGGCAGGAGCAAGGAATTAAATGGATACAGACTGGAAGAGAAGTCAAACTTTCCCTATTTGCAGATGACATGGTAGAATACATAGAAAAACCTAAAGAATCGAGCAAGAGGCTTTTGGAAATCAAGCAATACAGTAAGGTGTTAGGCTACAAAATTAACATACAAAAGTCAGTGGCATTCTTCTATGCAAACACTAAGTTAGAAGAAGATGAAATCCATAAATCAATTCCTTTTACAATAGCAACAAAAACAATAAAATATCTAGGGGGAAAAAAAAGAAAACACCAAGCAGAACTTCGACTGGAGTTGGTGTATTGCACCAAAGTAAAAGACTCTGGGGTGGGTGGGGAGGGAGAGAGTTCAGATCCTGGAACAGGATGGCAGAGGACCTAGTGGGGTTTGTACTGTTATGTGGAAAACTGAGAAATGTTATGCATGTACAAACTATTATATTTACTGTAACTGTAAACCATTAATCCCCCAATAAAGAAATTAGAAATATATAGTTTTTAAAAAAGGGAAAAAATGCCCTCGAGGATCAGTGGATTTGTAGTGCAGGCACTGAGCCCCAGCAATACCTTGGAAGAAAAAAAAAAAAAAACTTCTTAAAGCCAACATCAATAAGAATTTTAGTACTAGAGGAACCTTCAGTATTATCTCTGTCTTGCATTTGTTTTGCTTAATCAGTTACTTAGTTGTAGCTACTTTTATGAATGCATGATTTTACTAAGATCAAGAACACTTCACCTAATCCTCCCTCTCGCTCCTTTGTACTTGCAGCTTTTCTGTGCTTTCTGATGGAGAAATTGCTGATTAGTAGAATGCTTTCATTTCCAATTATTTCTCAAAATAGTTTTCATTGCACAAAGTTAACTATATCATATCTTGTGTCTGTGTGTGTGTATGTGTATATATATATATATATATATATATATATATGCATTTACATAACATATAGAGCCCTTAGTATTATTTTACATTTAATCCAGTTCTTTTATGTCTTTCCAGTACTTTGTATTACCCCCCAAAATAGAAGAACGCTTCATAGATTTTGGCATACTAAGTGCTACAGAAGCAAGTAATATTTTGTTTGCAATTATAAACAGCAATCCAATTGAGGTAAAGTAATTGGTTTTTATTCTAAATTAGATTCAAATATTTTATGGTAATGCTGAAATAATCACTTTCATATCTTTCTCTTTTTTAAGTTGGCTATAAAAAGTTGGCATATCATAGGAGATGGTTTATCCATAGAACTTGTAGCTACTGAAAGAGGAAATAGAACTACAATAATTTCAAACCTTCCAGAGTTAGAAAAATCTTCTTTACCTGAGCAGTCATCAGTAAGTAAACTTTCTCATTTCCTTAAACTTAGATGTGTATCTAAACCTCAAATAAAAGAACATTCTTGCGTTTTATATATATATATATATATATATATATATACACACACACACTAGCTAGTATCTTTAAAGATTCACGTTAATCTTGATTAGTTTGAAAGAAACCATTTTAATGGGTAGTCTATTTTAAAAACTCTTCTGTTGGGCTGGGAAGATGGCATAGTGGTTTTACATGAGACCTGATTACAAGAGGTCTGGTTTAGATCCCCAGCAACACCACCAGTAGACAGAGCTGAGTGGTGCTTTTGTTAAGGCACACATACTTTCTCTCTCTCTCTCTCTCTTTTTCTCTCTACCCCCCTTCTCTCTCCCACCCCAGAGGAGTTAAATTCTACATAATATTGCATAAATAAGTAACTAAAATAGTTGGGAATTAGGTCACCCAGTAGAGCTCTTTTTTTGTTTTTTAATTATATTTTATATTTATTTAAATTTTTATTTATAAAATGGAAATATTGACAGGACTATAGGATAAGAGGGGTATATTTCCACACAATTCCCACCCCCAGAGCTCCGTATCCCAATTCCCTCCCTTGATCCCTCTGGGAGTATGGACCCAGGATCATTGTGAGGTGCACAAAGTGGAAGTTCTGGCTTCTGTAATTGCTTCTCTGCTGAATATGGGCATTGACAGGTCGATCCATACTCCCAGCTTGTCCCTTTCTTTCCCCAGTGGGGCAGGGATCTGAGGAGGCAGGGCTCCAGGACACATGGTGGGGTTGTCTGCCCAGTAGAGCTCATTTTTATTAGGTATAAGGACCTGGAGAAGCTATGTGATCAGCACTCTGCTATCTCTGTTTCTGCCTTTTACCCTCTCTGTTTCCTCTCTGAGACTGAAAGGTAAGAGTCTACCAGGAGTTTTGGGATCAAGCAGGCATAAAGCATCAGCAGAAGTTCTATTGAGGTGGCATGGGGTTCATCTGGTAGGGAACTACTTTTTTACTACTTTTGAGGACCTGGGTTTAGGCCTTTGTCACCACATGGGACCACCATGCATAGTACCAGTAGAAGCTTCACAAATGGAGGTGTGGTGCGGTGCGGTGCGTGGTGTGGTGTGGTGTGGTGTGTGGTGTGACCCTCTCTCTCTGAATCAAACCCCTTTATTAAGGGGGTTCAGATCCAAGCAGTAGAAGGATGAGATAAAACATCCTTGGCACCACCAGGATCTCACAACCACAGAAAACTGTCTTTCTTTCTCTCTTTCTTGCTATTTTAAATTAAATTAAATTAAAAATAATAAGTCTACCAGAAGTGGTAGGATTATGCAGGCATGAAGCTCCATTAACCAAGTATTAGTTCTGTCACATGCAAAGTTTTTATTATCTTTTTTTTTTTTTTTTGTAATACAGACACTATTACAGGAGAAATACTTATAGGCACTAAACTAGCTGTGTGTTCATTGTATTTAATGAGTAAAGGAGGACTCATGAGTATTGGTTAAAAAAAAAAAAAGTGTTTTCAATTGGGGGCTGAGGAGGTTTGCAACAGTAGCACACCAGACTTGGCAGACCTGAGGCCTAGAAGCCACAGGTTCAGTCTCCAGCATCACCACAATCCGGAACTGAGTAGTGTTCTTGTCTCTCTTTCTCAAATAAATAAATAAATAAATAAATAAATAAATAAATAAATCTTTAAGAAAAAAAGGAGTATTGTTAATTACACAGTGAAGCAGGTATTATTTGACCTGGTTAATATGTGGATCTGCCCTGGTGCTTCTTTGTCTTATAAATATACACATTGGTAGCGTACATATTTAAAGAAGCTTGAAAAAAGAAAAATAAATATATAAGCCCTCACCACTCCTGAAAAGAGAACTTGGAATTTATACTACTAAAAAGAATTACTAAAATTATCTCACAGGAGAAGGAACATAACATATAATGCTGAAAGACAAATGATCATATACACTAACCACTGACAGATTTGTGGTGTATCTATGGAATGCCATATGTAAATAATTGGCACTAAAAGAATCCCCTAGGGGTCCAGGCAGTGACATACCTGGTTGCACACACACATTATGCACAAAAAAATCCAGCTTCAAGCCCTCTCTCCCCACCTGCAGGGGGACTGCTTCACAAGCAGTGAAGCAGGTCTGCAGATGTCTTTCTCTCTCCCTCATTCACCCCCTCAATTTATCTCTGTCCTATCTACTAAAAAAGAGAGAAATGAAAGCAAAAAAAAAAACTTTCCCCTAAATAATGTTTTTGGAGGGCAGTTTAGCAGTAAATACTATTACTTGAATTCTTGCCATGAAAGTATCAATAATTAAGGAGCCAAAAAGTATGAAATGAAGATACTTACGGTGTCATTGGTGATTATTATTAATTGAAAATTGCCAAACGTGTAAAGTAAATCAGCCTTTTTTTTTTTTTTGCCTCCAGGGTTATTGCTGGGGCTCAGTGCCTGCACCATGAATTCACTGCTCCTAGAGGCCATTTTTTCCCCCTTTTGTTGCCCTTGTAGTGGTTATTATTGTTATTATTGATGTCGTTCGTTGTTGGATAGGACAGAGACAAATGGAGAAAGGAAGGGAAGACAGAGAAGGGGAGAGAAAGACATCTGCAGACCTGCTTCACTGCCTGTGAAGCGACTCCCCTGCAGGTGGGGAGCTGGGGGCTCGAACCGGGATCCTTTTGCCGGTCCTCGCTCTTTGTGCCACGTGCACCTAACCCGCTGCTCTACCGCCTGACCCCTGTAAATCAGTCTTTTAATTGAATGTTGTAGCAAGTAAAACATCTGATTGGAACTTGAAGTCATAAAAGGTCATTAAAAAAAAAAAGGTGGGAAACAGTATACACACACACACACACACACACACACACACACACACACACACACACACACACACACACACACTTTTTTTAAGTGGCATGCTGGGAATTGAACCCAGAAACTTGTACATACACTGTACCACTGAGGTACTTCCTCCTCACCTAGTTTTGTGTTAGAGAGATCAAACCACTGTGTGGAACTCACCTGTCTATCTTTGTTGTTCTGTCATGTACCAGAGATCAAACTCAGGACCACACACATGCCAGGTAGCCCCTCCATCACTGAGTGTCCCCCCTATCACAGTAATGCATATTCTAATTACAATTAACCATTTATTCTATATAAGAAATTTATAAGTAATGGTAGATTTTTTTTTGACATTTAAATAATTATGCTTTAAGTTTGACTCAGAAATAAAATTTCTTTTGGAAACTAAACTATGTAGTAATTTGGAGATGGTGCAATGGGTAAAGCATTATACCCTCAAGCATGAGGCATCAAGTTCAACTCCTGGCATCACATAGACCACAGTAATATTCTGATTCTCTCTCCTCCTTTCTCTCCCATTAATAAATAAGTAGATCTGGGGGTTGGGCAGTAGTGCAGCGGGCTAAGTGCACATGGTGCAAAGCACAAGGACCAGCGCAAGGATCCCAGTTTAATCACCCAGCTCCCCACCTGCAGGGGGATCGCTCTGAAAGTGGTGAAGCAGGTCTGCAGGTGTCTTTCTCTTCCCCCTCTCTGTCTTCCCCTCCTCTCCATTTCTCTCTGTCCTGTCCAACAACAACAGCTATAACAACCACAACAAGGGCAACAAAATAGGAAAAATAGCCTCCAGGAGCAGTGGATTTGGAATGCTGGCACTGAGCCTCAGTGATACCCCTGGAAGCAAAAATAAATAAAGAAATACATTAATCTAAAAAATAAAACAAAGCAGGCCATACTCAGTTTGTAAGTACAATTTTTTAGTACAAGTATAATTTTTTACAAGTAAAATGAGAATGGATAACAATGAAACCAGCCTTTAATGTTTCCCTTTCAGAAGTGAAGTTAAAGTATGTGTATATGTACATAAATATGCTTATTCAGATCACTAAATAAATATTCTGATAAAAGAAATTATTTTAGAACTCTTGAGTCATTTGTAGTAATAAATAACCATGTGTTAACATTTAAGTCCAATTAAGATGTCTGCTTGGCCTTTAGCAATTTAGAGTTTTAAATTTAGCTTTTATATATAGAACTACAAATATTGGATGGTAAGGCACAAGACAGAGAAGTGGGAAATCCTGAATTCATTTCCTGGCACTGCACATACCAGACTGATGGTTTAGTTCTCTTTATATCACCCTCCTCCCTGCCTCCCCATGGTAATAAATAAATTCATCTTTAAAAAAATAAATATAAAAAAGGGGACAGAATGATGAGATCATTGTTATGATCCCTTACTTAAAATGGGAAGTTGTAATAAGTTGCTAACCTTAAAATAGCAAACCAACACAAGTACACTTCTAAAAAGGGGAGGATGTGTTTGAGCATTTTCTATTTTAAGATAAATTTTAATTCTAGGTAAGTATAGCCAATGTCTAACTTAGAAATCACAAAGTAAATTCTGTTTGTTAGAAATATTATGGTTGAAAGGAATAACTCTGGACAAACAACAAATGATCTTGAGAAAACAAAACCAAAAAAAAAAAAAAATCCCTGTTCTTTCGATATTTTTTTTTTTTTACTTCCATCTTTCCATGGATTTTTATGTTTTGGTATGACCTAGTCACTCTTGCTCTGCTGACCTGATTATTTATAAGACACAGCTAAATTTAGAACTTGAGAGAGATGAATTCTATATATAACTATGTCTTCATGTAACTCAGAATAGGTATAAAGGTAGGTGTCTCTGCTCTAGAACTCATTCTCTTTGACCTTACAGGGACTGTGTCCCTCCCTTGTTTGGCATCTATAAGTTTTCTAACCATTCCTGGTTCCTTAGGGAACCAGTTTTCTTGGTGACTCAGAGATTAAGTGTTGGGAATATCTGTGAATTGGTTTATGTTTTGGAGATGTTTGTACATATAGTAATTCAGTGTTATTTTATGACTTAAGTGGAAATTTATATTACTACCTTTTTCAGTTTAAATAGGTAACTTGAGCTAGCAAGGTTAATGAGTGATGATGTTTCTATTATATACAGGTAATATTAGCTTCAGGCTATTTTGCAGTGTTTAAAGTCAAACTTATTGCCAAAAAATTGGAAGGGATTCATGATGGAGCCATACAAATCACAACAGACTATGAGGTAAGGACTTTGTGACAATTCATGCTAGTGGTATTTTTGAGTAAAAGTTCAACTTAGGAGTCGGGCCGTAGCGCAGCAGGTTAAGTGCTCTTGGCGCAGTGCAAGGACTGCGTAAGGATCCCGGTTCAAGCCCCCGGTTCAAGCCCCCGGCTCCCCACCTGCAGGGGAGTTGCTTCACAGGCGGTGAAGCAGGTCTGTGGGTGTCTTTCTCTCCCCCTCTTTGTTTTCCCCTCCTCTCTCCAGTTCTCTCTGTCCTATCCAACGACGACATCTATAACAACAACAATAACAACTACAACAATAAAGCAGCAAAAGGGAATGAATAAATATTTTTTAAAATAAAAATAAAAGTTCAGTTCTTTTTTGTTACAATAGAAATACTGACCTAAGCTTACTCACAGTGTTACAGTTTCCATACCTTAAAAACTGAGCTTTTTAGAATAGCTTACAAAACATTGGTGTTCATTAGTTCATAGTTTTCTGATAAAATCCAGACCTCTTACCTGAAAACAACTTGAGAGAAATGTCATTGGCATAGTTAGAACTGTTCTACTAAACACTTGTCAGCGGAAGGCTGAAACAGTGAACAAGCCCTAACTGAAATTCCTATTTAGACTGCTAATTCAATCGTAAATCTCTTCTATAGTGTTTTTTGAAAATGAAGATAAAATCAGGAAAACACATGTTAGCATTCTCCTGATTGGATTTATATGAATTATTCTTTAGGTCAGCTTAAAATGAAGATCACTGACCTTTTAAATTTTTGGTGGATTTGATATACTGCACTCATTGAAATTTTGAATGGAAATATTCCTGCTATACTGAAGATTTTAATTTAGTATTTTCAAACTCTCCAACTAGTTTAACAATGCTAAATTTTCTTGTTTTCAACATCTACAGCCTTTATTGGAAATCAATTTATTATAAAAAGAATTCATTATTGAGTGGTAAATGATATATTGGGAATGTCAAAATATAGAATTCATGTTTATCACTCATCAGAGGAATAAGTGCATCTTATGACAGATTTCATTAGTATAAGAGAAAATAAAACTTAGGAAATATGTCTCACAGAAGTAGCACTGTAAGCAACTTCAAGAATTGTTGAGATTCAAAGTATTCAAGATATTTTGAAAATTGTTTGTTAATTTATTGCTATATGCAAAAACAAAGAGGTGTGATACTGGGAAAATGCTGGATTCTTCATACATTGTTTTACAAGTACATTTTGACTTCTCCATTTTGCATTATTTCAAAATAGCCTGTATTATGAAAAATACATTTTTCATTTCTTCACCATTGTTTGATCTTGTTTATGATTTTTTCAGTGAATTACTGAGAAATACATGGAGATTTATTCTATATCTGCATTTTTTGAAGTACATTGAACAAATTAAATCGTGTGCATGGTGATTTTAATATTGCTTATGAGTTATTCTTTGTATCCATTTCCAAAGTAAACTTTATTTAAATTCTGAAAAGCAGTACAATAACTGTCAGGATCTTAATAATTTTTTTTGGTTTGTTTCTTTACTCTGAAGATTCTGACAATCCCTGTGAAGGCTGTCATTGCAGTTGGCTCACTGACTTGCTTCCCAAAGCATATGGTTCTTCCCCCTTCCTTTCCGGTAAGAAAATGAATATACAAACTGCTTCTTACTCACTGTTCTTTACCCTTTGTTCTTTTTTTTTTTCCTTAGAATTCAACAGTAAAGTCAGTTATTCCTTATTAAACATTTTTTTCAAGGTAAGGCATTTTATCAGATTCCCAAAGAACTATAAAGAGAAACAAGAAATACTCCTTTCTCAAACTTTTATATCTAGGGTGGAAAATTGGCCCATGGTTCATAAAGGTTAAACAGAATGCAGACATTTCCCTAAAAGTGAAAAATCATTTGCTGGGCAGGAAATAAACATCTGATTAATGAAGGCATCATGCAAGTTGCATCAGAACTTCCAGCAGTATTTAAATAAAAGGTGATAGAGCTTACATGGGCACACAAAACAGCCTGAATAAAAGTACAGTGACTGGAAAGTCTCAGATGGCTTTAGGCAGTAATACATTGTCCATTTTGGCAAGAATAGATTGAAGTTTCAAGAGAGAAGATATAATTTTGGAGTAAAAGCATAAAAAAAGTTAAATGCACTAAATTCCATTAAATTCTTAGTTTTTGAGCACTGGCTGTCCAGCAGAAGTACACATAGGACACATATGGAAGTGCCAGTAGAGTGCATGGAGGCTAATCCAGAGACTCTAGCCAGAGTCCACCTGATAAGTGTCAGTGGCAGGTTTGGTGACATCAGTAACTGTGTATATGTGTGTAGGTGTAGGGAAGAGGACACTAGAACTTCACTCTGGCAGATATAATGCTGAGGATTGAACTTGGGACTTCATACTTGAGAATCCATCACATCTTCCACTGTGTCACCTCCTGGGTCATAGCAATGATCTTTTCATATCACCAAATCTTTGTTGGTAGCCTGCCTTGTGTGCCTGTCCTTATATTCCACATTCAGAGAACTGTTCTTCATGATTCAAGTAGATTGAAGATCTGAAGAGACAGCAGTAGTTGAAATTACCTCCCCTGTAGCAAGCCACATTTGGTACTATAAATATTTCATTGTATATTGGCCTCCTCAGTAAGAGACATTTCAAATGAGTCATTTGAACTGCAATTGGATATATTGAGGTAATCAGATTGAATCAGGCATGGATAGGCAGATAGAAAAATAAAAATATGGGGAGTCGGGCGGTTAGTGCAGCAGGTTAAGCGCACTTGGCGCAAAGCTCAAGGACCAGCATAAGGATCCTGGTTCGAGCCCCCGGCTCCCCACCTGCAGGGGAGTCGCTTCACAGGTGGTGAAGCAGGTCTGCAGGTGTCTATCTTTCCCTCTCTCTGTCTTCCCCTCCTCTGTCGGCTGTGAAGTGGAGGAGAGAGAGAGAGGGGAGATCCGGAGTGGAGAGGGAACACGATTCTTTATTCCCTCCAGCACCTCAGAGTTGGGTGAGAGCGCAGTGGTTCGGGCCATGTGGAGCTAGCCAAAATGACCTCCTCCTGCTATGCGCTGCACCCTTCCGTGTACCCTTCCATTCACTGATGTGAAAAACAGGCAAGAGAGAGAGAGACGGAAGAAGAAGGGCTTTCTTTATAGGGCAAAAACTGGGAGTGACGAGCCGGGACAGGATTGGTTGGGAAGGGCACTTCGAGAATATCTCTCCTGTTAACTCTCACAGGAACTGGCACTAGCCTGAGGGGACAACATGGCGGAACAGGCGCTCAGAGAATGTCCCAACTCTGCGGGAACTGGCACTAGCCTGAGGGGACATCTGCACAGCACTCCTCTCTACATTTCTCTCCTATCCAGCAATGATGACGTCAATAACAATAATAATAACTACAATAAAACTTCAAGGGTGACAAAGGGGAATAAATAAATATTTTTAACAATTTAGAAAAAGAAAAATAGGACTTAAGAGTTGAACCTGGAGGAAAGTGAGGAAAGCAAGAAAATAGCTACTGCCTTTTTCAGAAAGATGATAAAATCAATTTATGGTGCTTTAGAGCAAATATAACTCTCAGCTTCTAGTAGTGGGCTTAGTGGGTTAAGTAAAGCAATATATTGCAAAATCTTAATACTATATACACTAAAACCTAAATTTAAACTTTAGCTCTTAAAGATGTAAATATTTTGCAGAGAGCCTTCTATGACTGAGGCTCCCAGGTCACAGGTTCAATCCCCAGCACCACCATAGGCCAGAGAGGTAGTTTTTTTTTTCTTTTTCTTCTTTATTTATTTAATAGGGAAAGTCAGAAATCAAGAGGGAAAGGGGTGATAGAGAGGGAAAGAGACACCTGTAGCCCTGCTTCACCATTCATGAAGCTTTCCCCCTGCAGGTGGGGACCAGGGGCTTGAACTCAGGTCCTTGTGCACTGTAATGTGTGCACTCAACCAGGTGCACCACCACCTGGCCCCAAGTTGTTTTTTTTTTATAAGACATAATTAAATTTACATTTGAATTTTAGTTAATTTTTCATCTTGTTATACTCCAGTTTGCACCAAACTCTGGACTGTTACCCAAAAAGAGTTTGCTTCTTCTCTTAATTATCTCTTCAATTGATGATCTCCTTAATCATTGAATAAATTCTGAAAGGAATAATTCAGTGAATGACACAATATAAGGCCCATAGGTGATATAAGAGAGACAGCATGTGTATAAGCAAGTTAATTTTGAACTACTTCAGATTTAGCTTTCAGATATCTTTTTTTCCTAATTTTTATTTATAAAAAGGAAACTGACAAAAACCATAGGATAAGAGGGGTACAATTCCCACCCCCAGAACTCCATATCCCATTCCCTCCCCTGATAGTTTTCCTATTCTTTAACTCCATGGGAGTATGGACCCAGCGTCATTATGGGGAGCAGAAGGTGGAAGGTCTGGCTTCTGTAACTGCTTCCCCACTGAACACGGGTGTTGACAGGCTGGTCCATACTCCCAGCCTGTCTCTCTCTCTCTCTACTGGGGCGGGGGTCTGGGGAAGCAGGGCTCCAGGACACATTGGTGGGGTTGTCTGCCCAGGGAAGTCCAGTTGGAATCATGTTAGCATCTGGAACGTGGTAGCTGAAAAAAGAGTCAACATATAAAGCCAAACATATTGTTGACTAATCATGAATCTAAAGGCTGGAATAGTTCAGATGATGAGTTGGGGGTCTCTGTTTTTTAGATAGTAGGCATATTTTAGTTAATATTCCAAAGGGCCCATGACTATACTAGTTTCTTTGTTTGTTTTATGTTGACTCTTAAAAGCTTAGACCAGGGGGAACAGAAGCAATTGGTGGCATTACTCTCTAAGACACAACTATATACAAATAATGTCAAAGGACATAAATTATGATGTTCTGTATGATTTTCAAAGTTAGCTCGATTGCCAAATAATTTGATTACAGCAATAACTATTTCCTTCTTAAAACCTAAGACAGCAGGAACCTCCCGCTTCCTCTGTAGAGCCTATATTTCCCCCCAGCTTTCAGATATCTTTAGATGGTTTACAGGACCAAATGTTGGTCTTTGGAATTACAAACTAACTTGCTGTCATGACTATGATGTTTGTAGTTTGCTGTAACAATGTACTACAAATTAGATTACTTAAACTACAGACATCCTTTGTTACAATTCTTTTTTTTATTTTTTATTTATAATAAGGAAACATTGACAAAACCATAGGATAAGGGGGGTACAACTCTGTACAATTCCCACCACCAGAACTCCATATCCCATCCCCTCCCCTCCCCTGATAGCTTTCCTATTCTTTATCCTTCTGGGAATATAGACCCAGGGTCATTATGGGATACAGAAGGTGGAAAGTATGGCTTCTGTAATTGCTTCCCCGCTGAACATGGGCATAGACAAGTTGATCCATACACCCAGCCTGTCTCTCTGTTTTTCTAGTGGGGCAGGGCTCTGGGGAAGCTGGGCTCCAGGACACTTTGTTACAATTCTAAAGACTTAAGACGTCCAAGCTTAAAGCACCAGCAAAATCTAATGTATGATGAAGGCACTCTTCTTGATTTGCAGATCCTCACATGATCAAAAGAGCTGAGAGAGGTGGCAAGCTCTTGTGTCCTTTTTCTTAAGGGAAACAATCCTATTTATGAGGACTCTCACTAAACATGACCTGTATACCTCTACATCCTCATATAGTCATTAGGAATTAGGAACAACACATGAATTGAGAAAGAATTTACACCTGTTTAGTCCATAAGCAGTTATAGTGGCCTATAAAATTTCTTATGAGGTGGAGAATATTGATAGAGCTTACTGATAAGCCAAATCTTAAGAATAAACATCTCAAATAACTTTAATATTTAACATTTGAATGTCATTGTAAATGAACTTCTGTACCTCTTGTCTTTTGATCTCTACTATGACCCTGAGAGTTAGGGCATGGCCATGAGAAAAGTCTTACTATAGGAAGAGGAAGGCCAGATAACTACCAGAAAAAACACAATAGTTTAAAGATCAATCTAGGACTGGACATGGGCTGTCTGGATCCTGCTCTTATGTTTTTAACTATCACAGCAACACATGCCCTCTATTTTCTTCTTTGTTTTGCTCTGACTAAACTGAGTAGGATGGGTGCTATCATTAATCTTAAAATTACACAAATCTTTACTGTGTAAACTCTTTCTCAGTGTGGTATTGGGGAGTGAGCCCAGGCCTCTGTCCCCACAGCCTCTCCAGCATTTGTTGCTGCTGTCCTTTTTGATGTATGCCATTCTCACAGGGGTGAGGTGTTATCTCAATGTTGTCTTCATTTGCATTTCTCTGACAATCAACGACCTGGAGATTGCTCAGTTCTTGATTATAGTAGTGCCATGGATTGACCCTGGAATCTCAGAAACTCAGTCATGAAAATCTTTTACATAACCACTATGCTATCTCAACACTGAAATTCAGTATTTAAACAAAAGAAAGCAGAATATTATAATGTAATTCCTACTAAGAATTATTTAGACACTTAATTTTTACTTAACCATAATATCTCATTACCCTGCTATAGGAACCAACATTCAGCTAATAAGAGCAATCATTGATTAATTAAATGCCTTATTTCTTTCTGGTATTCTGGTACAACTGGTTTTGTTGTTGTTGTTGTTGTCTTGCTAAATTTTGGATAATTTTAAACTCATCCTGGATCTGGATATTTTTAGGACCATCTGGCCTAAGCCTTAGCAAGCTAACAGTTATAAACTTAAAATTGTGTTTTTGTTAGCATCAGGCTTTTAACATAAAATGTGATGGTTTTCAATTAATTCATATTCATAAGATTGTAGAAATTTTTTCTATCAATTTTCTGTAACAGACCATAAATAAGCATGTTAGTAAGCCATAAAGAAAAAAATTAAGTTACCAGCTGATGAAAATTCTTTGTGCTTCTCCCCCACATACACCCCCCCCATAGTCACAGAAATTAGCAGCAGGTGAAAATTCTAAGTGCCCTTTGGACTTTAGTTTTTGAGAAATAGTCTGTCAGTTCTTAAGTGTGTTGTTCTTTTCTTTTTCCAGGGGAAAATGGTTCATCAAGGCTTAAATATCATGAATTCCTTCTCACAGAAGGTAAAAATACAACAAATACGATCTTTGTCTGAAGATGTGAGGTTTTATTACAAACGAATACGGGGGAATAAAGAAGACTTGGAGCCAGGAAAAAAGTCAAAGGTTGGACATGTGATATTTGAAATTCCCATCGACTTGTATTTTATTGTGACCTTCTGTTGAGTTGGGGCTCATGGTTCTTTTGTGCCTCTTTACAGATTGCAAACATTTATTTTGATCCTGGGCTACAGTGTGGAGATCACTGCTATGTTGGCTTACCTTTTCTGTCTAAATGTAAGTTATCTTGTTGTTCTCTCTCATGCCCTTGACTGATGTTCTTTAATGATAGGCTGCCATTTTAAAGATCCAAATAAAAACTGATGAATATATAGGATGTAGGAGTGACCACACTATTATATATGCTTCCCTGGTTTTAGCTGAACCCAAAGTGCAGCCTGGTGTAGCTATGCAGGAAGATATATGGGATGCTGACTGGGATTTGCATCAGAGCCTATTCAAAGGATGGATGAGAATCAAGGAGAATTCAGGTCATCGGTGAGTAGCTTTGCTTTATATAAGTATTTTTTGATACCTTTGCAAGTTCAAAATGTCTCAGTATTAATTTTTAAATCTTGTTCTTGTATTTTTTATGCTCATTAGTGAAGAAAATGTGCCTATTCTCTAAAACTATTGAGGTTTAAAAAAAAGATTAACTTACTCATTAATGAGAACCAGAGCATCACCCTGGTACATGTAGTATTCAGGATCAGACTCAGGACCTCAAGCTTGACAAAAATTTATCTACTGTGGTACAATCCCTATCAGGGATCTATGGGACTTGGTGCCTAGACTATTACACCACTCCCAGTAGCAGTTAGCTTGCTTCCTTCCTCACTCTTTCTTTCTTAGGGGGACTTCTGGTGGCACAGGGAATACAATATTCTTTTTGGTCCTGCCTTTGTGTTACCTAGTCAATGTGTATGTTAAAGAGAAGTTACAAAGTTAATACCAAATGAATCTAAGATTTAGAAGTTAAGACTAGAAACCATCATTAGACAGAAGTCTTCCATTTAAGCTTTTGCAACATCTTCACTGATGTGAATCCAATTGCAAGGAAAGCAAAAGCAAAAATAGACCAATGATACTACATCAAACTGAAAAACAAGCACACAAAAGGAATCACCATCATAACAAAGATATACACACCAAATCACCGTCATAACAAAGACACACACACACACACGCGCACACACACACACACACGCACACGCCCTCCACAGAGTGGGAGGAAATCTTTGTGTCATATATCAGAAGACTGATAACCAAAATTCACAATGAACTCTCCAAACTCAACAATAAAAAGACAGACAATCGCCATTGAAAAATGGGAAGATATGGGCATATCTTCAAAGAAGAGATACAAAAGGCTAACAAGCATGAAAAAAATGGCAAAAGTCACTGGTTAGGGAGATTCAAATAAAAACAATAATGAGATACCACTTTACACATATGAGAATGTCACACATTAGAAAAGACAGAAACAACAAACTGTTGGAGAGGCTGTGGGGACAAAAGGACTCTCTTGTATTGCTGGTGGGAATGTAAGGTGATCCAACCCATATAGAAAAGAGTTTTGGGGATTCATCAGAACTCTAAAGATGGACCTACCTTATGACCCAGTAATCCTTCTCCTAGAGATCTACCCAGGGATAACAAAAAGACCTATTTGAAAAAAATCTATGCACGCCGGTGTTCATAGCAGTATATTTTGTAGTACCCCAGACTTGGAAGCAACCCAGATGCCCAGTGACAGATGAATGGCTAAGGAAGTTTTGGTACACATACATAGTATGATGAGACTGCCTCTTTTGTCATATTGTGGTCAGAACTTGAAGGCATCATACTGAATGATACAAGCCAGAGAGAGAAAGACCAATACCAAATTATCTCACAGGTGGAATTCAAGAACAAAGAACAGTAAGGGAAAACAAGGTGAAACTTGGACTGGACGCAGTGTTTTTGCACCAAAGCAGAGTACTCTAGGGAAGGAGGAAAAAGGGACAGGATGAAGGGACATTGCAAGCCTGGTATGTCTTCTAGACACCAGTTAAGGAGAGATTAGAGGCTATGCTTATGTGTTAAAGACTATACTGTAAACTATTAACTCCATAATATATACTTTAAAAAAAAAAAAAGTTCTACAACACCTTTACTCTTAGCATAATTTACTAGTTTGTTAATAATCTAGGGCTTAGTGTTTCAATCCTGGGCTCATAGGCCTGTTTAAAATATTGTTTATTTAGGGATTATGTTCTGAGTTTTAAATATTGGGTTGTCAGAAAAGTCATGACACATTTTTACATAAAAAAATACTTCGAGGGTTGGGCAGTAGCACAGTGGGTTAAGCACACATGGTGCAAAGCACTGGGACTGGTGGAAGGATCCCGGTTCAAGCCCTGGCCCCCCACCTGCAGGGGAGTCACTTCACAGGCAGTCAAGTAGGTCTGCAGGTGTCTGTCTTTCTCCCTCTCTGTCTTCCCCTCTTTTTCTCCATTTCTGTCCTATCCAACAACGACATCAATAACAACAATAATAATAACCACAACAATGGTAAAACAATCAGGGTAACAAAGGGGAAAAAATGGCCTCCAGGAGCAATGGATTTGTGGTGCAGGCACCAAGCCCCGGCAATAACCCTGGAGACAACAAAAAAAAAAAATTTATGACTTTTCCAACAACCTAATACTTAATAAGTAGAGAAATACTCAAATAGGGTTCTGAACATTTATGATAACTACATACATACATATACACTTATGTATTTGCATGCACAAAACCCTTTTTCATATATTCTTCATCTGATGTCCTTAATATATGTCAGAAGTTTTTATCTAAAGGGGCGGAGCATATGGTAAGGAATGCACTACTTTTTTTTTTTCTTTAAGATTTGTTTATTAGGGTGGTGGGAATTGTGTGGAATTGTACCCCTCCTACCCTATGGTTTTGTTAATTAATCCTTTCTTAAATAAAAAATAAAAAATAAAACAAAAAGATTTGTTTATTAATGAGAAAGAGGTGGCAAGAGAACCAGAGTGTCACTCCAGCATGCGTGATGCCAGGGATTGAACTCAGGACCTCATGCTTGAGAGTACAACACTTCATCTACTATACTAGCTCGCAGGCTACAAAAAAAATAGCTGTTTGTATAGATGATTACTAAGCGAGTGTACACTGTTCTTTCTGATTCCCATAACATCTGTCTGTCTAAGCCTACCTTTTTTTCTCCATGTATATACATTTACTACAAAACCAATGTATATGATCATTGGTTGATATTTTGATATTTCTTTATACCAAAGTAGAAACATCTTTATTCCTGTCTCTATTAAAAGCATTTAAAAATATTAAAGCAAATAAATCTGTGTTTATGCAGAGCCAGAATAAAGTTTCTCACTTACATAGTCTTGTAGAATTTCTTCTATTTTGGGGCTGAGTAGTGGTGCACCCAGTTGAATGCACACATTACCACACTTCCCCCAGGTTTACACATGAAGCACTACTGATGGTGTCTCTTTCTCTCTCCCTCTCTGTGTCTGCTTCCCTTCTCAATTTCTCTGTTTATCAAAAATAGACAAAAGGGAAAGAAAAGGAAAAATGTCTTCCTGGAGCAGTGGATTCATCATGTAGGCACTGAGTCCTAGTAATAAAAAGTACTTTAAAAAAGAATTTCTTATATTTAGAAAACTGAAATATTTCAATAATGACTTGCAAATTGATTTTCTAGATTGAATGCTTTATTTGAAGTAAATACAGATCTTCAGAAAAATATACTATCAACAGTCACTGCTGAGCTTTCTTGGCCATCCATACTCAGCTCACCCCAGCATTTGAAGTTCCCACTTACTAACACAAACTGCTCTTCAGTAAGTATTCAAAGTGACATGATTTTTGGAAACATATAAAAGAGCTATAAGGTATCTACTCTTATTCTAACTTTGGGAATCTGTTTCTGTTTTGCTACTTTGTTTAAGGAAGAAGAACTTACTTTAGAAAATCCAGCAGATGTTCCTGTTTATGTTCAGTTTATTCCTCTGGCATTATATTCTAACCCCTCAGTCTTTGTAGATAAGTTAGTATCAAGGTAAGCATTGTTTTAGGAAATTAAGGTATTTCTATAATTAGTATTGAAGTATTATTTTATATATTTAAAAATTTATTGTGTCTCTTATAATAGTAAATTTAGCTTAGAAAAACTGTGGATCGCGCAAAGTGCAAGGACCTGCGTAAGGATCCTGGTTCGAGCCCCCCAGCTCCCCACCTCCAGCAGAGTTGCTTCACAAGTGGTGAAGCAGGTCTGCAAGTGTCTATCTTTCTCTCCCCACTCTGTCTTCCCCTCCTTTCTCCATTTCTCTCTGTCCTATCCAACAATGACGACAACAATAATAACTACAACAAGGTCAACAAAAGGGAATATATAAATATTTAAAGAAAACCGGGGATCACTATACAACATGCTGTAATTATAGTGGAGGTAGGGTTCTGGGAAGAGATTTATGCTATGTAAACTACGTTGAAAAAACTTCCAGATTAAGATAAACTTTGAATTCTTTTCTCAAAAATCATGGAGAAAGCAAGTTGAACCTTTCAAATATATACTTAATATATATTCTAATCATGACCTTTATTTAAAGGCTATTAATGCTAGTCTCAAAGTCTGCCAAAAGTTAATTTACAAACTGTTGATTTAATAATTACTCTTGATAATCTTTAAATTATGATGCTATTACAAAGAAATATACTTTTTAATTCTAGGTTTAACTTGAGTAAAGTGGCAAAGATAGATTTAAGAACACTAGAGTTCCAAGTCTTCAGAAACAGTGTAAGTATTCAAAACTATTCCTAGGAAATAATTCTTTGATATGATCAGTGCAAATGTGAAAGAAAACTATTGACTGCCCTTAAATTTGACTGAAGGACAAGTTACTGAAGAAGTGAGGGCTGACTAAGTAACTCATCTGAATGGTGTGCTGCTGTGCACACCCCAGCCCAGGCCCTATCACATTGAAGGCAATAGAAAAATGCTATGGTCTCTCCTGCCTCCCTCCACCATGCTTTCTATATCTCTACAAATGAATACGTATATCATCTGAAGGATGTGAGGGTGATCTGGCTGCGATATCTGTCACCCCCTTGCCAGGGTTGATTCAGCTGATCTGGCTGGCTAGGCAGGTGTCCCCTTCTTCCTTTACCATTCCATGTGAGTCCCTCCCCAAACCTGCACCTTGGTCGAAGAGGACAGCTTTCCCAGAATAGCGACAGACGGGAAGGGTATAGTACCTGTGCTCCCCTGCTAGAACCTCCAAACAAGCTCTCAGGGTCCATACTTCATCTAAAGAAGTGAGATCAGGGGGTCAGGTGGTGGCACTCCAGGTTGAGCACACATAGTATGAAAAAGTGAGATCAGTCTGTTTATTGTAGGAACAAGAAATAGCCAGGAATTTGGGGGTGATACGTAAAGCTACATGAGGTACATTGAGTAGATTTCTAGTTGTTGGCCATTAAATATGAAGTCCTGAGCCAGCAAAATAGTTCATCTGGATAGTACACTTGTTTTGCCATACTTGCAGCCTTGGTTTGAGCCCAGCCCCATTTTAAAGGAAATTCAATGTTGTGCTATCTCCCTTCCTCACTCCCACCTCACACATACAGACCCCCCCCCCTTTTTTTTAACTTTATTTTTAAATTTTTTCCCTTTTTGTTGCCCTTATTGTTGTTGTTGTTATTTGTTGGGAACATGTGTAAGCCTGATAGAGCTTAGGGAGAACCACCCCCATCTTTGGATGGAGGTCTGAGAAGATAACCTCTTGGTAAGTCTCTCTCAACCAAGGTGAGCATAAGGGGGGAAACTCAGACTTGGTTCTTTCCTTCTTGACTCTCAAGCCCACAGATACCCCAATACTTCCCTCCATTAACCACAGGCCACATGGCCACAGATTCACTTATTCAAAGTCACCTTCTGATCACAGAAGAACACATCTTATCACACACTTCATCACACACCTCAGACCCCAGACAAGAGAAATTCCAAACTATATGGCCTTTTGATATCCATCTTCTTTCTGTCTCACCCTACGGGTTTAACCCCTATGCTTCTCTCAAATACCTTTGGATAATTAAGTTGCTTGTGTCATGGAAAATAACTGTCTTGTATCTCATCAATTCCTGTCATACCAACCCCCTACCTTAGGGGCATGCTGACTATTAAGAAACCTGTAATTTCTGTCATATTTCAACAATAATTAACTTCATTGCTTTTCTATTTAACTCATGTCCACTTTGATAATAAACGGACTCTATGATTCTGAAATTCTAGGACTCAGATTCTAGGCACACTAAGAGTCCCCTGGTGTCTTTTACTTTGTGTCACCCCTGTTGTGAGCGAGAAAGAACCAGCCCGTTACCTTTCCCCTGGAGGCCACCCTGCTGGAGAAGGAGAGAGACACCCCGAAAGTTATTGCTGTCATTGTTGGATAGAACAGAGAAAAATCGAGAGAGGAAGGAAAGACGGGGGGAGAGAAAGACACCCGCATACCTGCTTCACTGCCTGTGAAGGGAACCCTCTGCAGGTGGGGAGCCGGGAGCTCAAACCGGGATTCTGATGCCAGTCCATGTGCTTTTTCACCATGTGCACTTAACCCACTGTGCCACCGCCCGGCTCCTTTCCATTTCTTTTTTGATAGAGAAAAATGGGGATGTGGAAGAAGAGAGAGACCTGTAGCACTGCTCCACCACTGGGGGGAAGCTTCTTTTCCCCACCCATACCCCACATACAGATGATAACAAGGAATTTGAACCTAAGTACATGTCTCTTTCTGCCCGAAAAAAAGTCAGCTTATACTAGTGAAGCCCTTTGAAGGTTTCCAGAAGATGGCTAATTGTGTAAAGTGCCTTACCATGCGTGAGGTCCCAGATTCATTCCCTTGAGTTTTATCCCCAGTATCCCAGAGGATGTCCCATGGACAGTACCAAGAAAATACTGTGAATGATAATGACTATGGGGCTGGGTGGTGGTGCACCTGGTTGAGCACTCATGTTAGAATGTGCAAGGACCTGGATTCCAGCCCCTAGTTCCCACCTGCAGGGGGAAAGCTTTGCAAGTGGTGAAGCAGTGTTGCAGCTATCTCTCTCCCTATCATCCCTTCCCTTTCAATTTCTATCCAATAAATAAAGATAATAAAAAAGAGAAAGCTTTTCTTTAAAAACAGAATAGCTACCAGAAAGTATTAAAATATACTAATATAAAATTCGGTTTTTTTATGGAGCTGGGTATTGGCGCATCTGGTTGAGTGCATATGTTATAGTGCACAAGAACCCAAGTTTGAGCCCCCCAGTACCCACTTTGCGAATGGTGCAGCAGGGCTGCAGGTGTCTCTGTCCCTCTCCCTATCTCCCCCTTCCTTCTCAATTGCTATCTGTCTCTATACAATAAATAAAGTAATAAAAAATTTTAAAGATGATAATAATTTTATTAAGTCTCATAATATTGGTCATAAAATTTATATGTATTTTTTATTAACCAAAACACTTATTGGCTGTGGCTTATGCTGGTTAGGGGGATTGAACCTGGGACTTCAGAGCCTCGGGCATGAGAGTCCCTTTGCACATAACCATTATGCTATTTACCTTTGACCTAAATTTATTCTTTTAAAGTCCATAAATGCATGCTTCATGTCTAGATGTATTTGTACATAGCACAGTAATGTGCAGTTTCACTAAATAGATAAATTAATAAATGTACATACAAACTGATTTGTTCTAGGAACAAAATATTCTCTGTAGTGCAGACCAGTCTGAACAGTCAGTAGGTATTCATTTTTATGTAAGTTCTTTAACATGTAGGGCTTATATCAGTCAGGAAGTTGGAACCAAAACTCCCTACAAGTCTCCTGGCGTCAGTTCCCTTCCTTCTGCCTCATCACATTTCTTCTTAAACATTTCTGCTCATGCTTGTCCTACTTACTATGACATCTTCGCTGGTGAGAATGTCTTGATTCTTCATGAATCTTAATTTACATGCATGTCAACCCTGTTTTTTGCTTCCTGATTCTGTATATAAGCCCTGAGGTCTTATCTTCTATTTATCTTGTTTGCTTTCCTCTTTAATGCTATGAAAGGTATTAAATTAATGAGAGTTGGAAATTAGCCAATCCTGCATCACCTGAGTCACTTTTAGTGAAAGCAACAAATTATCACCTTCCTTCTACTTTTTGCTCTAGGCTCTTTTGCTGAACATGGTAGAAGGGAAGTTGACCCTTAGAATAATCAGGGGTTAGTACCTACCAATTTTATCAACTTGGCCAAGTAAATCTTTATAAATGGCAATGTTCTACTCAGGTAGAGTAATATAGAGCTAATAGTGTATATTTTACTAAATTGTTGCACAGATTAAGACAAAACTTCTTAAAATCCTTTAGATCATTTGCTTTGCATATAGGAGGCCCTTAGAGAACACTGACTGGCTAAGTGAGTCTGTGACTCACTAGGCCAGAAAAGAAAGATGGTAGAAAAGTTTTCAGTGTTTCAGGCTATAATGAGGAATATTCCCCAGCATTTTATGAACACCTATTATCTGTCAATATTATCCTAGGGCATTCACATTTTTAATTTCATTAACCACTACAATAGCAAAGTTAAGCAATATTGAGTATCATAAGACATAAGAGCTCAGGGAGAGGAAATAACTTATCCATGTTCATATTTAATGATAACTGGCAGGGCCAAATTCAAGTCTAGTTCTCTCTGATTTCAGAATTCTTCCACGTATAGCCATGTCACATGGTTATTGCCAATTCTGAATTATTGATTAGACTACTGTCCAGACCAGTGTTTTATAGTCTTAAGCTTTTCAGAGGGGTGTGTGTGTGTGTGTGTATGTGTGTTTGTGTGTGTGTGTCTGGTTTTTGGTTTTTTATGAGAGGTAGAGAAACCAGAGTACTACTCTGTCATCTGTGGGATTGGCTATCAAACCCAGGGCTTCATACATGATGGTGACATATGCTTTACCACAGAGGAACATTCCCAGCCCAAGAAAGTAATCTTCATTTTTTTTTTTTCTATGCCTAGTAGATAGACCTCTAGACTGAATTCTGGATAGTTTCATATCCTCTTCTTGTGTCTTTGGAATCTTTTTATACTTTGCTTTTTCCACCCATAAAATTCAAGTATAGTGGGAGTTGGGTGGTAGTGCAGCGGGCTAAGCATACATGGTGCAAAGCGCAAGGTCCAGCATAAGGATCCCGATTCGAGCCCCCGGCTCCCCAGACCTGCAGGGGAGTCACTTCACATGTGGTGAAGCAGGTCTGCAGGTCTAGCTTTCTCTCCCCATCTCTGTCTTCCCCTCCTCTCTCCATTTCTCTCTGTCCTATCCAACAACAACGACATCAATAATAACTACAACAATAAAATAACAAGGACAACAAAAGGGAATAAATAAGTAAATATTAAAATTTTTTAAAGAATAATCATTTAAAAAATTCAAGTATAGTAATTTCAAGATAATCTGGACTTCAAACAACCAGAAATACCAGTTACCAGAAATTCCAGTTCCTCTGCTATATAAGGAGAAACATACATAAGTGAGCTAGTGTTTATTCTTTTCATGTTATATAAGTAACTTTGTTAATTATAAGACATAAAGTACTGGATTATAGATACTTTGAGAGGAAGGAAGATGCATAAGAGTATCTAGACCTAAGAAACTGGAGGACACCCTATGATGAACTTAGGACAGATTCTAGCATAGTTCTCTGTATGGCTCTAAAACTGTGGTTCTCAAATATTTGGTTATAGGACTCCTGAACTCCAAAGAGATTTTTGTTGTGAGTCACATCTATCAACATATACTAAATACTAGGAATTAAACATGAATTACTTCTTGGCCATTTGGCTGAGATCAAATGTAGAAATTAAAACATATATTTTAAATAGCCTGATCTGCCTAACATAAAATTTAAAGCTAGCATTATTTAAAAAAAAATTCAAGGAGAGTGGGTTTTGTTTTGTTTTTCTTTTCCTTTTATCAGATCTCTTTAATAGATGTCTGACATAATGCACAGATTCTTATATCTGCTTCTGCTTTCTGATTCTCATGTGGGATCAAGGAAAAATTAGCTTCCCAGAGAATGTACTAATGATTCCAATTTGTTTACCCAATATTTCAAGGCTCATCCATTGCAAAGTACAACAGGATTTACAGAGGGCCTTTCTCGACATTTAGTTTTAAACCTAATTTTAAAACCTGGAGAAAAGAAATCTGTCAAAGTAAAATTTACTCCAATTCACAACAGAACTGTTACTTCACTAATCATAATCAGGTAAGTTTTGTGATTGAATGGGTTGATTTTTTTTTTTTAGTCATTACATTAAAACTTTTCTTCTTTTATTTTAATATTATTAATCGGCATATTGAGTTTATAAAGTTTCACTTTATCCAAAATATACATGTACCACATCTGCTCTGTGGTTATATCTATACCTACAAAACAGGAGTAGGGTTTTCTGTACCATATGTGAGTCTTAAAATTGAAAAACTCTGACTCTTCTATAAATATTTTAAATTTTTAGTGTGATTTTTTTTTCACTTTTATACTTAGTGTATTGATTTCTACATGGTGGTTTCCAAAGTCACAGTAAAAACATTAATGGGGAAAAAAAAATCTTTCTTGTTCTTGCATAGAAATAACCTGACTGTGATGGATGCTGTGATGGTCCAAGGACAAGGAACAACTGAGAACTTAAGGATAGCAGGCAAGCTTCCAGGCCCAGGAAGCTCCTTACGCTTTAAAATCACAGAAGCATTATTAAAAGACTGTACAGATAGTGAGTATCCTTAATTGTTCCCAAAACATTGATTTCAGCATTTGTAGCAAATCATTTCAGAAACATGAAATGTTTCTATAAGTACATATGTTTATATCATTTTAGTTATGAATACTTAAGATTTTAAGGAGACATCCTGATTTTATGATTGCTTGATTTGGTTCTCAGAAAGACTTAAGGTTTATTTATTTATTGTATGTCATAAGTAATTTACTCTGTATGTGAAAAAGAAAACAATTAAAAGGCTGCCATCTAAAATGACAGAACTTGAGCTAGCAAAATTACTGACTCAGATAGTATACATGCTTTGCCATGCCATCAACCTAGCTTGGAGCCTGGTCCACTGCTGTGGGGTCTTCCATCTCCATTTATATCTAAGAAAGTCTGCCTGGGACAGGGAGACCCTAATGATTAGCAATAAATAAATAAATAATAAATAATAACAAGTAAAAATAAATCAAATGACAGCAGGGTAGAGTATTTTGAGATAAAAATCTGGATAATAGTTCATCTTTTTGGTATGAGGAGGTGGTTTATTATCATGGAGTATAGTTAATGGTAGTTCATGAAGAAAAATGTGTTAATTGTTTGGACCTAGAGTACCTGCTAGCAAGATTTGTGCTCACTCCTGGCTTTTTTTCCCCTTTAGGTTTGAAACTAAGAGAACCAAATTTCACATTGAAAAGAACATTTAAAGTAGAGAATACAGGACAACTTCAAATTCACATAGAATCCATTGAAGTCAGTGGATACTCATGTGAAGGATATGGCTTTAAAGTTGTTAACTGTCAGGAGTTTTCACTCAGTGCCAATACCTCTAAAGACATAATCATATTGTAAGTATTTTCTTATATGACTGAATCACTAGCTTTAACTATATACTAGAGTTCTATAGACTGTGGAAAGATATGTTTTCCCACAAAAATAAGGTCTTTATCCTTAAGTGTCTCATGGGAAACTTTTTTTTTTCACTTAGTCTTTGTTTTTTTCTTCTTGTCGTTGTTTTCAGAACTGTGAATCTCCCTTTGGAGATCGCAAAGTGGAACAGATAATCTAAGAAACCATTTTCAAAATTATTATCAGAGTATATTAAAGCATAATGTATTGATTAGAAAGTATAAACTTAAAGTAATATGTATGCAGCTTTTCATTTTGTTCAGTATCAAAATGTTTAACAGATTAGCCAGAAAAGTATTTTAATGCCTCTATACTAATCAATCTGTTGTAATAATTTATAGCTAACTATGTTGTGAAGTTTATGTAATATAACCTCCGTATACTTAGTTGAATGATAATTCTGTAAACTTCAGTGGTTATATACTTTAGTAAATAGCTATAGTACTCCATGTAAGGCATTATGCTTGGCACCAATAGTCAAAATGACAAGTCAGACACCTTAAGGTACAGGTAATCTTTAAGATACAGGTATCCTTAAAGTACAGGTAATCTGACTGGAGAGCACATAGTTAACAAAAAAATAAAATGATTAAGACATGAAGCAGTACTGTAGGAGATAAAGATGACTAGAGCAAGAATGATTTTTAAAACTCACTAATAAAATATTCAGGGTGGAGGTGGTACATACAGTTAAGCACACATACTACCATGCATAAAGGCCCAGGTTTGAGCCCCCACTCCCCACCTGTAGGGGGAATGCTTCATGTGTGGTGAAGCAGGTCTGTAGGTTTCTTTCTCATTCTCTATCTTCCCCACCCCTCTCAATTCCTCTGTCCTGTCAAATAAAATAGGAGAAAAAAAAAAAAAAACGGCTGTCAGGCATGGTGCCAGCACTGAGCCCCAGTGATAACCCTGGTGGAAAGAGAGATGGGGTTGGTGGAGAAGAGGAAGAAAGAAAATATTGTGGATTTTTCCACAAAAGTATGGATTTAGAGAAAGAAGAGAGAAAACAGATCAGAGACCTCTTTGTAAATTAGACCTCTTCCTGTAGTTATGGGAAGACAATTATTATGCTTTCTAATGTAATTTTTTCACTTACAGAATATAATCTTTGGGGTAATATTTTATGCATATTAAAATAAGGAAGTAAAATATCCATGTTCTTTCTCTTTCCTTTTTTTTTTTTTTTTTCCCCATTTCTTTCTGACCAGAGCACTGCTCAGCTCTGGTGGTGCCTACGAGGATCAAATCTGGGATCTCAGGGCTTCAGGCATGAGAGTCTTTTGTATAATTATTATGCTATATCTCCTGCCCTGCAAGGGCGCATAAGGCTGGCTTGGATGGGGGAAGACAGCATAATGGTTATGCAAAGAGACTCACGTTACTTGATGCTCCAAAGTCCCAGGTTCAATGCCCCATACCACCATAAATCAGAGCTGAACAGTGCTCTGTTAAAAAAAAAAAAAGACTTAATATATACTTAACTGAGGCTTGCTTTCAATCTTCTTCTTATTACCATTTTGTTTTAGGTTTACTCCTGATTTCACAGCTTCTAGAGTTATTCGTGAACTGAAATTTATAACCACCAGTGGCTCCGAATTTGTCTTTGTATTGAATGCATCCCTGCCATACCACATGTTAGCAACCTGTGCAGAAGCCCTTCCCAGGCCCAACTGGGAGCTGGCTCTGTACATTATCATCTCAGGAATAATGAGGTACTTGTGTCTTTTTTTGACAATGGTATAAATTCATCACTAGACACTGCTTATCAAATGTCCACTGTATGTGCAGGTCAACTGTTGTAAGTGCTGGGAATCCACCCTAGAACAAAACAGAACCAGAAAATAATACACCTGGTAGGACACATACTTTGCTGTGCACAGAGCTTGGGTTTGAGCCCCATCACCACAACAGAGTGCCACAACTCTGGTGCTGTAATTTCTCTCCAGATACATCTGAAATAGACTGGGGAAAAAGAATGTTGGTTCAGGAGCTATGGAATCACTCAGTCATGAACCTTCACACCATACCACACACACAAAATAGACCTGTTCATTTCTCAGATGAAAAAAGCATTAATAATTTCTAGTAAAGTCCTGACTTAACATTGCTGATAGGGTCTTGGAAACCTATTTTAAGCAAAACACAATAAAACTACAACCTATATTTTTGTGGGGGGCAAAATTGGCCAGGACTTTATCAACATTAAAATGAAATTAGTTTCAACAAAATGATGCTATTTAAGGATCTGCACATAAATATTTGTTAAACATAATGGCGTATTCTTCTTGAGTAGAACCTAAGCAACATGAAGCTGATTAGAAGTATTTATCTATTTCTTTGTATTTTGTGAATTACATATGCTCACTTCTAATTTACTAGTTACCTTATGCACTTTTCCTCTGAATAGAGTTGACCTATGCAACTAAACCTAAAAAAGATGAAAACCTAGGGACCAGATGGTAGCACATCTGATTGAGCGCACATAGTACAGTGCTCAAGAATCCAGGTGTAAGCCTACCTGCAGAGAGGAAGCTTCGTAAGCTACTCCCCTTTCAACTTTTCTCTGTCTCTATCCAAAAATAGTTAATTAAAAAGATAAAATTAAAATATATTTTAAAATATTTATTTAAAAGATGAAAAATTCTGGGTAAAAGGAACAGTATCTGCTTTGATACAAATAATTATTTTCTCCATGTAAACTGACATTTTACAGAAATTGGTCTGCAAACTTATCCAAAATGCTTTGCTTTTGCCTTGTTCATTAAAATTGTCAGATGTTTTTCTTCTATATAATATATTCTATTGACCAAGAAACTCTGCCTTTAATATCAGATTTTATCCTGATTCTTTCATTTCTGTACCCCTGCAGTGCACTGTTTCTTTTGGTAATTGGAACAGCCTATTTAGAAGCTCAAGGAATTTGGGAGCCATTTCGAAGGCGACTATCCTTTGAGGCCTCCAACCCACCCTTTGATGTAGGAAGACCATTTGATCTCAGGAGAATCGTTGGTATTTCATCTGAAGGAAAGTATGTTCAAGTGTTGGAAGTAAATTCTTTACCATACATACATTTGTGTTATGTAATTAAAATTTCAAAGTTCATCTTTGTTTGAGGGGGCTTTTAATTCTAATTAATACTGTCCTGTGTGTCCTCTTATTTACTCAGAACGTTATAATAGATACCATGTTTTTATTTTATTAGATGTCGTGTTTTTATTGTATTGGTGAGGATTAAAATATGATTACTAAATTTTCAGGTAGCACAGACCCTCCTCTGGAGTTGTGAAGGGTATCATTATGTCTTTGTATTATTTTTCCTTAAAGTAGTTTAATTTAAGTAGTGGCTGTATGGATAAGATTAACATTTTTTAATCTTAGATTCTGTAAGGTGCTATTTACTGATTTTTACTTGGTCCTTTTTCAGCTTGAACACACTCAGCTGTGAGCCCAGTCATGGTAGGGGTTTCTGTGGAGCAGGTGGTTCATCATCTCGGTCCAATTCGGGGACTCATAAACAGTGTGGTTCATCAGTGCACCCACACAGCAATCACAGCAATAGAAACTCAACAGACATGGAAAATGCTAGAGCCAAAAACAGCTCAAGCAGCTCCAGCAGGACTTCTGCACAGTCTGCTAGCAAAGCAAGCTCCCTTGTCGTAGAGTCAAATGCAGTAGCCCAGGGTCATGCAGCAGGCAAAAAGTCCAGAGGAGCAAAACAGAACCAGCATAGCAGCCAGCACCATGTTCACAGTCCACTGGAGCAGCACTCTCCACCTCCCCCACCACCACCACCACCACCACCACCACCACCACCACCACCACCAGCAGTGCCTCAGCACCAGGAGCCACAGCCAGAAAGGCTGTCACCTGCCCCCCTCACACATCCTTCCCACCCAGAACGTGCCAGCAGTACAAGGCACAGCTCAGAGGACTCAGACTTCACCAGTCTTATAGAAGCCATGGATAAAGACTTCGACCACCATGATTCCCCACCCCTAGAAGTGTTTACAGAGCAGCCGCCATCACCATTGTCAAAAAGCAAAGGTAACCATCTGCTCTCACTGTCAGAAAAGCATGACATGCAATAGTAAGTGTTCTTCTGGCTCAAGTTGATGTCCAGTGTTGGGCTTCAGCTTTTCTTCAAATAGAGGTAACCTTTTGTCATCGAAGTTATTCTTAGAACTTAGCAAATTCAGAAAGTTCTTAAATGTCTGCTGTTTTTCTTTTTAACTTCCTGTGATTATTACTATAAGTTAAACTTTGTTAAAGTAATTTCTAGCACCATGGTAAAAGGGTGATTATCTGCCTTTTAACTCAAAAGTAGGACATCACAACCTAGACTTGAGAGCACAAGTTGGTAAATTACTGTCAGTATGCCAAATTACTATCTACTTTGTGACATAAAATTTTATTGGAACATAGCTGTGCTCACTCAGTTACATATTACCTATGCTGCTTTTGTACTTAATAGTAGTGTTATGACAGCAACCTTAAGGTCTATTTCTCAATAACAAATTAACCCAAAATCTAGTGACTTAAAACATTAATGTTTGCTGGGGCCAGTAAGAGAGCTGACTCTGCGGTATTGCTTTATCATGTACATAATCAAGTTCAAGTCCTGCCCCCACCGCACTGGGGGAAACTTAGATGCTGTGGTGTCTTTCCTGCTTTGTCTCTTTCTCTTTCTGAGTAGTAAATCCTAGTGAAATAGACATTGGGGCATAGAGAGAATTTCCCTTTAGGGGAGTAAGGTTAACTGCCTAAAAGGAGGACAGAAGCTGTCCTCACCCAACATTAAATTTTTTCTTTCCAGCTGGAGAAATTGCCTAATGGTTATGCAAAAGGACTTTAATGCCTGAGGCACCAAAGATTCCAGGTTCAGTTCCCAGCACCACCATCAGTCAGAACCAAGCAGCTGAGAAATGCTCTGCTTTTGAATATGCATAACATTTTTTCTAGCATAAATAACTTCAAAATGTACTTGGACATAGTAATTTTATGAAAACCCTAAATATAACTGAATTTTGCTATGAATTTTTAGGTTTGTAAACTTCTCCCCCCCCCCCCCTTGGTCCTGTGTACCCCTCTCTCTTACTGTCTGAAGGAATATCAGCTTTCCAAAGATATAGGACAATAGAACAAAATTGAGTGTGGGTCTTCTACAAACTCTTTAATTTCTTTATTTCTAGATTTTTTTTCACTATGTAGAATTTCTTTTCTATCTACTTTGAGCTAGACCAGTATCTTCATATCTAAGTATAGAGCTTAGTAAAGCAATGTGATTGCTATAAACTCACAAAAACAGTATTTACTTTAAAGAACTCCTGAAGTGTTTCTTTATAGGCATTTTTGTCATGTTTTTTTTAGTTTGTAATACTCATATAAAAGTATTATTTCAGGGGGCTGGACGGTAGTACACCAGGTTAAGCACACATGGCATGAAGTGCAAGGATCCCAGTTTGAGCCCGGGCTACCCACCTGCAGAGGGATCACTTCACAAACAGTGGAGCAGGTCTGCAGGTGTCTGTCCCCCCCCACACACACACACCTTCCCCCTCCTCTCTCGATTTCTCTCTATCCTATCCAACAATAATAACAACAGCTATAACAGTAGTGGCAACAAAATGGAGAAAATGGCCACCAGGAGTGCAGGTACCAAGCCAAAAAATGAGGAAGACAACTGTTGTCTAGAATTGGTGATTCTATAGAGATTTTCCAAAATCTTCAGTCTAGTGGTGTTAACTGACATTGCATGGGCCAACAGGGCCAGTCAAGGTCTACTAATAAATGGTCAGAGAAACCATTTGTTAGTAATTGAAATTTTTCCAGAGTGACTGTTTTGGGTGACAATTAAATGAGATTATTTAAATTGAGTGTGACAGGCAAAGTAACTTGCTCAAACCAGTAATCACAAATTAAACTATAGTTTATATCTTTTCTACTTTAAAATAGAGATGATTTTAATTGTTAAAGCATATGCAAAACAGAAAAAGACAAATGGTAGTTTTTGATGTTTCCTGTGTTTGGTTTTAATCATATGCCTCTGAGCAGACACCTAGAATAAAACTGTTATTATCATTAAATGTTAAATTAGGCTGCAAATTTCCTAATGGCTGAGGCCAGAAGAGAACACTGTTACATGATTCTCATGCAGGAAATTAAAAAAAAAGTATGAGGTTATCCAGAATAAACACAAACCCAGGCTTAGCTGGAATTGTATTCCTGCTTGAATCTAGGGACATTGAATTATTGTTTGAATTTTATACTGGAATACAATGGACTTTGGTTCTGTCAAAGAGAATAAGATTAATGCTCTTTGCATAGATGCTTTTATATTGACCCTATAACATTAAGTCATAACTTGTCATCTGCATTATGCCTTCTCATCTGCCTCACCCACAAACAGCATTTATGCTGACTATGGATGTATGTGTATATTCAGTTCATATTTGATTCAGGCAAGACTTTACTTGTTCTTTTCTTTTCTCTTCTTCAGAACTAGGTCCACTTCTTTTCATTCACATAGAGACACCACAGCACAGGAGCTTCCCCGATCTGTGACACTCCCATGTTGGTGCTGGGGAGGGGAAGGGACTGTCAAACCTGGCTGCTCACATAGCGTGGCACATTCCCTGCTAGTGAACTGTCTCCTAACCCATCTTCATTTTCATTCATCTCTAGGTATTTTTTTTGTCTTACCTTGGTTTCCTCCTTTACCCAACAGTTGTTCGGTAGCTTACTGAACTTATTATCCTCAAATTTGTGTTTTCTACCTTCTCTTGATTGATTTCTAATTCCAGACCAGTAAGATTCAAAACAATACTTCTATCATTTCAGTCTTCCTAAAAGCTTCTCAACTTTTGAGATTTAATATTCCCAGTTAGGATTTCAAATCTAATATTTCCTTGGAAACACAGGCATGAAAATCTTTTGCATAACCATTATGCTGTCTCTCCAGCCCTTTTTAATTTTCTTTTATTTTTTAATTTCACATGTTTTATGTTAGAGAATGAGTGAAAGATACAGAAAGATCAGAGCATTGCTCAGCTCTGGCTTATGGTGGTATTGGGATTGAACCTGGGACCTTGACACCTCAGGCATGAAAATCTTTTGCATAATCATTATGCTATCTCCCTAGTCCAGTCTAATACTTCCTCTACCTTTGTGAAAATAGATAATAACATACCTAAAAATTGATATTTTTTTTCTAGATAGAGCTCATCAAGCTTCTATAAATAGTCAAGTAATAAATATTTGAGCCTTTGTATGCTACACATTGTGTTGCACATTCTCCTTTTTACTTTTGAACCACCTAAAATGTAAAAATCTTTCTTAGCTCACAAATTATACCAGAGTGGCCACAGGTGAAATTTGGCCCATGGATTGTAGTTTGCCAAAATTTGAGTCTAGTGCCCACAAATAATGTTCACAAGACAAATTGGGTTTTAAATAAATTGTATTCAGTCACCATTATCAGAAGATGTGTTGAGTAAATACGTAAGTGCATCTTTAAATGACATGTACAGAAAGAGTTACAGTTAAACTAGTTTGTGTGGATCCTGCAGATTTTATACAGATGATTTTGTAGGAGTCCTGTAATGCAAGAATCCCTATACAGCCTTTCTGACTAGAGTATAAGCTTCATAAGGTCAAGGACTGTGTTGCTGATGTTTATTACTGTGCTCCTAAGACATAGAATGCTACCTGTGAAATAATGGCCACTCGGATATGTTGTGGATTCATTTCTCATTTGTCTTAAGAATGTTCACTTCTTCGAATAGACTTTCTATAGCTCTGTTTTATCTGCGACAGTTTTCTGCCCATCTATAACAACATATGGTAGTTGTGTGCCATGCATTGTTTTCAGGACTTTGTGTGACTCTTCTTTGAAAGTGTGAGGTCTTATCTCCCCAGCTTACAGGTAAGTCAATGTCATAGCCTGTTAGGGTGGAGCCAGGATTTAGCTAGGCTGCCATGGCTCCCACACCCCTTGGGTATGGTAATACGATTCATATATTATGTCCCCATTATACTTCCTTCCCTAAATTTGAAAGATCTGGTTTTTCATTCAAAGTTCCATCACCCTCCAAAGTATTAAAAACAAAAAAAAAAGATAGTCTAAGACTCATATACAAATTTATTAAAACTACTGAGTTTCTAAAACACACTGAACTGTCCACTTAAGATGACTTGGTTATATCTTACTGAACATGAGTTATGCGTCAAAAGTTGATATTTAAAAATTATTCTGATGAAAATGTTAAACATGACATGGAAAGCTTTAGAGAAGAAACAAAGTAGTGAAAAAAGCCTTTATTAACCAGATAAAGAGATCAACCTGATCAAACTAAGGTTTTAATGTCTGTTTTCTAAGTCATTTAAAAATCAAGAGTTATTTCACTTTATCTTACCCAGGGAAAGGAAAACTTCTTCAGCGCAAAGTGAAGCCACTTAAGAAGCAAGAGGAAAGGGAGAAGAAGGGAAAGGTAAAGCCCCAGGAAGATGAGCTGAAAGACTCCTTGGCTGATGATGACAGCTCCTCCACCACCACAGAAACCTCTAACCCAGATACAGAACCTCTCCTCAAGGAGGTAGGACAGGGAAGGTCTCAGAAACAGAGAAAACATACAAAACACTATCTCACAGGTTGGGTTTTTAATACAGAACAAACATATGTAATGTGTATAATTTCTCTGGGGAATAATTCTCTGTTTGCACAGGCTTTCCATAGAAGACACTCAGCTCTGGGGATGTTCATTTTCACTGAGGAAGAACATTACGAGGCATATTAATAGCATTTGTAGGGGCTGGGTGGTGGCACACCTGGTTAAGTGCACAAGTACCTGGGTTCAAGCCCCCAGTCCACACTTATAAGGGGAAGCCATAAGTAGTGAAGCTGTGTTGCAGGTATCTTTCTCTCCCTGTCTTATTTTCCTCTACCTCTCAGTATCGCTCTATCTCTATTCAAAATAAGTAAATAATGTTTAAAAGAAGAAGAAGGATATGAAGAAGAAACATAGCATCTGGAAACACTGCTTGAAAGTTAGGAACTGTTTGGAATAATTACTCTAGATCATGAGATTTAAATTTTAGTGTTGAAGAGAATTCGGAGTTTTACTATTTTCCATATATTGGCTTTTTTTTTTCTTTCTGTCAGTTCTCTGCTAACACTGAACTTTAGTAGCAGCTCACTCCCCATGCAGGCAGAGCAGTGACCACCCTAGAGGGATATGTAGCCCATGGAAGGACCCCCACACTTTGGTTACATAGAACTGAGACCCAGCCCACATCAGCACCTCAAGAAAGCTACCTTGCTCCTCATGGTCCTCAACTCTCAGAGTGATTGTTAGCATCAGAAGCAGTATTGCAAAATACCTGGTTTATATACAATACCTATGACTTACAAATTGTAAATTACTCTGATCTAGATAAATTAAAGGTGCTTTTACTGTTTTGAATGTTTTAAGTTTTATGAAGAATAGGGGATATCTCAGTGGTGGAGTACAGGACTTGCTTACATGAGGTCTAGAGTTCACTCATTGATACATTTTCTAGAATGATTTTCTGATTTTCTCTCATTAAATAAAGTTTTTTTTTAAATATTATATGCAGAAAAGTGAAGACATAGTCCTGTTCCTTCCCTTCTCTCCCCCCCCCCCCCCCCCCCGCTTTTCACTGAGGCTCAATACCTCTGCCATTCTTGGTAGCATTTTTTTTTTTCTTACTAGGATTATAACTGGAACTCAGTGCTTATATAACACATCTACCACTCCCAGTGGCCATTTTTTCTTTACTCCCTGCCCCTCCCCCATGAGACAAATTAAGAGGGAATGGGTTAAATAGAAAGGAAAAGAGAAAAAGAGAGACTTGCAGCATTGCTTCACAGTTTGTGAAGTTTCTCTTGCAAGCAGGAGGCAGAGGCTTGAAAAACCCTGGACCTCAAACAGACTACACTCAACCAAGTGTGCCATGGCCAAGCCCCTATTGGTAGCATTTTCCCCCCTTTCTTATCCAGAGAGTCTAAGAAATAGAGAAGGGAGAGACCATTGCAATGGTGCTCCTCTACAGGTGAGAACTGGGGGACTTGAACCCAGGTCCTTGCATATAGTAATGTTTGTGCTCTCATGGGTGTGCCACCACCTGCTCCCATTCATTTCAATTTTAATCTAGTAACCTACGGAGTCATTCCTTAGAGATACCTAACAGCATCATCTGCATAAATTAATGTTTAAAATAAAGTGTATTTGTACATATACTTATCAAGTGCCCTTTCCCTTTTCATCCTTCACATTAGTTATAGTGCTCTCTCTACTCTCAGTACAGATCATAGCTGGCAGTAGAGTTCTGCCATTAATATCCTTTTTATTTATTTTTTTTATTTTTTATTTATAAAAAGGAAACATTGACAAAACCATAGGATAAGAGGGGTACAGCTTCGTACAGTTCCCACCACCAGACCTCCGTATACCAACCCCTCCCCTGATAGCTTTCCTACTCTTTAACCCTCTGGGGGTATGGACCCAAGATCATTGTGGGATGCAGAAGGTGGAAGGTCTGGCTTCTAATTGCTTCCCCATTGAACATGGGCATTGACAGTTCGATCCATACGCTCAGCCTGACACTCTCTTTCCCTAGTGGGTCAGGGCTCTGGGGAAGCAGAGCTCCAAGGCACATTGATGGGGTTGTCTGTCCAGGATAGTCTGGTTGGCATCATGTTAGCATCTGGAACCTGGTGGCTGAAAAGAGAGTTAATATACAAAGTCAAACAAACTGTTGGACAATTAGGGACCTAAAGGCTGGAATAGTGCAGGTGAAGCGTTGGGGGTCCTCCATTTTGTAGATAGCTAGTAGGCATATTTTAGTTATATTTCAAAGGGCCTGTAGCTATACTAGTGTTTTGTTTTGTTGTGAGAATGGCATACATCAAAAAGGACAGCAACAATAAATGCTGGAGAGGCTGTGAGGACAGAGGAACCCTTCTGCACTACTGGTGGGAATGTAAATTGGTCCAACCTCTCTGGAGAGCAGTCTAGAGAACTCTCAAAAGGCTAGACATCGACCTTCCATATGACCCAGTAATTCTTCTGGGGATATACCCCAAGGACTCCATAACACCCAACCAAAAAGATATGTCCACGCCTGTGTTCGTAGCAGCACAATTCGTAATAGCTAAAACCTGGAAGCAACCCAGGTGCCCCACAACAGATGAGTGGCTGAGAAAGCTGTGGTATATATACACAGTGGAATACTATGCAGCTATTAAGAACAATGAACCCACCTTCTCTGACCTATCATGGATGGAGCTAGAAGAAATTATGTAAAGTGAGCTAAGTCAGAAAGATAAAGACGAGTATGGGGTACGGGATGATCCTACTCATCAACAGAAGTTGAAAAAGAAGAACAGAAAGGGAAATTCAAAGCAGGAGTTGACTGAATTTGGAGTAGGGCACCAAAGAAAAAACCCTGGTTGGAGGGTGAGGGTGAATGTTCAGCTTCATGGGGGGGGGGGGGGGGGGGACACAATCTTTTGATGGTGGGAATGGTGTTTATGTACACACCTATCAATTTTCAGTCATATAAATCACTGTTTAATATGAGAGGGGAAAATTGAATATCTCAAACTTTTTAAAGCATAGACTGAGTCTTCTTAATATCCTTTTTAATAGCTTTAGTGAAACAGAATGCTATCTACTGGTATTTGAATGGAAGCCTAACTCATTTATATCAATAAACATTTGGAAGCCGTTTTCATATCTTTTTTTCTCACTTCCTTTCTGCCTTTTCCAAATTTTTTTCCTAACCAATTAGTGGTCCTCTTTATAGCTGAGCCATCTGCTGATGTTGCCTCTACACCCACTGACATGATTCTTCTCTCATTGGTTTCTTCCATCTCCTTCCCTGGACATTTGCTTCCTTATAGGCACAGCTCAGTGCTTGTTGCTTTCCTGCCTGTTATCCTTCACCAGCACTCTTACATAGAGCTCAGTGCTCTTATTTTCTTGCAGCTTACCTGCTTGCCAGTTGTGTATGTTTTCTTTTTTATATTAGAATAGCATATATCTAATATACTAATATTAAACACATTTAAGTTAACAGTTACTGTGCATATTTTCTTCCAACTTTATTACAAAGTTGGCAGATCATTTTCTCTAGTCTTTTTTTATTATCTTTTTTTTTTTAATCAGATAGAGACAGCCAGACAGAGAGACACCTGCAACACTGCTTCACCACTTGCAGACTTTTCCCCCTGCAGGTGGAGATTGGAGGCTCATACCCAGGACCTTGTGCGTTGTAACATGTGCACTCAACCAGGTACATCACCACCCAGACCCTAGAATCTTTTTTATTTTTTAATTTTTTTTATTAACGTTATTTATTGGATAGAGACAGCCAGAAATCAAGATGATGATAGAGAGGGAAAGAGACACTCGCAGCATTACTTCACCACTCCCAGAGCTTTCCTCCTGAAGGTGGGGACTGAGGGCTGGAACCTGGGTCTTTGTGCATTGTAATACATGCACTCAACCAGGTGCACCACCACCCGGCCCCAGAATCTTATTTTTATATATATATATAGACAGAAATTAAGAGACATGAGGCATGAGAAGGGAAAGGTGGAAGAGAGACACCTGCAACATTCCATTCTGTTCTGTTTCATTCCGTTCCACTACATTACATTACTTGCTTGTAAGGCTTCCCCTCTGCATGTGGGGACTGGGTGCTTGAATCCAGGTCCTTGCACATTGGACCATGTGCATTCTACTAGGTGTGTCACTGCCTGGCCCAAATTACTTTTTTTTTTTTGCCTCCAGGGTTATTTCTGGGGCTCGGTGCCTGCACTACAAATCCTCTGTTCCTAGAGGCCATTTTTTTCCCTTTTGTTGCCCTGGTTGTTGTAAATTACTTTTTTTTTTTTTTTAACCCTGTTCTATCTAGGTAGTATTTATTCATTGAGTGCCTGAATGCTAGGCTTTATGCTAGGTACTTGGATAATAGGACAGAAAGAAGATGTTCTTATGCTCAAAAAGCTCAAGTTTACAAAATTCTTGACAAATCAAGTTTTCAGGAAATCCTTCTTGAGTGACTCAGAATAGTCTCAAAAGACACACGAGCTATCTTGTTCTTTTCTTATCTTAATGAGAGAAAACCAGAGCATCACTCTGACACATATGCTAGGGATCAAATTCAGAACCTCATACTTGAGAGTCCAGTGCTTTATCTACCCTGCCATCTCCTAGGCAACCTTATATATGCTTAAGTATTGAATAGACTGATCTGCTGCATCCTATTAAAAACCCAGCCTTAATAACCATAGACTGGGAGTCTGGTTAACACCATGTAGAGTCTGATTTCCCATGTGTTCGAAACCTCCCCAATATCCACAACTTCTGATGAGTTAAATCCTTCTCCTGTCCATCCGTGCAACCTTGAACATTGTGCTGTTCAAGAACCAAGGCGGCATTTTTTTAAGATTTATTTTTATTTCTTTCATATTAGATAAGAGTTTCATAATGACAGAGAGAGAAACCAGACCACCACTTCAGTACATGTATTATCAGGGCTCAAACAAGAAGTCTTGAGTATAAGAGTACTGCCCTCGACCATAGGAGCTATCTTCCCTACTGCAGGATTTTTTTTTACTTCTAATCTGTCATATATGTGATCCTGCTACCCATGAGTACATAGCCTCTCCCTTGGAACTCAGGTGAGTTCAGTAAATCTGCACAGATATATTTCCTACCCTGTACAGGAGACATAGCCATTGAGCTTATACTTGGATGCCACAACCATGTTAAAGTACTGTAAGAGCCTTTTCTGTTCTTAAATGGATCAGAAACTGAAGTCAGTGGAGCCATTGAGTAACATAGTTTTAAAATACAACATGGGAATTGGGGGGGAGGGGGTTAAAGATGGTATCAGTTATGCAAAAAGACTTCCATGTCTGAGCCTCCAGTGTCCTACGTTCAATCCCCAGCACCACCATAAGCCAGAGAGAGAACATGGAGGTGACCTCAGTCCGTTATCCACCTGATATACTTGACATACTCCATTCATAACAGGTGAACATTTTTACATAAGTTTAAGCTGGTCTCTGTCATGTGTCTCCTTCTTGCTAGGCAGGCCTTTGGGGAGAGACAGGGACTGTTTGGGAGCAGTAAAGCTCTGGTGACAACATAGAAAAGGTTTATACTGTAGTCCTGACTGAACTTAGGCAAATAAAGGTAAGGCTTTGCTCTCCAATACTGAATATAAGAAACTGTCAATTTACTGCTGCTATACCCCCTCAGGTTAAGCTTTGAGTACAGATTAAAATGGCATTCTTTACAACTCTTGAGTTGCCAAAATATAATTATTCATTAAAGACTGAAAAATTGACAGACACACAATAAGTAAAGATAGCATGTGTAAGAAGAAAAAATATCTGTTTATCTGCTATATCTTTGGTTTTATGTATCTACCACCAAATAAGACTCTATCAGTCATTTTAATTAGCCGTTTTTAGCAATTAAATGCACTTGTTTTGTCCTAGGATACAGAGAAGCAAAAGGGAAAACAAGCCATGCCTGAAAAACATGAAAATGAAATGTCTCAAGCAAAGCAAAAAAGCAAAAAACTATTAAATGTTAAGAAAGAAATCCCAACAGATGTGAAACCCAGGTGAGAAAAGTAAATAAAAAGAAAGAAGGTACTGGAAAAACTTAATATCTTCGGTTGATTGGTTTTTAGAGTTTTGTGTTTTGTTTTTCCACAAAAGTCATATGCTGCACTGCATCATTGTTTTTTCCTAATGCCTAGTGTTCACTGTCACTGACTTGGAAGAACTTAATTCACCTAGGACTAGACAGGGTAGGGTGTGTGCGTTGGCAGGCAAGTAGCACCTGTTCGAGTCACATAGGAGCGCTACAGCACCCAGGGCAGCTCTAGTGCTGTAGTCTCGAGCCCTCTGAATGAAAGAAAAATAAAATTAGCCCAGAAGTGGTAAAATTGTTCATGCACCAGGCCCCAGCTTTGCACGTGCGCACACACACAATGGGGCAGTCATACTCTCTGTAATAATCTACTGAAATAGCATGCTTGCTTTGTGTCCATGTTGACTTCCTTGGTACTGAGGAAGTCCCATTCTTATCTTCAGTTCTTGATGCCCCCTCTCCCTCAGACAGGCACATAATACTGTTAGTTCCCTAACCCCCACATATGTGTAAATTACTTAATTACACCCACTCATCTCCTCCACTGCTACCAAAGCATTGGTGTTTGTCACAGGATTCTTTATTTCCCACCAGGGTTATCACAGAAGCTCAGTGCCTGTACCACTCCTGGCAGCTACTTTCATTGCTTTTTGACAGAGAGAGACAGACAGAAAAAGGGGGATACCTGCAGCACTGCTCCACCATTTGTGAAGACATCCCCCTTATAGGTGGAGACAGGGTCTTTGTGCATGACAAATGTGTGTGCTCACTAGGTGTGCCACCACCCTGCAGAATACAGAAATTTTAAATAATCCTGTCAGAAGTGCAGAACAAAAATGGAGGTGTTTGTGTTTGCTTTTTTTTTTCCCCCAGGGTGGGGGGAGTGTCTGATTTTATTGCCACCAGGGTTCCTGCTGGGACCTAGTGCCTGTGCTGCGATGAATCCACCACCACTCCTGGCGGCCTTTTTTTTTTTTTTAAATAGGACAGCAAAATTGAGAGGGGTGGGGAAAATTGAGAAGGGGACACCTGCAAACCTGCTTCACCACCTGTGATGCTTGCCCCCTGCAGGTGGGGAATGGGGATTCGAACACAGGTCCTTATACATAATAAAATGTGCTCTTAACCACCACTGCCCCCCCAACAGATGTTTTTATACAAATTCTTAACATAAAACTCTTTAATAGTCTTATTTATTAGCAGCAGAGTTTTTTAGCCTCATTTTGTTATCCTGCATAAAATACTGTTATTGGGTTAACCAAGACCTTTTGGATTTTTGGTTAGCTCTTTTACTAATCTAAATACCTGTTTATTTTAGAAAATTTGTGAAGTGCAGAGAAGCAAAAGATTACTTTTGACCTACTACTTTATATGGTTGTAAATAGCCTCAGCTAAGGTCTGTTGTTTATAAGAGTATACGTTGTTCTGCTCGCTCATTGTTCAGGGGGAGTCATACAGGGGTGCTGTTATGCTGTTGGGTCTGGAAAGTTTGAGTCATTAGGATCTTTGTAATCTACTGATAATTAGTACAATCAACTCTATACACACCTGAGGATGAGGACAAGAAGTGTATTAAATGGAAAGTGTCTGCAGACACCCAGTAGAATTAGTAAGATTTTTAGTGAAAAGCAAGGTGTTAATAGCCTGGACCTAATCACTTTACAGCTATCATCATGGAGCACAAGGAGATTCGTGATGATTTTTGGAGGAATTCTCATAAGGGGACACTCAGTTCTCGCAGTTGGATCTCATTCTCCAGAAATGCCTTTCTTGTTCCACCTTAGCTCAGCTACTGTCAGAGGCCTTCCCAAGTCCGAGACATCATCTTGGGCTTTACAGAATCAATTTTGTGGAAAATATCTCTGTAACCCATATAATTACATTGCTTTCCTCCCTGTGAATTGTGAACTTTAATGTTTTCTTCTTCAGGCGCTGACAGTGTAAAATAGCTCACCTTGCTCCCTACTTTTCCTTGGCTATAAGGAAGTTTATATCTAGTGCATTGTCTGTCCTATTTGCACTTGATCATTTTGTTAAGAATGCCTCTAGATCTCTTAGAAAGCATGTGTACTTCTTAGTTTTTATGAAGACAATGTGTTCAGAGTTATGAATAGCAGAATCTTTGGCCTTTGTCTAAGACCTTTCAGAACTCCATATTCAAGAATCCCACTAACCCTCTAGTATCTAGGAGAAACTCATGTGCAAAAATTACTTTGCACTTGGTAGCTCTCCAATGGCAAGTTTGTGGTAAAGGCATTATCTGAGATTCAATATGATTATTAAATAATGAACCCCAACTTATTGTCAGTGTCTCCTGATAAGTCTCAGAAAGGTTTAGACTATAACTGTTACTGAATTAGAACTGTGGGTTGGTAATGGCCCAGGAAATGGATTAGTAAAATATGAAGTTGAGATTGTAGAGTAGCCAGTGAATTTTATTCAGTTTCAAAAACAGATGGGATAAATTTGAATTTTTATCCATGATTGTCTTCCAGTTGTTTAGAGCTACCATATACTTCCACATTGGAAAGTAAACAACGTAGAAATCTCCCAACCAAGATTCCTCTTCCAACTTCATTGACAAGTGGATCTAAATCACGAAGTTCCCAGAAAACAAAAGGTATTTTCGTGACTCATATTATAGTGATTAGTTGTGAGTTACCTGTAATCAACTAGCAATTACTTGTCAAATAAAAGGCTGTTGTGTTCTTGTCCCCATCAGAAGGTTCGTTGAAATAATACTCCATTAACAACTTAGCTGATTTTTTTTTTTTTTTTAGGTACAAGTAAGCTAGTGGATAACAGGCCACCAGCCCTAGCAAAATTCCTTCCAAATAGTCAAGAACTTGGCAATACCAGTAGTTCAGAGGGTGAAAAAGACTCTCCACCACCAGAGTGGGATTCCGTGCCAGTTCACAAACCCGGCAGCTGTGAGTAAAACTATTTAGAAAGCACAGTATTTCTCTCCCCCACATCCTGCTCCCATGTTTTAAAAGGAGGCCCAATCAGTGTCTGTGCTGGAGCTGACTTACATTGGCCAGCACTTGCCTCTTCTTACATAGTCTGTCAGTTCTGAAACTGTAGTTAAACTGTAATTAAACATTGTAGTTTAATTGAATGGTAGGAGTTTCATGCTAGAAAAATCAGTAGATAACCAAATCGGGGCTGTTTTTGCCCAGAGAGCTGATACACCAATGCCCAAATGTATCAAAGGAAAAAAAAAAAATCAAGATTGATAAGTATGATTATATGAATGAATGACTAAAGCCTTAGTAAGTTGAGTGAGTCCAAAGAAATTCAACACAGGTATGTATGTATTAAACATACCAACTTTTGCATTTTCACCCACATAGATAGGTATACTAGGTAAAGGACTTTTTTTTTTTTTTTTTGGGGGGGGGTTGGTGCTGGGCAGAGGTGTACCTACTAAGTGCACAAGTTACCATACACAAGGACCCAGGTTCAGGCCCCCACTCCCCACTTGCAGGGCGTAAACTTCACAAACAGCAAAACAAGTACTAGAGGCTCTCTCTTCTTCTCTCTCAGTCCTATCAAATAAAGAAGAAACCTGTGGGAGGAGTGGCCACCAGGAGCAGCGGATTCTTCATGCAGGCCCTGAGCCCTAGTGATAACCCTAATGGCAGTCACTTTAAAAAGAAAGAAAAACTGCTTTCTTGTGTTAAGACTTGTAACCCCTAATTTTCTATGAGACTTTATGGCACCTTTTTAGTGCTGTTTTGTTTTTAACTGGGATGAGATATAAAATCCCAAATTCTGTGTCCAGATTAAATGCTTTTGATTCCTTAGATTTCCCCTTTGATATATGATCTTTGGGGGGGTGGGATTCAGGATTATTCCTGGGGCTCAATGCCTGCACTACAAATACACTGCTCCTGGAGGCCACCTTTTTTTTTTATTTTTATTTTTAACTTCCAGGGTTATTGCTGGGGCTCGGTGTCTGCACTATGAATCCACTGCTCCTGGAGGCCATTTTTTCCCGCTTTGTTGCCCTTGTTGTCATCATTATTGTTATCGTTGTTGTTGGATAGGACAGAGAAATTGAGAGAGGAGGGGAGACTGAGAGGGGGAAGAGAAAGATAGACACCTGCAGACCTGCTTCACCGCCTGTGAAGCGACCCTCCTGCAGGTGGGGAGCCGGGGTTCGAACCAGGATCCTCCTGCCGGTCCTTGCGCTTTGCGCCATGTGTGCTTAACCCACTGTGCCACCGTCCAACCCCTGGAGGCCACCTTTTTCATTTGTGTTGTTGGATAGGACAGATAGAAATTGAGAGAATAGGGGAAGATAGAGGGGGAGACCTGCTTCACCACTTGTGAAGTGTCCCACCCCTGCAGGTGGAGAGTGGGATTCAACTTGGCTCCTTGTACATGGTGTGCTACCCCCCCCCAACCTTTCTTTAAAGATCTTCAAGTAGAACACATATAAAAACTTCATTTTTTCCCTGTGTAGTTGTATTTGAGTTCTGTATAGTTACCAGATAAAACATCAAAAGTAATTGATTTTGAAGAGTACAAATCCAAATACCACACTGAGACCTTTTTTTCCCCCCCAGCTACTGACAGTCTTTATAAACTCTCTCTGCAAACCCTCAATGCAGACATCTTCTTAAAACAACGTCAGACCTCACCAACACCTGCCTCTCCCTCTCCGCCCGTTGCCCCTTGCCCATTCTCACCCCGGAGTAGCTACAGCAGTATTGTCAACAGCACCTCCAACAGGTAAGCTTGTGGTTACCACCTGTTCATCAAATAAGTAAGTGCTCCAGAAAGCTGATGACTGTAGTCTGTCTCACCTCTCATCTGCCACGTAATAATTCATTCCTTCATTGGGGTCAGTACTCCCTGCTGCCTGACCCCATTTTCACTCATAAGTTTTTATCACCCATGGACTAATAAATGCATCACTTAACTAATCAAGAATCGGTAAGTCTATGGAGGATTAAATTAAGATCCAGAGGTGATGTTCTAGAGTTGAGAAACTAGAGTTAAGAGATACTTATTTTGACCGTAGCTACTTATTAGCACAGCAGGTCAGATTTTGAAACAAGACTGTCACTGAGCACGACATGCTGCAGTAGGAGCTACGCACACAGGACACCGACAACCACACTGGTGCTTCTCATTGGGGCACAGCGCCCCACCTGTGTTTGCCTGACTTGTGAAATGGTAGCTTCAGTGTTGATTATGGTCAGAGCTCCTCATGTGTGTCAGCACCATCTCAGCATGTGTAACCTCATCTCATACTCCGAGCAAGCCTGCCCAGCTTTTAACTGTTAAAAGAAGCAGTGGTCCTTGAGATGGAGGGAGACTGCCTTGCTTGGGTCCCCCACCACAGTGAACTTGTTATCCCAGGCTACCAGGGAAAGTGACATTCATATATATATATATTCCCTTTTGTTGCCCTTGTTTTATTGTTATTATTGATATTGTTAGAGAGGGGAAGAGAAAGATAGACACCTGCAGACCTGCTTCACTGCTTGTGAAGCGACCCCCTCGCAGGTGGGGAGCCAGGAGCTCAAACCAGGAAAATGACTTTCTAAGAGTCAGCTTCACACCTGTGATTGCCTGACAGTATGTTCCTGTTGTTGTCACTGCCTGGTAGCTCCCTGTCTAATAGTGCTCTTCTCTAAAAGGGAGTACAGCCTTTGCAAGTCCCTAAATCATGGTCCCTCTCCTGATCTTTTGTAGTGACATCTTTTCTTACCTTCACCCCTCAAAACTGCTTATTTTTCCACCTCACTAGCCTTAGGTTCCAGGACATTTACATAAGGCAGGCTTGTCTGTGAGCTGCCCTGGCATGAGACCCAGGCTCAGGCCTGCAGGCCCCATACACCCTGGGACGTATGCCTCCCTTCACTGGGCCTTCACAACAGGTAGTGCTGATAAGACTGAGGTCTGTTTTTGCTTCTTTCTTCAAGTGATGCTAAAGCAAAACAGCCAAATGGAAGCAAACACAAGTTGACAAAAGCAGCCTCGCTCCCTGGCAAGAATGGCAACCCTACTTTTGCTGCAGTCACAGCCGGGTATGACAAGAGCCCAGGTGAGTCGCTTAGAATCTGGAAGCTTGCCTCACACCTGGGATTTGGGTATAGTGGGATTCCTTTTGACCCAATTTTCCTTTGATTGATTCAGAGTTCATTGTTACAGGTGGGAATGGCTTTGCTAAAGTTTCTTCAAGCAAAACAGATTTTTCTAGCAGCCTTGGCATTTCACACACTCCTGTTGACAGCGATGGTTCAGACAGGTACAGTAGACTAATTCATTTTTTTTTAAGATTTTGTTTATTAATGAGAAAGATAGGAGAGAGAGAGAACCAGACATCACTCTGGTACATGTGCTGCTGGGAATTGAACTCAGACTAGTGCTTTATCCACTGTGCCATCTCCCAGACCACAGTAGACCAATTCTTAATGAGCAGAAAGACAAAATTCTCTCAAGTCAGGATGGCATCTTCCCTCTGGGTTACAAGTGGGTATTTGTCCGAAATGGTTCCAGGCCTCTAGACTCTTACCTAGCAAGTCACCAACAACCCATTTGCTGTGCTCCTTCCCTCAGAGGAGGAGACACATAAGACTTGCCTCAAGTCCAGCAGATAATTCAATGTGTGTTTACATCTTTCTCTGTCGTTGTGGTCTATTCTAAGAATGTATATGATCCAATAATTGAAAATCAAGCATAGTTATAGTTGAAAGGAAATTGGATCAAATACCAGACTGTCACTTTCTTGGCCCAGAGCATCTGCAGTGAGCATGGTAGCACTCATTAATTGCCTCAGTTCATTTTCCCAGATAAATAGCAACAGTAATAATAATGCCATCAATAGGTAGGACTCAGATTTTATCTCCGTTGCTCTAAAAGAAAATTAATCCTAAACTTAAGTTTTGGGGCTATGGAAGATTTATTTTAAACATAAGGGGAAAAAAAAATGTTTTCTCTGTAAATCATTTGCTTGAACCAGGCTCTCAGCTTATGATAGAGCAGTAGGGTTTTTGAAGCCCTTTGTGGTACAGAAGCTGTTTTTCAGTTTGTCTTTGATTTTAAAGTTCTGAGTAATAGGTTCCTTTCCACTAACCATATATTTTCATGTGGTGTCTTGTCTTCTCATATCATCCAGCTCGGGTTTGTGGAGTCCTGTGAGCAACCCTAGCAGCCCTGACTTCACGCCCCTCAATTCATTCTCAGCCTTTGGAAATTCTTTTAATCTAACTGGTGGTGAGTGTTTAACACTAGACCTATAATAAGCCTGTGGACAAAGAAGGAAGAGATCTAGTTGTGCATGTGCTAAAATAGAGAGGACAGCATGATTTTTATTTAGTGAAGATTTCTTAAAAGGTGAGTACCTTTCTACTTAGTGAGACACATAAGACGTATGGTCTGACTTGAGGGGAGTGAGCCTGGTTTAGTGCTCCAAATGCCACTGAGGAGCCCTGGCCTCTCAGTCCCTTGATGGCATCTGTGTATGTGACCCAGCAAGGTGCTCTCAAAATGGCCCCTTCTCTCCTCCAAGTATACCAGCAGCCCAGAGGTACAGGGGAATAGTCTTGATGCTGTGTGAATGGCGGCACTTCATTAAGAAGGTGCTTGAAGATCCCTGGCAGGGGTGGGGGTGGTCCTTGTTTTTTCTTGCTATTCAGAATCAGAAAAATGGGAATTTTGCTGTAGCCCTGGTCATATTAAAGTTGGATGGTAGTGTTTGCATTTAATGTCATCTAGTGATAAATGTGGCTTAAAGTGCTAAGTTTGGGAAACAACCTCTTGCCCCTGGAGTGGGTATGACACCAGAATTAGTACCCCATCTTACTGTTGATGAGCTTGATAAGATACAGACTTGATGATTGTTTCCTTTTTTCAGAAGTTTTCAGCAAACTTGGTTTACCCCGATCGTGCAATCAGTCTTCACAGCGGAGCTGGAATGAGTTTAATAGTCCTTCATACCTTTGGGAATCTCCGGTGACAGATTCCAGCCCTTCCTGGCCAGCCAGTTCTGGTTCCCCGACCCACAGCTCCACAGTAAGTACTCAGCGCCTGGCCTCACTCGTCATCACTGCCATCGCTACCACTTGAATAGCACTGACATGGTTATAAGCGACAAATAGCACTGTGGAAAGGCTGGGTTACTACTTTGTCTCCATTGCTGGTTTCTGTTCTGCCAAAGTGACTCATCAGTATTTTTCAGAGCCATCAGCACCAAGGACTTGTGCGGAGAACTGGGCAGCTATAGAATTAATTGACCTTCGTTCTCCTTGTAGGTCACGGTGATTTTAACATCTTAACTTGTAAACTAGACCAGTGTAACTATGTGCAGCCTGAACTTTTATTGTATGCATTTGTTTTTGGGGTTTTTTTGGTGTATCAATTAAATTTAAAAAAGGGAGGGGCACCATAGCACCAAAATTTCCCACAATTCAATGGGGAACTGGCTCCATTCATTTAAACTAGAGCACTGCTCAGTGCTGGGTATTGAACCTGGCTGGGACTTTTGCATGACCATTATGTTATCTCTCTGGCCTATTCTGCGTTATTCTCCAAATAAATTTCCTAAACCTTCCTCGGCTGTCTGTAATGCAAATGCTGTTCTTAACATTTGAATTTTTGTTGAATAGTGTTTCATTTACAGTTTATCTGATTGAGTCACCCAGCCAGCTGCTGAACCTCTCTGCAGTATATTTTTCATCTCTTTATTCTTCAGCTCTGTGGTTTCTATATGATACTTAACGTTTGGTGAGCATCTTCGTAGCCACTGTTTTGAACTCTTCATCAGTTTGCTGATCTTTTTCTGGGGTTTTTTTTTTTTTGTTATATATATATATATATATATATATATGCTTTTCTGTTTCTTGATTTGTCTTCATCTCTAGTATTAGGCAAGTCTGCTGCCTCTCCCTGGCTATACTGCAGGAGCGGGTGACTAATGTTCTGATCCCGAGAGCACTCCAATAATTTGTTCACAACTATAATCTGTAAGATTGTAGGTGGAAGTCCTTCACCTTTACTTAAGTGCCTTTGGGTTGGTGTTACTATTCTGATCTCAGAACAGATGAGTCTACACACTACAGAGGTTTATTTTCACTGTACAGTGTCCCCAGGTTGGGCAAATACAGAGGATCCACCCTCAATTTGCTGTACCTGGGGTAAGGGTTTTCTTCCAGGGTGAAACATGGTTTCTGCCACCTATTCATTTCCATGATAGTCTTTTAGTTTTGTGGGAGAAACTTTTTCCATGTTGTTGTAGATTTGTTGAGTTCATGTGAACATCTCCAAAATGTTTTTCCCAAGAAAAATAATTGGGTTTATGATAGACAGAATATGATGTTACTATGATTACTTCATTCTCAGAAAAACTAGACAAGCAAGGTTTAACAATAGATATTTTAAGCTTCATAGATTTCCCAAGGTTTATCTTTACTTGTAATCATCTCAGCGAACTTTTAAAAGAATAGTTTGCTAGGATTTGCAGGTGACAGTTTATTAAAACTGTTTGCTATAGACAGGACTGGGGAGCTAGGTAGTGCTCTGGTTAAAAATATATATATATATATGTGTGTGTGTATGTGTGTATGAACAAGTATGTTTTACTGCCACACAATATGACCTATTTGCAAAATAACCAGGACTGGATTTGATTCTCTGACTATAGTTTATAATACCAGATGCATCTGCTCCATTCTGGGATGCTATTATGGGTGAAACAGTTACTTTAGATCTGTGGCCTAATCCTAGTTTTTAGCATCACCTTCACTTGATCATCTGTCTGTCTCAGTCCTAACACTCCATGTTGTGATTCCCCACAGTCAATCCTTGGCAACACCAGCGGCCTGTGGTCCACCACTCCATTCAGTAATTCGATTTGGTCCAGCAACCTCAACAGTGCTATTCCTTTCACCACTCCAACAAACACGCTGACAAGTATTGGCCTCATGGGCACAGAGAATGCCTCTGGTGCTCATGTTCCTTCCAATCCAGCTGATGATTTGGGGCAGCCCTACAACCCGTGGCGGATATGGAGCCCCACAATTGGAAGAAGAAGCTCCGACCCTTGGTCTAATTCGCACTTCCCTCATGAGAATTGAAATTAGGCAAAAAGAAAGAACAGTGAGGGCCCCTCATCTAGATCATGACATGCCTGTTTTTGAGACATCTTTTTAAGGCTCTTACTGCTATAGCTTCCCTCTCCCTCCCCTCCTCATCTTCGCAAAACAGACTCAAGCAGGGCAGACTTGTACCACTTGCTTCTTTCAGATCTTTCTTGCAATTATGATAATGAGATTTGCTGTTGTGCTCTTAGAGGAAAGTCTGGACTCAGCCACAAACTCTAATAAGATCTGTACATCTGAAAACCTTAACTGTTATCAAGTTTCCACCTGTCATCTTCCATTCTTTATCTGTATGAACATAACTTGACATTACAGCTAAGGAAATAATTTGAGTTGATTCAAAAGTCCTGGCATGTGACAATTTTATTAAATTACCAATCTGGTTTTTAATAATTTTGCAATATTACATGCCAAGGTCTAACTTAAAAAAAAAAGTTATGAGAACTGTGTGCTGAAAATACAGAGTATTTTTTTAAAATAAGGCTGTCTTGGTTTAAAAGCAGATTACAGAAATGTAAGTCAACTTTAAGAACAGTGAATGAATGTAAAAGCATTCAGTTAAGACCATATGCATTTTCTGTGCTGTTTGTACTTGAGGTATGTAACATTTGTATACCTGGGTTTATTTTAAAGAAACTGAAATGCACATAGTCGTCTTGAGACACAAGATTAAATGTGTATTTCTTAAAAATACAACTTTGTGTTGTACTTTGAAATAAATAATGCTTTTTTCAAAAGCCTTGAATTGTTGTGTGTCGGTTTTTTACATGTATTCTCTGACACCAAAGTAAACCTTACTATCATTGTCTTAGTCTGTGGGTTTGTATCATAACCAGAACCTTCTGTGCTTGGTTAGTACTGCAGGTTCTTGGCAAAAAAAAAGTTTATACACATGAAATTTATTTTCCCTTTAGCAATTTCACCTCTCACAGGCCCTCCTGCTGGTACTTGTAGAAACTAGCCTTATACTAGGCAAGTTATTAAGCCATAGTGCATCAGTCTGGTTTAATCTTTCAGAGGGTTTTGCCTGCTGCAACTTGATTTTCTCACCTTTCTGTTTCCAGAGTTTGTACACAGAGCCTTTGCAGGTAGCCAGGAAATGCTAAACATTAAGTATTCTCTGTGAGGTCAGTATTATTTAGAATCATTCTGTGCAATGTTTTAACTAAGTACAAAACTCAGAGCAAGACATAACTTTCCAACCTGGACCTTGTACAGTCTACTGAACAGGTTACAAAAACAGTTACACTTCATTTATAAAAAGCTGTCTCAGGAAGTCAGAACTTGCTCCTTCATAAGAGTCACCTGAAACAACTTTTTAAGCTCAAATTTTACTTGCTCTCATCAGCAAACCTAAGATACCTGGCTTTATAGCACTGGGGAAAGCTTCTGTTACCTGGGTTTTATGAGCATTTGACAACATACCAACCAAACCGGAAACTGCTAGGATTGTCTTAACTGTTTCAGTAAAAACTTTGTAACCACAATAGCTTGTTTTATACTATGCTGAGGCTGAACTTAAAAGATTGTGTCGGGAGTCGGACAGTAGTATAACGGGTTAAGCGCAAGTGGCACAAGAGCCAGTGTAAGGATCCTGGTTCAAACCCCCGGCTCCCCACCTGCAGGGAAGTCACTTCACAGGTGGTGAAGCAGGTCTGCAAGTGTCATTCTTTCCCCATCTCTGTCTTCCCCTCCTCTCTCCATTTCTCTGTCCTATCCAATAACAATGACATCAACAACAACAACAAAAAAAAAAAACAAGGGAAACAAAAGGGAAAATAAATAAATATAAAAATGTTATATAAAAAAGATGTGTCATATTTAAATGAAATCATAATAGAAGTAGGTGTCTTTAAGTAGGTTGAGTTTATAAAATCTGTACAATGCTACATTTTAGATACCTGCTACTAATAAAAAGCCATCCAAACACCAGGAGCCAGACCCAGTGCTTATATAGATTCCTATGATAAAGAAGCAAAATACACCTAGAAAGATTCACTGGTAAGGAATCCGTACTACAGAAACTCAGGTTACTGAATGTCAGAGTGAACCTGAATTGGAAAAAAAAAATTAATGAAATTATGCTATGTGTTCCATTTTAGGATAGCCAACTTAGAAGACCAAAAACACGGAGTCTGGCAAAATTCTTTGTGATATGCGTCCTCATAATTGCAGAGATAAACTGGCAACAATGTTAAACCAATACTCATGGGACAGTGTTCAAAGTACAGCCAGGGGTATCACCAAAATGTTTCTTCCATGCAAACTGTATAAGTACCGCACACTAACCGATTGTGCCACTGGAGCTCCCCCTGCAAACTAAATAAGCCTGACAAAATGTGCAGGTGAACTGGGCAGAAACCACTGCCCCTCAGGCACCTGTAGGTGAACCTGACATAAACTCCTGCCAGTGATTATAAATACATTCTGGTTAATGTTTTAGTCTCACCGTGGGCTGGAAAATATGTTTGCTAGAGAGCAACTGAACTAAGGCACAAACAAAAAGTGCTTTATTGGGGGTCAGGCAGTAGCGCAGCGGGTTAAGCACACGTGATGAGAAGCACAAGGACCAGAGTAAGAATCCCGGTTCAAGCCCCCAGCTCCCCACCTACAGGGGAGCTGCTTCACAAGCAGTGAAGCAGGTCTGCAGGTGTCTATCTTTCTGTTCCCCTCCTCTCTCCATTTTCTCTGTCATACTAAACAACAACAACATCAGTTGCAACAAAAGGGAAAAAAAAAACATTGGACTCTCAGTAATGAGGTCCTAAGTTGGAACCCAGGCATCGACTATGCCAGAGTGATGCTATGGTTCTTTCTCTCCCTCTTTCATAAAAATAAATCTTTTTTTTTAAAAGCACTTTATTTTTGCTTCTCAACCTGAACCCAACCCCCATCTTTCTAATAACAGACAAACCCATTTTTCTAGTGCTATTTTAAAAAAAGTAAAGCTTTGTCTTTAATTCAGAAATTTTATGTCCCTTTTTTATCTTTATTTATTGTTTAGAGACAGCCAGAATCAAGAAGGAAGGGGGAGATAGAGAAGAGAGACACCTGCAGACTTGTTTCACCACTCGCAAAGCATTTCCCCTGCAGGTGGGAACCGAGGGCTCAAACTTCAGGTCCTTAAACTTTGTAACCTGAGCGCTCAACCAGGTGCGCCACCACCCGCCCCCCCTTTTTTTTTTAAAGATTTTATTTATTAATGAGAAAGATAGGAGAGAGAGAAAGAACCAGACATCACTCTGGTACATGTGCTGCCGAAGATTGAACTCAGGACCTCATGCTTGAGACTCTAGTGCCTTAGCCACTGCGCCACCTCCCCGGACCACATACGTCCCTTTTTCTCAATGCTCAAGAAAAAAAAAATTCATTTTGCAAACTTCTCAAATCTTTGAAGTTTTCTGACTTTAAAAACTATTATTAATAGTGTCCCACAATACTGCCTTAAGAATGAACAGCATGGGGGCCAGCAGGTTAAGCACACATGCTGTGAGCACAAGGACCAACGTAAGGATCCCAGTTCAAGCCCCCAGCTCCCCACCTGCAGGGGGGTCACTTCACAGATGGTGAGGCAGATCTGCAGTTATCTTTCTCCCTCCACCTACCCCTGTCTTCCCCTCCTTTCTTGATTTCTCTATGTCCTATCCAACAAGGGCACCAAATTGGAAAAAATGGCCTCCAGGAGCAGTGGATTCATAGTGCAGGCACCAAGCTCACCCCAGCAATAACCCTAGAGGCCAAAAAGAAAGAACAGCATACCACATCCATTGTGAAGTTTTATCCCAGCCTTAGATTCTGCATCACACAAACAGCTCATGTCCAGCTTTTTCATAAGAATGATAGATCCCAAAAACACCCACCTCAGGGCCTGGTGGTGGTGCACTTGGTTAAGTGCACACATTACGGTACACAAAGACCTGGGTTCAAGCCTCTGGTCCCCACCTGCAGGGGGAAAGCTTCACAAGTGGTGTCTCTGTCTCTTTCCCTCTTCTCACAATTTCTCTCTGTTTCTATCCAATAGTAAACAAATAAAAATACAATTAAAATCATTTTTAAAACCCACCTCTACATGATCTACAGCATTATGCAAAAAGCACACAAAGACAAGAAATTAACTCCTTACACTTAATAATACTATCGCTTATAATTCATACATGACTGTTACCAGGCTATTTGAATAATCTATATTTGCCCTGTAGATTTAGAGTCGTTGCTGGATATGCCCAGATACTTACAAACACTATCTCCCCAGTAATCCAGTCTTTAAAAAAAAAAAAAAAAATATATATATATATATATATATATATATATATATCCGAAAATCCAAATGGGGCAGGCGGTGTTGTGCACACTCGCTACTATGCGCAAAGATGCAGGTTCAAGCCCCCAGTTCTACACCTGCAGAGAGGAACACTTAACAAGGTGCGAGGCAAATCTGCAGGTGTCTTTCTTCTCTCTCTCTCTCATTTTCACTCTGTCCTGGCCAAGAAAATGGGAAAAAGGGACGCCAAGATCATAGATTTGTAGTGTGGGCACTGAGCCCCAGCAGTCACCCTGGAAGGAAAAAAAAAAAAAATCTAAAATGAAAACAAGTAAATTAAAATATAAATTAAAAATATTACTGAAAAAATGTCCAAAGTGGGGGGTGAGTGTCTCCAATCTGCTTTTCATGTGTATTTTGTTAAGCAGTTCCTACCGAGAGGATAAATCAGCTAGATAATGGTTCAACAATCTGAGCTCACGCCATAAATCTTGTCTACTCAGAAAGTCCGAAAAATTAAATGTCATTTAGCAAAGAGGCAGGCCAATACTATATATATATATCCCACGCTTCTATAAATCCTGTATGGCATTCTACAGAGTCTGTGACTCATCCCAAAGAATAAGCTCCTTGACTCATTACAACAGAGCCAGCTTGATTCTGGGGCCACGAGTTGCCAGTGGTCCTGCCCAGAGCATTTCTGCTGTCACTCAGTGTCACTCAGTGTAGCTCACTCTACATCAGAGGAAAGGGGGTCCCAGCAGAACCACACACTATTCTCTAGACAATCTTCTGACAGCACTCAAAGCAGCAAACCTCCAACTCTACAGGCCTCCGTCACACAACCTAAATTTCATCACTGGTTCTTCCTGGCGTCCTCTCTGAGAGACCACAGTCTGTGCATTCTCTCTCTCCTCTAATAAAGAACAAGCCCGGCTCTCACTGAGGATGAAGGCTGATGGCAGCTCACTGAGTGCAGGGCCAAAGATGCAGGTGTGGGCTGGCTGCCCCTCTTAACCAGTGAGCCCTGAGCACACACCGAGTACTGCTCTCGAAGCCTCAGTCTCCCCATGTGCTCATCTTAGTGGTGTAAAAAGCAAACGAAATCAAGCCAAACACTATAATGTTTCCTTTTTACAGGTCACTGTGGTAAAAATTGTGTTGGGCCTTTAAAATGCAAATATGACCAAGGAAGGGGCCAGGCAGTGGCACACCTAGTGAAGCACACACACATTACAGTGTGCAAGGACCTGGGTTCAAGCCCCTGTTCACCGTCTGTAGGGGGAAAGCTTCATAAGTGGCAAAGCAGGTCTGCAGGTGTTTCTCAGTCTATCTCCCTATCTTCCCCTTCCTCTCAATTTCTCTCTGTTCAGTAATAAATATTTTTTTAAAAAAATACTTTTAAAAATATGCCCAAGGAATATTGGCAGATGGTCTTCCCACAGACCTGGGTGCCCTGTGCTCCTTGCCACCTGGTTTGGTGCTGCCCTTCCACACATGTACCTCACACTGTTGCCAATGGAATCCCTGAGAAATGGGGGTGAAGGAGAGAGTCACCCAAGAGAAGGGAATCCAAACCACTACTTGAGAAGTAGATAGTTTATCCAGATGTGAAGCTAAAGTTAGGCTCTAAGACAGGAAATTAGTAGGGCAGATAAATTTTTTTCATTTGTGATTAATAGGGAGTAGATTTTTATTATTTTAGTTTGTCCTATTTTAGATTGGGAGGAAAAGGGGTTCTCTATGCAGGGGGGGGGTGCATTCACTGGATTTATGGGAAAGGTATGGAAGGATTCTGTGCACTGCAGAATCTTCCTATCCCTAGCCTTACTCAGCCCCTTCCAGACATCACCATAGCAACTACACACTAGCCTGGCATGGGGGTATCTCTTAACTAGGTTGATACAATGGCAGGGTTACTGAAACAGATACTGTCTCAGAGGTGAATTATCACCCATCTTGGACTCAGCCGACTCTGACCCATACCTGGATAGCTGCACTCTGAGGCACCAAAAATGAGTCTGCCAGTGCCTCTCCCCGTCCCCTTGGCCACGTGGGCATCTGTGTTACCAGCTCTTTGCCAGTGATATGTCAACAGAGCTCTCCTCCAGCTCCAGCTCTCATTAGCCCTGTCTCAACATTGCTCCTCTGGGCTGCCCTCTACCAGAGAGAGAGAGGAGAGAGACGTCTGTCTGTGTCAACACAACCAGCCAGCTTCCAAGCAGGAATGGATTTGGATGAGATGCCCACTGCTCCTGGCTAGAGTGCAGTACTCCCTTTCTTAGGTAGAGGGCGCTATGCTAGGTCTATGTGATGACAATCCAGCTCCTTTTCCAATTTGCAAAATTAAAAATAATATTTTAATGAACGAGAATAGAAAGACACAGAGAAAGACCAGATCACTGTTTGGCTTTGGCATATGATGATGCTTGGGATTGAACCTAGGCATGAGAGTCTTTTGCATAACCATTATGCTCTCTCCCCAACCAGCAATTATTTTTAGATTTATTTCATATGAAGTAGTGAGTGTTTCATATGAGAGAGAAAGAAGCCAGAGAACCACTCCAGTGCACATGGCTCTGGGGCAGGAACTTGGAGCTGCAGGCATGCACTCTGCCTGTTGAGCTATTTCACCTGCTACTCTAGCTCCTGAAATAAAAAACAGCTTTAAAAAATGTTCAAGTTAATTGACTCGATGCAGCATAGAAAAAGGAGCAACTGAACAATAAGGGCGGTCAGACGGAAAACTTCAAGCAGCGTGTTTGCCGTGTTGTGCCTCCATCTTGTGGACAGAGAGTAGAATGCACCCCTGAAGAGTACATCAAATCCTGTAGATTATTAGAGGCATGTGAATTCACTGTGAGAAAATGGAAGAGCCAAGGGCGTGGCAAACTTCCATATTTACTCCTCCACCTTTTTTTTTTAATTATATAAGTTTCCAGAGTGATTTGTATGAGAGAGGGCGACAGTTCAGAATATCTGGCTTAGTCCAGCAGAGAAATGTTCTCTGGGAGAGACTGAGGCTGAAGAGCACAGTGCCCACTCCCTGCTCCCAGGCACTCATCTCACCTGTGACCCTGGGAAATGTATGGAGTCTGAGTGGAGGCCCAGGGAATAGCTCTTGTAAACTTGAACTCCGAGTTCCATACCCATCACCTCCTGTACAAATTCCTGCACATCCTTCTCTGTCTCTCCTTGGATGTCAGAGGGTTTTACATATTCCAGAAGAGACAGCTAGAGGGAAGAGGAAGTGAAAGGGGGGGAGAGACAAAGAAGAGGCCCCCCTGAAGGCCCCTGTGGTGACAGATGCAGAATCCCCTACATCCAGCTGCTTTAAGTGTTTCCCTTTTCACTGACCAGCCATTGGCATGAATGAAAGCTATAAAAACGACGATATGTGGATACAACAGAGAACAATGAACAGCTGAGCCAAGGGCAGGGGTCCCCTGCAGAGGGAAGGCACGCAAACAGTGCGGACTATGATGTTATGTTGCCCTCTTGTGGTCACACTAGAGAATGCACCTCAACAGAGAAGCTTTGCTTCTGCCACTTGAATAAGTTTCACCTGCCACTCTGGAGCAACTGACATGATCCTTCAAAATGTTAAGGGTTACTCGATAATATATCACAGAACAAAGAAGAGCTGAGCACGCAGCACAGATCCCATTGGAGCAAACAGTCCAAGGTGTTATGCCGCCCTCTTGTGGACATGCAGTAGAATGTATCTCAGCAAAGAAAATTTCCATCAAACCCAAACACCAACTTTAGATATCATTAAGTAGACACGCAAAATCACTGAAACAGAAATAGAGCCTCCAGGGAGATGGCTCGGGGGTTGACAGCAAGACTTCCAGGGGCGAGATACAAAGTTCCAGCCCTGTTTCTCCTCTACTACAGATTCTGTCTGCTCCTTCGCTAAATACATAAGCCTCACTCAGAAATGATTACATGCACAATGTGGAAAAGTGGGCTGCTCCCCAAGAATGTAGAGAAGCAGGAAAACACAGTACACTTCATTTTTTCTGTAGGTACAGAAATCCAGAGAGCAGTGGTGCTCGTGGCTGCTGTTCTGCTGCGGGGGGGGGGGGGGGGGGGCTGGGTAGACTTGCACGTGACCACGCCTGAAACCTAGATAGTGTCAGAAAGCAGTGCACTCCAATGTCATAACTGAACAGGCAGCTGGAATTGTTTTAAAAGGGTCTACTCCTTTTTGCCTTAAATAACAAACTTTTATTTTGCAGAGCTCTGGAGCCTGGGGAGTCCTACCTAAATCAAGATGCTAGCAGAGTTGCTGTCTGTGGAACAGCACTGCCACCTTCACTTAAACTGGAGGAAAGGGCTAGCCTCTTAGTTCCATGGTGCTATCCCTGAACTTGGCTGTTAGTTGATGGTTGTGTTCTTTGTATTTAGTCAAGCTACTGGTAAGTATACAAACCTCCAGTATTTTGACGCTGACCATCTCATGTGGTTGCCTCAAGTTAGATTTTTTTTTCCCCACCAGGGTTATCACTGCAGTTTGATGCTTGCACATGAACCCACCAATCCAGTTACCACTTCTTTCTTTCTCCCCGCCCCTCCCCCCCCTCTCTCTGATAGGGCAGAGAGAAATTGAGATGGGAGGGAGAGATAGAGAGACAGACACCTACAGAACTTGCTTCATGGAGCTTTTCCCCTTCAGGTAGAGGCCAGGGGCTTGAACCTGGGTCCTTCTGCACTGTAATATGTGGGCTCAATCAGGTGCACCACCACCCAACCCAAGTCAGTTTTTAAGTCTCCTTTCAAACAGATAGCTGACAGACAGATGCCAAGAGTAAAGGAGGAAAAGAGTGAGAGAGAGAAGAGAAGGAGCCAAGTCCTTATCAGGCTTTTGAGTTTTTCATGGACAACATTCTAAGCCTCTAATACGCAGGTCCTGAGTTCAAGCACTGAGCAATCTTGGTGACCAGTTTTCTTCTTTCTTTGATTCTTTCCTTTTAATAATAATTTTGGCTTCATGGGATGAGAAACAGTCTTTTGGTGGTGGGAATGGTGTTTATGTACACTCCTATTAATTTGTAGTCATATAAATCACTATTTAATTAATATGAGAGGGAAAAATTGATTGAATGTCTCAGACTTTTTAATGCACAGGCTGAGTCTTTAATATGTTGACTCTCTTAAAAGCTTAGACCAGGGAGAACAGAAGCAACCGGTGGCACAGCTATATACAAATAATGTCAAAGGACATAAATTATGGTGATGTTGTGTATGATACAGAAAATCCTAACAAAAAGATTTTCCAAAGTTAACCCAATTTCCAAATAATGTGATTATAGCAATAATTATCTATTGCCTTCTTAAACCCTAAGACAGCAGGAACCTCCTGCTTCCTCTATAGAGCCTATATTTTCCCCCAGTCCTGGAACCTCTAGGGTGGGGCTCACTTTCCTGCATGCTTCTCTCAATTCATACCAAATGATACTGCATACACCGATCCCAACCTAATTAACGCAACGAATACCACCTCAGCATGCTTCACTTCAGACTGTGTCCAGAGATGTCAGGCATGGAATGTCAACCCTTCACCCTCATTACTCAGGTGATATGTTTCCTTTCATAGTATTCTCTCTAATTCCATTCCAGGAGCTTCACTTCCTAACAAAGCCCCAAAACCTAGATACAGACCAGGTCCCGTGAGATACAGCATATGTTCCCATGTATCCATAAATTAAGGCAAAGTATATACCTGAAAGCAAAAGTGCACAATAGTCTGCAGTGAGTCAGTATAAAGTTCATAATGAAATAGTGTCTACTTAGACTTAGATACCCTCCTCACCTACTTCCTATTACACTTCTGTCACTCAAGGAAAAAAAACCAAATAATAAATAACTTTTGCTTCATTCTTTCCTTTTGATAATAATTTTTGCAATCTTACATCCAATTCCAGAGTAATTTCTATGAAAATCTTGGTCTATGTAGTTGTGCAGGTAGAAGATGCCTCTTAGGGAACTGAAACTTGAAGGTGTCTGAGGTGGACCATCTGAAACACAGAAGCCCAGGGAAGACTCCTTCATTTGCTAATTTGGTTTTCCAGTGTGATCACTTGCACCAGCTCCTGTCCAGAGTCCTACACTAGCCTCTCCCCACCCCACTCCCCAAGAGGTTTTTAACTTATCCTGGAGGAGTCTGACAGAGGACCACACAAAGAGACACAGGGAGAAAGCTCTGTGGCACCTTGTGGCAGCATGCAACCCCGGGGCCTCTGGTGTGCAAGACCTACGCTCTGCTGCTTGAACTGCCTGTCACTCTCTGAGCCCCTGCCACAAAGGAAAGTTTGACAAATGTTCAGGGTGACTGGCAGGATAAATCAGCAAATAACGGACATTTGAACAAGAAACATCAGAATCCCTTTGAGGGTATGTAAAACAGCGTGGATTGTGGTGTTGTTTCGCCCTCTTGTGGCCACGTAGTAGAACGCATCTCACCAGAGAAGACTTCATAAAGTCCAAATGCAGACTTCTGCTATCATTCAATAAACATGTAAATTCTCTGAAAACAGAGTAGTTAGGTATGTGGCTCAGTGGTAAGACTTTAAGGATTGATGTCCCAACCTCCAGCCCTATGCTATGCATTGACTTGGTGATGTGAGTTGACAGTGGCAAGAATTCTATATTACTAAGCTATTCTTAAGTATACGTATCTCTAGTATTTGACCCAACTCAGAGTGTGGTTGCTCCACTATATTTTCTAAGATTTTCTTCAAATAGATTATTTGCTTAGGAATTTAGGTGGGGGAGAGACAGAGAGATACAAAGCTCAGCTCTCAGGCTTATGATTTCACTGTGAGCCATACCCAGAGCCCCTCATATGCAGACCCTGTGTCCTAGCACTGAGCAGTCCCACTGGTCAACTTTCTCTTTTCTTCCTCTCCCTCTCTCTCTCTCTCTCCCTCCCTCCCTCCCTCTCTCTCTTTCTCTCTCTCTCCCCGCACCTCTCTTTCACTTCTAAATTATATTAAGTTCCCATGTTATGTTTTACAGATTTTATTTTGACTTGTGAGAGCGTGGGGAGGAAGAGTACATCAGCTGCTATTTCACTGTAAACAGCATCCTCTGAAACTGAAATATTTTACCCCAGTTTGCCAATCCCCCATCCGCTGCTGCTGTTACTAGAAACATCTGCAAATTTGAGCCTGAAACTCAACAAGGGCCCAGTGCCCAGTGCCACAGAAAGCCCACATTTGTCACACCAGCTTTTGCATCTGCTTTACTGAGCAATATGAGGCTAGGGCTCACCAATTAGATCAGACCAAGCCCCTCTTTGCAAGGAGCCTTTTATACAAGTAGCGGTAGGGGATGTGGAAAGTCAGGAGCTAGAGTTTGGCAATCAGGAGGGGTTAAAGATCCTCAAAATCTTCTCCCCTCTTGTATCATGGCTCCTTCAGACTTAGCACACTAGCTGGATTGAATTTCCCTCTCTGGCCATGCCCTCCCCACCCACCCCAACCCCCAGTCATGGCACCATTGTGAGTGAACCAATACCTATGGGGCTCAGCTACCAAGTCCAGGAGAGTCAGTCTCCCACCTGAAACCCAAGACAACCACGACTTGCAGTAAAAATAAATAAATAAAAATGACCCACTGTCATCATGCCCTTGTTGCCTAATAACTATCCTTCTGGTCAAAGTGCCCCCCCCACACTCCCCAAGGGCCAGATTCTGTGCAAGTTCCTCTGGCACCTCTGGCACAATGTTATTGTTTATAAGAGGTCTTTTAGTACCTTTTTCAAGTCAGGCTTGGTGATGGTTTCCTCCTTTAATTGTTGTCTGTCTGAGAAGGTTATGATCTTTTCATCTAATTTGAATGGAAGTGTAGCAGGGTCTATTATCTTTGGTTGAAATCCTTTTTCATTCAGGGCTCAATAGATATCTTGTCATTCTCTTCTGGATTTTAGAGTTTGAGTTGAGAAGTCTGCTGATAATCTTTTTGAAACAGGAAAGTCTGGTGCTGCCAAAAAGGGCCCTCAGAGACACAGCCGCCTATCTGTCAGCTCCAGCACTGGCTGCATGCAGAGGAACTGGTATTGTTTTCAGAATTGGTGTTAAAGGAAGACGGGAAGAGATAGAGCCAGAAGGAGAACTGGCTTCTTTCCTGTCCATGCTGAGCAGGTTTATACTTAAAGCAGAAGAAAAGGTTACTTTTGTTTTGTTTGTTACAGAGCCAGGACCTTGTGATTTCACTCCTCTGGACCATTTTTTCATGCAGATAAAGAGGTGCAAAGAGAGAAAGGGAGACACACCACAGCATGGGAACTTCCTCTGGTGTCATAGCACCTACCACGTGGTGTCAGGCTTCCAAACTGTATGTCAAGTATGTCAAGACACACCCTACCAAGTGAGCACTCTAGAGAATTGTACATCATATCAGTAATATAAAGTAACAACATTAAACAGTACAAATCAGTATATCATTCCATAACATCTCTGCCATAAACTCAAATCCACCATTAAGGAAAACAAAAGTAGAAATTAGCTAATGAGACTACATAAAACTGAAAAACTTTTGCACAGAAAACAAAAAGATGGCACACAGGGCTAAGCACACATATTACAGTGAGCGGGGGCTCAGGTTCAAGTCCCTGGTCCCCACCTGCAGGGGAAAAGCTTCATGAGTGATGCAGGGCTGCAAGTGTCTTTCTCCCTCTCTCCTCTCAATTTCTCTCTGTCTCTACCCAATAATAAGTAAATAAAAAGAAAACAAAAAGGCACCCCACTGGATGAGAAATGATATTTACTTGCCAAACATCAGACAAAAGGCTAATAGTTAAGGTACATAGATAAGAGAGAGAGAGAGAGAATAAAAAGAAAAAGGGAAAAGGAAAGAAAGAGAAACACATACACATTAAAATAGAGAATATAAAGATTCAATTTTTTTAACCAGAGCACTGATCAGCTCTGTTCTATGGTGGTGTGGGGGATTGTACCTGGGACTTCGGAGCCTTAGGCATGAAAGTCTCTGTATAATCATTATACTATCAACCCCCACCCAGAACAGACTCTTCACCAAGGAAGATATCCAGATAGCCAACAGGCATAAGAAAAAATTTTCAGGGGGTCGGGCGGTAGCGCAGTGGGTTAAGCGCATGTGACGCAAAGCACAAGGACCAGCATAAGGATCCTGGTTCAAGCCCCCAGTTCCCCACCTGCAGGGGAGTCGCTTCACAGGCGGTGAAACAGGTCTGCAGGTGTCTATCTTTCTCTCCCCATCTTCCCTCCTCTCTCCATTTCTCTCTGTCCTATCCAACAATGAACAACATCAACAATGGCAATAATAATAACCACAACAAGGCTCCAACAACAAGGGCAACAAAAGGGGGGAAAAATGGCCCCCAGGAATGGTGAATTCATGGTGCAGGCACCAAGCCCAGCAATAACCCTGGAGGAAAAGAAAAAAAAAAAAAAAGAAAAGAAAAAATGTTCAAAGTCACTAGCTTTGTAAATCAAAATTGGATACCACCTCACAGGGTTGTGAATATAGCATACTTGCTATAAAAATAACTATTTCCTTCTTAAAGTCAGCAGGAACCTTCTTCACCCTCTATAAACCCCTATTTCTCCCAGTCCTGGAACCCCTGGGGTGTGGCTCATTTTCCTTCACATTCTGTCAATCCATATCATTTGATACTGCCTCTACTGATCTCAACCAAACCAATGCAACCAGTACCACCTCGACATGTTTCATTTCGGACTGTGTCCAGAGACACCAAGCCTGGGATGCCAACTCTTCAGCTCCGCTACTCTGGTGAGACCTTTCCTAGCTCACAGGATTCCTTATTAGCAGCAAATTTCTCCACACAAACACTACAGGCCAGAGGAGAATGGCAAGATTATCTACCAAGTGCTCAATGAGAAAGGCTTTCAACCAAGACTACTGTATCCTGCTAGGCTGTCATTCAGACTAAATGGAGGCATAAAACCTTCTCAGACAAGCAACAGTTGAAAGAATCAACTATCACCAAGCCTGCCCTGAAAGAAGTTCTGAAAGGTCTATAAACAGTCAAACCACCATAAATAGGCCATATATCAGAACACTCTAAAAATCAACAAGAATGGCATTAAAATATCTTCAATCTATGATATCTGTAAATGTCAATGGCCTGAATTCACCTATTGAAAGGCATAGAGTAGGAAGATGGATCAGAAAACACAACCCAACAATATGCTATCTGCAGGAAACCCATCTAGCTCAACAAGAAAAACACAGACTCCAAGTGAAAGGATAGAAAACTAACATACAAACCAATAGCCCACAAAAAAGGGCAGGAATAGCTATTCTCATATCTGACATGACAGACTTTAAAATAAATAAAATTTAAAAGATAGAGATGAACATTACTTAATGCTCAGAGGATCAGTCAATCAAGAAGACTTAACAATTATTAACATCTATGCACCCAATGAGAAGCCATCTAAATACATCAAACATCTACTGAAAGAGCTACAGCAATATATTAACAGCAATACAGTCATAGTAGGGGACTTCAACACCCTATTCTCTCAACTTGACAGATCATCCAGGCAGAAAATCAATAAAGATATAAGGGAGCTAAATGGGGAGATAGATAAATTAGAACTTGTTGTTAAAATTTCGGTGGCTCTTGCTGGCCGGGATAGCTTCACAGGCGGGTAACAGAGACGCGGAGACAACGGCTGGGCAGGGAAGCTGTATTTCTTTATTCAGGAACAACGATTCATAAACTAAGACAAACTAATCACCAAACAGAACTCTGCTGTCTCTTTGTGGCAGCGCAAGCACTCTTTCTTTTACTCTGGAACTCAGGAACTCTGGCTAACTCAGGAACTCAGGAACTCTCTCTGGCACTCTCCAACTCAGGAACCCTCTCCCTTACTCTCGAACTCAGGAACTCTCGGACTCAGGAACCCTCTCCCGGGGTCCCTTTGGGGCGGGGCCAAGTGGGCCCGCGAAATTAGCAGGCCTGATCCAATTCTCTTGGCAGGGGGAGGGCTAGAACAAGCCAATGTAAAGCAAGAACTATTGGACATTTTCAGAGTCATTGACTAGAATATATATTCTTCTCAAGTCCACATGGGTCATTCTCAAGGATAGACCATATGTTAGGCCACAAAGACAACATCAGCAAATTCAAGAGCATTGAAATCATCCCAAGCATCTTCTCAGACCACAGTAGAATTAAACTAACACTTAGCAAACAACAAAAGATTAGTAATAGTCCCAAAATATGGAAACCCAACAGTACACTACTTAAAAACTACTGGGTCCAAGAGGAAATAAAGGAAGTAGTCAAAATGTTTGAGAGTTAAAATGAAGACACAAGCTATCAAAATATTTAGGACACAGCTAAGGCAGTACTGAGAGGGAAGTTCATAGCCATACAAGCACACATTAGGAAACAAGAAAAAGCACAAATAAACAGCCTGATTGCACACCTTAAAGACCTAGAAGAAGAATAAATGGACCCTAAAGCAACCAGAAGGACAGAAATAACTAAAGGTAGGGCAGAAATAAATAACATTAAAATTAAGAAAACCATACAAAAGGTCAATGAAAGTAAATGTTGGTTCTTCAAAAGAGTGAACAAAATCGACAAACCTTTAGCCAGACTCACAAAGCAGAAAAGGGAGAAGACCCAAATAAATTGGACTGTAAATGAAAGAGGAGATATAACAACAGAAACCACAGAAATTCAACATATCATGTGAGACTTCTATGAACAACTATATGCCACCAAGCTAGAGAACCTGTAAGAAGTGGACAAGTTCCTAGATATTACAAACTTCCGAAATTAAATAAAGAGGAACTAGATAATATTAACAGGCCAATCACAACTAACAAAATAAAAACAGTTATCAAAAATCTTACCAAGAATAAAAGTCCTAGATCAGATAGTTTTACAAATGAATTCTACAAAACCTTCAAGGAAGAGTTAATACCTCTACTTTTAAAAGTCTTCCAGAAGATTAAAAACACTGGAATGCTCCCTTCCAGCTTCTATGAAGCCAACATCACCCTGATACCAAAAGCAGACAGGGACACAACCAAAAAAGAAAACTACAGACCAATATCTCTGATGAACATAGATGCGAAAATATTGAACAAAATTCTAGCCAACCGGATACAGCAGTATATCAAAAAGATTGTTCATCATGACCAAGTGGGGTTTATCCCAGGCATGCAAGGTTGGTTTAATATACGTAAATCAATCAATATGATCCACCACATCAACAAAAGCAAGACCAAAAACCACATGGTCATATCAATAGATGCAGAGAAAGCCTTTGACAAAATACAACATCCCTTTATGATCAAAACACTACAAAAAATGGGAATAGATGGAAAATTCCTGAAGATAGTGGAGTCTATATATAGCAAACCTACAGCCAACATCATACTCAATGGTGAAAAACTGGAAGCATTTCCCCTCAGATCAGGTACTAGACAGGGCTGCCCACTATCACCATTACTATTCAACATAGTGTTGGAAGTTCTTGCCATAGCAATCAGGCAGGAGCAAGGAATTCAAGGGATACAGATTGGAAGAGAAGTCAAACTCTCCTTATTTGCAGATGACATGATAGTATACATAGAAAAACCTAAGGAATCCAGCAAGAAGCTTTTGGAAATCATCAGGCAATACAGTAAGGTGTCAGGCTATAAAATTAACATTCAAAAGTCAGTGGCATTCCTCTATGCAAACACTAAGTTAGAAGAAATTGAAATCCAGAAATCAATTCCTTTTACTATAGCAACAAAAACAATAAAATAGCTAGGAGTAAACCTAGCCAAAGAAGTGAAAGATTTGTATACTGAAAATTATGAGTCACTACTCAAAGAAATTGAAAAAGACACAAAGAAGTGGAAAGATATTCCATGTTCATGGGTTGGAAGAATTAACATCATCAAAGTGAATATACTACCCAGAGCCATTTACAAATTTAATGCTATCCCCATCAAGATCATAACCACATTTACTATTATTTTTTTGCCTCCAGCGTTCTCTGGGACTCAGTGCCTGCACCATGAATCCACTGCTCCTGGAGGCTATTTTTTTTCCCTTTTTGTTTTATCGCTGCTGTGGTTATTATTATTGTTGTTATTGATACTGTTGGATAGGACAGAAAGAAATGGAGAGAGGATCGGAAGACAGAGAGGGGGAGAGAAAGACACCTGCAGACCTGCTTCACCACCTGTGAAGCAACCTCCCTGCAGGTGGGAAGCCTGGGGGTCAAACCAGGGTCCTTATGCCAATCCTTGCACTTTGCACCATGTGCACTTAACCCACTGCACTACCGCCTGACCACCCAACCACATTTTTGGGGAGAATAGAATAAATGCTACAAAGGTTTATCTGGAACCAGAAAAGACATAGAATTGCCAAAACAATCTTGAGAAGAAAGAACAAAACTGGAGGCATCACACTCCCAAATCTCAAATTGTATTATAGGGCCATTGTCATCAAAACTGCTTGGTACTAGAACATCAATAGACATACAGACCAGTGGAATAGAATTGAGAGCCCAGAAGTAAGCCCCCATACCTATAGACATCTAATCTTTGACAAAGGGGCCCAGACTATTACATGGGGAAAGCAGAGTCTCTTCAACAAATGGTGTTGGAAAAAATGGGTTGAAACATGCAGAAGAATGAAACTGAACCACTATATTTCACCAAACACAAAAGTAAATTCTAAGTGGATCAAGGATTTGGATGTTAAACCAGAAACTATCAGATACTTAGAGGAAAATATTGGCAGAGCTCTTTTCCGCATAAATTTTAAAGACATCTTCAATGAAACGAATCTAATTACAAAGAAGACTAAGGCAAGTATAAACCTATGTTACTACATCAAATTAAAAAGCTTCTGCACAGCAAAAGAAACCAATACCCAAACAAAGAGACCCCTCGCAGAATGAGAGAAGATCTTTACATGCCATACATCAGACAAGAGTTTAATAACCAACATGTATAAAGAGCTTGCCAACCTCAACAATAAGAAAACCAATGACCCCATCCAAAAGTGGGGAGAGGACATGGACAGAATATTTACCACAGAAGAGATCCAAAAGGCCGAGAAACACATGAAAAAATGCTTCAAGTCTTTGATTGTCAGAGAAATGCAAATAAAGACAACAGTGAGATACCACTTCACTCCTGTGAGAATGTCATACATCAGAAAAGGTAACAGCAGCAAATGCTGGAGAGATTGTGGGGTCAAAAGAACCCTCCTGCACTGCTGGTGGGAATGTCAATTGGTCTCTGGATAGCAGTCTAAAGAACTCTCAGAAGACTAGAAATGGACCTACCTTATGATCCTGCAATTCCTTTCCTGGGGATATACCCTAAGGAACCCAACACACCCATCCAAAATGATTTGGATGTTCATAGCAGCACAATATGTAATAGCGAAAACCTGGAAGCAACCCAGGTGTCCAACAACAGATGAGTGGCTGAGCAAGATATGGTCTGTATACACAATGGAATACTACTCAGCTGCTAAAAATAGTGACTTCACTGTTTTCAGCCCATCTTGGATGGAGCTTGAAGAAATCATGTTAAGTGAACTAAGTCAGAAACAGAACAATGAATATGGGATGATCTCACTTTCAGGCAGAAGTTGAAAAACAAGATCGGAAGAGAAAGCACAAGTAGAGCCTGAAATGGAATTGGTGTATTGCACCAAAGTAAAAGTCTCCAGGGTGGATGGGGGGAGAGTACAGGTCCTGGAAAAGGATGACAGAGGACCTAGTGGGGGTTGTATTAAGTGGAAAACTGAGAAATGTTATGTATGTACAAACTATTGTATTCACTCTCAAATGTATAACATTACTCCCCCAGTAAAGGGGGTAAAAGAATAAAAAAATTAAAAATAAATAAATACAAAGCAAAAATGAAAAAAAGAGTAAGGACTACAAAATCTGGATAAGGGCAAGAGAACGGCCACCCCATCATCCGGGGCCCTAGCCAGGGAACCCTGGGATTCCCACACAGATATGATGGGCCTAGACTTTTCACAGATCCCTCTCTCCACCATCACTGATCATCTCCATTAGGAACAGTATCATGAACTATCTTGTGGGCCTCTAAAGACCTTGCCCTCAATGTGGGTCAACACTGGTAGGAACTACCCCAGTCTCCGAAGGGATACTGGGTCAACATACTCTGCTACTCGAGAAAGATGGACCCTGAAATGAGTGAAGCCTAAAATGTTCCTAGCTATGACCATGGAACATGAGCTCAGACTGACAGTGATGCAGAGGTTACACAGGCTCCTGTGCTGAATATGGGCCCCAGATCAGATCAATGGGGTTTACAATTAACGGTATTTATTAATTTTCTCACATTTGGGAGCTACTCTCTTCTTTGATCCAACTTTCTAGTCCTATTCCCAACTCTGACACCATCTCCCTAGACAATACCTTTAGCCCATCTGTGTGTTAGCTGTCAGGCTCAGGGAAAAAATAAAGTTATGGTCCCTTGGAATATACCTAGAATAGACTGGCTAGCTTCTTCCACATGAAGGCCCTAAGTTCCATATGCTCTATTCTTACCTTTAGGTTCCTGATTATTAAACAAATTATTCTACTTTATATCTTAATGTTTTTCAGTCACCAAGTTGCAGATGTTACCATTATGCCAACCCTGTTCAGACAATCGCACCATTATGTCCTGGAACGACACCTCTCCAGAGCCCTGCCCCACTAGGGAAAGACAAACAGGCTGGGAGTATGGATAGACCTGCCAATGCCCATGTTCATCAGAGAAGCAACTATAGAAGCCAGACCTTCCACCTTCTACACCCCATAATGATCCTGGGTCCATGCTTCCAGAGGGATAAAGAATAGGAAAGCTTCCAATGGCGGAGATGGGGTGTGGAACCCTGGTAGTGGGGATTGTGTGGAATTGTACCCATGATCCTATTTTTTTATTATTGGATAGAGACAGGGAGAAATTGAGAGGGGGAGATATAGAGGAAGAGAGACAGAGAGACAACTACATCACTACTTCCCCACTCGTGAAGCTTCCTCCTGCAGGTGGGAACCAGAAGCCTGAACCCAGGTCCTTGCACACTGTAATGTGTAAGCTTAACCAGGTGTATCACCCCCCAGCCCCTATCCTATGGTTTTGTTGACCATTATTAAATCAATTTTAAAAACTGGAAAAAAAAAAGTAGTAAGCAAAAACCAACTTATATACAAAGGAACTATCATATTTCCAGCAAAAACTTTGGAGGCCAGAAAGTGTGACTCAATACATTCAAAACACAGAAAGAAAGAAAGAAAGAAAGAAAGAAAGAAAGAAAGAAAGAAAGAAAGAAGAGGACCTAGTGAATTATTATGTGGAAAACTGGGAATTGTTATGCATGTACAAACTTATTGTATTTTACTGTGAACTATAAACCACTAATCCTCCAATAAAGTGATTAAAAATGAATAAATAAAAAGAGAGAGGGAGAGATAGAAAGAAAGACTTCAACTAGGAATACTCTATCCAGCAGTTATCCTTCAGCATTAAAGGCAAGACAGTTTCCAAACAAGCAAACAAAAAGCTAAAGGAGTTCGTCACTTCTAAAGTTGCCTCACAAGAAAAACAAAAGAGATTTCTACAAACTGACAAGAAAAGGTAGTAATTAGTAACTAGAACATGTTTAAGTATAAATATACTGGCTACAGAAAATATAGTAAAATCAGTGAACTAATTCCATATATAGGTAGTATAAAGGTCAAAAAACAAAAGTTGAAAGCTGGGCGGTAGCGCAGTGGGTTATGTGCACTTGGTGCAAGTGCAAGGACCAGGGTAAGGATCCCGGTTCTAGCCCCCAGCTCCCCACCTGCAGGGGAGTCGCTTCACAGGCGTTAAAGCAGGTCTGCAGGTGTCTATCTTTCTCTCCCCGTCTTCACTTCCTCTCTCCATTTCTCTCTGTCCTATCCAACAACAACAACATCAACAACAACAACAATAATAACTACAATAATAAAAACGAGGGCAACAAAAGGGAAAAAAATAAAAATAAATTAAAAATGAAAAAAATGTCATCAAAATAACGACAACAATTACTTAACAGATAGGTGCAAAATATGAAATGTAGGAGGAAGACTAAAAATATATAGTTTCAGAATGGTCTCAAACTTAAGTCATAACCTACTTAAAATAGCCTGTTACAAATAAAAGCTGTTATATGTGAACTTCATAGTAACCACAATGCAAAAACCTCAACAGATAGAAAATAGTAATATATAGCAAAAAGAAGTCATAGAGCTGAAGAATATAATAACTGAACTAGAATATTCTAGCACAGTTCAGCAACAAATTAGATGAAGCAAAATAAAGCATCAGTGTTCTCAAAAGATACAGTAAGTCACTCAATAAGAGCAGGAAAGAGAAAGAAAACAATAGAAGAAAAGGGAACATAGCTTAAGCTATGTAGGACTTATGTAGGACTACATAAAAATTGGCATTCACATCATAGAGGTTCCGGGAGGAAGAGAAGACAACAGGACCAGAAAATTTATCTGAAGAAATAATTGAGGTTCCCCCCACCCCCTTAATTGGGGGAAGAAACCAACATACAGATCCAGGAAGCCCAGAGAATTCCAAAAAAAAAAAAAAAAGATGAAGTCAAAATGACCTACACCAAGAGACAGAAAAGATACAAAACAGTCAGAAATTGAATCAGTAATCAAAAATCTCTCAACAAGGGTGGGGGTAGATAGCATAATTGTTATGCAAAGAGACTTTCATGCCTGAGGCTCCAAAGTCCCAGGTTCAATCCCCCAAACCACCATAAGCCAGAGCTGAGCAGTGCTCTGGTAAAAACAAAAAACAAAAAGAAAAAAAAAAATCTCTCAACAAACAACAGTCCAGAACTAGATTTCACTATCAAATACTACCAAGTAAAAGAAGATCTAATAACAACCCTTTTCCAACTCTTTATTTTAAAAAAAAAAAGTGAGGTTGTAAGAAGACTTTAAACTTTATATGAGGTAAGCACTTGACTAATACCAAAACCAGACAGGCGTGAAAGAAGAAAATTAGAAGTCATATCCCCATTGAACATGAATGCAAAAATTCTCAACAACACATTAAAAGGATCTGAAAATTATGAGTTACTATTCAAGGAAACATAAAAAGACATGAAGTACAAAGATATTACATGTTTATGGATTGGAAAAGTTATCAAAATTAATATTCTACCCAGAGCCATATACAAATTTAATGCAATGCCCATCAAAGTTCCACCAATTTTTTAAAGAAAATAGAACAAAAGCTATAAATGTTTATCTGGAACCAGAAAACACCTAGAAAATAAAAAAGAAAACACCTAGAATTGCCAAAATAATTTTCAGGGGGAAAAAAAAAAACAGAACTGGATCAAACTCCCAGATTTCAAACTGTATTACAGGGCTACTGTAAGAAAAACTACCTGGTACTGAACAAAAATAGACACACTGACCAGCGGAATAGCATTGAGAGCCCATTAATAAGCCTCCACACCTATGGACATCTAATTTTTGACAAGCGGGGCCCAAACTATTAAATAGAGAAAGGATGGTCTCTTTTTCAATTTTTTAAAATCTTTTACATTTATTTATTGGATAAGAGACAGCCAGAAATCAAGAGGGAAGGGGAAGATAGGGAGAGAGAGAGAGACACCTGCAACACTGCTTCACCACTTGCAAAGCTTTCCCCCTGCAGGTGGGGACCAGCGACTTGAATACCAGTTCTTCCCCACTGTAACATATATGCTCAACCAGGTGTGCTACCACCTGGCCCCAAAAGGAGCTTCTCTTCAACAAATGGTGGTGAAAAAATTGGACTAAAATGTGCAGAAGAATGAAACTGAACCACTATATTTCACCACACACAAAAGTAAACTCTAAATGGATCAAGTACTTGAATGTTGGACCAGAAACTATCAAATACTTAGAGGGAAATATTAGCAGCACTCTTTTACATCTAAATTTTATAGGAAAATTGCAATCCAATTGCAAGGAAAACTAAAAAATAAGCCAGTAGAACTACTTCAAATTGAAAAGCTTCTGCACAACAAAAGAAACCACTACCCAAAGACTCCCCCAGAGCCCTGCCCTACTAGGGAAAGAGAGAGACAGGCTGGGAGTATGGTTTGACCTGCCAATGCCCATGTTCAGCAGGGAAACAATTATAGAAGCCAGACTTTCCAGTTTCTGCACCCCATAATGACCCTGGGTCCATACTCCCAGGGGGTTAAAGAATAGGAAAGCTATCAGAGGATGAGATGGGATACGGAGTTCTGGTGGTGGGAATTGCATGGAGTTGTATCCCTCTTATCCTGTGGTTTTGTCACTGTTACCTTTTTTTTTTTGCTTCCAGGGTTATTGCTGGGGCTCTGTGCCTCCACTACAAATCCACTGCTTCTAGAGGCAATTTTTCCCCTTTTGTTGCCCTTGTTGTTTATTATTATTGGATAGAACAGAGAGAAATCGAGAGAGGAGGGGAAGATAGAGAGGAGGAGAGAAAGACACCTGCAAACCTGTGAAGCCACTCTCCTGCAGGTGGGAAACCAAGGGCTCAGGCTGGGACCTTACACCAGTCCTTACACTTTGCGTGTTAAAAAAATGTTTTCTTTTTATAAATAAAATTTTTTTTAAAAAAGAAAGTAGTCTTGCCATTTGCACTGTGAATGAAACTTGAAGACAAGATATTAAATGAAATATGCCAGCCAGAGAAAGACAAATACAACATATGCTCATGGAATCTTGGGGAGTGGGAGCTCATACCACAAACTGGTGGTCGCCAGAGGCAAGAGGCAAGGGGGGCAGGCAAAGTAGGTAAAGAAAGTTGAAAAGTAGATAAAATAAATCATGGATCCACAATAGATCACATGGTGGCTAAAATTGATACTATTGCATGTTTGAAAGTTGCTAAGAGTAAAGTCTTAGATGTTCTCCCAAGGGAAAAAAAAAGTCATGAGAGATGCTAAGAAGACTTACTTTGTAAGTCTGTGGTGGTCACTTTGTATCAACTATCAAATTGTGGGCCTGAGAGATGGCATAGTGGTTCTGCATCCTAGCATAAGTCAGGGCTAAGCAGTGCTCTGGTGTGAGAAAAAAAGGATCAAATTATGCTCTGCATCTGAACATATAATGTAATATATATTATGTAACTATAATATATATATAATGTAACTATTATATATTATATAAGTCCTATATTGTTTCATGGCCACTGACATGAGAAAATACTCCATTCACTTATAGTTAGAGAGATGCAAATTAAAACCACACTGAGATTCCACCTCCCACCAGTGAGAATGGCCTAGATCAGCAAAACAGGAAATGCTAAGTGTTAGCAAGGATGTGGAGAAAGACAAACTGCTACACTGTTGGTGAGAACACAAATTAGTGCAGCCACTAGGGAGAATAGTATGGTGAGTCCTTTAACAAATAAAATGAAAATAGTAAGGGCCAGGTGGTAGTACACCTGGTTAAGCACACACATTACATGAGGACCCAGGTTCAACACCCTTGTCTCCATCTGCAGGGGGAAAACTTCATGAGTAGTAAAGCAAGGCTGCAAATGTTTCTCTCTTTCCCTCTCAACCTCCTCCTCCCTCTCAATCTCTCTCTGTCCGATAATAAATATTTAAAAATGGAAATACTTATCACCCCGGCAATACTACCCATAGCCATTTTATCCAAAGACATGAAAACACTAATTCGAAGGGTCAGATACACCTCCACGTTCACAGCTGCATTATCCACTAGAGCCAAAATATGGAGCAACCTAAATGCCCATGGACAGATGACTAGATGAAGAAGTTAGGGAATATACACTCTATGCAGGACTACTCTGCAAATAAAAAAGGTGATACTGAGCTGGCAAAATAGCTCACTTGGAGTGGGGGAAGTGGGAGGGGTAGAGAAGAAACACCGTAACAGGCAAGATGGGGATGCTTCTTCTTCTAGCGTTTGCCCTTCTTCCGTAGCCAGTCAACAACGTCAGGTTGAGCCTGATGTCTGCTTGTTGCTGGCTTTGAAAGTGACTGGGATCCATGTGGATTCAGTCGGCTAGGAAGGATCGTCAGTTTCCCCAATAAATGGGTACTCACGGGATGCACCACGAGAAGGTCGATCCAATGCTGATCTCAGTTAACACTCCACCACGCAACACACAACATGAAGACTCCAGCAGGCACAACTGGAGGTGTGACGGCTTCTAATAGGGTATCCCACCTTCCTCAGCAGGAGCAAGACACCCCAACAAGCAGGAGCCCATGCCTGCCCACCCCCAACCCAGCCCACAACCCCACATCTTAACCGCAGCTTTTTGACAGCATTAAGCATCAGACCAACCCAACTCTCCCCACAGTCAAGACCCCTACTCCAGAGCCCATGAGTGAGGGCCCATGGGCCACCCCACACTCCTTACCAGCAGTAAGTTGCATGAGAACCCTTGGTATTTGGGGAGGAGTTTTTGTTGTTTTTGGTTTGTGTTAAGATTGTGACCAGTGAATGACAGCAGCACTTGGCAGCACACGGGCAACCAGGCTTGGGGACTGGGGTGTGTGTGTGGGGATGTTATTCACAGAAGCCAGAAGACGGGAGGGAAGCAGAGTCTGGTGAAAAGAAAGGATGAGAGAGAGAGAGAGAGAGAGAGAGAAAGAGAGAGGCAAAGAGTTGGTGCAAGGGAAAGTCAGACATGGGGAAGACCTTCCCCAAATAGAACTCCATGTGTATCCCCCCACGTGGCAGGGGGGTCAGGCCCTGTGGGCTGCCCTTCTCCCCAATGCACCCAGCCCTTCTTCCTCCCTTCCCCTCCGTCTTCTCAGGGCAGAACCCAAAGTGGAGGGGAGACAGGGGACCCTTAAAGTTGAGAAGTACATGGAGTCAAACGGGGCAACAGAGACAGTAGTGGACAAATGGGATGGGCGAGACAGAGACAGAGAGAGCCTCAAAGAGAAAACGAGTCCCAGAGGCAGGGAGAGATTCACAGAGACAGATAGTACAAGGCTGTAAAAATCTGGAGGACTCAAAAATAGAGACATGAATTCAGCTGGGTGTGGAGGCCAGGGGGAGGAGAGGACAGGATCCAGAGACCACAGAGACAGAGATGGGAAGACAGACTGAAGAAAACCATGTTGGGTGGTGCCCAAGGACCCCTCATAGCTTCCCAGATGCCAGAACACATGCCCAGGATCCTCCCTGTCCACAGTTGAGTGAATCTGTGAGCCACCTCGGCCTGGCATGGCCAGACCAGGGTGTTTCTTCTTGTCTCTGCCTTCACTGGTTGGCTGTTTGCTCCCAGGTGCCCTTCCTTAAGGCTGAGTCAAGCCCTGGCACCTGAGCCTGCAAGGAAGCTCAGGGCTTGCCCTCCAGGACTGAACACACCTGTGAGCTATGCAGGCTCAGGTGCCAGGGCTTGACTCAGCCTTAAGGAAGGGCACCTGGGAGCAAACAGCCAACCAGTGAAGGCAGAGACAAGAAGAAACACCCTGGTCTGGCCATTGAAGTTTATTCAATTTTTTCTTTTATTTATTTATTTGTTTTCCCTTTTGTTGCCCTTGTTTTTTATTATTGTTATAATTATTATTGTTGATGTTGTTAATGTTGGATAGGACAGAGAGAAATGGAGAGAGGAGGGGAAGACAGAGAGGGGGAGAGAAAGACAGACACCCTTCACCTCCTGTGAAGCGACTCCCCTGCAGGTGGGGAGCTGGGGCTCGAACCGGGATCCTTATGCCAGTACTTGTGCTTTGCGCCACATGCGCTTAATCTGCTGTGCTAACACCCGACTCCCAAGTTTATTCATTTTTTTTTTAAGGATAGAAAAAAAAGGAGAGATGGCCAGGAGAGTTATGAAAGCACTATAGCTCCCTCAGTGCCATCCATGGTGTTCCCAGGAAGCATTAGGACTCGAACCCAGAGCCTCAGGCATGGTAAAACAGGCACTCTACTGGGTGAGCTATCCCCCAGCCACTCATCCACTCCCATTTCCTGGTCCCACCCTCACTCCAGGAAAGATGAGGCACCTTAACCAAGAGAAGCTGAGTTTATTCCAGTGATTTAGGACTTGCCACCTGATGAGTCTCTGAAGACTCCCCTTCCCAGAGGAAGGTGGGTAAGCAACACCCCTCAGCTCAGGGCCTGCAGTCAGTCCAGGATGAGGAGAGTCCTGGTGGACAAAGGCTGTGGCTGCCTCTCCCTTTCTGCAGCCCGGCTGGTGGGAGAGGCACTGGGCCCCTGGTCCTGGCACGGGACATAGGGCACAAGAGGAGCAGGGAAGATGGGCCCCAGGCCCTGGAAAAGCTGAAACTCAGGCACAGGCAGCCTCAGCTGCCTTTCCACATGCATCAGGGCCCTCAGCCTTGCTTGCCAAGCTGTAGTAGTAGGTGCGCATACGCTGCTCCACAGTCTGGAAGTCTGGGCGGTCCTCCCACCTGGGAAGGGAGGCAGATCAAAGTTACTAGCCACACCCTAGGCACCCAATGTCAGGAAATCCATGAGGTTCAGGACAGGACGGGGTGGGGTGGCAGAAAGGAACGGGTCAAGCACAAGTCTCTGGGGATGCGTTACTGACAAGACAGGATGTTGGGGGAGCCATCAGTCAACTGGTGAAAGTTTAGGGCATTCAATTCATTTAGTCTCGAGTACAACGATCAATCATGAGGAGCTGGAACACTACCTTGAGAGTATACCTTGGAAAATACCTTGAGAGCCTAGGTATTTTTTGTGCACACGTGTGTCTGTCCCTCCGAAGCGAGCAGAAGAGTAGAGTATGAAGGGTTTGGTCAGTGGAGAGTTTGGGGTATTGATTGTACTGTGTGTGGAGTACCAAGTACTGTGATGGGGTGTTAGGTGCTGGCCTCTGGTTGTGGGGTGTTACTCCTGGATTAACACACATTGGGTTAGCACACATTGCAAAGGGATGAAGGCATCATTTATTACTTATTTACCACAAGCAGGATGTCCCTTTATTGGATTGCTGGGGTGTCTTGGTGTCTGTGTCACAGTCACTAACCAGTAAGATGGATGTTGAGGAAAGGTAACAGATGCTGAGATGGTCAGGGCAGGGTAGCAGCTTGTTTGGATACATGTTGTTTGGGATAGTGAGAAGCTTACAAATTGGCTCTAACCAGACAGAGGTGAAGAACTAGGTGGTAGTGCACCTGGTTAACAAACACATTACCATATACAAGGACCCAGGTTCAAGCCCCCAGACCCCACTTGAAGGGAGAAAGCATCACAAGTGATGAAACAATTACTGCAGGTGTTTCTCTGTCTTTCTCCCTTTTTTTTTTTTTTTTTTTTTTGCCTCCAGGGTTATCCTTGGGGGCTCGGAGCCTGCACTACATTACGAATCCACACTGATCCTGGAGGCTATTTTTTTTCCTTTTTTGTTGCCCTTGTTTGTTTGTTTTGGTTTTTTATCATTGTTGTTATTATTGTTGTTGTCACTGCTGTCGTTGCTTTTGGATAGGACAGAGAGAAATTGAGAGAGGAGGGGAAGATAGAGGGGGAGAGAAAGACAGATTCCTGCAGACCCACTTCACCACTTGCGAAGAGACCCCCCCCCCCCGCAGGTGGGGAGCCAGGGGCTTAAACTGGGATCCTTACGCCAGTCCTTGTGCTTGGTGCCGTGTGTGCTTAACCCGCTGCGCTACCACCCGACCCCTTTTCTCCCTTTCTGTCTTCCCTTCCCTCTCTCAATGTCTGTCTTATCATATAAAGAGAGAGAGGAGGGAAGAAAGAGATTGCTGGCAGGAGTGGTGGATTTGTGGTGTAGGCACTGAGCCCTAGCAACAGCAATATATATGAAATAAATATATATAAAATGTGTGGCTGGGTGGTGGCTCACTCCATAGAGCACAAGCATTACCATTCTCAAGGACCCAGGTTCAAGCTCCTAGTCCTCACCTACAGGGGAAAACTTCACAAGTGATGAAGCAGTGCTCTACAGGAATCTCTCCTTCTCTCTGTCTCTCCTTCTCTATTTCTCACCCTCTATTAAAAAGAAAACAAAGAAAAGAGGAAAATATGGCCACTAGGAATAGTGGTGTTGTGCAGGTACTGAGTTCCAGCAATAACCCTGGTGGCAAAATAAATAAATAAATAAATAAACAAACAAACAAATAAATATGTGTGTGTTTCAGTGTTGGCCTGTCTGGGCAAGTGAGGTGTTCACTATTGGCTCATGAGAGACTGAGGAATTAGATGCTGGAGTATGTGGTCATATTCTGAGCATCAGCATCATCTTTTGGCTAACAGAGTACTGACTTGTTTTGAGTTAGGATCAGTGTGTTGAGTGTTGGTTGGTGGGGAGTAGGAACTTTAGATTCTCAAGCACTGGGTGTCCACAGGGTGTTACTGTAAGGGTCAGTGTGTTGACGAGTTAGGAATAGGTCTGGGAAGGGAATAAGGACATTGAGCTCTGGAAAGGCTGTAGAGGGTAATTCACTGCACTGAGATTGTATAGGGTTGTGTTATGTTGGACTGACTGTGGATACCGAGGCTGCCCTGGATCCAGGCAGCTGGTCAGCTGGGGTCTTCCTGCCCACTCCCACTCACTTGTAGATCCAGCAGTCACTCATGAGCTTGTACATTTCAGGTGGACATTCCGGTGGGCACTCCATCCTCTTGCCTTGCTCGATGAATTCCCTGACCTCCTGCCCCTTCATCTTCTGCTCAAGCCAGAGCCAAACACACATGTGAGAAACCAGGGCCATCCTCCTCCCATCCCTTCCTCCCTGCCTCTGCCTGTGCCTGCCTTGTAGGGCTTCTGGCCATAGGAGAAGGCCTCCCACATGGTGATCCCGAAGCTCCAGACATCACTGCGGCTGGAGAACTTGCGGAAGTTGATGCACTCAGGGGCGTACCACTTGAGCGGCCATTTCCCCGCCGAGCGGGCCTGGAGAGGGAGAGATGCTACTGGGGAAGGACTGAGGGACCCTTCACCTGTAAAATCCCACCCAGTTGGTCACCACAGGGAGGGGGGCTCACAGTGTAGTAACTGTCATCAGCACCCAGTGCCTTGGAGAGGCCAAAGTCGCTGATCTTGGCGTAATGCCGGTTGACCAGGAGGACGTTGCGGGCTGCCAGGTCTCGATGCACAAAATTCTTCTCTTCCAGGTACTTCATTCCCATGGAAACCTGGTGCAACAGTTCTGCCACATTGCTGACGGGGATCTCCTCCCTGGGGTGGAGGGGAAGGTGGGGTCAACCAAGAGGGGACAGCTTGCATCTCCCACATCTCAGCACATTTGAGCATGTGCTATGTGCCAAGGATGCAGCTACAGATACAGGAGGGACAACTACAGGCCATTTGTCTTCATCCATTCTCTAGGCCTTAAATGTCACTTCTCTACTACGGTTCCTAAAGTTTAGACTTTTGCCTGTACCCTCTAAAAGCCTTCAGGGGACCTAATGACCAATTGAAAGGAAGAGAAAGCTAAGCTACTGACTTTATGTATAGAGAGGGAGAGAGACTGGTTCCTCCCTTCCCTTCTCTTCTCAAGGCCCCACATCCAACCATCAGCAAATTCTACTGGTTCTGCCTTCAGAATCTCCCTCATTCTCCCATTCCTCTCACTTCTGCTTCCCCTACACTGTTCTAACCCCTTCATCACTCACATCTACTCCCACTACATAGTCAAGTCCATCTCCTCTGCTCATGGACTCCCAGGACCCCAGTCTCATTCAGGGTAAAAAGTCTAAGTCTGGGAGTCAGACGGTAGCACAGAGGGTTAAGTGCATGTGGCGCAAAGCACAAGGACCAGCATAAGGATCCTGGTTCAAGCCTCTGGCTCCCCACCTGCAGGGGAGTCACTTCACAGGCAGTGAAGCAAGTCTGCAGGTGTCTCTCTCTCCCGCCTCTGTTTTCCCCTCCTCTCTCCATTTCTCTCTGTCCTGTCCAACAACAATGACATCAGTAACAACAACAATAATAACTACAACAATAAAACAAGGGCAACAAAAGGGAATAAATACATTTTTTTTAAAAAAGTCTAAGTCTTCCCCAAAGCCTGCACTGCCCTCCCCAGTCTGCTCCATCATCTACCCTCCACTCACTCCGATTCAATCAAAGGTCCTCCTTACTGTTCCTCCCCATGTCCAGTTGGTCGATTCCAAATTATATTCCTCCATGAGGATAATTTCTGGAACCATCCGTTCCACCCCGGTTCCATGGCTGCCAGTTCTTAGCAACATCGCCCCACCAGATATTTGTCGGGATGCGGCATCATCTAAGTTCATTTCCCACGTCTACGCTCGACCGGACCTGCCAATATACGCAGATATCTTCGCCCACCCTGTCCAACGCTTGACATCTCGTCACCCAATCTGGTCCCCTATGCCTACACTGAACTTCTCTGTTCCAGTCTCTTGGAAACAGAGTTGGCAGTCAGCTGAGGTAAAGAACAAACACCTCATCACAGACCCCTGCAAGTGTCAACCCGGCTTTGACCTAGTACGTTATGATTGGGCCCTCCTCAATCGCTATCGAACAGGCCATGGCCGGTGCGCCGCTATGTTCCATCGCTGGGGAGCCAGAGACGACCCGAACTGCCCCTGCGGCTACAGACAGACTATGACCCACATAGTCAACGACTGCCACCTCTCCAGATTCAAAGGAGGTCTCGAAACTTTACATCAGGCTCAACCTGACGCTGTTGACTGGCTACGGAAGAAGGGCAAATGCTAGAAGAAGAACTGTTCCTCCATCAGACCAGACATGGGCCACACCCTCCCTCTGGACCACACTTCCCCCAGATCCTTGTCATACAACTCATCTTCTTACCTCCCTCCCTGACTTTCTTGGCTGTCATCTTCCAGCACTTTATCACATTAAAATTTTATTTTAAGCCTCTTTTCCCTGACAAGAATACATGGCAGAGACTTGTTTATTCTGTGTTCTGGTAATGTTATCATTACCATTAATTAGTTATGATTAGTAATAATGATAGTGCTGGCAGTTCTTCATATCACAGAGAGACTGCCCACACCTGTTGAGGGGCTGACTGCAGAAGCAGAGCATTAATGAAAGGTGGAGTGGCCACAGGGTTAAAGATCATGTCTGTAGGGAGCTGCGTGATGGCACACTTGGTTGAGCACACATATTATAGTGTATAAGGATCCAGGTTCAAGCCCCTGGTTCCTGACTACACAGGAGAAGCTTCACAAGTGATAAAGCAGTGCTGCAGATTCCTCTCTCTCTCTCTATCTCTCACTTTCTCTTTCTATGTCTCTCTCTCCTTCTCCTTCTCTATTTCTGTCACTATCCAGAGAGAGAGAGATTGGGTCTGTTTGGTAAGATTTGGTGGAAGGAAGAAATACAAATGAAAATATAATTTCTTCAGCTCAAGAGTGTGTGAACATTTTAGTCAAGGGCAAATAGTAACCATTACCCTTTGCAAGTCACATGCTCTTTGCTGCTTGTTCTCCTCTAGTTTTTTCCTGTTATAGCCCTGATGCAAGACAGGGATGTGGCCGAGTAGGTAAAGCACAGATGAGGTTTGATCCCTGGCATTGAATATGATCAACTGATGCTCTGGTCTCTGTCTCTCTTATAAAAATAATAAATGAGTGTTTTTTAAAATATCAGTAAACAGTCTAATTTATAAAAATAAAATAAAAATAGCAACAAAATAAATAAATAAAAATGCACTATCATGCAATAGAGAAATAAGTCTTATAGTGAAGTTTGCTGGTCTTTTAGGTCAAAGGTAAGTGACCATCAGTTGTTCACATGGTAGTGGATTTCATTGCAGAATTAATACCTGCAAAGCTCCTGCTAAGTGCTGTTCTAAGCACTTTGCTAGTATTGATTGATTCATGGCTTCTAACAGAAGTCCCTTGATCTAAATACTGTTTTCACCACTGTGGTACAGTGAGGAAACCGAGGCACTGATAAATCATGAAAGTTGCTGGGGCACACAAGAGAGCTGAGGCTCAAACTAGAGGGCCAGTGCTGCCATTTGCACTGTTAACCACTGCACCCCGCTGGTGTGAACGAATGGCCGTCAGGGTGCACAACAGACTGTGCATGAGTGTACCCACAGATAAGTGTGCACAACATGTCTCTCAGCCCAGCCAAGCACTCACTTCTTCCCCAGCAGGAACTTGTGCAGGGGCCCGCCACCTGCCATCTCCATGACCAGCATGAGGGCCTCAGCCTGGCAGACCCCGATGAGCCGCACAATGTAGGGGTTGTCTAGCTGGTGCATGATCTGTGCCTCTCGCATCATCTCGTCCTTGTCTGCCTTTTCCGTGCTGTGCTTCAACACCTTGATGGCCACATCGATCTGCTTCCTGTCCCCAGGGATAATCCCCAGAGGGGGAGAAAGAAGCATGGTGAGCCCAAGAGGAGAGGAGAGATGCTGTGGCGTGATCACCATCAGGGCATCCCCTCATGCCGCAGCCCAGTCCCACATCTAAGCTGCTTGTCTCCTGAAAAGAACTGTGTTGAAGAGTAGTTGCATCCAATGACTGGTTGATGCAGTGGGGTGGGGGGTTGGGGTGAGGGGGCTGCTCTCCTGCTCCCCTCTGGGCAACTCAACCTCTTTCTGGTTCAGGGCCACTTCTCACTCCCAGAGCACCTTCTACCACTTGACTTCCTGTTCCCAGGGCAAACTGATGGTCCCATCCTGGGTCCAACGCCAAAGCAAGGTAAGGTCATACCCCTCCTGCAGCTCTCCACTGTCTCCCCACCACCACCACAAGCAAGAGCATCCTACTTGCGCATGCGGTAGACGCCCTGGCGCACTGAGCCAAAGTTGCCACAGCCAAGTTCAATATCAGCCATCAGGAGGTTCTCGCGTTTCAGGAACAGTTTCTTGTCCTTGAGCTCCTCGGGATCACTGTAGGGGCTCTCGTACACACTCGTGTCCATGGGCATTGGCCGTGGTTTGTCTGGGGACACTGGGCGTGCTGGGCACACACACAGGGAGGCCCTCCCAGGTCAGTGGAAGGAAGCAGGTTGGGAGGGCAAGGAGACCTCAATGCCCTCAAGGCACATGCCCCCCCCACCAAAAAAAAAAAAAACCAAAAAAGGTGTGTATTCACTTGCACAGCTGGTGTGTGCACTCCTAGCTTCAACTGTGGGTCTCTGTGAAGCCACTTCTAAGGAGACTCCCTAAGTATGTGGATCTGAAGCATGTGTGCAGCAGCAGGGGCATACACACTTGTCCCTGTGTGTTCTACTCTCATCGTGTCTCTGTGTGTACACTGCCATGTCCATGCCCTTCTGTGTCTGCATACACCACACAGCCATGTTTACAAGGGCTTTAAAGGTCAGCCTCTCTGTTCACACAACCACATACACACTCTGAGCACACAAGGGGGTTGGCCCTCAGCTACCCGCCAAACACATGAGCACCTGGAGCAGCCCTTTGGGACATGGACTCTGGAGCCAGCCTGCCTGGACTGAAGCCCAGCTCCAGCACTGCCAAGCTAAAAGGCCTTAGAAGGGCTTGTTCTCCCTTTCTTATTCATACAATGAGAAAAATTGCCATGACTACTTCACAGGGCACATCAGGAGTCAGCGAGTTCAGATCCACACTGAGGACTCAGGGAGGCAGCCTAGAGGTACAATACAGTGCTTGCAGCCTCGAATCCTGTGTTTAATTCCAGCACAGCATTTGCAAGAGAGGTGCTCTGGTTCCTCTCTTCCTCTCTCATCCTCTGTCTCTCACCTTCTCTCTCTCAGATAATAAATATATCTTTAAACATAAAACAGTGAGCTTAAAGTGTGGCAGGCACAGACTAGGTACCCAGGCACAGCCAGGTGCCCTCCCCACAAGTAAGCCCATGGGCAGGCACACAGTGTGCAGGTGTGATGCATGTGCAGTAGTTTGAATGTCCTCAGGTGTAGAATCTGCATACATCAAACTGAATCAGCCACGGCAGGCTGGGCCTGCACACTTGCCCCTGCCACCACGCAGGGCCCACACAGGGACCCTACTCCCAATCTGGCACCAGCACACACACAGTATCTCCTTCCCTTCTCACTCACCTGGCTCAGGGGTGTATCCATCTGAGTTGAGTGTGTCGATCCGTCTTTGGGCCTAAAGGTCACAGAGTCAGAAGGGCTCAAGCTGGGAGCACCCATCCCTTCTCATAACTCCCATATCCCCTGAGGACTAAGCACAGTTTGGAAGTGTCAAAGACCCCTCTGCTGTCCCACACCAGCCCCCTCTCCAGTCCACCTTCACCCACTCACCCTCTCCCATCCTCAGAGCACCAATTTTGCAATATGACTGACTCACGTGTGTGAATGTGGATGGATGGGTGGGGAGTGTGGGAGCAGCAGCCCCTGGAGGAGGAGAAGGGGCAGTGAGGGATGAGGGAAAGGGGTTTTCACTCAGCCCATTCTCTACCCCACTCACCTGAGCTGGCACTTGCACTGGCATTGGGGCAGGCCTCCCTCAGGCAGTAGATGAGCCCATCAGCTTTCAGTTTCAGGTACTCTACCAGCTAGGGGGCAAGGGAAGATTTCACAGTCTGAACACCACAGCCTCCCTCAAACAGGTGGGTGGGCGGCTTACCTGCCAGAGTGTGTCAAACTTGGTCCCCTCTGGAATGCAGTATTTCCCAGCCTTGTCCTGGCTGATGAGGTAGTGGTACACAGTTTTCCCATAGATCAGAGACAGTGCATATGTGCCCTGTTCCTTCCGGGGCCTCAGCCTGATGGGAGGAGATGGCACCGCTACAACCATCTGCATCCCCTGCGATGCTCTCCTAAAGGATCTACACACATACTATGACTCCACTCCCTACAACCCCAATCCAGACCTATTAGTAGTAGGTCAGCAGGGTGAAGAAAGGAGAAGAGAAGAGAATGGCAGAGTTCATAGTAAAGTAGATAGCACAATGGTTATGCAAACAGACTCTCATGCCTGAGGCTCTTAAGTCCCAGGCCCAGGCCCCCAAACCACCATAAGCCACAGCTGATCAGTGCTCTGGTAAAAGAAAAAACAAAGAAAGAAAAGAGGGGTGCTAGGTGATAGTGCAGCGGGTTAAGCACACATGGCGCAAGGCACAAGGACCAGCATAAAGATCCCAATTTGAGTCCCCAGCTTCCCATTTTCAGGGGAGTTGCTTCACAAGTGGTGAAGCAGGTCGAAAGAAAGAAGAGAGAGAGACAGAGACAGAGACACACACACACACACACACAGAGAGAGAAACGATAACCAGGGCTTGGGAGATAACACGCAATTTATACAATAGACTTTCATGTTTGCACCATCATGAATCAGAGGTGAACAGTGCTCCGGTTTAAAAAAAGAGGGTGCAGGGGGAGGGGGCCACAGCACACAGTGGTATATTCAGTAGAGCATATACATTACCACGCACAAGGACCCAAGTTCAAGCCCCTAATCCCCACCTATAGGGGTGGAGTCGAAGCTTAATGACCATTTGAGATGTGCTGCAGGTGTCTCTTTCTCTCTTCCCACCCTATCTCTCTCCCTCTCTATTCTTCTGTCTCTATCAGAAAAGAAAAGAGGGGGCAGGAAGAGGGGATACCTGCTAGGAATGGTGGTATTGTTCTGAAAATACAGAACCCAGCAATATTCTGGTGGCAAGAGGTGGTGGGTGGTGGGTGGTTGGTGCAGAAATACAAACACAGTATCCTAGGCTAGAGGGATTCATAGGCCTCCCATAGCAGGAACTCAGCTTTGTGTTAGCCAGCTCACTCACTCACAGTTAGACACCTGACCATCCAGAGAGGGAACACCAGACACCTGTGGCCTGATTCTTAGCAATCCTTGGCTGGATTTCCTCTGGGGATACTCTGTCATTCAGGTATCTACCTGGCCACCTCTGGCAGACACAAAGCCACCCACCGATGACTCACAAGTCTATGCAGAGACATTCAGTCATTTTCCTGGGGAGGGAGATATATGAAAACCAACAAAGGTATCAACCTCACGTCTACTTCACCTTTATACACATCAGAATGATTTATCTCATCCTCACAATAACAGAAGAGACCCTTGATTGCCTTCTACTGGAATTGTGCCCGGTAAGCAGCAAATCTTCCACATTTGAGTTGAGTGCTCAAAAATGTTAACTTTCTATAGTAGGAACCTGCCCATCTGCCCATTCTCTCTCTCTCTCTCTCTCCCCCTCTCTCTCCCTCTCTCTCCCTCTCTCTCCCTCTCTCTCCCTCTCTCTCCCTCTCTCTCTCTCTCTCTCTCTCACATACACACACACCAATTTGGAGTCAGATGCCTACACTTTCACTTCCCATGGTTAAAAACCCAGTCAAAACAGTTGTATCTTGAGTCATTGGTAAAAATATTATATTTCAATATTAAGTATAGATGTCTAAAGCAGGTGGAAAAGGTCCTGGGGGGGGGTGTCTTGGGCCCTGTGTTGACTAAAAGTCTAAGGAATTGCAGAGTTGGAGAAGAACTGACTGACAAAAGGCATAGAAACTAGCCATTTGGAGCCAGACAGATAACTCCCCAAACTAGGGTGCATGCCTTACCATGTGAATGACCCAGATCTGAACCCTGGCAACACATGGGAATACCATAGCATGAGGGGTAGCTCTGGAACTGTGGTATTTCTCTCTCTCCCATCTTTCTACCTGAAGGAAAAAATAGCCTGGAAGCAGTGAAATCTCAAACATAACAAACTAACTATTTTGGTTTCTTTAAAGTTTTTAAAATTTTTATTTAGTTATTTTCCCTTTTGTTGCCCTTGCTGTCTTTTTAATTGTTGTTGTAGTTATTATTGTTGTTGTTATTGATGTCATTGTTCTTAGATAGGACAGAGAGAAATGGAGAGAGGAGGGGAAGACAGAGAGGGGGAGAGAAAGAGAGACACCTGTAGACCTGCTTCACCGTCTGTGAAAGGGCTCCCCTGCATGTGGGGAGCCGGGGTCTCGAACCGAGATCTTTATGCCAGTCCTTGTGCTTTGCGCCACCTGCACTTAACCCCCTGCACTTAACCCCCTGCGCTACCACCCAACTCTCAGAAACTAGCTATTTTGATGGCCAATCTCAGCAATGTAAGTTCTTAGCCAGAGCTTGGGTCCTGTCTGTGGACATTCATTCTCTGAAGAAATATTTACTAAATGCGAACTACTGTTCTGAGGGCAGGAATCCAGTGGTGAACAAAATAGGTATGAAGTCACCTTGCAATCAGGCCTCAGGTCAAAGGTAAGAGTAATATCCCTAGATCACATGACAAAATCTCAGCAAGGGACCAAGAGGCATCTGTGAATGTCTCACCCATTCCCAGATTGCAACTGCCCAGAGAGCAACGCCATGAAGGCTAATGGGGTTCTCAGGCTAGCCCACAACAGCTGGAGTGTCTGCTGCTGGGATAAGAAACCAGGGTAAGTACCCTGGATTCATACTACCAGAGGAATAAAGAATAGGAAAGGTATCAAGAGAGGGGATGGGATACAGAGTTCTGGTGGTGCGAATTGTGTGGAATTGTACCCCTCTTATCCTATGGCCTTGTTTGTATTTCCATTTTATAAATTTTTAAAAAATTACATAGAAAGAAAGAAACCAGGGTAGGAGTGATAGGGAGCACCAAAGCGCAAAAAAGAGAACTTTACCACAAACTAAGAAACACAACATCCCACATGAGAGGGAAAAAAAGCAAGTCCATAACTAGATCAGTTGTCTGGCCTGGAGATTATGGTCTCTAGTTACTAGTTCTCCTCTTTGAGAGGTGAAAAATACCTCTTAAGGTCAAAATCTTAAGATTGTTTGTTTGTTTGTTTTAACTGACAATGAAAACTCAACACCCAGTACTCAAGTACTCAGCAACAAATACACAGAGTGTATATTTATAAAGTCACAATATGAAAATAGCTTTTCCCATCAACAGAAGAACTCTATTTACACATTTTCTGGATGAAGACTTGATCATGTGGTCAAGTAAAACATTAGCAAACATTACACAAGAAAAATCTTGAAAGTGATTGAGCACTGGACCCTCTTTCATTTTTCCTAGGAACCATATAACTACCCCACCAGCTGGCTGGAGAAGCCACATGAAGAATCAAGCACCACAGCCTGCCAATGTCCAGACATGAGAGTGAAGACTCCCAAACCATCCATCTCAGTTTGCCCTCCAGCTGACAGCAGCCAGGTGAGTAAATTCCAAAGGAATCAGCAAAAGAACCACCCAGCTAACCTAAGCTCAAATAGCCAATCCATTGAACTAAGGTGAGATAAATGACATACTTGAAACTGTGACATTTTAGGTGGTTTGTTATACAGCAAAAGCTAATTGATACTCTCTGTTTGGAAAGACATATCAGTTCACAAAAAAAAAAAAAAAGCAAGCATTTTATTCCTAGATAATAGCCACAAAGGTGATGTGGTTAACATGGATGTTTGAATGTCACAAGCTCTACTTGATTTTCAAAAACCTCACAGGTGGTGACAGAGTCTTGTTCTTGCAGTTCAACACTGAGCTTCAACTGGAGATCTAGGCAAAGAAAACAACCTGCATCTCCACTTTAAAAATAAAAAGGATCTGATAATTGTGACAAAAATAAGAGATCCCACTTCTTAACCTAATTGCTCTAAATTCTTCATATATTCGTGGTTTGTTTTTCAGAAGAGGAAACTGCGGCATAAGGAGACTATATCTCTTGCCTAAACTGTACAACTGACTAGGGATAAAGCTAGGATTCAAATCCATTGCTGCCTCTGTAGTTGCATTCTGCTTAGGTGTGAGACCTGGCTGTGCCACAGATTATCTGTGCAACCTTGAGCAAGATGCTTACCTTCTATGCCTCAGTTTCTTCTCACATAAAATGAGAAAGATTCATAATCTAAAAAGAATTCCAAGGAGGAGGATCAACAATTATCTCATACAGCCATATGCAAAACCTTTGGAGTAAATAGCCTGGGGGACAGAGCACATAAAAGGAGAGGGCTAAAAGGGCTAAAAGAGTTTAGCATAAGGGCTCTGTGATCCTGAAAGAGACTAAGAAACACTTAACAATATGCCCTTGAAAGTCCTTTCTGGGATCAAGTTTCTTCCCAAGTTCAATCAGTCAGATGTTGAAATCATGCAGAAACAAAACAAGCTTTTGCAGCAAACAGTATTATATATAATTCCTTCAATTCTTCACCAGCTCTGAATTGTGGTCAGTGGTATTATGGCTTTGGTCTTACTTCCAAGCTTAAGTGGCATATGTCTTCCTCTCATGTTCTGCACCCTTGTCTTGCATTGGTCCTAGTCTGAACCCATCCAGGCATGCCTATCTGCCAGGAACATTCTCCCCCTAGGCCTCACATGGGGTTCTATGCCTGTGGCTTTGATCTTTTGCCCCAGACTATCCATATGTTGAGTAAGCAGTTATTGATCACAAGAACTACAAGTAGAATCTGCAATGTTTGCTGTCAGCAGCATACCTTGCCTAGCTTTTCCAGAACTATAGCTGTCTTTGGTCTCAGACACTTCTCCAGTATGAGTCACTGTGACAATTACTTCTGAATGACGGTGCTAGTCTCAGTCTTCACGCTGTCCCCATACTCTTGCTCCCTCAACTTCAACTTTCCATGACCAGTGTAGTCCTATCTACCTCTGACATTTGAGGCCACTTTGGCATATAGCTTCTCCAGTCAGCCCTGATTTTCAGGATCCCACTTATTTCAACATATGGGTTAACTCTAAGACTGTCATAAACTGTGTTAATGCAAAAAACCAAAAAAACCCTATCATCCAAAAGACAGTTGGAGGGAGTTGCTTCTTGCATCCAGCCAAAACCACCTTTCTGCCCTCACTTCCTCTCTAGCACTCTAGCCCTCATTCACTCAGCACCAAGCCCACTGGCCTCCTTTTGAACATGACCAAAACCTGCCTGCTGACTGTATTTGCCATCCCCCACAGACAGCAACACCTTTCTGCACAGCTCACTTCTCATCTTCAGTTCTTTATTCAAAAGCCACCTGGTCTTAGAAAGAACCCCCTTCCCACCTACCACACAGAACTTGCTACATTTTACTGATTCATCTGTTTCATCTAGTTGTGTCATTACCATGTCCTTTTTGTTTGAGATATCGCCAAGCATACAGTACTTCTTCAGTAAATATTTGTTAAGGAAAGGAAATCAAGGCAGGCAGGTTTAACCACTCGATCAAGGTCAACATCTGGTAAGAAAAAGTTGAACTGCAGACCAGACAACACAATTCTTGAGTCCTCCAAACGGCTACTCCCTTCCCATGTAACAGTCCCTTTGTACACAAAGAAACTCACAACCCAGTGGCAACTATGAGCATAAGCATAGCCTCATATACCCTGCCTCAAGCCCCAGCCTGACAACCCCAAGGCCCCAGGTCCCAAGTCCCACATACAGAAACTTGCCGTCGGTCTGAGAGCCTGAGTAGAGTTTGCGCTCGGCCTCTTCACGTGTCAGGCTGCTATGGTACCAGGGCATCCTCTCGTGGGCAGTCGTGGCAATGAGTTTCTCCACCTGAGGGGCCTGGCTGATGATGGCCTGCTCCAGGGCGTCGCCCTAGGGAAGCAAGGGTCAGTCCAGGAAACTTGCCAATGTCACCAAGTGCGTGGCTGCAGGGCCACTCTGTCCTCTCTCAGACCCTCACAGTGGCCTGGGCTCACACTCAGGTGATGGAGTGCAGCCACTCCCACTCCCCCTTAGTGGGTCTCCGAGGTGGCACCCCGCTGCACCCCAGCCTCGTTCCAGCCAGCGCCCAGATGCAACTCCTATGTGAGGACCAGGCAATGGAAGTTGTGCCCCATGGTGTAGTGCCCACCTGCCCCGTGGACCATTCCACTAAAGGGCGCCTCCATCAACAGAATGCCTGCCTCCCCCTCCCAGTTTCCTTCACCTAGCCGGGACCCTAACCCTCCAGCTCCCAAACCTCCCAGCCCACTCTCACCTCCAGCTTCCATGTCTGGCGCACGTAGTCGCGCACCATGGCGTCCCGCAGGCAGTCGAAGACCCCGGGCTGCGGCTCGAGCCCCGATGGCCGGTTACATGGCTTGCGCAGGTTGCAGGGCAGCCCGTCGGGGTCCCGGGAGTAGAACTCGCAGAGCTCGGCCGGGCCGCAGTGCGCCTTGCCGCCCGCGATGGCGTAGGTGCCGTTGAGTTGACGCTCGATGGGGAAGTGGTGGAAGCGCACGTCGTGCACCAGCGAGAGCACGTAGCCGCCCAGCGAGCGCAGGCACTGGCGAAGCAGGAAGAGCCCGTCGGCCATGCCCGCTAGCTTCAGGTGCTCCTCTGCCTCTGCGCGCGAGATGCTGCCATAGAAGAAGGGCAGGTGCGCCGCGGGGTCCGGCATCGCTGCCTCTACTCCGGCTCTTGCTAGACCCTGCGGATCAGAACAGGATTAAGTGCTTTCACGGCCCTTTTTTTTTTTTTTAATTATTCCCTTTTGTTGCCCTTGTTGTTTTATTGTTGTAGTTATTATTGATGTCATTGTTGTTGGATAGGACAGAGAGAAATGGAGGGGGGGGAGACAGAGAGGGGGAGAAAAAGATAGACACCTGCAGACCTGTTCCACTGCTTGTGAAGCGACTCCCCTGCAGGTTAATCCTACGTGGCGCAAAGCACAAAGACTGGAGTAAGGATCCCAGTTCCTGCACCCGGCTCCCCACCTGCAGGGGAGTCGCTTAACAGGCAGTGAAGCAGGTCTGCAGGTGTCTCTCTTTCTCTCCCTCTCTCTGTCTTCGCTTCCTCTCTCCATTTCTCTCTGTCCTATCCAACAACAACGACATCATCAACAACAATAATAACTACAACAACAATAATAAAACAACAAGGGTAACAAGAGGGAAAATAAATAAAGTAAAAATAATGTTGTTGAATGGACAGGTGAGTAGACTATAGATTCAATTCCTCTTGTTATGGTGGTAGTTCCATGAAGTCACTGCAAACATTGAGTTAGTAAGCACTAAGTTACTGCTAGTAAAGAAAATTCAAGTTTAGTTTCCTTCAAGTCTCTGGTCACAACATTTTCATCAATTGATTAGTATATAACCTTGTTTTATATGTATTTGTGGTTTTTGTAGGTTTTTTTTTTCTTTTATGCCTCCAGTTGCTGGGGCTTGGTGCTGGCACTACAAATCCACTCTTCCTGGCAGCCATTTTTTCCTCCCCTCTCACCCCATCATTTTATTTGGTAAGATAGAGAGAAATTGAGGAGGGTGGGGAGACAGGGATAGAAAAAGACAGACATCTCAGACCTGCTTCACCACTTGTGAAACATTCTCGCTGAAGGTGGGGAGAGTGTTCCCAAACTCGGGTCTGTGCACTTATATTATGCGCTCTTAACTGGGTATGCCACCACCTGTCGGCATACAGGTGCAGCCTGAGTAGCCAGAGGCACATTTACGCAGGCATGGAGGTGGGGTAGGCTGGCCCCTGAATCCCAGGCAGGGCCATGAGCCATGACTGGCCCCTATGTATTTGTGTTTAAAGACACCTTATTTAATATATGTTGTTGATTCATTAATATTGAACTCTTGGCCAATACCACTATAAGCTTATCAAAAATGTTTTATTTCCATAAGGTACACCACAATCTTCTTATGTAGAAGAATACAAGCAGGGAGTCGGGCAGTAGCGCAGCAAGTTAAGCACACGTGGCACAAAGCGCAAGGACCAGCGTAAGGATCCCGGTTCGAGCCCCCATTTCCCCACCTGCAGGGGAGTCGCTTCAAGGCAGTGAAGCAGGTCTGCAGGTGTCTGTCTTTCTCCTCCCCCCCTCCCCCGTCTTCCTTTCCTCTCTCCATTTCTCTCTGTCCTATCCAACAGTGATGACATCAATCATTACAACAAGGGCAACAAAAGGGAATGAGTAAATAAAAATTATTAAAAAAAAAATACAAGCAGCACTTTAGCATAGCACCTGGGGGTGCCCCAAGCCCTGTCCTCTGAGTGGAGACATCCAGTCTACACATGCTGCCACACAATCTAATCCAGATCTCTCTCCTGAGGTCGGCTTGTGCTAGCATCACCTCCTTTGATCCTCTGATTACCACTGGCTGTTTCTACTAATACAGCCTGAGATTCAGATCTAACTCACATGGTGCTTGTGGTTGGCTGAATGCCACAATCTGTTTTCCACACAAGCTCAGTTCCAGGATCTACTAGCTGCTTCTAGGCAACGTTTCCCCAAGGTCTCCTTTGCTCATTAACTTACTGTGGCTCCCTTTTGCCTGCCTCATAGAATCTAACTCCTCAGCCTCTGCTCCAGCTGTGCTATTAGCCTTCCTTAAATTCACACAGGTTTCGGTCCACCCAGTGTCCTCCACTGGGAGCATCCTCCCCAGTCCTCTCCAGCTCCCTGAACCCAGCCAGTCATGCCCAGACTTGCAACTACTCCCTGTAAAGTGTCAGGACACAGGCCAGAGGCAGTGGGGAAGGCTGGTGGGGGAGAGGCTGGTCTCTGGGGCAGGAAGTTGTGGCAGGAAACTGTCGGCAACACAGTTTGAGGAGCTCTGCTCCGCCTGGCCACAGGTGCAGCCTGGGTAGCCAGAGGCACATTCATGCAGGCATGGGGGTTGGGGAGAAGCTGGCCCTTGAATACCATGCAGGGCCATGAGCCATGACTGACCATCTCAAGCCAAAGACCACAGTGTCAGGGCAGAGGGGGATGGGTAAGGAAGGTTCCCAGTGCATGCTCACCATTAGCCCTGCTTTCCTGTCTCACGGCCAGTAATGACAGCAGTGACATCAACTTCAGAGCTGAGCCAGCCCTGGAGGAACCCCAGCTGGGCTCCTAGAGAAACCCCAACTGGGACTGGCAGAACAGGCATTTCTGTCCTCAGCTGTACCACTGTAGCGCCCTGGCCCCCTCAGACTCCCCTGAATGACCCCATTCAGCCTTCCCTTTAACTTATGGCCTCCTTGTAATTTCAGAAGGCTTAATTCAACATTCTCAGAGCTTGAAGTTCCACCACAGGACACCATGGAATGCCAGCCTCATTTTCACAGCCCTGAAACCTTTTATTCTGGAGTATCTGCCTGACATCCACCATTCAAACTCCCCTTTGGGAGTTAAATGACTTCTGTTCCCCAGGGGCCTGGTACCCTAAACATACTTCAAAGAGGGTGGGTGGGGGGAAGAGGTCCAATGATCTTTTAAAAGCTATGAAAGATATTAGCTATGAATAATATATTAGCCTCTGAAAGGTTCTAAGAATACCTCTTGCAAGCAGTCTTTTTTTTTAAACTTTCTTTTTTTAATTTTTTTTTTATCTTTATTTATTTGCTGGATAGAGAAAGTCAGAAATTGAGAGGGAAGGGGGTGATAGAGAAGGACAGAAACAGAGAGACACCTGCAGCACTGCTTTACCACTTGTAAAGCTTTCCCCCTGCAGGTGGGGGCCAGGGGCTCGAACCTGGGTCCTTGTGCACCACCACCTGGCCCCGCAAGCAGTCTTTTAAGCTTCTGTTTAATCCCCACATCTGTACAGCAGAGTCTAGGAGACCCACTGTGCCACAGAGCATACTCTGAGCATCAAAAGTCTCCACTCAGTGCTCATGGAGAGAGCTCGAGGGAGACTGAAGCAGTCAGGTCTGATAGGGAATGAACTGACCATTGTACCTGGTGTGAGGGGTGAGAGTGGAACCAGGCCTAGGGAATCTCCACCCCACCCTAAACAAGACATGCCATCCAAGGCACTGCTGGAAAAACTCTGGCCTGTCCACACTTTTTCTTATGGATGCTGAGTCCTCTGCCCAAGACCCCAAGACACCCCCAAGACACCCAAGACACCAAGTCACATTTTCTGCACCTTTGTCTATAGGTCATGGTAGACTGCTCTGTGCCACTAACAGATAATTCAGGCATTCACTAGCCAACAAAATGCCACACTGACTCAGTGACAAGTTAGAATTTCATTATGGAGCTCAGCAAACTTAGCACCAAAAAAGCAAATGACCCCATTCAAAAATGGGCAGAGGATATGAACAAAACATTCACCTCAGAGGAGATCCAAAAGGCTAACAAACATATGAAAAACTGCTCTAGGTCACTGATTGTCAGAGAAATGCAAATTAAGACAACATTGAGATACCACCTCATTCCTATAAGAATGGCATACATCAAAAAGGACAGCAGCAACAAATGCTGGAGAGGCTGTGGGGACAGAGGAACCCTTTTGCATTGCTGGTGGGAATGTAAATTGGTACAGCAGTCGTGAAAACTCTCACAAGGCTAAACATGGACCTTCCATATGATCCAGTAATTCCTCTCCTGGGATTATACCCCAAGGACTCCATAACACCCAACCAAAAAGAGGTGTGTACTCCTATGTTCATAGCAGCACAATTCATAATAGCTAAAACCTGGAAGCAACCCAGGTGCCCAACAACAGATGAGTGGCTGAGAAAGCTGTGGTATATATAAACAATGGAATACTATGCAGCTATCAAGAACAATGAACCCACCTTCTCTGACCCATCTTGGACAGAGCTAGAAGGAATTATGTTAAGTGAGCTAAGTCAGAAAGATAAAGATGAGTATGGGATGATCCCACTCATCAACGGAAGTTGAGAAAAAAGATCTGAAAGGGAAACTAAAAGCAGGATCTGGCTAAATTGAAAGTAGGGCACCAAAGTAAAAACCCTGTGGTGAGGGGTAGACATGCAGCTTCCTGGGCCTTTGGGGGGTGGGGGTGGGTGGGTGGGATGGGATATAGTCTTTTGGTGGTGGGAATGGTGTTTATGTATACTCCTAGTAAAGTGTAGTCATATAAATCACTAGTTAATTAATATGAGGGGGGAAATTAATTGTATGTCTCGAAGTTTTTAAAACACAGACTGAGTCTTTTTAATATATAGGCTGTGTATTTGATATGAGGACTCTCTCAAAAGCCTAGACCAAGTAGATCAGAAGCAACCAATGGCACAGCTACATACATATACTGGGTACTATACAGCAAACTCTAACAAAAGGACTTTTCAAAGTTAACCCAATTACCAAATAATGTGATGATAACATTAACTATCCATTGTCTTTTTGAACCCTAAGACAGCAGGAACCTCACATCTCCACTATAGAGCCTATATTTCCCACAGTCCTGGAACCTTAGGATAGGGCCCACTTTCCCGCATGCCTATCCCAATCCATATCAAATAATATTGCATCTGCCGATCACAACCTAATCAACGCAACGATTGCCACCTCAACATGTTTCAGCTCAGACTGTGTCCAGAGACTTCACATGTGGAATGACAACCCTTCAGCTTCATCACTCGGTTGAGACCTTTCCTTTCATAGTATTCTCTAATTCCATCCCAGGTGGTTCACTTTCTAACAAAGTCCCAAAACCTAGATATAGACCAGGTTCTGTGACAGAGAGCATATGTTCACACGTATCCATAAACTAGTGCAAAATATATACCTGAAAGCAGAAGTACACTAGAGTTTGCAGTGAGCACCCCCCCCCCAACACTTCCTCTCCACTATTCCAACCTTTGGGTCCATGACTGCTCAACAATTTGTTTGGCTTTGTATGTTAACTCTCTTTTCAGCCACCAGGTTCCAGAGGCCATCAGGATGCTGGCCAGGCTTCCCTGGACTGAAGACCCCACCAATATGTCCTGGAGCTCCACTTCCCCAGAGACCCACCCTACTAGGGAAAGAGAGAGGCAGACTGGAAGTATGGACCAACCAGTCAATGTCCCTGTTCAGCGGGGAAGCAATTACAGAAGCCAGACCTTCCACCTTCTGCAACTCACAACGACCCTGGGTCCATGCTCCCAGACGGATAGAGAATGGGAAAGCTATCAGGGGAGGGGATGGAATATGGAGATTGGGTGGTGGGAATTGTGTGGAGTTGTACCCCTCCTACCCTATGGTTTTGTTAATTTATCCTTTCTTAAATAAAAAATAAATTAAAAAAAAGAATTGCATTATGGGTAGTGATTATTTCCTCTATAGTTTTCCCAAAACCAAAGCATCCGATTTGAATCTCAACTATGTAGTCATGGTATGGTCCTGGATGGTAAGTTAGACTTGGTATATTCTATCTTGAAAATGAGGCCAGCAGAGGTTTGGGGGCATGTGAGGAGATTGCAGGAATCCCCTGTGGCTAGGCCATCATGTCTTCATGATATCATGTTTATCTCTTCTGGAAACCCCCCAAGATTTCTACCTCACTCAGAACTATGTCCCAAGCCACTGCATAGTCTGCCTCATCAGCTCTGTGCCCCACCAACCACATGGGCTGATATTATTAATTCAGTTCATTTACCAGATCAGGCCAGCCATAGAGCTTTGCATTGTCTTTCTTCCTTTAAAATTTATTTATTTATTTATTTATTTATTTATTTATTTATTTATTTATTTATATGTTTATTGTCAGAGCACAGCTCAGCTCTGTTTTGCCATGGTGTGGGGAATTGAACCTGGGCCTTGGGAGCCTCAGGCATAAGAGTCTCTTTTACACAACCATTATGCTGTCTCCCCTGCCCACAAGGTCTTTCCTTCTGCCTGGACATTCATCCCACAAGTCTCCTTTGCTTCAAGTAGGTCTCTACCTGTCATCTCATCACCCGGAAAGCCTGGCTTGACTCCCATTCCCTTTCTCTCTCCACCCCAGCCCAGTTTTTTTGCTCTTTGTCACTTAAAATGTGATATATTGACTTATTGACATAATACCATTGCCTTCTGCTAAAATACCAGCACTGTGAGAGTAGAGACTCTATACCAGCTAGTCATGTAGCAGATGCCCAGTAAATGTTTTATATGTGTACAGGTCACTGATTCTTAGACCTAAAAAGGTTTTCACCCACCATGGTGGATGGTAGAAACACCTCGGTCCTTGGAAGCTGGCAGCCTGGCTGTCTTAGGAAAGGGAAGTGTATGCCTCCTCTACTCAGAGGTAGGAGAGAACAACGAGAAGTGGCTTTGCACAGGAAGTTCTTCTGCTCAGAACGGAACACATACTCTTCTGACCACAAGCTTCAGGTCCCCTCAGCAGTCTGTTCTCCTGAAAGTGTTCCATGATTCCCACTCCACCCTCCACAGGCTATCAGGTACCCCTCTGTTCACCCAAGGGCTTGGTCTCTTTACTTCTCTGAGTCAAGCCCCTGCTTCCTTCTAGTACAATATACTGCTTAATGGTGTTTCAGTCAATAGTGTGCCTATCAGATGATGGGCCCAATAAGCTACACCACTGGGCCTACTGTGTGGTAGGCTGCACCACCCATGTCTTCATGGTTACACTCTGTGGTGCTCACACAATGACAAAGTCACCTAAGATGCATTTCTCAAAATACATCTCATCATTAAGCCATGCAACTGTAAATATCTGTTACATGGAGGCCAGAAGACAGTTCACCCAGTAGAGTGCACACTTTACCAAGCAAGAAGACCTTAGTTCAAGTCCCCGGCCACCACATGAGAGCACTTGTATGGGGGAAACATCATAAGCAATGGAACAGTGCTGTAATATCCCTCTAGCTCTCTGTTTATCAACCTAAGGAAAAAAAAGAGAGAGAGAGTCTGATAGGAATGGTAGAATCACACAAAGTCCCAGTAAAGCCTGGCAGCAAGAAATAACACCAATAATAAAATCTGTCAACTGAATAACACAAAAGTAATGGTCCTGTGCTGGTACTAGACCACAACTCTTAGGGCATAACAATTCAGTCTAATTCTCAGCAAGGCTTATTCAGTGAGGACTGTGCTCCCCATCCCTCAGCTAAAGAAGCTGAGGCTGGGAGCTGGGCAGTGGTGCACCCAGCTCATCACATATAAGGACCCCGGTTTGAGCTCCACTCCCCACCTGCAGGGGGAATGTTTCACAAGCAGTGAAACAGGTCTACAGATGTCTCACTATCTCTCTTCCACTACCCCTCTCAGTTTCTCTCTGTTCTATCAAAATAAAATATAGAAAGAAAAAGAAGAAGGAGTAGGAGGAGGAGAGATGGCCTCCAGGAGCAGTGGATTCATAGTACCAAGCCCCAACACTAACCCTGGTGGCAATAAAAATAAATAAATAAAGTTAAAAATAAAAAGCTGAGACTCGGGGAGAATATTGAGGTATTTAGAACCAAGCAGTCTGCAAACGGCTATCGAGATTTAAACCCTGGTCTTTCTGACTCAACAGCCAGGAAGCACTGATCACTCTAGTGAGTGCTCATTAGGAGAACAGAATCCAGGGTACTGAGTTAGGTCCCCAGACCCCCATGTCCCCCCCCCAAATCCCCAGAACAGCCTACAAGACACTGCACTTTGAGCTGCCTTTGCTCTTGAGAGCCTAGAGTGCCCAGAGAGGATGGGATCGGGGCCATTTGGCAGTCAGTACACTGTCCATCTGCTGATGGACTAAACAACTAACTCCAATGCTCTGCTACCTGGGCTCTAAGAGCTGTGTGACCCTAGCAAAGGGTTTTTTTCTCTGGTGTCAGGCTCTGTAAGTGTGAAGAGGATATGAGAAAAGGTTCAAGGGATGAAGAAAAGGACACAAGCTTGGGAGGATGGTGGCTGAGATGTGCGAACAGCATGGTGCCATCCCAGGCAGGACCACAGATCCAGCAGCCTTGGCCCCACACCTAGTTGCCACTCACACACCCTGAGTCATGACCAGAAATGCCTCTGGACATTAGTAAATGTCCCAGGAGTGGGATAAGGGGAGCTGGGGTAAAGAGGGGGAGTGCCTTAGCCCTCTGCTTTGGAGTGTAGCAGGGAGTGGTTAGAGAGAGAGGTCTGGCTGCTACAGCCCCAGCAAGGCCTCCTTAGCTATGAGGGCCAGAGCCTGGGGCTGCTGGAAGCCATTAGTGGGAATCTGAATTACCATGTGATGATAAGATAGCACCTACCATATGCCTGGCACTCTAGCTGCATCTGCCTACCTAATCCTCACCAGATGGTTAGTGGATTTGCAGATCTGGAGCTGCCTAGCCATGCCACTGCTAGGGTCATGTGGGCAAGGCTGGACAGCAGGCAAGAGAAGGAAAAAGCACGTCTCACTGCTAAGAAAGCCTTTGCAGATGACACAAATGGGGTTTTCCAACCCAGGAGTCCCTGGCCCTGTACCAGCAAGGTTTTCCTAAGGACTTTTTGTGTGTCCTCCTGCCCTACATTTACCTTAATAAGATTGATGAAACTCGGGAGTCGGGCTGTAGCGCAGTGGGTTAAGCGCAGGTGGCGCAAAGCACAAGGACCGGCATAAGGATCCCGGTTCGAACCCCGGCTCCCCACCTGCAGGGGAGTCCCTTCACAGACGGTGAAGCAGGTCTGCAGGTGTCTATCTTTCTCTCCTCCTCTCTGTCTTCCCCTTCTCTCTCCATTTCTCTCTGTCCTATCCAACAACAACAACAATAATAACTACAACAATAAAACAACAAGGGCAACAAAAGGGAATAAATAAATAAATAAAATAAATATAAAAAAAAAAGATTGATGAAACTCATCTGAGTTGCTCACCACACAAACCCCTGTTTCTTCCTGCCAAGACCTTTTCCCGCCTTGAGACACCTTTCTCTCACTCACCAGTTAGTTAGCAGTCAAGCACCTACTAGGTGTCAATCTTTGTATCTATGTTTAACATTTAAAGTGAGGCTCAAAGGGGCCAGACAACTTGTCAAGGACACACAGCTATTGAACAGGATGTAAGCCAGTTGCCCCTTCACTCAGGTGCCCCTCAGACCTGAGCTCTCCTATATGAGTCTTTCCTGGGACCCTAGTGAGTCGAGAAACTCATCAGCATTTTATTGTTCAAATTCACAGTCCTCTTGGGCCACCCTCATATTCAGGGACCTGGTAGTCAGAGCACATATTTACTTTCTCTGGCATTTTCTCTACTTTCCAGAGCCAAGAAGTCTGTCTTGATGGGACCCAACAGAAGGCAAAGGGCTACACAAAAATCTCTGTGTCCCCAGGACACTCAGCTGACCCTCCTGAAGGGGGAATTGTTTGCCTCAGCAAGCCCATACTCTTCTCTGCTTCCTTCTCCCACTGAACAGCAGGCACCCTCCAGTCCCACAGTCCTCCTGTTCTCCCCAGTGACCTTCCAACTTCACCCTCCCCCAACTGTCCCAGGCCACACCTGGAAATGCCCATCAGGAGCCACTCCATCCAGGCTGACTTACCTGTACAGGTGGGTGTCAAGGCAAACTGGGTACCTGCAAGGTCTCTGGGTCTCAATACAATAAGTGAGTTCTGTGCAAAGAATTAGGACCCAGGAAACTAGCTTGGGTATGTCGGCAGCCCAGGTTCCCAGTGTGAGCCCTGCCTGCTAAGCACCCCTCTCGCACCCAGGATTTCTCACTGGGGCATAAGGGGTGGTGGTTATTCACCTCCACCAGCTGCCCTGGTGTCCCTGTGGCTGCAGGAAAGGAACAGAAAGCCAGAGGGTGGCTGCTTACCTGGACACAGCAGCGGTAGCACAGAGGCCCAGGCTGGCTGGGAGTGGGGCCGGAAGGCTTGGCGTGCTCTTCGTAGTAGGTTTCTCTGAAACTCAACTTGTTTCCTTGATGCGAAGACAGGAAAGGGGGCTGTGTTTGAAGTTTACGTCAAAGTCACAAAGTTGCTGTGTTCAAGGAAAATCACAGGCCACATGTTCCATGGAGGGCAGAGGGCATTTCCGGGGCAAACAGAGCCTGCCCAGGCAGCCTGTAAACTGAGGCTGGCTGCAGGCAGGGGCTATGCAAGAGTGACAATTCCAATCGCTTCTACCATACCTGGGGTAGGGAGATGAGGGAAGCTCTTCATACTGAGGTGGGGAGCAGTGATAGTGGGAGGGGGTTCCCCAGGTCTCAGTGGAAACTGAAATGCTTTCCCCTCCAAAGAGGCATCCACCTGGGGCTGGCCCCAGTTGAACAACTCACAAGAGTGATTTATTTATTCCACAACTCGAAGAAATTCACTAAACAGCTTCAGAGCACTGTTGTGTGCCAGTGGGCCACAACGGCAGCCCTATCCCTGCCCTAAAGGCTCTCAGGCTAGAGGAGCAGGCAGTTCAGCCCAGAGGGAGACTGAGGAAGGGAAAGAAGAAGGTTGGATATTGTGTGCACCCAAAGGAACCCAAATGCAGCCTGTGGATATAAAGGAAGAATTTCTTCCGAGATCAGACCAGATTGGGCGTGTTCATGGTGGTACTGCCACAGACATCAAGGAAGAATTTCTGAGAGAAATCAGTTATGTCATTAAAACACAGAGAGGCTGGAAGAAGCTCCCCAGCAGAGCACACAGCTCACCATGCTTGAGGATCCAGGTTCAAGCCCCAGTACCACATGGAAAGGGAAAGCTTCATGAGCAGTGGAGCAGTGCTGTGTTCTGTCTCCTGTCTTCTGTTTCTGAAATTGAAAAAAAAAAAAAAGCATCAGAAATTGTGGAATTATGCAGGTGCAGAGCTCCCATGAAGCTCTGGCAAAGCAAACAAATGAGCAGAGGAATGAATATCTTGCAAAGCCAAGCAGAATCCCAAGTTGGGCACCCTACATAGAATTATACTTGTGTACTCACCACCTCCAGCTCTGGCCACACTCCTCCTCAGCCTGTTTCCTCCCTTCGTATCCACCCACCCCCAAAATAGTACATCTGACCAGATGCTACCCTCACATCCACTCCCTCAGTGACTAGAGGTAGTTCTAGCCCTTGGTGTCCACGCTGAAACCTCAAAGGCAGCTGGGGCAGAGGGCTCTTTTACCCACCACTTCTGCCCTCCAGGACATGAGATCTCTTCAGAAGCTTGCTTACCTGTTCCAAACCCACTATGAAATCCCACAGACTTTTCTTCTCTGAGTCCTGCTGCCTTCAGCTCCCCAGCCTATCTGGTAATTTCTCTAGGTCCCATCCCCAAGTCTCCATTTCTGGGGGTCCTCTCTCTGGTCAGGATGCCTTTTTAAAAAATATCTTAATTGTATTTTTTTAAATATTTATTTATTTATTCCCTTTTGTTGCCCTGGTTTTTATTGTTGTAGTTATTATTATTGTCATCGTTGTTGGATAGGACAGAGAGAAATGGGAGAAAGGAGGGGAAGACAGAGAGGGGGAGCGAAAGACAGACATCTGCAGACCTGCTTCACCACCTGTGAAGTGACTCCCCTGCAGGTGGGAAGCCAGGGCTCGATCCGGGATCCTTACTCTGGTCCTTGCGCTTAACCTGCTGCGCTACAGCCTGACTCCTTTTAATTGTATTTTTTATGTTTTCTTTTTTATTTATTTATTGATTTCTTCCCTTTTGTTGTTTTATTACTGTAGTTATTATTGTTGGTATTGATGTCATCATTGTTGGATAGTACAGTGAGAAATGGAGAGAGGAAGGGAAGACAGAGAGGGGGAGAGAAAGATAGACACCTGCAGACCTGCTTCACTGCCTGTGAAGCAACTCCCCTGCAGATGGAGAGCCGGGGGCTCAAACCGGGGTCCTTGTGCTTCGTGCCATGTGCTCTTAACCCACTGCACTACCGCCCGATTCCCTTAATTATATTTTTAATTATTATTGGACAGAGACTGTGAGAAATTGAGGGAAGAGGAGGCAGAGAGGGAGCAAGACAGATACCTGCAGCCTTGTTTTACCACTTATGAAGCTTTCCCCCTGTATTTGGGGACCAGGGGCTTAAACCTGGGTCCTTGTGCACTATAATTGTATACTTAGCCAGGTATGCCACTGCCTGGCTCATGCAATCAGTTTTTTTCCTAACATGGGTGTCGGCTGGTCAATCCACACCCCTATCCTGTTTATGTCTTTCACTAGTGGGGCAGGGCTCTGGAGAGATGGGGTTCCAGGATATATTGGTGGAATTGTCTGCCCAAGGGATTCAGGTTGGTGTCATGGTAGCATCTGCAACTTGGTGTCTAAAAAAGCATTAAGATATAAAGCAGAACAAATTGTTTAATAATCAGGAACCTAAAGACAAGAAAATAGCAAATGAGATTTGGGGTTCCCATTTTGGAAAAAGTTAGTAGGTCCATTTTAGGTATATTCCAAGGGCCCATAACTTTACTAATTTTTGGCTGAGCCTGACAGCTAACATGCAGGTGGACCCAAGGTATTATCTGGAAAGATGGTGTCAGGGTTGCAAAAAGGACTAGAAGGCTCAATCAGAGAAGACAGTAGCTCCCAAATCTGGGAAAAGTATCTAAATACCATTGACTGTAAGCTCCATCGATTTGATCTGGGGCCTATATTCAGTGCAGGAGCCTGTGTGACCTCTGCATCCCTGTAGGTCTGAGTTCGCATTCTGTGGTCCTAGCTAGGAACATTCTAGGCTGCACCCATTACCAGACCCATTTTCCTCAGGTGGTAGAGGATTTTGGTCCGACCTCTCTTCTGAGAATGGGGCAATCCCTACCACTATTGATCCATATTGAGGGCAAGGTCCTATAGGATCCCAAAAAGGGGCCAATATGTTGCTCCTGATGGAGATGGCTAGTGACAGTGGAGAGAGGGACTTATTAGAGGTCTAGGCATGAGAGGTAAAATCTTTGACTACCAGTGGCTGAGCTTGGTCACCAGCCCTTCTCCCCAGGGAGAACTGTAGGTCAGTTCCAACCCTCTCATCTTGCCTTGGTCTTGTTGTTGTTGTTGTCTTGGTTACCTAACCCTATCCCTTTTAAATTTATGTAGCATTCCCCGCCCTCTTCTTAAATTCACGGGCACACACAACACTGTCATCATTCAAATAAGTCCAGGGCTTTAGAAACAGAGACAGAGCCCTGATCAAAGTCCTGTTTTTTGTTTGTTTGTTTTTGTCGAGATCAGGCATAGAAAGGGAAGAAAGAGGGCAAAATTGAGATGGATAAGTGAAAACATCTAAAAGGTGTGATGGGTAGCAGGAAGTGGGTCAGTCGTTGCAGGTTTTCTTGGTGATGGATAGAAGTTAAGGTTACTAGAAACCTTCCCTCAGCATGGCTGGATCTGAAGCCAGAGGCCTGCGCTTGAATCCCTTGAGTTGGATGTCTCTACTATCAAGGAAGTGGGGGGTTCCTGACAGAGATGTTTTCCTCCTACATGTAAACCCTTTTGTTAGATTCCCTTCTCCCGCCATCATAAAACCCATGTGAGAAAACAATCTCTTTGTTTCCATACTGAGTATATCTCTCTGAGGATAAAGAAAGTGTGCCTGCAGACTGAGTATTTCTCTCTGAGGATAAAGAAAGTGTGCCTGCAGACTGAGTATATCTCTCTGAAGATAAAGAAAGTGTGCCTGCAGACTGAGTATATCTCTCTGAGGATAAAGAAAATGTGCCTGCAGACTGAGTATATCTCTCTGAGGATAAAAAAAGTGTGCCTGCAGACTGAGTATATCTCTCTGAGGATAAAGAAAGTGTGCCTGCAGACTGAGTATTTCTCTCTGAGGATAAAGAAAGTGTGCCTGCAGACTGAGTATTTCTCTCTGAGGATAAAGAAAGTGTGCCTGCAGACTGAGTATATCTCTCTGAGGATAAAGAAAGTGTGCCTGCAGACTGAGTATATCTCTCTGAAGATAAAGAAAGTGTGCCTGCAGACTGAGTATTTCTCTCTGAGGATAAAGAAAGTGTGCCTGCAGACTGAGTATATCTCTCTGAGGATAAAGAAAGTGTGCCTGCAGACTGAGTATATCTCTCTGAGGATAAAGAAAGTGTGCCTGCAGACTGAGTATATCTCTCTGAGGATAAAGAAAGTGTGCCTGCAGACTGAGTATATCTCTCTGAGGATAAAGAAAGTGTGCCTGCAGACTGAGTATATCTCTCTGAGGATAAAGAAAGTGTGCCTGCAGACTGAGTATTTCTCTCTGAGGATAAAGAAAGTGTGCCTGCAGACTGAGTATTTCTGAGGATAAAGAAAGTGTGCCTGCAGACTGAGTATATCTCTCTGAGGATAAAGAAAGTGTGCCTGCAGACTGAGTATATCTCTCTGAGGATAAAGAAAATGTGCCTGCAGACTGAGTATATCTCTCTGAGGATAAAGAAAGTGTGCCTGCAGACTGAGTATATCTCTCTGAGGATAAAGAAAGTGTGCCTGCAGACTGAGTATTTCTCTCTGAGGATAAAGAAAGTGTGCCTGCAGACTGAGTATTTCTCTCTGAGGATAAAGAAAGTGTGCCTGCAGACTGAGTATATCTCTCTGAGGATAAAGAAAGTGTGCCTGCAGACTGAGTATTTCTCTCTGAGGATAAAGAAAGTGTGCCTGCAGACTGAGTATTTCTCTCTGAGGATAAAGAAAGTGTGCCTGCAGACTGAGTATATCTCTCTGAGGATAAAGAAAGTGTGCCTGCAGACTGAGTATATCTCTCTGAGGATAAAGAAAGTGTGCCTGCAGACTGAGTATATCTCTCTGAGGATAAAGAAAGTGTGCCTGCAGACTGAGTATATCTCTCTGAGGATAAAGAAAGTGTGCCTGCAGACTGAGTATATCTCTCTGAGGATAAAGAAAGTGTGCCTGCAGACTGAGTATATCTCTCTGAGGATAAAGAAAGTGTGCCTGCAGACTGAGTATATCTCTCTGAGGATAAAGAAAGTGTGCCTGCAGACTGAGTATTTCTCTCTGAGGATAAAGAAAGTGTGCCTGCAGACTGAGTATTTCTCTCTGAGGATAAAGAAAGTGTGCCTGCAGACTGAGTATATCTCTCTGAGGATAAAGAAAGTGTGCCTGCAGAGTGAATATTTCTCTTTGAGGATAAAGAAAGTGTGCCTGCAGACTGAAGAAAGGTGAAATTACAGCATCAGAACCACAGCCTTCAACAATAATAGCACTTGCTGAGCTCTGAAATGCAAAAGGTTGTAATTATTTACAATTTAATCTACTCAGCTCATTTAATCCATTCTCCTATGGGAGTTTGTGTGATTCCCAACACTTGGGGTACATGTTTCTCTCTCCTTTCACTGTCTTTCTAACAGTTCTGCTGTTTATAACTGATAGATTTTGAGCATGTTTTCTCATCTGGGTGATGGAGATAATAATGGTACCAACTCCATAAAGCTATCTGAAAATTAAAACACATCTCAAAGAAAATACTCCCTTTATAATTCCCTCTTCCTGCTGCTCCCCTCCACTTCTCCTGATTTTCCCCATTTCTACACTGTGCTGCTAATAACTGCATGTTCTTTGGTAGCTATAGACTCCCTTGCACCTTCCTGAGGGAGTTCTCCTCATAGAGTAGTGCATCCTTTCAAGCCCAACTCAGGATTCTAAATATTGAAACGCACATACACACACCTCCGTCAAAAATTAATTAAAAAAAATTTAACCCCAAGGCTGGGGAGGTGGCTCAGACATAGGTACCACATATGCTGGAGTGGAGCCCTGGTCTGCCCCTTCTGCTCCCCTCTATCTTATGAAGTAAATAAAATTTAAAAATTATGAATCTTGAGGCCAGGAGGTAGTTCACTGGTATAGCACACACCTTACCATGTGTGAAACCCAAGTTAGTTCCCAGAGAGGAGGACCAGCCTGGAGTGCATACTGCAGTGTGTCCCCTTGCAGAGGCCACTGTGACAGCCCCTGCACAGATCACATTGACTGCCTTCCAGTGTAGGGGTGAGCATTGCCTGAACTACACCCAGTCTTACATTCCCCCATAATACCCTACGTTCCCCCTCTAGATCCCAAAAACATCCCAAGCCTCATTCCCTTTTATAGGAAAATTGACCTTGGTCAGGCCTTCCTACCTCAGACCATTAGGTTTTCCTACCTAGGAAAACAGGTGTCTGGGTACATAACCAGGCAGTAAACATACCCAGTGACCTTGGGGGACATGCTCAGTATCGAGCGTGTTTATAGTCCTGGGCTCTTGGCAAGAGGCCACTTTTGTTCTCTCATATATGAAGAGATACAGAGAAGCCCTTGAAGAAGCTGAGGGACTTTGGAGGATTTTAAACAGCTAGAGCCTAGAGGGCTTTGGGGGGACTTTAGTGAGGGCCTTGAGAGGGATGCTGCTGCAGTTGAGATGTAGGCACTGATCCACGTAGCAGTTGCTGCTGCTGCCCTAGGAGCTGGCCAGCCCTGCTGACCTGCTGACCTGGAGAGAAGCTGCAAAGATAGAGAGCTGCTGGGGCCAGGTGGTGGTGCACACAACTGAGCGCACACGTTACAGTGCATGAGGACCCAGATTCAAGCCCCTGGTCCCCATCTACAGAGGGGGGAAGCTTCATGAGCAGTGGAACAGTACAGCAGGCATTTCTCTCTTCTCTTTCTCCCATATATATATATATCTTCCCACCTCCACTTTCCCTTTCATTTTCTGTATCTATTCAATACATGAATGAATAAATAAAATATTAAAAAATAGATATAGAGCTGCTGAGAAGCCCCTGCAGCTGAGGCTTGAGGAAGGAGCTACTGTCCTAGGAGCTGATAAGGCAGGGGAAAGAGAGGAGATATGAGCTGCTGCTGAACAGGGACTGAGCAGGGGGGAGCTAAGCTGAGCTGATTCCCCACCAGAATGAAGATCTGACTGCCTGCCTCTATCTTGTCTTCCCATGTCTCCTTCCAGTTCCCACCATTGGTGCCTCCCCTGTGGTTCCTGCAAGACACGTTTGCTTCTCTTGTAATTAGGCATAAAATTCACTGCTTCCAGCTGTCTGCTGGCTCCTCAGAAACTTGCTATGCCTACCTGGCATAGTTTCATTTTTTTCAATGTATTTTTCAATGTATTTTCAATGTCAGGTGTTCAGTGAATATCTGTTCAATGAGTGGCTGAATAAGTGAATCATTGCTTTAATAAATAAACACAGCCATGGCTTATCAGGCTTTGTCTCAGGCAAATATGCTGAGTCTCCTGCACTAATCATTAGTGCCATACTTCTAGAAACACCGGGGGGGGGGGGGGGGGAGAGGTTCTCAGTCAGTTTAAGACTGATGCAAGCTGGTGAGGATTTTATGGAGTGCCTCTCAAGAGCCAGAAATCCAACCGTCTCTCCACGATGTTTGGCTCTAGAATCTCCTTTCACTGCAGCTTTTAAATCCTGGTTTGACTGCCCCCACCATGTGGCTCAAACTTAGGAGCTAGACTCCAACTGTTTCTGGTTTTCTGCATATCTTTTTGCGGTTTTCTGACACTTTTGCCACCAAGTCTTCCCATTCAATACAAAAATGTTATATGTCACGTTTGCTGGAGGATACCTGAAACAAAACACACAAAAATCTCATTGCACACTCCACATATAGGAACACTGGCTGTAGAGGCTGAGTTATCTGAGGGTGAGTGTGTGGTGACATTTCATTTTGCCTTTGGGCGGCACACAGCCTCTGGGAAACTCCTTTCCTCCACTTCCACCCCCACTTTCATAACTAACCCAGACTCTCCACAGCTTTGGTTTCTCCATGGGATGGAAGGAAATGGCTGGCCTTGTGAATAAGCCCCAGTCAGATAAAGTCTATTTCCAGGGGAGTCAGGTGGTAACGCAGCGGGTTAAGCGCAGGTGGCGTGAAGCGCAAGGACCGGCTAAGGACCGGCTAAGTATCCCAGTTCCAGCCCTCAGCTCCCCCCCTGCAGGGAAGTCGCTTCACAGGCGGTGAAGCAGGTCTGCAGGTGTCTATCTTTCTCTCCCCCTCTCTGTCTTCCCCTCCTCTCTCCATTTCTCTCTGTCCTATCCAACAACAACATCAATAACAACAACAAAAAAAAAGGGCAACAAAAGGGAAAATAAATTTTTTAAAAGTCTATTCCCAAGAGCACTTTACCTTTCTAACTTCAGGCCATATTTGGGGCTCCCCCTTTGCTTAAGGGGACCCATTCCTGTCTCAGAAGAACAAGCAGGATGTGAGGTGGTAGTGATGATGGTTGTCCTGACTTGGCTACTAATCAGAGCTTTAGCATTTCCTGCCATCCTTTTTTTTTTTTCAAGTCTTTACTTACTTGAAAGAGACAGCCAGAAATCGAGAGGGAAGGGGAAGATAGAGAGGAAGAGACAGGAGCTCCAGTGATGCAAGCGGTTAGCACACGGTACTTATACAGAGAGGAAGAGACAGAGAGACCCCTGTAGGCCTGCTTCACCAGGTGAAGACCAGGGGCTTGAGCCTGGGTCCTTGTGCATTGTAACATGTGCACTCAACCAGGTGCACCACCACCCAGCCCCAGCTTTAGCATTTCCAAGGTCACTTTTAGAGAAAGCAAGGCCTGTTGTGCTTGTGGGAAATTCGAATGTTGTTGCCTCAGAGTCAGGAGGAGACAGTGGGGAATTGATACGTGGGTGCTCATCACACAGTACTGCAAAAAAACTGAGTAAACAACACAGTCTGGCCAGGGCCTGGAGTGTGTGTATGTTTGGGGGTGGGAGGGGTGCTGAGAAAGCTGCTCTTCTCTATGGGATGAAATGTGTGAACCCAGGGATGGAAAACAGGGTGCTACTACTGCTTAAGCACAATTTTATAAGCTACTGCTTTCTAGAGCCTACTCATGGTTCAGAGTCACCTCTAAGCTCAAGGGTGTTTCATCTAACAACTGGAACAGAAAGGCACTGATTGATCAAGATGGTCACTTCTGGAGCAGAGCTCTAGAGGCCCCTGCTGTGCCCGGCACTAATCCTCCACTTGCAGGTTTATAAGAAGGCCCATGGCAGGGAAGACTGGGAAATTTGTGAGAGGTTTTTAGACAGGAACTGTTCACTAGCCAGCAGAATCTTTTAATATCCCCACAACCAGTACTGTTGTACCAATGTGGACAGCCAGAATGCCAGCGGGCTCTCACCCTCACAGCCTGATTGTTCTCTGCTGCCTTTGTTTTTTGTACCACATTCACATTTCTATTTGCCCATCTTTCAGTCAGACCTGTGCCATGTCTGGTTTTGGTAGCCTCCACTACAGGAATCAGCATGTCCTAATCTGCTGTGGCCTTTAGAGGCAAGCATACCAAGTCAGTAATCCCCAAAGCCAGCTGTGCATGAGGGCCACCATAGTAATACTAAAGGTAGACAGCCAGTGGCAGCTGTAAATCTGCTGAACATGCCAGGTGATTCTAGCACACAAACAGGCTTACAAGCCCCTGCCCTCATCCTAAATCCAGGATGTGCAGAGTTCTGGAACAACAAGAGTACAAAGAGGCATGCTCCTTGAAAGAAGATGGGAGTCAATAGCCACTCACAATGGCCGCTTCTTCCTGGTGGGTATAGTCAACACAAACAGCAGCAGCATTGTGACCACGAGGATTCCAGCCACTGTCAAAGCAGCAATGATGATGTTCTTCTCAAGGAACTGCAGGAATTGTGCGCATGGTATGTCTCTATTTCGAATATCTAAATGAGAACACACATGGCAGTGTCAACAAACTACCCCACACAGAGCTGCAGGGACAACCTGACAGTTGAACTTGAAGCCACAATGAAAACCTTAGCATCTATGCCACTGTCTCCAAGTGTCCTCTTAGGTAAGGAACTGGCTCTTTTTAGGGAAATGTATTCATAAGCCATTTGATGTTAGAGGTGAGATGCTGACAATATAAACTATCAAGCAGCAAAGCTACCAAAAAGGTTATGTTGTTTGTTTGCTTTTGTGTGTTTGGTTACTTATTTATATCAGAACACTGCTCAACTCTGGCTTATGGTGGTGCTAGGAATTTAGAATTTAGCCTGCAAGCTCAGAGCCTTGGGCATGAAAGTCATTTGCAGAATCATCATGCTGTGATCCCAGATGTAAAACAAACAAACAAACAAACAAATAAAAAGAACAGTTCAGCTAGAGGGTTATGAGAGGTGAAAAATTCTACTGCAGTTGTTTTTAAGAACAACGAGGCAGAATATTCTATTGACTATTCAATACTATGCTTTTCCCAGGGCTGGATACAGCCTCTTTTCTGCTGTCCCTTGATTATCCCCCTACCCTCCATCTCAGAACACACACACACATACATACAGTCTGGCTCATGTGTGTAGGTGTGGGGGGATTTCCTGACATAAGAGAAACATGGTAACAAAGAGGATCCTGAACTCTGGAAACTTTCTAGGGACTTGCAAGGGTAGATTTGGAATGTCACCAAGTATGGGCTTGGAAACACAAGGCAAGCAGAGCTAGCTCTCAAAAAGGATCTAGCTGATATCAGGACTCTTAGAGTTTCTGCCATCCTATTTTGAATAGGTCGAGGGAAGAGACACAGGGGCACATGACAGGAATCATACTGCTGCTGAGGGGAGCCTAGAAATGCAGATAGGAGAGTGCTGGCTAAGGGTTTTCTCCAATTATGGAGAGAAAACTGACCACATCTAACTTCCAGCCTTCACCTGTACTGTACTGAGAAGCAGCAGTACCAGGCAACTCCATGGGCTTTGTGGAAATAATCCAGCATTTAACTTCATAGAATTAAGAAGTGACAAACAGGGGGCTGGGTGATAGCACACCAGGTTAAGCTTGCGTTGTATGAAGCGCAAAGATTCTGGTTCAAGCCCCTGGCTCCCCACCTGCAGGATGGTCAGTTCACAAGTGGTGAAGCAGGTCTGCAGGTGTCTGTCTTTCTCTCCCCCTACCTTCCCCTCCTTTCTCAATTTCTCTCTGTCCTGTCCAACAACAACAAATGGAAAAGGATGGGCTCCAGGAGCAGTGGATTCGTGGTGCAGGCACAAGGCCCCAGAGATAACTCTGGAGGCAAAAAAAAAAAAAAAAGTGACAAGTATCTGGGGAAATGGCTCAGTTGATAAAGTATCAGGACTTTCATGACTGAGGCTCTCAGTTCAATACCTGGCAATACGCATACTAGAGTGGTGTTCTAACTTACTTCTCTGTCTCTTATGAAACTTTCTCTCTCATATGTAATGAACAAAATAAATCACGTAAAAAAAAGTGACAAGTGAGGCCCTGTGGTGGTGCACCTGATTGAGCGCACATGTTACAGTGCACAAGAACCAAGGTTCTATCCCCTGGTCCCCACCTGCAAGGGGAAAGCTTCATGAGTGCTGAAGCAGGGCTGCAGGTGTCTATCTCTCTTCCTCTCTATCTCCCCCTTCCCTCTTGATTTCTGGCTGCTTCTATCCAATTAATAAATAAAGATAATTTTTTTTAAAAAGTGACAAGTGGGTATAATTTTGACAGCCAATGGCTACATGGAGGGCCTGCTGGACTTGTTATCTGCACCCTGCAGTATTGGGTAAGTTTCCTTCCACTATTTACAGGTCTGGCTGATCGAAACTAGGTTAACATTTGACATTTAGTCTCCTACTCATTAGAAAGCCTCAGTGCACACTAACACCAGGTGCTCAGAATATGCTTATGTTGTAAATTACCCTGACTATAGAAACAACATACATTTTTTTTAAGTGCTCAAATTCTTGGAGCTAGTTTAATCTACAATTTTTTTATTGTTAGTGATAAATTCATGATTTTAACTTAGATCATATGCTTTTAAATTTTTTATTTTATTTATTTATTTATTTATTTATTGGATAAACAGAATTGAGAAGGAAGGGGAGATATAGAGGAAGAGAGACAGAGAGACACCTGCAGCACTGCTTCACCACTTGCAAAGCTTTTACCCTGCTGGTGGGGACCAGGGGCTTGAACCTGAGTCCTTGTGCACTGTAACATGTTTGCTCAACCAGATGCACCAACACCTGGCCTCAGATTATATGCTCTTATGAATGAAAAGTATTCTGATATCTATTCTATTAAAATACAACAAAATGGGAGTCAGGCAGGTAGCGCAGCAGGTTAAGCGCAGATGGTGCAAAGTGCAAGGACCAGCATAAGGATCCTAGTTCAAGCCCCCGGCTCCCCACCTGCAGGGGAGTCGCTTCACAAGCAGTGAAGCAGGTCTGTAGGTGTCTATCTTTCTTTCCCCCTCTCTGTCTTCCCCTCCTTTCTCCATTTCTCTCTGTCCTATCCAACAACGATGACATCAATAACTACAACAATAAAATAACAAGGGCAACAAAAGTGAATAAATAAATAAATAAATATTATTTTTAAAAATACGACAAGAGGCAAACCAATGCATTCTGAAGTCATCTGGATGTTTAAGAATCATATTTAGGGGGCCGGGCAGTGGTACACCCAGAAAAGCACATGTTACACATGTTACAGTAAAGCAAGGCTCTAGGTTCAAGCCCCCAGTCCCCACCTGCAGGGGGAAAGCTTCATGAGTGGTGAAGCAGGCCTGCAAGATATTTCTCTTTCTCTGCTGCAGGGTATCTCTCTTTCTCTCTCCCTATCTCCACCTTCCTCTCAATTTCTCTCTATACACATCAAAAATGAAGACAGGAAAAGAAAGCATGGTCACCTGGAGCAGTGAAATTTTGGGGCAGGCTTACCAAGCCCCAGTGATAACCCTGCTGGCAATTAAAAAAAAAAATCTTATTTACCAAATGCTATATAAGTTAGTACCTGATTTTGTTGCTCCTTGAAGTGTCTTTTTATCAAAAGATATTAACTGCTTATTTGTACTCCTGTCAAGCACAGAAGGTTCTTTATCCTCTGTTTCCTCTGAAATGTGACCTACAAAGATAAAAGAGAACAACCATTGACCTGTGATAAGTTCTGGTTTTATTTATTTATTTATTTATTTATTTTTAACATATTTTCCATTAATGTTTTACAGTCGCCAGTAAATACAATAGTTTGTATATGCATAACATTACTCAGTTTTCCACATAACAAATTCTGGTTTTATAACAAAAGTAACTTTCACTATCCAGAGTAAGGAGCTGGGGGAGGCTTTGGACACCAGTCCAAGTACAAAGTAGACCTTTGTTTTTTTTAATATATACATATATTCATATATTTTTATAGGAATTGAAAAATATGAAGAGAGAAAGAGATACCTGCTGTACCATTTCACCATGCATAAGCCTTCTCCCTGACAAGTGGAGAAGTGAGGATTGGGGTTTGCTCTCACCTGTGGGGGATGCTTCATAAGTTATGAAGCAGAGCTGCAGCTGCCTCTCTTTCTCTCCCTCTATCTCTCTATTCCTCTCAATTTGTCATATCAGATAAAATAAAGAAAAAATTAATCAACAGATTTACAAATACATATATAAATGGTGTTCAGAAAATTCATGCCACATTTTTGCATTGAAAAATACATCATGACTTTTCTAACAAACACACACACACACACACACACACACACACACACACACACAATAGCTTAGAAAACAAATACTGGGGGGCAGGGTGGTAGCACTGTGGGTTAAGGACCAGCACAAGGATCCTGGTTCAAGTCCCAGGCTCTCCACCTACGAGGGTTGGGGTGCTTCACAAGCAGTAAAGCAGGTCTGTAGATGTCCATCTTTCTCTCCCCCTTTCTGTCTTCCCCTCCTCTCTTGATTTCTCTCTGTCCTATCCAACAATGACAGCAATAACAACAATAATAATAACAACAACAATGATAAACAAGAGCAACAAAAGGAAAAAACTAGCCTTCAGGTGCAGTGGATTTGTTGTGCAGGTACCGAGCTCCAGCAATAACCCTGGAGGCAATAAAATAAAATTAAATAAAATTAAATTAGATTTAATTTAATTTAAAAAATAAAACAAATACTGTAGAGGAAACTAGTCGTACAAGACATTAAAACATACTATTCCATGCTCTAATTAAAACTTTTTGGTATGGGGCCAGGCAGTGGAGCACCTGGTAAAGTGCTCACATTACAGTGCACAAGGACCCATGTTCAAGCCCTTGGTCCCCACCTGCAAGGGGGAAAGCTTCATGAGTAGTGAAGCAGGGCTACTGGTGTCTCTCTCTATCTCCCCTCTCTCTCAATTTCTCTCTGTCTCTACTCAATAATAAATAAATAAATAATATGTATCTCAGGAGGTGGTACAGAATATAGAGTGTTGGATTCTCGGATATGAGGTCCTGAGTTCAATCCCCATGGCATATGTACCAAAGTGATGTCTGGTTCTTTCTCACTCTCTCTCATTAATAAAAAAATATATTTTAAAAATAAAAATAAGTTGTATTGCACCAAAGTAAAAGACTCTGAGGTGGGGAGGGGGAGAATACAGGTCCAAGAAGGATGACAGAGGACTTAGTGGGGGTTGTATTGTTATACGGAAAACTGAGAAGTGTTATGCATGTACAAACTATTGTATTTACTGTTGAATGTAAAACATTAATGCCCCAATAAAGAAATTTAAAAAAAGAAAACACCTTCACAGAATAAATAGCCTCAAGCCTTCAAAAATTAATTAATTAATTAATTAAATAAGTAAATAATATTAAAGAATTCTTGGTACTATTATCTATCAAGGACAAGCTCAAGGAAAGACTATGTATATAGCCTATGAGAATTTAGCATACAATAGAGGGCTTATTCAGACCACTGGGGCAAAGATGGACTTTCTCTTTGGATCTTGTTTTTCAACTTCTGCCTGAGAGTGAGATCATCCCATATTCATCCTTCTGTTTCTGACTTATTTCACTTAACATGAATTTTTCAAGGTTCAAAAGATGGGCTTTCTAATAAATGGTACTGGAACAATTGGGTAGCACTAAACAGAAAAAATGAATGACATGGACTGATTGGACTACCATTCTAGCCCATGTGTGGACCTCAGTACAAAACCCAAACATCACTTTTCCATGGTAGACTCAGATACCAAAGAGATGCTCAACTCTCTTTATGATTATCATGCCATTTACAGAAGGAAATGTGTAGGTCTTCTTTGGGGATATTAAGAACCTCATGCAGAACAGTGCAACATTTTATCCACTTTTCCACCTTCCAGACCATAGGATTTTTTTAAATCATATTTTGCTACTAAGGTTATCACTGGGGCTCTAGACCTGAACAGTTCCACTGCTTCTGGCAGACTCTCTCCTCCTTTAGACAGAGAGTAAGAGACACAGAAAGAAGGAGAGATGTTAAAGCACTGCATGCAGCTTCTCCCATGTGGTAGTTGGGGGATCAAACCCAGGTCCTCAAGCATCATAAAGTGTAGATTGTACTCCCACCCCAGCCAAGTATTTCTCAAGGAGATAGACTGAGCTCCATCATCTGTATGCACACTCTCTCACTGATTGTGAACAATCAATTGTCGCACGTATAAGAAATATTACCTACTAACCCCCCCAACTACAATTTTATCAATTTTCACTTACTATTATTGGAAGTTCTGTTCATGCTGTCAGAGGAAAATTCTAGTTTAGAAGAATTCCTTGCAACACTGGTGACTGTGATGTAATATATGAAGAAAACAGAGAGCGGGTGAAGTAACAAGTTTTCATCAGTAAACATTTTTTTTTTCAAACATGGAAATGCAATATGGAATTCAACTTGTACTGAGAAATGTGTATTTGAGGAGGCTGGGCAGTGGCACATCTAGTTAAGTGCGCATAGTACTATGTGCAAGAACTGCTCAGGGATTGGTGTTCGAGTCCCGGCTCCCCACCTGCAGGGGGGATGCTTCACAAGTGGTGAGGCAGGTCTGCAGGTGTCTCTCTGTCTTTCTCCCTCTCTATTTTCTCCTCCCCTCTTAATTTCTCTCTGTCCTATCTAATATAAAGAAAGGGGGGGAGTGGCTGTCAGGATTCATAGTACTGACACGGAGCCCCAGAAATAACCCTGGAGGCAAAAAGAAATTAAATGAAATGTGTATTTGAAAGTGAGGATTCTGTTGGGACATGAATGTAATTAGCATATGGCTGATGTCAGCCTGACATCCAGTCAGAAGCATAGTCATAGGCAAACCCACAAGGGATTGTGGGTGTATAGGAAGTAATTTAAACAAGTGTCTGGCAGAAATTAATCTCTGCTCCTGCTGCCCTTGTCTGCTCGCCTTCTCCCTGGACTTCCATGGTAACTAGCCTAAGGGCTTACAGCTTCACGCCATGGCTAATGGTTCTTTCCCCCTTTTGCCTGTTTTGTTGCCACAGTTTTTATGTACCTAAATAACCTGCAATGTAATAAACTACCATTTTTTGAACCCTAGCCAAAACCTACTGAAGTTTTTAATTTTTAATTACTATAAATGTCATTTTAGAGAAAGGCACTAATACACTGCAGTTGACTGTTGATTCAATCCCCAAGCAGATATCTGGGGGTAGGGGGGGACCTCACAAATTGGAATTCACATATCCATGCAAAATTCCAAACCAATGCCTATTTCTCTGTTGCCCAGATTCTTTCTTGCACTCAGGAAAGCTCTGATATACAACTGTATCCTTGTGACCTATGACTAAATAAATACCATAAAAATCTACTTTAAAAAAAGAATAGGGATTTACTTTTAGGAAGAGCCTATTCCTCACTTCTGTTACTTCTCTGGATATGCCTGGGGTAAGTGAGTTTTTGGTTTTTGGTTTTGGTGCTAGCTACAAAATGGTATCCTAACGCCTGAACCAGCTATACCCCAAAGACTGAAAAAAAGCATAAATACATGTCATACATGTGTTACCAGGGAAAGTTACTATCCTACTGCCCAGGACTCCTGTTGTTAGGAACCATGAACACCAATTCCAGCTCCTGTCCCTTGAAAAACTTCCAGGAAAACTGACACATGAATTTCAAGGGTCGCTTTAGATTATAAGCTTGGAGGTTACAGAGAGGATTTCAGACTATTCTTTCCTTCTTATCTCAATTTGACTTTGTCCCACAAGTAGAGAAGGATTAAGTGATTGCATGATTCATGACATACAATATACAAGCACATAAATATATATGCTTTTCAAGACATATACTTGCTTTTTTGGATGTCTTTCTTTCTAATTGATTTGCCAGCTGTTCTTCTTGATTCATCAAAAGGTTTACCATAAGGGATTTTGTAAATCACTTGCTCCAGAATGTCATCTCAAGTGAAGTAAATAAAGGCATGTTAGTATCAGCAGTGCAGGATTAAGATATTTTTCTCTGTAAGTCCTTCTCTGTAAATACTCAGGCAGTTGATAAACACAGTAGATAAATGTTTCAAACTCAGTGATAAAATACAAATTATATCTTGTCTTGGAGAGGGGAGTTCTAACTACTTTAGTCTTTCCAGAAAAATTGGAATTACATTAGCTATCCTGGGCACCATGCAACTATAAATTCTGCCCAAGCCTCACAATATTTAGTGTAATAATTTTCCTTCTTGTTCCTGCCATAGTTTTAATATGTCTGAAGTTCTTCCCCAAGATGTTCTTCCCAAATGGGGGCAGACTACAGGGGGTAAAAACTAAGCAGAACAGGTTTTTAAAAGTCATGAGGTTATGTATTTGCAAGGGTTACTAATAGTTCAAATGAACGACCTTACTGCACACCTCAAGGACTTAGAGGAAGAGGAACAAAGGAACCCTAAAGCAACCAGAAGAACAGAAATCACTAAAGATAGAGCAGAAATAAGCAATATCGAAAATAAAAGAACCATACAAAAGATCAATGAAGCCAAATGTTGGTTCTTTGAAAGATTAAACAAAATTGACAAACCCCTAGCCAGACTCACCAAACAAAAAAGAGAGAAGACTCAAATTAATAGAACTGTAAATGATGGAGGAGATATCACAACTGACACCACAGAAATGCAGAGAATCCTGCGAAACTTCTATAAAGAACTATACGCCACCAAGCTAGAGAATCTGGAAGAAATGGAACAATTCCTAGAAGCATATGCCCTTCCAAAACTGAGCCAACAAGAACTACAAAATCTAAATGCAACAATCACAGACAAAGAAATTGAAACTGTTATTAAGAACCTCCCCAACAACAAAAGTCCTGGACCAGATGGCTTCACAAATGAATTCTACAAAACTTTCAGGAAACAGTTAGTACCCATACTTCTTAAGCTTTTCCATAAGATTGAAGAAACAGGAATACTCCCTTCCACCTTCTATGAAGCCAACATCACCCTGATACCAAAAGCTGATAGGGACAGAACAAAAAAGGAAAATTACAGACCAATATCTCTGATGAACATAGATGCCAAAATTTTAAATAAGATCTTGGCCAACCGGATACAGCAACATATCAAAAAGATTGTTCATCACGACCAAGTGGGATTCATCCCAGGAATGCAAGGCTGGTTCAATCCATAAGTCAATCAATGTTATTCACCACATCAATAAAAGCAAAGCCAAAAACCACATGATTATCTCAATAGATGCAGAGAAAGCCTTTGACAAAATCCAACACCCATTCTTGCTCAAAACTCTACAAAAAATGGGAATAGATGGGAAATTCCTCAAGATAGTGGAGTCTATATATAGCAAACCTACAGCCAACATCATACTCAATGGACAGAAGCTGAAAGCATTCCCCCTCAGATCAGGGACTAGACAGGGCTGTCCACTGTCACCGTTACTCTTCAACATAGTATTGGAAGTTCTTGCCATAGCAATCAGGCAAGAGAAAGGAATCAAAGGAATACAGATTGGAAGGGAAGAAGTCAAGCTCTCATTATTTGCAGATGATATGATAGTATACATAGAAAAACCTAAAGAATCCAGCAGAAAACTACTGGAAGTTATTAGGCAATATAGCAAGGTGTCAAGCTACAAAATTAATGTACAAAAATCAGTGGCATTTCTTTATGCAAACACTAAATCTGAAGAAGAAGACATCCAGAAATCACTCCCATTCACTGTTTCAGCAAAATCAATCAAATACCTAGTAATAAAGTTGACCAAAGAAGTGGAAGACTTGTATGCTGAAAACTATGAGTCGCTACTCAAGGAAATAGAAACTGATACCAAGAAATGTAAAGATATCCCATGATCAAGGATTGGAAGAATAAATATCATCAAAATGAATATTCTCCCCAGACCCATATACAAATTTAATGCAATACCCATCAAAGTTCCACCAAGCTTCTTTAAGAGAATAGAACAAACACTATAATCATTTATCTGGAACCTGAAAACACCTAGAATTGCCAAAACCATCTTGAGGAAAAGAAACAGAAATGGAAGCATCACACTCCCAGACCTTAAACTATATTATAAAGCCATCATCATCAAAACAGCATGGTACTGGAACAAAAATAGGCACACAGACCAGTGGAACATAATTGAAAGCCCAGAAATAAATTCCCCACACCTATGGACATCTAATCTTTGATAAGGGGGCCCAAAGGATTAAATGGAAGAAGGAGGCTCTCTTCAGTAAATGGTGCTGGGGAAACTGGGTTGTAACATGCAGAAGAATGAAATTGAACCACTTTATCGCACCAGAAACAAAATTCAACTCCAAATGGATCAAAGACCTAGATGTCAGACCAGAAACAATCAAATACTTAGAGGAAAACACTGGTAAAACAGTTTCCCACCTACACCTCAAGGACATCTTTGATGAATCAAACCCAATTGCAAGGAAGACGAAAGCAGAAACAAACCAATGGGACTACATCAAATTGAAAAGATTCTGCACATCCAAAGAAACTATTAAACAAACAAAGAGACCCCTCACAGAATGGGAGAAGATCTTCACATGCCATACATCAGACTAGAAACTAATCACCAAAATATATAAAGAGCTCAGCAAACTTAGCACCAAAAAAGCAAATGACCCCATCCAAAAATGGGCAGAGGATATGAACAAAACATTCACTACAGAGGAGATCCAAAAGACTATCAAACATATGAAAAACTGCTCTAGGTCACTGATTGTCAGAGAAATGCAAATTAAGACAACACTAAGATACCACCTCATTCCAGTAAGAATGGCATACATCAAAAAGGACAGCAGCAACAAATGCTAGAGAGGTTGTGGGGACAGAGAAACCCTTTTACATTGCTGGTGGGAATGTAAATTGGTACAGCATCTGTGGAGAGCAGTCGGGAAAACTCTCAGAAGGCTAGACATGGACCTTCCATATGATCCAGTAATTCCTCTCCTGGGGTTATATCCCAAGGACTCTATAACACCCAACCAAAAAGAGGTGTGTACTCCTATGTTCATAGCAGCACAATTCATAATAGCTAAAACCTGGAAGCAACCCAGGTGCCCAACAACAGATGAGTGACTGAGAAAGCTGTGGTATATGCACACAATGGAATACTATGCAGCTATCAAGAACAACGAATCCACCTTCTCTGACCCATCTTGGACAGAGCTAGAAGGAATTATGTTAAGTGAGCTAAGTCAGAAAGATAAAGATGAGTATGGGATGATCCCACTCATCAACAGAAGTTGAGAAAGAAAATATGAAAGGGAAACTAAAAGCAGGACCTGACCAAATTGTAAGTATGGCACCAAAGTAAAAACCCTGTGGTGAGGGGTAGACATGCAGCTTCCTGGGACAGTGGGGGGTGGGAGTGGGTGGGAGGGATGGGCCACAGTCTTTTGGTGGTGGGAATGGTGTTTATGTACACTCCTAGTAAAATGTAGTCATATAAATCACTAGTTAATTAATACGAGAGGGGGAAAACTAGTTGTATGTCTCGAAGTTTTTCAAAACACAAACTGAATCTTTTTAATATATAGGCTGTGTAATTGATATGCAGACTCTCTCAAAAGTCTAGACCAAGTAGATCAGAAGCAACTGAGAACACAGCTATATACAAGATACTGGGTACTGTACAGCAAACCCTAACAAAAGGACTTTTCAAAGTTAACCCAATTACCAAATAATGTGATGATAACATTAACTATCCATTGTCTTTTTGAACCCTAAGACAGCAGGAACCTCACATCTCCACTATACAGCCTCTACTTCCCCCAGTCCTGGAACCGTTGGATAGGGTCCACTTTCCCGTATGCCTCTCCCAATCCATATCAAATAATATTGCATCTGCCGATCACAACCTAATCAACGCAACGATCGCCACCTCAACATGCTTCACTTCAGACTGTGTCCAGAGACTTCATGTGTGGAATGACAACCCTTCAGCTTCATTACTCAGTCACCAGGTTCCAGATGTCATCAGGATGCCGGCCAGGCTTCCCTAGACTGAAGACCCCACCAATGTGTCCTGGAGCTCCGCTTCCCCAGAGACCCACCCTACTAGGGAAAGAGAGAGGCAGACTGGAAGTATGGACCGACCAGTCAACGCCCATGTTCAGCAGGGAAGCAATTATAGAAGCCAGACCTTCTACCTTCTGCAACCCACAATGACCCTGGGTCCATGCTCCCAGAGGGACAGAGAATGGGAAAGCTATCAGGGGAGGGGGTGGGATATGGAGATTGGGTGGTGGGAATTGTGTGGAATTGTACCCCTCCTACCCTATGGTTTTGTTAATTAATCCTTTCTTAAATAAAAAAAAAAAGAAAAAAAAGTCATGAAGTTATGTATTTGCAAGGGTTACTAATATTTCATGATTACATTAATTTCTCCTCCTCTTTTCAAGAATGGAGTTTTTTGTTTGTTTATTTGTTTTTTCTTTTACAAGAACACTTCTTAGCTCTGGCTTATGGTGGTACCAGGGGTTAAACCTGGGGCCAGAGTCTCAGGCATGAAAACTTCTTGCACAACCACTATTCTATCTCCTCAGCCCTTCTTCCCTTTTCAGATGTATGTGTTGGGGGCAGGGGGGCGGGTGATGGTGGTGACAGAGCCTCATGTATACAATATTCCTTCTTTTAAAAATTTTTATTGTTGTTGTTATTGTTGTTGATGTCGCTGTTAGATAGGACAGAGAGAAATGGAGAGAGGAGGGGAAGACAGAGAGAGGGAGAGAAAGAGAGACACCTGCAGACCTGCTTCACCGCCTGTGAAGTGACTCCCCTGCAGGTGGGGAGCCGGGGGCTCGAACCTGAGGATACCAGCTTTCATCTTCTTTTCTATGATTGCATAATGTACTTGCACTTAAATGTAATATATCATTATATTGGTGGCTCACCTGGTAGAGCATGCAGGTTACTGATGACCCAAGCTGAGATCCTAGTCACTGAATAGGAGTGCCTGCAGGAGGTAAGCTTCACAAGTTGTGAAGCAGTGCTGCAGTGTGTTTCCTCTCTGATTCCTCCCCCTCAAGCCCCTGCCCCTACCCCCACTATACACAAACACACACACACACACACACACACACACACACACAAATGATCCATAATACAATGTCATGCAATATCATAATTGATCATGAACAACTGAGTATTTTTTCCTAAAGCAACTGAGATACCTTACTATACACATGCATACTCCTTCATAAAAAGTAAATTGGGAGTCAGGCTGTAGCGCAGCGGGTTAAGCGCAGGTGGCGTAAAGCGCAAGGACCGGGGTAAGGATCCTGGTTCAGCCCCCAGCTCCCTACCTGCAGGGGAGTCGCTTCACAGGCAGTGAAGCAGGTCTGCAGGTGTCTATCTTTCTCTCCTCTCTGTCTTCCCCTCCTCTCTCCATTTCTCTCTGTCCTATTCAACAACGACAACAACAACAATAACTACAACAAGACAACAACAAGGACAACAAAAGGAGATAAATAAGTTAAATAAATAAATAAAAAGAAAAAAAGTAAATCAACCTCTTATCCTATGGTTTCGTCGATACTTTCTACTTTGTATTATATATATATATATATATATATATATATATATATATATATTTATTATTTTTTTTTTTTTACCAGAGCACTGCTCAGCTTTGAATGATGGTGGTACAGGGGATTGAACCTGAGACTCTGGAGCTTCAGGGATGAGAGTCTCTTTGCATAACCATTATGGAAGAAACCATTATGCATAACCATTATGCTATCTACCCCTGACTAAAAAAAAAAAAATTTAAAGTAAAAATAAAAGGAAAGAATAAATCAGCTTTGAAAAAATGGGGGCTTATAAGATCAAGTCAAGAGGGGACCAGGCAGGGGCACACCTGGTTAAGCAAACATTACCATGAACAAGAACCCATTTGAACCACCTCCCCACACACCTGACCCCTTCCCACCTGCAGGTCTCTTTCTCCCTCTGTCTCAACTCCCTTCTTAATTTCTCTTTTTCTTTTTTAGTTAATTAATTATTTATTATTGGATAGACACAGAAATTGAGAGGCGAGGGGCAAAGAGACAGAGAGTTACCTGCAGACCTGCTTCACCACTTGTGAAGCTTTCCCCCTACAGTGGAAACCAAGAGCTTGAACCCAGGTCCTGTGCGCCACCACCTGGCCTCTCTCAATTTCACTCTGCCCTATCAAGTATAATAGAAGGGGGGGGAGAGAATGTGGGCCCTGGGTCAGATCAACATGGCAAATAACTATTGTATCTATATATTTCCTTCAGGTTTGGAAGCTACTCTCTGCCCAATCTAGTTTGCTAATCCTATTCTCAAGTCTGACACAATCTTCCCAGACAATATTTTTAGTCCACCTGCAGGTTAGCTATCAAGCTCCAGCAAAAATGACCATAGTCATGGGCCCCGAGAACATAACTAAAATAGACTTCCTAGCTTCTATCCACCTTACAATTCCTATCCCCATCTGCTCTATTTCTAATTTATGGTTCCTGTTCATTAAACATGTTTTCCTGCTTTATATCTTACTGCATTTCAGTCACCAAGTTGCAGATGCTACTACAACTTCATACTGAACTCCCTGGGCAGACGACTTCACCAATGTCTTGGAACCTCACCCCCTCAGAGCACTACCTGGCTAGGGACAGACAGAAACAGGCTGGGGATATGGATTGACTTTCCAATTCCCATGTCCAGTGGAGAAGCCATTACAGAAGCCAGGCCTTCCACCTTCGGCACCCCATAAAGAATTTTAGGGGTGGGGGAGATATTATAATGGTTATGCAAAGAGACTCATGTGCCTGAAGCTCCAAAGTTCCAGGCTTAATCCCCTGCACTACCATAAACCAGAGCTGAGTAGTGCTCTGGTTAGATAAAAACAAAAAACTCCCAGACGGGTAAATGTTAAGGCTCTGAACTCCAATTCTATCAGGATCCAGAGAGAGAAGATGGGGGGAGGGGCACACCTATCTGTGAAAGCTGAAGTTAGAAAACTATTACCTTGACATTAATAAAAGTAGATTTATTTACAAATTAAAAAAAAAAAGGAGTGGCCCAGAAGATGCTGCATTATACTCTCAAGTATGAGGTCCCGAGTTCAATCCCCAACAGCACATGTACCAGAATGATGTTTGGTTCTTTCTCTCTCTCCTCCTATCTTTCTTTCTTTTTTTTAATTTTATTTATTTATTAATGAGAAAGATAGGAGAGAGAAAAAGAATCAGACATCACTATGGTACATATGCTGCCAGGGATTGAACTCAGGACCTCAAGCTTAAGAGTCTAGTGCCTTAGCCACTGTGCCACCTCCTGGACCACTCTCCTCCTCGCTTTCTTATTAATAAATAAATAAAATTTTTAAAAAAGGACCACAGGGAGTGGTAGATGCATAGTTCGAGCACCAAGCCCCAGCAATAGCCCTGGTAGCAATAAAAATAAAAAATAAATCAAATCAAGAAAGGTCAATCTTTGAAAATTATAAATTTTTAGAGGGCAAGATCTTGGTTAGCCATTTTAGTACCAGCAAGTCACAATAATTCAGACCAGCAAACATTAGGCTAGCAGATGTAGTATAGTAGAAATTCTTCAGGAGACACTGAAATTCAAGATCTCCTCCATAGATGCAAATGATCAACTAGACTCCAAGTGTTCCAAAACAGTTAAGATAGTTACTTTATGCAAAAGGTTTTCATGGTTGAAATTTCAAAGTTGCAGGTTTAATCCCTAGCACCACTATAAACCAGAGGGGAGGAGTGCTCTGGTGAAAAGGAAGGATGGGGGAGTCCGAGGGTAGCGCAGCGGGTTAAGCGCAGGTGGCGCAAAACATAAGAATCCCGGTTTGAGCACCCAGCTTCCCACCTGCAGGGGAGTCGCTTCACAGGCTATGAAGCAGGTCTGCAGGTGTCTGTCTTTCTCTCCCCCTCTCTGTCTTCCCCTCCTTTCTCCATTTCTCTCTGTCTTATCCAACATCAACAACAATAACTACAACAATAAAACAACTAGGGCAACAAAATGGAATAAATAAATAAATATTTTTAAAAAAGAAAAGGAAGGATGGGAGAAAGGGGAGCAGGGGAGAAGGGAAGGAAAGAAGACGGGAAAAGAAAAATAGGAGGGAGGGTGGGAGTGGGGGAAGAAAGGAGTGAATATAATTCTTGCCAGTTCAATTACAACTTTGGTAAGGATTTGTATTGCTGGCACTTCCTACCCTGCCATACTCCATCTAGGCCTTACTGTTGTTAAAATTTCGGAGGCTCTTGCCGGCCGGGCTAGCTTCACGGGCGGGTAACAGAGACGCGGAGACAACGGCTGGGCAGGGAAGCTGTATTTCTTTATTTAGGAACAACGATTCATAAACTAAGACAAACTAATCACCAAACAGAACTCTGCTGTCTCTTTGCGGTGGCGCAAGCACTCTCTCTTACTCTCGAACTCAGGAACCCTCTCTCGGGGTTCCTTCGGGCGGGGCCAAGCGGCCCGCGAAATTAACTGAACTGATCCAATTCTCTTGGTGGGGGAGGGCTAGAACAAACCAATGTAAAGCATACGACAATTCCCCCTTTTCTTTTTAACTAAATGACTATAGTATCAAGGGTGTGGGGTGAACAGAAACATATATCATACAGGCATTTTTTAAAAAGAAACTGGCACAAACATGGAGAAACATGTAAGCAAGTAACAAGAACCAGTGTGTTGCCAAGGGAAGGCCTGAGGGGGCCATATCTGCCTCTGTGGGCTAAACTTTATCAGCTTAAAAAAAAATTTCTTGCCTCTGGGGGGCGTACTTTCTCGACGGACATTTGCATGGGGGCGGGGAACGGCCTAGAGTCCCAAAGGCAGCTGGCTGCAACTTACTTACTATGAAACAAAACTTGTTATTAGCATATTTCTAATAGAGAAGGAATTTGAGACTTTTACATAGCAACAACGTCTTTTAACCTTTTGTTACACCCATTCAAGATGGAGTCACGTTGTACTCAGGAAAGGAAACCTCAGGCATGAGAATAATTAGCATAGCCATTGTGCGATCTACCATTTCTAATAGAGAAGGTAATGGAGAGTTTTACATATCAACAAGTCTATTTAACCTTTTGTTTAGACCAACTTAGTTAAAATATATTGATTGTTAACTAATTTTTACCTCAGACTTTAAATCTAAGTTAATTTTTATCTTTATGAGAATTACGTTGAAAACCTTTTTCATTTAACTTTGACTAGTAAGAATTTAGCCTTAAAGTTACTGTTTACCAAACTTTAAACATACACATAAACATGGTCATTAATACACTAGGAGAGAAACCTTTGTTACGAAGACATGTCATTTTAAACACGAATTTAAATCTGTACTGTCTTAGTTGTTGGGGGGGGGGGTTTTCACCATCCGGAGGTGACTTCCCATGCAGCTTCACTTCTAGGAATTGCAGGTTGCGATCTCTGCACAAATCTCTGAGTACTCCAGCTTGTCTGCCTTCAGACCGGACCGGCAGCTGGAGATCTCATGTGCCCAGTTTCGGCAGGGAGCCCAGGGGTCCGGGAGGTCCAGGATAGTTCCAGAATTCATAGCAAGAGGGCAGGCAGGCCAGGCTTGTAGAAGGCATGGGCCTAGGTGCCCAGGGGTGGCGGCCATAATAGGCCGCTGCGGCCCTGCCCCATGGCCCTGACATGTCTGCTGCCCTGCTCACAGTGGCCGAGCAGCGTGGAGGGATCACGCATCCAGTGCCCTGCGCCACGCAGTGGAGAGCCAGCTCCTGTGGGCTGGCCTGCGTGCTGGCATCGGGCTCTAGCGTGTTGGCATCGGGCTCCAGGTGTTGGCATCGGGCTCTAGCGTGCTGGCATCAGCCTCTTGCGTGCTGGCGTCGGGCTCTTGGGGCTCTTGTGTGCTGGCGTCGGCCTCCTGCGGGCTGCAGGGCTGTGGGGCTGCAGGCGCGGTGTGCGGGGTTGTCTGGGCGCAGCCAGCTGGCTGGCTGTTTAACCAGGTGGAAACAGCAGCTCCACGCCTTGCCTCCCGTCTGCTGGCTATTCCCGCTGGCTGTTCTGAGTTCGCCCGAGCGAGTGGAAACCACAGAGTGGTCCAGAGATAAATGTTCCAGAAACAGCAAAACAGTCTCGTGAAGAAAGAGCAGAGGCCTTTGGAGATCTCTTCACAAGCAGAAGAGAAGGCCATAGTGCATAGGTAGCCAAATAGTCTTTACTTATCTGAGAGATGCTCAGGTCAGGTCCATGTGGGCGCCATTTGTTGTTAAAATTCGGAGGCTCTAGCTGGCCGGGCTAGCTTCACGGGCGGGTAACAGAGACACGGAGACAACGGCTGGGCAGGGAAGCTGTATTTCTTTATTTAGGAACAACGATTCATAAACTAAGACAAACTAATCACCAAACAGAACTCTGCTGTCTCTTTGCGGCGGCGCAAGCACTCTCTCTTACTCTCGAACTCAGGAACCCTCTCTCGGGGTTCCTTCGGGCGGGGCCAAGCGGGCCCGCGAAATTAACTGGACTGATCCAATTCTCTTGGCGGGGGAGGGCTAGAACAAACCAATGTAAAGCATACAACACCTTACTTTTTCTCAAATGTTACCTGAGACATTTAGACTAGATCAGTGAGTCCCAGTCTAAGAATCACCCAGAGCTCTTTAAGAACTACTCATATCCCTCCTCACCTACTTCCTATTACACTTCCCTCAGTCACTCCAAAGCTAACCTTATCAAAGTAAGGACTACAAAAGCTGAATAAGGGCAAGAGACTGGCATACTTTAATGATGACTCTTTAGTCACTATCAGGCCACCCTATCACCTGGGGCCCTAGTCAGGGAATCCTGGGATTCCCACACAGACATGATGAACCTAGACCTCAAATAAATCCCTCTTTCTACTGTCACTGGTCATCTCCATCAGGAAAAACATAATGGACCCCTCTGAGGGCCCCCATAGGACCTTGCCCTCAATGTGGATCAACAATGGTAGAGAATGTTCCATCCTCCAAAGGGGAGTTGGATAACATACTCTATCTACCACCTGAAGAAGATGGGTCCTGAAATTGGGGCAACTTGGAATGTTCCTACTCATGACCACAGAATGTGAGTTCAGACCTACAGGGATGCAGAGGTTATATAGGTTCCTATGCTGAATATGGGCCCCAGATCAAATCAATGAAGTTTACAGTCAACAATATTAATACACTTTTTCCATATTTGGGAGCTACTCTCTTCCTTGATTCAGCTTTCTAGCCCTTTTTCCAGCCATGATGTCATCTCCCCAGACAATAACTTGAGTCCACCTGCATATCAGATGTCAGGCTCAGATAAAAACTAATAAAGTCATGGACCCCTTGGAATATACCTAAAATAGACCTACTAGCTATTTCCAAAACAGAGACCCCAAATCTTCATCTGCAGCATTCCAACCTTTAGGTTCATGATCAATCAATAATTTGTATGGCTTTATATGTTAACTCTTTTTTTTCAGCCACTAGGTTCCAGATACTACCATGATGCCAACTGGATTTTCCTGGGCAGACAACCCCACCAATGTGTCCTGGAGCTCTGCTTCTTCAGAGCTCTGCCCCACTAGGGAAAGAGAGAGGCAGGCTGGGAATATGGATCAACCTGTCAATGCCCACACTCAGAGGGGAAGCAATTATAGAAGTCAGACCTTCCACCTTCTGCACTCCATGACCCTGGGTCCATACTCCCAGAGGGTTAAAGAATAGGAAAGCTATCAGGGGAGGGGATGGGATAAGGAATTCTGGTGATGGGAATTGTACCCCTCATAGTCTATGGTTTTGTCATTGTTTCCATTTTATAAATAAAAATTTAAAAAATAATAATAAAGAAGTAGTAATAAGGGCAAAGAAATAAACTATACCCATGAAAATAAAAAACTTATTCATGTGAAGTTATCCCATGCCAGCAAGTCAGATCAGGTATCCCATTATAACAATAACCCCAGGGAGTTCTCATGCTCAATTAGGCATGAAGACTGGACAAGATGGTCTCTCTGAATTTCAGAACACATCTGTAACACATGTAGATATCTTCTAGGTATTTGTTTCAGGGAGATGTGACACAGCAGGTCTGTGATGGGTCTCACACTGTACTTCCAATAAATCTCCAGATGCTGGCTCTGGGGCTCCAGGACTCCTCCAAGAGCTAAAGAATCCTTTCCAAGTGTTTGGTTACATACTTTCTTGGGGGCTTGGCTCTCAGGAGAACTAAGCCTCAAGACAACACACTTTTAAAAGAAAAAATATTTTATTTATTAATGAGAAAGATAGGAAAAAGACAGAAAGAACCAGACATCACTCTGGTACATGTGCTGCTGGGGATTGAACTCAAGACCTTATGCTTTAGAGTCTAGTGCTTTATCCACTACACCACCTCCCAAACTACAAGACAAAACACTTTCTTTCCATCAAAGTAGCAGGAACAGGCTTTCTGGGAGACAAGCATAGACAAGCATGGGATATTCAAATACAGTTACAATTTCACATAAGTACTTACCAAATAGTCTAGCCAAATGTTTTTCTTGCTTGTCTGAGTTTAAGGAAAATTCAATATGGCTCAGGTTCTTCTGGCGCGGATCATCTATGGGTAAAGAGACCTGAGCTATGAGTAAGTATTTCATCAAATCAGCACATATCCTTTTAAAATATATATTGTCGGGAGCCGGGCAGTAGCGTAACACAATAAGCGCACGTAGCACCACGCGCAAGGACTGGTGTAAGGATCCTGGTTTGAGCCCCCAGGTCCCCACCTGCAGAGGAGTCACTTCACTGACAGTGAAGCAGGTCTGCAGGTGTCTTTCTTTCTCTCCTCCTCTCTGTCCTCCTCTCCTCTCTCCATTTCTCTCTGTCCTAACAATAACGACATCAGTAACAACAATAACTACAAAAAAAGGGCAACAAAAGGGAAAATAAATAAATATAAAAATTTAAATATATATATTGTCTTGTATATTTTAAGAGAAGTATCATGCAGTTGATCTGGTCTAGAAGAAAGGACAGTGGGCATGGTTCTGTTCCAACTTCAAGTGCCTTATGATGTTGGGCATTAAAATCATGTAGGAGGGAGTCGGGCGGTAGCGCAGTAGGTTAAGCACAGGCTCCCCACCTGCAGGGAAGTCGCTTCACAAGCGGTGAAGCAGGTCTGCAGGTGTCTTTCTCTCCCCCTCTCTGTCTTCCCCTCCTCTCTCCATTTCTCTCTGTCCTATCCAACAACAACGTCATTAATAACAAGAAGAGTAATAACTACAACAACAATAAAAAAAAAGGGCAACAAAAGGGAATAAATAAATATTAAGAAAAACAATAAAAAACAAAAATAAAATCACGTAGGAGCTGGGAGATAGCATTGTGATTTTGCAAAAGACTTTCACACCTGAGGTTCCCAGGTTCCAGGTTCAGTTCTGGCACCACCATAAGCCAGAGCTGAGCTTTTTTTTTTCCCTATGGTATTAGGAGGAAAAGGAGGGGTAGAGGGCTGGGCAGTGGTGCATCTGGTTGAGTGCACATGTTACAATGCACAAGGACCCAAGTTCAAGACTCTGACACTCACCTACAGGGGAAAAGTTTCATGAGTAGTGAAGCAGTGTTGCCAGTGTCTGTCTCTTTCCCTCTCTATCACCCCTTTTCCTCTCAATTTCTGGTTGTCTCTATCCAATAAATAAATAAAAATAATTTAAAAAATTGAAAAGTAATTAAAAAATAAATCAAAGTAAAATTAGGAAAAAAGACTATATATGTCATTTTCAAATATTTTCAGCATTGCATTGCTAGAGTGATGCTATGGTGTTGCTTCTCAAAATAAATAAATAAATCTAAAAAATGTGGGGGGCGCTACGATAGCATAATGATTATGCAAACAGATTTTTATGCTTGAGGCACCAAAGGTGCCGAATTCAATCTCCAGTACTACCATATGCCAGAGCTAAGCAGTGCTCTGGTAAAATAATAAAATGAAGATAAATAAATATTTTAAATAATAATAATAATAATTGCTGATGGAATTTGTTAACTGAGCAAAGTTCTTCCCTTATCGCCCTTCAGACATATCTATTAGAAAGAACAGGCAGATACTACTAAGACTTCATCCTGACTTTCCTGGGCAGACAACCCCATCAATGTGTATGGAAGTCTCATCTCTCCAGAGCCCTCCCCAACTAGGAAAAGACAGAAACAGGCTGGAGGTGTGGACCCACCTGCCAATGCCCATGTCTAGCAGAGAAGCAATTACAGAAGTCAGAACTCCCACCTTGTGTACCCCAAAAAAGAATTTTGTTCCAAACTCCTAGGGAGGTCATATCACCCTCCAGACATAAAGCTACAGATGCTACCACAACTCCATCCTAACTTCTCTGGGCAGATGACCTCACCAATATATCCTGGACCCTTGCATCTCCAGAGCTCTGGTTCACGAGGGAGAGATTGAAACAAGCTGGGGGTATGATCGACCTGTCAATGCCCATGCTCAGTGGAGAAGCAATCACAGAAGTCAGAACTCCTACCTTCTGCTCCCCAAAAACAACCTTGATCCATACTCCCAGCAGGAGAGAAGTGATAGGATAAAGGTAAGAGGGCTCTGAACTCCAGCTCCATCAGCACCCAGAGAGACAGAAGGAAAAGGAGAGGGACATATGGAAGTAGTTATGTTGTAATGAGCAAAAAAAATTATCCTGAGAGTTAATCAGAGTGGTTCAGGAGGTGGCACAGTGGATAAAGCATTTGGACTCTCAAGCATGAGTTCCTGAGTTCAGTCCCTGGCAGCACATGTACCAGAGTGACATCTGGTTCTTTCTCTCCTCCTATCTTTCTCACAAATAAGTAAATATTAAAAAGGGGGCAGGCGGTGGTGCACCTGGTTAAGCACACACATTACAGTGCACAAGGACCCGGGTTCAAGCCCTTATTTCCCACCTGTAGAGGAAGGGCTTCATGAATGGTGAAGCACGGCTGCAGGTGTCTGTCTCTGTCTCTAGCTCTCTCTCTCTCTCTCTCTCTCTCCCCTTTCCTTCTTGATTTCTGGCTGTCTCTATCAAGTAAATAAAGATAATTAAAAAAGAAACTACAATAAATGGTCTTGGTTCTAAGCATAGTTATACCCAGTACTTACTTTGGGGTGAACAAAGACAGATAAAGTTACTTAGGGCTTTTCTTGTTATTGCTTTTGCCTGAGCATTGCTCATTTCTAGCTATTGGTGATGCTGGGGAGAGAACCTAAGACCTTTAGTATTCAAGTGCTGTGCTGTACCACTAGACTTTATATATTTCTTTTCTTTTCTTTTTTTAATGAGAGAGGAATACAGAGAGTAAGGCTAGAACATTGCTCAGCTCTGTCTTATGGTGGTGCTGGGGATTGAATCTGGAAACTTGGAGCCTCAGGAATAAGGTCTGTTGCATAGCCATTATGCTTTCTCATCAGCCACTCACTACACTCTCCCTGGTCTTCATTTCAGGTTTTATAAAGAGAAACTCTCTTAGAAGACCCAAATAAATTGGATTGTAAATGAAAGAGGAGATATCACAACAGAAACCACAGAAATTCAACATATCATGCAAGACTTCTATGAACAACTATATGCCACCAAGCTAGAGAACCTGGAAGAAACGGACGATTTCCTAAATACTACAAACTTCCAAAATTAAGTAAAGAGGAACTAGATAATATGAACAGGCTAATCACAGCTAACCAAATTGAAACAGTTATCAAAAACCTTCTCAAAAGTCCTGGACCAGATGGTTTTACAAATGAATTCTACAAAACCTTCGAGGAAGAGTTAATACCTCTACTTTTTTTTTAAAAAAAAAAAAACTTAAAAAAAATATTTATTCATTCCCTTTTGTTGCCCCTGTTGTTTTCTTATTGTTGTGGTTATTTTGTTGTTGTTACTGATGCTGTCGTTCTTGGATAGGACAGAGAGAAATCAAGGGAGGAGGGAAAGATAGAGAGGGGGAGAGAAAGATAGACACCTGCAGACCTGCTTCACCACTTGTGAAGGGACCCCCCCTCCTGCAGGTAGAGAGCCGGGGGCTCGAACCAGGATCCTTACACTGGTCCTTGCGCTTTGTGCCACCTGCGCTTAACCCGCTGCACTACCACCTTACTCCCAATACCTCTACTTTTAAAAGTTTTCCAGAAGATTGAAGACACAGGAGTACTCCCTTCCAGCTTCTATGAAGCCAACATCACTCTGATACCAAAAGCAGACAGGGACACAACCAAAAAAGAAAACTACAGACCAATATTTCTGATGAAAATAGATGCTAAAATATTGAACAAAATTTTTAGCCAACCGGATACAGCAGTATATTAAAAAGATTGTTCATCATGACCAAGTGGGGTTTATCCCAGGGATGCAAGGTTGGCTTAATATACATAAATCAATCAACGTGATCCACCACATTGATAAAAGCAAGACCAAAACCACATGGTTATATAAATAGATGCAGAGAAAGCCTTTGACGAAATACAACATCTGTTTATGATCAAAACACTACAAAAAGGAGAGAGAAAGAACTAGACATCACTCTGGTATATGTGCTGCCAGGGATTGAATGCAGGACCTCGTGCTTGAGAGTCGAATGCTTTATCCACTGCACCACCTCCCAGACCACAGGTTGCAGCTTTAAGAGGAGTACATTCTTGAGGTCTAACGCACAGCATGGTAAATAACAGCTAAGAGGTTCATAACACTCAGTGCTCTCAATATATAGACACATACAATAGTACAATATAACATGCTAGAAATTTTAACTAGCCTTATTGTGGTAATCATGTCCCACATAAGCATGTATTAAATCTTCACTCTGGTGGTCCAGGAGGTGGCGCAGTGATAAGGCTTTGGACTCTCAAGCATGAGGTCCTTAGTTGGATTCTGACAGCACATGTGCCAGAGTGATGTCTGGTTCTTTCTCTCTCCTCCTATCTTTCTCATAAATAAATAAATAAATAAATAAATAAAAATCTTTTTTTTTAAAAAAAGGGCAACAAAAGGGAATAAATAAATATATTTTTAAAATAAATAAATAAATAATTAAATCTTCACTCTGTATAACTTCAACCTTCATGATGTCATATGCCAATTAGCTTAATAAAGATGGGAAAAGTGTAATGACAGTAAAAAAAAAAACACTACAAAAAATGAGAATAGATGGAAAATTCCTCAAAAAAGTGAAATCTATATATAGATTCCTACAGCCAACAGCATACTCAATGGTGAAACACTGGAAGTATTTCCCCTTAGTATTGCACCAAAGTACAAGTCGCTGGGGTGGATGGGAGGAGAGTACAGGTCCTGGAAAAGGATGACAGAGGCCCTAGTGGGGGTTGTATTGTTATGTGGAAAACTGAGAAATGTTATGCATGTGCAAACTATTGCATTTACTGTCAGCTGTAAAATACTAATGGCCCAATAAAGAAATTAAGAGAGAGAGAAACTCCCTTGTCTCAGGAATGATGCCTAATGGTAGATTCAGGGAGGTGAGAAGTTCAGGGTGAGGAGAAACCCTGTGTTTGCCACTATACCACCCTCAAAATAGCATCTCCTATTTGATTAGGGTCCCAATGAGCCTCACACTTCCTCATCTGCCACAATACACTATAACAGTACCTTTGATGGACTGGGCAAGATGAATCTCTCTGCCTTGCCAACAGTTCAGTAAGAGAACAAAGAAGATCTCTGCTCCTCCCTTCATCGCCATAGTCTGTACACAACCAGGGAGAAGTGCATCTTCTGAAACCCTGGAAGTCTTGAAGCCTAGGATACTGCAGAATCAACCATCTGTGAAGTCACACCCCAAGTGGAATCAAGGAGGGGGAGGGGCTGTTCTACCACAGGAAGAAATAAGGTTTAAGTGGAGAATAAGTTAGTGTTCTGTTACCAAAAGCAAAACGCTTGGTTCATCTACTAAAACATAACATTTTAAAGAGCAAAATATCAGGGCCTAGAAGATAGTGCAATGGATATGCAAAAGACTCTCTCTTATGCCAGAGACACTAAGTGCCAGTGCACTACCATATAACAGAGCTACATACTCTACTCCCACTTATCAGGGTTCCAATATATATATAGTCGAAATAGGTGTGCTACTTTCCGTAGGGGATAAATTTATATGATATTAATACTTCATTTAAAAGGTTTTCAAAAGAGGATCGGGAGACAGAGAGAAAAGGAGGTTACTATAGCACAGGTCCACCTGTTGGTATGCTTCTAAATTCTGCTTCTAAGACCCCTTCTGTTACATTGCTTGAGGTTGTGGTCTATTTACATAATCGTTTTCATTGGTTTAATCCCCACTGGGTCCAGCGCTATTTTCCTTCTCCCCACCCCCTATCTATGTACTTCCTCTTCCTGACACTTCCGCCTCAGGAGATATATAGGACAGAATTGTGATTAGAAATTAGATTATTGGGAGTCGGGCTGTAGCACAGCGGGTTAAGCCGCAGGTGGCGCTAAGCTCAAGGACCGGCGTCAGGATCCCGGTTCGAGCCCCCGGCTACCCACCTGCAGGCAGGTCCCTTCACAGGCGGTGAAGCAGGTCTGCAGGTGTCTGTCTTTCTCTCCCTCTCTGTCTTCCCCTCCTCTCTCCATTTCTCTCTGTCCTATCCAACAACAACGACATCAAGAATAACTACAACAATAAAACAACAAGGGCAACAAAAGGGAATAAATAAATAAATAATTAAAAAAAAAAGAAATTAGATTATTGAACTGCATCCCTACTCGTCAATAAAGATTGAACTGCGTTCCCAGCTCAGCCATGAGTCCCTGGTTATCTCTCTACCGCCCATAAAGCCAGCCCAGCCTGGCAAATGGCGCCCTGAAAAGGGACTGACATCCACCATCTGTGAAGACTTCCCTGTTGTTGTCACTGGTGCTCCCATGTAGTGCTGGGGCTGGAAATCCATGTGCTCTACCACGTGACCTATTTCTCAGCGCAATTATATTAATATTCAAAAAAATGTTCTGCTGGCTAGGTGGCTCAGTGTACATAGCTCATGCTTGGAAAGCCGGAGGGTCCAGGTTTGGTCCCCCCTACTACCATCACATATAACCCAGTTGACCGCTTTCTCTTTCTCATTAAGTAAATAAAATAGCAAAGCATTTGTTTGTGAGTGTATGGCAAGTTACCAGCATCCTGGTTGGACAAAAAAAAAAAAGAAAGAAAGAAAGAAAGAGAAAAAAACTCCATGTTTTAAACTTAAGAACGTCATCCCGAAGACAGAAACCATCCTAGTTGGGAGGAAAGGCAAATCAAGAGACTATAGTTGCTCATCACAAGATTTGTTTTGGCTCCACTTCTCTTCCTGTGGACAACTGAGGGCTGGAATGTAAAGGGATAGGGTAAGGGTGAAAGTGGGGGAGGACTACTGGGCTCTTAACATGGCTCCTTACAGCTAAGAGGAAGTTTTATTTATTGTTTGCTTGTCCTGTGGCTGACTCAAAGGCCTCTGCAAATTCATCCCCTCTGGCCAATTTTATCCCATAAATCTATGCAAAATAGGTAGAAGGGCTCCTTTCAAGCATAGAGTAAATGCTCCATAAATGCCAGCTGCCAAAAATGTTTACAAGGAAAAGGATTCTTCTCAGTGTTCATCAAGGAAATGCTTTAGGATGCAGGAGCAGTAGCTTAACTATTAAGAGTTTGGGGTTCACACGAGTGGTGCTCTGATCTCTCTCTCTCTTTATATATTTTATTTTTTTATACATATGTGCTACTTTATTTATTTATTTATTTATTTTGCCTCCAGGGTTATTGCTGAGGCTCGGTGCCTACACTAGGAATCCACTGCTCCTGGAGGATATTTTTCCCATTTTGTTGCCCTTGTTGTAGTTGTTATTGTTGTCATAGTTGTTGTTGTTGGATAGGACAGAAAGAAATGAGAGAGGAGGGGACGACAGAGAGGAGGAGAGAAAGACACCTGCAGACCTGCTTCACCGCTTGTGAGGCGACTCCCCTGCAGGTGGGGAGCTAGGAGCTTGAACCGGAATCCTTACGCTGGCCCTTGCGCTTTGCACCATGTGCGCTTAACCCGCTGCGCTACCACCCGACTGCCTATGCTTTATTTCATTTCATTTCATTTCATTTCATTTCATTTCATTTCATTTCATTTCATTTTTTTCTCTCCAGGGTTATTGCTGGGCTCGGTGCCTGCACCATGAATCCACCGCTCCTGGAGGCCATTTTTCCCCCTTTTTGTTGCCCTTGTTGTAGCCTCGTTGTGGTTATTATTATTGCCATTGTTGATGTTGTTCGTTGTTGGATAGGACAGAGAGAAATGGAGAGGGGAAGACAGGGGGGGAGAGAAAGATAGACACCTGCAGACATGTTTCACCGCCTGTGAAGCGACTCCCCTGCAGGTGGGGAGCGGGGGGGGGGGGGGGGGGGGGCTCGAACCGGGATCCCTACGGTCCCTGCGCTTTGCACCACATGCGCTTAACCCACTGTACCACCGCCCGACCCCCTATATTTTATTTTTCGTGAGAGAGATGCTAAAACATTGTTCAGCTCTGGTTTATGGTCGTGCTGGGGGTTGAACCTAGGACCTCAGAGCCTCAGGCATGAAATTCTTTTTGCACAAGCCTACTTAAAACTGTTTTGTGCAATATCTAGAGACCACCTCCCAGTTGACAGCGCTCTCAGCAAAAGAGCAGGCCCAGGAACTAGAGCTAGAAAAACACTTGCAGTACAGGTAACCCCGGCCCCAGTCGGCTCTGCCCCCGCAGGTTTAAGAATGACATCATTCCCGCGCAGCGCAGCCTACCTTGGAAGTGCCCCCGCAGTTCTTACGGGTGAGTAATCCTCATTGGCTGGCAGCACCAGGCGGCACCGCCCTTTGGTCGGCCGTCCATGCGAGGGCGGAGAGAGAGCTGTCAATCCACCCAAGTGGGAGCGGTGATTGGCTGTGAGACGCTCCCTCCAGAAAGCCCCGCGGGACCTGCGTAGGTTGCGCACTGGGAATGGGAGGGGTGCGGCGCCACCGGGTCTGGAGACTCCGCTGTCCTTAGTCTGTGGATCCAACTGCCAGTTCCTCCTGCAGCCCGCCTGCTGGGCAGGGCCGGCCCGGCCCGGCTATGGAGTCCTACGACATCATCGCCAATCAGCCCGTGGTCATCGACAACGTGAGGCCCGGCAACTGGGAGGGGGAGGGCGAGGGCGAGCGCCCCGCCTCCTGGGTCGGGGTCACACGCGGCGCGCGGGAGGGACCCAGCTGGTGCGGGTGTCCAGAGCCCTGCACGCCCTGCACGCCCGGCGCGCCGCTTCCCCCGCCGGCTCCTTGGAGCCAGTGTCCGATCCCTGCCAGAGCAAGCGGGGGTTCCTGGAGGTGCAGCGCTTCCATCCTTTGGGTAACCCTGGATGAGCATCTCGGGAGCTGGCATGACAGTCGGGCGGTCCAGCTGGTCTACCTGTACAGCAGGCCTTGGGGTATCCCTCAAGACGGGCAGTGTGGTCATTGGGCAGGTTTGGACCCCAGTGCTATTACACACAAACACATACACACACTTCCTGAGGGCAGAGATGGATGGCATGCTTCCTCGTGTACACTGCTGGCTTCATCGTTTGGAGAGAGTTAGTCTGGTGACCTCTACAATAGCACTTACCAAGATGCAAACTTCCCCCTGCTCCCCCCCCCCCCCCCCGCAGAACTTCCAGAGTGGACAAACTCTACTGCTTTTTTTTCTTCCCAGGGACTTGGGGGGGGGGGTGTCAATGCAAATTAATATCTGCTATACCCACAGTCTTCTGATTGGCCAGTTAGTTGTTTTGTTTTGACCCTCTTTATGTGCTCTGCTTAGCAGAAATTCCACTTCAGGTAAGGCAGTGGAGAGAGTTCAGACCACTAGCAGAATCAGAAACCAATGATTTCTGACCAATGCCTAACTTTCTTGTGGCCTTTCCCTTTAGCACTGGAGGTTTTTTATCTGTGCTAGGAGGATTTCTGGTCTTAATGGTTTTCTGGCCCATGAGAAGAAAGCAAAGAACTGGGATCTGTGGATCTGCCCCTAGTAGAGTATATGTTTCTTGCATGTGTGCTTTGTTTTTTTCTTTTTAAAAAAACGTGTTCTGTTTGTTACCTGTGAAAGAGAAGGTTTCACATGAGACAAAAGCAAGTCAGAGCACCACTCTGCTACATGCAGTATTGAGTATCAAACTGGGAACCTCAGGCATGCAAGTTGGTTCTGCAAGTTGAACTTATTTCCCGGGCCACTGGAGTTGTTGATTTTTTTTTTTTTTTAATATTGATTATCTTTGTGGAATCTGCCTCCTTCCTACATGATCCTCCTGGACTTCCTAAATGGCTTGTCCTTTTTTGGTGTACCCTTATGGACATCCTGAGTCACAGCAGGGATGTTTAAAAATAAATAAATAAATAAGAACTGAAGCAGGGAGATAGGTGGCTCAGTAAGTAAAACTTTGGGGAACATGCTCCAAGGATCAAACCCGCTACCTCACCCCCCCCACCACCACTGCATAAGAGTACCATGGACAGCATCAAGGGAACCGGATGGTGGGTTGGGGTTTTATAGACTTTCCCTTTTCTTCCTCTGTTTCTCCTCTTATTTCTCTGTCATTCATATCTATATATAGATAGGTCGACATATTAATATATATTGATAATGTACATATTCAACACAAATTGGGCTGGGGAGAGACTGCTCAGTGGTATTGCACATGTGCAAGGCCCTGGGTTCATTCCTCAGTACCTCTTTAAAAATGTATGTTAAAACTAGACTTGGGGGTGCTCCCCAGTAGGTTGTAAGAAGGTCCAAGTTACTAAACTATAATAGTGGTAAACTATTCACTTAGGCTAATCTACAAACCTATGAGTTCCTCTGGGCTCCCAGCCCCCCTTTCTAAGGTAGGGATATTTATTTCTGCACTGCAGGGCTCAAGGGTTATCATACTGACTCTATTGGCTGGGGACTTTCTAGATGCCGAGTTTTTTGGTTTGCTTTTTTTTTATATATATATATTTATTTATTCCCTTTTGTTGCCCTTGTTGTAGTTATTATTGATGTCATCGTTGTTGGATAGGACAGAGAGAAATGGAGAGAGGAGGGGGAGAAAAAGGGGGAGGGGAGAGAGAGAGACACTTCAGACCTGCTTCACTGCTTGTGAGGCGACTCCCCTGTAGGTGGGGAGCCAGAGGCTCTAACCAGGATTCTGGCGCTTTGTGCCACATTCGCTTAACCTGCTGCACTACCGCCCGACCCCCAATGCCAAGTTCTCTTTAAGATCTTAAATCTGGCTTCCAGTGTCAGAATCAAACTCTACTTCACCTGCATTCTCTGGAGAAGCTGCATGAGGGGAGGTGCCATCCCCCAAGCACCTCCTTGTTAGGTGCCCTATATGTGTGTGGGGGTGGGTGGAGGAGGAGTTGAGTAAAACTATACTTGGAACTTCCTTCTAGCTAGCTTATGTTGGAGGTTGGGAATTCCTCCTGCTTGAAGCTGCTGGTATATTGTTTGAAGAAAGATGTACTTAGTGGATTTTCAAGCTTGGCACTATTGATAGTCTGAGCTAGATAATTCTTGCATGGGGGTGGGGAGCACTGGCTTATGCATTGTGGGATTTTTTTTTCTTTTTTTTTTTTAATTGGGGAATTAATGTTTTACATTCAACAGTAAATACAATAGTTTGTACATGCATAACATTCCCCAGTTTCCCATATAACAATACAACCCCCACTAGGTCCTCTGAATCCTTCTTGGACCTGTATTCTCCCCACCCACCCACCCCAGAGTCTTTTACTTTGGTGCGATACGCCAATTCCATTTCAGGTTCTACTTGTGTTTTCTTTTCTGATCTTGTTTTTCAACTTCAGCCTGAGAGTGAGATCATCCCATATTCATCCTTCTGTTTCTGACTTATTTCACTCAACATGATTTTTTCAAGGTCCATCCAAGATCGGCTAAAAATGGTGAAGTCACCATTTTTTACAGCTGAGTAGTATTCCATTGTGTATATATACCACAGCTTGCTCAGCCACTCATCTGTTGTTGGACACCTGGCTTGCTTCCAGGTTTTGGCTATTACAAATTGTGCTGCCAAGAACATATGTGTACACAGATCTTTTTGGATGGATGTGTTGGGTTCCTTAGGATATATCCCCAGGAGAGGAATTGCAGGATCATAGGGTAGGTCCATTTCTAGCCTTCTGAGAGTTCTCCAGACTGTTCTCCACAGAGAATGGACCAATTTACATTCCCACCAGCAGTGTAGGAGGGTTCCTTTGACCCCACACCCTCTCCAGCATTTGCTGCTGTTACCTTTTCTGATGTATGACATTCTCACAGGAGTGAAGTGGTATCTTGTTGTTGTCTTTATTTGCATTTCTCCGACAGTCAGAGACTTGGAGCATTTTTTCATGTGTTTCTCGTCCTTTTGGATCTCTTCTGTGGGGAATATTCTGTCCATGTCCTCCCCCCATTTTTAGATGGGGTTATTTGTTGTCTTGTTGTTGAGTTTGGCAAGCTCTTTATATATGTTGGTTATTAACCTCTTGTCTGATGTATGGCATGTAAAGATCTTCTCCCATTCTGTGAGGGGTCTCTTGGTTTGGGTAGTGGTTTCTTTAGCTGTGCAGAAGTTTTTTAATTTGATGTAGTCCCATAGGTTTATACTTGCCTTAGTCTTCTTTGTAATTCCATTCGTTTCATTGAAGATGTCTTTAAAATTTATGCGGAAAAGATTTCTGCCAATATTTTCTTCTAAGTATCTGATAGTTTGTTGTCTAACATCCAAGTCCTTGATCCACTTGGAATTTACTTTTGTATTTGGTGAAATACAGTGATTCAGTTTCATTCTTCTGCATGTTTCAACCCATTGTTTCCAACACCATTTGTTGAAGAGACTCTGCTTTCCCCATTTAATAGTCTGGGCCCCTTTGTCAAAGATTAGATGTCCGTAGGTGTGGGGGCACACTGTGGGATGTTTTGTATCATCTCTGACCTCTGCCCCTAGGTCATAACACTCCATCCTTACACACCTTCCCAGTCTCCAGACATTGTGAAATTTGGTAGAGTGGGTGGAAAAATGACACCCCCCCCCCAATTTTGAAGTCCACACCCTACTGCAGTACTTGTAAATGATCTTGCTCTCTCAGCAGGACAGAATAAGAACTAAATATTGTGTTTCCTTGCAGGGCTCAGGGGTGATCAAGGCTGGCTTTGCAGGAGACCAGATTCCCAAATACTGTTTCCCAAACTAGTAAGTGTTACTAAGGCAGCAATTTTGTTTGCTTCCCAGGAGAATATAAATCCTGTGGCTCTCTTTGAAGACAGCTTTTTCTTCCACCTATAAAGAAAGAACTAGATTTGTGAGCTCCACCTTGTTGAAGACTCTGAAAGGAGAAAACTAGTGCTCTGCCCCCCCCCCCCCACCACCACCTTTTCTTTGGTCTCTCTTGACTTTTGTCCCTTCTTGAATCAGGGAGGAGAAACAGGTAACATTTCCCTAGGGACAGGGTGTGGTAGCAGCAGAGAGAAGAAAAGGGAAGCATCCCCCTGAGAAAGACCTAAGAGGAGGGCAAAGAACAGAGATTAGTGTACAGATTCCCCTTCCTCCAAGGACATGTTTTCCCCATACTCTAGAAAATACTTGGCTGGGCATCTTTTCCTGAGGGGTGCCATGGTAGCAGGGTTTAGAGAGAGGTGAAACCCCAGATGAAGCCTGAGTGCTCCTTCAACCAGTCTACCTTGTGAGGAAATTCCCCCTCTGCAGTGCCTCTTCTTAAGTCCTGGAGGTTTTGCAGTTTCTGACTTGAAGCTGGGAGGGTGGAAGTGGTTGCTGAGACCCTGACTTAGGAATGACTAGGCCAAAAACAAACAAACAAACAAACAAAAAACCTCAGGCCTGTTTCAGACACAACCCATAGGGCTTAGGGCTTCAGTTTTCCTTTCTGAACTCCACTTGGGTCTGATTAAAAGTTCCTGTTGTTGTGTAGGGAACTTGGGTCAAATTTTAGGCAGGTAGCTCATCTAGTCTTATAAGAACCAGATCTCTCTGTGAACACTCTGGCAATGGGAAAGAGTAGGAATAGAGAGGGGTACCATCCACCCAGGTTGACAGATGGTGGCTGCTCAGCCCTCCTGAAATTTGGAGCATGAACTGAGTCACTTTGGCTGCAGAAGCTGCCCTGTATCAGCATGAGGCCATGAGTATATTCAGCCCTCTCTGGGAGGGGCACCTCTTCTCTTGACTCTGACTGTGGGCTGCCCTGCCAAGGTCTGCCCTGCGAGTTACATAGCTCCTGAACCTGGGTTCTGATCGTTGCCTGTTTACAACACAACTACTCCCCTTAACTACTAGAATTAGACTGGTTTTCCTAGACCTGGATTCAGTTGTGCATGCCCCTGTCATTTCAGTGTTGGGCGCCCTAAGCATATGCGGGTGATGGCAGGAGCCCTGGAGGGGGACCTCTTCATTGGACCAAAAGCAGAGGTAACACTGGTGGAGCCTGCCTTTCCCTGGGTTTGTGGTCCTCATAGTCCCAGAAGCGTTGGCTGCTAGTCAGAGTGGTCTCTTGTAAAAGGACCCTAGAATCTGTTTTTTCTGAGGGGGTGATTAGTTAGATGCCCTTCTGGGCTGTTCCAGGCTCCAGCCCTGAAGTCTCTTCATTCTGAGATAAGAGTGATGGGTCCTGCCCAAGAGAACACAGGCCACCTCATTCATTCCTGTCGTTAGAAGCTCTTTGGAAGCCACAAGTGACTTGAGAGTCTGAATTAGACGTGGTGGCTGACCCTAACAAGAGCTGCGAGGGCCACCTTGCACTTTACTAGGCACTACACAGTCAGATGAGATGCTCAGCAGGACGAGCAAATGTGAGACTGCAGAGAATAGTAAGCCAAAAGCAAGCACAGTGTAGGTACCTGGGAGACACATGGTTGGCATTGGAACTGTGGTGAATGAAGCAGTGGGGATGGAAACTGGACAGTGTGAGGAGGGAGAGGTGAACCTAGAGGACCCAGGCTCTTGAAGAGAGAGAAGGGGTGGGGGGGGGGTGGAGAGTGAAGGGAAGACACGGCCTGTCTCTGGGCTCTGAAGGTCTAAGAAGCTGTTGGAATACGCCAGGGCACCAGGATACAAGTAAGCAGTTTTCTCCAAAGGAAGGACCAACTTCTAGGAGGCCAGAAAGCAGTTGCTCAGTAAGGGACCCAAGGTTACATCTGGCTTTGCCACCTCCCCAGGAACACCGGGGGCTACTGACCATCCGATATCCCATGGAGCATGGTGTGGTACGAGATTGGAATGACATGGAGCGCATCTGGCAGTATGTCTACTCCAAGGACCAGCTGCAGACCTTCTCCGAGGAGGTGTGACTCTGCCCCTGTTGCCAGGGTGTCTTTTAGGCTGTGCCTTCTCCCCAGTATGCTTCTTTCCTGCTTGGCTTCCCATGTTTCCTGTCTGCATTTTGCTGGGGCCTGATACCTCCTTGTTGTCTGTGGTTAAACATACAGTGTCCTCTTGGGCAGAATTGGTAGGGAGAGCTGGATTTTGGAAGGGTAACTGCTGGCAGATAGTGAGATGATGCTCTCAGGAAGGCTGCAACTACCTATACTCAGCAGGGGGTTAGCTCTCTGGGTAGAATGCAGTAGAGCCTAGCATGTTGCCTCTGCACGTGCCCACCACTCTACCATCTCTTGTAGCACCCTGTCCTTCTAACAGAAGCTCCACTCAACCCCTGTAAGAACCGGGAGAAGGCAGCAGAGGTATTCTTTGAGACCTTCAACGTGCCAGCCCTGTTTATCTCCATGCAGGCCGTGCTCAGCCTGTGAGTGCTCCCTGGGGGTCCCTTGAGCCCCCCCTCCTCCCTGTAGCCATCCTCCTGCTCAAGATGACCAGGTGTCTGACTTATCTCTAGAAGTAGGCCCTCCTCCCCCACTTGTGACTGGTCCTTAAGGGAATTCCTTGTTCCCCATTTTCCGATCAGATAAAGCCAGTGTCCCAGGGTCCCTTCCAGGGGTGAGGAGGCTCCCAGGGCTCAATGGCTGAGGTGAAAGGATGCTGAACTGTGATAGGTATGCAACAGGACGCACCACAGGAGTGGTTTTAGACTCTGGGGACGGGGTTACCCATGCTGTCCCTATCTACGAGGGCTTTGCCATGCCACACTCCATAATGCGAGTTGACATTGCCGGTCGAGATGTCTCCCGCTATCTCCGGCTGCTGCTGCGGAAAGAAGGAGTCGACTTTCACACCTCAGCTGAGTTTGAGGTTGTCCGGACCATCAAAGAGGTATTGAAGGAAGAGCAGGAGGGTACAGAAGTAACGAGGGTGGGAGACGGGAGCTGGTAGAACCTAGGTGTAGAGTTAAGGCCTGGTTGCCACCTTCTGAGGGTTGTGCTCCTGTCCACCACAGCGAGCCTGCTACCTGTCCATCAACCCACAGAAGGACGAAGCTCTGGAGACAGAGAAGGTGCAATATACTTTGCCAGATGGCAGCACACTTGATGTAAGTCACGAGCCCTAATTCAGGGAGGCAGCGGTGGTGTTGGAACCCAGAAGCAGCAGCCTGTCTGCTTCTATCTTATGTTCCAAAGGTGGGGCCAGCACGATTCCGGGCCCCTGAGCTGCTGTTCCAGCCAGACCTGGTAGGAGATGAGAGTGAGGGGCTCCACGAGGTACTGGCCTTTGCCATCCACAAGTCTGACATGGATCTTCGCCGGACACTGTTTGCCAACATTGTGCTGTCAGGAGGCTCCACACTTTTCAAAGGTACCTTAGTTTGGAGGCTGAGGGCAGCTGTGACCCTCAGCTTGCCTCCCACTCCCTGGAGCCTGGGACATAGTCATTTACTAGTGACTTTTTGGTGCTCAATGAGCACATTTTTTGCCCACAAAGAATAAGGTTGATTTAAGATTAAATTGATTGTAGGCAGTTAGTAACTTCATATATGCTAGATGGGAGTCTTCCTTCCCACATTGTCCTGATTACCCAGTTCCCTCCCTATAAGAATTACTGGTTTCCTGGGCCTGCTTTTGGCAATATCTGTGCATAAATAAACAAATGTATGCCCTTCTCTCCTTTTTTTTACACAAATTTTAATGTACTGTACAAGACCCTGTCCATGTATCACTTAGTTCCACATCTGGAAGATCCTTTCCTGTCAGAGTAAGTGCTTCACAGGGCCTTGTGGTGGTTGTCTAGATGGAAGTGCCATTTCACCATAGTCTAATAGCCTTTGAGGGAGTTGCAGTCATTTCCAATCACAGAGGTGCTACAACAGAAAACCTCATATGTGTTGTTTCACATGGTGGGAACAGACCTAAAAGGTAAATCCTAGGAGGGGGATTACTGAGTTAGGCCCATTTATTACTTGGTAGATTCTGCCAGTTTCCCTCCTGAGAATCTGTCCCAGTTCAGCCTCCCATCCCCATTTTAGATGAATTTCTTCATGCACTCAGCACTTATTGCCCATCTGATGAGTAGAAGTGAGGAGCATTTTTGCCTGGCTTGTCACCTTCCAGTGGGAAGCATTTTTGCCTGGTTTGTCACCTTCCAGTGGGAAGCATTTTTGCCTGGCTTGTCATCTTCCTTTGACTTTGGGGTCCAGTGGGTTTGGGCTGCTGGTTTGTTGGAAAATAGGGCCAGGCAGAGCTGAATGTGACTTGAAGACTTGAGGTTCCATCTCATGTTGCCTTTCCATCCAAAAAAGTGGGGCAGAGTGGAAGGACAACAAAAGTTGGATGTGGGTGAGCATGTGTGCTATAGGTAAGGAGGTGGAATGTGGACCCTGAGTACAGCCAGCCTTGTATTCACAGGCTTTGGTGATCGACTGCTAAGTGAAGTAAAGAAGCTTGCCCCAAAAGATGTCAAAATCAAGGTGAGCCTACAAAGAGACCTGGTGGATCATGGAGGTGCTATGCAACCTTGACCTGGGGAGGAAAGGGAAAGAACCACCTCTTGACCCCCTCTTGCTTCCTCACCCAACCCTGCTCATCCCACCTTGGCTGTTCCCATGACTGAGAAGCACTTGTCTTCAGATTTCAAGGCTGGGATGGGGTCACCCCTGAAACTGGAGTAGAGGCTACTCTGTTGAGTACAGGGCAGTGACACAGCTGCTTTTCCCTCTAGATCTGGGCCCCTCAGGAACGGCTGTACTCCACGTGGATCGGGTGAGGTGGGGCTCAGCTCAGGGGAAGACTCTGGGAGGAGGCCATTTTGCCCTGGACACTTGTGCCCAAGCCAGGTGGAGGGGGGTGGATTTCCTTCCTAAGTAAGAGAAATGGTGCTGAGTTGACTCAGCTCTCAGGTTCACAAGAACACTGTCTCTTCCTCATAGTGGCTCCATCCTGGCCTCACTGGACACTTTTAAGAAGATGTGGGTATCCAAAAAGGAGTATGAAGAGGATGGCTCCCGTGCTATTCATCGTAAAACATTCTAGTGGAGGAGGGTGTAGCGTATTGGGAGAATGGGAGGATAGCGGCATCAGAGCCCTGAGCCCTCTGATCTGGGATCACAACAGGCTGAGGGGGTCCTGTATGTCCTGACCCCAGCAGGTGGTACAGCAGCACATCCCTGAAGCCATACCTTCAATCACAGTAACATTTACCTACATGGATGGGAGCCTTGAGCTGGAGTATAGAAATTGAGGAACCTGGCTTTGGGTTGTCCTGGGGTCTCTCTTAGCAGGACCATTTTGACCTACATTCCTGAGCTACAAGGCCAGACACCCAAATACCCCCATTTCCTCTAATAGGAAACTTGGCAGTGCCAGAGTGCCTGGATGCCTGTGTAACTAGCCTTGGAGAGTAGATTGGAGTAGCAGGCACCCAGCAGGTCCATGTTGGTGCCCCATTGCTTCTCATGCTACTTTCTCCTTCTGACCCAACAGGGTAGCCCAGAGAGCCGCATCGAGGCACCCTCAACCTTTCATACTCATACCAAGGCACCCCTTTCACACTCTGTCCTCCTGTCTCCTAGGCTAGTGCCTGTGGAGACTGAACACTGGGAAATCTTCTGTTCCCAGCAATGGGTCTAGCTCAAGGTCAAAACCTTTGGAACCAGGACAGAAGATATGTGGCCTTCAGGAGGCCAGTTGGCTGAGCTCTCCCTGTCAAAGCATTTCATTGACTGCTGCTCCCTCTCCTTTATCCTCAGCACCTTAAGACAGTAAAGGGTTAATGATGTTCATTTGTGGTGGAGAAGCCACTTAATCAGGAGTCAGACCTAGACAACATCAGGGAGACACATTTCCTTCTCCCACCACCCCAAGAATGACATCTTCATTTACCCTGTGGCTGGGACCCACACCACTCCCCTAAATATGTACAATAATTTAACACAGTTGCCTGAAAACAATTTTTTGTAAATCATTATAGTAATAATTATAGACATGGCACAGTGTGTGACTCTTTTTTTTTTTTTTTTTTTTTTGGTGGTTTCTTGTGCTGTTGTTTGTGAACCCATCCCTGGGGGCTTAGAGAAAGGGCCAATGAGGACACAGCTTAGTACTAACTCAGAAGCTTGAGGGCTTGGTGGTTGGCAGGGCAATGGGCATGGGTGGCCCCAGGAGACTGGATTCTCAACCTGGTGCAGAATTCCCCAGCCTCATTACCTGTTGCTGCAGTCTATCAGGAGAAGCAGCGAACAGGGCTGCCTTGGTTTGTCTTATCCCTGGGTAGGACCTTGCAGCAGGTAGGGCACAGGCTTAGTGTATCCACATCTTCCTGAGCCTGCACCAGTTCTGCTTGAACACCTTGTTGCCCCACTAAGATATCTAAGGCTTGCACACCAGTAACAATGCAGGCTCAGAGTTCAGACAGATTAGGAAGGTGTGTGATGGGGAGATGGGAGGGAGTTGTGTTGGTGAGTGTTGTCCTGAAAGAAGCAGCTTAGCAGAAAGGAAGAGGAGACTGAGGGTGTGGTGAGGAATTAAAAGAATCTGGAGAATGTTCTTTCCTTCCTTTATCAAGCATTTGAAATCCCAAAATACATCTAGGAGGATACCATGCATTTGGGCCCAGTGATCTGTAAAAATATCCTTTCCCAGAGAGACAGACTGGGAGTATGGATCGACCAGTCAACGTCCATGTTCAGTGGGGAAGCAATTACAGAAGCCAGACCTTCTACCTTCTGCAACCCACAACGACCCTGGGTCCATGCTCCCAGAGAGATAGAGAATGGGAAGGCTATCGGGAGGGGGTGGGATGTGGAGATCGGGTTATGGGAATTGTGCGGAATTGTACCCCTCTTATTCTATGGTTTTGTTAACGTCTCCTTTCTTAAATAAATTAAAATACATATATACCCTTTCCCAAAAAAAAATAAGGTCAGGAGGGAGTCGAGCGGTAGTGCAGTGGGCTAAGCGCACATGGCGCGAAGTACAAGGACCGCTGTAAGGATCCAGGTTTGAGCCCCCAGCTTCCCACCTGCAGGCAAGTCACTTCACAATCGGTGAAGCATGTCTGCAGGTGTCTTTCTCTCCTCATCTCTGTCTTCCCCTCCTCTCTCCATTTCTCTCTGTCCTATCCAACAACGACATCAATAACAACAGTAACTACAAGAAGAAAACAACAAGGGCAACAAAAGGGAATAAATAAATATTTTTTAAAAATAAGGTCAGGGAAGGAAGACAAAAACTATTTCAATACAGAGTTGTGAGGATTAAAGGACAAGGCATCTAACCTAGCATGTGGGACAGGCTGAGGTGCACAGATCTAGGAGAGGTTAGTCAGCTGAAAGAGTCCAGGATTAGTTAAGAGCTCAAAAGATGCCTGAGACCTGTGGGGCTGGAGAGAAGGGCATGGATACAGGTGATGCCAACTAGGAAAAGTAAATGATCTCTGGTCATGATCTGATATAATCCTAACACAGTAGGTTGGAGAGCCTTAAGAGGTTCATGATGAAGGCAGTTAGAGTTGATAAAGTTGAGGGAAGGTCCAGAACCAAGATCAGGTAAAATGGAAGGGGTAACTGGATCAGGCCTGTATTCATAAGGTGATTGAGCAACACTTTGGTGTCTCCCCCTCTCAAAAAAAAAAAAAAGGGGGTGGGGTGGGGTGGAGTAGGGCAGGTAGTGGTACAATGGTAGAGAATACACATTACAGTGTGCAAAGACTCAAGTTCAAGCACCCACTCCCCACCTGCAGGGGGGGGAAGCTTCATAAGCATTGAAACTGGGAGTTGGGCGGTAGTGCAGCAGGTTAAGCACATGTAGCACAAAGCACAAGGACTGGTGTAAGGATCCTGGTTCAAGCCCCCAGCTTGCCATCTGCAGGGGAGTTGCTTCACAGATGGTGAAGCAGGTCTGCAGGTGTCTATCTTTCTCTCCCCATCTCTGTCTTCCCCTCCTCTCTCCATTTTTCTCTGTCCTATCCAACAATGATGACATCAATAACTACAATAATAACTACAACAATAAAAAACATGGGCAACAAAAGGGAAAATAAATATTAAAAGAAAATTAAATAAATAAGCAGTGAAACTGTGCGGGTCCCTGGATTTGATCCTCAGTGCCATAAAAGGCCACAGGAACCCTGTCAGTTTTGGAAGAAATTAAACATCGAAAAATAATGATCTGGGGTTGGGCGGTAGCGCAGCAGGTTGAGTGCATGTGGCTCAAAGCGCAAGGACCAGTGTAAGGATCTTGGTTCAAGCCTCCAGCTCCCTACCTGCAGGGGAGTCGATTCACAGGCGGTGAAGCAGGTCTACAGATGTCTATCTTTCTCTCCCTTTCTCTGTCTTCCCCTCCTCCATTTCTTTCTGTCCTATCCAACAATGAACGACATCAACAACAACAATAACCACAACAAGGCTACAACAACAAGGGCAACAAAAGGGAAAAAAATGCCTCCAGGAGCAGTAGATTCATGGTGCAGGCACGGAGCCCCAGCAATAACCCTGGAGGCAAGATAATAATAATCATTCTGAGTTTATAATTCACTGGTAAGAAAGCATGAGTCCAAATGGATGTAACTAAATAAATTTAAAATTAGAAAAAGGGTTGTTATATTGCTAAGTGAAAGAAATCAAGGAGGAACACCACAGTGGAGAAACCTGGCAGACTTTACCTTAATCAAGTAATCAAAGTGAACCTTGTTAACAATAGCTCAGATTGCTAGGATACACCTACGGAGGTACACACCTGCACTGCAACACTCCTTTCCAAGATGCATAATTTTTGAGAAAAGACTGAGTGAAAGAGTGCACAGCACCAAAGCTCCCTTCGATGTGGGAGCCAGGCTCGAACCTGGCTTGAGCATCTGGCAAAGCAGCACGCTATCCAAGGAAGCTATTTCACCAGCCTTCCCAAAATGTATAATTTAATCCAGTCATGAGGAAGAGCCATGAGACATCTCCCTGTAGAGTGCATACTTTACTAGGCACAAGGGCCTGAATTTCAGTCCCTAGCCAACCTATGGGAGCACCATGCAAAGGAAGTTTCCCAAGTGGTTTAACTGTTGTGGTGTCACCCTGCCGGGTAGAAAGAATATACCAGAAGTGGATGAATCTCAAACGTCCTGCCAACAAAAAAAGAAAAAAGGGGTGCAAAGATAAGTCCATCCAGATTGTCTTGGGCACTACCACATGCCAGAGCAAAGTAGTGCTCTGGTCTCATTGGAATAAATCTTTAAAAAAAAGTTAATGTCAATCACAGGGAAACATTAGACAAGCCTAAGTTGTTGGCATAACTTTCAACTGACCAAGTAAGTCAAGGAGTAACTTTTCTGCAGCATTTATCAAAACTAGAATTGGGGGAGTCAGGTGGTAGTGCAGCGGGTTAAGCGCACATGGCGCCAAGTGCAAGGATCAGAGTAAGGATCCCGGTTCGAGCCCCCGGCTCCCCACCTGCAGGGGAGTCGCTTCACAAGAGGTGAAGCAGGTCTGCAGGTGTCTATCTTTCTCTGCCCCTCTCTGTCTTCCCCTCCTCTCTCCATTTCTAACGACATCAATGACAACAACTACAACAAAAATTAAAGAAGGGCAACAAGAGGGAAAATAAATAGAAAAAAAACAAACTAGAATAGGGTTGAGGATTAGAAAGTAGAAATGACTATTTTTTATTGGAAAGACAGAATTTGAGAAGGGAGATAAAAAGGGAGACAGAAACACCTGTAGCTCTACTTCACTTGTGAAACTTTACCCCTGCAGGTGGGGAAGTAGAAATGCATCTGTAATGATTCATTTTGTAATGAATGATTTTCTAAAACAAGCATGATTATTCTACAAATTAGTCGTTATGCCTAAAGTAGCATTAGTGGTTAAGCGCAAGCTGCAGTATTATCTAAAACTGGAGTTTCTCCTGCTTAGTTACAAAATATGGCAGTCCATCTTCAAACCAATAGCATTATTACTGACCACTATTTCATTCCCAATTTCTCCCTCCCCATGATTATTGGAACCAGCTGGGTAATCCAGAATAAGCTTCCTATTTTAAGGTCAAGTGATTAGCAAACTTAATCCCATCTGTGGCCTTAATAGCCTTTCACAAACAGGCCAGCAGATTGCACACTCAGACTCCTTACTCTGAGCACGGCTTGAGCATCACAGTGGGAATATCACCAGGGGAAGCTTCATGAGCAGTGCTGGTGTGTCCCTCCCTCTTTCTGAAAAGAGTAACATAGAACAAGTTGAAGTGACAGGAGTCAGCTTTAACAGCTATGTAGGTGTTTCCCTTCCCAAATAAGAGATGTCTGGGAGCAATGACTGCAAGTAGTGGCTTTGATTAGAACTATAAGAGGAAAAGAAAAGAGATGAAAGGACTTGACTTTGCCCAGCATCAGCTTAACTGAAAGACTGCTTAAACCAGGTTGTTTTTTTTTTTTTTTTTTTTTTTTGGTGCCTCCAGGGTTATTGCTGGATCTTGGTGCCTGTACTACAAATCCACTGCTCCTGGAGGCTATTTTTTCCCTTTTATTGCCCTTATCATTGTTGTGGTTATTATTACTGTTGTTGTTGGGTAAGACAGAGAAATCGAGGGGGGGAGAGAAAGACATCTGCAGACCTGCTTCACCACTTGTGAAGCAACCCCCCTGCAGGTGGGGAGCCAGGGGCTTATTGGTCCTTGTGCTTTGCGCTATGTGCGCTTAACCTGCTTCACTACCACTTGGCCCCCATAAACCAGTTTTACTGAGATAGTAAGTATAGGGGCCAGGTGGTGGTGCACCTGGTTGAGCGCACATTACAATGCACAAAGGTCTGAGCCCCTGGTTCCCACCTGAAGAGGAGTTTCACAATTGAAGTAGTGTTGCAGGTGTCTCTCTCTCCCTCCCTTTCAAACCTTTCCCTCTCGATGTCTGGCTGTCTCTATCCAATAAATAAATGAATAAAGATAATTTTAAAAAGAGCAAGTATATCACAAAACAGGAATGCTTCTAAGAACTAAATTATTCAGTGTTTTAAGAATGAAGTTAACAAGTTAGTCTCATCTCTCACAATGTTCTAGAAAAAAAAAAGAAAAAGAAAGATAAGGGATAACCAAAGCACTACTCTGGCATATGTGATGCCATAAATCTAACTCACGACCTAATGCTCATTAGTTTTATCCACCAGGCCACTTTCTTATCCCCCAAAGATGTTAGGGGCCAGGTGGTAGTATACCTGGTTAAGTGTACATTACAGCCTGCAAGGACCCAAGTTCAAGTCCCTGGTCCCCACCTGCAGGGGAGAAGCTTCACAAGTGAAGCAGGGCTGCAGGTGTCTCTGTCTTTTTCCCTATCTCCCCCTCAATTTGTTTCTAATAAATAAATAAATCTACTTATTAATGGAAGTGACAGAACCAGAGAATCCACTCTGATATATACAATACCAAGGACTGAACTCAGAATCTCCTGCTTCTAGGTCCAAGGCTTTCTGCACTGTGCCACCTCCTCCCCCAGGCTGCACAATTCCATTCTCTTTATTAAAACCCAATTAATTATACAGCAAAATATAAAGACTAGTGAGCAGCTTTAACGACCAATCGTACCTCAAATCCAATGCCTTCCTCTGATTTCCATTGTTTTAAAGCTGATACCATACATATAGTGACCCTCAGTACTGCAATACATAACTGAAACATAAAGGAAAAAAGAAAACTCTAATTTTCTTAACATACACAAAATTTTGGTAAATGCAAAATTCAAATTATTTCCAGCTGTCCCCCCCCCAAAATGGCACCTACAAACTGCCATCAGTTGTTCTCTTAAACATCTGTTTAAGTTCTCCCCCCATCCCTTTCATTTATTTAACAAGTTTGATCACTGGCTTTTGGATTTGTTCCCCAGAAACTGCTTTGAACCTAGGTCCCTTGAGACTAAAACACATGGTCGGGGGTAGATAGGATAATGGCTATGCAAGGAGATTCTTGTGCCTGAGGCTCCAAAGTTCCAGGTTCAATCCCCCCCACACCACCATAAACCAGAGCTGAGCAGTACTTGTTAAAATAAAAAAAAATTAGTCATATATATTCTAAAATACTTCTCACAAGGCCACACTGTCTTTATGTTGAAAGGACATACCATAAGTAAGTCTCTTCATACACATTATTATTACTTTTGACACCTGCAGACCTGCTTCACCGCCCGTGAAACAACTCCCCTGCAGGTGGGGAGCCGGGATCCTTAGGCTGGTCCTTGCGCTTTATGCCACATGTGCTTAACATACTGCACTACCGTCCGACTCCCGAAATACAAAATAACCTGTGACAAAGCACTATTTTTAGAGGTGTTTACCCATCTCAGTGGAAAAGCATGATGAATATTACAAGTTCAGTCAGTCTGACTTCATCATTGCATTATGGAGTTGTTAATCTCAATGTACACAAGTAGACAGAAAGCAAATATTAACAGATAGCTATCCCCAAAAACAGAATAATATGCTTCTTTTCAAAACACATAGGAAGTAAGACAAGTCCACTATGGAAGGAAGCCAACACAATGGCTAGTCTTTATTGGGCAGAAGATTCATAGCGTATTTTGAGTGAAGACAGTATATAGGCTCAGTGGGCCAACTGGTGGGGCACCAGCTTGTAATGGGTTCCACAGCCAGGGCATCGCTGGGTTTCTCCTTTGTGCAGCCAAAACCAGATGACAGTACTGTTGTCCTCTTCACCTGAAAGGAAAAAGTAGCTGAAGGCCGTCCAGTCTTAGAGACTTCAAATATTAAATCATTTTCTTCCTCAGACACCTCTAAGACAAAATTATGGTTGACTTAAGACATCCCTTTAGGGGGCCAGGCAGTAGCACAGCAGGTTAAGTGCAGGTGCCTCGAAGTGCGAGGACCAGCATAGGGATCCTGGTTGGAGCCCCCAGCTCCCCACCTGGAGGGGAGTCGCTTCACAAGTGGTGAAGCAGGTCTGCAGGTGTCTATTTTTCTCTCCCCGTCTTCCCTTCCTCCCTCCATTTCTCTCTGTCCTATCCAACAACAACATTAATAGCAACAACAATAAAAACAAAAAGAGAAAATAAATAAATGCATTAAAAAAAAAAAGACATCCCTTTCATCTCCATTTCCACATAGAAGAGCTTATGCCCTCAATTATATATCAGAGCACTGCTCAGCTCTGGCTTTTGATGTCCTGGGGATTGAACCTGGGACTTCAAGACCTCAAGCATGAAAGCCTTTTGCATAACAATTATGCTATCTCCTTCACCCACCACTATATATTCTAGCAGTTCCCCAGCCTTTGTAGAATCCCCAAAACAAAGTATGTATCACTGGTGCCTAAAATGCCTAGCCAAAAGGATATACAACTGTATTTCCTTTTCATTTTCTTTCTCTCTCCAGATCTGAGATCTTGCTCATTACTCCTCCTTCTCCTCCTCCTCCATGCCCTTTCTCTCCCCTCATTCCCCCCCCCCAACTCTGACAAAGCTGCTTTTTTTGTTCAGAGGACAGAAAGGAAGAGGTATGACAGCACCTCCCACGTGGTGCTAGGGTTTGAACCTGGACTGTGTGCATGGCAGGGCACATACTCTACCCAGTGAACTATCTCTCTGACTCCTACAAGGATATTTTCTGGATGAATACTCCTTAATTCTACATCTCCAAGAAACCACTGATGTTCTATAGTTTTTCACAGTAAAAATGACCTTAGGCGTTATATGGAAAACTAAGAAATGTTATGCATGTACAAACTATTGTATTTACTGAATGTAAAACATGAATTCCCCAATAAAGAAATAAAAGGGGGGGGGGAATGACCTTAGGCATAATGAGGCCTGAGAGCCAGGGCATTTAACACTACTTATTTACACACATTCTTTTTACACAATACATATTTTTACATATACATATGCTTACTCTTTCCTTACCCCCCCCCACAAAAATGAAAAGAAAGGGTGGGGGGTAGCATAATGGTTATGCAAAAAGACTTTCATTCCTGAGGCTGAATTCAAAGTCCCAGGTTCAATCCCCCACACCACCATAAGCCAGAGCTGAACAGGTAAAAATAAATAAATAAATAAAGGAAGGAATGAAGGGGGAGTCCGGCGGTAGCGCAGCGGGTTAAGCGCACGTGGAGCGAAGCGCAAGGACCGGTGTAAGGATCCCGGTTCCAGCCCCCGACTCTCCACCTGCAGGGGAGTCGCTTCACAGGTGGTGAAGCAGGTCTGCAGGTGTCTCTCTTTCTCTCTCCCTCTCTGTCTTCCCCTCCTCTCTCCATTTCTCTCTGTCCTATCTTACAACGACAACATCAATAACAACAATAATAACTACAACAACAATGAAAAACAAGGGCAACAAAAGGGAAAATAAATAAATATTAAAACATTTATATAAAAAAAGAATTATATCAGGAAGGAATGAAGGAAGAAGACAAAGTATCTGCAGTAGCTTATTAAAATCCTGTACAGGACATATACATTTAAGAAAATAGTGGGGAAGTCGGGCGGTAGGGCAGTGGGTTAAGCACAGGTGGTGCAAAGCGCAAGGACAGGCATAAGGATCGCGGTTGGAGCCCCGGACTCCCCACCTGCAGGGGAGTCGCTTCACAAGCGGTGAAGCAGGTCTGCAGGTGTCTATGTTTCTCTCCCCCCCTCTGTCTTCCCCTCCTCTCTCCATTTCTCTCTGTCCTATCCAACAACGACATCAATCATAACTACAACAATAAAACAAGGGCAACAAAAGGGAATAAATAAAAATAAATAACTATTTAAAAAAAATAGTGGCAGGGCCAGGTGGTGGTACTCCCAACACCCAGCTGAGTGCACATGTTACCATGTACAAGGACTTGGGTTCAAGGCCCAGCTAACCAACCGCAGGGGAGCAGTCTCACATGTGGTGAAGCAGTACTGCAGGTGTATCTCTACCTCCCTACCTTCCTTCTCGTTATCTCTGTCTCTATTCAACAGATAAAGTCACCTACAGAGTAAGAATAAAGAAAATAGTGGTAAGGGTACTTACAGATGCAGCCCACTATTCGCTTGTTGGTGATGGAGGGGACTAAATTAGGGTCTTCCTTGGTGCCCGCGGCTACCTTTGGAGGCGGTAGCATATTGTATGGATCCTGAAGGACGAAAGGAGCCGGTATGACAAATGACACTCAACACGCCCTCCACCTCAGTAGCGCGGGGACAGCTGTGCCCGCCCCAAATGCTCCCGGTGAGATTGCTTTGATCCCATCCAAGATCAGGAGCGCCACAGAAAACACTAGTTAGGGGTTTGAAAAAGCTCACCAGCCCCTTGCGAGCAGCCAACATGATCTCCCGCTCCAGTCCCGTCGCCTGCTCCTCATCAGTAGGAATACCCCCTGCAGAAAGAAACGCGACTTAAGATGTTGTCTGCAAAGACCGAGTTGAAAGTCGAGCCCGTGTAAATGTCTACATCGTCGTAGAGTCTAACGGTTCGCCCCATTGACTGTCCCCAAGGACCAGGCATGACCCCTAGAAGCGGCAGCACAGGGGGCACTTTCTTGCTCCCACTGCCGAGGGCTAACGGGGTCACATCCTTCTCAAACTGAGTCAGAGTTCTAGTGGGGTTTGGCCAACTTGAGGCTGGAGGAATCTGAAGGCCCCCCGCGCGCCCTCTCCACACTCCGCAAGCAGTGGCTGACCCCCAAGGTCATCCGGCACCTCCGTGCACTGTTGATCCGTAGCGGGGTCAGCCCGGGAGGTGACAGCAGCAGCGGCGGCCGGGACCAGGCGGCGATGCCTAAGGAGCGCGAGGCACCCGGGTCCGAGCGGCGGGCCTGCCAGCCCCAGAGGGTCGGCCGCTCAGCTGCCCCAGCACCAGACGCGGACTAGAAGAGCGCGGCGCCCCGCACGCTCTGGGGGATCGCGTACCTCCGGACGCCATAGAACGCAGTGCGGTGACCCCATTGGGTCCGCGAGCCCGCAGGGCCTGCGCCGCCAGCGCTCCAGCTCCGCGAAGTAACCTTGAGGCCATTGCGCCCGATCCCAACGCCGGCAACTTCCGGCACAGCCTTCGGAGGCAAGAAGGACTTCCGGGGACGGGCTGCCTCCCCTCTGGTCAAACTTCCGCTTCCGTCAGCCCCCCTCCGGCCGCCTGCCTCACTCTTGGAACTCCGCCCCGAAAGGTGAAGGCTGCGCATGCGCGCCTCTGTCTCGCTGCCTCCGTGCTGATCCAAAGTCAGATCGACCCGACCCGGCAGCTTCTCGGTTTCCCCGTCTTACCTGCTGGTTGTGCTTCGTAAACGAGGAGACGACTAGTAAAAGTCATTAGACCTGTGTCATTCTAGAGACTATCTGGGTCCCAGGTGATTTAAATTCAGGAGTAGGCTCCTAAAGGCCCCTGTATTCATTGTTCTTGTGATTGTAGAGTGAGGAGGTGGCTTTCCCGGGAAATTACTGACCAACAGGTAGGTCAGGGCTCTAGGGTACGCGGAGGGGAGTAAATAGTGGACGAGTTGATAATGGAAAATAAAATGTTCTCTAGTGAGAGGTCTCTTTAAAACATGAGTTCCCATGGCGCCCGAGTCTCTCAGCAGGTTGTGCATTGGAAAGGATTTGCCAACACTGCCCTCCAATGGCTCCTAGGACTTTGTTCACTTTGCCGGTGTATCCCTGTCACCCCCTGGCGGACTGCAGTGTGCTTACAGATTCCATAGAAAATTCCTTCAAACAGGAATTATCCTCAGTTTAACATTGAATGCCTAGTACTTATTAGAGACTGATTACTGGCATCAAGTAAATTTACCACTTGGGCATGATAGACAGAATCAGTTTTGTAGGGAAGGCTTCTAGTCTAACAAGCCAGTTTGAGGCAAATTAAGGAGGTGTGAAGTCTCAGGTGTTTCCACCTTTCATGTGCAAGTTATCCTTTCAAAAGAATTAGTTGTGCATTCATTTCTTCACAAGTGCACATCTGATTTTCTTGGTTGCCCCTTCTAAGGAAAATATGGTAAAATATTCTGAGGTCCAAAATTTCTTGATCCTCCCCACCCCCAGCACTACATAGCAGCTGCCATGTAGTGCTGCCATGTAGTGCTGGGGTTTGAAGCTGAGCCATATGATGTGTGACAAGGCACATACCCAGCAAGAATCTCTACAACCCCCTCCTTAATCCTTTTTACTTATTTTGTGTTATTGTTGTTGTTGTTTAGAGAAAGAGAGAAAGGGGGCCAGGTTGTGGTGCACCTGGTTATACATTCACATTAGAGTGTGCAGGGACCTAGGTTCCCACCTGCAGGGGGAAAGTTTCACAAGTGGTGAAGCAGGACTGCAGATGTCTCTCTGTCTCTCTATCTCCCCTGCCCCTCTCAATTTCTCTCTGTCTCTATCCAAAAATAAATAAATAAAATATTTTTTAGAATAAAAAAAAAAGAGTGAAATAAACCACAATACCACAGCCTCCTTCAACATGGTAGGGGCAGGACTCAAACCTGAGTCCCAAGCATAGTAAGATAGTACACTATCCAAGTGAGCTATTTTGCCTACCCCTTGTCTGTCTGTCTGTCTATTTTGGATAGAGACAGGAAGAAAGGGGGAGATAGGGAGAGAGATGTCTGCAGCATTGCCTCACCACTAGTGAAGCTTTACTCCTGCAGGTAGTATTGGGGGCTTGAGCCCCAGTCCTTGCACAATGTAATATGTGGTCTCAACAGGTGCACCAGTCCCCAGCCCTCTTGATCCTTTTAAAAGGTAGATATTAGGGACCAGGGAGGTAGCCCAATAATTGAGTGCATGTTTTGCATGCATAGAATCCTAGGTTTGTCCCCAGCACCACATATGACATAGCAATACTCATACAGTAAATTTTATTTCATCTTACCAGAGCACTGCACAGCTCTGGCTTATGGTAGTGCCAGGAATTGAATCTGGAAACTCTAGTGCCTCAGACATGAAAATCTATTGCATAAACCATTGTGAAATTTCTCCCTAATCCAAAATAAATACTTTTTTAAAAACTGAGTTTTGCCATGTATAACTTTTCACTGTACTCTGTTCTCACTTGGCTCTACTGCAATACCTCCAAGTGAAATTGGGGGTAAATTTTTCCTGTAAGTCCTAGAACTATATTCCCAAGAATCTTAGTTGATTTACTGTGTGTGTGTGTGTGTGTGTGTATGTGTGTGTGTATCCTTGATCTGATCATCTGTTTTGCAATGGAACCTCACTAGCTCAGTCAATCACTTTTTTTTTTAAGATTTTATTTATTTATGAGAAATATAGGAGGAGAGAGAAAGAACCAGACATCACTCTGGCACATGTGCTGCCAGGAATCGAACTTGGGACCTCATGCTTGAGAGTCCAAAGCTTTCCCACTGTGCCACCTCTGGACCACCAGTCAATCACTTTTTATTAGGGCTGTTATTTTTTTTTTTTCTTTTCCCTCCAGGGTTATTGCTGGGCTCGGTGCCTGCACCATGAATCCACCACTCCTGGAGGCCATTTTCCCCCCATTTGTTGCCCTTGTTGTTGTAGCCTCGTTGTGGTTATTATTATTGCCATTGTTGATGTTGTTCGTTGTTGGATAGGACAGAGAGAAATGGAGAGAGGAGGGGAAGACAGAGAGGGGGAGAGAAAGAGAGACACCTGCAGACCTGCTTCACCGCCTGTGAAACGACTCCCCTGCAGGTGGGGAGCCGGGTGCTCGAACCAGGATCCTTAAGCCTGTCCCTGCGCTTTGCGCCACATGCGCTTAACCCATTGCGCCACCGCCTGACCCCCAGGGCTGTTATTTCTTATTCAGTAAAACTTTGATTAGACTAGATTAATATCTCTTTTTTTCTTTTTGACTAGATTCATATTTCCAAAAGCTTATTCTATGGAATCCTATTCTCAAGATACTTTCTATAAAAACAAGAGAGTGAGTCAGCATCTGAGGCTTATTCTCTTAGAGGTGCACACTGAGCTTACATATTAAAGGTTCTGATTAAACCTATAGTTAAGAATACTCTTCGGTTTAGGGCTTAAACTAGCATTTTCCCCTCCTCAACTCATCACAAAATTCTTTCCTGAGAAACACCTCTCTGCAGTCCAGTAAGAAATTCAGTTCTGGGGGGCCAGGTGGTGGCACACCTGGTTGAGCGCACACGTTACAATGTGCAAGGACCCAGGTTCGAGCCCCCAGTCCCCACTTGCAGGGGGAAAGCTTCATGAGTGGTGAAGCAGGGCTGCAGGTGTCTCTCTGTCTCTCTTCCTTTCTATTTCCCCCTACCCTCTTGATTTCTGGCTGTCTCTATCCAATAAATAAATAAAGATAATTTTTCTTTCTTTTTTTAAAAGATTTTATTTATTTATTTATTTATTAATGAGAAACATAGGAGAAGAGAGAAAGAACCGGGTATCACCCTGGTACATGTGTTGCCGGGGATTAAACTCAGGACCTCATGCTTAAGAGCCCAATGCTTTATCCGCTGAGCCATCTCTCAGACCACAATAAAGATAATTTTTAAAAAAGAAAAAATATTCAGTTCTGGGGCCAGTTCTTGTGCACGTGTTACAGTGCACAAGCCAGGTTCAAGCCCCCAGTCCATAACTGTAGGGTGAAAGCTTTTCAAATAGTGAAGCAGTTCTGCAGGTGTCTCTCTTTCTCTCTTCCTCTTTTTTTTACAATTTATTATTATTATTATTTTATATTACAGAATTACATGTCAACAGGAGTTTAAATCCACACCATTCCCACCACCAGACTTCTGAATCTTCAGTCTTGCACTTTCTATCTCTCTGAACTCTGAGTTTCTGGCTGTCTCTATCCAATAAATAAAGATAATGAAAAATTATAAAAATTTTTAAAATAACTTAAAAAAAAAAAAAAGAAATTCAGTTCTGACCTGAATTTCTTACTGGATACCTGACCTTAAGATGACTTGTCCTGGGGCTGTTAAATGGAAAGAGTTTTCACTTGTTTCTCTTCTTTTTTTTTTTTTTAAGATTTTTTTTTTTAATTTCTAGAAAGATAGGAGGAGAGAGAGAAAGAACCAGATATCACTTTGGTACATGTGCTGCTGGGGATTGAACTCAGGACCTCATGCTTGAGAGTCTAATGCTTTATCCGCTGTGCCACCTCCTGGACCACTCACTTGTTTCTCATTTCCACTATAGGTTTATCAACTCACAGGACATTTTTTTCAGGCCCTTGTTTAGCTCACAAAAGCCCTGAGATTATACACCTGAGGACTGTGCAGGTGAGCTCCTGTGTCAGAACCAGGCTCCAAGGCATCCCCACACATCCCCTTCATTCCTTGCTTCCAGGACATCCCACTCATACCTCTGCCCCTCATGATGTCTCCTTGGGGAAGAGTCTCTTTCTCCTGTTCCATTGATGTCTTTGCCAAAATAGTAATTATTTTTTATTGAGCACTATTTGTTTTTACACTATAGGACAACTTTTAGTGGTCAAAGTCATTGCATATTTTAATATATCAAAAGTCACATGCCTAAGAAAAAAGTTGTTAACAGTTTCTTTCTATCCTTTTTTCCCAGGGCTTCTCAACTTCAGCTGACAATTTATTTAATTTTATTGTTTTTATTAGATAGGACAGAGAGACATTGAGAGAGGAGGGGGGATAGAGAGAACATGACAGATATCTGCAGACCTGTGTGAATTTACTGAATGTGAAGCGCCCCCCCCCCCACAGGTGGGGAGCCAGGGGCTGGTGATCCTTGCACCGTGTGTGCTTAACCTGGAAAGCCAATGCCCAGCCCCCTCTCTCTTCCTCTGTCTCTCCCTTGCTTCTCAATTTCTCTCTGTCCTATCAAATGAAAAGAAAAAAAAAAAAAAAGAAAAAATGGTTGCAAGAAGTGATGGATTCATAGTGCAGGCACCAAGCCTCAGTGTTAACTCTATAAGCAGAAAGAAAGAGGAAGGAAGGGAGGAAGGAAAGAAGGAAGGAAGGAATGTGAAAAGATAGCCATTAAGGACTATCAAGGACTCATATCCCGATCACCATCCCCATCATCATCCCCTTCCGTGGGCTTTGCCCCTTTAAAGCAAACTAAGACCAATTAGAAACTTTGTCTAAGAGGAACTTGGAGACCAAGATCCAGAAGACAGGAAGATCTGAAGTCTTGGATCCCTTCTTGGTTCCCCTAAATCTAGTTCCTGGTTTTCCAGCCACCACACTTCACTTCTACCTGTATAAATACCTGTCTCATTAAGAGGAGAGGTTGATTTCAGCAGCACACTCCTGCCTCCATTACTGGTTTAAATGGCAGTAAGCATGCATATTTTTTCCTCTTATACAAAAACTGGTGTAGCAGTACTTGTCTTCCTGTGGCACTGGGCCCTGGCTCTGACTTCAGAAGAAAATAAAGGTCAAGGAGTTGGGCAATAGCGCAGCAGGTTAAGCGCAGGTGGTGCAAAGCCCGAGGGCTGGCATAAGGTTTCCGGTTCGAGCCCCCAGCTCCCCACCTGCAGGGGAGTCTCTTCACAGGCGGTGAAGCAGGTCTGCAGGTGTCTCTCTTTCTCTCCCCCTCTCTGTCTTCCCCTCCTCTCTCCATTTCTCTCTGTCCTATCCAACAACAACAACATCAATCATAACTACAACAATAAAATAACAAGGGCAACAAAAGGGAATAAATAATAAATATTTTTAAAAGCTTTTTTTTTAAAAAAAGAAAGAAAATAAAGGTCAAACAGCAGCATCAGACTTGGGGCATAGCATAAAAGAGACTTATTATGCAAAAAGACTTTTATGCCTGAGGCACCAAAAGTCACAGGTTCAATCCCCAGCACCACTATAAGCCAGAATTGACCAGTGCTTTGGTGAAAAAAACAAGCAAGCAAACAAACCAAAACCCTGCACTGTCTCTCGCTCAGAAGGCCTGCCAGTATACTAAGGCTACTGAAGGGAAACTAGTGCTAAAAATCAGGAAGTTGATTTAGGAGCAAGCAGGGAGGCATCGGAAACCTTCAGATCTTCCTGCCTCCTACATCATGGCTTCCTTCTACTCCCTCCTAGAATAATGGAATTGTAGCATTATCCACCTCAACAAAGCTAAACTCTACTGCTCTTCTTCCTGGAAAATCAGACAGAAGTATCATCAATTAGCTATTCATGATACTAATTAAAAATAAGTTTCTCCCCAGGTTCAGTTCTTAGCACTACCAACAGCCAAAGCTGAGCATTATTCTGGTTACAAAAGAAAAAATAAAAATAAAAACGTCCCTCAGGGATGAGAAGTATAGCATAAGTCTTTTTTTCTTTTTTTAATTAGTGATTTAATAATTGTGTATAAGATTGTGGGATAAGAGAGGTACAGTTCCCACCACCAGAATTCCGTATACCCTCCCTTCCACTGGAATCTTCCTTATTCTTTATCCCTTTGGGAGTATGGACCAAAGATCTTTATGGGGAGCAGAAGGTGGAAGGTTTAGCTTCTGTAACTGCTTTTCTGCTGGACATGGACATGGGCAGTTTGATCCATAACCCCAGCCTGTTTCTGTCTTTCCCTAGTTGGTTAGGGCTCTGGGGAGGTGGGGGTTCCAGGACACATTGGGGAGGTCGCCTGCCCAGGGAAGTCAGGTTGGCATCATGGTAGCATCTGAAATTTGGTGGCTGAAAAGCATTAAGATATGAAGCAGAACAAATTGTTGAATAATTAGGAACCTGAAGATATGAGAAAAGGAGCATAGCTTTTACCTTATGTGAGGTCCTCAGTTTAATCCCCAGGACCCCAGGGAAGCACCATAGACAACATCAAAGGGAACACTGTGTGTAGTGGAGCAGTTCTTTGCTATTTCTCTTTCTAAGGATATAGAATAACAAAATAAACTGAATAGGTGAGGTAACTCAATGATATTGTCTATGTTCAAGGTCCTCAATTCGTTCCCTATTGCTGCATTAAAAGGGGCCGACAAGTGGTGGCACACCTGGTTAAGTGCGCATGTTACAGTGTGCAAGGACCGGGGTTCAAACTCCTGATCCCCACCTGCAGAGGGAAAGCTTCATGAGTGCTGAAGCAGGGCTGCCAGGTGTTTGTCTCTTTCCCTCTCTAGCTCTCCCTCCCTACCCAATTTCTCTGTATCTATTAAATAAATAATAACAATAAATAAGCAGGGGTAGATAGCATAATGGTTACACACAAAGAGACTCTCATGCCTGTGGCTCCGAAGTTCCAGGTTCAATCCCCACACCACTACAAGCCAGAGCTGAGCAGTGCTCTTGTAAAAAATAAATTATGAAGTTGCGGGCCTCGGGTTAAGCACAGGTGGCACAAAGCGCAAGGAACCGCTTAAGGATCCCGGTTAGAGCCCCCAGCTCCTCACCTGCAGGGGGAGTCGCTTCACAAGTGGTGAAGCAGGTCTGCAGGTGTCTTTCTCTCGCTCTCTCTGTCTTCCCTTTCTCTCTGTCCTATCTAACAATGACGACAGCAATAACAACAACAATAATAACTACAACAATAAAACAACAAGGGCAACAAAAGGGAATAAAAAAAAATAATAAGTTGCCACTCCAAGGTGACAATTCAGTGATTAACACAGTGAAAAGCTGTGGGCTTTGGATGGATGGCACCAGAGAGGTGAACCATTGCAGAGAGAAGGCAGCATCTGTAGGGAGGCCTTAGCGAGTCTCCTGGGCAAACGCTAGAAGAAGAACAAGCAAACGCTAGAAGAAGAAGAAGCGAGTCTCCTAAGGGCGGGGCTGCACTGCGCTCAGGCCACGCGATCAGTGCGAGCCTGGAACTTCACGCCTGTTGCCTGCGAGGTGCAACGTTGGGGCCGCTGGAAGGCCCTCAGGACCCTTGAGGTCTCACCCAGCACCCTTCTTCCTGAGCCGAAACCACCACCCTGGCCCTGGAAGCCCACACCCTCTTCACTGCCCACTGTCTGGCAGTTCTCCTCCCGGCCTGACCCTGCACTTGGAGCCACCCTCCCTGACTGCCCTGGCCCCTGCCCTTCCTGCCCTCAATGGCTGGGACTGGGGCTGGGGCTGGGACTTCCCAGTCTCGCTCCGCCGCTCAGGCACTAAGACAGCCCATGTTGCAGGTAAGGAAAATGAGACTGTGAACCTCGGGGGATCCATGGTGGTCGTCCATTTAGTAAACAGCCCAACTGGAAAGCCTGTCTGTCCCAAGCCCTAAGTCTGCCAGTACTAGCACAGCTGCCTACCGCCCCTTCTGAGCTTTTACGAAGTCCTTGTTCAACATGCACGTTTGCATTTCGTTCTGAACCAGGCCCAGCGCTAGTGACCCAGAGGTGGTCCACGCTGGAAGGAGCCAGCACTCCTGTCCTAGGTGGCACATGGCTCAGGCTTAGTGTGTTTTTTTGGAGTGAAATGGTCTTCAAATTGTAGGATTGGTTTATGTTTGTGTTTTTGACTGACATGAAGGTGTTTGTTTGCTTGCCTTTGTTGTTCACCAGGGCACAAAGGGTAGCTGCTGTTTTTCTTTCCAGAAAGGCTTTCTGTTCCCAGCCCCTGAACAGTTTGATGGATGGAGAGTTTATGACACTGGAGACTGTTTGACTTTTGTTTGTGGATGAAACTCATCTAGTTTTATCTTTCAAATTGCACTCTGAGTCTCTGCTGAACAGAACAACTGCCCTGGCTAACATTCCTGAACTATTAAATATTTGTTTTAAAAGACAGACATAAAGCATGGTGTTAGTAATAAGACATCTTGGGGGGGAAAGCAATATTAAAAACAGGACAGTTGTAATATGCTAAGTTTGGATCTTTTAATATCAAGGCTGAAAGCAATTTTGGATCCCATAATTGCATGGCCTCCTTACTACAGATTGCTTTATAGTTCTTGTAGCTGGAGAAGTAAATGGGGACAAAAAAGGCAGCATGTTGAAATACAACTGCAAAACAGTGATGGAGAGTGGGGGAAGTTGGAGAGGGAGAAGGAATATTAATAACTTTGAGTTTGGGGTTGCAGAATTTTTAAAAGATTGATTTATTTGTGATAGAAAGGAGAGAGAACCAGAGAATCATTATATGTATCCCATGTGATGCCAGAGATAAAACTCAACACCTCATGCTTGTGAGTCCTGTGCCACTGCACCACCTCCTGGGGTCACAGGATTTGTGGAGGCACTAACTGGGCCCCTGGGATGAGGTATGCACAGGCAGCCATGCTCCCTGGACTGGAGAGCAGAGGACTGATGTGGCTAAGCCAGAGAGGAAAACTTCAAGATTTCAGTCCTTAGCCAAGAGAGGGTATGAGTGACATTAAAGAGAGACAGCAGGACAGGTTGAGTCCTGGGAGCTGGGGAGAGAGAAGAGAGAAGGAGAAGTAAACTCTAGATGTTGAGTGTGTCTCCCGGCTGAACTGTGGGAGATGGGGGTGAAGGGTAGCATCACTTTTATTTTCTCCTAACTTCCTGTCTTGACACCTAGCATCCAGCACCTAAAGCTTGTAAAAGTAACCCAGAGTTGTCACATTTTAATTAACCGTAGGATGCATTGCCCTGGCCTCTGGAGCCTGCCCAAGACTAACCATTTCCCCCTGTGATGTAAATCACCTTCCCCCCCCCCAAAAAAAAAGACTCACCAGTTTGAAAATACCAGTTGCCCAAATGCCACCATCTTCTGGAATCTTGGTGGCTCCAGATATGTCCCCATGGCAGAATCCTCCCTCTGTAGTAGCCTTCTCAGGATATGGCACACACCCCACCCTTGGCTTTGCAGTGTCCAACACAGTGCCTGGGATGCTGAATATCAGGAATGTTTCCTTAGCATGGGGAATGTTACTTGAGATTTGCTAAGTGGAATTGTATCAGACAAATCGGTGCAAGTTGCCTTCCTGGTGTTACCAGTATTCCCCTAAACTATCAGTTTGATTGGGTTCATGAGACAAGAAATAGAGCATACTATAGAAAAAGGAAAGAGTCTTTTAGAAAGGAAATTTTTGTTTGACAACAGAGAAGAAGGAGAGCTTATGTTTTTGGTTTGTGTTGTTTGGGCTGGGGGAGAGGGCTTCTTCCCTAAGCTGACTGAGAAACAGAATTTATAGTGGGAGAAGCTGCTCTTTTTATTCTTTTTAATTTATTGAGTAGAGACAGAAAAAATGCAGAAGGAAAGGGAAGATAGAGAGGGAGAGCGAATGAGAGATGCCTGCAGCACTGCTTTACCACTTGTGGTGCTTTCCCCTTGCAAGTGGGGATCAGAGTCTTGAACTCAGGCCCTTCCATATTGAAACAAGTGCACTGAACCAGAAGCACCACCACCCATCCCTGCTGCTTTCTTTGTTAAGATTCATTGTATGTATTACATATGAGAGAGAGAGAGTTTCACATGAGGCAGAGAAACCAGAACACCATTCTAGAACATTCAATGCCAGGAAAGAAACTGTGTGAGCCTGGGGCATGCAAGTCTGATACTCTACCAGTGAGTTGTCAACCCCACCCACACCCTCCCCAGCTCCCCGCACCCCTGCCCACCAGATCTGCCTTCTTCCAAAATTAAATAATAAGGGGAGGGGAAAGTAACACACTAATTTTCCAACAAAAGGAAAGGTGAGGGGGAGTCATGTCAGGATTGGGAGAGAGAGGGTGTGAGGCAGCTTGCTCATACAACCGTCATACCAGGATGCTCTGACTCAAGAAATAGATCCAGAAAGATTGCTAGAAGTTGAGTCAGGCGGTAGCACAGCACGTTAAGTGCAGGTGGTGCAAAGCGCAAGAACCAGCTTAAAGATCCCGATTTGAGCCCCTGGATCCCCACCTACAGGGGAGTTGCTTCACAGGCTGTGAAGCACAGGTCTGCAGGTGTCTATCTTTCTCTCCCCCTCTCTGTCTTCCCCTCCTCTCTCCATTTCTCTCTCTGTCCTATCCAACAACAACGACATCAATAACAACAACAATAATAAAAAGGGGCAACAAAAGGGAATAAATAAATAAATAAATATTTTTTTTAAAGATTGCTAGAAGTCTGGGTCCTGGTACATGAGTGACAGTGCCTAAATAAAAAGTCTTCATTTCAAAAAAAAAAAAAAACTTAAAAAAAAAAGGGAGTCAGGCTGTAGCGCAGCAGGTTAAGCGCAGGTGGCGCTAAGCTCAAGGACCGGCGTCAGGATCCCGGTTCGAGCCCCCAGTTCCCCACCTGCAGGCAGGTCCCTTCACAGGTGGTGAAGCAGGTCTACAGGTGTCTGTCTTTCTCTCCCCCTCTCTGTCTTCCCCTCCTCTCTCCATTTCTCTCTGTCCTATCCAACAACAACGACATCAATAATAACTACAACAATAAAACAACAAGGGCAACAAAAGGGAATAAAAAAAAACTTTAAAAAAAAAGTCTTCATTTCAAAGTTAATTTGTTCTTAGTGAAGGTTCTTTTCATGGTCCTTAAATCTTCATGTAGCTGTTTTGTGAATTAATGTTCTTTGTTTTATTTTTTTTTAACCAGGTACTGCTCAGCTCTGGAGTCTCAGGCATGAAAGTCTTTTTACATAATCATTATACTGTTGCCCCCCCCCACACACACACATACCAGTTACTGGTTTTATGAGAAAACCTTCAGACTTTATTTCTCTCCAATCCCCACTCATCTTATTTCTAACCCTTGGCTTACAGATGAGCTTTGGGGACTTCTACCTTGGAACTTGCCTGTATATCAACTCACTTGGTACTTTTGCTCCTCCCAAAACACACAACAAGCTCCATAGGCTGATGGGATCCTGGCTGATACAAGTAGGTTGTTTATGCCAGGTCTGGTGTTTAGACAGGAAAGCAGGTCCTAGGTGAATTATGAGTGAGAGAGTGAGTGAGAATCTCTTGGAAGCACAAAGGCAAAGTTTCACTTGCTTAGCTTCCAGAGGAGACATGTACCAGACCTGGGATGTGGGGGGAGGGGGTCGTGGGGTCGGGATCTGCTAGGCTTAATTGCTGCTCCTCATTCCTGCTCTGGCTGACCTTATGTGATCCTTGTAGACTGAGATGCTTTCTGTCTGTGAAACATCTTTTTCTCAGACTGCTGTAGGAAAGTTTGAGGGCAGATAGAAGTTGGGATTTTCAGGAAAGTTCCTACTCTCTCTTGTTTTGCAGGCTTCCAGGGAAGGGGACATTTGAGAATGCTGTGGTGTCTTCCTGTCTCTCTTTCTCTGTCTTTCTGTTTGATAAAGTTGGCCTGGAGTGGCGAAGACCAAGCATGAGTTCTTGAGTTCAAGCTCCAGCAGCACATGTACCAGAGAGATGTCTGGTTCTCTCTCTCTCCTATGTTCTTCGTAAATAAATAAAATATTTAAAAAGAGAGTGATAGAAACTTGGCAGAAACCACCTTAACCAAGTGATTGAAGTTAGCAGCAGCTATACTGGGACAAGGGGTCCTCACTCACCTTCTGAAATGGATGCATGAAGAAGGTTGCAGTATCACTACTTTGAGTTCCTATCCAAGACAGAGCCTAAACCTAATCTTTTTTTAAATGTATTTACTTACTTATTATTTGACATAATTTTTATTATCTTTATTTATTGGATAGAGACAGCCAGAAATCGAGAGGGTAGGAAAGAGAGAGAGAGAGAGAGAGAGAGAGAGAGAGGGAGAGAGAGAGAGGGCCCTGCAGCACTGCTTCACCACTTGCAAGGCTTTTCCCTGGCAGGTGGGTACCTGAGGCTTGAACCTGGGTCCTTGAGTACTTTAACATGTGCACTCAATAAGGTGCACCACCACCCGGCCCCGTGTGTGTGTGTGTGTGTGTGTGTGTGTGTGTGTGTGTGTGTTTAAGTCTTATTGTCAGAGCACTGCTCAGCTTTGGTTTATGGTGGTGCTGCTGAATGAATCTGCAACCTTAGGGCCTCAGGCATACTTGCACTGTGCTCTAACACACTGAACTATTTCCCCCAGTCCTTGAATCTAATCATGAAGAAATATTATAAAACTCAAATTATTAAATATACAGTGTAACTGGTTAATACTTTTCAGCAATGTCAGGATAGTCTTATTTACATACACATTAGAGAGATAGTTAATGATAAAATAAATATTGTGAAATGTGAACATTTGAGGAATTTGGATCAAGGGCATATGGAAATTCTTTGCAGTTCTGTAGTGTTTGCTAAGAATGATATTATTTAAAAAAATAGAAAAGACTCTCATTTCCACAAATTTTCCAATAAGAACTATATTTGTTGGAAAAGATAAAACATGCTCTGTGTATTTAGCAAGGAAATTCTAACAAATCTAAGTGGTTTTTTGTAGTAGGATAAAATTAAAATATTTTGTGCTCTGATAACTAACACAACAGAGATAAGTCCTTGTGTCCTTTGAAAGATATAACAGAGTTTTCCCGGTAAATGTATCATAATGCTCTGAAATAAGAAGCAGGCTGAATGCCTAGAACAAGTATTGTGGGCAAATAAATTGTGATATATTCATAGGTTGGAATACTATATAATAATGACAGACAGTACACAGGCAAGTATAACATGCAACAACATGGTCAAACCTTGTGTGTATAATAGAAAAAATGTAAACAGACACAAAAGAGTACAAGATGTATGCTTTTATGTATACAAAGCTTAAAAGCCAGCAGGATTATTGATGGTAATTACTTCAGATATAAAGTAATGTTACTAGGGGGTTACTGAATAGAGTAACTTAAGTATGAGAGGTCCTTTTAGAGTATAAAAAGGGTTTGCTTATTTTTAAAGATTTTTATGTATTTAAAATATACAGAAGAATGAAACTGAACCACTACATTTCACCACATACAAAAGTAAACTCCAAATGGATCAAGGACTTTGATGCTAGACTAGAAACTATCAAATACTTAGAGGAAAATATTAAAAATCATTATTCTTAATAGCCAGACACTAAATGCAGTGAAGATACCAACAATAATAGATTATTTGTCTTTACTTACACGAAGGAATACTATAAGGGGCTGGGTGGTGGTGCAGTGGGTTAAACACACATAGTACAAAGCACATGGACCTGTGCAAAGATCCTGATTCGAGCCCCTAGCTCCTCACCTACAGGGGGAAGTCACTTCACAAGTGGTGAAGCAGGTTTGCAGGTGTCTTTCTCCCTCTCTGTCTTCCCTCCCCTCTCAATTTCTCTCTGTCCTATCCAAAAAAATTGAAAAACTGGCCATAGGAGCAGTGGATTCGTAGTGTAGGCACCAAGCCCCAGTAATAACCCTGGAGGCAACAATAACAACAAAAAGGATACTATGTAGCAGTGAAAATGAACATTGAACAAAAAAGACCAGAACAAAAGACCCCATACTATATGACTCCATTTATGCAAGATTAAAAAAAAAAAACAGGCAAAAGAAATCCATGGTGTTAGGTCTTATGTTTGAGGTAGACAGTGGCTATAGTAACAAGGAGAGAACATAAGGATTTCTGAGATGCTGGTGTTTGCTATTTGCTTAATTTAGCAGTTGTGTTCACTTTGTGAAAATTCACCAAGCTGTAGTCTTACCTAGATACACTTATTTGTATGTTAACTAGAATTTAATTTCACACTGATTAATTGGGCTGGGGAGATAGCTCTACATGTTAGAGCACTAACTTGCATGTCTGAGGTCCCAGAGGCTGTAGGTTCAACCCCTGACATCACCTTATGTCAGAGCTGAGCAGTGCTATGGCATTCTTTCTCCTCTCTCTCTCTCTCCCCCTTCTCTCTCATAGTAAATAAATAACTACATTCTTAAAATCTTTATTTACTAATGAGAGAAGAGTGGAAAGAGAAAAAAACCAGAGCATCACTCTGAAAAATGCAATGCTAAGACTTGAATTTGGGACCTTATGGTCGAGTGTCCACTGTTTTATTCATTGTGCCATTTATTGGGTCACAGTAAATATTTTTCTTAATTAATTAATTAATTATCTCTAGGGTTAGTGCTGGAGCTTAGTGCCTACACTGTGAATCCACTTCTCCTGTAGGCTGTTTTTTCCCTTTTATTGCCCTTGTTGTTTATCATTGATATTATTACTGTTGTTATTGCTGTCATTGTTGTTGGATAGGACAGAGAGAAATGAAGAGAGGAAGGGAAGACATAGAGGGGGAGAGAAAGATAGACATCTGCAGACCTACTTCACTGCCTGTGAAGCGACTGCATGCAAGTGGGGAGCCGGTGCCTCAAACCGGGATCCTTTCGTCGGTCTGTGCACTTGGTGCCAAGTGCGCTTAACCCACTGCTCTACCACCCAGCCCCCATCTTTTTAAATTTAAAAAATGATGAGTCCCAGTGATGGTGCACCCAGTTGAGTGCACAAATGTTGCCGTGCACAACAACCCAGATTCAAGCCCCTGGTTCCCACTTTCAGGAGGGAAGCTTCAGGAGTGGTGAAGCAGGTCTGAAGGTCTCTCTCTCTCTCTCTCTCTCTCTGCCTCTCTACCCCCTAATCCTCTCTCAATTTCTCTCTGTCCTATCAAATTAAAGAAAGAAAAGGGGGAAACAGAGGAAAACACCACCAGGAGTAGTGGATTTGTCTTGCAGGCACTGAGCTCCAGCAGTAACACTATGCAATTAAAAAAAAAAACACCTAGTAAATAATAATAAATAAAATTAATTTGACTTGCACAGACCATTTAATGTTTGACATATTGTATGCTGTTATGAGCTGCATTGTGTTACTTGCCATTTCATGTGCTGAAACCCTCGCCTCAATGTGGCATTTGGAGCCTTTGGGAGGCAATTAGGCTTAGATTAGGTAAGGAGAGTGTGGCTTCCTCTATGGGATAAGTGGTGTTTTTTTTAAGTTTTTTAAAAAAATAATTATCTTTATTTATTGGATAGAGACAGCTGGAAATCGAGAGGGAAGGGGAGAGAGAGAGACAGAGAGAGAGAGAGAGAGAGAGAGAGAGAGAGAGAGAGAGAGAGACCTTTAGCCCTGCTTCACTGCTAGAACAGCTTTCCCTCTGCAGGTGGATATTGGGGGCTTGAACCTAGGTCCTTGCACATTGTAATATGTGTGCTTAACCAGGTGCACCACCACCCAGCCCCCTTTTTTGTTTTGTTTTGTTTGTTTTTTAACATGGGAAAAAATTCAGCTTGTATGCAAACTTTCTCCCTCTCTAATTCTTTCCCTCTCTGTTAAATTCTCTCCCTCCTTCCCACAAAGAAGCTATCAGATGAGCTCACTGGGAGATGGTAGCCTCCCAAAACCCATGGGAAGAAACCTTAGCACCTTGATCTTGACCTTTCAGTCTTCAGAACTATGGTAAATCTGTTGTCTAGGTCATTCAGTCTGTAATTTTCTTATACAGCCCAAACAGACCAAGGCACCTCTAAATACATAATAGCAACCATCTAATTTTTCTGAGCATTCATTCTGGGCTGGGCAATGAGAAACCAAAACAGACCTTTATGCACTCAAGTAGCTCCAGAAGAGAACTTATCAATGTGGCAAAAATACACCAAGTACCAAGTGGGCAAAGAAGCGAGGCTAATAATTGGTATAATTTCCTCAGTCATCAATGACGCATTTAATCCTCTATTAAACTGCTCCCCCTTTCATGCTCCATCTGGAGCAGTGAACTGCTGAACTTTCAGAAAGCAGAACATGCTGGGGTTTATGATCTTGAAGCACAGCCAAACTGGAGCAGCAGAAACTGTCCACTCAGGCATGGCACAAACGCTGGTGTTGTGTTTCTTAAGTTGAGTGGGCTCTGCACTCAACTTAGGTTGTTAGGAAGACACAGAAAGCCTTGTGCTCAGAAAAAGAAATCTGTCCCCAAGCTCCTTATTGTGCCCATCTTTTTACTGCATGGAATTGGACTTGTTGGTGCCCCCAGAAATTTCTGGTTCTTTTTTATACTTTATTTTATCATCTCCATGGACTTCAAAATACTAAAGAATTAGCTTGGTTTAGGATAGTTTTCTTGTCTTTGGCAAATGTTCTCAGATTCAACTTGGTTCTTTTTTAAAAAAATATTTATTTACTTATTTATTTATTTCAGATAGAGACACAGAGAAATTGATAGGGAAGAAGACTCTCATGCCCGAGACTCTGAAGTTCCAGGTTCAACCCCCTGCCCTACCATCAGCCAAAGCTGAACAGTATTCTGGTAAAAATAAATAAAGTTTTGGGTGGTAGGTAGATAGCATAATGGTTATGCAAAGAGAGGGAATGGGAAAATAGATAGATAGATACCTGCAACATTGCTTCACCACTTCTGAAGGTAGGAACCTGGGTCCTTGTGCATGGTAATATGTACACTCATCTGGGTGTGCCACTACCTAGTCTCTCAATCTGATTCTTTTTAAAATTTTTTATTTGTTAATTAATGAAAAAGGAGGAGAGAGAGAAAGAACCAAACATCACTCTGGCACCTGTACTGTTGGGGATCAAACTCAGGACCTCATGCTTGAGAGTCCAATGCTTTATCCACTGCACCACCTCCCAGACTACTCTATGTGATTCTTTAAAAACACAAGTTAGGGGTCTGGGCAGCAGCTCAGCAGGTTAAGCACTCATGGCGCGAAGTGCAAGGACCAGCGTAGGGGTCTGGGTTCAAGCCCCTGGCTCCCTATCTGCTGGCGAGGCGAGGAGGAGTAGGACGGGGTGGGGTGGGACGGGGCAAGGGGGCGGGGCGGGTCATTTCACAAATGGTGAAACAGGTCTGGAGGTGTCTTTCTCTGTCTTCCCCTCCTCTCTCGATTTCTCTCTATTCTATCCAACAACAGCAATGACAGTAATAACAACAAGGGCAACAAAAATGGGAACAAATGGCATCCAGGAACAGTGGATTGACAGTGCAGGCACCAAGCCCCAGATATAACCCCGGAGGCAAAAAAAAAAAAAAAAAAAAAAAGAAAGAAAGAAAGGAAGAAAGAGAAAAAAAAAAATTAAGATATTTTTTAAAAGATCAGCTTCAAATTTCCTATAAATTCTCAAAAGGCATTACCATTCACATAGAATGTTTCTGGATGATTTTAGTGATACTTTGAAGTAATTTTACTTATTTATTTTTAAATATTTTTATTCATTTATAAATTCTATAGTGGCAGAGAGAAATTGAGAGTGAAGAGGGAGATCAAGAGGCAGAGAAAAAGAAGATAACTATAACACTGCTTCACCCCTAGTGAAGCTTTCCCCTAGCAGGTGGGGACTTGGTATTTGAACTCTGGTCCTTGTGATTATATTTATTTTTATAAGTAAAGAGACTGTAGAGCATTGATCAGCTCTGCTCTGGCTATTGGTGGTGCTGGGGATGGGACTTGAAACCTCTCACATGCAAGGTCTGTGTGCAACCTCCATGCTGTCTCTCTAGCACTGTAAAAATTGTTTTATTTCATATAAAAAATCTACACACACACACACACACACAGCCAAAGCACCAGCCCAATACCTGTCATACCAAGGATCAAATTATGAATTTCAGGCATGCAAATTCCATGCTCTACCACCTATCAGTTACACTATTTTTCTATAAAAATTTATTCTTTCTTCTTTTCTTTCATCTTTTTCTAAAAGAAATTGCCACCAGGGTTATCACTAGGGCTTAATACCTGCATGGCAAATCCACTGTATTGGTGGTCATTTTTCTTTTTTCTCCTTTTTCCTTGAGAGGGGCAAAGAGAAATTGAGAGGGAATGGGGAGATAGAAAAAGAGAGAAAAAAAAAGAGACATCTGGAAAATTGTTTCACTGTTCATGAAGCTTCCTGCCTGTAGGGGGCTTGAAAGGGGGCTTGAACCTGGGCCCTCAAGTATCATAACTAACGTGCATTCTTTCAGGTTTGCCATCACCACCTGACCCATTCTCTTCTTTTTCCTTCCTTCTTTCCTCCATTCCTTCCTTCCTTCCTTCCTTCCTTCCTTCCTTCCTTCCTTCCTTCCTTCCTTCCTTCTTTCCTCCCTCCCTCTCTCCTTCCCTTCCTCTCTTTTTCGTTCTCTTTTCCTTCCTCTCCTTTTTTTTTCTCTTCCTTTCTTTTTGTGGCTTTACCACTGCAAACTAACTTTTTCAGAGAGAAAGAGCTAGAGACAGCAAGAAAAAGGAATAAGATACCACAGCATCAAAGCTTGCCCTAGTATAATGGAGGCCAGGCTTGAACCTGGATCATGCACATGCCAAAGCAGGCACCCTACCAGGTAAGCTGTCTTTTAAAGACTTATTTTATCTGTTTCATATGCAATAATTTCACATGAGAGAGGGAGGGAGAGAGAGAAGCCAGAGAACCACTCTAGCTGTGGTGCTGGGGGCCACACCATAGCCTCAGGCATGGAAGTCCTGCACTTTACCAGCTGACCCTCCTCCCCTGGTGGTACTGTGTTTACTTCATTTTTTCTTTTCCTTCTTGCTCCTTGACTAGCACCTGCAACGTGAATTTCTTTTAACATGCTTTTCAGAGTCCTTTTGTATTCCTTTGTCCTTTTGAAATATTCAACTTCGTTATCAGTGGTAGACTTGAAGTTTCCTTTTCTTTTTTTTTTAATTTTTAAATATTTTTTTAATTTAAGAAAGGAGACATTAACAAAACCATAGAATAAGAGGGGTACAATTTCGCATAATTCCCATAACCTGATCTCCGTATCCCATCCCCTCCCCTGATAGCCTGCCCATTCTCTATCTCTCTGGGAGTATGGATCCAGGGTCATTGTGGGTTGCAGAGGGTGGAAGGTCTGGCTTCTGTAATTGCTTCCCCGCTGAACATGGGCGTTGACTGGTCGATCCATACTCCCAGTCTATCTCTCTCTTTCCCTAGTAGGCTCTGAGGAAGTGGAGCTCCAGTACACATTGATGGGGTCGTCTGTCCAGGGCAGTCTGGTCAGCATCTTGCTGGCATCCGGAACCTGGTGGCTGAAAAGAGAATGAACATACAAAGCCAAACAAATTGTTGAACAATCATGGACCTAAAGACTGTAATAGTGCAGATGAAGTGTTGGGGGTATTCCCTGCATGCTCTTGTGTACTTCTGCTTTCAGGTATATATTTTTCCCCTAGTTTATGGGCACGTGTGAACCTATGCTCTATCTCAGGGGACCTGGACTATATCTAGGTTTGGGGACTTTATTGGGGAGTGGAACACCTGGAATGGAATTAGAGAATACTATGAAAGGAAAGGTCTCACCCAAGTGATGAAGCTGAAGGGTTGTCATTCCACACCTAAAGTCTCTGGTCACAGTCTGAAGTGAAGCATGCTGGGGTGGCACTCGTTGCGTTGATTAGGTTGCAATCCGCGGATGCAATATTATTTTATTTGAATTGAGAGCAGCATGCAGAAAAGTGGGCCCCACCCTAAGGTCCCAAGACTGGGGGAAATATAGGCTCTATAGTAGAAATGTGAGGTTCCTGTTGTCTTAGGGTTCAAGAAGACAATGGATAGTTATTGTTATCCTCACATTACTTGGTGATAGGGTTAAGTTTGGAAAGTCCCTTTGTTAGGGTTTGGAGTATAATAGCCAGCATCTTGTATATAGCTGTGCGACCAGTTGCTTCTGTTCTCCCTGGTCTAGGCTTTTGGGAGAGATAACATATCAAAGACAGCGTATGTATTAAAAAGTCTCAGTCTGTGTTTTAAGAAGTTCTAGACATATGATAAATTTTTCGCCTCTCATATTAATTAAATAGTGGTTTATATGTTTACACTTTAATAGGATTGTACATAAACAACACTCCCACCACCAGAAGACTGTGTCCCATCCCCACCACCCCTCCCGCCCTCCCCACCCCCCCACCCACCGTGCCGGGAAGCCCAATGGCCACCCTCCCCTTCACCACAATGTTTTTACATTGGTGCCCTGCTCTCGGTTTAATCAGATCCTGCTTTTAGTTTCCCTTTCTGTTCTTCTTTCTCAACTTCTGTTGATGAGTGGGGACATCCCATACTCATCTTTATCTTTCTGACTTAGCTGACTTAACATAATTCCTTCTAGCTCTGTCCAAGATGGGTCAGATAAGGTGGGCCCATTGTTCTTAATAGCTGCATAGTATTCCATTGTGTATATGTACCACAGCTTTCTCAGCCACTCATCTGCTGTTGGGAAGTTTCCTTTTCTTGTGCATACTTAAAAAAATAAGTCTTATTGGGGAGTTGGGCGGTAGCTCAGCGGGTTAGGTGCAAGTGGTGCAAAGTGCAAGGATCCAGGTTCAAGCCCCCGGCTCCCCACCAGCAGGGGAGTCACTTCACAAGCGTTGAAGCAGGTCTGCAGGTGTCTATCTTTCTCTCCCCGTCTCTGTCTTCCCCTCCCCTCTCCATTTCTCTCTGTCCTATCCAACAATGACAACATCAGTAACAATAACAATAATAACTACAACAATAAAACAACAAGGGCAACAAAAAGGGAATAAGTAAATAAATATTTCTCAAAAAGTCTTATTGAGGGGTGGATAGATGAAGGAAATAGTTTCATTGAGCTAAACTTTAACATACCATACCATTCAGTCATGTCAAGTGTACCATTCAGAGTCATGTAGCCATCACCATTGTCAATTCTCCAACATTTCAACACCCCTACCAAGAAACTCTTAGTTATCACCCTTAACTATCACCTGCCCCTTAGCCATCACTTACTCCCAACCCCCCCCCCCCAGCTACTACTCATCTGCTTGTTATCTCTGTGAATTGGCCTGTAATTAACATTGCCTGTCAATGGGACCACACAATATGTGGTCTTGTGAGCCTGTCTTCTCTTACCTAGTAGAATGTTTTTCAGTGTTCATCCATGTTGTTGTGTGTATCCATACTTAATTCTATTTTGTGGTTGGATAATACAGTCCATTACATGAATGTGCCACACCTGTTTATCCATTCAACCCACAAAGGGTGTTTCCATGTTTTGGGTATATTAGAAGTCATAAACACAAGAAAACACAAGTCGAACCTGAAATGTAATTGGAGTATTACACCAAAGTAAAAGACTCTGGGGTGGGTGGGTGGGTGGGGAGAATACAGGTCCATGAAAAATGATGAATTAAATAGTGGGGGTTGTATTGTTAAATGGGAATCTGGGGAATGTTATGCATGTAAAAAAAAAAAAAAAAAAGAAGTAGAAACGCAAAGCAGAAATTGACTGAGTTTGGAGTATGGCACCAAAGTAAGAAAGCAGAAGTACACTAGAGTTTGCAGTGAGTACCTCCCTAATACTTCCTCTCCACTTTTCCAAGCCTTGGGTCCATGATTGCTCAACAATTTGTTTGGCTTTGTATGTTAACTCTCTTTTCAGTCACCAGGTTCCAGGTGTCATCAGGATGCCGGCCAGACTTCCCTAGATTGAAGACCCCACCAATATGTCCTGGAGCTCAGCTTCCCCAGAGACCCACCCTACTAGGGAAAGAGAGAGGCAGACTGGGAGTATGGACCGACCAGTCAACACCCATGTTCAGCGGGGAAGCAGTTACAGAAGCCAGACCTTCTACCTTCTGCAGCCCACAATGACCCTGGGTCCATGCTCCCAGAGGGATAGAGAATGGGAAAGCTATCGGGGGAGGGGTGGGATATGGAGATTGGGTGGTGGGAATTGTGTGGAGTTGTACCCCTCCTACCCTATGGTTTTGTTAATTAATCCTTTCTTAAAAAAAAAATAAATAAAAAAAAAAAGAAAAAAAAAGAAATCATAAACAATGCAGCTGTAGATATTTGTGTACACCATTTCATATGAACATATATCTTCATTTCTTTCTTTTGTTGATATTTTTGTATTTTATTTATTTTGGATAGAGATGGCAAAACTGAGAGGGGAGGGGGAGCTAGAGAAGGAGGGAAAAGACTCTCATGCCTGAGGCTCCCAGGTCCCAGGTTCAATGCACCGCACCACCATAAGCCAGAGCTGACCAGTGCTCTGGTAACAATAATAATAATAGTAACAATAATGAAGTAGGAGAGAGGGGAGAGGAAGAGGGATGCATGAGGGGTTAGGGATGAGGGATGAGAAGTGAGGGAGAGAGAGACTTGCAGCACCACTTCACTGCTTATGAAGCTTTCCTCCTACAGGTGGGGACCAGGGGCTTGAACCTGGGTTGTTGAGAATTGTAGAGTGTGCACTCAACCAAGTGTACAACCACCCAGCTCCCTTCATTTATTTCTTGTAGCTACCTAGAGATAGAATTGCTTGGGCCATGTGGCACCTCTATGTTTAACCACTTAAGGAACTGCCAGACTTTTCCAAATCCTTTTTTTTTTTTTTTTTGTATTATCAGTAAGCAAAGGACATAGTTTATTGCTCTCTCACTTTTTGTAGGATTCTACAGATTTTACTACTGACCTGCTTTGCAGTCTGCCAGTTAAAATGCTCCATTAAAAAGCTGGAGGTGTAAACACCATACTTACACCTTCCCTTCTGCACATGGTTTTCATCCTCTCTGAGTATTTCTGGATCTGGGTCTGAGTTCTCAGTGCTATTAGGAGTGGAGACATTTCTCTCCAAATGTATTGTTATTCATGGACCAAAAGTCTTATCCTGTAATCTGGGTTATAAGAGCAGTTTCTGTTGCTGGGCTCACATGAAGCCACCGAGAGTTTAAGTAGAGGGTTGCTAACAACTTTTGACTGTTGGAGCTGATGTCCAGGTCATCATTTATGATCCTGATGTTGCCATGGTCTTAAGCAGCAAAATTATATCCAAATCAGGAGCACAGGGAAGCCCCGGAAGTTTCACTTATCATCTTTTCTGATCAACACAAAAGATGTTAACATTTCCAATACCATGAGCCTCTACCTTTCAGAGAATTCAGGGTTGTTGCTGCTAAGTGCATTACTAATGACTGAGCTGACACACACACACACACACACACACACACACACACACACAGTCCTAGGTTCAAGTTCTTTTTTTTTCTTTTTTTTTTTTTATTTAAGAAAGGATTAATTAACAAAACCATAGGGTAGGAGGGGTACAACCCCACACAATTCCCACTGCCCAATCTCCATATCCCACCCCCTCCCCCGATAGCTTTCCCATTCTCTATCCCTCTGGGAGCATGGACCCAGGGTCATTGTGGGTTGCAGAAGGTAGAAGGTCTGGCTTCTGTAATTGCTTCCCCGCTGAACATGGGCGTTGACTGGTCGGTCCATACTCCCAGTCTGCCTCTCTCTTTCCCTAGTAGGGTGGGTCTCTGGGGAAGCTGAGCTCCAGGACACATTGGTGGGGTCTTCAATCCAGGGAAGTCTGGCCGGCATCCTGATGACACCTGGAACCTGGTGACTGAAAAGAGAGTTAACATACAAAGCCAAACAAATTGTTGAGCAATCATGGACCCAAGGCTTGGAAAAGTGGAGAGGAAATATTAGGGAGGTACTTACTGCAAACTCTAGTGTACTTCTGCTTTCTTACTTTGGTGCCATACTCCAAACTCAGTCAATTTCTGCTTTGCGTTTCTACTTCTTTTTTTTTTTTTTTTACATGCATAACATTCCCCAGATTCCCATTTAACAATAAAACCCCCACTATTTCATTCATCATTTTTCATGGACCTGTATTCTCCCCACCCACCCACCCCAGAGTCTTTTACTTTGGTGTAATACTCCAATTCTAGGTTCAAGTTCTAACCCCCAGTTTTTCCAAATGTGACTGCATTTGGAAATAGGGCTTTTACAGAGGTACTTGAAGCCTAATCAGGTATTTGGGGCTGGGTCCTAGTGTAGTATAGCTGGTGTCATTATAGGAAGAGGAGTAGACACAAAGAAACAGTGGCAATGGGGAAAAGAGAAATTTGCAAACCAAAGAGAGCTGGTGAGAAGGAACTAATCCTGCCAACACCTTGTTTGGTTTTGGTCTTCTAATCTCTAGAAATGGGAGAAAATAACTTATATTGTCTATTGTCTATTCCTATACACACATCACCTGTCTGTAGTGTTAGTTCCAGCAGCCTCAGCTGACTGGTACATATAGCTTCTTGTTTCTTTGCTTTGGGCCTTGCCTATTACTCTCCTACCCTTGGGCCTAACAGAAAAACCACTTCCACATAACCAATACAGTTTGTTTGTTTGTTTGTTTGTTTTTACCAGAACCAGAGCACTGCTCATTTCTGGCTTATGGTAGTGCTGGGGATTGAACCTGGAACATTAGAGACTTAGGCATGAGTATCTTTTTTTTTTTTTTTTTGCCTCCAGGGTTATCGCTGGGGCTCAGTGCCTGCACTACAAATCCACTGCTCCCAGAGGCTATTTTTTTCCCTTTTGTTGGCCTTGTTGTTGCTATTATTGTTGTTGTTATTGTTATTGTTGTCATCATTGTCCAATAGGACAGAGAGAAATTGAGAGAGGAGGGAAGACAGAGAGGAGGAGAGAAAGATAAGACACCTGCAGACCTGCTTCACCACTTGTGAAGCAACCTCCCTACAGGTGGAGAGCTGGGGGCTTGAACTGGTTTCCTTATGCCGGTCCTTGAGCTTCGTGCCGTGTGCACTTAACCTGCTGGGCTACCAGCCACCCCCCGTGAGTGTCTTTTTGTATAACCATTATGCTGTCTCCCCAGCCCCATGCCACGTCTTCATATTGGATCACACTGAGATTTCACTTCCTTACCTCTGAGCCCCATATAGGCCCTTCTTGTCTCACCAGGGACAAACGCACCTCCTAGGTGGAAGGCATACCTTGGCCCAAGTGTCACCTTGCAACAGGAGAGAAAGTACCTGCAAGAGCACTTGTCAAGCCTTGGGTCTCTGCTCCCTCTTCTTCACAATGGGAAGTGTTAGCAATTGCTAGTGTCCTGCTTTGGAGGGGTGAGTCAGGCAGGCCAGCAGTGGACTTTTTATACATGAATCTGGCTTTGATTATCCCATTTTATTTAACAGAATTTGCCTCTTGCATTTTCCTCCAGATGGCTTCTAATATGGAAGCAATTTAATGTTGAAAAGTTGGTCTCAATATTTGCTAACTAGAAACTGATATTTTTAAAGTCATGCTTTTCAAGATATAGTTAGCATGCAGTAAAATTTAATCCCTAGTTCAGTGAGCTTTGACAGAAATATAGTGTGAGAACACACCAGCATCATAATCAGAGAATATTTTCATCTCCCTCTAAAGATCCCTCCTGCACCTTTGTCATGGGGAGACTTCTGAGCAGACTTCATTATTAGTTGATGTTCTAGAAAGGTTGAATCAGAGGCAATTTCCAGATACTATTGGGAGGAAGAGAGTGTTGGAGGAAAGTGTGTGTGTGTGTGTCTGTGTCTGTGTGTGTGTGTCTGTGTGTGTGTGTCTGTGTGTGTATGTGTGTGACTTCGAACAGAGCACCAGATGGTTATTTTGTTAGTGTGATACAGGGAATCTAACCCAAGGGCCTCTTACTCACAAGGTGTGTGATCTACTGCTAAACCATATCCCCAACTGAACACTGATTTTTTTAAAAAATATTTTTTATTTTAATGAAGTAGACAGCAAGAGGGAGGGAAAGGAAAAAGAAGGAGGAGGAGGAGGAATTGGAGGAGAAGAAGGAGAAGGAGGAGGAGGAGGAGGAGGAGAGAGAAAAGACCAGAGCACTGCTCAACTCTGGCTTATGTTGACCTCAAAGCCTCAGGCATGGAATTCTTTCGCATGCTCATTATGCTGTCTCCATAACCTGATTTATTTTTTGTTATTAGTGATTTAATATTGATTTACAAAATTATGAAATAACAGGGGTTTAATTCCACACCATTCCCACCACCAAAGTTCTTCTTTTTTTAATTTATTTATAAAATAAAAATATATCAACAAGACCATAGAATAAGAGGGGTACATTTCCACACAATTCCCACTACCAGAGTTTTGTATCCCATCCCCTCCCTTGAAAGCTTTCCTATTCTTTGTCTTTTTGGGAGCATGGACCCAGGAACATTGTGGGGTGCAGAAGGTGGAAGGTGCTGGCTTCTGCATTTGCTTCTCCACTGAACATGGGCATTGACAGGTCGGTCCATACTCCCAGCCTGTTTCTATCTTTCTTTAGTGGCAGGGCTCTGGAGAGGTGGGACTCCAGAGTATGTTGGTGAGATCAGTCTACGAGGGGTTGGTATCCTGGTATCATCTGCAACTTGGTGTCTGAAAAAGGATTTATATATAAAGAACAAATTATTTAATGATCATGAACCTAAAGGCAAGAATATAACAGATGAGATTTGGGGGTCTCCATTTTGGAAAAAGCTAGTAGATTTATTTTAGGTATATTCTAAGAGGCCCATGACCCTACTACTTTTTGCCTGCTTCTGACAGCTAACATGCATGTGGACCAAAGGTATTGTCTAGGGAGATATTGTTAGAGTTGGAAATAAGACTAGAAAGCTATATCTGGGAAGAAAGTAGCTCCAAAATATGGGAAAAGTATATAAATATTATTAACTGTAAACCCCATTGATTTGATCTGATGCAGGAGAATCACCACCAGAGTTCTGTGTCCCCATTTCCTCTAGTGGAAACTGCAATAGTTCTCCGAAGGTCACAGATGTGGGTTAACTATTATTTCTATAACTACCTGTCTATATTTTATATATTTGTCCATTTTTTTCCTTATGGTCCTGTCTTCTCTTCCTTTCTAAGTCAGACCCATATCTGTTACTACTTCCAAATGTCTTTCCTTTTTTTCTCTTCTCTCTGTGAGTCCTGATGGAATTGAGGTTCAGAGAACCTCTGATAATCTTTCCCCTCTGGGAATATGGACCATAATTCTTTATGGAGTGCAGAAGATGGGATTTCTGGCTTCTGTAATTGCTTCTCTGTTGGACATGGATACTGGCAGGTCGATCCATACTTCCAGCCTGTTTCTATCTTTCCCTAGTGGGGTAGGGCTCTGGAGAGCTGGGGTTCCAGGACACAATTGGTGAAGTCATCTGCCCAGAGAGGTCAGGATGGAATCATAGTAGCATCTGCAACTTGGTGGCTGAAATGCAGCAAGATATAAAGCAGGACAAAGTGTTTAATAAATAGGAACCAAAATGTAGGAATAGAGCAGATGAAATCTGAAGATGAAATAAAAGATCTTGGGGTGGAAAGAAGCTAGTATTAGTAGTTTTTTTTTATTATTTATCTTTATTGGATAGACAGCCAGAAATTGAGAAAGGAAGGGGGTGACAGAGAGGGAGAGAGACAGAGAGACACCTGCAGCACTGTTTCACCACTCATGAAGCTTTCCCCCATGTAGGTGGGGACTAGGGGCTTGAACCTGGGTCCTTGTGCATTGTAGCATGTGCACTCAACCAGGTGAGCCACCACCTGGCCCTGTTTTTTTAGTAGCAGAGAGGGATGAAGAGACACCACAGCACTGCTGCACCACTTGTGAAACTTCCCCTGGGCATGGTTCTTCCAGTGGTGCCAGGGGCTCCAACCCAGGTCCTAGAGCATAAGAGCATAATTCAGTGTGCATTGTACTGGGTGAGCTATCTCCTTGCCTCCTATAAGCAAGATCCTGTCATATATAAATAGCCGTAACTCCAATTTGAGTGCTTTTAATTTCTTTATCTTTCTTAACAAGTCTGTGTAGAATTTCACTGTTCTAGACAGTGGCAGACACAGACACCCTTGTTTTATTTCTGGTAATAGGGGGAAATGTCTCAGTCTTTCACCATTGAGTAAGCTTTTAACTGTGGGCTTTTCATAAATATCTTTTCATCAAGTTGAGGAAGTGTCCTATTTCTAGTTTATTGGACTTTTTTTTTTTCCATTCATGAAAGAGTTTTTATATTTTGTCAAATACTTTGCACCAGTAGAGTTATGTCATGTATTAATTTCTATTCATTCTATTAATATCATGTATTATAATTTTTGCTTCTGTATGTTCAAACCCCCTTTCATTCTGGGATGGATTCTGGTTGGCTGTGATATGTAATCCTTTAATTAGGCTGCTGGATTTGGCTTGCTTACATTTTATTGAGGATACTGCACCTATATTTAAGAAACATTGTGGTTTATGATTTTCTAGTCAAACTTTGGTGTCAAGAAATGCTGCCTTCACACTTGTTTTTTGACAATTACGTTCAACTGCTCTTAATAGTCTCCCTTTTAATCCTTGTTATTTATAAAGTCAATAGTAGTGTCCCCACTTTCATCTCTGTGATTTGAATGTTTCTTTCTTGCTAAGTCTAGCTAAAGGCTTGTTGATTTTGATCTTTTCAGAGAATCAACCTTTGCTTTTTTTGAATATCTTTCTTGCTTTGTGTTCTTCATTTCTTTTATCTCTCCCTCTAATCTTTTCTTCTGCTAGTCTTGAGATTAATTTTCTCTTTTCCAGTTCTTTGAGGTGTAAAGTTAGGTTATTGGTTTTTTTTTTTTTCAGCTCTGAAGTTTCACACATACTCAACTTCACTTCTTCCAAGTTTACTCCCTGCCCCCCATCCTTGTTATTTGGATAGAGAATGAGAAAGAATGAAAAAGCATACAGCATGAATCTCTTCACTCTCCCAATCCCCTGCTTTTGTGTGGTAGTCTCATTCTCTCTTTCATATAAAAATAAGGAGTTGGGCAGTGATGCACCTGGTTGAGTGCACACATTACCATGTGCAAGGACCTGGCTTTAGTTTCATGAACAGTGAAACAGCTCTACAGGTCTGTCTGTCTCCTATCTTCCCTCTCCTCTCAATTTCTCTCTGTCCTATCAAAAAACAAACAAACAAACAAACAAACAAGGACAGATGACCACCAGGAGTGGTGGTTTCATCATAATGCAGGCACCGAGCCTCATCAATAACCCTGGTGGCAATGGGAAAGAATAAAATCTTGTCGTCCTGGTCATTGCCATTGTTGTCACTAGGGCTTCACCATTTCAGGCCAACTTTTTCAGACTGAAAGAGAGAATGATACCACAAACTGAATGATACCACAGAACTGAAGCTTCCTTAAATATTGTGAGGGCCATGTTCAAACCTGTTGTGCCCATGACAAAGCAAGCACACTAGCCAAATAAGCTATCTTCGTGGCCCAAATAAATAAATTTTAAGATACTCCACATGTACTTGAAAATAATGTGTATTCTGAGGTGATCAGGAACGTCCCCAAAATAAAAACTAGGACTGGGTGGTGACACACCTGGTTGAGCACACACATTACAATGCTCATAGACTGGGGTTCAAACCCCTGGTCCCCACCAGCGGGGGGTGGTGTGTGTGTGGGGGAGAAAAACCATGAAGCAGTACTGTGGTCTCCCTTTTTGTTTCTCTGTCTCCTGTTCTCTCAATTTCTCGCTGTCGCTATCCAAATAAATAAAACTATATATATATATATATATATATATATATATATATATCTTTTAAAATATTTTTTCTTTATTTATTTTTGGAAAAAGACAGAGATAAATTGAGTGGGAGGGGGAGGTAGAGACGGAGGGAGACACAGAGAAACCTGCAGCCCTGCTTCACCACTTGTGAAGCTTTCGTGCTGCAGATGGGGACCAGGGGCTCAAACCTCTGTCCTTGCACACTGTAACGTGTGAGCTTAACCAGGTGTTCCACAGCCTGGCCCTCTAACAAAAGTATTTTTTTTAATATTTTTAATATTTACTTATTTATTCCCCTTTTTGTTGCCCTTGTTGTTTTATTGTTGTAGTTATTATTGTTATTGATGTCATTATTGGATAGGACAGAGAGAAATGGAGAGAGGAGGTGATGACAGAGAGGGAGAGAGAAAGATAAGACACCGGCAGACCTGCTTCACCTGTGATGCGACTCCCCTGCAGATGAGGAACCGGGGGCTCGAACCGGGATTCTTAGGCCTGTCCTTGCGCTTTGCGCCACGTGCGCTTAACCCGCTGCGCTACTGCTACCTGACTCCCACAAAAAGAAAATAAATAATGTGTATACTGCTACTGTGTGACTATTATGCCTAGTTGGTTTACAGTGTTTTTCATGTTCTTCTTTGATCGTTTTCTATTTTGTCTAGTTCCATCCCTGAAAATAGTATACTGAATTCCCCCAATACATATTATATAGCCACCTAGTTCTCCCTTTATTTCTGTTAGTTTGAATGTTTCATTTACTTTAGAGTTTTGTTTTCAAGTATGTATACATATCCATAGTTATTTTATCTCCCTGATAATTAACCCATGGAGAGTGACCTTCATTTTTTTCTTTTTTTCCAGAGCACTGCTCATCTCTGACTTATAGTGATGCTGGGGATATAACCTTGGACTTTGGAGCCTCAGGCATGAAAGACTTTTTGCATAACCACTATGCTATCTCCCCAGCCCTAACCTTCTTCTCAAGAATTTTTTTTTACTTAGGATGGGGAAAATACCATAATGGTTATGCAAAAAGAGTCTCATGCCTGAAACTCCAAGGTCCCAGATTCAGTTTCCTGTGTGACCATTAGCAGTGGACTGTTAAACAAAGAAAGAATGGGGAGTCAGAAGGTAACACAGCGGGTTAAGAGCACCTGGCACTTAGTGCAAGGACCAGCTTAAAGATCCCGGTTGGAGCCCCTGGCTCCCTACCTGCAGGGGAGTCGCTTCACAGGCGGTGAAAAAGGTCAGCAGGTGTTTGTCTTTCTTTCCCCCCTCTCTGTCTTCCCCTCCTCTCTTCATTTCTCTCTGTCCTATCTAACAATGACATCAATAACAACAACAATAAAAAATGGGCAACAAAAGAGAAAATAAATAAATATAAAAATTTAAAAAAGAAAGAAAAGAAAAATTTTCACTTAAAAGCTTATTTTGCTTAGTATTAGTATAACTATTAATATACTATACTATATTAGTAGTCTATTAATACTTTAGAACTCTCTTTTGAGTACTTTGTATGGATTATCTTTTTCATCTTTTCACTTTCAACCTATCAATATTTATGTCTTAAGACATAAAAGGAATCTCTTGTTGGATCATTTTAACAATACATTTAAGAAAATTTTATTTATAAAATGGAAACACTGATAAGAGGGGTACAATTCCCACCACCAGAGCTCCGTATCCCATCTCCTTCCCTGAAAGCTTTCCTATTCTTTAACCCCTGGGAGTATGGAGGCAGGGTCTTTATGGGGTGCAGAAAGCAGAAGGTCTGGCTTCTGTAATTGCTTCCTCTCTGAGCGTGGGCATTGACAAGTTGATCCATACTCCCAGCCTGTCTCTCTCTTTCCCTAGTGGGACAGGGCTCTGAAGAAGCAGAGCTCCAGGACACATTGGTGGGGTCATCTGCCCAGGGAAGACCAGTTGGCATCATGGTAGCATCTGGAACCTGGTGGCTGAAAAAAAAAAAAAGAGTTAACATATATATATATATATATATATATATATATATATATTTTTTTTTTTTTTTTCCCTCCAGGGTTATTGCTGGGCTCGGTGCCTGCACCATGAATCCACCACTCCTGTAGGCCATTTTCCCCCCTTTTGTTGCCCTTGTTGTTGTAGCCTCATTGTGGTTATTATTATTATTATTATTGCCATTGTTGATGTTGTTCATTGTTGCATAGGAGAGAGAGAAATGGAGAAAGGAGGGGAAGACAGAGAGGGAGAGAGACAGATAGACACCTGCAGACCTGCTTCACCAACTGTGAAGCAACTCCCCTGCAGGTGGGGAGCCGGGGGCTCGAACCGGGATCCTTACGCTGGTCCTTGCGCTTTGCGCCACATATGCTTAACCCACTGCGCCACAGCCCGACCCCCAAGAGTTAACATATAAAGCCATACAAATTGTTGATTAATCATGAACCTAAAGGCTGGAATATTGCAGATGAAGATTTGTGGTTTCCATTTTGGAAATAGCTAGTAGGTCTATTTTAGGTATATTCCAAAGGATCCATGACTTTATTGGTTTTTACCTGAGCCTGACATCTGATATGCAGGTGGACCCAAGTTATCATCTGGGGAGATGACGTCATGGCTGGAAAAAGAGCTAGAAAGCTGGATCAGGGAAGAGAGTAGCTCCCAAATATGGGAAAAGTGTATTAATATTGTTGATTGTAAATCTTATTGATTTGATCTGGGGCCCATATTCAGCATAGGAGCCTGCTGAATAACCTCTGCATCCCTGTAGGTCTGAACTCACATTCTGTGGCCATGAGTAGGAACATTCCAAGTTGCCCCAATTTCAGGACCCATCTTCCTCAGGTGGTAGATAGAGTATGTTATCTAACCCCCCCTTTGGAGGATGGAATATTCTCTACCAATGTTGAGCCACACTGAGGGCAAAGTCCTATGGGGACCCCAAAGGGGTCACATGTATCTTTATATAGTGTGTGCTTTCTCCTTCAGTCTAACGCTCTCCCAACTGAGCTATTTCGGCAGGCTTGGATGCTTTCTCAAGACAGGTTCATAACTGTTCTTTGATATGGTTGCCATTACAATCAGATAGGACCCCGTCCCAGGTGGCTCAGCAGGTACATTGCATGCCTTCCATGTGGTTCAACCCCCAGCACCACACACAAAAACACGTGTAATTTCATGGATGGTAGAGTGGTGCTTTGGTGTCTCTCACTCGTCTTTAAAAAAAAAAAGGAGCATGTATAATCTGATTCTGAGAGGTGGCTTAGTGATATACAGCTCTGGGTTCAATCCCCAACACTACATAGAAAAAAAAAAAAAAGGAGACAAAGAGTTATAAAGAAAAAAACACTCTTTCTTTCATATTTACCTATGGCCAAAATAAACAAATCATTAAAAATATATTCTATGTCCACTTGAAAAGAATGTGTATTCTGAGGTGATAAGGAACTTCTTATAAAAATAATAATGTGGGTAGGGAGATAGCATAATGGTATGCAAAAATGACTTTCCTGAGGCTCTGAGGTCCCAGGTTCAGTCTCCAGCACCACCATATGTCAGAGCTGAGCAGTGACTTTGTAAAAAGAAAGAGAGAAAGAAAGAAAGAAAGAAAGAAAGAAAGAAAGAAAGAAAGAGTATTCTGCTAGCACAACATGAAGTACTCTGTGTACCTAGTCGATTTATGATCAGTATTCTTTTTTCATTATGTGGACTCAAGTTACTTTCTAGTACCCTTTCAGTTTGAGGAACTTGATTTAGCATTTCTGGGAGAGGTATGCTAGCAATGGATTTTCTTGATTTCATTTGTTTGGAACTATTTTAATTTTTTTCTGTTTTGAGGGATATTTTTGCTAGCTACGGCATTCTAGACTTGGATGGTGCACTTGCTTTGTCATGGGTGTGACCAGTTTCAAGCTTGGCCCCCACTGCACTGAAAGCAGCTTTAATGTTGTGTATTGTCTGTCTGTCTATCTGTCTGTCTGTCTATCTTTGTCACTGGACATCTGAGTTGCTTCCAGGTTTTGGCTATTACAAATTGTGCTGTCATGAACATAGGTATACATAGATCTCTTCTGACAGATGTTTTTGTTTCCTTTGGGTAGACCTCCAGGAGAAAAACTTCTGGGTTATAGAGTAGGTCTATTTCTAGTTTTCTGAGAAATATCCAGGGACCAAGCAGTGGTGTACCAGGTCAAGCACTCACATTACAGTGTTCAAGGAACCAGGTTCAAGCTCCTGGTCTTCACTTGCAGGAGGAAAGCTTCATGAATGGTGAAGCAGGGCTGCAGGTATCTCTGTGCCTCTCTCCCTCTCTATCCTCCCCTCGCCTCCCCTCTCAATTTCTCTCTCTCTCTTTTCAATAATAAAATTTTTTTTAAAAAACCATAAGAGAGGGAGGGAAGGAGGAAGGGGGAGAGAGAGAGAGAGAGAGAAATATCCAGACTCTTCTCCATAAAGGATGGACCAGTTTATATTCCCACCAGCAGTGCAAGGTGCTCCTTCTCCCACCCCACCCCACCCCCCATATCCTTTCCAATATTAGTTGTTTCTGTCCTTTATGATGTGGTATCTCATTGTTGTCTTTATTTGCATTTCCCTGATAATCTTGCTGGGTCTCTTTAAATCCCTCAATTCATTCAACAAAAAGTCCTGAGTCCTGCTGTGTGCTGGGGGATAGATCTGGGGAGCATACAGACCTTCCCTCCACCCCCCCCCCCACCCTGTGTGAGCAGTCAGCCTAGGGCGCTTGCAAGATGTATTTTCAGAGCACAGCTTCTCAGCTGCACTGTGCTGCTGTGCTGGCTTTAGGTTTTTTTTTTTTTTTTTTTTAATAAAAAGGAAACACTGACAAAACCATAGGATAAGAGGGGTACAACTCCACATAATTCCCAGCACCAGAACTCCGTATCCCATCCCCTGCCTTGATAGCTTTCCTATTCTTTAACCCTCTGGGAGTATGGACCCAAGGTCATTGTGGGATGCAGAAGGTGGAAGGTCAGGATTCTGTAATTGCTTCCCTGCTGAACATGGGCGTTGACTGGTAGATCCATACTCCCAGTCTGCCTCTCTTTAGTTTTTTTTTTTAATATTTATTTATTTTCCCTTTTGTTGCCCTTGTTGTTTATCATTGTTGTATTGCTGTCATTATTGTTGGATAGGACAGAGAGAAATGGAGAGAGGAGGGGAAGACAGAGAGGAGGAGAGAAAGATAGACACCTGCAGACCTGCTTCACCGCCTGTGAAGCGACTCCCCTGCAGGTGGGGAGACGGGGGCTCGAACCGGGATCCTTACGCCGGTCCTTGCGCTTTGTGCCACCTGGGCTTAACCCGCTGTGCTACCGCCCGACTCCCTTTTTTTTTTTTTTTAAGATGTTATTTATTAGAAAGATAGGAGGAGAGAGAGAAAGAACCAGACATCACTCTGGTATATGTGCTGCTGGGGATTGAACTCAGGACCTTATGCTTGAGAATCCAATGCTTTATCCACTGTGCCACCTTCCAGACTATTCTCTTTAGTTTTTATACACCTTCAGACGAGGGCTGATGACCTTGAACTTGCCATCACATCCTTGAAGTGAGAGGTCAGATGAACCTTGTTCACCTAGCACTTGACCTTGGTGGTCATCATGCTAGGTCCTGGGACTGGAAGAAGACTCCCCTCTTAGAAGCCAATGTGCCATCCTCTCTGGAGAGCACTGGGGTTCAGAGCACTTGACTTTCTTCTGGAGGCTCATCTCACTGACACTTCTTCCAGGATAAAATGCCCAGTGGTTCGCAGATGGCCAGGCCCCAGAAGACCCTGCTGTCTCTTCCTCAGGGAAAAGGTAGGTGTCCCTCAATGGCATAGGTAGAGACTTGCTGAGGTTTTGAACCTCAAGGGAGTGGAAGACCCATGTTAGATTCCCCTTGCAGCCCTATCATGGCAGTTCTATGTTGGCTCCTCTCATTACCCCATGTGGCCAGCGGTGGGATGGTAGTGGCTGGGTTGGGACCCCACAGTACTTTCTCCTATCCACAGAGATCAAGGCAGCCACTGGCATGCCCAACCTTTTGCGCAGCCAGAAGTGCAACTTTCTCGACCACCCTTTGGATCAGAGGCTCACCTGCCCCTCCCGGCGTCTCTGCAGCCCCCACTCTCTTCCAACATCCAAACTGCCAAAGAAGCCAAAGATGCAAGGAACCGGGGACATGTTTCCCACTGACTGGAGTCCACCACCTGTAGACTTCCTGACATCAAGAACACCTCCGGCCAGCAGGAGGCGACCTGCCCAGATGTGGGTGGGTGCAGCAAGGCCCCAGGGCCCAAGGAGACTGACCTGCCTACCCGGGAAGTCAGAACAGGAGCCCCAGGACTCAGACCCTAGCGGGGGCCTGGCTTCATTAAAACAGCTATTCTGGAATCTGTCAGGCCCAAGCCAGAAGGTTGCAGCCCCTCTCATTAACACTCAGACCTCTGTAAGCCAGTGGCCACACCATAGCCTGCTCTGCTGCCACCCTCTGTGGCTACCCCTCCCCAATCACAACCAGATTGCCTCCTCTGGCCACACCCCAGTACCCTTCTCTGACCACCTCCCTTGACCATCTTTCCTCTTGAGTTGCCTGCCACCAACCCTGGGCCCTTATGACTGGGAGCTTGAGTCCCCAAGATCTTTCCCTTTATTTTTGGAACCTAGCTCCTATTGGCACTGGAAAAATGACAATTCTGCTGTCATACCTATGTGGAGTTCCCTTTCTTTCTTTCTTTCTTTCTTTTTCTTTCTCTCTTTCTTTTTCTTTCTTTCTTACTCTCTCTCTTTCTTTCTGTTTTTATTTGGTAGGACAGAGAGAAATTGAGAGAGGAGGAGCAAGAGAGAGGGAGAAAGACAGACACTTGTGATATGCTTCACCACTCATGAAGCTTCCCCCCTGCAGGTGAGGAGTGGGGCCTCCAGATCCTTGTGCCTGGTAATGTGAGGAGTAAGGGAATGGAGAGTAATCCACTGTACTTTAAAATTTTAAAAAAATAATAATTTTATTTATTTATTTTCCCTTTTGTCGCCCTTGTTGTCTTTTTATTGTTGTTATTGTTACTATTATTGTTGTTATTGATGTCGCCGTTGTTAGGACAGAGAAAAATGGATAGAGGAGAGGAGACAGAGAGGGAGAGAGAAAGATAGACACCTGCAGACCTGCTTCACTGCTTGTGAAGTGACTCCCCTGCAGGTGGGGAGCCGGGGACTCAAACCAGGCTCTTCTTTACGCTGGTCCTTGCGCTTTGCTCCACGTGTGCTTAACCCGCTGCGCTACCGCCTTTTTTATTTTTGGGGGGCCAGTTGTTGGCACATTAGGTTAAGCACACATAGTATCAAGCTCAAGGACCTGTTCGAGGATTCTGGTTTGAGACCCCAACTCCCCATCTGCAGGTGGTTGCTTCACAGGCAGCAAAGCAGAGGTCTATCTCTCTCTCTCTCTCTCTCCCTTTCTAACATCCCCTCTCCTCTCAATTTCTTTCTGTCCAATCCAAAACTTGGCCAGAGGAGCAGTGGATTTGTAGTGTAGGCACCAAGCTCCAGCAATAACCCTGGAGGCAATAAATAAATAAATAAATATTTTAAGGATTTATTTATTATAATTATTTCATTTTTTGTTGCCACGCCTTCCATCAGGAATCATACACAACTCAATCACTCCTGGCAGGCTCTCTCTCTCTTTTTTAATAGATCAAAGGTGAGAGACAGAGAGGAAGAGAGATAACAAAAGAGGAGAGACAGCATAGCAAGCATTGCTCCACTGCCTGTGAAGCTTGCCCCATGCAGGTGCTCTCATGCGGTTTCTGGGGACTCAGACCTGGGCCCTTCCTTGTGCACGGCAATGTGTACACACTACGAGGTGAGGTGTTTCTCCGCCTGAGCATTGCTCTAGCATATGTGGTGCCAAGGATCAAACCCTCGGCTTCACATGCATAAGTCCTGTGCTCTGCCTGCTGAGCCACATCCTCAGCACACTTTTCAGTTTTTATTTTAGACATGTGAATGTACTGACTATTCAAAAACGTAAACAAATAAAGGGTTTAGTTTAGACTAAATGTTCTTTCCCCTCCTTGTCTTTTTCTTCTCCATATGCCATCTCTCCAGTTCTCTGGGAGCTCAGAAGAATACATCAATAGCTTAGACTACTTGCTACAGGAGAAGAGGTGAGTGTGGGCAAAGGGCTTTCAGGGCTCTTTGTTTCAGGTGGTTGTTGGGGGGTGGAGGGGAGCAGTGAAGCAGTGCATAGCACTTCCTCTCAGGATAAAGCAGTCAACCCCAGTCCTATCCCATGCATCTCCAGCGTGCCCAGTGCTTTCTGACTAAATACACACTAGGTCAAAGAAGGACATCTCCAAGGTAGGGACCCCTAGACCCCCAGTGCATGCTGAATTCTGGGTCCTCTTTTGACCCAGATTCTCTTCTCCCTAATTCATGCCAGCTAGGGGGGGAGTGTTTCTTAACTCTCATTCCAGTTTTCTATTAGAAGCAAGTGGAAAGTCAGTGTGTGTGTGTGTGTGTGTGTGTGTGTGTGTAGGTTTTCTGACAACTGTGCAGCAACACCCAGCACTTAATCACTCTTTGCTAATGTGCCCAGGGCACCATGTTTATGCCGTAGATGTGGTTCTTGTGAGTTGGCATTGTAGTGAGCCATGCCTCATGTAGAGAGTTTCTTTCTTTCAGTCACTTTGTTGAGGAAATGTTGATTTCCAGAACTGCTGTTGTTTTGGGGTATATCCTCACATTCCCCAAAAATAGGTATCAGCACATTTCAGCCTCCACCAAACTATCATCTTCCTCCTCCACAGGAGACTAGATCCCTGACCCCCTGTTAGCACCCCTCTTCACTGGCCCCTTCTGAGGTCCCTCATGTAGACAGTTTATTTCTATTTTTTAAATATTTATTTATAAGGGGCAATATGAACCAGAGCATCATTTTGGCACATGCACTGCCCGGGATCAAACTCAGGACCTCACACTTGAGAGTCCAACTCTTATCTACTGCACCACCTCCTGGGCCTAAGGCAAAAGTCATGAGTGATAAGTATTAGAACTCCCAAGAGAAGTGAGGGGGGAATTGGAGACCAGCAACTTGACTCCCTTCTTTGTTAATATACCAGGTGAAATGTCGGCTTGCACTGAGGGCACATCTGGTGTGAAGACTTTCAAATCCTGCTCCACACAAGACTTCTCACCTTGTCCTGGACCCCACAGAAACTAGGGCCAGCCAGGACAGTGTGCTCCAGTGTTGGGTTCACTTTTCTCCTGAGTGTGCTCTGTGCTAGAACATGTTAAGATTCCTCTTTGCTGCTCTCCATCTCCTTCTCTGTTTTTGCCCAGTGTGAGCACACTTGCACAGGCTAAAGGTAGACCACAACATTCTGCTGTCTAGTGCTCTATAGTCTCCCACTCTTTCTGGGTGGAGTAATGCCTCCTTTAGCCTCTTTTTTTCACAAGCCTGTGTTCTTGATCAGAGAAGGGAATCAAGTATGAATGTGAGGTGAATTATTGTTTCCTCTCCTGTCTCCATTCCTGACCACTTATCGACCCCAGCATTATCTCCCTTCTGCTGACAGCTCTTAGTAACTTGTTTTTAGTTTACCCCTTCACCTGAGTGTATTTTCTTAATATTTTATTTATTTATTTTCCTTTTTTTGTTGCCCTTGTTGTTTTTATCACTGTGTGGTTATTGTTATCGTTGTTGCCAGACAGGACAGAGAGAAATGTAGAAAGGAGGGGAAGACAGACAGAGGGAGAGAAAGATAGACACCTGCAGACCTGTTTCACCGCTTGTGAAGTGACCCCCCCTTCAGGCGAGGAGCCGGGGGCTCAAACCGGGATCCTTATGCTGATCCTCAAGTTTAACGCCATGTGCGCTTAACCCGCTGCACTACAGCCTGACCCCCTCCTGACCTGAGTGTATTTTCTTCCAAACTAAATTAGGGGAGGTGCCATGTCTGGGTAGCTCTGCAGTGCCCAGCACAGTGCTGGAAATGCAGTGGACATAGGGGAGTGGACACCTGTGGGAACTGCATACATGCTTACTCACCACACCTGGTGGTGGGAGTGGGCACCAGATACACGGAGACGACGGTGCCAGTCCTGCTCACTGACAAATTTTACACACTTTCTATGTTTCCCATGCTGTAAAGTTCCTGTGAAGGGGCTTGGAATCATGATACCTGACTTAACATTCATGTCAGAAAGAGGTTGGCCACATGTGTAAAAACAGGCGGGACAAAAACTCGGAGGTGGCTCAGCAATAAGGCACAGGACTTATATATCTGTAGGTGGGAACTGAGTTCTATCCTCAGCACCAATAGGGCAATGCACTTCTTTGGCCTCTCGCTTTCATGAAATAATATTTTTTCTTTTTTTAAAATATTTATTTATTTCCTTTTGTTGCCCTTGTTGTTTTATTGTTGTAGTTATTATTGTTGTTGTTACTGATGTCGTCATTGTTGGATAGGACAGAGAGAAATGGAGAGAGGAGGGGAAGACAGAGAAGGGGAGAGAAAGACAGACACCTGTAGACCTGCTTCACCGCTTGTGAAGCGACTCCCCTGCAGGTGGGGAGCCGGGGGTTCGAACCGGGATCCTTATTCCAGTCCTTGTGTTTTGTGCCATGTGTTTTTTTTCTTTTTTAAATAAGTGTGGGGAATGAACCCCAGGACCTCACATTTGCACAATACCACTAAACCTCTATGGTCCATCTTTTTAATTTTTAATATTCATTTTATTCTTTGCACATATCCCTCAGGCAATCCCCCCAACCTAAGAGTTAGTGCCACTGTGCAGGGAAGCCAAGACAGTACAACCCCTTGAGGTCCTGTTCCTATGCTTGGCTATGGTGTTAAAGCCCAGCAACAAGCCCTAATGAGCAGAAACAGCTCTGACCTCTGTGGCTGGTTCTCATCTCTCTGCAGGGAACAAGCCTTAGAGGAGGAGAGGGAGGAGCTGCTTCTGCAAGACTGTCCTAACCTCAAAGCCCTGGATCTCAACGAAGAGGACACACCTCTCACACCAGAGCATAGGTGTGAGGGGCTAGAAGTCTGCACCTGGGGTCCCTGTACCCATACTCAAGGATTCAAGTGCAAGTGTCGGTTTGCTGTCAACTTCAGAGTTCTAAACGGCATTTTTTCCCCCTAAACCATCTATGAGTCTTTATGCTGTCTTCTCTTAAACCCCCATTTATTTATTGGCTTGAGGAATATCTGATCCCCTGCTGTGTGCCAGAGTCAAGTGTGAGCTTCTGAGGGCACAGAGGTAGAAAACATGACCTGTTCTGTCCCCGTTGTCTCTAGGGAAGGGAGAGAATGTGATTGTCCTGGTATGAGTAAGGCAGGAAGGGGGCACTCAGAGCCTTGTGGGCATTTGACTGTGAGCACAGGAATTCTGCACATCACCCTGAGGTTGGTGAGTCCCAGGGTCAGAGAATAACTGGTGTGTTGAGGAAACAGCAAGTGGGGGGCAGGTTGAGACAGATCACAGAGGCTCCATGGCTCGAGTTTTCCCTCTTCGTGAATGGGCCACTGTTTATGTAAGCAAGGTGCTCTGGCGCTGGAGGTCCATGGCGGTGGAAGAATGGAGATGTGGGCTAAAGGAGGCCATAGCAACAGCTGGAGAGGAACAAGGGTGGCTGGGAGTGAGGGGTGGTGAAGAGTATTCTCAGAGTAGAGCTGATGGAATTTGCTGATGGGCTGGGAGAGGGATGCAGTACAGAGGGGTTGTGGGTCTGAAGGGGGCCTTTAACCTCAGTAACAGGAAAGTCAGAATCATCTTTAATTAAATTGGGGACAATTAAATGGTGAAGGCTGGTGTGGCAGGAGGACATGGGACAAAAAGTTCATCTGTGGGGAGGGCATATCCTATTGACAAAGTCAAGTAGGTGGCATAGAATACACTTGTCTGGAGATGCCAGCAGGAAGTCACCAGGATAGATTACATTTAAAGGCACAAACTCAGGGGGCCAAGAGCTGGCACTCCTGATAAGGTGCCCATAGTGCTAAGCGCAAAGATACTCCCAAGGATCCAGGTTCGAACTCCTGGCTCCCTACTTACAGGGGGATGCTTCACAAACAGCAAAGCAGGTCTGTAGGTGTCTCTCTGCCTCTCTCCCTCCCCTCCCCCTCCTCTCTCAATTTCTCTCTGTCTCATCCAAAAATTTTTTTTTTATGAAAAAAATGGCCACTAATAGCAGTGGATTTGTAGTGCTGGCACCAAGCCCCAGCAATAACCCTGGAGGCAAAAAAGAAAAAAGAAAAAAAAAAAAGGCACAAACTTAAGAGAGTGGAGAGAGGACAGAGCAGGGGCAAGGCACCTTGGCTTTTGGGGACCACAGGAGGAAGCAGTACAGGAGACTGAACACGTCAGAGAGAAGCCCAGTGCCAAGTATAGGAGACCAGTGTGCCCACTGGTAGAGATGGGCCAGGACTGGGAAGGAGGCAGCAGTGCAGTGGTCCCATGTTAAAGTGCAGCTATTGATTAAATGAGGTCTGAGCTTTGCTACCAGCACCGTGTATGGGAGTGCTGTGCTCTGTCTCTTGTACTCATTCACATTAAATGAATATCTTAAAAAGAAAAAAAGAAGAATAGGAAGGATGGAGCAGTGGCTTTGGCTAAGGCAGTGCCTGGGGGATGTACCTTCCTGAAATGGGAAGATGGGAGAAATTGAAAGAAATAGGTAGAAGGCCTTTCTTCTTTCTCCTTCTCCTTCTTCTCTCTCATACTCTTCCCTTTTCTTCCTTCTTTTCTTTATACCTTTCTTCCTCTCTTTCTTTCTTTAAATTTATTATTTGTTGGATAGAAACAGAGAGAAATCAAGAGGGAAGTGGGAGATAGAGATGGAGAGAGACAAAGAGACACTTGCAGCACTGCTTCAGCACTTATGAAGCTTTCCTCTGCAGGTGGGGACTGGGGGCTTGAGCCTGGGTCCTCGAGTGTTATACCATGTGCTCTTAACTGGTTGTGCCACCACCTGCCCCCCCCACCTTTCTGGAGGAAGCAATAGCATGTTTATTGGAGAGGGTACTTGCCCCAGGGGAACTGGTGTGGACATTGGACAGGAAGACTTCCCTGAGTGCTCAGGACAGGTCAGCAAGCCCAGGATGATCTTCCTTTCCAGACCTGTTTTTTTCTGTAAAGCCACTTAAGTAGATGAGTACTGGTCAAGCTTCCCTGGGCACTGGGAAGTAGTGGTCTGCATCCACTCACTTAGGACTTGTTGAGTTGTATGACAACAGACTTCAAGGACCTCCTAGTTTCATGTTTTTGAGATGACTATGGGCAATATCTTGAGTGCCTGCCTTTTTCTCAAGTTCTGATAATCTGTGAACTGGATCAGAGATCCAGTGATAGCCCTAGTGGCCAATAAAATTCACAAATAAACAACAACAACAACAAAAATAAAAAAAAATTGGAAGCCATGACTTGGGCTTGAAACTTCTCACAGTTTCATTGGGCAACTACTGACTTAAGAAAGTATTTGGGTGGGGGTTGATAGTATAATGGTTATGTAAAGAGACTCTCATGCCTGAGGTTCCAAAACCCTAGGTTCAATTCCCCACGTGACCATGAGCCAGAGCAGTGCTCTGGTTTAAAAAAGAGAGAGAAAGAAAGTATTCTAGGTTTTGAAGTTGCTGATATTTTGTGGGCATGTGATATTTTCAAACAGTATGTCAAGAAAACCTTTTTGACAACAGCTGCTTTGAGGTGGTTGTTTTGATGTGAATCATTTTGATGGGAATGTTCAACGCAGAGCTTCAAAGAGACTCACTGATGTACAAAACCAGAAGCTTCTTTCTCCCCTGAATGGGGCTCAGCGAGGCAGTGGGGACCAGGGAGAAAAGTGAATCTATAGCTAGGGGATCAGGCACCATTTGAGCAACCAGTGACCAGGAGTTACACGACTGCTACAGTAACCACCATAGCAATGGCCTAGTCATCCCAAGAAGGACATCTGTTCACACACTGTGAACAAGCCTGCATTTTGAGTGGACGACATGCTATGTGCCCTGCTTTTATGTTAAGAGGCCTTGAAAGAACATTTAGTATGTCTATTTTAAGGAAGATTCTTCAAAGTCAAAAGAAAAAAGTCTTATGCCTGAGGTGGAGGAGGGGAAGGCACTTAAACACAACATAATCCTTTGTATCTGCAATTTTATGTTGCACAGGAAATCTTCAATTATATGTGTGGGTGTCATCTCCAAACTCTCCATAATGTGCATGCATTATATTAATATCACAAAAGTTCCTTTGAATGATGGAGTCTGGGGGACAAAGCTAAGACCCTGTTACAGATGAGCCCAGTTCTTACAGAGTTTTGACAATTTGTACTTATTTTTAATTCTAAAAGCAGCACAAGTCATAGACACTCAAAAACTCAAATGACAACAAAATGAACAAAACAGAAACTAGTTTTACCATTTGTGTTGTGAAATGACTTGCCAAGACTGCTGCCAAAAGATAGCAGGGTCTGACTCTCCCTGGCTCCCCAATACCATTCCCATCCATTGTGCCATGCCATCTGCAAGAGAATCCAGTGGTGAAGGTTAACACTTTCCTTGAGTTGCTGGTAAGAAAATGTGACATATTTTGTCTAGTCAGCCAGCTCCTCTGCCCCTCCTCCAGTATCAGTTGGTTCTCACCACCTAAGGGCATCCCTAGCACTGGTTGCTGGGAACCGAGATGTGGGCTATGCTCTGACAGAGGAGGAGGTACAGTGCTGTGATAGCTTCTTTGAGTCTGTTGTTATTATTGCTGTTAAGCGTCTATGCTTTATTACAACAGAGTCAAGCAGAACAGTTCTATGAAATAAACAGGAAAAGTCTCCTCTCCCTTTCCCCCTCCCTCCAACTCCTGTTTCCTAGGGATGACTCTAGATCACACACTCTAGATCACACACACACTTTAGATACACACATATTGGGTGTAGCTAATCATGTGTGTTTGTGTACAGCTGTATAGGTGCATGTGCACACACATACACACACACACACCCTATTCTGCACCTGCTGCTTGTACCCACCAGTGCTATGTACTGTAGGCAGGGGTTTATTTCAGTCCTTCCTGGTGCAGAAACTCACCTCATTTTAGGTTTTTTTATATTATTTGTTTATTTATTTATTTTCCCTTTTTGTTGCCTTTGTTTTCATTGTTGTTGTAGTTATTGTTGTTGTTATTGATGTCATCGTTGTTAGATAGGACAGAGAGAAATGGGGAGAGGAGAGGAAGACAGAGAGGGGGAGAGAAAGACAGACACCTGCAGACCTGCTTCACCGCTTGTGAAGCGACTCCCCTCAGGTGGGGAGCCAGGGCCTCGAACTGGGATCCTTACGCTGGTCCTTGCGCTTTGCGCCACCTGCACTTAACCCGCTGCGCTACTGCCTGATGCCCGCATTTTAGGTTTTTTTAAAAATATATATTTTATTTATTTATTCCCTTTTGTTGCCCTTGTTGTTTTATTGTTTTAGTTATTATTGTTGTTGTCGTTGTTGGATAGGACAGAGAGAAATGGAGAGAGCAGGGGAAGACAGAGAGGAGGAGAGAAAGATAGACACCTGCAGACCTGCTTCACCGCCTGTGAAGCAACTCCCCTGCAGGTGGGGAGCCAGGGTTCGAACCGGAATCCTTATGCCGGTCCTTGTGCTTTGCGCCACCTGCGCTTAACCCGCTGTGCTACAGCCCAACTCCCGCATTTTAGGTATTTTAACTGCTTCCCAGTTAGGCATTTCCTCATAGTTCATTAAGTCTTCCTTGTCGTCCTCCCCCATAATAGGAATATGAGAACCTCTCCTTTTCTTTGCTTTCACAAGAGTACTGCTCAGCTCTGGTTTATGGTTGTGTAAGGGATTGAACCTGGGACTTCACAGCCTCAAGCACTGGACTATGTATAACCGTTATGCTGTCTCTGCCACCCAGAACCTCTCTTCTTGTCCCTCCCCGTTCATGGGCCCAGCTCCTAGCCACCAGATCACTCCAAAGTAGGGTGGAGTGCGGGTATCTGAATTTTAGCAGGCTCCCTAGGGTGTCCTGCTGATCTCCAGAGCTTTGGCCTGCTATGGAGAAGAGCCCAGTTTCTTCATCCCATGATGTAGTTCCTCACTCTGGCTACACCCAAACACTTTTCTCCTCCACCCTCTTGTAGTTGCGCAGGAGCTGAGGTTTGTTTACACTTTCTCAGGGCACGCAAGGCCAGCCAGGTCTGACTCATCCTTCACCACCTGGCCCTACACTTGTGGGCACTCAGTGAAAGTCTTCAACTGAACACAGCCCACGGGTAGAGCTGGTTTGGGGACCAGGACTTTGGACTCCTGATTGAGGCCCTGGGGGAGAAGGGTTAGGAGTGGGAGGGGGAAAGGCTCTTAGGCCTCCTCTATCAGCAGGTGGCGCTCTCCCTCGTAGTCCTGTTCCCACTAGGTTAAGGCCGCTGAGCAGAGCAACCTCTGGCTGTGTGGCTGCTGACATGCGATTCTCTTAAACTTTGCTTTGCCAGGGTGCTGGTGGAGAGGTTCTCCGTGTCACTACAAGCAATCCCACAAGTCCATCCGGGGGAGACGGTGTTTCTACCCAGGCAGCACCCCCTGCCTTGCATCCTGGACTGTTCACACCTAAAGCCACGCAACCACCTGGAAGGCTTATTCCTCAGGTAAACATTGCCAGCACAAGCAGGCCCCTCCCACCTGGGACCCAATGGTCATGGTCTGTGTTTTAGCCTGCTTGATGATGTCACCTTTTAGGGATATAGGTGAAATAGTCATACATGTCTACTTGCAGTATTTAATTTACTAGTTTCATTTTCTTGAAGAGCTGGAGACTTCATGCACGCACAATTTCACTGTTCCCAGATCAAGTTATTTTTTTTAATTCAAAGAGAGAGAGGTCTGTGTGTGTGTGTGTGTGTGTGTGAGAGAGAGAGAGAGAGAGAGAGAAGACACTACATCACCAGAGAGAGAGAGAGAGAGAGAGAGAGAGGAGACAATACATCACCAGAGCTTCCCCCAATGCTGTGGCATTTTCATTTGGTGCTGAGTGAAACTCAAACATGTACTTCATGCATGATAAAGCATACGCCCTCCTTGATGAACTATCTCTCTGGCTCTAATTTAGATGTATATGATTTTAAAATTCTACAGTGTAGCAAACATTATACTATGCATTTACATATTTATATTGCTTTTCCCTACCACATATTATAGTTTTATGGAATGTCTTCAGTGCAATTCATAATATTACATGCCTTGGGGTCACAGCCCCCTCCACAGGGAGTCTACTTTCTGTGGCCCTTAAAAAGTTTTCCACAGCACGACCTCACGCACATCTACTCATCTAAGACACTGTCTTCCTTCATTTTGTGTGATGCTGACATAGAAAAGTTTGTCCCCAACCACAAGGACATTCTGTATAACATTAAGACAGATGTTAGTTCCTTTTTGTGGAAGTACATTCATGATCATTATCTTATAACCGCTTGGAATGGTGAGTCCATGTATCTAGGAGTCAGAAAGAGAAAGTCCACTAGGTTCATGCAGTGACCATCCACTGGGCCTTCACTCAGGCCAGCACCCTACTGGATCGGCACTCAGGCTCATGAAAAGAGGTTCCTGGTTCACCCTAGTCTTTCAGGAGTGCAAAGATTAAACTGCTTCTGTAGCTGCTTCAACCACATCAGGAGTCTTACTGTCTTCTCCAGCTATTCAAAGAATTCTTATGTCTATTTCATTAATAGTAAATCTATATTGTTTTATAGTAGAACAGTAGCATTTTGAAAGACTTATTATTTCTTTATTGTTAAAACAAAACTTATTTACTTGAAAGAGGGAGAATGAGAGCATCACTCCAGAACGTGCAACAAGGGTTGAATTCAGAATCTCATGCTTTAGAGTCCAATGCTTTATTCACTGCTCCACCTCACAGGTGGGTTTTTTTGGTTTTGTTTTTTGTTTTTACAAAATGAGAAAAAGTAGAAGAAGAAGTAGAGATGGATAAGAGAAAGAGAACAAACCGTAGCATCACTCTAGCACATGCTATGCAGAGATGAAGTTCTGGACCTCCTGCTTGAGAGTCCACTGTTTTATCCACTATCAAACTTCTCAGGCTGCTAGAAAGATAACATTTTTCTTTGTCTACTTAAAAGGTTTTTCAATTTTAAATTTATTAGTGAATGTGTTTTATTTTATTCTCAGGAGAATGAGCAAGGAGGCAGAGAGAGAAGCAGTGTACTATTCTGCTCTGGCTTACAGTAGTACCAGGGAATGAACCAGTGGCCTCTGGGGCCTTTGACGTGCAGATTGGTGCTCTAACAGGTTGAAATATCTCCCAAGCACCCTTTAAAACTTTTTATAATGGAAAATTTCAAACATACACAAAAGTTGAGAGAACAATATAATGTAAATCCAAATACCTATTACTAAGCTTCAGCTGTTGCCAGCTCAATATCTCTGTTTTATTTAATTTAACTAGAGGACTGCTCAGCTCTGGCTTATGGTGGTACAAGGGATTGAACCTTGGACTTCTGGTGTCTCAGGCATGAAAGATCAAAGTCTTTTGTATAACCATTATGCTATCTCCTTGGCCTTCTATTTTATCTATATCCTTGACAACTTACATTGTCTCTTCATTATTTTTAAGAAAATCCCAGATACATACAATTTAGAAAGTAAGTGCATTGATTCTCATCTCGAACACACACACATACATGCACAAGCATGTGTGCGCGCACACACACACAAACACACAGATATCTTTACAGATAACTTCAGTACAATTACTGTATCTAAACATGTATTTTTTTCCCCTCTGGGGCTTTACTGCTCCAGTTTGACTTTTTCAGGTAAAAAAAAAAAAAAAAACAGAAAAAGAGACCAGCACTGAAACACTCCCCAGCTCTGTAATGCTCCTATGTGGTGTGCTGGGGGTGGTGGTGGGATGGGGGGTTGAATCTGGATTATGCACATGGCAAAGCTCTCAAGAGAGCTCTTTTGCCAGTCTCTGAAATTCTTAATATCATTATATCAGTGTTCAGACTTCCTCAGTTGTGTTATAAATGTTTTTTATGTATGTTGTTCAAATCAGATTGTAAGCAAGGCCTAGACTTTGTAATTAGACCCTATAATGTTAATCGTGAATCAGTGCTCTGAGATAATTAACCATTTTCCTTGACATCTAGCTTATTTCCAACTTTTCTCTATTATAAACAGTGTGGTAGAGAATATCTCCATACATAAATATTTGTCTAGAGGTCTGGAATAGATCCATTGGGTGTGGGTAGAGGGCCACAATGCAAGTTGAGAAGATTTCTCATAAAGAGATAATAGAAAGGGAAATCAAAGGAATGAAGGAAAAAAGAAACAAGACAGTGGAGTAGGAGAAATGACAGGACCTAGGAATGGGCCAGCCAGTACTGGTGGCAGAGGGGAAAAGAGAGGAGAAAGAATGATCTTCCTGAGCTGCTCTGGCCTCATGGTTTGTGCTGACAGCAGGCATTCTGTCGTGGATGGATGGCCGACGGGAAGTGTTTGACAGATGAGAGGGCCCACATGGAGCAGTGAGCTGGGATCAGATCAGCCCTGCCATAAGGGGCCAGGTGGCAGGCCAGCTTCCTCAGAGTGAGGAATTCAGACCCTCCTCCCTTGATTATGCTAATGAGGCACAGTGAGGATGGCATTGCCAGTGCCTCCAGTGAAAGGGCTTTCTGGAAGGATGCCTGCTACATTGCGCACAGTTGGGTAAGAGGACGTCTGCTCTGCAGCTGGTAATGGCCACTTCCTGAAGGTCACCATTTAGCTCTGGGTTCATCTTCTATTTCCTGTTTGTGCCAAGGATTCCAAGTCCAGACTGGGAAATACTCATCCTTTAATAATGATCCTGCTGTCTTCAGCTGGAAACATGAAGATGGAGGAAGAGTAAGAGATTACTTGATTTCTCAAAAAGCAATATGGTTCATTTTTTTGCCATACAAAAGTTAACACTTTGTGAAGTAGTTGCAGGTAACTTTTATTTTCTTCATCAGGCTCTTGAGTTTTTTGGCTTTCTTTTTTTTTTTTAATATATATGTATTTATTCCCTTTTGTTGCCCTTGTTTTATTATTGTAGTTATTGTTGTTGTTGATGTAGCCGTTGTTGGATAGGACAGAGAGAAATGGAGAAAGGAGGGGAAGATAGAGAGGGAAGAGAAAGATAGACACTTGCAGACCTGCTTCACCCCTGTGAAGTGACTCTCCTGCAGGTGGGGAGCAGGGGGCTCGAACCGGGATCCTTAAGCCAGTCCTTGCGCTTTGCGCCACATGCACTTAACCTTAATGCTGCGCTACTGCCCGACTCCCATTTTTTTTGCTTTCTATAATGAGCATCTATCATTTTTAATATTAATGAGGGAGTGAATGCATTTTTTTACCTCTTCTTGAGGCTTTTTGACCCTGCTGTCAACAGAGGTGTTATCTTTGTTTTTCTCTACAAAGTGGGGAGCTATGATTCAGATGAAACAAGCAATTTATCTCAGATCCCAGAGCAAGTTCCAGGCCCACTGTCCCTGATGGGACCTACACAAGTTGATGTTCGGAGTCATTGACCCCAGAGAGAATGGCCATTGGATAGAAATGGCTCATCACCTGGCCAAATGTGTGGCCTGCGGTCAGTTCTGCAGGACCAAAGTCCTGTTAAGACAAAAGGTGATACCTGGGACTAAACTTCCTCCTCTTGTGATAACATTTCAATAGGAAATCCAATTCCCTGAGTGGAAAAACCTGACATGCAGTGCCTATAGGCTGCTTGGAGGCAGGAGCAAGCACACCAGAAGGGTAGAAATTGCCTGCCGAATTTTTCCAGATCATTCCCAGATCTTGGGAGAGTATGCAGGAGTGTCGGGGAACATGTGATCTCCATGAGGTATTTGCAGTACATTCTGGGGAGCTGATGTGCTAGTGTTCCCACCTCTCCTCTGATACCTCCACGGGCAGAGAGAATAAGCAGGCTTGAGCTTCATGGACATCCATGGCACCTGTGCCCATATTCCCTGTGACCTGTGGCCCCAACTCTTTATACCATGACATCTTCCTCTTCCTGGCATGCCAAGGTTGAAGCTTGGGTGAGGTAAATCTAGCAGTCAAGATTAAGGAAAGGGGTGGGGGCAGGCAGTGGTACACTCAGATGAGCACATGTTACCATGAGCAAGAAATTAGATTCAAACCCTCGGTCCCCACTTACAGGGGAGAAGCATCATGAACACTGAAGCAGTGTTGCAGGTGCCTCTCTGTATCTCTCCCTCTCTCTATTTCTCCCCCTTTCCTCACAGTTTCTCTCTGTTCTATCAAAAAGAAAGGGTGGAAATGGCTGTCAGGAGAAGTGAATTGAGAGCCAAGAGGTGGCACACCTGGTTAAGTGCACATATTACAGTATGCAAGGAACCAGGTTAAAGATCCTGGTTCCTACCTGCAGGGGGAAAGCTTCACAAGTGGTGAAGCAGGGCTGCAGGTGTCTCTCTGTCTTTTTCCCTCTCTATTTACCCTCCCCTCTCAATTCTCTGCCTTTATTCAATAATTAATAACTTAAAAATCTTTTTTAAAAGAATAAAAAGGAGCTGTAAATTTGTCGTGTAGGCATTGAGTTCCAGCAATAACCCTAGTGCCTGTTGGCAAAAAAAAAAAAAAAAAAAGTAAGAATAGAGCCTGTGGCAGCTGAGTTGTTGGGACCCTGGGCTTCTGACTGAAGTAGTATTCATTTATCTTTAAATACAAGAAAGAAAGAAGAGAAGGAATTGGGGATGAGAGCTCTGGCTTTTATTGCTTTGTTTTCCCTGGGAATTCTACTTAAACCCTCATTTGAGTAACTTGGCCAAGGTGCAGAAACCAATGCTGTATAAATAACTACACTTGGTGTTTATCCCTTGGCCATCACTTGGGATTCCCAAGGCATTTAGAGACTTTGCCCTCTGGGACTGCTGCCCATAAAAGAGTTGAGGAGGTAAAGCCTAAAGGAATCTTGGGCATTAATAAGAACACAGAGTTCAAGAAGAAGGTCAGAGCTCTGCCCAGGAGCTCAATATGCTGATGCAGACTGGTCCCCTCTTTTATTTTCTGTCTGTTTTATGGGAGTTCTCTTTTTGGCTAATATTCACCACTTCCTTCCTTCTGTTCCCATGGCCCTCTGTCCTTGGGGTGGCTTACAGATTAGCAGTGTTGCAATTATGGCTGCTTCTGGATTCTGATGAAAGGGACCCTCCTCCCTCACTGGCTCCGCAGCGCGGACTGCTGGGGTAGTTGTAGGTGGAGATGGTGTGCCTCCCCTTCTCTCTACAAGTCCTCTGATATCCTCAGGATCACTACTGAGCCTGAGTGTTAGCCTGACCACAGCAGCAACATTCTTCTCTACAGATGTAACTTGGGTTATTATCAATCAAATGACAGCTGATCCTGCAACCTGTGGTTTCTGTACCAGCAATGCACACACGCTACCTTTTCTTTTCCTCCAGATGCAGACAGAGGCTGTCTCCACCACTTTAGATTGGGGCCCTGTCTGTTTGGGATGCCCAACCCCACTCTCCTGCCAGGATGGAGGTTACTTAATGCGATTTGCCTTGGCTTTTCCACTGAGTAGGGCTAGAAGGGAGAGCTGTGGGGAAGCATCTCTACCCTGCATGCCAGTGCTCGTGATGGGCTCATGACCTTACCCACAGAGGAAACTTCCTTGTGTCTCCGCCAGCCATAGACATGGATTTCCTTGAAAGCCTTTCCACTTCAAGGCACAGCTGGGCCATGGCCTTCCTGCCTGCTTCTTGCTTCTGGCCTTACAGACTAAACTCAACTCAGCAGCAATGACTGAAAGGCAGACTGATGATTTCCCTGGCAGAAACTGCGCTGCAAGGCTGGCATAGCAGAAGGAAGACGTTGCAAGCTGAGGGGTGTGTCTCCCTCAGAGAAGCAGTTGGAAATGTGCTGATCAGAGTCAACAGGGGCTTGTACAATCAGTCTCCTCCCCACTGAGAAGCTGGCAGGGTGCCCCTCAAGCACAATGCCAGAGCCAGAGTCCCCAAAGCGCCTGCCTCCTTGCCACATGGCCCCAGGCCAACTCCTGCCAATTTGTGAGGTCTTCTCGACATTGTCTGCTGGGATATTATCTGCATGCAGGGCACTGTGCTTCCGCCATACGTACATCATGAAAGTGTCCATGTGGCTAAGCACGTGGAGCCAAGCACTGTGTCAGCAGCCCTGGGGCGCACATGTGTCTGCATGTACAAATAGAGGTCTGTTTGAGAGCAGTCAACTCCACAAACACAGGAACAAAGCCACCTTTTCCTCTGAACTTAATGATTTGGGGGAAAAAATAAAATTTGTAAATTGCCTGGACATATTCAAGGAGACAGTAACTTGGCTCGGAGGAGGATCTTTGTTTTGGAGCTTTCTGTTCCTGGCAGATTAAAATATGATGTCCTTTTAGTAAAAGGAGGAGGAGGTTGGGCTGACTAGGGTGAAAAAAAATCTCTCTAGAGTCATGACTTTTAATGCTGTCTGAAATGTGCTTTGAATGGGTTTGGGTATTTAAAAGAACAAACCTGTATTTTATTTTTCATTTCCTAGAGTGGATATCATTGTCCTAGGTACATTAGAAAGAACAGAGGCAGATTTACATATTGCAGAAAGAGTAGGAGAGCCTACCCCAAACCCAGCCTCCCAGACCAAATTCCACCAACACCACTGAATGACTTCTGGAGCTACATGAAAATGTCCATTTCCTCCTTTTACAGGGGCCTATAAAAAGATCACTCCAAAATCACCTGCCAGAGCCACAATGCATACAAAGCGGGGCTCCTCTCCCACTAGCGCTCCCACTCAAAGGGACAGCGACCCAGAAGGACCCTCAAGCACAGTACCAGTCTAGAGCACCAGCCTGGTGTGACTTCTGGGAAATCCTCCCTGGCATCCTTGTGTATTAGTCCCTTCCCAGGATTTCCCAACTCGGGCCCCTTTCTGTTATTTTCCTGTCTTCTCAGATGTCCTCTTTGTTTCGGAAAAACACAAGACTGGGCAGAAATGCTCTGTGTAACCAGACCCCAGACACTGGCCCCGTACAGGCCCCTGCAGGTAATTCTGCCTGCCTGCTATACCCAGAGCTGTGAACCCAGGGGTGTGACCTTTGGTTCTCCCTCTCTCCTTATCTCAACACAGATGCTTCTCCCAATCCTGCTACAGACCTGTTTCTCCCTCCTTCAGGTAGTAGGGAGAATAAGTTCCATCCAGTTGTGTGTTTAAAGCACTGTGCATTATTTTCATTTGAGCAGACGATTCTTTTTTTGTTTGTTTGTTTGTTTGCCTCCAGGGTTATTGTTGGGACTCAGTGCCTGCACCATGAACCCACTGCTCCTGGAGGCCATTTTTCCCCCTTTTGTTGCCCTTGTTGTTGCAGCCTTGTTGTGATTATTATTGTTGTTGTTGATGTCGTTTATTGTTGGATAGGAAAGAGAGAAATTGAGAGGAGGGGAAGACAGAGGGGGAGAGAAAACTAGACACCTGCAGACCTGCTTCACATGCCTATGAAGTGACTCCCCTGCAGGTGGGGAGTCGGGGGCTGGAGCCGGGGGCTGGAACTGGGATCCTTACTCCCATCCTTGAGCTTGGCACCATGTGCGCTTAACCCGCTGCAGTACTACCCGACCCCCTGAGCAGATGATTCTGATGATGGCCTAGGGTTTCTTTGATTTTTTGTTTGTTTCCTCTGATAGTTCCTATAATCAAAGGTTTTCAAAGCGTTTTTTTCCAGGCCAGTGAGAGTGCCTGCTTCATCATCTGTGCCACTCCAAATGCCACTAGTACACCCATGAGAATACAACCACATGGGGGGAGCTTCAGTGCTGTAGTGTCTTTCCCTCTCTGTCTCTCTCTATTGGAAAAAGTCATCCTGGAGCAGTAAAGCTACTACAGTGACCACAGGAAAAAGGAAATGGTTTTGTCCATAGTAGTCGCTAATGTGCTTCTGGCGTCCTGTGAAGCTGGAATATGAAAACCTCTGCCATTTTACTGAGATGAACATGTTGAAGAAGGCTACCAACTTGAAGGCTCCCCTTAACCTCTACCTTCTCTTACAGTTCCCCACCTGCCCAGCAGCTCTCCTTCCTTCGCAGTGGCCTCCTGAGCAACCTCTACCTGGATACACCTGACTGCCCCGTGCCCCTGCTCCAGTGGTTGTTCCAGGTGAGGACGTAAACTTGCCACTAGGTGGCGAGAGCGTTCTGCCCACCCCCACCTCCCCAGCAGGGTAGTTTTTGTGGTAGTTGTGGGGGTGTGTATAGGGGGTGAGCAGGCAGCTAGTTACTTCCCCTCTTCTGGTCTCAGCTGCTGGTTTGCCCCAAGAGGGGGAAGGAAGTCCTGTAAAGACAGGGTCAAGGAAGTGCAAGAACTGTCTATTGAGTTTGTGGTCTCATCCCGCACCCCCTCCCCCTATGTGTCCCCTTCCAAGGTATTTCTTGTGCCACTAAAAAGCCCTCTCAGTGATTCAGTCTATTGGCTCAGCAGGTCCTTCTGTAGTGTCCAAGGTCATCACAGGTCCTTGTCTTTATTCCACAAGCTCAGGGTCCACCACAGAGGTGTGGGGGCCCTTGTGCATATAAAGCTTAGATACTCAGATGACTGAGTATTTGCCTCTTATTCTGCACTTGTAGGTCAGATGGAAAAGCCTACAACAACCCCTTTGTTAGCCATCTTTTCCCTTTTGGATTCCTGCTGGAGCCTTTTGCCCTGGGGGCAACATGAATTCTGCCCTGCAGCTTGAAATCTCTTCACTGAGATAAGCAGCAAGAATCCTTGAGGGAGAGCCAGGGAGCTAGCTTTTATGATCTGAATGCAAGGCATGAGCATGTGGGCCTGGTCCCTGCCCAGGACCATTCCTGTCCATCTGAGCCTGGCTCCCCAGCTGTGAATCAGAGCCACCATGCGGGCAAAAGAATCTCTTCACCCTTGGCACACTGGCTCCCTTCTGGGAAGGGCCTTCCAGTTCTTTTCTTTTGACTGGGATCCTTCCCATGATCCCTTGATGCCATAGAGAAAATGACACCCACCCTCAACTCCTGGGGCCCTTGTCTATGGCTGTTGCCTTTGTGCCCCTCCCCCTACTCCAGGCACAGCAGGAATGACGAGAACAGTGTGGCCATTATTCTCTGCCCCCAGCCACTCCTTGCACAGTATATGACAGCACACACAATCAGCAGTGGAGGCACAAAGAACCTATTTGAGATGTTGCCCACAGAGGGTCCTTGTTTGACCCCATCCTGTGTGGAGCGTGTTCAGCACCCAGCCCCAAGGTCAGACCAACAGACTAGGTATGAATCCAGCTCTTCCACTCACTATTTACTATATGATCTTGGGCAAGTTACTATCAGCTTGAATCCTCAGTTTCTTACATTTCAAACCCAGCTGACCGTCCCACATGAAGATTAAGTGAAGAAAGGCAGCGGGTTGCTTTGTCTTTGTGGGCCCCAGCCCCCGGCTTCTGCTATCTAGAGGGTATAGTATTAGTGATGCTCTAATTCTCCATTTCCAGGAAAGTGAAACAGTTAAAGCCAATGAAAGAGATAAATAAAAAGAGTGCACTTGGCCTTGGGAGCCTTCTGGGTCAGCTTCTGCCCAGCATCTTTGCCTCTGGAGGAGAAGGGAAAGCAGGAGAGGTGATGTCTGCCCAGCACAATGTGGCCACTCACATGGTTGTGCTGCAGGCCAGGGCAGGATGCACTCGGATTTTTTTGTTTGTTTGTTTGTTTATACCAGACACTGCTCAGCTTTGGGTTATGATGGTACAGGGAATTGAACCTGGGGCATTGGAGCCTCAGGCATAAGAATCTCTTTGCATAACTGTTATTCTATCTATCCCCACCCTCACTCAGATTTTTCACTTCTGAGGCTTTGGGTTTCTTCCCACTTAGAACATAGCTTCCTGAAGTAGCAGTTGCACTCACTCACTCATTCACTGGCATAGTTAAGGACCTGACTACGTACAAAACATTAAGGAAAGAAAGATTTTGCCAGTCATGCTCCTGGGTAATGCACAATGTGTCTAAAGAGCCCAGTGCCCTTCAGAACCGCAGGCTGGTAGTAAGACTGGTATGAGAGGCAATTCCATGAGTCCTCTCTGAAGCCAAGAGGAGGATTCTTTTCACGTTGCCGAGATTGTTTGTGGGCCCAGAGGGAGGGATGTGGATGAATCTCAGGAAGAGCTAGAACCAGTATGGAGAGGGGTGGGGGTCCTAGAACAAGTCTCCACTTCTCTTTATCTGCCTGTGGCTCCACAACCAAGTAAATTCCCAATCAGAAAGACAATCTGATTGGCCTTAGAAGGTTTAAGTGCTCCACCCCCTAAAACTAGGTCTGCTACATGATGGCATCACAGGGTAGCTGAGGACCACATAGGGACCTGGGCTTGATTCTGAGAGCTAGTGGGTGAGTGAATTGCACAGACCACACCACCCCTGCTCATTTCACCATTTCATTGGAAGGATGTCCTAAATCCCTTGGGAATTAGGTCCTATTGCCTCCCCCTTCTGGGGACCTCTGTAGGGTACACAGGGGGCTCTGAGTGAACAGGCTTTGACCTTCATACTCTTGGCATCAAAGATTCTGATAGTGTGCAAAATGAACAAAAGCCGATAGCATGTGCTCTTAATGAATTAACGTTTTGTTAGGAAAGCAAGTATTCAAGCAGGATGACGTTATGGAGGAAGGAGACAGAATTCTCGTGTCTTAAGATCAAGACATTGACACCAGGAAGCAGACAGTCACATAGGTCTGGACACGAGTTACGGCTTTGTGCTGACTTGCAATGTGACACTGGTGAAGTTGCTTGACCTCACTAGGTTTGGTTTCCTTGTCTGTAAAATAACAATATCCTCTGCCATGTGGACTTGTGGATTTATTGAGATTTATTTAATATGGCATAATAGAAATTGACTCCATAGAAATTATCTAAATAATACATTATTTTTTTCCTCCTAGCTACTTACATGGCCTCTGGACACTTCTTCAAGAGCCTTTGATCTCCTTTGGGATCTCAGTGTGAATAAGCTTTTCCTGCAGTCTGGTCAGTACTGGGGTGTGGGGCGGAACCCTGAGCCCCAAGCAGCCAAGCCCGAGAGAGTACCTAGTTTACAGCTCCCCAGCCCATCCTACTCCCTCCTCCCTCCTGCTCCCTGCATGCAGGTGCTAGTGGAGACATTGCATCACCAGACTATAGAGGCATCAACTTATCTTGGACTGTGGCTCCAGCCTTAGCAAATAGCTGAGCCACCAAGTTCCTTGGGACCTTGATCTGGCCTCAGCTGAAGCTGAGCCATATTCAGGCAGACCTCACTAACTCCAGGAGTCCCCCAAACAGTCTAGAAGGTGGGTACTCTGGATTTAGGGGAACCAGATTCTTCCTGAGGGCCCTTACTTAGTTTGGGAGGGTCCTAAGAGCATTTGTTTCAAACCGGGAAAGCTCCTTGGGTTGGAGCTGCTGAAAGGTCAGCAGTGAAACTGTGTCCAGACCAACACCTCTTCACCTACTGAGGCTTGGATTTTGGGGTGTCAGTGGAGTTCCTAAGTTTGGCATGGATTGAATAGAGAGCCTTGAAACTGTCCCCTGCCCCTAGTATTTAAGGAGCATGTTTAAGTAGTCTTTATACTTTTAAATGTTCAAAGTTCCACAGAAGCAATTCATTTTCCCTTTAGTTCCCCCCTCCAAGCTGTCATTGGGTACCTGAACTGAGACAGTTTGGCACCAAAAAATATCATGTAGCCCGTCGAATGCTTACAGCAGACAGCATGCGGGAGTCACAGGTGTCACACCCTGCCTTTGCCCACCCGCTGTAGTCTGCCAATCCTCCCACTAATGCCAAAACACATCATTCTGAAGGTCCAGGTTATAGACCCAACGTGCACCGTTTAAAAAAGCACTTTGGATTTCAGTTCTTGTGCCTTTTCTACTTGAGTTGACTGAGCTCTATCAAATCAGAGCATTCCATACTCTTGCCCCCAGCCCTAGGCTGGGACTCCTTTAACTGATTTCTTCTAAATACCACCAGTCTCAGCATCCTCTCCCTTTTCATAACCTCTGGCCCTGTAGCCCCTGCTGCCCTTTGGAGTCTCTGGGCCGCCTCTGTAGCATGCCTGCCCTTTGGGGAAACAGAGGCCTCCCTTGTCCTGCTTTTCTCTTCCATTCACTGGTATGTGGCTGTTCCTTCAGAGGCAGGGGAGAGGGCCCACTCTCCTTTGCTTCTTGCTACATTGTTCTTGATCCCCCCTCCATCTAGAGGGACCAGGAACCTGCTCCTGAATTCCTGGGCAACTCAACCCTGGCTTCTCTGATAGCACTGCCTGAGTGTCTGGCTTGGGGTTCTGGTTCCCTGCCCTGTGAACTACACACAGGCCTAGAGAATTTCATATGCAAGGCTTGTCTTGACTGATTCAGGAAAAGTCAAAGACCAGTCCCATCTTACTACTTTCCCTCAAGGTTGCAGAATGGTTGGCATAGCTCCAAGCATCTCATGATTCAGTTTAGTGTTCAAGGCAGAAAATTAAAAGGTAGAGAATGAGAGGTCATCACTTCTTATAGCTTTCTCCATTTTTATCTGGATATTCTTTCCATTTTGTTTCTAGAACTAGGTCATAGGACATTTGCCAGGTTTTCTGTTCTTTAAACACCTTCGTTATGTCTGAAGGATTTCCAGCCTAATGAATCCTGTTTATTTATTTATTTATTTATTGAGGGATTATTGCTTTATCGTCAACAGTAAATACAATAGTTTGTACATGCATAACATTTCCCAATTTTCCACATAACAGTACAACCCCCACTAGGTCCTCTGCCATCATGTTCCAAGACCTGGACCCTACCCCACCCCAGAGTCTGTTACTTTGGTGCAATACACCAACTCCAGTTCAAGTTCTGCTTAGTGTTTTCCCTTCTGATCTTGTTTTTCAACATCTGCCTGTGAATGAGATCATCCCATATTCAGCCTTCTATTTCTGACTTATTTCACTTTACATGAATGCCTAGTTGGAATGAGTAAAGAAACCATGCCAGATATGAGACCTCGGGAATCTGAGGTCCCTTTCCCTTAGATCCCTCTTAGGATAGTTTCCAGAAATGTTCATGTAGAAAAACCTGCTAATTATCACCTGACTTCTCTACCTAAGCTAGAACATTCATGAGGGTTGGGCAAGTGAGAAGCCCTGGAGCTTAAGCTTCATTTGCTTTATGGTCAATTGGCTTCTGACATATAATAAAAGTGTTTTGTGTCCAAACAGCCAGAGCCTGTTTCTGTTGCCTGTGGCATGGAGCTCTGACTGCTCCAATAGCAACCCTTAGACTAGTCTCTGCAGAGCAAAGTGGGGTGATATCCCCTCAGGAACTTCCTTACTCAGATTGTGCACAGACCAGAATAAACTGGGGTTCCACTAGCAGGAAAGGAATGGAACATAACTCTTGGATAGGCAGTCAGCAGAGTCTGCTACAGTCAGAAGATGGCATCTGTGTGAAAATTCTTGGTAACTGATTTAGTTTTAAAAAAAAATCTGTAAACTCCTTTTCAGACTATATATTCTACTGTGGATAGGCTGCAGCTCTAGTGATTTACAGCCCTCAGGGTAGGAATCAAGCATTTAGATTCAAGGGATAAAGGGAGCAGTGGGAACAAGATAAGGAGACAGGGATTGTGGGGTGTCCTCCAACAGGGCAGAACAGGAGGCAGAAATGAATGTTTGAAATTAGCTCTTGAGGACAGTGGGGGCAGGGAAGATTTCTTAATATTTTCTAATAGCTGTTACTGATGTTCTTTAGATATAATTCACATACCATATAATCCACCTCTTTTAAGTTTATGATTCAAGGCCACTGACATTGCTCACCTGGAAGGGTGCCTATTTGCCATGCATTCGATCCAGGTTTGAGCCTCATAGCCCCAGGGCACTGGGGAAGGTTTCAGTGTTGTGGTGTCTTTCCCTCTCTCCCTTTGTCTTATTATTTACTTTAATTTTATATTTGAGAGCACTGCTCAGCTCTGGTTGTGTGGTGTGTGTGGCGTGGGGGGGGGTGTACCTAGAACCTGGAAACCTCAAGCATGAAAGAGCTGGGTTTTTTTTTATTTGTTGTTTCTTTTTCCATAAGCCATATATTATCTCCCCTGCCCCTATGTCTCTTTCTATCTAAAAAAAAAAAAAAAGTCAGCCTGGAGCCAGAAAATCCTGGTGGTGACCAAAAAGATAAAATTTATGATTCAGTATGATTCACAGAATTGTTCAGCTATCACTACTATCTAATGTCAGAACATTTTCATCACCCTCAAAACCGAGCTTCATAGCCATCAGCAGTCACTTCCCACTCCCTGCTCCTCCCAGCCTCTGCTAGCCCCTTATCTCTGTCCTCATTCCAGGGATTTGCTTATTCTGAACATTTCATATAAGTGGAATCAGGTAGTATGCAATCTTTTGTGTCTGTGATCTTTTACTTAGCATAATGTTTTCAAGATGTATCTATATTGTAGCCTATATCAGCACTCTACTCCTTTTTATGACCAAATAATAATCCATGATATGGATATGCCACAGGTTATTCATTTATAAACTGATAGACACTAGGGTTATTTCCACTTTCAGGCTAGTGTAAATAATGCCTCAATGCCCGTCTGTGCACAGATGTTTACAGGGAGATATGTTTTGAATTCTCTCAGGTATATACTTAAGTGTGAAGTTGCTGAGTCATGTGGTTACTAACTCTATGTTTAACTTCTTGAAAGACTGTCAAACTATTTTCCAAGTGTCTGAAGCATTTTGTGTTCCCACCAGCAATGTAAGAGTCTTCCAGTTTTTTTACCTTCTTGCCAGCAATTGTTGCTGTCCATCTCTTGATATTTCATGGGTCTGAGGTGGTATCTCCTTGTGGTTTGCATTTCTCAGATGACTAAAGATGTTGAGCATCTGTTCATATGTTGAGTGGATATTTGTATATCTTCTTTGGGAAAACATCTATTCAAATGCTTTGCAGATTGTTTTATGAGAGGGAGAGAGAGAGAGAAACCAGAGCACTGTCCAGTCATAAGTGGTGTGTGGGATTGGACACAGGGTCTCATGCATGCAAGGAATGCATTTTACCCAGTAAGCCAACTCCTCAGCCACTTTCCAATCTTTTGATTGGGTTGTTTGCATTTTTCATTGTTGATGACTTGCAGAAACAGCCAGAAATTGAGAGGAAGGGGGAGATAAAGAGAGACAGAGAGACAGCTGCAGCCCTGCTTCACCACTTGCAAAGCTTTCCCTAGGCAGGTAGGGGACCAGTGGCTTGAACCTGGATCCTTGTACATTGCAATGTTTGCACTTAACCAGGTGTGCCACTACTGGGCTCCCAAGAGTTCTTTTTTGTTTGTTTGTTTTGTTTTGTTTTAATATATTTTTATTTATTTATGTATTTATTCCCTTTAGTTGCCCTTGTTGTTTTATTGTTGTAGTTATTGTTGTCATTGTTAGATAGGACAGAGAGAAATGGAGAGAGGAGGGGAAGACAGAGAGGGGGAGAGAAAGATAGACACCTGCAGACCTGCTTCACCACCTGTGAAGTGACTCCCCTGCAGGTGGGGAGCCGGGGTCTCGAACCGGGATCCTTACCCCGGTCCTTGTGCTTTGCACCATGTGTGCTTAACCTGCTGCGCTACCGCCGGACACCCCCAAGAATTCTTTATACACTCTCAAATGCTTTTAATGTTTGAGTGACCTGGTAGGTGATATGCAAATATTTTTCTCACTTCTCAATTTGTGGCTTGTCCTTTCACTCTCTTGATAGTGTCTTTTGGCTCATAAAAGTTTAACTTTTATTTATTTATTTTATTTTATTTCCTTTATTGAGGGATTAATGTTTTACATTTGACAATGAATAACATAGTTTGTACATATTTCTCAATTTTCCACATGACAATACAACCCCCACTAGGTCCTCTGTCAGTTTAACTTTTATAAAGTCCAGTTTATTTTTCTATTGTTACTGTGTTTTTGGCATCAAACTTAAGATACCATTACTTGTCCAAGGTCATGAAGACTCCTCTTTGTTTTTCTTCTAAAAATGTTATGGTTTTTTGCTCTCAAACTTAAGATTTTTTAAAAATATATATATTTATTTATTTATTTATTTTCCCTTTTGTTGCCCTTGTTTTTTATTGTTGTTGTAGTTATTATTGTTGTTGTTAATAATGTCATTGTTGTTGGATAGGACAGAGAGAAATGGAGAGAGGAGGGGAAGACAGAGAGGGGGAGAGAAAGATAGACACCTGCAGACCTGCTTCACTGCCTGTGAAGCGACTCCCCTGCAGGTGGGGATCCAGGGGCTGGAACCGGGATCCTTACTTCGGTCCTTGCACTTTGTGTCAAGTGCACTTAACCCGCTGCGCTACTGCCGGACTCCCACACTTAAGTTTTTTTTTATCTTTTTTATGTTGATTTTTGTATATACTGTATAATGAGGTCCAACTTCATTCTTTTGCATATCAGTGCTCAGTTGTCCCAGTACCATTCATTGAAGACTACTGTTTCCCACTTAGTTTACTTAACATCCTTTTGATGTCAATTAATTAAAGGCATAGAAAAACATATACCTTTGGGAGTCGGGCTGTGTAGCGCAGCGGGTTAAGCGCAGGTGGCGCAAAGCACAAGGACCAGCATAAGGATCCCGGTTCAAACCGCGACTCACCTGCAGGGGAGTCGCTTCACAGGCGGTGAAGCAGGTCTGCAGGTGTCTATCTTTCTCTCCTCCTCTCTGTCTTCCCCTCCTCTCTCCATTTCTCTCTGTCCTATCCAACAACGACAACAACAATAATAACTACAACAATAAAACAACAAGGGCAACAAAAGGGAATAAATAAATAAAATAAATATTAAAAAAAAACAAACACCTAGATATATAACCAAAAAAAGAAAAACCTTTTGGACATTCTTTTTTTTTAAATTTCTTTATTGGAGGATTAATGTTTTCAGTCAACAGTAAATATAATAGTTTGTACATGCATAACATTTCCCAGGTTTCCACATCACAATACAACCCCCACTAGGTCCTCTGCCAGGACCTGAGCCTGCTCTGCCTCCCACCCCAGAGTCTTTTACTTTGGTGCAATACAGCAATTTCAGTCCAAGTTCTCCTTTTGGATTTTCTATTCCACTGACTTGTATATCTGTCTGTAGGCCAGTGCCTCCCAAATTCTTTATTACTATATCTTATAGTAAATTTTGGAATTAGAAATTATGAGTCCTGTGGTCTGGGAGGTGGTGCAGTGGTAAAGCTTTGGACTCTCAAGCATGAGGTCCCGAGTTCAATCCCTGGCAGCACATGTGCCAGAGTGATGTCTGGTTCTTTCTCTCTCCTCCTATCTTTCTCATAAATAAATAAAAATTTAAAAAAGAATACATTATTATAAATTATGAGTCCTACAGTTTTATTCTTTTCTAGATTAGTAGGGAGACTAGGAGATAGCTCACTCAGTAAAGCATATGTCTTAACCATGTTCAAGGTCCTAGGTTTAAACCCAGTACTACGTTGGGAGGGAAGACTGTGTTGGAAGGGGGAACTGTGCTGGAGGTGAGGAGGACTATGCTAGGAGCATCCATTTCTGGGGGGGTGGAGTCCCTGACATTTTGATAGTAATCATGTTAAATCTACAAATAGCATTGGATATTATTGCATCATAGTAATATTGAGACTTCCAATCCATGAATATGGGCTGTTTTGTCACTTATTTGGATCTTCTTTATCTTTTTTCAACAGTTTTTTTGTATTGTTTGCTGTGCAAGTCTTACATTCTTTTGCTAAATTCACTCCTAAGTATTTTGCCCTTCTTGATGCTATACTGAGTGGAATTATTCATTTTCTTTCAGAATTTCTCCTTGCTGATATGTAGAAAAAGGATATATAATTTGGGTACTGGCTTTATATCCTTCAACCATTTCTCAACTCATTTATTAGCCCTAACAGTTTTTTTTTAATGATAGAATTTAGTTTTGAAAGGAAACATATTCTTGTGCAACTAATGGTTTGAAAGAAATGACCTCATATTTCTTTAGTAAACATGCCTTAGTTGTGCCAATGTAAGACTGGCCCACAACCCAGTGCCAATCAGACTACAAAAGCAAAAATACCTGGGAAAAAAAAGGGAGCTCTGTCAGTGAGATAGAAACACTTTAGAAAATGAGCAAAACATGCATAGGTTTTTTCACATTTACTTCCAATGCATTGTTGCTCATTTTTACCTACTCATTCCATTCAAGTTTCTATAATATTTGTGTAGGAGGAGGGGGAGAATATAATAAAATAAATGACACTGGCTAGTGCATTCTTTGAATATCTTTAAAGTGGGTGAGAAGTTCAGCTCTGGGTAATAAATTGCATTTATTCCCATGAGTAGTGTTTTTAGACACTTTGTTCTTCCTCACTTGGTCATCCCGTTTTTGCCTTTGTTCTTGGAGCACCAGTATCATAGTCAGTGGGGCTAAGGGGCTATCATATATAATCCCTGGTTTTATGGGATATATATATATATTTGTATTTATTTATTAGTGGATAGAAAAAGAGAAATTGAGAGGGGAGGGGAAGAGAGAGAAGGAGAGAGACAGAGAGACACTTGCAGCCTTGCTTTACCACTTCTGAAGCTTTCTGCCTGCAGATGGGGGCCAGGGGCTGAACTCAGGTCCTTGCACACTGTAGTGTGTGCGTTTTTTCCAGGTGCACCATCACCTGGCCCTTGGGTCATTGGTGCCTGCACTATGAATCCACTGCTCCTGGAGTCTATTTTTTCCCTTTTGTTGCTCTTGTTGTTTATCATTGTTGTTGTTATTGCTGTCGTTGTTATTGGACAGAGCAGAGAGAAATTGAGAGAGGAGGGGAAGACAAGAGAGACAGAGAGAGAGAGAGAGAGAGAGAGAGAGAAAGATAGACACCTGTAGACCTGCTTCACTACCTGCAAAGTGACCCCTCTATAGGTGGGGAGCTGGGGGCTCGAACCTGGATCCTTATGCTGGTCCTTCCGCTTCATGCCATGTGTGCTTAACCCGCTTGCTGTACCATCGCCCAGCCCCCTGATCATTGTTTTCTATCATTGCTTGTCTATATTCTTTCCCCAAACCCCCGTGCCAAGGCCCCCTATTCCATTCCCTCCCAGTGTCCTTTGCTTTGGTGCAGGACACCATCCCCAGTCCAAGTTTCCTCTCATGTTCTCCCTTTCTAACAGTCTCCCAAGTTCCACCTATATGTGGAGTTATCCTGTATTCATCCTTCTCTTACTAACCTGTCACACCCAACACTTTCCCTTCTGCTTCTAGCAAATGTGAGACAAAGATTGAGATTTTAGAATTTCTGTTTTGCTGTCTAGATCTTTGATGATATTTTAATCGATAGTTATGTATCAGGGAGATAGCTCAATGATAATACACAGGACATTTCATGCATGAGATCATAGGTTTGATCTCTGGCACTGCCAAAAGCCAGAGCAAAGCAGTGCTATGGATATATAGATTTTTTTTTTCAAAAAAAAGTTTGGAGGCCACCAAGGCATTACTTGACTAGAGCTCCAGGCTGACTCCTTATTTGGATTTGAACAAAGACATGTCAAGAGGATGTAGGGATGCTTCAATGGTGACAGAGCATAGGATGGTGTAGACCAGGGGTAGGGAACTATTTTCTTGTCAAAGGTCATTTGGATATTTATAACATGATTTTCAGGCCATACAGAACTAATTATCCAGGGAGTCAGGCGGTAGTGCAGTAGGTTAAGTGCACGTGGCGCAAAGCACAAGGACTGGTGTAAGGATCCCAATTCAAGCCCCCAGCTCCCCACATGCAGGGGAGTCCCTTCACAAATGGTGAAGCAGGTCTGCAGATGTCAATCTTTCTCTCCTCCCCTCTGCCTTTCCCTCCTCTCTCCATTTCTCTCTGTCCTATCCAATAACGACATCAGTAAACAACAACAATAATAACCACAACAGTGTTAAACAACAAGGGCAGCAAAAGGGAAAAAAATACCCTCCAGGAGCAGTGGATTCGTGGTGCAGGCACGAATAATCCTGGAGGTACTAGGGAAAGAGAGAGGCAGCCTGGGAGTATGGATTGATTTGTCAATGCCCATGTTCAGCAGGGAAGCAATTACAGAAGCCAGAACTTCTACCTTCTGCATCCCACAATGACTTTGGGTTAATACTCCAGAGGGTTGAAGAATAGGAAAGCTATCAAGGGAAGAAGGGATGGGATATGGAGTTCTGGTGGTGGGAATTGTGTCGAGTTGTACCCCTTTTATCCTATGGTTTTGTCAGTGTTTCCTATATATATACACACACACACACATATATCCTGGAGGCAAAAAAAAACCCTAATTATCCACTTTAAAAGTTAGTGCTTAATGTTTCTGTGGAAAAATCTCTGGTTGTCTTAACAAGACCAAACCAAATGATTTCCCAGGCCACATAGGGCTCATGGGCTGGACATTTCCCCATCCCTGCTGTAGATGAAGTAGAAACAGGATGCCCAGCCTACCATCATTTCCTTGAGAAAGCCCTACAGGACCTTCAGGACAGACAGACAGCTGCCAACACAGAGTGAGTGCTCAGGATTGACTGTTTTCAGAGTCATTAACAGTAATGACATATGTGAAGCACCTGGTACATCGCAGGTACTTAAACGGGCAGCAAAAATCTGTTTCTTTCTTTCCTTATTTATTTATTTTGCCAGCAAGGTTATCACTGGGGCTTGATACCTGCAGGTTAAATCCACTGCTCCCACCAGTTTTTTTTTTCCATTTTATTTTATAGGACAGAGAGAAATTGAGAGGGAAGAGGAGGGATAGAGAGAGATAGACACTATGGGTTAAGTGCAAGTGGTGCAAAGCACAAGGACTGGCGTAAGGATGCCAGTTTGAGCCCCCAGCTCTCCACCTGCAGGGGGTCCCTTCACAAGCAGTGAAGTAGGTCTGCAGGTGTCTGTCTCTCCATTTCTCTCTTTCCTATCCAACAACAATGACATCAATAACAATAACAATAATAACTACAACAATAAAACAACAAGGGCAACAAAAGGAAATAAATAAATAAATATTTTTAAAAAGAAAGATAGATAGACACCTGCAGAACTGCTTCACCACTCATGAAGTCTTCCCCCTCCAGGTGGGGAACAGGAGCTTGAACCCAAATCCTTGCATATGGTAATATGGTGCACCACTGCCTGGCCCCCCAAATATATGTTTCTTTTTAAAAATTATCTTCATTTATTGGATAGAGACAGACAGAAATCAATAGGGATGATAGAGACGGAGAGAGAAAGACAGACACCCGCAGCCCTGCTCCACCAGTTGCAGAGCTTTCTCCCTGCAGGTGGGGACCAGGGGCCTGAACCCAGGTCCTTGCGCACTGCATTGTAACAGATGTGCTCAACCAGGTGCGCCACCACCCAGCCCCTAAATAGGTTTCTTTTTTTTATTTTTTATTTATTTAAAAAAGGAGACATTAACAAAACCATAGGATAAGAGGGGTACAACTCCACACAATTCCCACCACCAGATCTCCGTATCCCATCCCCTCCCTTGATAGCTTTCCTATTCTTTAACTCTCTGGGGTCATTGTGGGTTGCAGAAGGTGGAAGGTCTGGCTTCTATAATTGCTTCCCCACTGAACATGGGCGTTGACTGGTCGATCCATACTCCCAGTCTGTCTCTCTCTTTCCCTAGTAGGGTGGGGCTCTGGGGAAGCGGAGCTCCAGGACATATTGGTGGGGTTGTCTGTCCAGGGAAGTCTGGTTGGCATCATGCTAGCATCTGGGACTTGGTGGCTGAAAAGAGAATTAACATATAAAGCTAAACAAATTGTTGAACAATCATGGACCTAAAGGCTGGAATAGTGAAGATGAAGTGTTGGGGGGGTCCTCCATTTTGTAGTTAGTTACTAGGCATATTTTAGATATATTTCAAAGGGCCTGTAGCTATACTAGTTTTTTGTTTTGTTTTGTTTTGTTTTTTTGTTTTTGTTTTTCTCTGAGCCTAAAATCTGATATGCAGGTAGATCCAAGTTATTGTCTGGGAAGGTGATGTCATGGCTGGAAAAGGGACAGAAAGCTGGATCAGGGAAGAGAGTAGCTCCCTAATATGGGAAAAGTGTATTAATATTGTTGACTGTAAACCCCATCTATTTGATTTGGTCTGGGGCCCGTATTCAACTTAGGGGCCTATGTGACCTCTGCATCCCTGTAGATCTGAGCTCACATTCTGTGGTCATGAGGAGGAACATCCCAAGCTGCCCCAATATCGACCCATCTTCCTCAGGTGTAGCATAGAGTATGTTGTCCAGCCTCCCTTCAGAGGATGGAATATTCTCTACCATTATTGATCCAAGTTGAGGGCAAGGTCCTATGGGGGGAAATATGTGTTTCTTTATGAACCACAGAACACTAAGTAAATCAACAGGACTAACTCACAATGATGTGCTAGGTCCTATCTCTATCTTCTTTTAATTTCTCTAGCTCTTGTTTGGCCACTTGTCAGTCTGTTCTCAGATGACTGGATTTTTATTTTCCTCTTGTTTCTTCTGATGGCTTTCAAGCAGCAAAAAGCACTTTCATCTTTTCATCTTGCTAGAACTTTTTAGTCTTTGCTGTCTTACTAGGAAATTGCCCTCTTTTCACCTTCGAGAATTGCAGGTGGCAATTCATTCAGAGCCTCCTGGAGCAGAGGTCCCCTGTGGACACCTGTTCCTGGGGGCATCACATGACCTTGCTGGTGGATCAGTTATTTGCCAGGCTGTGGGCACAACAGTTCTCATATGTGGGAGCTCCTCACTTCTCCATGTCATAGGACAGGTACTACTCCCCGCCTCCACCCAGCCTAGAGAAATGGGCTGGGATCCAGGCTCACTACCCCAGCTGCACCCTTAATCCCCCACATGGTACTGTGAGATGGTTGTATAGACCCAAAGGGACAGGAAAACACTTTGAGGACCACCCGGGAGGTCCCCTCACCCACCCAGCTTCCTCAGAGCCCTCAACAGCTGGGCCTGGCCCCTTCTAAAGCTCCAGTTGGGGTATGATGATAACAGTGTTTGAACCTCATAAAACATATTATTGTCTGTTGCAATAATATAAGTAACTTCATTGAAAATACTAGCTAACATTTCTAGAGAGCTTAATTTGTACTAGATTCTAAAGCCTGGGGCTTTGACTATCTCATTTACTCACCACAACAATCCACCAAGCATGTGATATTATCTTTATATTTTACAGGTGATCTGGGGGCTGGATGGCTGAGTTTCACCATTTGTGTGACACACAATCTCAGGTCTGGCCAACCTGGCCCCTGGCCATTGCATTTTCTCTTTCTCTGTCTTTCTCTCTCTCAATCTCTTGCTCTCTCATTTGATCTCTATTCCAGCTTAACTGACCTTTTTGTTTTTAAGATGCTTCCTTTTTTGATATTTTCTTTTTAATTTTATATATATACAGAGAGAAAGACCAGAGCACTGCTCAGCTCTGGCTTATGGTGGTGCTGTGAATAGAACCTGAGACCTCAGAGCCTGAGGCATGAAAGTCTTTTTTGTGTAGCTATTTTCTTGTCTCCCCAGCTCACATCACTGACCATTTCTTCCCATCTCCCCTCTTGCTCTGGGTCTTTGCAAGTATGGCGTCACCGGGGATGTACTCCAGCCTCCTCCCAGTAGCTCCCTGACTTTTCCCTTAAGTCTATCTCTTCCTCCATCTCCTCTTTCACTTTAATTCCATCCATCTCAGTCTCTGGCAATTTCCTCACAGGGGCCCGACCTGACTTCATTTCTCCTACTCTCATGCTTCCTTTTCCACTTTTTGTGACTCTGGTCCTAGTGGGTGCATGTTTTCTCTGAATCATACCCACTTCTTGGGAGGCTGTGAGCTCCAGAGTTTGGGAGTTACATCTGTCTGTACTTATCTTTATTTCAGTCTTCCCCTAAGTTCTTGGCCATGACGTGTGCCTTGTCCACATCGGACTCAGTATTTTCGGAATGAGTGTATGTGACTTGGTAAGTGAGTGCATTGCCCTTGACGGACAACCACATCATTTCCCACCAACTGCTTAACTCCTTGCCGTTAGTCAGCTGTGGAGCTCCATATGCTGGCCAAGCTCCAGATGTGCTGCCTGACCCTCTGAGGACATGAGGTTTGTTGGCCCTGTGGGGACAGGCACTTGTGCTTCCCTCTTCCCCAACCTCCTGCCTGGCTCAGCTAGTAACTCCTTTTCCCCCCTGCCTGCTTAAGCACTTGTCTCCTGTCCTGTCACTTAAACATCCCAGAGTGTGAGGATCCCTTCCAAAGGTGCCACTGAGGCTCAGGTGGACTCATTTCTGGAACACCTAGAATAGTGCCTGGAAAAGGAGTTTCTAGGGAGTCGGGAGGTAGCGCAGCAGGTTAAGCGCACATGGCACAAAGCGCAAGGACCAGCATAAGGATCCTGGTTCGAGCCCTGGCTCCCCACCTGCAAGGGAGTCGCTTCACAAAGCGGTGAAGCAGATCTGCAAGTGTCTCCCTTTCTCTCCCCCCTCTGTCCTTCCCTCCTCTCTCCATTTCTCTCTGTCCTATCCAACAACGATGACATCTAGAACAACAACAACTACAAAAATAAAACAACAAGGGCAACGAAAGGGAATAAATAAATAAATCTAAAAAAGGGGGGGGAGTTTCTAAAGCTCCCTACTGATTCTAATATACAGCCAGGTACTGAGACGCCAGGTTACAAGAACTTTGTCCAAGTGCACAGACTTCATGGTGGAGCAGAGAGGCACCATGGAACAACAGGGCCTTAACCCACTTCTTCATCATCTTCTTTTTTTTTTTTGGGAAGAGAGAACAGAAAAAGAAGGAAAGAAATCACAGCACTAAAGTGTCCTTTAGTGCAGTGGGGCCTGAGCTCAAATCTGAGTCATATGAGCAGCTTTCCTACCTAACCTGTCTCTTTAGTTCAAGACTTTCACCCCTTCTGCACATCCAAAGAAACTATTAAACAAAGAGACTCCTCACAGAATGGGAGAAGACACTCACCCCACTTTTTTTTCAGTTAACTGAAAAATTATTTTAATTATGCATATATAAACATTTCCAAACCCAAATTTTATTTAGCCTCATATTTAATGTAATACTTTAGTTAAATTAGTGAAGCCCTAAACATAAAACCCTAATTTAACACTTACCAGTCTCATAGATTATGTTAACATACTTCTCTCTTTTTTTAATTTCTTTATTGGGGGAGCATACTTCTTTAGTTAAAAATAAAATAGAAACTTCTGGGGTCAAAAGATAGCTCACTTGGTAAGGTCTTGTCATGCTCAGGGCACAGGTTTAAGCGTCAGTTCTTTTTCTAGCGTTTACCCTTCTTCCGTAGCAAGTCAACAGCGTCAGGTTGAAAGCTGTCAGGAGCTGCTTGTTGCTGGCTTTGAAAGTGACTGGGATCCATGTGGATTCAGTCGGCTAGGAAGGATCGTCAGTTTCCCCAATGAATGGGTACTCACGGGATGCACCACGAGAAGGTCGATCCAATGCATCAGTACCACATGGTAACACCATAGCATTGGGGGGAAGGAGCGCTCCACTAATGGAGCAGTGCTGTGGACTCACCTCACTTCTTAAGATGAATATGGGGCATCTAGGAAATGTCACAGCAGCAGTTCATTGGATTTGAATTCAAGAGTTCCCAAGTTTGGTCCCCTGACCAGCTGAGCAGTGACCCAGTAAAAAATGAAGGGGAAGAAGGGAGAGAGAAAGAAGGAGAAGGAGGGGGAGAAGGAAGAAAAAAAGGAAAGAGAAGAAGCTGAGGGAGGGGATCAGGAAGATGGTTAAATGGGTAGAGTATATGTTTTCCTATGTATGGAATCTTGGTTCAACCACCAGTACCACATGATGGCACCATGAACAATACCTAGGAAAATCCATGGATGATGGAGCATTGCAGTGGTAGCTCTCCCTCTCTCCTGTCCCCTTTCCTTCCCCTCTCTCAGAGAGTACAGAGGAAGTGGCCTGGGAGATGGTGCAGTGGATTAAGCATTGAACTCTCAAGCATGAAGTCCTGAGGTCAGTCCCCGGCAGCACATATATCAGAGTAATGTCTGGTTCTCTCTCTCTCTCTCTCTCTCTCCTCTCTCATTAATAAATCAATAAGATGCATATTAAGAGAGAGAGAAAATGCAGAGCAAAAGTCACACTGGGGAGTTCATTTGAGGCATCACCGTGCATGAGTGAGGCTCTGATTTTTCCCCAGAGACACACCAAATAAATAGATTAAATGAGGGGGAATAAATTTAAATAACTTGAACATGGTAAAAATATTTTGTGTGCTGGGGAATGAACTGACAACTTTCTGCATGCACAAGACCCCCTCCCCCACCCTCAAGGTGAAGCTACCTGCTTCAATCTTTTTTAAAATTTTATTTATATGGAACGAGAGAGTGATTAATACCTGCTCTTTAATGAAATCAATATAGACAGTGGAGTGTCAGAATTAATTTCTTTTCATAATGGTACAGGTGGTAAATAAAACAAGGGATGCTTACTTTCTGTTAGAGTGTGGAAGTCATCTAAAATCTTGAAATGAGAGGCCATGTCATAAATTGTGAAAATCCTCAAGCATTAGGGAATATTAAACTACTTAAGCCTTCTTTCTCTGAAAACTGTTAAACAAAATAAAAGCCTTTCATTAAAAGAAGAATAAGTAGGAGAAGGAGAAGAAGAAAAAGAAGAAAGAAAGAGAAAGGAAGGAAGAAAGGAAGAAAGGGAGGGAGGGAAAGGGAAAGAGAAAGACACAAGGTGAGAGAGATGGTGCAGTGGCTAAAGCACTGGACTCTCAAGCATGAGGTCCCTAGTTCAACCCCTGGCAGTACATGTACCAGAGTGATGTCTGGTTCTTTATCTCTCTCTTCCTATCTTTCTTACTAATAAATAAGTAAAATTTTTTAAAAGGAGCAAGCGAGAGAGTTTGTCAAAGTGTCTGCACAATTTTGCCTTTCTGCCAGCAATGAAGAATTCCTGATGCCTACTCCTCAACAGTATTCAATGTCTTTTGTTTTGTTTAATTCCAGAAAACAGCAATATTCCCAAAATCCCAGGTTCAGAGAGTGAGGACCTAGTGGGTCATGCTTTCTGTATTAGGAGAGGCATTTTGGTTTGGTTTAGTCTAAATCAATTATGACTCTTTGCTTTTTTTTTTTTTTTTTTACTTATTTACTTATTTTCAAATTTTTTAGTGTTCCAGGACCTCACACATGCTCAGATTCAATGCTCTGAGCCAACTTCTCAGATCAGATAGAGACGGAAACAGAGACAGAGAGAGATAGCACAGCACTGAAGCTTCCCCCAGGGCTATAGTACTCCCACGTGGTATGCTGGGACTATGAATGTGGCCCTTGCATATGGCAAAGCAGGTACTTCACCACATAAGTCATCTCATCACCCCCAAATGTTTGCATTTTATTTTATCTGCCACTAGGGAAGGCTATCACTGGGGCTTGATACCTGCACATCTCCACAATTCCCAGCAGCATTTTTTAATAGAGGATGAGAGACAGATGATGCAGCACTTCACCACTCATGAAACCTCCCCCATCCAGGGGTGGAAATCGGGAACTTGAACCCAGGTCCTCATGCATACACCTCACTTTGCCAGGTGAGCTATCACTCAATCCACAAATCCTTGCTTTTTAAACTTGTTGGGGGCGGAGCAATTTGCTGCTACTTTCCTGAGTCACACAGAACACTGCAAAAGGGGGCCTGGTAGTGGAACACCTGTAGATGCACATGTTACCATGCACAAGGACCCAAGCTCCCAGGTCTCCACCTGCAGGGGGTTAGTTCAGGAGCAGTGCTGCAGATGTCTCTCTCTTTCTCTCCCTCTCTCTTTACTCCTTCTCTCTCAATTCTGTTCTATCTACATCTGAAAGGAAAGAAGGAAGGACGAAAATTAAAATGACCACTGGGAGTGATAGATTGGTCATGCAGGCACCAAGCCCTAGAAATAACCCTGGTGGCAATAAAAAGCAAAGAGATGAATAAATAACAATGCAAGAATGTGTTCTGAAGGGTCAGCAAAACAGTTCACTTGAATAGTGTACTGCTTTGCCATGTGTACAACCCAGGCTCAAGCTCAGCCCCCAAATGAAGCTTTGGTGTTGTGATCTCTTTAATTCTCTCTCTGTGTCTCTAATATATATATGAATGTATACTGAGACAGCAAGATGAGGAATTGATTGCCTGGAATTGGGATGAGACAGGTGGATCTCTAGAAGCCAGTCTAGACTATGGGATGATCTTGAGAAGGAGAGATAATTGCCAAGAATGATAGAATGTAGGATCCTACAGATTCGTCTGGTCCCTGTACCCTGAATCTAGTATGCCACCACCTGGCCCCCAGACTACTTTTTCATCACATAAAAATTTTATCATTAAAAAGATCTCTGCCGTGCACCAAGCGGTGGTGCACCTGGTTAAGTGCATACGTCACAGTGTGCAAGGACCCAGGTTCAACCTGCTGGTCCCCACCTGCAGGGGGAAAGCTTCATAAGTGGTGAAGTAGGGCTGCAGGTGTCTCTCTGCCTTTCTCCCTATCTACCTCCTCCTACCTTCTCAATTTCTATCTCTATCCAATAATATATATACTATAGTTTGTAAAAATGTAAGAGCTCTTCATAAATATTTTTAAAAAAGAAAAAAAATACTCTGTCTTGGGGCTGGGTGATAGTGCAGTAGCTTAAGCACACATGGCACAAAGTGCAAGGACAGGCGCAAGGATCCGGGTTCAAGCCCCTGGCTCCCCACCTGCAGGGGGGTCACTTCACAAGCAATGAAACAGAGCTGCAGGTGTCTGTCTTTCTTTACCCTCTCTGTCTTCCCCTCCTCTGTCAATACCTCTCTGTCCTATCCAACAACAATAGCAACAATAATAATAACCAGGGCAACAAAAGGAAAAAATAACCTCCAGGAGCAGTGGATTCATAGTGCAGGCACTGAGCCCCAGTGATAACCTTGAAGGCAAAAAAACAAAAATCTGTTTTAGGGTGGGTGTATATAACATGATGTTATACAAAGAGACTCTCATGCTTGAGGCTTCAAAGTCCCAGGTTCAATCTCCAGCTCCACTATAAACCAGAGCCAAGCAATACTCTGGTGGTAAAAAATAAAAATAAGAAATAAAAAAACACTCTGTCTTATATAAACCCAGGTGTGTTTCTGTTTTAGTTTTGGCTTTTTCGTTATTTACAGATGAACCTGACTCTAGCCAGTACAAGTGGTTCATTGGATTGGCACAATTCAAGGCTGTCTGGTATACCAGGGCCCTAGAATGTTCAATGCTAGGTATTAGATGACTTTGGGTAGTGGTATGAGTTACAGAGGTGGCCTGGGGACGGCATCACCTACCCATTCTCAGTCTTACTCTCATGAAGAAGTGGACCAAGGACTGACAGAGACTGTAGTGTGTGTGTGTGTGTGTGTGTGTGTGTGTGTGTGTGTGTGTGTGTGTGTTGGGGGGGTGTACAAGTATGGAGGAAGGTATATGGGCTGTGTGTATATGACTGTGTGTGTGTGAATGTGAATGAGGTGGTGGTGTCAGGGTGGTGTGTATAGTGGGAACCTTCGATTTTTTTCCATGCAAATTAATAATTATAGCATTCCTGAGTCCCCAATAGTACAGATATAGACAAACAGGAATGTTTTGTTTTCAGATCATTAAGAAAGTCTATAAAATTTAAACAACTAAAGTTAGGACTGAAAGACTAAAGCCAACCTTTTCAAGACAAATTTAAATACAAAAGTGCTAAGAGAATTTTAAGTCATTAGAGTTGGCAGGATAAGAAACAGTAACAGCTGGCTGGGAGATAGCATACTGGTTGTGCAAAGGATTTTCATGCCTGAGACTCCAAGGTACCAGATTCAATCCCCAGCACTGTCATAAGCCAGAGCTGTACAATACTCTAGTTAAAAAATAATAACAGTAGAGAACTGGGAAGTGGCACACACAGTTGAACGCACACATTACCATGCCTAAGGAGCACCCCCCACTGCTCCACACCTGCAGGGGGGATGTTTCATGAATAGAGAAGCAGGTCTGCAGGTGTCTATCTTTCTCCTTCTCTACCTCCCCCTCTCCTCTCAGTTTCTCCCTGTCCTATACAATAAAGTAGAAAGGGGGCAGGGGAAGAAGGCCTCTGGGAGCAGTGGATTGGTAGTGCCAGCACTGAGCCCCAGTGATAACCCAGCTGGCAATCAAATAATAACATTAACAACAACAATAATATAGAAATTAACAGCAACAGTAACAATTAAGAGAAACAGTACGATTTCAACCCTCCCCTAAAAGTGTACGCACATGTGATTAGGATGGGATCTCAATCTGATGGCTTGGCAGCTTGCATTCGCTGGGAGCAAGACCCTTCTCCCCATTAAGGCTGTGTCACTGTTGCTTGGTTTCTGAAATGTGCCTATAGAGGCAGGGCCAGGCAGGTGGTGTTCTTGGCCCTCCCAGTGCAACCATCCTGGATGCTGTCTAATAACTTGATTGAGTTGTGGACTTCCCCTGTCCTCCTACCTCTGAGGCTCCAGACAGGACCTGATGGGTGAAGACAAGGAAGCCAGGAGGAGGCTAAGGGATGGGGCTGCTGGGACTGGCACTTCCAGTGACATCACCAAGGAGGCTCTTAGGATGTGTGTGGTTTTCCCATTCTCTGCACAGAGTGTCCGGAGAACAGGGTGTTATGTGAAGTAATGACTTCTGCTGAGGCACAGATGGAAAAAGCGCTTTTATTTTAGTCCCCATGCTTTCCTTCCCCTGCCTTTCCCGGAGCATCAATTCCATCCCAAGAGAGCAACCAAAAATGACACTTCCAGACTCACAGCCTGAACACAGAGCCCAGATGCTTGGGCTGTTAGTGCTGGCATTTAAGAAGGCACAGGGCCCCAGCACTCCCCTAAGGAATCACCTCAAGTAACTGTTGTGGGCGTGGAGAAACTGAGTTAGGAAAGTGGAGCCAGCCCTTTCACATCTGAGTTTTCTTCTGTGTCAGCTTTCCAGAAAACCCTCATTTGGGACAAACAGTGCTCAGGAAAAGCTGAGCATATGACCTACTTGGAGGCAGTGATAATTATGGGCTCATGGTGCCTATAGTCATTCAGTGAATTTTCAGAGCTTTAGCTGGAGACTGATATGTTCCGAGGCACCCAAGCCCCTCTCTCTGAAACTACATCCCACATATCACCTGGGTGTGGGGGCACGACGCCAGGCTCTGCCATTGAAGCTGGCAGGTTCTACACTGCCACTCTGGGGAGAGGGGGTGAGGAAGAAGATGTATCCATGTGGGTTGAGGTAAAGCATTTGAGGAGTGGCCACACACAGCACCTTTTGGAGTCTGAGGCTACAAAAATGATGTTCCAGCCCAGCTGGGTCTCCCTGGGCCTCCCTCACCTCATGTTGATTCTCTTTCCACATGTGTCTTCCCCTCCCTGGAAAGTTCATTGGCCGCCCACACATACGTGCATGTACGTGCTCAGTCCCCTAAGGGCCCTGGTAAATAGTTCTCTCTCTCTTAGTGAAATCGCATTGTGTTTTGCAGGCTTCATTCTTCCTAGCTCATTTGTGAAGTGGGCAAGGGGTATCATTAACCGTTCTCTTACTTGTTAACTTGCCCGAGAGGAAAAAAAAAAGTTTTTCCTCCTACAAGAGTCTAATTACCTGTTGGGTGAGTCCTGACCCATATACATTTCCAAAGAGAGAGACACTTGATTCCTGTGTTGGAGAAATGTCCTTGGACGGCTCCAGAGCCCCTCTGCCTGCCTTCCCACCATCTGCAAAACAGCCGCCTCTACAGACTGTCCAGAAAAACGGCTCCACAAGTTTAGGGATGTGTATTCATTTTATGGGGTGGGGTGGGGAGTTGATTTACAGGGGCATCTACTTTTTGTCTCTGAACATGCTATGCTTTTTCCTGCACACTGGGTGTGTAGAGAGATGAGCAATATAGATTAGCCTCTCCCCTCGTAGATTTTATGTTCTAACAAAGAGAAGAAGCAGGTCAATTCATAAATAAGGGCAAGGTGGAGACAGGGACAACACCTCCTGAAGGAGTATAATGAGGGGTCAAAAAATAGAGAAATATGTGAAGGAGAGGTATTGTCAAAACCATCTTTGGGAAAATACACATTGTTTTTTTCTTTCTCTATTCTCCTGTTTCTTGAAATGTCCTTAAATAATCTGACAAAAGAAAAAGCCCAGAGCAGTAAGACTTTCTCTCTTTGTTGCCCAGATCAGATTATTGTTCATGTTTTGTTAAGCTAGTTAGGAAAGAATGGCACTCATGATTCAAGCGAACTGAGAAAACACCTCCCAGGCTGCAAGGTATGCCCCCTGCGGGGATGGCAGACAGTACACACCCACCTGTTACTACAAGAGCCATGGGAGGGAGGCAGCAGTGGGCTCTGAGGTGGGTGCCTTCTGCTCATTGTTTTGATGCTTCTGGTCTAGGATTCTCATCTTGCCCAACTATGGGTAGCCCCTGCTAGGATGTCAGGTCACCATGACCCTGGATCTTTGTACTTCAGGGTGGCTGATTTGTTGTTGTTTCCTTACTTGCTTTTGGTCATTTCTGGTGATTCACTGCTCTAAGTTAACTTTTTTCTCTTTATTTATTTGATAGAACAGAGAGAAATGGAGGAGAGAGAGAGAGGGAGAGAAACCGAGACCTGCAGCACTACTTCACTGCTTGTGAAGCTTCTCCCTTGCAGGTAGTGGAGCGGAGACACGAACCCAGGTCCTTGTTCATGGTAATATGAACACTCAGGAGTGCCACTGCCTGGCTGTTTTTAGACAGAAAGAGCAAGGCAAAGAGAAAAGGAAAGAAACCACAAATCAAAGCTGCCTTTAATGCAATGGGAGTCAGTCTGGAACGTGGGTTGAGCACATGACTAAACAAGCACTTTATTATTTTTTAATTAATTTATTTATTTCATCACTCCCATCACAAAAGGTCTGTGTCCCCATCCCCACACCCATAACCAATATAGTTCTCCCAAAGTCTTGAAATTTGGTTGAGATTTTTTTTTTACATTTGTATGTTCAATTGTTTATGCTCCACATGAATGAAACCATTCTATAGTTGTCCTTCACCTCCTTACTTGCTTCAATGAGTATAATCTTCTCCAGTTCCAGCTACTTTATCCCAAAGGACACATTATCATCCCTTTTTATTGCTGTATAGTATTCTTTTGAATATATGTACCATACCTTTTTTTTTATCCAGTCACCTGTCAAAGGGCATTTTGATTGTTTACAGTTTTTTGCTATTGTGAATAAAGCTACTATAAGTATGGGGTATGCATATAATCCTTTTGAATCAGTGTCATTGCATCTTTTGGGTATATGCCAGTAGAGGAATTGCTGGGCCATATGGCATTTCCATTTGTATTTATTTAAGGATTCTCCATACTGTTCTCCATAGTGGTTGTACCAGTTTACATTCCCACCAACAGTGTAGTATAGTTCCTCTCTCCACATCTTCTCCAACACTTATCTACTCTTGTTGTATTAGTGGAGCCCATTTTCACAGGTATGAAGTGGAATCGCAGTGTGGTTTTAATTTGCATTTCTCTAATAAGTGAGTTAGAATATTTCCACATATGTCTGTGGGCCATGTGTATCTCTTTTTTAGAGAACTGTCTATTTATATCTTCTGCCCACTTTAATTGGGCTGTTCTTTTCCTTTTTGTTGAGCTGTATGAGTTCTTTATAAATGTCTGATATTAACTGCTTGCCTGAAGTGTGGTTTGAAAATATCTTTTGGGAGTTGGGCTGTAGCACAGAGGGTTAAGCGCAGGTGGTGCAAAGCACAAGGACCGGCATAAGAATCCAGGTTCGAGCTCCCCACCTGCAGGGGAGTCGCTTCACAGGCAGTGAAGCAGGTCTGCAGGTGTCTATCTTTCTCTCCTTCTCTCTGTCTTCCCCTCCTCTCTCCATTTCTCTCTGTCCTATCCAACAACGACAACAACAATAATAACTACAACAATAAAAAAAACAACAAGGGCAACAAAAGGGAATAAATAAATAAAATAAATATTAAAAAAAAGAAAATATCTTTTTTTTTCATTTGCTTTATTCTCTCTTACGGTTTGAAAATATCTTTTCATATTTGCTAAATTTCCTGTTTATCCTTATGGAATTTTCTTTTGATGCATAAATGCTTTTAAATTTGATATAGCCCCATTTATTCATTTTTGGTTTTGTTTCTCTTGCCCATGGGGTGGAATCTCCAAGTATGTCTTTAGTGTTAATGTACTGGAATGCTTCATTAATGTATTCTTCTATATATTTTATAATTTCAGGTCTAATATCCATATCTTTGGTCTATTTTGAGTTAATTTTGCTGCATGATGTTATATGGTGGTCTAGTTTCATTTTTCTGCATGTAGTTGTCCAATTCACCCAGTGCCATTTGTTATAGAGACTTTCTTTTCCCCATTGGACAGTTTTAGCACCTTTATCATATAGCATGTACCTATCTATGTTTGGGTTTAATTTTGGGCTTTCTATCCTGTTCCACTGGTCTATATATTCATTTTTGACCCAATACCACACTGTTTTAACTACTGTTGCTTTGTAATATAAACTGAAGTCAGGGAATTGTGATGCTTCCATTTTTATTCTTTTTCCTCAGATGAGCTTTGGCTATTTGTGGTTTTCTCCATACAAACTTTTGGATAAGTTGTTCAGTTTCCTTGAACTATGTCACTGAAATTTTAATAATGATTGCACTGAATCTATAAATTGCTTTTGGCAGGATTGCTATTTTTATAATATTTATCCTTCCAGTCCATGAACAGGGGTTAATCTTCTATTTATTTGGCGTCATCCTCTATTTCTTTTAACAATGTCCTATAATTTTCGTTGAAAAGGTCCTTCACCTCCTTTGTTTAATTTATTCCGAGATAATTTATCTTTTTGCATTCAGTAGTAAATAAGATTGCTTCTTTGAGTTCCATTTCCTCTGGCCCATCTTTTGTATAAAGAAATGCCACAGATTATGAACATTTATTTTTTAGCCTGTTACTTTACTAAGTATATTGATTTCCAGTTAGTTTTTTGGCAGAGTTCTTGGGGTCTTTTATGCATAACAACATATAATCTGCAAATGATGATAATTTACTTTCATCCTTCCCAGTCTGGATTCCTTTAATATTTATTTCTTGCCTGATTGCTATGACAAGGACTTCTAGAACTATGTTGAATAGAAGTGGTGAGAGTGGGCATCCTTGTCTAGTTCCTGAGTTTAAGGGAAACGCTTTCAATTTTTTCCTTGTTGAGCATGATACTGGCCATGGGTTTGTCATATATAGCTTCTATTGTGTCCAGGAATTTTCTTTCCACTCCCAGTTACTTAAGGGCCTTTATCATAAATGGGTGTTGACTTTATCAAATTCATTTTTGGGGGGATAGAAATATATATAGAGAGATGATATAGAAATATATATAGATGAAATGGGATATAGATAGAAATATATATATATAGATGAAATGGGATATATATATATCCCATTTCATCTATAGTTTCATTTAAAACCGCTATTTCCCTGTTGATTTTTTTTGTCCAGATAATTTGTCTCTTGCTGTGAGTGGTGTGTTAAGATCTACTACTGTGGTGTTTCTGTCAATTTCTCCCTTAATTTCAGTGAGTTTTATGTATTTGAGTGCAAAAACAAGCACTCTCTAAGTGAGCTATTTTGTTGGCCCAAGGTTATTTTATTTTATTTTTAAATTTTTTTATTATCTTTATTTACTGGATAGAGACAGCCAGAAATCAAGAGGGAAGGGGGTGATAGAAAGGGAGAGAGGCAGAGAGACACCTGCAGCCCTTCTTCACCGCTCATGAAGCTTTCCCCCTGCAGGTGGGGACCGGGGGCTTGAACTCAGGTCCTTGCATATTGTAATACGTGCTCTCAACCAGGTGCAACACCACCCGGCCCCAGCCCAAGGTTATTTTAAAGACCATAGAATGTGTAGGCAGGTTCCCAAAGCTCTAGTGAACTTTGGAAAACCACTGTTTACTTCGTTTCTCCAGATTATATCTGTAGAAACAGAAGACACAGAAACTGGTCCTCTGGAGCCAGGGACTGCCACACCCAGCCCTTCTTGTGGAAGTGGTGCATATGGTCTTCCTCTGCCTCCTTTCACCCCTGCCCTCCTCTAACAGATGAAAGCAGACCCTTGTGGTGCCCTTCACTGCAAGATGTCCTGGGAGCATTTCATGGTCTGGGCACCCACAGTCCTGATCTCTACAGGCTGGCACCCTCTCATCAGGGCAGGAGGTGAGTCATTGCTATTCCTCATTTCCCTTTTCCCTTGTTCCACACTTATGGAATTCAGTTTAAGCCTATCACACCACAGTCATTAACTATGTAGAGGTTCTTGCGTATCAGTTATACCTCACTCTTAATGTCAAAGCATTTAACAAAAAAGTTAAATAAAAAACCAGACAAAATACTACCCCAAAAGGAATTCTTCAAGATAGATCCACACTGTTAAGTATTAAAGGTAAGCAGTGGTGACTAAATGTAATATCATTGAGCATTGAGCATACATAGTTGTCAGTTGCATTGTTGTTTACAAAATGCATCAATGTTTATAAGTTACAGGGACTGGGGAAATTGCATAATGGTTATGCAAAAGGCTTTCATGCCTAGGCTCTGAGGTCCCAGGCTCAATCCCCTATACCACCATAAGCCAGAGCTGAGCAGTGCTCTTGTGAAGGAAGGGAGGGCAAAAGGGAGGGAGGGAAGGAGGGAGGAAGGAGAAATATATTTATTTATAAGTTACAAAAAAGAAGTTCTCATTATTTTTAAAAACCTGTTGATTTCATTTATTTGTTTTTGGTGCTGGGTATCAAACTCAGAGCCTCATACCACCACTGAGCTTCCTACTTCCCAGCTTATGTACACCTTTATTTACTTATTTATTCATTTATTGAAAACCAAAGCTACCGAGTTGCAACTTTTGCCTGCTTGGTGAAGCCTATTCTGAGGGAATCACAGAGAGCCACCTCTCTGGTGACCTCCCTCCCTAAGGTTGGGGTTGGTGAAGATACTCAGGTGGAGACGGTAGCTTACCTGGTAGAGGGAATAGCTCACCTGATAGAGCTCACTGGTCTGAAGGAATCACAGAGCCACCAAAGGTACCTGTGGCTTAGTTTTACACCAGGAAAGAGGTGGGGGCTGGATTATGCTGCTGTCAACCTCAGGGACAGCAAGAGCCAGGTGCTGATAAGTCTTGTGTAGACTGGTAGCTGCTCCTGCCCCTTACTGATTCAGAGCCCTCAGTGCCCCCTCCCCTCTCCCAGGTCATGCCCCAGTCTCCTGTCCATCTCCAAGCCTGTCCTTTGGCCCATTACCTACAACCAGCTTATAGCCAGCACGGCACAAGTCTTTTCTACAATGCTCAGTTCTGTTCTGTGGGTGCGCCAGTTGTGCACTGGGCTGGGCTAGAGGAAGGACAGCAATATTGGCCTGCACACTCCTTACGTCTGCCTTCTATGGATAGAGCCTACTAGTACATAAATGACGATTGTTGGGTGCCTAGTGACAAGGCCTGAATTATAAAAGCATTTATGTCATATCATAGCCTTCTTGTTGTACAAATTACAGAGCACATCCAGAATATTTGAGAAGTTTTTGACAAGTTGGTCTGAGAACTGACAATGTTCAGACCCTGGCCACACACACACACACACACACACACACACACACACACACACACACACAAGCTGCTGGAGCTTTTTTTTTCTACTGCACCCGCCCAGGGATGCTCCCCTGCTAGGAAAGCCAGGCCAAAGCTTTCTTAAGAACCTGTTCCATGGCTGTTTTTAGTAATCGTCTGCCAAACCAAACCACACTTGGCTCTGCTATATATACCCCATGCGTGTGCCAGCCTGTTGCACTCCTGCTTTACTCACTCGTCTCAGGGTTTCAAGTTTGGTGGAATAAGTTATTTGCCTCTTTTCTTCTCTTCTTCTGAACATCAGTCCCACTATGGGCTCAAATGAGAATAGAAAGAATTACACTCACAGAAAAAGAAAAAGAAAACTACATTCCGAGTAGGGGGAGCATCAGGGGAACTTTCCAGGTTCAGGAATTTTTTGTTTGAGTTGCTTTTGTTGTTGTTTACCACAACACAGCTCAACTTTGGTGTATGATGTTGCTGGGTATTAAACCTGAGCCTCAAATTTGTCTCTCTGGCCCCAAATAGCCACTTCTAACTCTTCTGATGAATACCCCGTATCCACTTGGGAAGTAGGAGGTAGCCCTGGATGGTTATAGCTTCCCAGTTTACTCTGCACCAAGCTGTCCCCCCCCCCCAAATCAGTGGCTTTCTGACCTTAGACTTCAGCACAGATCCACAGTCTACGAGTCTATCTCTTGAGACTCAGGGGACGGAGGGTCATTAGAACAGTGACCCTTTAAGTGCATCGTCTCAAGTGTTTGCCCCAGTAGCAGACTTCCAGCTTTACCAGACATTTGGACTGCAGAACTAAGAGTCAGCTTCCTGGATGTGCTGTTTTGGTGCCTCTGCCTCTGTCCTTACATTACTGACCTTGTGCTGCCAGGTTGGCACACTTCCTGGAGGGTTCTCAGCTGCCCATAGCATGGGCTATGGCAGATGGCCTCAGGGTGGCCCTAAGAGCAGGCCGGGACCACCTGCTGAGGGGATTTTTCTGCCTGAACACACCTTTCCCTTGAGAAGCCAACAAGCAGGTCCTGATTGGCGACCTCTCTGTGACCTACCTCCCTAGGATTGGGGTGGTGAAGAAACTCAGGTGGAGAAGATAGCTCACCTGGTAGAGCATAGACTTTACTTGAAGACCTGGGATCGAGCCCCTGACACCACATGGGGACATGGGAGCACCGCATGTAGCACTAGGGGATGCTTCACAAACTAGAGAGATGCTGAATGTATTCTTCACCATCACCTTGTCCCCCACCACCACCAGACTTAAAGAGTCTGCTAACTAACTACCAGACCGAAACACAGGAACTTGCAAAAAATTAAAATAGAATAAATAACCGGCTTGGTGTTTACATGATGAAGTCACTGCTCCCAGCTTCTTTTTTTTTTTTTTTTCCTTTTTGATAGAGAACGAGAGGAAAGTGGAAAAGAGAGACATAGAGACACCTGCATCACTTCTTCACTGCTTGCAAAATGTCCCTCCTGCAGGTAAAGACCAGGGGCTTGAATCCAGCTCCTTGCATAAGTTAACAGGTGTGTTCTACCTGCCATGCCACCGTCTGCTCCCCCTTATAGTCTTATAATCTTGTAAACCATTATTTAAAAGAAAGAGAAAAAGAAAGGAGGAAGGAAGGAGGAAGAGTTCCTTGTCTGCCAGTAAGGACACAGTGAGAAAGAATTCAGCAAACTGCAAATGAGGATATGTTCCCTCCCATGACTCCTTCCAGACTAATGCCCTGATTCAAAACTCAAACCTCTGGGCCAGGCAGTGACACACCTGGTTAAGTGCACACATTGCAGTGCCCAAGGACCCAGGTTCAAGCCCCTAGTCCCCGCCTGAAGGGGAAAAGTTTCACAAGTGGTGAAGCAGAGCTGCAGGTGTCTCTCTATCTCCCCCTTCCTCTCAATTTCTCTCTATCTCTATCCAATAATAAATAAATAAAAATAAAAAATAACTTCAACCTCCAAAACTGTGAGAAAATGAGTCTTTTGTGTTTGTGTAAATCACCTAAACTATGGCATTTTTGTTATTACATACAAATACAAGGAACTTTTTTCCAGACTTAAAACAGATAAGCACCAAACCCTTTTTAAAAATAAAGAACAAGGGGCCAGGCAGTGGCACACCTGATGAAGTGCACACATTTACAGTGTGCAAGGACCCAGGTTCAAGCCACTGGTCCCCACCTGCAGGAGGAAAGCTTCATGAATGGTGAAGCAGGGCTGCAAAGTGTCTCTGTCTCTTTCCCTCTCTATTTACCTCCTCCTCCCCTCTCAATTTCTCTGTCTCTATCCAATAGTAAATAAATAAAATAAAGTATTTTGAAAAGGTAGAGAACAATGAAGGAAAAAAAATCTACTGGGCTGGTAGAATTGCTTAGACACAAAACCCCAAATCAAAGAAAAGAAAAAGGTGAGGGGAGGGGGCAGGAGGTCAGAGTTCTGAGTGTTATAGGGTTGGAAGACACCCATCTAAGAGTATTCCAGAAAAAACAAGGAGGCTCTAGCATCACCTTCACCAGCAGTGTTGCTTCCTTCATGGAAATATGGATGGACAGTAAGAGAAATTTCAGACAGGGCCTTCTCCCCCTGGTTCTCCTCTTGCTATTTCTGCCATCTGAGGTTTTCTCTGTTGAATTCTAGCCATGTCCTCAGCTAGGGGTTCCCTGAGGGATGTCTCCTCAAGGGCACCCACAGGCCATGACTAAACATGAGGGGCTGAGCAGTCTCTGAGCATGCCCCCAGGATTTGACTTCCTTTTTAGATGAGGTAAGACAGATCTTTCCCCCTCTGTTCCTAGTCTCAGATTTGCTTAAAATGCACCATCTCACCAAGTGCTTCAGGATTCTCTTTCTGAAAGATGTAGCCCCCCGCCCCCACCCCGTGCCCCTGCATCTCATCCATGCAGACTAGCTGATGTTCATTTTGTTGCAAATACAGTAGCCTCTGCTCTCCACTGAGGCTGAAGGTGGTTTGGACTGGGCAGTTATTTGAGATTGAAAGAGCTGAAGAGAAAGAACCAGGTTGTGAACACTGACTAGAAAGTGGGAGCAAGGGCTTGAGTATCCTTGAAGGGATGCTACAGAACCTTGTTTGCAGGTGACCGTCTCTCACCTGGAAAGGGAGGGAAGGGCCTTAGGTGTTGAGAGCTGGTCCTCCAAGGCCTCACTACAAAGCTCTACTGAAAAGCTATACTCAGTATATGCCAAGTGCTGGGAGCCTTCTTCTACTTGGTTCTCTGAAAGGGTCACTTCATACTAAGGCCAAACAGTGAAGTAAGTGATAATACAATGAAAGGATAACTTGTGTGTGAGTGGTCTGTAATGGGCTGTTATAAGACAGTATAATTCAGTCTAGATAAATAAGATCTCTCTCCCTTTCTACTAGCTTAGCATCGACCTTCTTCATTGCCTTGGCCTTGGCCAGGTGGAGCTGAGAACCAGAAGCAGTCTGGTTTAGTGGTGCCAGCCTTGGACACCTGCTCATAGCCTTCGTGGTGGGGACCCTGGTAGAACTCACACACCCCCCTTTATCAACTTCCCCAAGAATGTCCCTCTACAGATAGCCACTTTGTCATCCTTTGCAGCCCTGGGGGAAGCAAAGAAACTTTGGTATATGTCAGCGATGGCTTCATGATGCAGAGCTGTGTATAATGGCCTAAATCCTGACCCAGTCAGCTGGATATGTGGCTTGGGGAGCAGGGGCTGGATAGAGGAAGCACTTTGCTGGGGTGTCCTCTCATAAGACTGTCAGCTTTCTCTAGAACCAATGAGCCCTGAAGGGAGGCATGTGACTAAGCTGAGAGTTTCTGTGCTCAGTGGCCTTCTGCTGAGAGTGTGGTTGAGACTTGGCTTCGACTGCTGTGGGTTCAAGCAGTTAAAGACGTCTGTGTTTAAGTCAAGTAAGTCCTCAGAAAGGCTGGGAACAAGCACCCAGCTTTATTCTGTTCTCATGGGAGTGTAGCAGTATGCACAGGAAGAAGGCTCTCTGCCCGTCCCACTTGGCATTATTCCCTGTGGAAAGGGGGCTCTTGTCACAAGCACACCTCCCCTCCAAGCTCTTGGAAGATGTCTTGCCAGTTCACACTTCCTACACTCTTCTCTCTGGCACCACCAAATGGTCTAAAAGCCCACTCCTCTCCAGCAGAGTCACAAAGCCAACTCTGTAACTACTCCCACCCTCTGGGAAGTCTGATAGCATTTGGTCCTGTGCCATGTACCCCATGATCACTCACAGACTGGTACCATCCAGAACACCCCCTCTCATGCTGGCATGGACCCAGGTGTGCCCAGGTGTACAAATACCAACCTAACCTCCCCCTTCCTTGGGCTTGAATAAATGCTGAAATGTGGTAAACAGCTAAAGCTGTCCTTAGGACCCCCAGCTCCAATTTTAGTTTACTGGCACTTACTTCCCAGGTTCCTTGAGTTAAGTGTCTCTCCTACTTCCCTACTGAAAAGCAACATCAGTGCCAAGAAGCAGAGAGAAAGAGAGACTTTTCACCAAAGCTTTTCATCATTCAATCATGCATAGAAATAATGCTATTCCCTCACTGGTGGCCCTGGTGGCTCTACCTGGGCCATAATCACTGACAGTGCTCTTGTCATCATCAATGACTTCACTTATTAAGAGCCAAGATTATCAGAAACCACAAGCTAATTCTAAGAGTACAGGAGTGGCTGAGACAACTAGAGAAGTCTTGTCATAAACTCACTTTACTTTTTTGGACTCAGCACTATGTGTTTGGCCAGAGAAAATCATTTAGTGAGGGTAGTGCTGTTCATCTTCTACCCAGCCAGCCTGTGCTGGAAAGCTCACACCAAGTGTGGAAGACAGACTCACTGCCAAGTGTGGAAGACGGACTCAATGCAAACACCTTACCATTCCATGTGTGACACTGGTCTTTAAAGAGGGTTGTTTATGTCTGGAGAGAAAGCTCACTGAGAAGGGCATGTGCCTGGCCATGTGTGAGGCTCAGGTTCAAGCCCTGTTGCCACATGGGAGGTGCCATGGCACAGGAGGAAGTTCTAGTGCTATGTTGTCTCTCCCTGTCTCTCTCTCTCTATCTGAACAAAAAAGTGGTCAGAACAGTAAAACCACACATGTTCAAGGACCCCTGCTCCGCAAAATTAAATAAACTTGAAAAGGTTGATTAGGAAAGAAATAAATAACAGGACTGGGTCGTGGCTCATCTGGTTGAGAGCACAAGTTCCAGTGCACAAGGACCCAGGTTCAAGCCCCTGCTCCCTACCTGCAGGGGGAAAGCTTTGTGAGTGGTGAAGTAGGGCTGCAGGTGTCTCTCTGTTTCTCTTCCTCTCTATCTCCCCTTCCCCTCTCAATTTCTCTCTCTCTCTATCCAGTAAATAAATAAAGATAATAAGAAATTAAAAGATATTTTAGAAAAGGAAAGAGGGAGTCGGGTGGTAGCGCAGCGGGTTAAGCGCACGTGGCGCAAAACGCAAGGACCTGCTTAAGGATCCCAATTCAAGCCCCCAGCTCCCCACCTGCAGGGGAGTTGCTTCACAGGGGTGAAGCAGGTCTGCAGGTGTCTCTCTTTCTCTCCCCTTCTCTGTCTTCCCCTCCTCTCTCCACAGGCGCTTAAGCTGCTATGCTACCACCCGACTCCCTAAATAGGGTTTTTATGCAACTCCAGCCTCTTAACTTCATCTATTCAACCAAGTCTTACTCTCCCGGTATTAAAACATGGCATCTTACTACCAGCACAACACTGTTAAAAGGACTCCCCTCCCAGTGTTCTCACTCTTTCATTTACTTTTTTTTTAATTATTTTTTTACCAGAGGACTGTACACTGCACAGCTATAGCTTATGGTGGTATGGGGAAGGAGGTGGTTTGAACCTGAAACTTAAGAACCACAGGCATGAAAGTCTTGTATAGTGATTATGCTGTTTTGTTTGTTTGGGGTTTTTTTCTTTTTAATTTTTTATTTGTGATTAATAGTGGGTTACAAGATTGTAAGATTCCAGTGTATAGTTGCACAGTGCACCTTCCACCAAAGTTCCTCCTCCCCACATTCCCACCTCCCAAAGATAACCACCAGAGTTCTCACAAGCCTTAGAAATAGTTTACTTACTTCTGTTTTTTGCTGTTGGTTTTTTTTTTGTTTGTTTTGTTTTGTTTTGTTTGCAAGTTCATGTGTATCAGTTCTCTAGATCCCACATGAGTAAAATCATCTGGTAGTTATCTGTCATCTCTTTGCTTATTTAATTAAGAATAATCCTCTCCAACAAAGGCAACAAAAAGGAAATAAATATTTTTTTTAAAAAAAGAATAATCCTCTCCAGTTCCATCCATTTTGTCCCAAAAAACACGATATCGGGGGTTGGGTGGTAGTGCAGCTGGTTAAGTATAGGTGGCACAAAGCTCAAGGACCGGTGTAAGGATCCTGGTTCGAGCCCCCGGCTCCCTACTTGCAGGGGAGTCGCTTCACAGGCGGTAAAGCAGGTCTGCAGGTGTCTGTCTTTCTCTCCCCATCTCTGTCTTCCCCTGCTCTCTCAGTTTCTCTCTGTCATATCCAACGACGACGACATCAATAACAACAATAATAACTACTACAACAAAAACAACAAACAAGGGCAACAAAAGGAAAATTAATAATAATAATTAAAAAACAACAACACAGTATCATCTTTTTTGATTGCAGAGCAGTATTTACTTTTAACCAGACCACTGCACCACTAAGCTCTGGCTTATGATGGTACTGGTGATGGAATCTGGGGAATCATACCCTCAAGTATTAAAGTCATTCTGCGTAACCATTTTGCTGTGTCCCCAGCCTAGGCTTTCACTTCCAAGCATAGCTAGGTATGTTCATTCATGCACTCCTTTAGAGAAGACTTTTGGGGCAGTAAATTTTCTGGCCTCCAAGTCTCAGAAAACAAAAACTGAAGCTGGAGACCTGGCCTACATGTCAGTGAGATAAGGCAGCCTCTTAGCAGGGCCCAGTGAGCCCCACTTGCTGTATTCACACCCCACAAAGTCCACTTTCTGACTTAGCCAGGTGGCATGGCAGAGGAAGCAGGCTGTCATGTCTGAGGCTATGAAAGGCCCAGGCTCCTATTCTAGGGGTTACCCCTCTCTGTCTCCAGAAGAAGGGCAGCTACTACAGTGAAGAAACCTGTGAGGTGGCCCACATGGAGAGAATAAATAACCATGTGAGTAAGCTTGGAGCAGTTCCCCCAGCCCAGCAAAGCCAGAGTTGAATTTGCCCTCCCCAAACACCCTGAGCAGTAGCACAAGGCAGTGGAGTCCTTGGCTAGATGGGTCAGTGGGGCTCTCCTCTGCCACTGTTCTCCTTCCTTCTCTTATTGCATTTATCTTCCTCTCATCTTATAGAGTGCTTAAGAGTGAGGGCAGCCTGCATGAGAGGAAGCCACAGGACACCCCCTGGGAGATCACCTTGGACATCAGCCTAGGCTACATCTGTAAGGTCAGTCAAATAATTTTTATTTTATTTTATTTTATTTATTATTTCTGGGGCTCCCAGTGGCTTTCCTCCCCCCTTTGGATAGAGGGTGAGAGACAGAGGAGGGAGGGAGAGAGAGAGAGGGAAAGAGAGGGGGAAACATGGTGGCACCCATCCACCACTGGTGAGGCATCTCCTCTGCAGGCATTCCCATGTGGTGACCTGGGCCTCAAACCCAGTTCCATGTACATGGTAACATGTGCACTCTACCTGGTGAGCCACCTGCTAGCCCTCCAGAGGGCCCTCTTCACCTGACCCAGGTGCAGCAGTTAAATTTAGCGAGAACCATTTGGCACCTGCCGTATGTTAGCCATCTCTGCACATTATAGCTGCCAGCACCATTGAATTAAAAACTGACATTTTGTGTGCCTGCATCTTCTCCCAGGAGACCCTAGGAATCTTGACCTCTTAGACCTGGGTGCTGGTTTTTCTCAGTCCCTCCCCAGCAAGGCCAAGGGTGCTCCAACTGCCAACCCCCTTCGGCGCTTTCTCCTAGGGAGGCCACCCCTGCCCTTATGCTCTTGTTTCCCAGTTCCTGGCACTGTGTGTCCTAGCCTGGCCAGGGACCTACACGGATGGCAATATCCTGAGCCTCATCGAGTTGCTGTGCCGAGCCAGTCTGGATGTGGGGCTCCGCCTGCTGCCCAACACAGACCTCCAGCAGCTCCTCCTCCTGCTCCTAGAGAACATTCAGGAATGGCCAGGGAAGGTATCACAGGCCCCCAAGTCCAAAGCAGAAATGCCTGGCCTCATCTGTGAGGTCCACCGTGCTCCTCCCAAAGGCACCCAGATGAGGACAGCAGTGCTGTTCACACTTGTTGGTCACAGAGTACCCAGGAGCACTCCCTTCCACACCTGGCCTTGCTGGTTAACTTTTATTTATTTATTTATATTTTTACCAGAGCACTGGTCAAGCTTCTGGGGGTGGAGAAGGAGGGGTTGGGAGAGGGAGTGAACCTAGAACGTTGGAGCCTCAGGTGTGACAGTCTTTTTTTTTTTTGCCTCCAGGGTTATCACTGGGGCTTGGTGCCTGCACTATGAATCCACTGCTTCTGGAGACTAATTTTTTCCCTTTTTGTTGCCTTTGTTTATCGTTGTTATTATTATTGTTGTTGTTGTCATTGCTGTTATTGTTGCTGGATAGGACAGAGAGAAATAGAGAGAGGAGGGGAGACAGAGAGGAGGAGAGAAAGATAGACACCTGCAGACCTGCTTCACTGCCTATGAAGCAACCTCCCTGCAGGTGGGGAGCCGGGGGCCCAAACCGGGATCCTTACAACGGTCCTTGTGCTTTGTGCCATATGCGCTTAACCCGCTGCACCACCACCCCCCGCCCCCGTGTGACAGTCTTTTTTCATAACCATCATGATATATATATATATATATATATATATATATATATATATATATATATATATATATACCTGCCCCCACCCTCACAATTTTTGACTCCCTGGTCTCCCCTTCCCTGAGGCTGGTAGAGATCAGGGTGCAAGGTGATCCCTCTTTCTCACTCGGCCACTCACTATTGTCCCCACAGCTCCAGCAGCTGTGCTGCTGCCTTAGCTGGATGTCTGACCACCACCATAACCTGCTGGCCCTAGTGCAGAGCTTCCCGGACATCACCCCCAGAAGCAGGTGGGTGCACCCCACCACGCCCTGCTTCCTGTGGCACTCATCCCTCCCCCACTTACCTCCCCCAGCCTGTAATTGATGGGGTGGGCTGAGGGGATTTAAAATCCTTCCCAGCAGTCCCTGCAAACTCCCCCTCAATTCAGTCTCTAAAACCCAGGAGAGAGAACTAAAAATAAAACCCACTAATGAGTTCATTACAAACAGGGGGGAAAGCCTAATTTTCTTAGCATGGTCTTATTAGAAAAACAATTGCCTTGCACAGTTAGCTTCAGACTGCAGGGTCCCACCCTCCTCCTTGGCTACTCCCTCCCCAGACTTTGCTGGGGCTTCTTTCTTGTTGTTCAGACCACAGCTGAATTATGAGTCCTCCTCCTGCCCAGTCCCCTCCCAAACCCAGTTATTTCTGCACAGCAATGAACTCCGCCAGGAATGAGCTTACTATTTGTTCCTTCATTCTTGGAAATAGGCTCCTTTGTGTTACCTCCCTGAGAGCAGGTCCCTTAACATTTTCGTGGCCATATTGCCCCACATCTAGACCAGTGCTGGCAGTGAGTGCTTTCGAAATTTTTTCAAAGGAATGAACTAAGTGAACAAACAACCTATGGGAAGGAAGATAAGACATAACACTCATTCTCAGCAGTCGGGTGGTAGTGCAGCAGATTAAGCGCAGGTGGCACTAAACATAAGAACCCAGCATAAGGATCCCGGTTTGAGTCCCCAGCTCCCCACCTACAGGGGAGTCACTTCACAAGCAGTGAAGCAGATCTGCAGGTGTCTACCTTTCTCTCCCCCTCTCTGTCTTCCCCTCCTCTCTCCATTTCTCTCTGTCCTATCCAACAACATCAACAACAACAATAATAACTACAACAATAAAACAACAAGGGCAACAAAAAAGAATTAATTAATTAATTAAATTTAATTTTAAAAAGACTCATTCTCTGGGCTGGTATTCTCCTTTCTCCTCCTTTTTTCTCCCAGTTTAGACCTTAACTGTCTGGAATTCCTTGCTCTTCCTTGAGAAGACCCGTATCTCCTCTCTTCTCTACTTGGTCTGCAGCAAATATCACCGAGAATGACACCTCCTCCCTCCTTTTCTACCAGGTCTATCTTGGGGCACCCTGGAAGCTCCTCCACCCACACTTCACAGATACCTTTGTAACTATCTTCTACTGGGATCATTTTCCTGCAAACCATCCCTGCTCTACCCTACCCACTTCCAAAGGTAGTTTCTGGGAGCAAACTTGACATGTGATTCATTCTCACTTCCTCAAGGCTAGCTCCTCTGCAGTCCTGAGATGAATTCCAGCTGGGGCTACTGTCTGTACAGAGTTTGCACTTTTCCCCTCTGTTGGCACAGGTTGTCTCTGGATACTCTGTTAGTCTCCTCTTAAGTCCCCAAAATGTGCCCAAGAGATTCACTGGAGTGTCTCAGCTGATCCTGTCAGAGTGAGTGTACGTGTAAGTGTACCTTGTTGACAGAAGAACATCCTGTTCAGTGTTGAGTCCTTTGTTGCACCCTGAGCTGCCAGTAGAGGCTTCAGTCATCCACGACCTTAAACTGGAATGAGTGAGTTAGAAAATTAACAGATGGTAACCTGAAGGTGACTCACACATGAAGGTGCGAAGTCCTGAGTTCAGTCCCTGGCACTGTATATACTTGGAGTGGTACTCTGGTTCTCTCTTTCTCCCTCATTCATCAAATAAATAATTTTTTTTAATTTTAATTATTTACTAATAAGAGACTGTAGAGGAAAGAGAGAAGGAGAACCAGAGCATCACTCTGGCACATGTGCTATTGTAATTTTTTTTTTCTTTACCAGAGCACTGCTCAGCTCTGGTTTATGGTGGTGCTGGGGAATGAACCTAGGACCACAGAGCCTCAAGCGTAACCATTTTACTTTTTGCATAACCATTATACTATCTCCCCCACCCTAAAAATAAATCTGTTTTATAAATTATTTATTTATTGGATACAGATAGAAATTGAGAGGGAAAGGGAAGATAGGGAAAGAGAGACAGAGAGACACCAACAGCTCTGCTTCACCATGAGTGAAATTTCCCCCTGTAGATGGGGACTGGGGGCTTGAACCTGGGTCCTTGAGCATTGTAATGTGTGCTCAGCCAGGTGCACCACCACCACCTGACCCTCTGGATTTTTTTTTTTCTTTATTGGGGGATTAGTTTACAGTCGACAGTTAAATACAACAGTTTGTACAAGCAACCCCCACTAGGTCTTCCTCAGCCATCATGTTCCAGGACCTGAACCCCACACCCCCTACCCCAGAGTCTCTTACTTTGATGCAATACGTCTCTTTCTTTCCTTCTTTCCTTCCTTCCTTTCTCTCCTCTTTTTTCTTTCTTTCTTTCTTTCTTTCTTTCTTTCTTTCTTTCTTTCTTTCTTTTTCTTTTCTTTTTGTTACCAAAGCACTCACTGTTCAGAGTCTTTTACTTTGATGGTGCTGGGGATTGAACCTGAGACTTTGGAGCCTCAGGCATATAATAAATTTTTTAAAAAGAAAATAAAAGTATTCAAATAGAGCAAACATTAAAAGGCACCAGAAAGTAGATATCAGAAATCTGCCCCTGGCCTATGCCACTTTGCCTGGCACCGTGGCCCGTGGGCATGCTCTTCTCTTCAAACAAGGTATGTTTTGGCAGTCTTTCGAAATGGATCAGAAAGAAAAGCTTCTAATTCTTCTTTCCAGCCATGCTGTATTCACTGTGGTCTTTAGTGAGCCCCCACCTTGGCACTCATGTTGTTCCCTGTGGGGCAGATCTCGAGGGAGCTTGCTGGCTATCTTGTTCTGACCTTGCAGGTGGTCGCCCCATTGGGCTCGGCGCCCAGACTGACCCCAGGAAGAAGGGCAGATCATTGTGCAGTGGGCTGTCCCAGTCTCAGTCTACTGGATGGTTAAACACAAAGTGAGACCTCCCACCATTTGTTGAGTGCACACCCCTCACTACCCCTTGGTTCATGGAGACTGTAAGGAACGTGCTGTCAATTTAAGGCAAAGTCGAGCTCTACGATGAAAAATAAAAAGAAATGCTAGAGCAAACCACCTGAAATGGGACAGAGGAGTGGGCAGAGGAGATTCTAGAGGAACCTCCTGTCTTGAGGCTACAGCCCTCATGGGCTAGGTCTCAGGAGCTGTTGGGAAGAGGGGCATGTATTCAAGCTTCTGTCCAGGGTCTACAGTGTATGTTGGAAGGAGACCTTTGCAGCCACTTGCAGGAACTAGTGAGAAGGAAGGCAGGCCCCCCAGAAAGCTGATGTTCCAGCATGCACCTCCTCTACCAACCTGGGATGTTTACTAAATACATTGCACATGCTGCTTCACTATGACTCTCAAAGTCGTGGGGGAAATGAAGCCAGCATAAACAGACTGCCTGATGAAATGAAGGCTGGGCAAGGGCTTCCTGAAAATGGTTACAAAGCTAGCCCTGGCAATGATATGGTAATGTTTGCCCAGCAGGTCTTCATAGATTAGAAAAGATAGCCCTGCCCAGTGTTGCTGGGGTGTGCAGACAAGGCATCCCTTCTCTGTTTATGTTGCGCGTGCCTGCACAATGCCTCTGGAGGGCCATTTGCCAAAGTCCAGCAACTGACTCTAAAATGTGCAAACCTTTTGACAAACAATTTAACCTAGGCAGAATAGTGAGCAAAGACTTTATTTACCTATACATTCATTCATTTATTTATATGTGGCACTGACACAGAACAGCTGCCTGAACCCAATTTGGAAATTTTAAAGAGAATGGAGAGATACCACTGCACCGTTTCACTATCCATGGAGCTCCTCCAGTGCCACTCATGGTGCTCCCATGTGGTTCCAGGACTCAGACCCAGGACCTTGGGCATGATGAGGTGCATGCTCTACTTGGTGAGCTATCTCCCAGTCCCCATGAGCAAAGATTTCTTGGCAAAGACATACTGCGTAGTGATCTTGACAAGAGTGAAAAGACTGCATCATTGGGAAAATAGCACAGTGGTTATTCAAAGAGCTTTCCATGCCTAAGGCTCTGAGGTCCCAGGTTCAATCCCCAGCACCACCATAAGCCAGAGTTGAACAGTGCTCCTGCAAACAACAAATGGAGGGTGGGGGGGCTGGAAAGTGTCTCAGTGCTTTACCATAAATTGAGCTTCATGAATGCTATAGAATGTTTTATAGTACTAAAAATTACATCATAGAGTGGGGGTAGATAGCATAATGGTTATGCAAAGAGACACTCATGCCTGAGGCTCCAAAGCCCCAGCTTTAATCCCTCAAACCACCATAAGCCAGAGCTGAGTAGTGCTCTGTTAAATAAAATCATAGATGAAAGTGAACAAAATAATGCTAAGTTAAAAAGATCATGAAATTCTACGTAAAGTGTGATCTCAGTTTCAGCACGTGGGAGGAGGAGAAAAATAGTTTTGAGAGATTGAGATTAACGTAAGTGATTTTATTGTCTTTGGCCTTCTTTCTCTTTTCCAAATGCCCTATCGACCTCCCCTTCTTCAGCTATATTTATTGTTGTCACCACGGGGTTTCAGTGTTCCAGGCTGACTTCTTCAGATAGCGAGAGAGATACAGAAGGAAAGGGAGATACCACAGTGCCGAGGCTTCCCTCAGTACATTAGTGCTCCCAGGTGCTGTTCCAGAGCCTCGAACCTGGGTCATCCACATGGCAAAGCAGATACCTTCCCCTGCTCTTCTGTTCTATAGGCACACCCTATCCTTGCCACTTAGCCAGAATTGTTTTCATGTAATGCTTTTTAAAAGTCTTGTTCTACAATCTTGAGAAGAAAGAACAAAACAGGAGGCATCACACTCCCAGATCTCCAATTGTATTATAGGGCCATTGTCATCAAAACTGCTTGGTACTGAAACATGAGTAGACACACTGACCAGTGGAATAGAACTGATAGCCCAAAAGTAAGCCCCCACACCTATGGACATCTAATCTTTGACAAAGGTGCCCAGACTATTAAAAAATGGGGAGAGCAGAATCTCTTCAACAAATGGTGTTGGAAAAAATGGGTTGAAACATGCAGAAGAATGAAACTGAACCACTATATTTCACCAAATACAAAAGTAAATTCCAAGTGGATCAAGGACTTGGATGTTAGACCACAAACTATCAGATACTTAGAGGAAAATATTGGCAGAACTCTTTTCCGCATAAATTTTAAAGACACCTTCAACGAAACGAATCCAATTACAAAGAAGACTAAGGAAAGCATAAACCTATGGGACTACATCAAATTAAAACGCTTCTGCACAGCAAAAGAAACTACTACCCAAACCAAGAGGCCCCTCACAGAATGGGAGAAGATCTTTACATGCCATACATCAGACAAGAGGCTAATAACCAGAATATATAAAGAGCTTGCCAAACTCAACAAGAAAACAAATAACCCCATCCAAAAATGGGGGAGGACATGGACAGAATATTCCCCACAGAAGAGATCCAAAAGGACGAGAAACACATGAAAAAATGCTCCAAGTCTCTGATTGTCAGAGAAATGAAAATAAAGACAACAATGAGATACCACTTCACTCTTTGAGAACGTCATGCATCAGAAAAGGTAGCAGCAGCAAATGCTGGAGAGGGTGTGGGGTCAAAGGAACCTTCCTGCACTACTGGTGGGAATGTAAATTGGTACACCCTCTGTGGAGAACAGTCTGTAGAACTCTCAGAAGGCTAGAAGTGGACCTACCCTATGATCCTGCAATTCCTCTCCTGGGGATATTTCCTAAGGAGCCCAACACACCCATCCAAAAAGATCTGTGTACACATATGTTCTTGGCAGCACAACTTGTAATCGCCAAAACCTGGAAGCAGCCCAGGTGTCCAACACAGATGAGTGGCTGTTAAGTTGTGGTATATATACACAATGGAATACTACTCTGCTATAACAAATGGTGACTTCACCGTAGCTGATCTTGGATGGACCTTGGAAAATTCATGTTAAGTGAAATAAGTCAGAAACAGAAGGATGAATATGAGATGATCTCACTCTCAGGCAGAAGTTGAAAAGCAAGATCAGAAGAGAAAACACAAGTAGAACCTGAACTGGAATTGGCATAGTTTGCCAAAGTAAAAGACTCTGGAGTGGGGGGAGGAACACAGGTCCAAGAAGGATGACAGAGGAGCTAGTGGGGGGTGTATTGTTATATGGAAAACTGAGAAATGTTATGCATGTACAAACTATTGTACTTACTGTCGAATGTAAAACATTAATTCCCCAATAAAGAAATTTTTAAAAAGTCTTGTTCTAGAAAATATTACATGTAACAAAGGTGGAAAGAGTAATATCATGGAACCCTTGCAACCACAGCCTATCTCAACAGATAGTCATGGTTCATGAGGATTTCTCTTCACCTGCATCTGCATCCCCTTTTCCTCTGCCCTACTTCTTTCCACATTAATCCCAGACCAGCAGACCAGCAGATTATTTTATCTGATCTCAGGATATATTTGTACAAGCTAAACCTCTAGTTTGGGTTTTTTTTTTTCTTTATTGGGAAGGGGATTAATGGTTTACAATCAATAGTAAAATGCAGTAGTTTGTACATGTGTAATATTTTCCAGTTTTCCACATAACAACTCAACCCCCTCTAGGTTCTCCTCTGCCATCATGTTCTAGGACCTGAACTCTACCCTCTAGTTTGGGTTTTATTAATTGAGTAAATAATATACCTAAAACATTTAACAGTCAAAGAACTCCCACAAACAATTAAATCACTTCCTGCTCAAGAATCTTTAGTTTCAGCCTCCAGTAAGAAGAAAATGTAATGAGACAGCAAGATAGCGCCCTTGAAAAGTTGCCTGCTTTGTCACGTACACGACTCTGGTTTGAGCCCACCTCCATCACACTGGAAGAAACTTCAGTTTTGTGATATCTCTCTCTCTCTCTCTCTCTCTCTCTCTCTCTCTCTCTCTCTCTCTTCCTCTCTCTCTCTCTTTCTATCTCTCTCTCTCTCAGTTGACTACGAGCAATGAAGCCCTAATACAGACCAATAAAGAAGGAATTTTTAAAAAATATTTTATTTCCCCACCTGCAAGGGAGTTGCTTCACAGGCGGTGAAGCAGGTCTGCAGGTGTCTTATCTTTCTCTCCCCCTCTCTGTCTTCCCCTTCTCTCTCCATTTCTCTGTCCTATCTAACAATGACGACATCAATAACAACAATAATAACTATTACAACAATAAAAAAAATAACAGGGGCAACAAAAGGGAAAATAAATATTTAATAAATAAATAAATATTTTATTTATTTGGTAGAGACAGAAATGAGAGGAAAGATATAGGAAGAGAAAGAAGGCTGGGGCGACAGCATAATGGTTCTGCAAAAGATTTTCCTGCCTGATGTTCTGAGGTCTCAGGTTCAATCCTGTTGTTAATGTTCATGAAAAATACCAACACAATCCCCAGCAACACCATCAGCCAGAGCTGAGCAGTGTTTTGGTGTCTCTCTCTCTCTCTCTGTACCTCTCTCATTAAATAATAAATAAAATATATAACAGAGCGAGAATGAGACAGAGAGATATCTGTGGCACTGCTTCACTGCTCATGAAACTTGGATAGAGGGCGATGGCGCAGCAGGTTAAGCGCATGTGGTGCAAAGCACAAGGACCAGTGTAAGGATCCCAGTTCAGGCCCCGGCTCCTCACCTGCAGGGGAGTCGCTTCACAAGCGGTGAAGCAGGTCTGCAGGTGTCTATCTTTCTCTCCCCCTCTGTCTTCCCCTCCTCTCTCTATTTTCTCTCTGTCTTATCCAACAACAACGGCATCAATAACCACAACAATGTTAAACAACAAGGGCAACAAAAAGGGAAAATAAATAAATAAAAATAAATTTAAAAAAGAGAAACTTGAGTAGAGATGGGGGCTTGAACCTGAGTCCTTGCACATTATAACATGTGCATTCTACCAAGGCACCACTGCCCAGCCCCTGAACTGTTTATTTTAAGATGGTCTTAGGGTGTGTTACCTGCACACTGTTCTTCCCCTAACTATCCCTGGAGAACCTAATGGACCTGCATCTTGATGTCCCCGTTCCCAGTACACTCCACTCACGCAAGCGCATGTATACACTACACATGCACACACACACACACACACACACACACACACACACACACACTTACACCCTGCAGGAGAAGCATTGTCACATCATTGTTTTTTCTGGCCAAAAGTCACCTCCTCAGAGAGAGTTCATCTGACATTCTTCCAACTGAGTTCCATTCTCAGAGCTACCTAGAACCAGACTCCTTTCTGTTTTCTCCACCAACTTAACAAATATCTTCTCCAATGGAATACAGATTCCCTGTGGCTTTATCCCTGTGCTTCAAGCTAGAATTTCTCAAATGCTTACACAACATCTGATGAATAACTGAATTCCAAACTCTGACTCCCTTCTTATCTTTGTTCCTGTGATAGAAGTAAATTCCTGGGTTTTATTTGGTTTCTTTATTTTAGAGGGAAGTAAGAGAGTTGTTTCTAGATTGTGGACACCCTGTGGTGGAGGAAATTCCTCAATATGCCTACATGTACACCTAGAGGCAATAAATCCTTGGCCACACCTACTGGAACGAGACTCAGATTTTACTACTTACGTACTCCTGTGGAATGATAATTGTCACTAAATTCTTCCAGGACCAGAACCCTGCCTGCGTCACTGCTGTCCTGTATCTCTTTGCACCTGACTCTTTCCAGCCTAGTCCTCTCTCCTATGAATGCAGGATCTCCCCAGTAACCTCTCAGCCTGGTTACTTTCCATCTGAAGTAGCTGGTGTCTGACTTGCTCAGAGGAACTGGCTGCTGGAGCAGACATGCAGGCAGCCCTGGGAGGAATCAGCTCTCAAGTCCTCAGGTCCTGGAGTGTGGGGACAGAATGATGACATAAGCAGACTGGACACAGCTTTCCCCAGAGTCCTCCTTGCTTTCTTCCATGTTCCACAGTGCCAGAGTAGGGATCACTTGCTCTCCTCAGGGCCAACCATTCTGTCTCCCAGCCAACCTCATATCCAGGCTCCATGTCAGTTCCTTTTCTCCTGGTCACTCACCTTCCCTAGATTCATTTCCTGGACTTCTCACTATGCTTTTAACTCCCTTCCGGAGTGTACTTCAGACCTGCCCACCATGAAAACTGCACAAGGATGTGGTGTGGTGACATAGCACGTTTTCTTTGTCCCCACCTTGACCCCTCCAGATCACCCAGAAGTCACATTTAAATTGTTAGCCAGCCTCCCTAGGCCCTCAGATGAGAGACTTCACCCAGACTTCCTGTGGAAGGAATGAGCATTCCTTCCCCACAAGCAGCAGGTCCCTTCTGTCCCCACTGTCTCCCCTATACAAGCCTCTACCTCCGGATACTCATACTTCTTGTCATCCTGATTCCTCCCAGACTCACAGAGCCATAAGATAATAAAAGTCTAAATGTATACGAATGAGAAGCAATGACTACAGAAGGAAGATTCTAGATGGGGCAGAACTATTCAGATCCTGATGAGCTGTGAAGTTTTGGGGAACTCGACCTGAGCCGTTGCCTTTAGCCAGATTTTTCTGTTAAGCACCTTATTTCTGTGGGCAGGTGTTTCAGATTCAGTGAGTGTGAAACAGAAGCTGCCACTTTCTTGGGGCCAGGTGGTGGTACCCCTGGTTAAACACACGTAGTACTTAGCAAGGGACTGCACAAGGATCTGGGTTTGAGTCCCTCCTCCCCACCTGTGGGGTGGGAGGCGCTTCTCAAGCAGTGAAGCAGGTCTGCAGGTGTCTATCTTTCCCTCTCTCTCTCTCCCTCCTCCTCTCCTTTCAATTTCTTTCTGTCCTATCCAATAAAAATGAAAAAAAAAAAAAAAAGGCCACCAGGAGCAGTGGATTCATAGTGCCAGCACAGAGCCCCAGCAATAACCCTGGAGGCAAAAAGAAAAAAAAAGTTAACCACTTTTCAAGGTGGGCCTCCTCTTTCATGGACCCAGGACAGCTGCAGCACTTGCCTGCTGCCTCAAGCCTGGGAGTTTGTAGGCAACGGAGGTTCCTCCCAAGTTTCCTCATCTCCCAGAGTAGTCACCCTTCCTCATCGGCCTTGCTAGCACTGAGGCTCTCATTCCATCCAGTCACCCTGGATTTTTGCCAGACTTGCAGACTATCTGTGTCTTACCTGTCCCTATCCTATCTGCCACTGACCTTCCTTCAAATGTACATCTCATCCTGTGACTTCTTTGTTTAGACTCCTTCTCCCTTTTCCTCAACTGAAATCCAAACAGTCCAGCCCAGTCCAGTGTAGGAGGGCCTCTGTGCCTACTTTCCCAATCCTGCCTTCTCCCCCACAGCCCGAACTCCTACTTCCCCAAAGAATCTGAAACTTTTCAGCCATCCAAACTCATGATGAGATTTGCTTCCAAGTTTTTATAGTGCTATTACATTTTTTGCTCTTGTTTCTTCTTAATTGTTGTAGCTATTATTGTTATTATTGATGTTGTTGTTGGATAGGACAGAAAAAATGGAGAGAGGAGGGGGAGATAGAGAGGGGGAGAGAAAGATAGACACCTGCAGACCTGCTTCACCGCTTGTGAAGCGACTCCCCTGCAGGTGGGGAGCCGGGGGTCTCGAACCAGGATCCTTAGGCCGGTCCTTGCGCTTTGTGTCATGTGTGCTTAACCCGCTGTGCTACCGCCTGACTCCAATATTACATTTTTAAGTAGATCATTTTATTGGAGAAATGTTGATTTACAAGACTGTTGTTATCACAGGTATACAATTTCACATCTGCCCATGATAGGTGTCAACATACCACACCCTCCACCAACAGTCTTCCTCCTTCACCATAGTACACTTTGTCCTCAACCTCCTCTCAGTCCTCTCCCACCTCCCCATTTTAAAAACCTTTGGGAAGGGGCTGGTGGTGGTGGTGGTGGTGGTGGTGGTGGGTGAGTGGTAGCATACTGGGTTAAGCGCACATAGTGTGAAGCTCAAGGACAGGCACTAGGATCCCAATTCAAGCCCCCAGCACCTCACCTGCAGGGAGGGTCTCTTCACAGGCGGTGAAGCAGGTCTGCAGGTGTCTATCTTTCTCTCCCCCTCTCTGTCTTCCCCTCCTCTCTCAAATTTCTCTTTGTCCTATCTAGAAACAAAAGTAACAATAACAGCATCAACAGTGGAAAAAAAAAAAAGATGGCTTCCAGGAGCAGTGGATTCATAATGCAGGCACTGAGCCCCCCCCCAAAAAAAAGTCTTTGGATCTGCTTAAGTAAACCACAGTCAGGGGCTCACCTGTATTTTCCCTTTCTTTGCTTCTTAAGTCTCACCTATGAGCAAGATCATCCAGTATTTGTCCTCCTTGCTTATTTCACTTAACATGATTCCTTTAAGTTTCACTGATGTCGTAGCAAAAGTGAAATTTTCATCATTTCTCACAGCTGAGTAGTATTCTGTTGTTAAAGATTTAGGGTGCTCCCAATTTGGGCTATTAAAAATAGTGCTGTATTGAACGTTAAGTGTGAATAGGTTTTTTGCTATCTGTTCCCTCTTTCTAAAAAGACTTGTCAAATATGCTCCTCTTTACCTGGTTAGTGTGTGTGTCTGTGTGTGTGTGTCTGTGTGTGTGTGTGTGTGTGTGTGTGTGTGTGTGTGTGTGTGTGTGTGTCTGTCTGTCTGTCTGTCTGTCTGTGTGTGTGTCTGTATCTGTGTGTTTTCTCTAAAAGTGAGGCTCAGATGCTGGTGTCTCTCCATCCATAAAACCTCCTCACCTAGTACTTTGGTTACTGACACTTTTGTTGACTTCATGAGGATATGAGCTGTGGCTTTGCTATCTGGGTCCTTGGATCCTGGCTCAGAGAAGGGACTGGGTGTTTGTGGAGTAGTCACTTCTGGAGGGCAGGAGAAAGAGAGAGGAACAGGGAGAGGGAAAGAGAGGGAGAGGGAGAGAGAAAGAATATGAAAGGGAGAATGGAAGAAATAGATTTGTTTGTTTGTTTTTTGGTGCCAGATTCCTGAAAGATAGGTGCCTCAGATGGGGTGGGAAATTTTTCAATAAAACACTTGAGTAGGGAGTTAGCGGTAGTGCAGCGGGTTAAGCGCAGGTGGCGCAAAGCGCAAGGACCGGCATAAGGTTCCCAGTTCGAGCCCCTGGCTCCCCACCTGCAGGGGAGCTGCTTCACAGGTGGTGAAGCAGGTCTGCAGGTGTCTATCTTTCTCTTCCCCTCCTCTCTCCATTTCTCTCTGTCCTATCCAACAATGACAATATCAATAACAATAATAACTACAACAATAAAAAAAAAAACAAGGGCAACAAAAGGGAATAAAGAAATATTAAAAAAAAAAAAAACACACTTGAGTAGGAGTTGACAGTGAAATGCTAGTACCAATGAAGAAAAAACAGCACAGCTATGTATTTCCTGCTCTCTCTCTCTCTTTGGCAAGGAACACAATTTTTCATCTGGACTCTAATACTGATGGAAAGGGCTTGAAGTCTGAGATAGTAAAGGAAGCTATATGACAGCAGTCCCCTCCAGAGTGACAGTGTCCTGAGGGTACCGGGTGGGGGAGGGCTATAGAGGGATGTTCTGACTCTACAGGTACCTCTATAGGTGGGACAACTTCAGGGAGCCGGAGCGGGGGTACCTTCTGCTCCTGGAACGGCACACTTGATACATCCATGAGCATGATTCTCCAGGGGGTGGTTTGTGAGCATAGGCATAGAGAAGGAAGCACTGTTTTCTAGGAACTTACTGAGAGTAAGTTCCAGTAGACTAGCTCCACTTTTTTTGTTTGTTTGTTTGTTTTTGACAGACTGGCTAGAGTAGAACTCAGGAGAGGGCTATCTGGTCTTCTACTGCTATTTAATAGAAACTGTCATTGTTTCTTGTGGACAGCATGAAGAGATGTAGCTGAAAGATAGAGAATAAGGGAGGGGGCACATCATCAGAAGGTGCTGCTGGCCACCAGAGTCCTCCTGCAGGGCATGTCCTGTGGCCTCTGGGGCTCTGCCTTCACTGACTTGTCAGTACTGGTGTCTTGAATGAAGCCACTAATGAAACAATGGCCAAGCTCACAGTACAACTGACAGTAAGTCAAAGGTCCTCAAAGATCTCAACAGCCCGCAGTGAGGGGCTGGGTAGAAATGAGAGACCCAACTCCCCAATTAAAGCAGGATCTAGGAAATGGGATTTAACAGTCAGGTATGTGAGGAAAAGGCTTTGGGCTCAGTCAGCTAACTGCTTAGCATTCTGGGGCTGCTCTCACTCCAGCTAAGACTATTGACAACCGCCAGGCCTTAGAGACCCCTGAGTGGCAGGAAGGTTCTGAAAGATAGAAGAAAGTATCTATGATGCCTGGAGGAGGGATAACTGTGAAAAACACGGCGACTTCCTTCAAATATGCAGAGGGACGGATTAGATGGACAAATATGTGGATGCTGGATAGCATCTAAGGTATTTTTTAAAGGTTCTATCAGTCATTATAATACCAAAAATAAATGCATATGTATAAGGAAGGGAGGGAGAGAGGGGAGGAAGATAGGAACTGGGTTGTGAATGTCCACATAAACTCTTATTTACTAAATAGTAGTAACCTTTTATTCTCTTATAGTGTGTTTGCAGGTCTCTTCTGTGTCTTTTGCTGAGATCAAGTTTAGTAAACATTCAGAAAAGACACATCACAGGTGAACACTTAGTCTCCTTCTACAAAGGGGACCCTCTGTGTAACCTCCTCAAGATCACACTACAGAGTATCACCTGCTCCCCAAAAGCCCCCTTGGGTCCTTCCCAGGATTTTCCTCTACCACAGAAACCACTTCCCTGGCTTGTGTCTTGGAGATTCATTTTGCCTAACTTTGAACATGTGTATGAGTGGGACTGTGCAGAATGGTCTTGCTTGTGTTCCTTCCTTGGTATAACATCCTCACTCTTGTGGGAGACATCTGTGTTGAGATGAGTGTTTGCTTATAGATGGGAGCCCTTGTAGATGAGTGAGTGTCCTTAATGTCACCATGTGGTATGTCTGTGGATGGGTCTGTCCCCACTGTCTCTCTCCCCCTGTATTGCAGATACATACTCATGAGTACGCCAACTTGTGTGCAGAGGAAGTTATCCTAAGTTCTAAGCCCAGGCCCTATGTCTTCCTGCCTGGGTGGCACCCATACTCACACTCAAGATAAAAGACACCCCCCCCCATGCTGGAGTGAGGAGCAGGTGGCAGAAAGGCAAGCTAGGAAGGGTGTCGAACAGCATATCCACAGTGGAATAGGCCACTGCTGTTGCTTCCTGAGCTGCCCTAGAGACATGGAAAAGGCAGCTCACACCTTTGGCCACATGCCTGATGGCCTTTTAGGGCAGTTCAGTCTTGGCAGAGCCTGGTTCCCCTAGGAAGGAGTGAAGGCAAGGGGTGCTGGGGGGGGGGGGGCAGTGAGGGGAGGAGTTGCACTGACCCACATGGCTATCCCAACACCCCTATAACCCACACTGGCCTGGGCCTCTGCCCACCTCTGAGCTGGGCTGCACCAGGCAGGAACTTGGGGGGGGGGGGTGTTGGGGAGAGGTAGTAGAGCACTGCATTTGACCTCCCGTCTCTACTCAGGGTTTGGAAATGTCATTTCCAAATTTCCCAGCAATGTAGGCTCTGATGAGTGCTAATCCAGTGTCCTGGTCTTCCAGAGGCCCAAGGGGAGCTGAACGGGGCCTGTCTGGAGCACATTGCCTTATATGACAGTGGCTCTCTGGCTGCTGCATCCTCCTTTGGTGTGTCTTGAGTTCTGGGGAGGCCTCACCCGGTGGGGTCAGACAGTTTCAGGGGGTGGGGGGCAGAGCCCATTTCTACCAGGCCTCAGGCCCTTCTGCTTGCCCCCTGCAATTTAGGTGGTATTTGGAGTGAATCTTCTTTTTCTCCTAGGTGTAGTAAGTTGTCACACTAGGGTTAAAAATTGGCGTATTCTCTCTGGTGCATCACAGCAGGAACACAGCTCACAGTGGGCAGTGTTTAGAGGCAGGGAGGGTCAGGATGAAAGGCTGTGGGCAAACTCTAGAGATGGGGGAGGGCCCTCAGATGTGGGTTTCTTTTTATCCATTCACCCCTCAGTGCTTTTTCTAGTGCTTTTCTTCCTTTCTGGACAACAGCCCTGGCCTGACCCACCCAGCCCGCCTCTTCCCTTCTGGAAACACCCGGCTCTGCTTTGCCGGCCTGCCAGCACCACCCCCCCCACCCCCCCACCCCCCAGGCTGCCATCCTTTTCCAGGCCGCCTGCTGTGGATAGAAGAGCTCCTGGTGCAGGCCTGGGTTTGGGGATTAATGAAGCCCAGATGCTGGACTTCTCACTCTGGCTACAAGTGCACTTGGGAGCAACAGCAGAGGGGCGATTTACCTCCCACTGTGTCTGGGCCCAGCTGCTACAGAGGCTTCTGGGCAACAGCTGGAGGCAGGTCCTGGCTGACAATGAGGCAGAGACCACCACGCTGATGTGTGGTGTGAGCAGAGGTCAACAAGAAAATGGAGGGAAGTGTGGGAGAGATAGTCTAAGGGGTGTAGGGCTCCCATTTTGTTCTGTCCACAGTGCAGTCCAGAGAAACCTCATCTACTGCGGAACTTTGGGAAAAGCTGATTGGAAGGCCAAGGTGTTCTTTAGAAAGGGGTCAAATTCAAAAAAAAAAAAAAAGGCAGAATTGGCCTCACTGGTTAAAGTCATTTCTTCCTCTCAAAGGTGAAAGAGATAGCATAATGGTTATGCAAAAGACTTTCATGCCTGAGATTCTAAAGACACAGGTACACACATACACCCTCCACATAACAGGTGTACACACACATACAACCTCCACATAACCTCAAGCCAGAGCTGAGCAGTGAAGAAAAAAATTGTCAGATGAAATACAAACATTACATGAGGCAGACTTACACAACAGGGAAAAAAAAAAGTTTTTCTTTGTTTATAAGAAATTCAATTTTATTTTGGCATCTAGCTTTTTATTGACTAGTCTGGCAATCCTGTTCATCCCCATCCCCACTGAATTTCTCCTTTAAGTAACAGCTCTGTTGAACTGCAACATACAAAGAGAGTAGAGCACAGACTATAAAGTTGAGGGCTTAACAAACTTCCACAAGCCAGGCACATGTAAAACAGGAACAGAACTTGCTCCCTGACATGTGCCAGCTTCCCACAGCTGGCATTGGCTCTGTCTTGTGCTTCATGTAAATGAAAGCTGGCACATCTATTCCTCTGTGTCTGGTGTCTTCACACTGCCCCATTGAAGGTCATCCATGCCATTGTGTACCCAGTGTAATTGGTTTTTGTTTGTTTATTGTTTCTAATGAGAACATGAGAGAATGGGAAAAGAGAGGGGGACCTGTTTGGTTGAGTCTTAAGATGATGCCAGAGATTGAACCAGCAGCCTCTGGGCCCTCAGACATGCAAGTTGGTGCTCTAATAGGCTGAGCAATCTCCCCAGCCCTGTCTCTGCATTCTAATGGAATATAGCCTTGTGCTTTTTGTACATGTGTTCCTAGGAATGGTGTTCCTGGGTTATGGGATAGGCATATGTACACTGTATTAATAATAGACCTTGCCAGTTCATCCAAGTAAGTTATCAGTTTACATGCCCAACTGTGTGTGAGCCCTGCCCCTCACCAACACCTAACATTTCCCCTCTTCACAGCTGTCCCCTCCTATGTGGAAGAAGCCTGCTGCTGCTGTGTTCTCGCCTTTTAGTCAGGAGCCCCTTGCTCTGTTGATTCCTCTGACTGTCTTGATTAAGTGCTATCTAAGAAAAACAAATGAGACCTCTGGGTTCAGATTCCAAGCTGCCAGAGCTTTGAAGAGACCATTCCCTCCTCAGCTTCCAGCCACCCCAGCACCCCCCCCCATACACACACACACACACACACACACACACACACACACACACACACACACACACACACACACACACACTCCCCATGTGAGGCCTGGATAGCTGCAGGCCCTGGGAAGTCACAGTGGAGCCTTCCGCACCAGCTGGAGAGCAGCAGGCTCAGTCCTGCTTCCCCCTTGTCCTGCCTTAAAGAGACATCATTTCCAGGTGCTGTTCCAGATGTCTGATCTTCCGGTTCCAAGTGGGGGTCATTCTAGGGATTCGGGTGAGAGCTCCTATAGGTCACTATAGCGGTGTTTCTCCCTGGGGGCATCCCAAGTGTTTTCTTTTATGTTTTCTAAGCTTCCTCCAGCCTTGAGACCTTTTCTTGGCTTCCCTTGGTGTTGACTTTCTACAGAAGTGAGTGACTATGGCCACATCTAAGTTCATGCTAGGGGCTGATATTGATGCTGGGGGCGGGGAGGGGGCGTGAGGGGGTAACAAGTGTGTGGAGGTTCATGAAAAATGTCACCCTAGTGTGTGGGGGTGGGGTGTGAGGGGACTGTGGTATAAGAGTGTGGGTGGAGGGGGATGATCCTATGGTCCTAGCTCACCCAATTTCTTTGACTTCCCATTGCCCCTCTAGTAGCTCCCCTAACCATTGCCATCCCTAACCCCATCCTCTCTGGTCTCTACTTCCCTCCTTCCTCCCCTTTTTACTCATTCCAGCCCTTAAGAAAATCATGAAAACCAAAGCCCTAAGCATTAGCATCTGAAGATACTCCATCTGGAGTGAATAAATTAGAACTGTTTAGAGATAGAAGCCCAGCTCAAGCTTATCAAAGCACTAGGACTTTATTGGTTCACAAGAGCCCCCAAATATTCCAGAGACTTAGACTTCAGACACAGCAGATGCTGGGCATTGTGGGGAACACTGTCTCATATTCTCCCACAAAGAGGTAGACTGGCAAACAGCAGCCCTGGAAGAATCACCTCTGAGTGATTAGTAGTCCTGCTGGAAAGCCATTCACTCTGCTTATAGCTCCAGCCAAGGCTTAAAGCCACTTCTCAGTGGTTTAGTGACCAGGACTCTGCTGGGGCAGGCCTGGCTTACATGCCACCTTGGAGGCTGAGTTTGGACTAGTCAGGGTTGGGGTTCCCAGAGGAATGCTATCAAATATAGACTGGAAAAAAAAAAAACACCCAAGGTTGGTCTGACCAGGCTGAGTCAACCTGTACAGGTTGAAAGAAAAGGCAGAGTCTGTGCAAAAGCAATTGAGCATTCTCTGTATGTCCACAGACAAGTTTTAACAAAAAAGTATTCAAGCAGTAAACACTATGCCAGACTCTGAATTTTCCAATGGTTTTTTTTTTTCCTTTTCTCTTTTCAACTTCCCCCTTGTGCATGTTTTCTGACCTCTAAAGCGAATAACAAATGTTATAACCCAGAGGAGAAGGCCTTTTGCCAGATTTCCCAAGACAGAGATTGGCTGCCCCATGTTCACCCCAGGGTGTATGCCCTGACCCCACAGGGGACCCCTGACCTAGAACCCACTTCCTCTCTTGCTCTTTCTCTTATAGGCAACTGCGAAGCCAGCTTAGCCTTGTTGTCATATCCCGGCTGCTAGGCCAGCAGGAGACTCTCCCTCTCTGGACAGAGAAGGCTCAGGTGAGTCTGCCTCACCTGCCACATCCCTCCCTGGGATCAGAGACACTGCACTCCTTGTACCTCCTTACCCCTAATGCTTCTTCCAAAACCAGGAGAGCTCACTGAGCTTGAATTTCTCGCTCATAATCTTCAGTGGGCAGACTGCTTTTTATGCCTAAATTCTAGGCACTAAGGGCAAGCTGGACATTACTGTTTTATTTTATTTTTTATTTATTTTAATGAAAGAGAGGAAGGATAGGTAGATAGATGGATGCATAGATTGATTGATTGATAGGTTGATTAATTGATGCAGCAGAACCCTATTCAGCCCTGGTTTATGGTGGTGCTGGGGATTAAATTTGGGACCTCAGAGTCTCAGGCATGGGAGTCTTTTGCATAACTATTATGCTATCTCCCTAGCCCCTGTTTTCTTCAGTTGTGATAAATTGTACATAAGTTGACCATTTTTATTTTTGTTCTTCCATCTTAGCCCCTTGTAATGCTGAATTCTAATTAGTGGTAAACATAGACTACAACAACTTTACTCAACCATTAGCTCTATCCATCTCCATTTTTTTTTCCATCTTTTTTTTTCTTTTCTCAAAACAGAAACTGTTTTGTTTGTTTGTTTGTTTCCTGTCACCACTGGGGTTTTACCACTCCGGGCTAATTTTCTAGTTTTTTTCAGATAGAAAGAGGGAAAGACACCATTGCGCCAAAGTTTAATCCTGGGGTGGGGTGGGGGGCTGGGCCTGGATCACATGTATGATAAAGCAAGCACAGGTAAGCTAAATATCTTGTCAGCCACCAAAACTCTCTATAACAGTAACTTCTCTGGGGCCAGGCAGTGGTGCACCTAGTTAAACATACATATCACCATGCAAAATGACCCAGATTGAAGCCCCTGGTCCCCACCTTCATGGGGGGAGCTTCATGCGTGGTAAAGCTGTACTGTGGATATCTCTCTCTCTCTCTCTCTCTCTTTATCCGCCCCCTCAATTTCTCTCAGTCATAGCAAAATAAAATAAAGAATATATATATTTCCCCTTCCTTCCTCCCTAGCCCCTGGCTATATTTTTAAAATGTGGAAAGGCAGTAAACATGAAAACAAACATGGTCTGGGAAGTGGTGCAGTGGCTGAAGGGTTGGATTCTTAAGCATTGTGTCCTGAGTTCAATCCCCAGCAGTACATGTACCAGAGTGATGTCTGGTCCTTTCTCTCTCCTCCTATCCCTCTCATTTTATAAATAAGTATTTTTTTTAAGAAAATGAAACAAACATTGGGGTCAGCAAAATAAATCATTAAATAGGCTTGTCATGTGTGTGACCCAGGTTCAAGTCCACCCCCCATCACACTGAAGGAAGTTTTGTTGCTGTGGTCTCTTTCACTCTCTCTTTGCCTCTCTGTCTATCTAAAGAGGAAATAAAGAAAGAAGGAAGGGTGGTCTGGGAGGTGGCACAGTAGATAAAGCATTGAATTCTCAACCATGAGGTCCTGAGTTTGATCCCTGGCAGCACATGTACCAGAGTGATGACTGGTTCTTTCTCTCCTCCTATCTTTCTCATGAATAAATAAATACATTCTTTAAAAAGAAAGAAAGAAAGAAAGAAAGAAAGAAAGAAAGAAAGAAAGAAAGAAAGAGAAGGAGGGAGAGAAAGAAGGAGGGAGAGAGGGAGGAAGGGAAGGAAGGAAAGGTTACTAAATTGAAACTCCTCCCTCCTGCATCCCTCTCTCCTGCATTCCCCCTCACACCATCACCACCACCACCATGTTAGGCATGTTTGGACCAGCAAGGAAGGTAGAGTTTCTTCGCCCATTCCTTGTCTCTCTTGTCTCTCCTATTCAAGGAAGGCTACAACTTTCTTGCAGCTCTGAAGACATCATTTGAAGGGTCTGGGTGGGGTGAGGGTGGAAGGCAGCCCAAGGATGGAGAATGCTCTCACCACTACTACCACCACCCTAGGAATCTCCGTGGAATCTAGAACTGTGGGTACAGCTGAACTCCTCAGCTCAGCATCCTGAACAAGGCAAGGTGAAAGGCTATGCCTTTGTAATTGCTGGAGGTATTCAAGGCAAGCCCACGCATCCCCTTGCCCAGAATGCTAGGAGAATGTTCTGGGGTCAAGAGGATAGTATGGCTGAGTCCAAAGTGCAGCAACTGCAGGGTAAGGCTGGTTCATCTAAGTGGCCAACCCTGATTTTGTCCCAGCTGTCCCCTTTGCCTTGAATGCTTTCCTACAGATTTAGCATAGCTAGAGCATCTTTGCCATTCCAATTCCAACTGAAATGTCATCTCCTCTTTGCTGACCACCCAGCCCAAAGTGCCTCATCACTTTGTTTCAGATTATTTATGGTGTTCACTTCCTGATAGGTTTCATTTATCTGTTCAGGGTACACACACACACACACACACACACACACACACACACACACACACACCAGCAGCTCCCTGAGAGCAGTGCCCAAATGTTCTGTCCTTACTGCTGCCCAGTGGTGCTTCACAGAGCACCTGGCACATGCTGGAACTCAGCACACACTTGTGAAATGAACAAAGCCAAGGTTGAGATGCTAGGATGGGCAGCACATAGTCAGAAACCTTGGGAGAGGCCAGTGAGGGCCCCTTAATAGGGCAGAGTTCTGAAGGCAGAATGTCTCAAATGAGACAGGGAAACCAACTGTTTCAGGGATCACCTTGCATGTAGGAGCAGAGGCTGAAAGGGGTGAGCCCTGGCTCATCAAAACTGAATCTCAGGGGTGGTGGGGGAGAGAATACCGGTCCAAAAAAGATGACAGAGGACCTAGTGGGGGGTGTATTGTTATATGGAAAACTGAAAAATGTTATGTATGTACAAACTATTGTATTTACTGTCGAATGTAAAACCTTAATTCCTCAATAAAGAAATGTTTAAAAAAAAAACTGAATCTCAGAGGATTCCTGAGGCTGGGGAGACTGCATAATGGTTATGCAAAAGACTTTTAATGCCTGAGACTACAAGATTCAGTCCTCAGCACCACCATAAACCAGACCTGAGCAGTACTCTATAAAAATAAAGTAATAATAATAATAGAAAATAAAAAGGCAGTCTGGTAGATGCCTTGGTGTTGGCCAAAGAGGTTATGGCACACCACAGAGAGCAGAGCCAAGAGCTCCTACACCACCACCCAGTTTTTATTAGTTATTTTATAATAATAACTATATATAACAATATATACATTTTTTTTTTTACTAGAGCACTGTCAACTCTGACTTATGTTGCTAAAGACTGAACTTGAGACCTTGGAGCCTTAGGCAAATAGTCTTTTACATAATCATTATACTAGCTACCTGGCATTATTTGTTGTTTATTATTATTTGTTTATTTTTTAAATTTGAAGTTACTTTGTTCTTATTATTTATTTATTCATGTGAAAGACAGGAGGAGAGAGAGAAAGAACCAGACATCACTCTGGTACATGTGCTGCCGGAGACTGAACTCAGGACCTCGTGCTTGAGAGTCCAACGCTTCATCCACTGAGCTACTCCCGGACCACTGTTGTTTAATATTGAGGAGCTCTTTTTTTCTTGCCTCCAGGGTTATTGCTGGGGATTGGTGCCTGCACCATGAATCCACTGCTCCCTTTTTGTTGTCCTTGTTGTTTTATCATTGTTGTGGTTATTATTATTGTTGCTGTTATTGATGTCGTTGTTGTTGGATAGGACAGAGAGAAATCGAGAGAGGATGGGAAGACAGAGAGGGGAGAGAAAGACAGACACCTGTAGACCTGCTTCACTGCTTATGAAGCAAACCCCCTGCAGGTGGGGAGCTGGGGGCTCGAACCAGGATCCTTACTCTCCTTGTGCTTCGCACCATGTACGCTTAACCCACTGCATTACTGCCCAACCCCAGAGGAGATGTTGTTTTACAAGTTGTCTCAGAGGTATGATTTCACCTCTTTCCCAAATATATGTTAGCACACATCACCCACCACCATAAGGCACTGAGCCTTCTACTTCCCCTTATATCAGCCCTTCCTTTAAATGCCTCCATTCTGCACATGTGGGATAAGGGTTAGTTTATGTTTCACCTTGTCTTTTTCCCACAATTTGCTGCTTTTATTCCTTTCTTCATTTTTTTTTGTTGTTGTTGTTATTGTTAGCGTTGTTGTTCTTGTTGCTGCTGCTAGGGCTCAGTGCCAGCACTATGAATCCATTACTCCCAGTGGCCATTTTTTCATCCCCTTTTTTTCCCCTTTCTTTTTTTATTAGATAGGACAGATAGAAATTCAGAAGCGAGAGGTAGATGGAGAAGGAGAAACACCAGCAGACCTGCTTCACTGCTCGTGGAGTGTGGCCCTGAGCGGGAGCTTGAACCCAAGTCCTTGCACTCGGTAATGTGCATTCAACTGGCTGCAGCACCACCACCCACCCTCACACCCTCAATTCATTGTTTTAAACCCCACATATGAATGAGAGTATGAAGTATTTGTCTTTCTCCTGATTCATTTCATTTAGGACGAGCTCCTCCAGGTCCATCCATGTTATGTGAAAGGCATGACTTCATCTTTCCAGTTCGAGTGAGATAGCTCACCTGGGAAGATGCCTGACCCAGGTTTAAGCACTTGGTATACCACATGGGAGTATTTACAATGCTGAGGGAAGCTTCATGCTAGTGTGTGTGTGTGTGTGTGTGTGTGTGTGTGTGTGTGTGTCTATTTATCAAAAAGAGTCAGTCCACAGTGGAGAAATGCCAGCAACACCAACAAAACTTTAAAAGTAAAACAAAGCTCTGTGTGTGTGTGTGTGTGTGTGTGTGTGTGTGTGTGTGTGTCTGTCTGTCTGTCTACTTATCCACAGTGGTAAAATGCCAGCAACACCAATAAAATTTTAAAAGTAAAACAAAGCTGTGTGTGTGTGTGTGTGTGTGTGTGTGTGTGTGTGTGTCTGTCTGTCTGTCTGTCTGCTTATCAATCCATAATGGTAAAATGCCAGCAACAAAATTTTAAAAATAAAATAAAACTGTGTGTGTGTGTGTGTGTGTGTGTGTACGCGCTTGTGTACACACACACCAAAGTGTCAAGATCAGTAAAGAAAGGATGAGTTACTGTTGGGAGGTAGAGCAGTGACCCAAAAGACAAAGGGCTGCTGAGTGGTCAGGCCAGCTCAAGGCTTGGAATTTTGTTTTGATTTTTCTTGGCCAGCACATATGCATAGAGAGTGAGAGGAAGCCAAAAACTGGCAAGGAGAGGTGTTAAAGGAGGAAGAGAGAGGTTGTCTGGAACTGAAGGGGAGTTTGGAGGGGGTGCTGTGGTAGTACTTAAGGGTGGCATTGTCTCTCCTAGAGAGAGCTCATCTTGAAACTCCCAATTGTTCCCTTGACCCCGGATCTCATGGCCAAAGACCCAGCCAGATTGAGCTCCAGACCATTCTCACTGTCTGTGTCTGAGACCTTCTGTGTAATGGGCTCTGCACAGGTGCCAGGAGCTGCCATGCACTGGGAAGACTGCCCCAGAGAAGGGCGTGAGCCGGGCAAGCTGAGGGCACTGACTAATCGGCCTGAGGGAGTGAAGTGACTTCTAGAGAAGACATCCTGAGCCAGGACTTGACATGACTCAGTGCTTGCACTGCAAAGAGCAGGGACTGCTGGCAGTCTTTAGCCAGTGCAGAGCTGAGAGGCTGGTGGCAGAAAGGAGGAAGCACCAGCTCAGGCCTGTCTGTGGCTCTCCCCAGCTGCTTCTGATATCCCCACTATAGCCTGGGGCTGCTCTGCTGCCTCCTGTCTTGGGCTCCAGTCACACCCCTTTCCAGTCTGGCCTGTCAGGCAGAGCCTCCTCCTCTTGAAACACACCTTCAAAGAGCCACATCAGCCCACAACAGCCCCCAGCAAGCCCACATGCCCCCTTTCCCAACTTCTCCTTGACAGAGTCAACTGGCAGTTCTTGTTGGCCTTCCTCAAAGGCCTGCCAGCTGCTTTCTGCAATCAAAATAGTCAGAGCTCGCAGCTTACAGCAAGCACTCCTTCCTGCTCTCTCTCTCTCTTTTTTTTCTTTTTTTGCCTCCAGGGTTATCACAGGGGCTCATTGCCTGCACTATGAATCCACTGCTCCTGGAGGCCAGTTTTCCCTTTTGTTGCCCTTGGTGTTTATTCCTCTCAATTTTTTTTTCCCTTTTGTTGCCCTTGTTATTTTTTATTGTTGTATTTATTATTGATGTTGTTGTTGTTGGATAGGACAGAGAGAAATGGAGATAGGAGGGGAAGGCAGAGAGAGGGAGAGAAAGATAGACACCTACAGACCTTCTTCACCTCCTGTGAAGCAACTCCCCTGCATGTAGGGAGCTGGGGGCTCGAACCGGGATCCTTACTCCGGTCCTTGCTCTTCGCACCACGTGTGCTTAACCCACTGCACTACTGCCTGACTCCCTATCCCTCTCAATTTCTAAGTCCCAGTATCTGTCCTCACATAACTCCTTCCCTGTTAAGACAATTATTATCATTTATTTTTACAGATAGGCAAAGCAAGGCAAGTGTGGTTAGCAAAGTTCTCAGGGTCACACAGCGGGAATCAAGATTCAAACCCAGAGCCTCCAGTGTCTGGGCTCAGGGCCTTGGGTTTGAATCTTGATTCCCGCTGTGTGACCCTGAGAACTTTGCTAACCACACCTGCCTTGCTTTGCCTATCTGTAAAAATAAATGATACTGTTGCTGCTTCTCCAGTCCCCTGGCTCCATGCTCACTGTGGTGGCGGCCTTTGTCACACCTCCTGCTTCATGCTGAAGGTGCTCTCCCATCTCCAGAGCTTCAGCCCGGGATGACAGGGCCATTCCTTCCTTGTTCCTTCACCCACGAGTCAGTGCTCACTAAACCTTGTCACCTTGATTCACAGTGGAGGAAGTACAGGGTTGAGATTTGACTTGTGGAGGAGGAGAGGATCTTAAGCAAGTGCTTGGGCAGAGGGTTTACAGGGCACTGCTGGCAAGGAGAGAGTTCCTGGTGACTGGATTGCTTGACTCTGTTCTCAAGCTTCAGGCCGAGGTCTTGTGAGTAGGAACAAGTGCTGAGAACTCTATTTGAGGGACAGGATGTCTGTAGGTGGTCAGGATGCAGCAATCCCAAGGCTTGTGTTTTCCAGGAGAGTCTTGGGGTCAGAGTGCTTCCTGTCGATCCTGTGATTATTGTGAATATCTCAGAAACAGCAGAGTTCTCAGAAACAGCAGAGTTATAGCCTGAGAGAGTTGATGTTCCAGACAAGATACAGCCCTGAGGGGCCTGGCTGTGGTACGCCCACCTGGTTAAGCGCACACATGACCACTTACAAGGACCCAGGTTGAAGCTCCCTGCTCCCTGTCTGCAGGGAGGATGCTTCACAAGTAGTGAGGTGGGTCTGCAGGTATCTCTCTTTCTCTCTCCCTCTTTGTTTTTTTTTTAAATTTTTTTATTATATTTATTTATTTATTTATTTATTGGATAGAGACAACCAGATATTGAGAGGAAGGGGAGAGAAAGAAGGAGAGAGACAGAGAGATACCTGTAGCCCTGCTTCACCACTCATGAAGTTTCCCCCTGCAGGTGAGGACCGGGGGCTTGAACCTGGGTCTTTACTGGGTCTTTATGCATTGTAACATGTGTGCTCAACTAGGTACGCCACCACCTGACCCCCCCCTCATCTCCTCCTTCCCTCTCAATTTTTTTTTGCCTCCAGGATTATCACAGGGGCTCAGTGCCTGCACTATGAACCCACTGATCCTGGAGGCCAATTTTCCCTTTTGTTGCCCTTGTTATTTATCCCTCTCAATTTCTCTCTCTCTCTCTCTCTCTCTCCTCTCTCTCTCTCTCTCTCTCTCTCTCTCTCTCTCTCTCACTAGGGCATTGTGCAGCTCTGGTTTATATGGTGCTGGGAATTGAACCTGGAACCTCAGAGCCTCGGGCATAAGAGTCTCTTTGTGTAACCCTCACCCTCCCTCTCAATCTCTATCTGCATTATCTAATAAAAATAGAAAGAAGGAAAGAAAGAAAGAAAGAAAAAATGGCTGCCAGAAGTGGTATATTTCTAGTGCAAGCACTGAGCCCCCAGCAATAACCCTGGTAGCAATTTAAAAAAAGGAAGAAGGAGGAGGAGGAGGGGGAGATACAGCCCTGAATAAAACATGATCCCTCCTTATGAAACTCACAGATCAGGGTGGAGATAAAAATAGGTACCTAGAAGGAAGTAGGTATTTGTATGTCAAATGATGACAAAATTTAGGAAAAATAAAGCCAGGGGGAAAAGAGCAATGTTGGGGGTGAGGGGTGGGACTAATTTATAAGGATGAACAGAGAAGAAACATTTGAGTACAGACCTGTTGGCATCAGGTGTGTTTCCTGGGGAATATTATCTTAGAGGAAGAAACCAGTGCAAAGGCCTTTGAGCAGATGAAGACAGATTAGAGGAGAAGCAGAGGTCAGTGCAGAGATGTGGAAGACTGGAGGTGAAGTAATAGGAGCTGAGGTTAGCCAGATAAATGGAGACTTTACCACCAGACTCTTCTGGGGCTGGTGGAGTAATAACTTTCATCCCAAAGTAGAGACCCCCCCCAAAAAAAGGTTTTCATATAAGGCAAAGTCAAATCTGATTTGTATGTGGGTGTGTGTGGGGATATATTAATGGCTTTAGCTACCATATTGAGAATAGACTGTTGAAGGTGGGGAGGGAGGAGGCCATTGCAACAATCCAGGTAAAAAATGGTCTGGTCAGGAAGTCGGGCGGTAGCGCAGCGGGTTAAGTGCAAGTGGCGCAAAGCAAAAGGACCAGCGTAAGGATCCTGGTTCAAGACCCCAGCTCCCCACCTGCAGGGGAGTCGCTTCACAATCAGTGAAGCAAGTCTGAAGGAGTCTATCTTTCTCTCCCCCCTCTCTGTCTTCCCTTCCTCTCTCCATTTCTCTCTGTCCTATCCAACAATGACAATATCAATAACAACAACAATAATAACTACAACAATAAAAAAAAGAAAGTCTTTAAAAAAAAAAAAAAGAAATGGTCTGTTCTAGGGAGATAGCAGTATAGGTGGTGAGAAGTGGTCAGATTATAGGAGTATCCTAGCCAGTGGGTATGGGAAATAAGAAGACAAAAAATGAGGAGAGTCGCAAGACCTATGCTGCTAGCAAGATGCACAAATCCTTTCCCTGAGTAAGCAAAACACAGGTAGAACAGGTTTGGAGAGAAACTGGGAGTTCGATTCTTATCCTAGGCCCCCTCTTGCAACACAGCAAACCTCTTCCACCAAGCCATGTTTTTCATTTTGGAGTTTTGAAAGCACAAACTTCAGATGGTCAAAGTCAAGGTGAATAAGAGTTTGTATCTACTAGGGAAAGGTCAGAAGTAGTCCTGACTTCTGTTCATTCATTCACTTGTAAGCACATATGCCAGGTGCTGTTCAGGGCACTAGAGACCCTGCCATGAACATAACTGCCCTGGTAGCATTTAGATGCTAATAAGGGGGAGTGGTGAATAATAAGAATAAGGATACTTAACAAGTAAATTGCACAGCATACTAGAACATGATAAACACCATGGACGTGACAGTGGTGTACAGTATGAAAGTAGTAAGTGAGGGTGCTGTGGGTTACAGAAGAGACAGGCAGCAGGGCCTGAGAGCAGGAGAGGGGATAGTTGTGCAGTGTCTGGTCAGAAGAGCCAATCAAGCAAAGACTCTAGAGACCACAGTGAAATCCTGAAGACAATTAAGATCCTGGTCTTCTCCACTGGGCAAGCAACAAAGAGCCTCTGCAGCTCTTGCTAGACAAAATGATGAGGACTGTCTTGTGGATGATGATTTGTTTCTTGCCTGGAGGTGTCTATACTTGGTTGAGTGTTTGCACCACTCCCAGGGTAGGGTAGATGGAGAGATGATCTGGCCAGGCCCAGGTCCCGCTGGGACACAGGCAACCCAAGCAAATCCCTTGCCAGTAGAGGGGTGTGTCTGCCAGAGAGAGGCTGGCTGGAGCTGCACAAGCTGGAAGCAAAAGAAAAGAAGCCATCAGAAGGCACCACAGATTGCAGGAGCAGCAGCCTGCTGCTCCGAGCCAGCCCAGAGAAGCTGTGTTCATGGAGCGAGAGGAAAAACAAGGGAGCTGGGGAGCTGCTATTGTGCTCCTCTGCCCAGCCCCACCCAAGGCTCCAGTAGCAAGGGGGGTCCCAGCTGGGGCGAGGCTGCCTGCCTGAGAGCTGCTTCTGGGGGTGTGGGCCGCAGGGCCTGGCCCTATGCTTGCACAGCTGTGAGCCTCAAGCAAGCAGGGTTGTTTTGGAAACTCTTCCTAAACTTGCAAGGCCTAAGCAAGGCAGTATAGCTATGGTTTTGGTGATGCTCCAGATGGTGCCTCTCTTTGTTGACCAGAACCATCCATGTGTGTGTCTCTCCTGGTCTCTTCTCTTCTAAAAGGATCAGACAGGAGACCAAGAAGCCCTGGCCCCTTTCCAGGAGCCGAGGCCCCAGGCCTAACTCCTAGCTGGCAGCCCAGCTGCTCTTGTGAGTCGTCTGAGCCCTGGGCCTGCTGAGGTGCTGAGCAGGTGTCTGCGGTGAGTCAGGAGGTGGAAGCCAGGTGTGACAGGCAAGGCGGGGATTTCAAGCCCTAGCCCTTTTGGCCACCCTGCACCTGCTACATCTAAAGACATGGTGTGTCTGTTAACTTCTCTGGCTCTGCTCCTTCATTCTTCATTGCCTCCTCCCCAGGGTCGCATGTAACCCCCAAGGGGCCAGGGGAAGAAAGTTAGCTCCAGGACAGCTGGCAATTTCTGCTGGAGCTCAAGTGCAGGGCCTAGACTAGAAGAGTGGCTGGCTATAGACACTTGGACTTAAGTAAGTCCTGAGGAGTAGGGGGTGCTCAAAAGAGTAGGCTGTTGGAGGGTGGAGGGGGGTGGCTTACAGATTATGTGGCATATCAGCCAAATGTAACATGTGCACCTGGTGGGGAAACTTCATGCAACCAAAACAACCATCTAAGGACATTCATGAGATAACCAGAGAAAGCTGAACAAAGGTGTAAAGGCACAGAAGGGGTTCTTGGTTTTTGTTTTTGTTTTTGTTTCTGTTTTTGTTTTTTTGACAAGAGAATGATATGTTAAGGGGCTGGGTGGTGGTGCGCCTGGTTGAGTGCACGTTACAATGCACAAGGACCTAGGTTTAAGCCATGTGCGCTTAACCCACGGCGCTACCACCTGACCCTTTCTTTTTTTTTTAATTGCCACCAGGGTTATCACTGGGGCTCAGTGTTGGTACTACAAGTCTATTGCTCCTGGTGGCTCTTTCCTCCTTTTCTTTCTTTTTTATTTGATAGAACAGAAAGAAATTGAGAGTGGGAAGGGATACAGAGAGGGAGAAAGACAGAGGGATACCTACAGCCTACTTCTGCTGCTTGTGAAGCATCCCCCCTGCAGGTGGGGAGCAGGGATGCCAAACCAGGTCCCTGTGCATGGTAAAGTGTGCACTCAATTGAGCCCACTACCACCCAGTCCATTAGAAGCTTTTTATGGGGTTGAACTCTGGTCTTTGTGATGGCAGCTTGGTGATGGCATACCCAGTATAGTGCACATGTTACAGTGCACAAGGACCCAAGTTCAAACCCCTAGTCCCTAACTGAAGCAGAAAAGCTTCATAAGTGGTGAAGCAGGGCTTTGGGAGTCTCTTTCTCTCTCCTTCCCCTTTCAGTTTCTGTCTCTGTTTCACTCTTTATGGGTAAAATAATGTGATTAAATTTACTTTAAGATCCTCTGAGTGGGGGGCCAGGCACACCCAGTAGAGCACACACATTACCATGTACAAGGATCTGGATTCAAGCTTATGGTCCTACAAGCAGTGAAACAGTGTGTGTCTCTTTCTCTTTCTTTCTTTTTTAAAATTATCTTTATTTATTGGATAGTTGCAGCCAGAAATCAAGGAGGAAGAAGGAAATAGACACCTGTAGCACTGCTTCACTACTTGCAAAACATTCCCCATGCAAGTGGGGACTGGGGGCTTGAACCCAGGGGTCCTTGCATATTGTAACATGTGTTCAATCAGGTGCACCACCAACCAGCCCCTCTCTTTCTCTCTTTCTCCTTCTGTACTTATCTTTGTCTCTGTCAGAAAAAAAAAGGGGGGTTGGGGTGGGAATGACTGCTGGGAGTCAGAGTGTAGGCATCAAGCCCCAGCAATAATTCTGATGGGGGGAAATGACTCTTTGAAAAGAAAGTGTGAGGGTGGGGTTGGTGGCAAAGATATTGAAACAGAGCAGGCAGAATGATGATGACTGCAGCGGCAGTTCACAGTGCAGGGCGGGGGTTAGCAGTTCTTCTTCTTCTAGCGTTTGCCCTTCTTCCGTAGCCAGTCAACAGCGTCAGGTTGAGCCTGGTGTCTGCTTGTTGCTGGCTTTGAAAGTGACTGGGATCCATGTGGATTCAGTCGGCTGGGAAGGATCGTCAGTTTCCCCAATGAATGGGTACTCACGGGGTGCACCACGGGAAGGTCGACCCAATGCATCCCGGGGTTAGCAGTAGTGCACAGCCTCTCTTCTTTCTTTCTTTTTTTAAAAATTTTCTTATATTTATTTTCCCTTTTGTTGTTCTTGTTTTTTTTATTATTGTTGTAGTTATTATTGTTGTTATTGATATAATTGTTGTTAGATAGGACAGAGAGAAATGGAGAGAGGAGGGGAAGACAAAGAGACAGAGAGAAAGACAGACACCTGCAGACCTGCTTCATCGCCTGTGAAGCGACCCCCCTGCAGGTGGGGAGCTGGGAGCTCGAACCGGGATCCTTATGCCGGTCCTTGTGCTTCATGCCAGGAGCACTTAACCCTCTGCGCTACCGCCCAACTCCTGCCTCTCTTCTTTCATGGGTAACAAATTAAATGAAGGGGGAAGAACCCATGGAGATTTGCCCGCAGCTCAGCGTTGAAGAGTCTTGCCCAGTGGCAGAGTAGAACCTCCCTTTCTTAGTTCTTCTAAACCTGAGTGTGCTGGGCTAGCGTCTCGGGAGTTTCTTCCCAGGCACATGCTCTCTGGGTCGGAGAGAACTCAACCAGAGCCAGCCTGAGCTGCTGCTTACTCAGCGGATGCAGGAGAGAGACCAGGAACTTGTGGCAGAGCAGGAACACGTTGCAATGCCTTTATTCGTCAGAGACTACACCTTTATGTATCTCTTTAACCGGAAGTGGCAAGTGGGAAAAGGAATGGCTAGGAGAGGGGGTGGAGAAAAGAGCACGAAGGTAGAAAGTTTCCATAGCAGCTGTTGTGAAGGTTCTAACCAATGGGATTAACCAATACCCTGCAGGCAGGGCAGGTCTCAGGCAAAACAATGATTATGTAAATAGACCACAGCATCAAGCAATGCAGGGGAGCTGGCGTAATGCCCAATATGAGTGTCTGTTTATTTTGGAGAGGTGACTTAACCCTCCAGATTACAGATGTCTTCCTAGTTAACATCTTTCTATTTTATTTAATTTTTGCAGAGCTAGGGCCTTACACATAAATGATTTCACTGTTCTCAGGCCATTTTTTCATTCAGAGAGAGAGAGAAAGAGGCCACAGACCAGAGCTTTCCCCAATCCCAACCATGGTACTACCATTTGGTGCCAGGACTTGAACTTGGGTCATGAGCAAGGCAAGGCACACACCTTACCCACCAAGCATTCTCTCCAGACCCTCCTGGTTAGTATCTTCAAGGGCGGGCTCACTGGGTGACTGTGCCCCTCCTCTTCAAGGTTGGAGGGGAGTAGGGTCCCATTTTATAGATGGAAACATTTTGCATTTTACACTTATTCTCCTAGAGTCTACCCAGCTCATAAGTGAGAAGTGACTCCAGGTCTCAGAAGCTGGCAGTCTTACCTCCAGAGCCCAGGCTGACCCATCCCCACCAGCTGAAGTGTCCACATCAAAAGTCAGCCCCCAAAGTGTCCTGAGTACTCACTGCCAGCACCATGAGTGATAGACTCTCTTCTCTGCAGCTGTCCTCCCTCAGCCGCCTGCTCTGCCTCATGAGGCCAGCATCCCTAAGGCAATACCTGGCCTCTGAGGTCCTGCAACCTTGTCAGGAGCAACAACCAAAGGCTAATGCCGAACTCGACCGAAAGGTGAGCCCCCAACCTCTACTCACCTCCACAAGCCAGAGGTCCCCACCATAACAGCTGGATAGCAGACTGGACCTTGTGGGGTGCTCCACATCTCCATATAGTAGCCTGCCCTTTCCCAGACCCTTGGTGGACACTCTTGGGGCCACTGTGTCATCATCTGTCAGGCTCTGCTAGCAGGCTTCATGGCTTCCCAAGTAGCCTGGCATCACTTTCTTATCCAGAGATGTGTCTTCCAGTTGGTTTAAGGAAGATTCAGGAGTGCTGGGGCAGGGTCCAGAAAAGTGGTAAGGAAACCAATAGGGAAGTGTGGGGGTGTCCAGATGTGAGAGGCAGAGGGTTCTGAGCACAGAGCTGGAAGCTCCCTCCTGTTAGCCACCGTGGCCTCCAGCTCTTCCAGATTAGTCAGTCTGGCTTTCCTGAGAGCCATGATTTGGCAGGAACTAGAAGGATAATGAGGTACCCCAAAGACTGCAGAGTGTGGGGTTTAAAGTGTTGAGACCAAGAGAGAGAGAGAGAGCAATGGTGCAACAAACATATTCTAATAAAAAATAAAAATAAAATGTTGAGACCTGCGGCACCTGGGGTAAATGAAGATCAATGAAGAAGTATAGGGAATTCAGATTAGGAGTTACAAACCCAGCTCCCTAGGCCTATGGAAGGGGGCATCTTGGGGAACTCCCTTATGCCTAGGGACTCGAGGATGGAGAGCACTGATAGGCATCTCTCTAATTGGAGAAGGTAGTCAGTCATTCCAGAAGCTCACTCAGAGGTGAGATGCTGACACTCCAGAAGTCCAACCTTTGGGCATCATTCTGCAAATCAGATAAATACAATTAATGACTTAATGAACACAAATGAACCATTAAAAAGATATGATAATCTCCAAGCTGTCTACTCTTCTTCTGGAACACTTAGAGAAGGTTATCTTTCCATTGTGTCTAATCTTGGTGTACTTACGAGACCTCTGCCTTCCAGGAAGGAGACCGTGAGCTGTTAACATGCCCCTTCTACTTTGCCAACTAGTTGGGGAAAGGGATAAGAAGAGGTGAGGCCAGGTTGGGGGTGGTCAGTCTGAGTAGGGCACCGTGATCAGCTTTCACACCTAGGCAAGGGAAAGGGGAAAAGAGAGAGAGAAAGGCAGAGAATTGAAAAAGAAAAAGAAGCTTAGCTGTGCTTCAGCAGCCCCTCCTATAACCTCACCTAGCAGGAGTGTCGTTAACACTAGGCCAGAAACTTCTATTTGGCTCAACAAACTTTTAGATCCCATCTGCTAGCAGATGTTATGTGACAGCTTGAGAAGAAAAGGGAAGGAAGCCAGCTGAGAGTATTCTTCATATGAGTACTTCTTACCATATAAGTGAACCATGCTCCTGACCAGCTGCCAGATTGGATGGAAATGACCCATTTGGCCAGGGAACATGATCAGGTTTATGTGTTTCAGCAAGTTATCCTCAAAATGTAGGGTGTGCTGGTGTCGGGGTTGGTTCTGGCCCAGGAGTGAGGTAAGCAAGATAGGAGGAAGGAAAGGTCCTTGCTCTAGGGAAGGAGGCCAAGCAGGAGCTGTGGGACACCACACCAGTGGCCTGCATAGAAATGGGAGGTGTGCTGTACCCCCTGGCTTCTACTGTCCTGAGGCAGGTGGGGCAGGTGACTGACTGGGCTTCCATAGCCCAACTGACTCCTCATTAGGCCTGAATATGTTTCATCTTCAAAGATGATCAGGCCACTCACTCAGCAGCCAAAAAGAGCAGTGGCGTCATCCACCCTGTTTTACAGGAGTGGTGGTCTGGGCTGACTGAGCCTTTCATCCCCAGGGCTCAGAGTCTTCGCCTTTCTCCTCAAGGTGGGAAAACCAAGACCAGAGGGAGTTTGGCCCCAGGTGACCCAGCCTGGAAGAAATGGATGCTCCCTTTTCCCAGCTCCCCAACCCTAGGAGGCTGACTTGTGCTGGGTCCTATCCCCCAGGCCCTGCACACTTCTGTCTGGGAGATTTCCTGCAGCCCTCCTCCAGCTCTGAAGATAAACACTTTTACCAGCCTCTGCTCCCCCTGGTCTCCCCACCTCCTCTCTTTTCTTTAGCTCTTGGCCCAATCTCCTCCCTCTTCAGGAACTTCCCAGCCTTCTGTCCCCTTCCTGTCCAGTCTGTGCCACCACCACTCATCCCCCTTCCTCCCTCCACCCATATCTCTGGTGTTGACTTCTCACCAATCCCATGACTTCATAGTTGACCTTTTTTTTTTTTTGCATCTCCTCAGACTGTCTCTAAGAAGCAGAGCTTCTTAGACTGTGACCACAGCTGTTATCACCAAGTATCACAAGCAGGTTTTGCACCAGATGAATGAATGAGAGACGAATGAATTAATTCCATTTTAATCTCTCACTCTCTTAACTCCTCTTCTTCTATCCAATGCTTCTGAGCATGCTTGCTTCTGTCCCCACCCCACCCCCACCCCTTTTCTGGAAATCTCCCACCCTCCGACCAGCCTCTGCATGTGGGCCCCCCCTTAATGCTCTTGTTTCATTAAGGCCGCGGGGGTTTATAGCCTGGGCTTCTGCTGTTGGAGGCCCTCGACTTCAGAAGCAATACCTGCTTATGAAAGAACCAATTACAACACATTGTTATAATTATAAGCTAGTGGCATTCCTGCCTGGGAAAGCTAACCACCATGTAGAACAAAAGAAGCAAAGTATTCCTGCTAAGGAGCTATGTGGGGGCAGAGCAGGGGCTGGAGGTTGGAGGGGAGGCCAGTGTCCCAAGCTGGGTCAAAGTCACCAAGTGTCCTAGCAAACTGCAGCAGAGCTTCTAAGGAATATAAAATTCCTGCTGAGTTGAAAGAATAGCATAAAGGTTATGCAAAAAGACTTTCATGCCTGAGGTTCAGGTTCAAACCCCAGCACTACCATAACCATAACCATTATCATAACTGAGCAGTACTTTGGTTAGAAGAAAAGAAAAGAAAAAAAAAAAAGAATTCTGCTACTTAATGATGACATGACTAGGAAACTCTTGTTTAGTATTTTAAAATCCTTTGGTTCAGTGAGATAGCTCGCCTTGGTTGGTGCCTGCTTTGCCATGCACAAGACCCAGGCTGGAGCCCCTAGCACACCACACAATGACACTGGGGGAAATTACAGTGCTATGCTATCTGTCTCTGTTCTCTCCCTCTCTCCCCCCCTCCCTGAAACAGTTGCCCTGGACTGATAAAGCCCTAGTGATAACAAAATAACTAAATAAAAGTGCTTTTTGGGGACCAGATAGTAACACACTGGGTTGAACTCAAACATTCCAGTTCTCAAGGACCTGGGTTTAAGTCCCCAGTCCCCACCTACATACAAGAGAGGACTTCACAGGTGATGAAGCAGTGTTGCAGTCGTCTTTATTTTTTTCTCCCTATCTCCCCTATCTTTCTTAATTTCTCTCTGTCCTATCAAATTTAAAAAACTTTAAAGTGCTTTTGGATTTAAAAAAAAAGTTACTCTGCCTTGTGGTGTTTCTTGATGGCCCTGAGCTTGCCTGGTTGAAGTGAGGGGCTCCCAGGAGGGAGAAAGATTAGTTTGGAGTGATGTTCAGGAGCCTGGGGTAATCCCTGGATATTCAGGTGTCCCGCTCAGCATTGAGGTGGGGGAGGATGTTCCATTGATCCCCAGTATTGAAGGACTTGGCATTCAGCTTTTCCTTTGAACCCACCATGCTCCCAGGCATCTCTTTGTGAGACCGGCCTTTCCACTGCTGTGCAGACAAAAATCCAGTTGCATAACTGGAATCAATTTTCCAACCTCCTCAAAGCAACCAGCTCAGCCTTCCAACCCAGAACAAGGGGTTTCCTGAGGTTTGTTTGTTTCTTTTTAGCTCACTTGCATAAACTGACTAGCTGTCTTCTGTTCAGTCTAGTATCAGCCCATTCACTTATATTGAGACTATTGCTGTTTTGGGTCTTGCTAAATCTGATGTTGAATGTTATGTCTCTATTTACCATCCCTTGCTGTTGTTCTTGCTTTGCCCTGGACTCTTTACTCTGTGGATGTTATAGTGAAACAGTTTTTGTTTATTTGTTTGCTTGTTTTGTTTTTAGTTATGTTTGTATCCTAAAGATTTGGAAGATATACAGAGGCAAAATCATTGTAATGGGATGGAAGTCTTTCCCCAGTGTGGTTAAATCTGAGAACTTTGAGGTAGTTTCTATCTCACTGTGTGGAGAGTAAACAAAACTATAAAAAGAAGTCCTAGAATTGATGCTGAGTTGAAGAGTCAAGTTCCTGTCTCCTTGTCTGCTTCCTAGGCATGTCTTCTTCATAGTCTGTTCTCCTGGGACAAGCAACCTGAGGGGGTCCTGCATCTGATGGTTCTTGACCCCAGGGACCAGCTGGAGGTGGCCACATTAGCCAGATGAGCCCCACCAACCACAAGCAACTAACTAGTTAGCTTCCTCGTCAGGCATGCTTTAGAAAAGGCCATGTGGAAGGAGTCAGTCTTTTGTTTTTGTTTTTTAAAGATTTTATGTATTTATTATTGAGAGAGGGGGGTAAATAGAGAACCAGAACATCTCTCTGGAACATGCAATTCCAGGGACTGAATTCCTTCATGCATGAGAGTCCAAAACCTTATCCACTGAGTCACCTCCCGAGCCATGGGAAGAGTCACTTTTATGCTCTGGACTGTTTGGGGAATACTCTGCTGCCCAGACTGTGCTGAGCCCACTCCTGGGGTTTCCGTACATCTCCTTTTATTGAAAATTTATTTGTTTATTTTTATGAGCAAGAGAGACCAGACACTTATCATGGCAGTGCCAGAGATTGACCCTGGAGCCTCTAGAGCCTCAGATATGCAAATCTTGTGCTCTAATGCTGAGGTATTTCCCTGACCCTTCTGCACATTTTCTACAAAGGATGTGGGTCTCTCTCTCTCTCTCTCTCTCTCTTTCGTGTGTGTGTGTGTGTGTGTGTGTGTGTGTGTGTGTGTGTGTGTGTGTGTGTGTGTGTGTATAAGGGGTGCATCTCCTGTCTGTCTTGGTAGCTGTGTTAATAGAGTTGTTGAACAAGTTCGGCCACTTTTGCTCTTGCTGCTACAACTGCAACTAGCCTATTGCTGTGACAGGTGACCCTGCCAAGAGCTGACATAAGTGAATGGGGTGTGGTTTGGGGAGTAGACATGGACCCTCCAGCCAGCCCCACACTCTTGCACTGTCTACATGTCACCCAAGACAGGTGGCACCTGGAGCTCTCCCTCTCCAACTCTCTGCCACCTCATCTTTCTTTCCTGCCCCTCATCTTGCACTTTGGGGGAGCTGTGTTCCACAGGACTGGAGACAGGCTAAGTCGAGGAGCACTAGAAGGAAATGGACTGTTTTTGGGGCAATGGAAAATACGTAATCAGGACTTCTGAGTTTCTCCCCTGGCTAGTCTGTCTCCTTACTTCCTCCAAAGCTAGGAATATCACACATCTTTTTAAATCAACCTCAAAGAAGAAGCAAGGAAGCCGACTCCAAGGGGATGGGTGTAGTGTCCACATGTCACATCCACCTAAATGGCTGCTGAGCCTCTTCAGGATGGGACGTCTGGGCATCTAACGGCCACTCAGTGCCCAGGTCCAAGTCAACTTGGCTTGGGTTCCCGGAATCCTGGCCTCTTTGCAAGTGTATGAGCAAAGCTTGGTGTGAGAGTTGAGAGTCTATTCCACCTGCACCCCCATGGCTCCTGTGGGAAGGTCTTCCCTGAGCTGGTACAGCCTGCCTGAGGCTCCCTTCCTCATCTGCTGGGCATCCCATCCCAGCCACTTGCCGAGCCAGCCCAGAGTGGGAGTGGAGGAGCAGTGCATTCAAGTGCTAAGCACTCAGGCTACCCCCGTAACCTCCTACCTGAGGGAACCAGGCAGGACCCAGAGCCCCCTCACTTGCCATCCCATCTAGAAGAAAGAGGTTAGGCAGATGACGACCTTCTCATCTGTTTTTTTGTTTTCTTGTTTGTTTTTTGCCTCTAAGGTTATTGCTGGGGCTCAGTGCCTGCATTATGAATCCACTGCTCCTGGTGGCCATTTTTTCCATTTTTGTTGTTGCTCTTGTTGGATAGGACAGAGAGAAATTGAGAGAGGAGGGGAAGACAGAAAGAGAGAGAAAGATAGACATCTGAAGACCTGCTTATGGCTTGTGAAGCCACCCTCCCTGCAGTTGGGAGCTGGGGGCTGGAACCGGGATTCTTGCACCAGTCCTTGTGCTTCGCACTATGTGCACTTAACCCAATGTGCTATCACCCGGCCCCCCTCATCTATTCTTCTGCTTTCCACTTTACTGTCCCTTCTCTCCTATCTGTGCCAGGACTATAGTGAGAGGAACACAGACACACATTCTGAAAGGCCCCGGGACACTCATGAGTAAGCAGTGTTGTGAGACCTCAAAGTTGCTCTCTGCAACTTGGCTCTGGCCCTTGGTTCATTCTCGGGCAGGCTTGCAGCCACTAGCTGTGAGAGATTGCAGATTTAGATCCTTCCCACAGCACCCTACACTAGCCAGGGTTTCAGAGTAAAGTCTCATTGGCTTGACTTGGGTCATATGCTCACCCCTAAACCAATCACAGTGTCAGGCACATAGTGATAGTCAGGCCCAGGGCACGTAACAACATAATATCCACCCCTCTTATCACTGTAGAAGTTTGACCTGAGGATAGGGAACAAGGGCCAGGCCAGAACTCTGGGCAGCTGACGAAGAAGGAGACACGACCCCCAAATGCCCAGCAACCTTAACTGTTCTGTGGCATCTCCCTGGTCATCAGTCATGGGCAACAACTTTGAGCTCTGGTATCTGATGACAGCATAAGGAAGGCAGTGCTCCCCGAGTTTGCCCACACTGACAGGCCAGGCAATAATTCAGTGAGTGAGAAAGATAAGAAAGAGAAAGGAGGAAGCCATTGCTTTTGAAGAAATGACTTTTGGGGGAACCACTGTTCTGTGTGGTGTCTTTGGCCCATGGAAAATGCCCATGCCAGTGCCCGGCTGGTTCGGGACTCCCACAGGCACCTGCATACCCAGACATGGACTATCACACACAGACACAGAGACTCTTGTCTCTTACTGAACAGCCAGCACAACTGGATTTCTGCTTCAGATCCCCATAGGGTAAGGGTCTCTAGACCTCGCTGAATGAACCGGAAGAACCAGTAGCACCGAGCCTCAGCCTGGTCTTCTCCCCTCACCTCTCATCCCTCATGGCCAGCAGGATTCCAGAAAGCAAGGGTAAACTGGATGGCTGCTCTCCAATGAGGGTTTGCCCCTAGACTCTCAGTAACTGCTGCCACCAGGCATAGAAATGGCTCAGATGCTGAGATAACCCTCCTACAATAGCTCCATCAGGAACAAAAAACCCTCAGCTCTACTGATACTTTTTTTAGTTGCTCCCAGTCTACTGTTTCATGCAGATAGAGTGAGAGAGAAAAACATGTACAAAGAGGGAGAGACACCACAGCACCAGACCTGCCTTCAGCACCATAGTACCTCCTACATGGTGCTGGGGCTTGAACTTGAGTCATGCACATGACAAGACTGAACTATTTCTCTGGCCTCAGCTTCCCTGTTTATATCCCAGTTTTGTCTCCTTCCAACTTGACCCCACTGCGCCATGTTCTTCTAGTTCCCTCACTAACCTCAGTATAGAAGACCAGGGGGAGTTGGGCGGTAGCACAGTGGGTTAAGCGTATGTGGCACGAAGTGCAGGGACTGGCGGAAGGATCTCAGTTCAAGGCCCCGCTTCCCCAGCTGCAAGGGGGTCACTTCACAGGCGGTGAAACAGGTCTGCAGGTATCTGTCTTTCTCTCCCCCTCTCTGTCTTCCCCTCCTCTCTCCATTTCTCTCTGTCCTAACAACAATGACATCAATAACAACAACAATAATAACTACAACAACAATAAAAAACAAGGGCAACAAAAGGGAAAATAAATAAATATTTAAAAAAATTTTTTAAAAAGAAGAAGAAGAAGACTAGGAACCAGTGCTGCCTAGGGTCCAATTAACTCCAAATTTTAGATGGAGAATTCCATTGTGGCTCTTAGACTTTTTTTTTTTTTAAGACCTTCTTTGGGCAACTAGCTGTACAGACATGGGCTCATCTTCTGAGGACTCTGAGAAGGTGGACATCTGCTAGGCTTCCTAGGTTCTCCAGTTGCCTCACCAGAGACATCCCGCCTCCCCACCCAGCAGGGACCCTGAGAGCAGTTTTCTAGGACTAACCATTCACAGCAGCAACAGAGGCGGAAGGAAATCCTATCCAGATGCTGCCAGCCTGCCTCCCAGAGCTAACCAACCAGCCTCATCTCTGCTCTGTGTCTTGGGTTCCACCGAGCCCCACTCCAAAAATGCACTTTCATTTCCAGAACTGAGTGTTTGGCCTCATAAGTCCCAGGGGAGCCTGGCTGGTGGCCTGTGAAGTTTCTCTGCTGCTGCTGCTGGCCTCTCTAGCCTCCATCTTTCGGGCCTCTAGGCCAAGAAGAGGTGTTGTGTCATCGCCTCATTTCCTAGTGAATGGTTGTGCATCCTCGTCATTTCCTTCTCACTGGGATATGTGACCAGTGTGACCAGTGACCTGTCCTGGCCAGTCACCTCCACAGTCAGCTGTCCCTTGGGCACAGCACTCTGGAGGCAGCTCTCTCTTACTGCTCTAGTGCTTGTTCAAGTGAGGGGCACAGAGCATAACCTTGGAACAAGAGCAGGATCGGCAGGTGAGCAGGCCATGTCATTTGTTCCTGGGGACAGGGGAGAAATGACAACCCAGAGATGACAGCAGGTGTTACCCTTGAGATGGGTACAGATAGAGCTCACCTAGAAAAATGTATCCCACTCACCCCGAATACTAGTGGACACACTGAGGGTGAGCGCTGGCTCTCTTCACCTGACTCAGGCTCTTGGCCTGAGGCCTGCAAGTAGCCCTACCTCAGGATTACTCACTACTAATTATTGTTATTTTCCCAGCCTACAGTAGACCATACCCTTGGGGCCCCACTCCCTTATCCATGGGAGCAGCCTTAGGCTCTCCTTGTCCTATCTCCCTCAGACCCTTGAATTATACCGTGAAGAACAGAGGGGTCCATTCTGCAAGGGATTATCTCCAGTGTTGTACCCCATTAGGGCTGTGAGGGAGGTGGCTTAGTGGGTAAAGTGCATTCTTTCTGTGCATGAAGTCTCTGATTCAGTCTCCAGTACCACATGTAATGGGGCCATGTTTTGGTCTTCTCGTTCTCTTTTTCTTTCTTTCTTTTTGGTTATTAATGGGATTCCACTGATGAGAGACAGACAGAGGGAAAGACACTACAGCAGGGTAGCTTCTTTCTACGTGGTAGGGGCCAGGCTTCAACCTGGGTCTCACGAATGACAATGCAGACACACTATCCAAATCAGCTCTTTTGTTTGGGTCCCTGCCTAAATTTAATTAAAAAAGAAAAGAGAGGCGGGAGTTGGGCGGTAGTGCAGAGGCTTAAGCGCACGTGGCGCAAAGCACAAGGACCCACGGAAGTTCGAGCCCCAGTTCGAGCCCCCAGCTCCCCACCTGCAAGGGAGTCGCTTCACAAGCGGTTAAGTAGGTCTGCAGGTGTCTATCTTTCTCTCCTCTTCTCTGTCTTCCCTTCATCTCTCCATTTCTCTCTGTCCTATCCAACAATGAAGACAGACAATAATAATAATAAATAAAGCAACAAGGGCAACAAAAGGAAATAAATTAATTAAAAAAAAAAAAAAGAAAAGAGGGGCCAGAGGTTGGATGGCGGCACACCTGGCTCAGCACACATGTTGCCATGTGGATGGATCCAAGTTCAAGCCCCTAGTCCCCTCCTATAAGGAGAAAATTTCACAAGTCGTGAAGCAGAGCTGCAGATGCCTCTCACACTCTCCCCCTTCCCTCTCAATTTCTCTATCTATCCAGTCAGTGATAAATAATTTTTAATTTTTTTATTTTATTAGTGATTCCATATTAATTTACAAAATTACATGTCAACAGGGGTATAATTCCACTCTATTCCCACCACCTGAGTTCAGAATCCCTGATCCCTCCATTGCAATCCACCACGGTTCTCCCAAGGTTACAGACATGCTGCCATCATCCTACAGCTCTGTCTACATTTGTACATAATTGCCCCTTTTTTCTTCCAGGTCCAGTCCTTTCTCCCCCAGCCCCAAGCCACACATAACCCTACTACTTCATCCAAATATCTCTCCCACTTTTGTTCTACCTCTCTGGGACCTGATGGAGCTTGAATAAATAAGATATTTTTAAAAAAGGAAAAAAGGGGTGGGATAGTGACACATCTGGTAGAGTGTACATGTTATAATGCACATGGATGCTGGTTCAATCCCCCCAGCCCCCCACCTGCAATGGGGAAATTTCACAGGTGGTGAATCAGTGCTACACGTATCTCTCTTTCTGTCTCCCTTTCCACTCAATTCCTCTCTGTTTTGATCCAAAATAAATAAATAAATAAAATATTTTTTAAAAGAAGTTGTGGGTGCTCCCATTTTGGGTCTGAAATGGCAGCTCCAGTCCTTTCTAGACCAGACTGGTTTTTAAAGCTGCCCTTCAGTGCATGCGTGTGCCTAGCAGTACCTCCCAGAGAACAAAGGCCCTGGCTTGTGGCTGTGATGGAACCTACAACAGAATTCTCCTCTTGGGATTCTCAGACTGTGTTGGTCTTCTGGACCCACAAAATAGGCCTCATCATGATTATGACTAAGTACAAGTCTCCTAGGGGACACACACACACACCAGAATGTGAGCAAGGACAGATAAAGTCAAAGGAGGCTGTTTGAGGTCTTATGGTCCCAGGAAGCCCAACAATAACAGTCATTCAAGATGATGCTAGAGACACCTGCGGTGTACCACCCCCCCATGTCCCAGCACCCCCACTGAAAGGACCTTATCTTTGCGTGCCTCATGATCCTCCCCAGCTCCTGAAGCAGCCTTGCTTTTTCCCCTCACAGGCCCCACAGCTGCCCTAAGCCTGGCTGGCCCTGCTCCCTCAAGAGCTTCCTGCCTGTGTGAAGCCCTAATGTCCTCACCCTGCCTGGCAGACTCCAGGGAAAGGGCTTGGTGTAAAGATTTGCCTTGGGTTAGCCAGAGTTTTTTCGGTTGTGACCGAAGCAGGAGACACCATAATGTTCTGTCCATTTTGAGGGACTTCCTGGAAGATATTCACCCTTCTCCTCCTTTCTGTCTCTTTTTTTTTTTTTTTCTTAAATAAACCTGGTCACAGCTTTCTCTATTGACATCAACTAGAGAGGACTTTCTAAAGGATAAAGCTCCTGGGAAATCTCCATCCTTTTGTTTATGTCAAAAAATGATGCAAGAGCCGATGAAATAGTTCATCTGGATGGTGTGCTGCTTTGCCATGTGCACAACACAGGTTTGAACCTGGTCCCCACCTCACTGAAGGAAGCTTCAGTGCTCTGGTCTCTTTATCTCTATTTTCTGCCTCTCTACATCTTAAAAAATAAATAAATAAATAAATAAGTGCTGCAAATAGATCTGGCCTGACCCAGGGGACGTGGTGGGCGGTTCCTAGGAATCAGAACTGGTTGGATCCAGAACAAGGAGATAGTGACCGCCCTTCCAAACTCCCCTAGGGAGAATGCTAAGAATCAGTCAGTCTTCTACCTCTCACCTTGGCTTTTCTTCACTAGGGGAAGGGCAGAGCCAGTTTGACTGGAGAGAAAATCGGGAAGGAGAAAGGTCAGCCAGACAGACCCACAGAGGAAGCCCCAGAAAATGGGAGCTATAGGTTTTGCCAACAACAGCAGCAGGAGAAAAACAGTTCCATCTTACCAGCATTGGACTCGGGTGCTCCCACTACTCACCCTTGGACCCTGTCTTCCCCCAACTAGTGGATTGAGGCTTCTCAGGCCCTATCACCCCCAAAAGGTGTCCCAGTCTCCACTTAACACCCACTGGGAGGGACAATCAGCAGACAAGATCCTGGGAGTCTGGGCAAGAGTACCCTCACCCACACACAACCCCCTCCCCACCTCGCACAACCCCCACCCTTACACCTCTGTCCTTCTGGACCCAGAGGGGAGCCTCAGGCTTAGGGAAGGGCTGGGCTTCCAGCTGTGGAGGAAATGGGAGCAGGTAGGGGGCTTGGACACCTGTAGCTGCCCCTGTGTGGCCTTTGCCCAGCCTCCTTTTTTATTTTTTATTTCCCCCTTTTTTGTTGCCCTGGTTTTTTATTGCTTTTGTAGATATTATTATTGTTGTTGTTATTGTTGTTGTCATTGTTAGATAGGACAGAAAGAAATGGAGAGAGGAGGGGAAGACGGGGGGGGGGGGGAATAAGACACCTGCAGACCTGCTTCACTGCCTGTGAATCTACTCCCCTGCAGGTGGGGAGTTGGGGAGGGGGGCTCAAACACGGATCCTCCGGCCAGTCCTTGAGCCAAGTGTGTGCACTTAACTCACTGTACTACCGCCCAACTCCCTCAGCCTCGTTTTTTAGAGCCTCGAAAGGAAAGATGGTCCTGGGTTCTAAGGCCCCATCTCCCTTGGAGGGGGTGTCACAAACAGCAGAGTAGTGCTGAAGATGTGTCTTTCAACCTCCCTGTCTTTATTATAGAAAATTAAAAATAAAAAAATTAAAGATAAAAAATAAGAAAGGTATAAAGAAGAAGACAGAGCCCCAGGTGTCTGTGGTGCCAGCCAGAACAGGAACAGACTTGCTAAGTTCAAGAGTTGGTCACAGCCACCGGGAACAGGAAGCACAACACCTGGCTGTTTAATCATGTCCTACCTGGAACAGCCTGCTGGGCTCCCACCCAGCCCTGCCAGGGTGCCTGGGCGGTCTCAGCTTCCCAGCCACTGGGACCTTCAGAGGAAGAAGGCTCTGGTGCTACTTCTCCTGTTTGCTTCCCTGACTATCACAGACACTGGACGGGGGCCTTTCCCCTGAGAAGAGCCTAACAGGAGTACAGGGCTTCAACTAGAGGCCAGTCGACACCCACTACCCACATCACACCATGTCCAGGAGAGTGGTGATTCTGAAACCATGAAGGCATTCACATTATTTAGGGTTTGTTGGGGGGGGGGGGCTCAAATGTCTTGTAGTCACCCTTGAAACTGCTCATCTCTGTCTAGACCTCTGTCAGACTTCTCATCACCTCCACCCTGGGATTCAGGACTCAGAAAGGAGGGAAGAAGGTGGTTTGTGTTTTGTTTTTTGTTTTGTTTTGTTTCCAAAAAATCTGTTGGAAGCCCCAACTTTGGCCAGTAGTAAGTACCTTAACAAAGGAGGTTTGCAGAACCACTGCCATTGTTTCTATTTTCTATTACCCAAGCACTGCTCATCTCTGGCTTACAGTGGTGCTGGGGTATTATTAAGAATTCTGATCACATGTATCCTCTTAAATTGGATAAAAATCTCCCTTATGAATTAGCCAAATAGCTCACCTGGAACGGTGCCTGCTTTGCCATTCACTCAGCCCAGGTTTAAGAATGGTTCCCATCCTACTGGTAGAAGCTTCAATGCTGTGATATTTCTCTCTCTCTCTCTCTCTCTCTCTCTCTCTCTCTCTCTCTCTCCCTCTCTCTCTCCAATCTGAAAATCTGGCTTGAGTCAGGAAGCCCTGGCAACAACAAAAAAAAAAAAAAAAAAAATTTTTTTTCCTTAAAGAACCTCGCTTCACTTAGACTCTTGAATAGAGGCAAAACTGCAGCCAGGCCTCTTTCCTGGTAGTAGGCAGGGCTCCCACCTTTGGAAAAACCCCCTTATCAAATGCGGTTGACTGGATTTTTCTTCAGAACTGCCGTTTCCTTCTTTTTTAAAAAGTAAATATTCATTAGACCTGTAGGGACAGGTAGACTTTCTCCCCCCAACCCCCCAATCCCGTGTGTGTGTGTGTGTGTGTGTGTGTGTGTGTGTGTGTGTGTGTGTGTGTGTGTGTGTAAGCACCGAAACACTGCTGCACTATTAATGACGTCTTATTTGTTTGTCTTTCTTTTGTTTCATTGTGGTACCAGATGGAACTTGGTCTCATGCATATAAGGCATACAAGGAATGAGCTCTACCACTGAGCCATCTCCCTGGCTGCCCATTTCCTTCTTGCTAGTCCCTTTTCCCAGAAAAATACATTCAGACCCCCATTTCCTTTTTTTTTTTTTTCCTATGTCTCCTTCTCCCTTGACCATCCCATGCCACACACACCCTGACAGGAAAACAAGTAAATAAATACAGAATATTTTTCTGGGGATTTTCCCTCTAGATTCAATTATGGGAATCAGTATAAGAATGAGATTGTGAAATCTGCTACACATAGTCTGAAGCCTTTTTTTTTTTTTTCCCAACTCTCAGTAAATCCCCACAGCAGATTTTCCTCCAGGGTAACATTTATTCCTCAGATCGCAGACCCAGCCTGACCACCACATCTTCCTAGGAAGATTCTGCAGGGGAGGGGGCAGTGCTGGATGCTCAGAACCCCAGGGATTAGGTCATGGGAATATTTATTAGTGAAAGATCTGTGAGGTGCCCTTTTTTTTATCCTCCCTGCCCTCTGAACAAGGACCTTTCTCCCAGAAGCTTGAGAACATGTCTCAGTCAGTGGCCCAACATCTGCTAGTTCAGCACCTTTTTAAAGAGCCTCAGTGGTAGGGGTTCCGCTTCTGTGCAAGTTCATGTCCCTCTCCCTTGTCCTCCACACCCTGTACCTGTTAGGCTTAGTAAATTATAATCAATATTATTGTATTTAAGATTAATCTTAGGGGGTCGAGTGGTAGCACAGTGGGTTAAGCGCACATGGGTGCAAAGTTCAAGAACCAGAGTAAGGATCCCGGTTCAAGCCCCCACCTACAGGGGGGCTGCTTCACAAGCAGTGAAGCAGGTCTGCAAGTGTCTATTTTTCTCTCCCCCTCTCTTTCTTCCTCTCCTCTTCATTTCTCTCTGTCCTATCCAACAACATCAATAACAACAATAATAATAACCACAACAAATGATAAAACAACAAGGGCAAGGAAAGGGGAAAAAAATAGCCTCCAGGAGCAGTGGATTCTTGGTGCAGGCACTGAGCCCCAGCAGTAACCCTGGAGACAAAAAAAAAAAAAAAAAAAAGAGATTAATCTTAAAGCTTCAAGTTACAGAGATAGTTCACCTAGGACCACATGAGAGTGTTATGTCCCTAAGTGCTTTGGTGTCTCTCCATCTTTCTGAATGAAAAAAAAAAAAAGGTGACTGGAAGTGGTGAAACCCCAGCACAATAAATAAATTAGAAAAGAACCTTATTGTGGTGGCAGAGAGATACTCACTGGGTAGGGTATGTGACTTGCCGTGTTCATGGCTCAAGTTCAAGATCTTTAGTCTTTCTCTCCCTCTCTTTTATTTTTTTACTTTTATTTTGTTTATTTATTATTGAGACAGGGAGAAATTAAGAGGGGAGAGGGAGAGACAGAGAGACACCTGCAGTCCTGCTTCACCACTTGTGAAGCTTTCTCCCTGCAAGTGAAGACCAGTCTTGAACTTAGATCCTTGTGCACTATAATGTGTATACTTAACCATTTGTGCCACCGCCCGGCCCCACTCTCTCTCCCTTTCTCCCTGTCTTCCCTCCCTCCCTGTCTGTCTCTTTGTCCATCTTAATGAGTGGCCCTGAATAAAAAAATACAGCTTCCCTGCCCAGCCGTGTGTCCTCGAGTCTCTGTTACCCGCCCGTGAAGCTAGCCCGGCCAGCTGGAGCCTCCGAAATTAAAACAACACATGGGGACATACATGCTGTAGTGTGTGGGTCACTGCCAATGGGAAGCTTCAGGAGCTGTGGAGTACTGCTGTCATTATCTCCTTCTCTCCGTCTCTCTCTCCCTATTTCTATTATTGTGGGGCAGAGAGTCCACTGAGAACAAAATCCTTTGGCAAATAGTAGTTATAATAATAATAATGATTTGGATTAAAGATGAAGGACTTCCTGTAATTCTCTGAGAGAAAGCTACTTTCATTGTAGTAAAATGACCCAAGAAGTCTATCTCCTGTGTCCCCACTAACCCTACAACCCAAGCCTGAACCTGGTCCCTAGGACAAACCCCCCCCCCCCACACACACACACACTTTCAACCCAACCAGCCTCCTGGTGACCAACCCTCTAACGTGTCAGGTCCATTTCTTGCATCAACCCTTGGGTTCTGTCTGGTTGTGGTAATCTCAGCCCTGCCCCCACCCCCACAGAGTCATCTTCACCTCAAATCCTATGTTCCTTTGAGGCCTGGCTTAGTTTACTTAGTCACTTCCTCCTTGAAACTTTCTGAATGGCAGCCCCCTTCCCCACTGCTCCTCCTCCCTGCTCCCCCCTCCAGCCCTTCCCAAGGGGAAGCAGAGTCAGTATTTGTTGACCAAAAGATGACCTTCTTGCAGCATCTTTGCCCCATAAGGTCTGAGACCCTGTGGCTGTCTTGGTTCAGGTATGGCATCTGGCACACAGGCCTGAGCCTGCTTTATGAGGGGACCGTGAGCTGTCTGCCAGAGTTCTGAATGGTGTAGACAGCCTCTCTGGGGCAAGGCCAGGCTGGGAAAGGAGAGCCCTGGAGAGCAGCAGAGAGCCAGCCCAGTGGGATGTGGTAGACTTGGTAGGGGGCAACTGGCACAGGCAGCTGCAGGGCCCCATGGGTGGAGCCAGCTCAGAGAGGCTGGGCTTTCCCCAGCCTGGGTAGTGCCACAGCCCAGTGGGTTGTCCATCCTTGTCAGCCTGTGGGGTCAGCCTTCCTGTAGGCCTCAGCTGTTGTGCTAATTCACAGGCTGGGTCCTGGGCAGGGCGGGTGTTGCCATGGAAGTAGGGCAGGTGGCCTTGTCCTCAGGATTTTACACATATGTGAGTTTATTTTATTTATTATTTTTCCCAGTGGTCCTGACTTCACTTCCTTCTTTTTTTTTTTTTTTTAACCAGAGCACTACTCAGCTCTGGCTTTATGGTGGTGCAGGGGACTGAACCTGGGACCTTGGAGCCTCAAGCATGAGAGTCTCTTTGCATAACTATCATGCTCTCTACCCCTGCCCACCCACACATTATCTGAATTTCAAAAGGACATTCTGGAGCTGGCACAGTAGCTCACTTAGAAAGTGCACAACTCAAGTTCAAGCCCAGCTCCCACTGCACTGAAGGAAGCTTTGGTACTCTGGTCTCTTTCATTCTCTCTGCCACATCATCCTGGAGCAGTGAAGCTCCAGCAGTAACAAAAAGGCATGGACATTCTGAGGGTCAGAAAGATAGCACATCAGACTGTAAAGCCTGAAGTCTAGAGGTGCCAAGTTCAATTCCCAGCACAACCATAAGCCAGAGTGAGGCAGTGCTCTGCTATTATTATTATTATTATTATTATTCTAGTGTTTGCCCTTCTTCCGTAGCCAGTCAACAGCGTCAGGTTGAGCCTGATGTAAAGTTTCGAGACCTCCTTTGAATCTGGAGAGGTGGCAGTCGTTGACTATGTGGGTCATAGTCTGTCTGTAGCCGCAGGGGCAGTTCGGGTCGTCTCTGGCTCCCCAGCGATGGAACATAGCGGCACACCGGCCATGGCCTGTTCGATAGTGATTGAGGAGGGCCCAATTATTATTATTATTATTATTATTATTATTATCTTCCAGGGTTATTGCTGGGGCTCGGTGCCTGCACCATGAAATCACTGCTCCTAGAGGCTATTTTTTCCTTTTGTTAACTTTGATGTCACTATTTTTTTTAAAGAGACACACACACACACACACACACACACACAGAATGACAAAGCCAAAGCTTCCTTCAATGTGGTGGGGGCTGGATTTGAACGTGGGACACACACATAGCAAAGCAGCACACAATTCAAGTGGGACATTTCACTAGCCTTCTGGTTAAAATAAATAAATAAATAAATATTAAGAAAGGAAGCAGGTGGTGTTTCACTTAGGAAAGCACAGTATGAAAGAGGCTGTGTTAAAGCAGCTGATTTCCACTGCTGAGGGGAGCTTCACGAATTGTAGAACAGTGCTGCAAATCTCTCTCTCTATCTCTCTCCCTCCCTGCCTCTCTGTTTCTCTGTCTCTCACTCAACATTTAAAACTATATATGTCAGGGGCCAACTAGTAGTGCAGCGGGTTAAGCGCACATGGTGCGAAGCGCAAGGACCAGCATAAGGATCCCAGTTCGAGTCCCCCACACACACTCCCCCCCTGCAGGGGGTTGCTTCACAAGTGGTAAAGCAGGTCTACAGGTGTCTATCTTTCTCTCCCCCTTTCTGTCTTCCCTTCCTCTCTTCATTTTTCTCTGTCCTATCCAACAACAACGACAGCAATAACAACAATAATAACAACAACAATGAAAAACAACAAGGGCAACAAAAGGGGGGAAAAATAGCCTCCAGGAGCAGTGGATTTGTAGTGCAGGCACCGAGCCCCAGCAATAACCCTGGAGACAAAAAAATTATATATATATATAATCATATCATATCATATTATATACTATATATATCTGCTGGGAATAGTGGGATCATGTAGACATCAAGCCCCAGCAATAATCCTGGTAGCAAAAAAATAAGTAAATAAATAAAATATTAAGTAATTCTGGCTCTAGGTTCTGCCTTAAAGAAGCCCCAGGGTCTGTCTAAAAAAAGAAGTTGGGGCAGAGGGTAGATTGCATAATTGTTATGCAAACAGACTCTCACATCTGAGGCTCCAATGTCCCAGGTTGAATCCCTCCCCACCACCACCATAGCACCATAAGCCAGAACTGAACAGTACTCTGGTAAAAAAATAAAATAAAGGGGGGTTAGGTGGTAGCGCAACGGGTTAAGTGCAGGTGGCACAAAGTGCAAGGATCGGCACATAAGGATCCTGGTTTGAGCCCCCAGCTCCCTCCTGCAGGGGAGTTGCTTCATGCGGTGAAGCAGGTCTGCAGGTGTCTATCTTTCTCTCATCCTCTCTGTCTCCCCCTCCTTTCCCCATTTCTCTCTGTCCTATCCAACAATGACGACATCAGTAATAACTACAACAATAAAAAGGGGAACAAAGGGCAACAAAAGGGGAAAAAAATAAAATAAAATAAAATAAAATAAAATAAAAAGGTTGTAGCTATTTCTGGGGCACTGTCTGGTCCTGTAAGGAGAAGGTGCTAAAGGCAGAGAGGACAGGTAGAGCAAGGAGGGGGCAGGGGGGAAAAGTCTTGGGTTCAGAATTCCAGCCTGTTAGCACCTACCAAGAGCACTACTGACTCTGGAGTGGCCTCTCTCTCCCAGCTCAGCCTCAGGGCTAGTTATCTGCCTCACCAGAAGGCACACTGAAGAGGCAATTTCCTGCCATCCTCCTTATCTGAGCCAAAAAGCATCCATAGGGGAGGAGATGTATGCAGTGTCAGAGAGTCAGGAGCAGACTGTCTCTCAGCGGGAGGCTGAGCCTCACCTGTCTCTCGGGTGTAGCCATACCTCTTTTCTGCACAGCAGAGCTCAAAGAACCCTGGGGCATCCTAGGAGTATTCTCTTATGAGACAGAATTGGACTTTGGGTCCGTCTTCACCCTTGAGAGTCTTCAGTGGGCCTGAATGAGGGGGAGGTATGTGAAAACACAACCCAAACCCTGTCCCTTCTACCTCCCCTCTCTCTCTGCCTTGACCTATTTGACTGCAGGATCTGGGCTACTGCTGGCACTGTCCTGCTGAGGGTTGAATGGCAGCTGCAGGCCACACACCCCTGTGGAGGATAGTGGTATCTGGTCTAGTGCAGTCACGGAACAGAGACCGCAGACTGTGCTGAGGTCAGGTTTCCAGGCCCTGCTCCCCAGTCTCTTCCTCTGCTGGAGCCCCAGGATTGGACTGAGTGCTATGGGAGTTTCTGGATGGCAGAGAGAGATTTCCTCTTTTTCTAAAGCACCATGGTCACCACTCAGAGGGAGAGCTGAATGAGTGTGAGCAAACGGGGCCTGAAGTTCTCTGGGGAGTTACCTCCTTGGGGCTGGTTCATGAAGCTCCAGGCTGGAGCCACCCAATACACCACTTGGGATTACAGTGACACGGGGAATTTTTGGTTATCCATCTATGGAAAAATTCAGCCCAGAATGTTAAGAAAAACAAACAAACAAACAAAAAAAAAAAACTTGCTTCTCTAGAGGGCTGAGTCTTTATCCTGAGACCTAAAGGCATGAAAACAGACAGACATCAAGATGAAGGCATCAGAGGGCCCCTGCTCTCTGTCTCTCTCTCTCTGTGTCTCTCCAGGTCTGCTACCTGTGCCACAGCCTCCTGACACTGGCTGGGGTGGTGGTCAGCTGCCAGGACATCACTCCTGATCAGTGGGTGAGTCTGGGGTGGAGTGGGGATGGCCAGCACACAGCAGGAACCACCAACTGAGAGACTGAGAACGAAATCAGACTACAGGCTGGTACCAGGCCTTTTCCTTCTCATGGTGCCCCAGGAAGTATTCCCAGGAATGAGAGCCTGTAGGCCCTGCGCCTCTCTGCCCTTTCTGAGCAGTCACTCAAAGTTATCCCCCTCTTTTCTCTGACTCTATTCTCACCTCCCCTTTCCAGGGAAAGCTGCAGCTGCTGTGTGTGCAGTTGGACAGACACATCAGCACCCATATCCGGGAGAGCCCCCAGGCCATGCACCGGACCAAACTCAAGGATCTGGCTGCCCAGACCTACATCCGCTGGCAGGAGCTTCTGGCCCACGGCCAACCCCAGGTGGTGCCCCGACCCCCAGCCTGGGAGGGAAGGGGAGGGAAGTGGTCAGGCAGACTGACCAGAGCCAGCAGCATGTCCACCCCCGCTGCAGCTGCTGAGCCCTGGCTGGGAGGGGGGCAGCAGGCAATGTGGAGGGATGAGGGAGGGAGGGACAGAGGAGATTTCTCAGAGGGATTTCATCTTTCTTCTTAAGGGTCAAGGATCAAATGCCCATTGTGGGGGGTGTCATGAGAGGGTACGGAGATGGATGACTCCTGAGCAAATGCAAAGGACTTCCATCATGGAGGGGAAGAGTCAGAGAGTACTGATCTGAGATCAGTGCCAGGAAGGGCTCCCAGAGGCACCAGCTGTCCGCCCTCTGCCCACTTGTCCTGCAGGCTAATGCTGGCCTCCTACTCTGATGGAATGAAGGTTCTCAGTCTGCACAGGCCCCTCTGATTTCCTTCTTTCTTCTCCGCCTCCTTCTTTAAGATTTGCTTGTTTATTAACAACACAGAGAGCAAGATATAAAGGATCATTCTGGCACATGTAAGGCTAGGATGTCAGGTATTGAACTTGGGTTTTTTGTTTGTTTGTTTGTTTTGTTTTTACCAGAGCACTGCTCAGCTTTGGCTTATGGTGATGTGGGGGATTGAACCTGGGACTTCAGACCCTCAGACGTGAGAGTCTCTTTATATAACCATTATGCTATACCCCCACCCCTCATCCTTTTCTTTTATCCTTTTAATTTTTTTTAAATATTTGAGTGGGGTAAAAATAAATAAATTAACAAATAAAAATAAAATATTTTATTTATTTATAAATAAATACATGACAATGAGAGAAGGAGAGAAAGAAAGAACCAGAGCACCACTCAGGCATTTGCAGTGCCAGGGACTAAACACAAGACTTCATGCTTTCAAGTCCAATGCTTTAGCCATTGCACTACCTTTTGGGTCGCTGGACCACAGGCTTTTAAGTCTAATGCTTTAGCCACTATGCCAACTCATGGAGACAACCTCTATTTTTTTTTTTTAACTTGTGTAAACAAGAGAAAGAAGCAGACCAGTGCACAGCTCAACTATGGGCTTGAACCCAGTGTCCATGTATCTAAAGGATATACTCTCCATCCAAACCACTTCCATTTCCACTCCTTGTGATTTCTGCAACAAACTCCACTACCCAAATTTTCTGAGACTCTCAGTAATATTCACAATGGATACTTATCAAATGCAGACCTTTTTCTTCATGAATTTCTATTTCCCCCCTAAGGTGGGCGTTGTGATAGTCTCATTGACAGATAAGCAAGCCAGCCAGAGGCAGTGAGAGGTGGATGACTTGCCCCCTTGCACAGTTTGTGGGCAAGTGTCAGAAGCAGGGCACAGAGCCCATCTGACTTCCCAGCCTGCGACTGAAGCACTGGCAGCCATTGATCTGGCTTCCAGCCTTTCGAAACGCTATACCAGCTGGCCTGGGGCCTCTTCCTCCCTCCTCCCGCCAGACCTTGATGAGTGAGATTTTCTTCACCCATCCTCCCAATGCTCTCAAGCTCCCAGTTTGCCTTCTTCTGACTTCTCTCTGCTTGCTGTTCCCCCTATAACCTCTGATTTGGGACTGGCATACAGGCCATAGGCTGTGGTTTTGGTCTCAGATTTCATGAATCTGAGAAAACTGGAGAGCAGACTTCATCCTCCATTCCCAAGAAACCAGATCACACTAGTCTTTGGTGAGAAACTGTGTATGTCATGCAAAAAAACAAAAGTGACCACGCCAAAGGGTGGCCGGCCGGCTTGCCTGCCTTTCATAACACTGGGGCCACATAGCTGCAGGCTGAGCATTCAGGCACTGTAGTCAAGTGGCCTGTTGACTTGTCATGACTGTGCCTGCACTGGGGACCCCAAGCTTCTTGTCACTCAGTGCTTGGCCCAGAGGAGGCCTGTCGTAGATGTCAAATGGACCAGAGAGTGGGAGCTTCAGAATGATGGCACTGCCTGGGCACTGGGTCATTGTGCACTGTTTTCCTCCTCACCACAGGCCCAGTACTTCAGCCCCTGGAAAGACATCTAATGGAGCAGGCTCTGTCTGGAAGGGAACAGAGCTAGGGGAGCAGGCAAAGAATGGAGGCCAGAGAAAGACAAGTCTGATGGAACAAGAACCTTCCTCTACCACCTCCCCAGTCCCAACCAGAAGAGGCATCCACTTCTGTCTGCCTGGCCCACCTCTCAGTTTTCCTTCTTCCAGCAGCCATTTAGCTCCGCTTCCCCCAAAGCTTTTGTCTCCCTAGCTCTGGTTTCCCTGGGCCTCCTCCTTCCTCTGTCACGAATGTGAGGCTTCTTTGTGTACACTAAAGTCGTATTTCAGCATCTGTGGTTGAGATTTCCTTCAATGCCTATCCTGAGGGCTCACTCCCATCATCACTTCCTGACATTTCTGCCCAATGAACACCTCCAATAGTCATGCGACCAGGTCTTGGGTGGCCCCTGCAGCAGATGGCTTATTTTTTTGTTGTTTTTGTTGTCATTGCCAGGACTGACTTTTCCCAGAGACAGACAGACAGAGGGAGATCAGGAAAGACACCATAGCACCAAAGCTTCCCCCAGTGCTGTGGGTGCCAGGCTTAAACCTGTGTTCTGCACATGGCAAAGCTGGCACCAGCAGAGGACTGTTTGTAAATCTCAAGGGTGGAGCTGTTGTTCCTGTGGCCTACCAGCTGCCAGAAACCCAGGGAGCAGGAGGGATGGGGAACATCTGTTTGGATCCAGACAGGGACCACTCTCCACCCCCGCTAGAGAGGATACAGAGAGTGAAATCTGGGCTGTAATTAAGCTTAATTTCATTTACTGTTGGCCTCTAAAATCAACCCCACACGCTTTTAAGAGTGGGGGCGGTAACCAAAGACAATCCCAGACCCTGCTTTTGCTTTCCCTCTGCCTTGCCCACTATCACGTTCACAGGTCCTCTCCTCAACAGACCCTCTCTACCCTGGAAGATCCCTGGGTCACCACTCTCTGATGACTCCTCCAACCCTAAGAATTCACTTTCTAACCTCTGACCCTCCTCACAGTTTTTTGGAGTAGGCTGGGGTTTTTCAGGAGAGCCTCACAAGGTCGATGAAAAGTCACTGGTCCGTGTGCACTCCACCACTTAGCTCAAGTGTCACCATGGCTGGTACAAACAGCTTATCTCTGCTTCAGTGTCCCTCTCCTTTGCTTTTCCATGCCACTGGAATCAAGGAAAGGTGGGCTAACTAGAAGAGAGGACACCCCTCCCCCATTCCAAACTGAGAAACTTTATGACAACTGACTTAATTTGCAGACCGAAAGGATAGCCTATCACTTTCTGGGACTGTTTTAATGTGTGTGCTTTTGTTCCCGCCTCCTTTTTAAATTATTATTTATTATTGGATAGAGACAGAGAGAAATTGAAAGGGAGGGTGAGGTAGAGAGGGAGACAGAGAGACCTATCGCCCTGCTTAACCATTCATGAGGCTTTCTCCCAGGCTTGAACCCAGGTCCTTGTGCATTGTAGTGTGTATGCTTAACCAGGTATGCCATCGCCTGGCCCCACTGGGCCTGTTTTAGACATAGATGTTGCCCTTCCTGGGCCCCTGGAATGCTGGGAGCTGGGGAATCTATAATTCAGAGGGCATGAGCACTAAACAGAGTTCTAGGTATCATACAGATGTCCTCCTGTCTCACAGCCTTTGCCAAGTGGAAGGTGGACAAAAACCCTTGGCCAGGTGACTTGGATGTCCAGGCAACTCAAATGAGAGTTCTGGTTTCTGTTCCTGGCCACATCACATGCTCCTGTGGCCAGGGCACGAAGGTCTGAGCAGCATCAGGTAGGCCTGAGATCCTCTGATAAGAAGAGTTGAGACTCTGGTGAGCAAGCCTCCTTTGCCTTCTGATACTGCACATCCTGACAGTTAATCCTCAGCTATTCAGTTTGCTCTGGAAACCTGGAAATCACCTTTGAAATTTCCCTTCTTTGTTCTCACTGCCAAGGGCAGAAAGAGAGACAGAGTAAGGAGGCCCCCGGAGGCTGAGCCTGGGAGTTTCCTGTTCTTCAAGCTACCTCTGCTTGACTCTGAGAAATGGACCAAGCAATCCTATTCCATCGGTACATCTGTAGGGATCACTTCTCTCCACTCCTAATTCTTGTGCACTTCTCCCTCCTCTCCTGTTCCCCAAACACATTCATCCCCAAGAGAGAAATAGATACCAAGGAGAGAGGAGGTGTTGGTGACAACTCAGTCTCTCCAGAGACCTAGCTGTAACCTGAGCAGAGGTGTGCACTTTGAGGTCACCCAAGGGCATATGCCATCCCCTGGGACATGTAATGGACCCTCTCTAGAACTGGCTGGGAGCTGACCAGATCTTTAGAAATGCACCTGGGATCAGTTAGAGCTTCAGCCCCTTCCTAGACCAGAATTCCACAGTGGTGCTGGCAGCTCTGTCACTTGCCCTTTCCAGAGCACTTGGCCCCTGGGAAAAGGCCCAGGGATATCCTGATTGAAGCCATTGGAAACACAGCATCCGGGGCTGTGATGACAGATGTTTTCCTGCTTCCTCTTGGTTCTGGTAGTAGGGAGGGGCTGGGAAGGGAAAGGCTTCCCAGGTGGACAGCTTTGATAACTCCCCTTCAGGAGGAAGTGGAGAGAGGAAGTCCTTTTCCTATGTTCCCCCATTCACTCTGGTGTTCAGGCCATCAGAGTCCTGCAGGGTGGCTGACCTAGGCTTTCTCATTTCCCCCCACGGGGGGTTGACATCAGCTCTCCAGTGTTGACTATAGAGAACCCCAATGTGGACCCTATGTCCTCTGCTTGTTGGAAAGTTTTCTCAGAATTGCTGGGGATGGGGAGAATGGAAGGATAAGAAGCTCAAATGAGGGATCCTGTGGCACCTGGTCGATATGTGGGGAAAGACATGACTCTGACTCGGTGCCCTTCTTGAGGAGCTGCTGTGGATCCTTAGAGAAATCAGGAAGGAACTTAGCACATCTCTGGTTTTCTTTGACTTAATCACAAGCTTTTAAACAAATGGAGCAGGTGAGAGGGTCTTTTAAGGCCCCAGGCCTAAAAGGGGATTACCTTCCTGGGAGATTTGATATGAAGCTACATGAGTCTTTTTTTTTTAAATTTTTGTATTAGTAACTTTTTTTTTTCTTCTTAAATTAAGACTTAGGATTCTCCTTTTGGACCAGTTGTGCTTTTGTTTTAATAAGAGGATGAATCACAAACAGTCAAACAGGAAACTTTTTTTTAACTGAAACTCCTTTTTTATATATTTGTTTTTACATTTATTTATTGGCTAGAGGCAGAGAAAAATCAAGAGGGAATGGGGAGATAGAGAAGGAAGGAAGGAGAGAAAAGAAAGATAGACAGACCCACAGCACTGCTTCACCACTCATGAAACTTCCCTCCCACAGGTGGGGACCAGGGGTTTGAACCTAGGTCCCTGTGCACTATAACATGTGAGCTCAACCAGATGAGCCACCATCTTGTCACCTGAAGAGGAAATTTTATCTCCTGACTTCCCACACATAAAACAGGTTGATGAGCAATTACTACAAATTTACTTGGTAGAATATACACATTACCATGCACAAAGGCCCAGGTTTGAGCCCCCAGGTCACCTGCAAAAAGAAAAAGGAAGCTTCATGGGAGGTGGAGCAGCACTTAAATGTCCCCCACCCCTCTCTCTCTCTCTATCTATCTGTCTCTATCTCTATCTCTCTCTCAAATAAAAAATAAATGTCCACTGAGAATGGTAGAATAGTACAGGCACCTAGCCCCAGTAATTACCCTGGTGAGGGTGGTAGACAGCATAATGTTATGCAAAGAGACTGTCATGCCTGAGGCTCCAAAGTCCCAGGCTGGTTCCCCTATACCACCATAAACCAGAGCTGTTCAGTACTCTGGTAAAGTAAATAAATAAATAAATAAATAAATAAATAAATAAATAAATAACCCTGGTGACAAAAATAAATAACTGAACTAGAACACAGCAGTGAATGAATGAATGAATGAATGAATGAATGAATGAATGAATGAATGAAAAGAGATGGAGGAGCTGCACTCTTATCGTTGTAATATGTGCGATCAACCAGCTGCGCCATCACCGGCTCCTCACTCTTACCTTTGAAGAGCCTTTGGGAAGGAAAGTTTCCCAGCCTGTCAACAGAAAACACCACAGTGTACAGGTACTAACACCAGCCAGTGAAACCAAACCACCTTTTGAAACTTTCCACTGGGGAGTCTCTATGGAAGGTGAAGCCAGGAGCTCAAGTCTCTCTGCTTTTGGTAACTCTCACACCTAGTGGGTGGGGGTGGGGGATAAGCTAGAAGGTGAGAAAAAAAAAACAGTAGGAAATGGAATATTGGGGTCCTAAAAGTTGTCAGGATAAACTGTGGCTTAGTGTAAAGACTGAATTGTAAGTCTCAAGATCTGACTTAAAATTCTGACCTTGTGCAGTTGGGGAAATAACTCAGCTGACAGTATCAATCTTGCAGGCCTGAGCTTCCCAGCTTGATCCCTGGCCTTTCTCTCTTCCTCTCTCTGTCTTATGTGAAAACTTAAGTCTCTTGTATATAATAAGTAAAAGAAATCTTGAAAAATAAATTTTGACCTAGGGTTAATAAGAACTCACCTGAGGGGGTCGGGCAGTAGAGCAGCGGCTTAAGCGCATGTGGCACAAAGCATAAGGACCAGCGTAAGGACCCCGGTTCAAACCCCCAGCTCCCCACCTGCAGGGGAGTCGATTCACAGGCGGTGAAGCAGGTCTGCAGGTGTCTTTCTCTCTCCTTCTGTCTTCCCCTCCTCTTTCCATTTCTCTCTGTCCTATCCAACCACGAACGACATCAACAATAATAACCACAACAAAGCTACAATAAGGGCAACAAAAGGGGGAAAAACGGCCTCCAAGAGCAGTGGATTCGTGGTGCAGGCACTGAGCCCCAGCAATAACCCTGGAAGCAAAAAAAAAAAACTCATCTGAATAGTAGACTCACTTTGTTATGCACATGACCCAGGTTCAACCTTTTTTTTTTTTTTTTTTTGCCTCCAAGGCTTATTGCTGAGGTTTGGCACTATGAACCCACTGGAAACCACTACTCTTGGTGGCCTTTTTTTTTTTTTTTTTTTTTGAAAAGACATCTTTTTTTTTTGGGGGGGGGATTAATGTTTTACATTCAACAGTAAATACAATAGTTTGTACATGCATAACATTCCCCAGTTTCCCAAATAACAATACAACCCCCACTAGGTCCTCTGTCATCCTTCTTGGACCTGTATTCTCCTCACCCAGCCACCTTCACCCGAGTCTTTTACTTTGGTGCAATACGCCAATTCCATTTCAGGTTCTACTTGTGTGTGTTTTTTCCCTCTGATCTTGTTTTTCAACTTCTGCCTGAGAGTGAGATCATCCCATATTCATCCTTCTGTTTCTGACTTATTTCACTTAACATGAATTTTTCAAGGTCCAACCAAGATCGGCTGAAAACGGTGAAGTCACCATTTTTTACATAGGTTTATACCTGCCTTAGTCTTCTTTGTAATTGGATTTGTTTCATTGAAGATGTCTTTAAAATGTATGCGGAAAAGAGTTCTGCCAATATTTTCCTCTGAGTATCTGATAGTTTGTGGTCTAACATCCAAGTCCTTGATCCACTTGGAATTTACTTTTGTATTTGGTGAAATATAGTGGTTCAGTTTCATTCTTCTGCATGTTTCAACCCATTGTTTCCAACACCATTTGTTGAAGAGACTCTGATTTCCCCATTTAATAGTCTTGGCCCCTTTGTCAAAGATTAGATGTCCATAGGTGTGGGGGGCTTTTTTTCCCCCCATTAAATAAGACAGAGAGAAATTGAGAAGGGAGAGAGCTGGGCAGTGGGTCACAGTGTTAAGCGCATATCACCTGGGGGGGGGGGAGGGAGTCACTTCACAAGCGGTGAAGCAGGTCTACAGGTGTCTCTCGGTCTCACTTCCTTTCTATCTCCCCCTCCCTTCTCAATTTCTCTCTGTCCTATCCAAAAACTGCTCCCCCTCCCCCAAGCAGTGGATTTGTAGTGCTGGTAAATTTGTAGTGAGTCCCAGCGATAGCCCTGGAGGCAAAAAGAAAAATGAAAGAAAAGAAAACAGAAAACAGGAGGGGTACATAGCATAATGGTTATGCAAAGAGACTCTCATGCCTGAGGTTCAATCGCCTGCACCATCATAAGGCAGAGCTGAGCAGTGCTCTGGGGAAAATAAAAATCAAACAAAGATATCCATTTGTGGTCCCAGAGGTGGCACAGTACATAAAAGTATCAGACTCTCAAGCATGAGGTCCTGAGTTCAATCCTGGGCAGCACATCTACCAGAGTGATGTCTGGCTCTTTCTCTCTCCTATGTTTCTCATAAATAAATAAACAAAACATTAAAAAAAAAAAAAAGAAAAAGAAATCGAGAGGGGGAAGATAGACACCTGCAGAACTGCAGAACTGTTTATAAAGCCAGGGGCTTGAGTCCTTGTTTGGGTCCTTCCACTTTGTACTATGTGTGCTTAACCTAGCGTGCCACTACCTGGCCCGCTCTCTCTCCCCACCTCTTCTCTTTTTCTTTACCAGAGCATTGATCAGCTCTGGCTGATGGTGGTGCAGGGGATTGAACCTGGGACTTCGGAGCCTCAGAAATAAGAGTCTCCTTGCATAACCATTATGCTACAGAGCCTCAGAAATCAGAGTCTGTTTGCATAACCATTATGCTACCTACCCCTGCCCTCTACATGAAAAAGTTGCACGACCCAGATCAGTGAGTCCTGGGGAAAGACAAAACAAAACAAAACTGACCTTGTTACTTTGCTGGTGATCTATGTGACTTTGAGTTAGTTGTCTAGCATTTCTGAGACGCATTTTATATGTAAGATAGAAGAAACAATACCTGCTTTTTTGAAGAGTGTCATGAGGATGCAGTGTGAAACTACTCAGAGGCAAGCAGAGACGTGGAATAAAGTGTGGCTATCTGCGTTATCAGTTTGCCTCCACTTAAACCCACACAGGGTCTATTTCAGAGGGGGAGAGTGACACACACACACATCTCCCTCCTGTCAGCTAAAGCAGAATCTTCTCTGCCAACACCATGATAATTGTTAACTGCACCTTATCTCCAGAATCTCTAAGGCCACAGCTTTTCTTCTGGTGTTAGGGAGCTGGGAAATGTGACTTTGGCCACTGCGGGAGAAGAGGTCTTTATGAATGCCAGCAAAGACCCAATTGTTACTGAATCCAAGCCTGGCTGCTTTTCCCAATTATCTCCACTACTTTCTGGTCTCCACTTTTCAGATGCCAAGTTTTAACCCAGAACAAAAGCTCCTGTCGGGACTGATTTATAAGCCAGATCTGCTGACAGGGCCCTAAAGTCTTCCTCCCCTGCTCCAGGGATTCATGGGGTTTATAGTTACCACCAGAACCTTAGGGGCTCCAGTTTCTTTACCTCTAGTCTCTGCCTCTGTCCAGGAGGTGGCATCTGTGTCTGGGTACCAATGGGGTGGCCTCCCTGGGGTTCTTCTTGCCCCCTCTAACACCAATGGGCAGCTGGCAAGGACACCCCAGCACCATCTAGGAAGCCAGGCCTGTAAGTTAATTCTAGGAGAAGTTCTCCAGAGTGGCTTTGCACAGCCCCTTTCATCTGAACAGCAGGACTTAATGTCACTTATTATTCAGCCTTCCAGTGGCACCAAAAGGAGTCTTTTCCTGGGGGTAGGCTCTGTTTACCTGAGAGCTGGATAAGAGGCTGAGAGTCTCTTGTCTGGCGCAGGAGAAATAAGGGTAGGCTGTCTCTGGAGGCTGGGGGAGGGGGGTCTTCCTGACTGCTCAAGCAGTCTGAGAGCAGGGGGTCGGTGGGCGGACGTTGGGACCAAGAACCAAAATAGATCTGTGGCCAAAAGGCCAACGACCACTTCAGGTTTCGACCACAAAGGTCAGTCCAGAAGAAAAGCCTAGGTTTTCCCTGCGCCCCGCCCTCTGACACTAGCCCCAGTAAGCTTGCCCGCGTCCCTTCCGGTTCACCGCATTGTGGGGAGCCCCTCAGCACTAGTCCAAGAGTCCAACCTTCTGGGGACACTTCGGGAAGACCGGGTGAGTCGGATTCCCCCACGGCGATGCCCGGAGTCCCTCCTCCCTCCCCGAATCCCTCCCCCGCCACCTCCCTGCGCGGTGGCGCAGAAAGCGACTTGCAGGCGCGCAACTGCGGGGTACCGGGAGGGGCGTGGATCCGAGCCCCGGGGCCGCGAGCGGGCTGGACCAGCGGGTCGCAGCCCCTCCTGGGCGGGTCTTCGCGTTCCGCCCCCGGCTTCAGCTCGACCTCCCCCCAGGCTTGACGTCAGGAGGAGGGGGTGGAGAGCGGCGACAGCGGTGGAGAAAGCCGGCGCCCGCCGCGGTGGCGCGGGGACCTAGATCCCTGGGGCTCAGAGGGAGCCGGGGCCGAGGGGCGGCGGCAGAGGGGCCGCGGGGGCGGACGGAGGAGCGCAGGTCGGGCGCAAGGCGATCGGTGAACGCGAGGGCGGCGCCCAGGGACTCCAGCTGCGAAGGAGAGGTGAGCGAGGCCGGGCTGGAGCCCCGGGACTCCCGGAGCCACTGCTTTGTCCCCCGACTCGGGCAGGGGCCATCGCACGCGCTAGAGACGGGGGTCTGGGGTCGCTGGGAGGGGCGGCGGCGGGGACCTGTGTCCCCGAGATGCTGCCGTCGCCCCCTTGGGGGCTGCCTCGCGGGGGGGGGGGGCTCGGGAGCGGGGTGCCCAGTGTCCTCAGTGACTGGGTTAAGAAAGGACGGCCGGTCTGGAGGAGTGGGGCGAAGCTGCGTGGGGGTCCCCCCCATGCTGTCCCGTCCGTGACCGGAATCTTCGCCAGGCTCTCGAGCTGCCCCTGGCTCCCCACCCCCGACGGAAAGTTTGGGGCGGGCTTAGAAGGAGGCCGATGTTGTGGGATCGGATTTCCCCGCCGCGGCCCCCCGCCCGCCTGTTCGCTCGGCTGGGGAGGCGGCTGCACTGCAAGCCAGTCTGGGGTCCCAGCCGGCTCGCCCAGTCAGAGACCGGAGCGCTCGCCCTGCAGCGGCGGGGACGTCGTTAGCTGCCGACCACTCGGTGCACAAGGTGGGGCGGGGGGCGCACCGCCTAGACCCTGCACCCCTTTACTCTTCCTCCTCCCCTTTCCAGAGCTTCCCTTTTTCCCCTCCCTGGGAGGAGATGGGGGTCGGGGCACGGCTGAGCTGCAGATGTTTTTAGTGCGCTGCGGGGTGGAACCCCGGACGCGAGTTACGGGCTGAGAGGGTGTTGGAGGGATGATGTGTGTGGGTGAAACTAGCTCCCAGCCACCACCACCCCCCCCCCCCGCGCCCTTCCCGCGCTCAGTTTTGACCGACAGGGGGCGTCCGCGACCCGGTCTCAGCCACGCTCCCAGCTCCGCCGCTTTGTTTGCATTCAAATCCCCCGAGCTGGGGGAGGGGAAAGTGGGAGGTGGGGTGGTCAGGGACCAGGTCCCAGTAGGGACCTTTTTTGTTTGGGGTGCATAGAACCCCGCTTTCTGTGTCTTCCTAGTGTAAGAGGTCTGGAACAGTGGAAATCACTCCAGATGGTCTGTCCACACCAGGGTTCCCCTGGGCACAATGCCTGAGCTGGGAAGGCACGTCAGACCCTTGGGGAGTGCAGCTGGCGCCCCCCCTCGGCCCAAAAGGAACCCCTCTCTACCGGGTATTCTCTAGCCCTCCCCCGCGCCAGTGTGCGTCTCTGGGAGCTCTCTGCTGAGACCGGAGCTGGCTCTGTTGTCCCACCGCCCCTCAGCCTGAGGCTAGTGTCTCCTAGGAGGCTGAGCTAGGAACAGGATGAGGCCCTGGTCATGTCCACGCCCATCCCACCCACTTCCTGCCTCCCTTCTTGGGCAACAAAGGGGCCTCGGGAAGCTGGGCCCCTGTAATTCCCGGCCCCATTTCAACCCTGCTGATATGAAACTGGATTTTGGGCTCTGCTAGGCTATTGTCTGCGCTGGGGGTAGGGGTAGGTTGGGGGCCCAACCCCTGCATGCCAGCTGCACCAAGTGTGGGTGGGGTGCTCCTTTTCCCATAGCCCTGCTTACTGCAAGTCCCCCGTTATGGGGTTTGTATCCCAGACTTAGATCTTGGAACTCGTGGAAGCCCCCGTTGGGGAGTTATTATTGAAGCTCATTTTAAGGAAATCCTCGAATCTGTCAAGTGTGGTGTTTGTGTTGTTGGGGGGGGGTGTCCACTTTTAATTTCTTTACTTCCTGTTGAGAAAGAGGACCTGAAGGACTGGGGGGTTTCTTGGCATTTCCATCTCCTTAGCTGACCCAGTTTCTCCTCTTTTCCTTGGGGAAACCTTTCGGTTCTGGAGGCTGAGGCAGGTTAAGGCCAGGGGTGGGAAGGATGAGGTCTCTGCTCCAGGGACAGGGGCATTTGGAGCAATCTGGGCGGCTTCAGGGGAGACCTGGAATGGGTTCGTGTGGACCAACCCTCTTCCGGTCTGCTTTCTCTGGCAGTGACTGACCCTTTTTTTTTTTTCCCCCAGCAGGGCAGCTGGCCTGGAGCTCACAGCCGAATTGTGTGCCATGGCCCAACATTGGGCTGTCTGGCTGCTGGCTGTGGGGCTGTGGGGCCTGGGCATTGGGGCTGAGGTGTGGTGGAACCTGGTGCCTCGGAAGACGGTATCTTCTGGGGGTGAGTGCCTGAAGTCACAAAAGACCCCATATGTGTTGAGGGCAGGGGGTAGGAGGGCTATGGGTTAAAGGCATGCTAAAGAATTGTCCCATAGAATCCGCCAACTTTAGTCTGCTCACTGGTATGTGTGACATTTATTTATTTAGACAAGCTTTCTAAGAAATGAGAGTGAGTGGCCCCAGGACCCCACAACACCTGGTAGTCCAGGTCAGGACCTGGGATGTGCCTCCTGCTGACTTGGAGGACATGGCTGTCCTGTCAGGGGAGGTGGAGAGACCCTTTTGTGTCACTCTCACCATGCCTTCCTTCTGAATTACCACTAGCACTGAGAGAAGTCTGAGCTAAGCTATGCACCAGGCAAAGGATGTCACCCCCACTGACCTCCCCCACAAAAGTCCTCTAACTCTCTACCCCCTTAACGACTTTAATAGAGGCCTCTACTGCCCTAACACACATGCCCTCTGATGTGTGTGTGTGTGTGTGTGTGTGTGTGTGTGTGTATCTGCACAAGCTCACATGGGGCCCCAACACTTGACAGCCCTTTTCTGGTCCACCACACCTGTAGGAAGGTGATGTCAAGTGTTTGTATCATCCTGTGCTCTGGGGACCTGGGATGAGCTCACCTCCCACAGGCTTCACTTGGGTTGCTAATAAAGCTTTCCCTTGCCAGCCTGTGTCTGGGCCCAAGGTTGGCTCCAAAGACCAAGGTTGGATCAGGGGGACTAGATAGCTAGCTATTTGGGGGGTTGACGTAGGAATTCTATCATTGAATGTTTAAGTGTTCTCTGTGGTGTATGAGAACAAAGCTTCCTAGTCCATAAACTCCATGCTACCTGTGACCTCCAGCCCCCAGAGGCCCCTTACCTTCCTAGCTGGCTTCTGAGCCCCAACTGCCTCCTTCCATCCTTGCTCAGCCTAGTGATCAGTGTGCACCTCTGGCAGCCTAGATTCTGGCCAGAAGGGTTTCCCAAGGCAGAGAGTGCTCACAACTTCTATTCACCGGGCCCTGATGGGCCCAGGGGTCAGCAGAATAAAGAAAGCAGCAGCCTCTGAAGAAGCTGGGTGGGGTGAGGGTTGGGGGGAGTGCCCAGCTCTGCAGCCAGAGGTGCTGCTCCCCCTGAGAGTGAGAGCCATCAATCTGATGGCTTCCTCTGGCCGGAAGCTGTGGCTGAGATATCCTTCCTTCCTCCTTATCAGCCCAGATTTGCTTCCTCTCAGGCTGGGGAAGAGGCCAAGGAAGCCCCGGGTGGAGCTGTCAGAGGCAAAAGCCTATTCAGAAAATGCCCTTTATCATCAGTCAGGAGGCTTCGTTGGCATCTGCTTATAGGGTACTGGCTCTAATGTTGGGAACAGGGATAATTAGACCCTAGAGATTATTGATAGAGGCAGGCTGATGGAGGGTGGGGGACTGGCACCCCAGAATAGTCATCATCTACAGTCCTGCTCACTCCGGCCTTGTCCCTGCAGAGTTAGCCACTGTGGTGCGGCGCTTCTCCCAAACGGGCATCCAGGACTTCCTGACACTCACCCTGACCGAGCAGACAGGGCTTCTGTATGTGGGAGCCCGGGAGGTCCTATTTGCTTTCAGTGTGGAGGCATTGGAGCTACAAGGCATGGTAAGAAGTGGAGAAATGGGAGGCATACATACTGTGAGACGAAGGACACCCCCCCCAGGGCTTCACCTGGCCTAATCAGACCGGACCTCCACCCAGGCTGACCCCCCTTTTCACTCCATCCTCAAGTTCACCTTAGGCGGAGTGACCTGCCACTTTCTTGTAGCATTTACTGGGTTCTGCTGCCTTGCAGGAGTTTGGGTCTCTCTTCCACTGAAATTAACCCTCAGAGAGTGGGATCAGGTTGTTATCACTGGTGTCCCCATGTTGCTGCTGACGTGACAGTGCTGATGAGCCCCCTCCCTGTCCCCAGATAAACTGGGAGGCGCCTGTTGAGAAGAAGGCTGAGTGTGTCCAGAAGGGGAAGAGTAACCAGGTGGGTCCCAGGGCCCCTTGGGAGAGCTGGGTTTGATCCTGTTTTTGTCCTTGTGTTCTCACATCCCAGATCCTCCTACGTTAAGTGAATACTTTTCTCCCCCACCCCTAGACGGAATGCTTCAACTTCATTCGCTTCCTGCAGCCGTATAACACCTCCCACCTGTATGTGTGTGGGACCTATGCCTTCCAGCCCAAATGTACCTATATCGTGAGTACAGCCCCTCTCTCTGACCTTTCTCCAAGCTCCCCCACCCTTCTGCAGCTCATTCTCATGTCTTCCATGCCTTAGGACATAGTCACCTTCACCCTGGAACACAGAAAAGTCGAGGATGGAAAGGGGAAGTGTCCCTATGATCCAACTAAGGGCCACACTGGCCTCCTTGTGGGTGAGTCCCCTGCTGCAAACTGGGGAGCAAGGAGGGCTCCCCTGGGACTTATCTTCATCTAGACTTCAGCGTAGGTGTAGCTTGCCCTCACTTGTGACCTGCTGGATCCTCTGTCTCCCACAGATGGCGAACTGTACTCAGCCACCCTCAACAACTTCCTGGGCACAGAGCCTGTTATCCTGCGTAACATGGGGCCCCACCACCCCATGAAGACAGAGTACCTGGCCTTCTGGCTCAATGGTGAGCCCTGAGAAGCTGGCATGGGGCGTGGGGAAGTGTGCCTGTTGGGGGAGCCATTAGGGCCCTAGGACCTGGCGCTGATCTAGCTCCCTTCCCGTAGAACCTCACTTTGTAGCCTCTGCCTACATCCCGGAGAGTGTGGGGAGCTTCACAGGGGACGATGACAAGATCTACTTCTTCTTCAGTGAGCGGGCAGTGGAGTATGACTGCTATGCAGAGCAGGTGGTGGCTCGAGTAGCCCGAGTCTGCAAGGTATGACCCCCCCCCCCCCAGTGACAAGCCCCGGGGTCACTTCTGACCTGGTTAGGGCTGGCCGACAATGTCCTCTTGCCGTCTGTCAGGGGGACATGGGAGGTGCCCGGACCCTGCAGAGGAAGTGGACCACGTTCTTGAAGGCACGGCTGGTGTGCTCTGTACCTGATTGGCAGCTCTACTTCAACCAGCTGCAGGCACTCTTCACCCTGCAGAACGCCTCCTGGCACAACACCACCTTCTTTGGAGTTTTTCGGGCTCGATGGTGAGTTGGCCAGGAATCTTCAGGGATGGGGAGGGTCAGGTTGGGGCATGAGAGCCTATCCCAGGCCTTCAGGGGATAGCAGAGGGGTCACATGGGAGATGCTGGGCATCTGCCCCTTTTCAGAGCTGCCTGGGGGGGTGGCCGTGTCATGTTCCCAGTTGCAGTTTAAAACCAGTATATTGCATGTACCCATGATTAATGTTTTTGTTTTTTTTTAAGATTTTATTTATTTATTCACGAGAAATTATAGGGGAGAGAAAGAACCAGGCATCACTCTGGTACATGTGCTGTCGAGGATTGAACTTGGGACCTCATGCTTGAGAGCCCAAAGCCTTATCCACTGCGCCACCTCCACAAAAACCAGACTTCTTATTTATTTATTTTATTAAATTTATTAATTTTAATTTTGAGAGAGATGCGAGAGAGACACACACAGAGAGAAGCACCAGAGCACTGCTCAGCTTTGGCTTATGGTGGTGCAGGGGATTGAATCTGGGACTGAGGAACTTCAGGCACGAATAACCATTATGCTGTCTCCCCCACCCCATGCTTAATCTTTTGGGTCCTCCCATCATTGTGACAGGGGTGATGTGGACCTGTCAGCTGTCTGCGAGTACCAGTTGGAAGAGATCCAGAAGGTGTTTGAGGGTCCCTACAAAGAGTATAGAGAGCAAGTCCAGAAGTGGGGCCGCTACACTGATCCAGTCCCCAGCCCTCGGCCTGGCTCTGTGAGTCCTTGGGGTAGGGATGTGCTCCTGCCCTCCCCCCAAGTACCGTTCCCATCAGACTGACAGGTCTCCCCCCTCCCACCCTCCACCCCCAGTGCATCAATGACTGGCACCGACACCACGGCTACACCAGTTCTCTGGAGCTGCCTGACAACACCCTTAACTTCATCAAGAAACACCCACTGATGGAAGATCAAGTGGGGCCTCGGTGGGGCCGACCCCTGCTTGTGAAGAAGGACACCAACTTCACCCGCCTGGTGGCTAACAGGGTTACAGGACTGGATGGCGCCACCTACACAGTGCTGTTCATCGGCACAGGTACCACGTGGGTATGGGTGTGGCCACTGGAGTATGGGTGCAGGCCCGTGTGCTCAGGGAGGTGTGACAATGCCAGGCCCCCGTGCTCTTAACTTAAACCCTTCCCCTAATCTTCTGCAGGAGATGGCTGGCTGCTCAAGGCTGTGAGTCTGGGGCCTTGGGTCCACCTGATTGAAGAGCTGCAGGTGTTTGACCAAGAACCTGTGGAAAGCCTGGTCCTATCCCAGAGCAAGGTAGTAATTGGAGCCAAGCCACCACCTCAGTTGACCAGAGTGGGGCCAGGAAGGTACTCATTGTACCTCACTTGGCTGGGTACAGTCCCAGGAAATCCACACTCTAACAACAACAACAAAAATCTGTGCTCTGAAGTCTTTATGTTTAACTAGCTTCCTATAGTTCTGCCTTCCCCAAATTAGACTTTGGCAGCTGCTCCCCACTTTTATTTTCAGGCCTCTCAAGGTTGGGCCTCTCTAGTTGAGCTTGCTTTTCGATGCATGAGGCCCTCATGATGTGGCATTTCCCCACCAGTCCTGACCCTCTGTTTCCCTTACCATTTCCTGGAAGTACGGCTTGCACAGTACCCTCACAGCCCCAAGCTTCCCCATGCCTCGGATTTTTCCGGCTATCCTAACTCTTAATTGTTCCCTGGAACATGCAGTTATGGCGGGGAGGGAGAGACAGGCACATACTGGTATCAGTTGCCAGGAAAACAGGGAGCTAGGCAGTAGCGCAGCGGGTTAAGTACATGTGACGCAAAGCACAAGGACTGACATTAAGGATCCCCGTTCGAGCCCCCAGCTCCCCACCTGCAGGGGGTTGCTTCACAAGCGATGAAGCAGGTCTGCAGGTGTCTATCTTTCTCTCCTCTCTGTCTTCCCCATCTCTCTCGATTTCTCTCCTATCCAACAACAGCTATGACAATAACAACTACAACAAGGACAACAGAAATGGGAAAAATGGCCTCCAGGAGCAGTGGATTCATAGTGCAGGCACTGAGCCCCAGTGATAACCCTGGAGGCAAAAAAAAAAAAAAAAAAAACAGGAAAACATTGGACACCATGCCAATGCTATTGTGAGACTGACAGGCGAGGGAAGTGTATTTCCTGCCCTCTCTGTTCTATATGTGTGTGGCAGGGGGGCGGGGGGATGAGAGAGAGATTATACTTGGCCACATGGGTCTGCCTTTTCTAATAAGGGCATGCCTGTAAGGTGCTTAAGATTGCATCTGCCTTGTAGTAAGCACTCCATGTGTTCACTGGGCCTTAGATTTCCCTTTTCAAAGCTCAGGCACTTCTCACTTCCCCTTGCAGTGATCCCACTCACACTTTTAGGCCACTTCTTTTGCAGAAGCTGCTCTTTGCTGGGTCCCGTTCTCAGCTGGTCCAGCTGCCCCTGTCTGACTGCATCAAGTACCGCTCCTGTGCAGATTGCCTCCTTGCCCGGGACCCGTACTGTGCCTGGAATGTCAATACCAGCCGCTGTGTGGCTGTGCATGGCCATTCTGGGTGAGTGGAGCTCTGGTGTACCAGGAGCTGGTGGGTGGGGAGGTGGCTAGAGCTGGGGTGCTTAGAGACCTTGCTTCTCCCACCAGATCCCAACTGATCCAGCATGTGTCAGTCTCAGATACCTCAGGCATTTGTAGCTTCCATGGCAGTAAGAAAGGTGAGCTTCCTTTGGTGTGGGTACCCACCCCAGTGGGTCAGTCCTGAGAATTTCTGCATCTTCCCTATCCCTGGGTTGTTTGCACTGACCTTGCTCTCTCTTCTGCCACTGCAGTCAGGCTCACGCCCAAAAACATCACAGTGGTGGCAGGCACAGACCTGGTGCTGCCTTGCCACCTCTCATCCAACCTGGCTCATGCCCACTGGACCTTTGGGGGCCGGGACCTGCCCGTGGAGCAGCCTGGCTCCTTCCTCTATGACGCCCGGCTGCAGGCCCTGGTTGTGATGTCTGCCCAGCCCCGCCATGCTGGAGTCTACCACTGCTTTTCAGAGGAACAGGGGGCACGACTGGCTGCTGAAGGCTACTTGGTGGCTGTAGTGGCCGGCCCATCAGTGACCCTGGAGGCCCGGGCTCCCCTGGAAAACCTAGGATTGGTGTGGCTGGCTGTGGTGGCCTTGGGGGCTGTGTGCCTGGTGCTGCTGCTGCTGGTTTTGTCACTGCGCCGGCGACTGCGGGAGGAGCTTGAGAAAGGTGCGAAGGCGGCAGAAAGAACCCTGGTATACCCTCTGGAGCTGCCCAAGGAGCCCACCAGCCCCCCCTTCAGACCTGGCCCAGAGACCGATGAGAAACTCTGGGACCCTGTTGGCTACTACTACTCTGATGGCTCCCTCAAGATTGTGCCTGGACACGCCCGGTGCCAGCCTGGAGGAGGGCCCCCTTCTCCACCTCCTGGCATTCCCGGCCAGCCACTGCCTTCTCCGACTCGACTTCACCTGGGGGGTGGACGGAACTCAAATGCTAACGGTTATGTGCGTTTACAACTAGGAGGGGATGACAGAGGAGGACATGGGCACCCTTTGCCCGAGGTTGCTGATGAACTGAGACGCAAATTACAGCAGCGGCAGCCACTGCCAGACTCCAACCCCGAGGAGTCTTCAGTATGAGCGTGAGAGGTGCAGCCCCTTCGTTTTTGCACACGCACCAGCTACCTCAGGGACGTGGCATGGGCACCGGTTCTGCCCAGCCATGAGGACCTGCTCTGCTCAGCACGGGCACTGCCACTTGGTGTGGCTCACCAGGGCTCCAGCCTCACAGAAGGCGACTTTCTCCTCTTTGAGGGGCTGTGAAATGCTTGGGAACCCAGCAGCCAAAATTTCAAGGCAGAAGGAGGTGTGTGTGTGTGTGTGTGTGTGTGTGTGTGTGTGTGTGTGTGTGTGTGTGTGTGTGTTAATCTTCCTGTTTGTGTGTGTGAGAGAGACAGTCTTCCTGTATCTGTCAAGTCTTCCCTTGGCTTGGGGTCCTCCTGGTGAGTCACTGGAGCTATGAAGGGGAAGGGGCCAATCACTTCACCTCTCCTACCCCCATCTGTCCCTGGTGGGCAGTGTTGTACATATGGGGGTGGGCTGGGGAGGGAGTGTGTCCCTTTGGGGGGAGTGCAGAGCTCTGGGATGCATCTAGTCCTGCTCCTAGGGCTTGAATGTTTTGGGGATGGGGGGAGGGGGAGGGGGACAGAGCCTCCTGTGTGTTTTGGGGGAGAAGGGTGGCAGGGGCCTCCCATTTGGTCCTGGGGTTCAGTGGTATTTTATACTTGTCCTCCTTTACAGGGCTGGGAAAGGTGTGTCGGGGAGAGGGGAGGGGGTGGACATGCTGCGGTTGAAGCATATCCTTTCCCAGCCCCAGGAGGAGGGCTCCCAACAGTGTAACTTATTGTGTCCTTGCGTATTTATTTGTTGTAAATATTTGATTATTTTTATATTGATAAATAAAATGGAGAAGATGAAGCTTTAATTATTTATTGGATAGAAATAGAAACTGAGAGGCAAGTGGGAGACAGGGAGAGATAACTGCAACGCTGCTCACCACCTGTGAAGCTTCCTCACTGCAGGTAGGGACAGGTCTTGAACCTGGGTCCTTGAACATTGTAATGAGTGCATTCAATCAGGTGAGTCACCACCCAGCCCCAAAGATGAAACTTTTCATGAGGACAAAATGTTGGGGCCAAGGCCAGGCAGTGGCACACGTTACCACATGCAAAGACCTGGGTTTGAGCCCCTGCTCCCCCACCTACAGGGGGGATGCCTCACAGGTGAAGGTTTGCAGGTGTCTATCTTGCTTCCTCTCTTTCTCCCTTTCCCCTTAGTTTCTCTCTGCCCTATCAAATTAAAAAAGAGAGAGAAAAGGAAAAAAGGCCACTAGGAGTGGTGGATTTGTAATGCCAGCACCAAGCCCCAGTGATAAACCTGGTGGTAATAAAATAAAAAATACATTGGAGCTAAGACCTGGGAACCAAGAGGGAAAGTTCCCTTTGGACTGACAAAGAGGTTTAACTACCCTGCTCCTGTTGTGTGTGCCTGCCTGCCTGCCTGTAACTCCCTGGAGGAAGGACAGCACAGGCTCCACTGCTTTCCCACACTGGTGGCTGTGGGGCTGGGAACTAAACCAGGGCCACAGCCTCTTGGGAGCCAGCCTTGGCTTCTGGCCAAAGGGAGAAGTCCTGGGCATTGGAAGTCAGGCAGTGGAGGAGGGGCCCGACTTCCCAGAACTCTGAGTAAGGGAAGTGGGAGTGAAGGAGCCCAAGGCAGGGAACTTCCTAGAAGCAAGTTCTAAATTGTGTAGACTGGCTGCGAGGGATGGAGATTAAATAGTAATCGTAAATGTTCCAGGTACTGTAAGCTTTGCCACTGACATATCAAGGAACTAGGTACAACATGGCCCAATCAGTTCTTTTTCTCTTTTTTATATTATTTATTGGATAGAGACAGCTAGAAGTCAAGAGGGAAGGGGGAGACAGAAAGGAAGAGAGACAGATACCTGCAGCACTGCTTGTGAAGCTTTCCCCCTGCAGGTGGGGACTTGAATTTGGGTCCTTGTGCACTGTACCGTGCGCTCAACCAGGTGTGCCACCACCTGGCCCCCCAATCAGTTCTTTTTACTATAGCACCTCACTGGGTTTGTGGTGGTGCCAGGGATTAAACCTGAAACCTTTGTATATCAGTTTTTGCATTACCACTGTGCCCCCCCTGGCCCCCAGCTAGAAGTAAAATGTTCTATGCATGCTCTGTGTACTCTGCATACAGTTCTGGACCACCTGCCTTAGGCGTGTTGCATTCCTGCATGTTCTGTAAACAACCTATATTACGAAGATGGATTCAGTAAACTGGGTGCCCACTTGGTGGGGGGGGGGGGCTAGCTATTTAGCATTGCTTAAGACCTTGTTTTAGATGTGACATATTGTGGTCACCCAAGGATTTTCAGAAAAAGGCAGGTGGGAGAGGGGATAACATGGCTCTTTTTCTTTTTTAAATTTGTTTTCCCTTTTGCCCTTGTTTTTTATTGTTGTTGACATGGGTCTTTTTCCAAGTGGTCATTTTGCCATGTCAAAGGTGAGACCAAGTCTTGAACCTGGGGTGGTAATGGGCAGAGAACAGGACTTTGGTTTGTGTGGGGTGACTCTTGCTCTGGGAGGGCTATCACATATTTATTTAGCTCATTGGTAGAGCTCTTGCCTTGTCTGTCTTATGAATTTATTATTATTTTTAATATTACCACAGCAATGCTTAGTTCTGGTTTATGGTGGTGCTGGGGGCTGAACCTAGGACCTTTGGTGCCTCACGTTTGAAAGTCTTTTTGCATAACCATTATGCTCTCTTCCCAGCCCAGAAAATTAAAAAAAAAAAAAATTTTGTTTTAATGGTTTTACTTATTAACAAGAGGGATAGGAGGAAAGAGCCAGACAGTACTTTGGTACATGTGCTGCTGGGGATCGAACTCAGAACCTCATGCTTGAGATTCCAATGCTTCATCCACGGCGCCATCTCCTGGACCACAAAAATAAAATTTTTTACAAATAAGAATAGAGAAGTACCTGAACCCTTCATCTGCCTGATCCCCTAATGAAGCCAATTTAGTCCAGCTTTTCCCAGCTATCTGGATGTGGGGACCTAGCAGGGCCGCGCCTCGGCCTTGTGCTTAGTTAGCCTAGGACGCCCTCGCGCGGCCTCCTGCGGGAGGGACCAGTACAATAGGTCCCGCCCCACCACCGCCATTGGTCTTCGGGCTACAGCCCAGACACCTGATTGGTCAGGTTCCCGGAGCTCCGCGCTCAGCCGCCACTGCAGAGTGGTCAGCCGGGGGCGGCACGCGGGCGCAGCTGCGTCACCCCCGCTCACTGGGGGGCTCCCCAGCTACAGCTGGCGGGCGGGCTCTGCGGCTGACATGGCGGCGCCCGGGCCCGGCGCGGAGGGGCTGTGCTGCTCCTGCCCCAGCGCGACCGCAGGCGTACAGCAGACGCTGGAGGAGATGGATTTCGAGAAGGGTAAGTCGGGCGCTCCTTCCTAAAGGGCGGCGGAGCACCGGAACCGGCAGAGGGAGGACGGGGCAGGGTCGTCTGCGCGGGCTGTGGGCTCGGGCTCCAGGGTGACTGAAAGCCGGTCGAGCGCCTGACTGCTCGGCCTTTGGGAAGACCTCCTCGTGGGCCGGGTTCAGTGACTTTGCCGAGGGCGGTCCGATTCCTCCCCAGTGCAACCCTGGAAAGGCTGGCTCAGGTGTCTGCGAGCAGCTGGCGAGGCGCGTCTGCAGCGGGGCTGTGTATCCATCCTCCCTGCGAGGAGGAACTTCCGACCCGAGCCTGTGCTTGGAGGGAGCTAAGGCGCTCTGAGCCCAGTGCATACTGTATCTGTGCCAGGACAGCCGAGGGGCACCTGATGTTACCCCCTCCCTACAGGGACCCGAGCGCTAACTCTTGCCCCTGACCATATGGAGAGGGTATCGCCAGAAAGGGACAAAGTAAGGTTAAAAGACAGGTTGTCCTTCGCTGGAGCCTGCGTATCTTTTAGTGCAGTGGCATCTTGACGAGAACGCAGTCATCTCTCATTTTACCGCTGTCTGACCTTTCCAGTCTTTTTATTTGAGAGAGAGATCACATCACCTTTACTTTCCCAGAACTTCCGCTGATGCCCTAGTGCTCCTAAGTGGTGCCAGGGTTCTAACTTGCTAAGGAGAGCTCTGAGTCATCTCTTGGACCCACCCCCACTTCTCTCTCCTCTCATCTCTCTCTCTCTGTATCTCTCTCTCTCGTCGTCACCAGCGCTATCTCTGAGGCAAAGTGCCTCCACTGTTCTGGGCAGCCATTTTCTTTTTCTTTTTTTGGTAGTGATTGAGAGATAAGAGAAGGAGAGACCTCTGCACACTGTTTCATCACTAGTGAAATTTCCCCTCTGCAGGCGGGGAGTGTAGGCTTAAACCAGGGTCCTTCCACAGACGAGTCACTACCCAACCCCAGGTTTTTGTTGTTTTTAATGAGAGACCAGCTCTCTGTTCTGGCATATGAGGCTCCAGAGATAAAATCCAAGGTTGCCACCACACTTAACTTTCTGTAAAGGCCCTTGCACCTGCTACTTCCATCTACCTCTTCTATGGCCACCATCTGGGCTACTGATGTAGTTCCCTCTGGGTGTTCCTGCTTCCACTCCTGTCTGATAATGTTTTCTAATATTTAACAGGGAAGCCAGAATAACCTTTTGAAAGTATAACTTTTTCTTTACTTTTTTTAAAAAAAAATAAATTCAGGTCCCATACATAACCTTCAAAGTTCTATGCCATTTAATTCCTGCCTATCAGACTTCTCTGTCATTTCTGATTCTCTCTTCCAGTCATTGTGCCACACTGCTTTTGTTTTTCTTTTTCTTTTAGGGGAGCACAAATGTCACTTCCTCAACCTGCCCTCCCAGTCTTCTTGAGCAACCCCATTCCTGTTGTTTTCGATGGGCTGGCTTTACGGGCGGGTAACAGACAACCAGGGACTCATGGTTGAGCTGTACGCAGTATCTCTTTATTCATGCAGGACGCAGCACAATCTAAGCTGAACTAAGCTAAACTAACAACTAACAATCTTGTCCTTATAAATATACTAGCCTAGTAGGGTGGGAACAGGATGTGACGCAGAGGGTGGAGAGAAAAGTGACTAGTGAAAATCAGAGTGTGACAAGGAGAGGGGGCGGAGCAAAAACATATCATGAACCAGTGGGGATTGAATCAATGCCCTGGAGGGAAGGTGGTGCTTGTTAACAGAGGTTATGTAAATAGAATGAAGTGGTTATGTAAATAGAATAGTGTTAAGCAGAGGGGATTTAAACCAAATGAAACAGAAGGGGTTTTTTAAAGCATACCAACAATTCCCCCTTTCTTTTTAACTAATGGCCATAGTATCAGGATTGTTGGGTGAACAGAAACCTATATCGTACAGGCAGCAATAACCAGTGTGATGCCAAGGGGAACGTTTCTTGCCTCAAAGGGCAAGGCCTAGCAGGCGAAAGGGCATTTCTTGCCTCTGGGAACGCTTCATGCCTCTGGGGGCATCTCTTGCCTCAAAGGGCGTTTCCTGCCTCTGTGGGCATCTCTTGCCTCTTGGGGTGCTTCATGCCTCTGTGGGCATAACCTAATAAGGAGGGGGAGTTTTCTGCCTCTGGGGACAGAGCCTGCAGGCGAGGGGACATGGTCTATAAAGTCTCAAGGCAATTGACTGAAGTTAGTCTTTGAGAAACACAGCAGCATGTACCAGTAAGTCCGATGGAGGTGTCAGTCCAAAGTAGCTGACCACAGAAGAAAATGCCAAGGGATGAAACACTGCATGTCTGTCTCGATGGGGAATGCCGGCCACCAGAATTCTGCTTTTCTGTAGAGTGATCTTTTTTTTTTTTAATTTTAATTTTATTAATTTATTCCCTTTTGTTGCCCTTGTTGTTTTATTGTTGTAGTTATTATTGATGTCATTGTTGTTGGATAGGACAGAGAGAAATGGAGAGAGGAGGGGAAGACAGAGAGGGGGAGAGAAAGACAGACACCTGCAGACCTGCTTCACCGCCTGTGAAGGGACCTGCCTGCAGGTGGGGAGCCGGGGGCTCGAACCGGGATCCTGACGCTGGTCCTTGAGCTTAGTGCCACCTGCGCTTAACCCACTGCGCTATAGCCTGACTCCCTCTGTAGAGAGTGATCTTTGGAGTCTGTGAATCTGTTTCTTCAGGTCGTGCCAGGTCACATCATTGGTTTCTGGAGGTGTGTTGTAGTCATTCTATCTTGTGGGCAATGTCAGAGAACAGGAGTCCAAATGGTTTTCCGGGAATTCCATTTGAGTAGATGCTTTTTCATGTGAAGACTTGACAGCTGAAATTCACTTACTTGTCGAACTTGTAGCAGAATAGAAGTTTACTATAATTGATAACTCCATTATAATTGCAAGTCCTTTCTAGTATGATTTTAAGGTTTGTTTAAACAGTTTAAACTCAATAAAATGTGGAAAGGTAAACAGAAGAATCATGGTTAAAAGCCTCAGGCATGAGAATAATTAACATAATCATTGCACTATCTGCCCTGCCCATAACTCATACCATTTCAGGATTAAACGTTTCAGATTTATGCCAAGACGTAAAAATAAATCAAAGGAGGGAAAAACAATTTTTTTGGATTGTTTCTGATGTCTCTAGAAATCATGGCTGTGTCTAGCTTTTTTTTTTTTTTAAGTCAATGTCATACAAAAATTCAATCATTTAAATCACTCTCTTACGAAATGCAACTTGAACCAGATTATGCAGATCTCACTATGTAGTATCATGAGTCCCCAGAGGGCGTCCTAGTCCAAAAAGCTCCTTAAATTTCCATTTAGGGTGCTTCTGACTGTTCCTGCAGGATTGCTTCAGGCACCCATTTTTAAAAGTGTCTTCCCATCGAAGAGAGAATCCAATCAGGAGAGTAGAACTAACCACGTGTCTCCATTCTTGGGGACTGCCATGGTACTGGAGAATGCTCCTCAAATTAGAGTAGTCCTTCTCCATGGGAAACATGCGAGAAGAAGTCCAGAAAGTCCCAGTGGAAATCTCCGTGCATATCCCAAGGTCTATGATCACAGTCATAAAGAACCAAATTGTGGCCTGGAGCAAAATGTAGTCCTTTTCCTTGGGAAACATGAGAGAGGGAATCCAGAAAGTCCAAGGAGAAATCTCCGTGCATCTCCGAAGCTCTATGATCCCGGTCATAAGAAACCAAAGTTCCCGGTCAGGGAACCGAAGTGTGGCCCAGAGTAAAATGTTCCAGAGACAGAGAAACTGTCTCATAATGAAACAGTAGAGGCTTTGGCAAACCTCTTCATAAGTAGAAAGGCAACCCATGGTGGATGGGTAGCCAAGTTTACTTATCTGGGCGATGGGCGGGTTAGGTCCCACGTTGGTGCCGGTCTCTGTTTCAAGGCTTATGTCAGTCCCTTGTTCAGGCGCCATATGTCAGGCTGAGCTTCATTGACGGGAGACAGACGACCCGGGACTCATGGCTGGGTTGTACGCAGTATCTCTTTATTCATGCAGGACGCAGCACAATCTAAGCTGAGCTAAGCTAAACTAACAACTAATGATCTTGTCCTTATAAATATACTAGTCCAGTAGGTTGGGAACAGGATGTGACGCAGAGAGGGTGGAGAGAAAAGTGACTAGTGAAAATCAGAGTGTGACAAGGAGAGGGGGCGGAGCAAAAACATATCATGAACCAGTGGGGATTGAACCAATGCCCTGGAGGGAAGGTGGTGCTTGTTAACAGAGGTTATGTAAATAGAATGAAGTGGTTATGTAAATAGAATAGTGTTAAGCAGGGGGGATTTAAACCAAATGAAACAGAAGGGGTTTTTAAAAGCATACCAACACATTCCAGTAGTTCTTAATTAAGGGTACTTCTGCTCCTAGAGTGACTTTGGCATATCTGGAGACATTTTCAGTTGTTACAACTATGAGTGTGGTACAGACTTCTAGTAGGTATAGCCCAAAGATGCTTTTATAATATGCAGAATAATAGAAGGTATACATAATATACCTTCTATAATATGCAGAATAACTCCCCACAAAAGAGAGTATTGGGGGGGGAGTCGGGTGGTAGCCCAGTGAGTTAGGTGCACGTGGCAAAGCACCAGCTTAAGGACCCCTGTTTGAGCCCCCAGCTCCCCACCTATTATCTATTTCATATACATGAGAAAGTCTACTAATCAATTTTGTTGTGTAGTTTTTTTTTCTTCAAATCATATCCTTTTTTCTGCATTTATATTCCTTTCTATTTGTTTCTTTTTTATTGTCACTAGGGTTATCATTGGGGCTCAGTGCCAGCACTATAAATCCACTGCTCCCAGTGGCCATTTTTTTCCTTTTTTTTTTCTTTCTATTTTATTTGATAGGACAGAGAGGAATTGAGAGAGAAGGAGAGATAGAGAGGGAGAGAGAAAAAGATTAAACATCCTCCCTGCTGGTGGGGAGCCCCATGGGGAGCTGGGGCTCAAGCCTGGGCCCTTACACATGGTAATATGTGCACTTAAGCCAGGTACACCACTGACCAGCCCCTTATTTATTTCATTATTTTGTTATTATTATTATTATTATTATTATTTTGTCTCCTGGGTTATCGCTGGGGCTCTGTGCCTGCACTACAAATCCACTGCTCCTGGAAGCTATTTTTTTTTCCTTTTGTTACCCTTGTTGTTTACTGTTGTTGTTATTGCTATCATTGTTGTTGGATAGGACAGAAAGAAATTGGGAGAGGAGGGGAAGATAGAGAGAGAAAGACACCTGCTGACCTGCTTCACCACTTCTGAAGCGACCCCCCCCCCCCACAGGTGGGGAGCTGGGGGCTGGAACCAGGATCCTTATTTGGGTCCTTATGCTTTGCACCTTGTGTGCTTAACCTGCTGTGCAACCGCCTGGGCCCTATTTATTTCATTATTATTATTGTTGTCACCAGGGCTTCACTGCTCTGGGCTGACTTTTTCAGATACGAAGATAGAGACAGAGAGAGAGAAACTGTAGCACCAGTGTTTGCTTGCTTGCTTGCTTTCTACCAGAACACTGCTCAGCTCTGGCTTATGGTGATATGGTGGATTGAACCTGGGACCTGAGAGCCTCAGGCATGAGTCTGTTTACATAACCAGTATGCTGTCTCCCCTGCCCGTATTTATTTATTTATTTGGATAGAGGTAGAGAAACTGAGAGGGCAGAGGAAGATAGAGAGAAAGAAGGGCTGGGTGGTGGTGCACCTCTTGTGAAACTTACCTGTAGGTGGGGGTCAGGGGCTTGAACCTAGGTCCTTGCACATGGCAATGTGTGCACTCAACCAGGTGTGCCTGCCCCCCAAGACTTTCTTTTTTTTTTTAATGAGAGAGAGAACCAGAACATAGGGGGAGTCGGGTGGTAGCGCAGCAGGTTAAGTGCAGATGACTGGCGTAAGGATCCAGGTTCGAGCCCCTGGCTCCTCACCTGCAGGGGAGTCACTTCACAAGTGGTGAAGCAGGTCTGCAGGTGTCTATCTTTCTCTCCCCCTCCCCTTCTCTCTCCATTTCTCTCTGTCCTATCCAACAACAACGACAGCAACGACAACAACAATAATAACTATAAGAAGAATAAAAAACCAGGGCAAATTAAAAAAAGGGAAAATTAAAAAAAAAAAAAAAAAGAGAGAGAACCAGAACATCACTCTTGAGGGGCTATGAATTTAGCGTCTCCCCCAGGTCTTTTTTTTTCCTTTTGTTGCCTTTTTAAAAAATTTTTTTAAATTTCTTTCATTCTTTTTTTTTCTTTTTAATAGGACAGAGAGAAATTGAGAGGGGAGGGGAAGATAGAGAGGGAGAGAGAAAGACACCTCAGATCTGCTTCACCGCCTGTGAAGCAACTCCCCTGAAGGTGGGGAACTAGGAGCTCAAACCGGGATTCTTAACACCAGTCTGGTCCTTGTGCTTCGCACCACGTGTGCTTAACCCACTGTGCTACCGCCTGACACCCGCCTTTGTTGTTTTTGTATTGTTGTTGTAGTTATTGTTATTGATGTCGTCATTGTTGGATAGGACAGAGAGAAATGGAGAGAGGAGGGGAAGACAGAGAGGGGGAGAGAAAGATAGACACCTGCAGACCTGCTTCACTGTCTGTGAAGCGATTCCCCTGCAGGTGGGGAGCCAGGGGCTCGAACTGGGATCCTTACATTGGTCCTCGGTCCTTGCGCTTTGAGACAGGTGCACTTAACCTGCTGCGCTACCACCCAACTCCCCCAAGACTTTCTTAATTGCTGTGGGGGTCAGTCTTAAACCTGGGTTGCTTTTATGACAAAGCAAGTACCTTATCCAGGTGAGTACTTTTGCTGCCCCCCTTTTAATTCTTGATGTTTGATCATTTTATCATGTTAGTGCCTAGAATAGTGCTAGATACAGAGTTAAGTGTTCAGTAAATGTTTGCTTAATGAGGAGAATCCCTGAGCATGCCAGCTAGGTTCCTGCTGCCATTCTTAGCAGGAGAGTGATTTTCCAGTCCCATCTCCTCCATGATTCAGCACCCCCTGCCTTCCTGCTTTGTGCACTAAAGCTTGGGCCATCTAGTTCTCTGTGACACATATGGCCTGAAGCATTTGCTCCAGATTCTAGCCAGATGTTCAAGCCAAAGCCTCTGAGATATGTGTCCAGTTCTGAGGAGTCTTTATGCTTTATGCTTTATTTATTTTATGATAGATTAGGAGAGGTTAGAGTACTTCTCTGGCATATGCCATGCCAGAGATCAGATCTAGGGTCTCATGTATACAAACCCTGTGCCATCTCCCCAGTCATTCAAGGGCTCTGGTTTATACAGATTCATTCACCTACTTACCACTCTAACTTTTATTTGTTTTTTCTTATCTTTTTAAAGATTTTATTTATTGATTCATGAAAAATGATAGGAGAAAGAACCATACATCACTCTGGTACATATGCTGCCGGGGATTGAACCAGGACCTCATGCTCAAGAGTCCAACGGCTTATCCACCGCAACACCTCCCGGACCACCTTTTTCTTTTTTGTTTGTGTTTTTAAGGAATTTATTTATTTATTCATGAGAAAGATCAAAGAAAGAGAGAGAGAGAGAAAGAACCAGACATCACTCTGGTACATATGCTGCCGGGGATTGAACTCAGGATTTCATGGTTGAGAATCCAATGCTTTATCCACTGCGCCACCTCCCGGACCACCACCACTCTTAAAAATTTATTTATTTATTTATTTATTTTACCAGAGCACTGCTCAGCTCTGCTTATGGTAGTGCAGGGGATTGAACCTGGGACTTTGGAGCCTCAGGCATGAGAGTCTCTTTGCATAAGCATTATGCTGTCTACCCCTGCCTAGACAGAGAGAAACTGAGAGAGGAGGGGAAGATAGAGAGGGGGAGAGAAAGATAGACACCTGCAGACCTGCTTCACTGCTTGTGAAGCGACCCCCCCCCCCCTGCAGGTGGGGAGCTGGGGGCTCGAACCAGGATCCTTACAGTGGTCCTTGCTCTTCACACCATGTGCGCTTAACCCGCTGCACTACTGCCCAGCCCCTCCTTTTCTTTTAAAGATTTTTTTTTTTTTCAGTGAGAAAGATAGGAGAGAAAGAAAGAACCAGATATCACTCTGGTACATGTCAGGACCCCATGCTGGAGACTCCAGTGCTTTATCCATTGTGTCACCTCCCAGACCACAGCCACTCCGACTTTTACACCTTGTTCTGCAAGCTGGAAATTTCCTTTCTTGCTTTTGAATTTGACTTCGTATTCAAATGTTCTTAAAAATATACATTTATTAACATGAGAGAAAAAAAATCAGAGTATCACTCTGGTCCATGGGATGTTATGTATCTAACTCAGAACCTCATGTTTTGTTTTGTTTTTAATTCTTTATTGAGGAATTAATGTTTTACATTCAACAGTAAATACAATAGTTTGTACATGCATAACATTCCCCAGTTTCCCATTTAACAATACAACCCCCACTATGTCATTTATCATCCTTCATGGATCTGTATTCTCCCCACCCACCCACCCCAGAGTCTTTTACTTTGGTGCAATACGCCAATTCCATTTCAGGTTCTACTTGTGTTTTCTTTTCTGATCTTGTTTTTCAACTTCTGCCTGAGAGTAAGATCATCCCATATTCATCCTTCTGTTTCTGACTTATTTCACTCAACATGATTTTTCCAAGGTCCATCCAAGATCAGCTGAAAACGGTGAAGTCACCAATTTTTACAGCTGAGTAGTATTCCATTGTGTATATATACCACAACTTGCTTGGCCACTCATCTGTTGTTGGACACCTGGCTTGCTTCCAAGAACCTCATGTTTTTTAGTCCAAAACTCTAGCTGTTATACTCTTCCCAGGATGCTGTATTTGAACATTTTAAATATTTGAGAGGAAGAGGAAGAGAGAGGAGAGTTGGGTGGTTAGTGTAACGGGTTAAGCGCACATGGTGCAAAGTGCAAGGACCAGTGTAAGGACCCTGTTCGAGCCCCCGGCTCCCCACCTGCAGGGGGGTTGCTTCACAGGTCTGTAGGTGTCTATCTTTCTCTCCCCCTCTCTGTCTTCTCCTCCTATCTCCATTTCTCTCTTCCTGTCTAACAATGATAACATCAAGAACAACAACAATAAAAAAACAACCAGGGCAACAATAGGGAAAATAAATAAATGTAAAAAATAATGAAATAAACTATTTAAAAAGAAGGAGGAGGAGAAGGAGGAGGAGGAGGAGGAGGAGGAGGAGGAGGAGAAGGAGAAGGAGAAGAAGAAGAAGAAGAAGAAGAAGAAGAAGAAGAAGAAGAAGAAGAAGAAGAAGAAAGAACCTGACTATCACATCACTTTGACCTATTCAGTGCCAGGGATCGAACTTAGAACCTCATACCTGTAAGTCTAGTTAGTGCTTTACCACTATATAACCTCCCAGGCTGCCATAGTCAAACATTTAATTTTTAAAAAATATTTTATTTATTTATTAATGAGAAACATAGGAGAGAGAAAGAGCCAGACATCACTCTGGTACATGTGCTGCTGGGGATTGAACTCAGGACCTCATGCTTGAGAGTCCAATGCTTTATCCACTGCGCCACCTCCTGGACCACTATTTTTTTAATTTAATTTTATTTTTTATTCTTTCTAATTTTTATTATAAGACAGAGAGAAATTGAGAGAGGAAGGGGAAATAGAGATTGGGAGAGGAAGATAGATACCTGCAAATCTGCTTCACCACTCATGAAGTGTTCCCCTGCAGGTCAGGAGCAGAGACTCAAACCTGAGTCCTTATGCTTGGTAACATGTGCACTTAACTGGTCGTGCCAGCTCCCTACTTTTTATTTAATTTTTTAATTAAAAAAATTTAAAGAATTTATGTATTCATGAGAAAGATAGGAGGAGCGAAAGAACAAGCCATCACTCTGGTACATGTGCTGCTGGAGATCGAACTCAGGACCTCATGCTGCTTGAGAGTCTAGTGCCTTAGCCACTGCGCTACCTCCTAGACCACCCTACTTTTTTTTTTTTCCTCCTCCAGGGTTATTGCTGGGCTCGGTGCCTGCACCATGAATCCGCCGCTCCTGGAGGCCATTTTTTTTTCCCCCTTTTGTTGCCCTTGTTGTAGCTTCGTTGTGGTTATTATTATTGCCCCTGTTGATGCAATTCGTTGTTGGATAGGACAGAGAGAAATGGAGAGAGGAGGGGAAGACAGAGAAGGGGAGAGAAAGATAGACACCTGCAGATCTGCTTCACCGCCTGTGAAGTGACTCCCCTGCAGGTGGGGAGCTGGGGGCTCGAACCGGGATCCTTACGCCGGTCCCTGTGCTTTGCGCCACATGCGCTTAACCTACTGCGCCACCACCCGACCCCCACTTTTTATTTTTAAAAAAACATTTATTTTATTTGATAGGACAGAGAGAAATTGAGAGGGGAGAGGGAAAAGAGAAAAGGGAAAGAGAAAAGACACCTACAGCACTGCTTCACCTCTCATGAAGCTTCCCCGATGCAGATGGGGGACTAGGAACTTGAACCCAGATCCTTGTGTATGGTAATGTGTACACTCGACCAGATGTGCCACCACCTAGCCTCTATTCAAACATTTCAAACATTGCTTGAGCTAGCGTTTGTGTTTGAAGAAGGGATAATAACTGTGTCTGCCCAATAGTCTTCTGATTAGACAAGCTACTTACTTATCATGTTCACAACTGCATCCCTGGCACAGGGGAAGTGTTTCATTAATATTTGCTGAATGAACAAATACCCCATTTTGTAGATGAGAAAATAGGCAAAGAGATATAGGGAGTACTTAAAGTCCCCATCATCATTCAGTCCTTCCATTTATCTTTCTGCAGGAATCTGGTCAGCAGCCCTGAATGGAGACCTGGGCAGAGTGAAGTATTTAATCCAGAGGGCAGCAGACCCTAGTCAGCCTGACTCAGCTGGGTACACTGCGCTGGTGAGCTCATGAGGAACATAGCGTCAGAAGAGAATCCTCAGACTATGTTACCTTTCTCTGAGGGGGGGATGGATGTTTTGCCTTTTATTTCCACCCACCCCTCCCCCATTCTCTCTCCCAGTAAGGTTTTGGTTATATATCTAGGTGTTTGTTTTTTTTTTAATATTTATTTTATTTATTTATTCCCTTTTGTTGCCCTTGTTGTTTTATTGTTGTAGTTATTATTGTTGTTGTTGTTGTTGGATAGGACAGAGAGAAATGGAGAGAGGAGGGGAAGACAGAGAGGAGGAGAGAAAGATAGACACCTGCAGACCTGCTTCACCGCCTGTGAAGCGACTCCCCTGCAGGTGGGGAGCCGGGGTTCAAACCGGGATCCTTATGCCGGTCCTTGTGCTTTGCGTCACCTGCGCTTAACCCGCTGCGCTACAGCCCGACTCCCTATATCTAGGTTTTTTAAGTCAGTGTAAGTGCGATATATAAATTTATTTCATTTATTTATTTTGTGAGAGCACTGCTCAGTTTACTTACTTATTTATTCCCTTTTGTTGCTCTTGTTTTATTGTTGTAGTTGTTGTTATTGATGTCATCATTGTTGGATAGGACAGAGAGCAATGGAGAGACGATGGGAAGACAGAGGGGGACACCTGACAGACAACCCCACCAATGTGTCCTGGAGCTCCACTTCCCCAGAGCCCTTCCCTACTAGGGAAAGAGAGAGGCAGGCTGGGAGCATGGATCGACCTGTCAATGCTCATGTTCAGTGGAGAAGCAATTACAGAAGCCAGACCTTCCACCTTCTGCATCCCACAATGACCTTGGGTCCACACTCCCAGAGGGTTAAAGAGTAGGAAAGCTATCAGGGGAGGGGATGGGATATGGAGTTCTGGTGGTGGGAATTGTGTGAAGTTGTACCTCTTTTATCCTATGGTTTAGTCAGTGTTTCCTTTTTATAAATAAAAAATTAAAAAAAAAAAAAGATAGATACCTGCAGACCTGCTTCAGCACCTGTGAAGCAAGTCCCCTGCAGGTGGGGAACCAGGATCCTTAGGCCGGTCCTTGTGCTTTGTGCCACATGCGCTTAACCCGCTGTGCTACTGTGTATTTTTAGGATCTCATAGTTCCACTCTCTTGAGCTAACTTTTTTTTTAAATCTTATTTCTAAAGAGTTTATTCATGAAGAAAACAGGCAGAGAGAGAGAAAGAAAGAGGGGGTGTGATCCAGGAGGTGGTGCAGTGACTAAAAAGCATTAGAGTCTCAATCTTGAGGTCCTGAGTTCGATCCCTGGCAGCACATGTACCAGAGTGATGTCTGGTTCTTTCTCTCTCTCCTATCTTTCTCGTGAATAAATAAATAAAATCTTAAAAAAAAAAAAAAAAGAGGGATACCAGATAATCATTCTGGTACTGGTACATGTGCTGCTGGGGATTGAACTCAGGACCTCATGCTTGAGAATCCAGTGCTTTATCCGTTATGCCACCTCCCGGACCACTTCAGCCAACTCTAATTATTCTTATTTCAGTTAGTGAGAAACTCAGAGAAAAAGAGAGACCCTGAAGTACACAGAACAACTCCACCACCTGTGGAGTTTCCCTCCGTGTAGTGGTGATTCTGTACTGCACAAGCTATCTCCTGGCCCTAATTGTCTTCAGTTTTTGCTTGAGGAATATGATACTAGAGATAAAAATGCTTGTCCAGGTCACATTTGCTAGCATGAATGGTACCTGACATCATTCCAGACCTCTCATTCTTTTTTTTTAAATTATTTATGTTATTGTAATGATAGGTAGATAGATTGATAGGTAGATAGATAGGTAGATAGATACCAGGGCACTGTTGACCTCGGACTTATTTTGTGCTGGGGATTGAACCTAGAACCTCAGAGCCTCAGGCATGAGAATCTTTTGCGTAACCATTATGCTTTCTCCCCAGCAAGACCTCTCGTTCTGCCATCCTTGTGACTTCAGTTTCTGTTCCCTGCAGCACTATGCCAGTCGCAATGGACACTATGCTGTATGCCAGTTCTTGCTGGAAAGTGGGGCCAAGTGTGATGCCCAAACTCATGGGGGTGCCACTGCTTTGCACCGGGCTAGCTACTGTGGGCACACTGAAATTGCACGGCTTTTGCTTTCACATGGTTCCAACCCCAGGTTGGTTGATGCTGATGGTATGACCAGTCTGCATAAGGTATGCCCCGTCTGCCCTTCAAACCCTTGACTTTGTCATTTTAAAAATTGCACCAAAGTAAAAGACTCTGGGGTGGGTGGGTCAGGGGGAGGGTTCAGGTCCTGGAACAGGATGGCAGAGGACCTAGTGGGGGTTGTACTGTTATGTGTAAAACTGGGAAATCGTATGCTTGTACAAACTATTGGATTTACTGTTAACTGTAAAACATTAATCCCCCAATAAAGAAATTTTAAAAAATTATAACAGAGTGACCCAGAAGATGGCATAGTGGATGAGGGGTTGACTCTCAGCTATGGTCCAAGTTTGATTGCTAGTATTGTCTGTGCTGGAGTTATGCTCTGGTTCTCTCTTTTTCTCTAAAAGAAAATAAGTAAAATAAATCTTTAAAAAAACTGCACAGTACCAGGTGGTGGCACATGTTACCATATACAAGAACTGGGGTTCGAACCCTCGCTCCCCACCTGTAGGGGGGAAGCTTGTGAGTGGTAAAGCAGTAGCAGTTACTTGGTATAAATGTTGAATGAGTATGTCCTAAGTGGACAAAAAGTATTTTGTTTTGAGATCCTTACTGGTTGGAGGAGCAGAGTACTTTTATCTTTGTTTTTTTTTCTGTTGCCACCAGGGTTATCACTGGGATTGGGGACTGGCACTATGAATCCACTACTCTCAGCAGCCATTTTTTTCTTCCTTTTTTTTTTCTTTCTATTTTACTAATAGGACAGAGAGAAATTGAAAGGGGAGGTGGATAGAGAGGGAGAGAGAGACAACTACAGACCTGCTGCACCACGTGTGAAGCGCCCCCCCCACAGGTGGGGAGCAGGGCTTGAACCCAGTTCCTTGTGCATGGTAACACATGCACTCAACCGGGTGTGCCACCACACGGTGCCCAGAGTGCTTCTTTCTTCCTTTCTTTTTCTTTCTTTCTTTCTTTTTTTTAAATATTTATTTATTTCCTTTTGTTGCCCTGGTTGTTTTTTATTGTTGTAGTTATTATTGATGTTATTGTTGTTGGATAGGACAGAGAGAAATGGAGAGAGGAGGGGAAGACAGAGAGGGGGAGAGAAAGACACCTGCAGACCTGCTTACCACCTGTGAAGCAACACCCCCTGCAGGTGGGGAGATGGGGGCTCGAACTGGGATCCTTATGCTGGTCCTTGATTTTCGTGCCACGTGCGCTTAACCTACTGCGCTACCGCCTGACTCCCCAGAGTACTTTATTTCAAATGATCTAAGCTGCCATTGTTTAGACACTTTACTGCTACAGTTCCTGTGAGATAGATGTTATAAAAAGGACACTGTCATGGACATGAATGGCTTGTGTTACCTACAGTAGTGACATTTTTCTGAGTATTATTATTACTATTTTACTATTACTATTTTACCAGAGCACTGATCAGCTCTGGCTTATGGTTGTGTGAAGGATTGGACCTGGGACCTTGGAGCCTCAAGCATAAGACAGTCTCTTTGCATAACTGTTCTGCTACCTACCCCCACCCTCTGAGGATTATTTTTAATTTTTTTTTTTTTTAATGAGAAAGATACTGACCATACTACTGCTCATCTGAGACTTATATCAGTGAGGAACTGAACTTGAGACCTCTGGACTTCAGGCATGAAAGTCTGGTACACAAGTGCTATGCCCTCTCCCTAACCCTCAGTTAGTGATATTTTAGGTGTATCTCTATCCATCTTTTTCCAGATTAGTATCTCTATTTCCACGAGATTCCTTCTTCCTCTCTCTTCCCCCCTCCCCCTCCCCCCCTCCCCCTCTCTCACCAGAGCACTACTCAGCTCCCCCCCCTCCCTCTCTCACCAGAGCACTACTCAGCTCTCCCCCCCTCTCTCTCTCACCAGAGCACTACTCAGCTCTCCCCCTCTCCCTCTCTCTCCCTCTCTCACCAGAGCACTACTCAGCACTGGCTATGGTGGTATGGAGGATTAAACTTGGAACTGCAGAGCCTCAGAGTCTCTCCTTGCATAACCATTATGCTCTCTACCCTTGCCCCCATGAAACCTTTTTCAGGATCAAGAGATTCCCAGAAGTAGAAGACGCAGGGCCCAGTATAAATCTGACTTTTAATTCAGGCCTCTCTCTCTACAGGCTGCTGAGAAGGGTCACATGGACATTTGCTCCCTCCTGCTACAACACAGCCCAGCTCTGAAGGCCATCCGGGACCGGAAGGCACGATTAGCTTGTGATCTGCTGCCCTGCAACAGTGACCTTCGGGACCTTCTAGCCAGCTGAATTGCTGCCTCTTGTCTGACTGCTATGCAAGGGTACACAGACCAGCTCTCCCAGCACTTTCCTGGTCAGCATCCACACTGAAGGGTGGGAAACCGAGGCCTGAAGACCCAGAAATAATCACTTTTTGTGGAAGCAAGGGAGTCAATTTGGTGTGGCTGAAAATATTTAAGACAGATGATCATACTCTAACTCAGTTCACGTGGAAGCATCCATTTAGCAAAAATAAAAATATATTCTTACCTCATCCCTTGCACAAAAATAAATTTCAAGTCCATTAAAGACCAAATATAGAAACAAAACAAAACTCTCTAAGTATCAAAAGAAACTTATGGAATACTGACAAATTGAAAGCTTACTTTCTAGCCAGGTTTCCTTGGTACAAGGCACTTTCCCTATCTGTTCCTGTTTCCCTGTCTGTAAGATGAGAATGGCTATAATTGGACCTGCCTCAAGGTCACTGTGGAGACTAAAGTAGGACACTAGAGAGGATTTGGCACACTGTGAGCAGTATGTAAGAGCACCACTTCCCATAGACCTGATCAGCATTTGTTTTTATGCTATAGTTGCATTAATTTTAACAATCTGATAGATTTTTAAAGTGCCCACTTATTTTTATTTTGCATTAGTGATTCCTCATGATGTTGAACACCTCTGTCTTCTCTGAACAACTTTTTTTTTTTTTTAAGATTTTATTAATGAGAAAGATAGGAGGAGAGAGAGAAAGAGCCAGACATCACTCTGGTACGTGTGCTGCTGGGGATAGGACTCAGGACCTCATGCTTAAGAGTCTAGTTCCTTAGCCACTGTGCCACCTCCTGGACTACTGTGAACAACTTTTTTTTTTTTTAATATTTATTTACTCCCTTTTGTTGCCCTTGTTTTTTTATTGTTGTAGTTATTGTTGTTGATGTCATCGTTGTTGGATAAGACAGAGTAATGGAGAGAGGAAGGGAAGACAGAGGGGGAGAGAAAGATAGACACCTGCAAACCTGCTTCACCACCTGTGAAGTGACCCCCCTGCAGGTGGGGAGCTGGGCGCTCGAACTGGGATCCTTATGCCGGTCCCTGCGCTTTGCGCCATGTGCGCTTAACCCGCTGTGCTACCGCCCAACACCCTGTGAACAACTTCTTACCCTCTGTCCATTTAACCATTTCCCCTATTTTATGGAGTCATAGTTGTTAAGGCATTGTGGGTAGTTGGTTTTTTGTTTGTTTTACTAGAGAAGCACTGCTCAGCTCTAACTTGTGCAGGGGACTAAACCTGGGACTTTGGAACCTCAAGCATGTGAGTCTCTTTGCATAACCATTATGCTATCTCCCCTGCTCCATTCTGTATAGATTCTTCTACATGTATACTGTCCCATATTTGTTGGTATCACTGATGGGAATTGGTATGGCCACTATAGATAGCAATTTGGCAGTAAGTTTGAAATTGAACATGGCAAATAATTTTGATTTTCCACAACTGCTTAAAGATATCCATATTTGCAAAGATGTTTATTACCAGGATTTATAGAGGCATTTACAAAGATGTGCATTAGACCATAGGGTGGAATATAAGAAGGAAATGGAATGATCTGAATGTTCCCCAGAAGGGGGATAGTTTAAGTTTTGACACACACAGCACTTTAATGCAGGGAGGTAGAATGCAGTATTAGCATATATGCAAAGAGTGCTGCATTTCAGTTATAGTATGAGATTATTTTAAATATGTCTATAGGAACATGTCTGTGTATACATGAAATAGACATGAAAAAAGTCAGGAGGAGGTCATGTATGAAATGTACCCAAGGGCTCCCCTGGTCCACTGGGGCAACAAAGCTATTCAAGTAGGTCTTGAGCTTTATATTTGCTACATTTGGATTTTTTATTTACTCTATTTATTATTATTTTATTTTTTACCAGAGCACTGCTCAGTTCTGACTTATGGTGGTGCAGGGGATTGAACCTGGGACTTTGGAGCCTCAGGTATGCGAATCTCTTTGCATAACTATTATGCTACCCACCTCTGCCTCCATTTGGAATTTTTTTTAAATTTATTTCTTTATTGGGGAATTAATGTTTTATATTCAACAGTAAATATAATAGTTTGTACATGCATAACATTCCCCAGTTTCCCATTTCCATTTGGAATTTTTAAAGGAATAGATTTTATTTTAATAAGTCAGTAGGGGCCAGACGGTGGCACACCTGTGCACATATTACAGTGCACAGGACCCAGGTTCAAGCCTCTGCTCCCCACCTGCAGGGAAAAAGCTTCATGAATGGTAAAGCAGGGCTGCAGATGTCTCTTTCCCTCTCTATCTCCTCCTCCCCTCTGTCTATCTAATAATAAATGAATAAATAAAAAATTTTAAATTAATTCAGGAAATCCCAGATATGTGAGAAAACCTAGTTTTCTGCTGAGGATTTTAGATGAAGCCTACTGATACAAAGTGCTCTTGTCTTTGAATATTGAAGAAGAGGACTTTCAGTCGGTGAACATAGTGACCAGCACTAAAGCCTTTTTTCTTGTCTACTTGCCTTCACTCTAGTCTAGGGAGTTCTTCCCCACCCCATGGCCACAGGCAAGAAATTGCCTGTGACAAAAATACTCCAAAGGACTGAGTTTCTTTAAAAATATCTTGGTTCCCTAAGTCTTCCACCAAACTTGGAAGTACTTACCAAAGATGCCAGTTGTGTGGTCCTTTTTTGTAGTCCTTTGGGGCCTTGGGTTGACCTTGAAGACTCAGTGTTTTCCTAGTCTCCTTCTCGTCCTCTGCTCATGTTGCTGATTCTGGAGTCTTATTTACTAGCTATCAGATTTCCTTTCAAAGGTCAAAGTAGTTCAGTCACAGTGTCTTATGAGAATTAGGAAGTATGATTTTAGTGATTTGAAACAGGCTGCTTTACCACTAGATTAATGGTTAGCATTCTGTACTTGACCCTGAAGTGGATCTCAACTTCACACACCCTTCATGCACAGGACAGTGTGTGGCATGAAGACTTCAGCAGGCAGGAGATGCTACTGATAGGCTGGGCCTTCTGGTAGCCTAGTTTAATGTTGACCACTGGAGAGGCGAGGAAGGAGGAGATGGGTGGTGGTACACCTGGTTGAGCGTTACAGTGCTTGTTACGTGTTATAATGTGCAGGGACACAGGTTCAAGCCCCTGGTCCCTACCTGCAGGGGGAGAGTTTTGCAAGTGGAAAAGTAGTGCTGCAGGTCTTTTTTTTTTTTCTTACCAGAGCACTGCTCAGCTCTGGCTTATGACCACAGGGGATTCTGGTCTCTTTCTCTGGGCCAGGCAGTAGCATACTGGGTTAAGCGCATATAGAAGGACAAGGACCAGTTCCAGTTAATGCCCCTGGTTCCCCACCTGCAAAGGGGTCACTTCACAAGCAGTGAAGCAGGTCTGCAGGTGTTTGTCTTTCTCTCCCTCTCTCTATCTTCCCCCTCCCATCTCAATTTCTCTCCTGTCCTATAAGAAAATGGAAAAAAATGGCCGCCAGGAGCAGTGGATTCAGTGTAGGCACTGAGGCCCAGCAATAACCCTGGAGGCAGAAAAAAAAAAAAGAATTCTGTAAAGGTGAGGGAGGAAGGATCAGTGGGGATGGAGGTGTGAACCATCAAGAATAAAGAGGCAACCTTGAAACTTGCTGTAAGCTTGTAACTCACTTGAAGCCTGACTTCCTCTTCTAGGAGTCATGAGGATTCCTGAGGCAGAAGAAGTCAGCTTCTTGGACCTGCCTTTCCTGTGGGTGCTGGCATTTTACTGAGGCAGTCAGACTGAATTTCATTTTTTTTTCCTTTTTTTAAAATTTATTTATTCCCTTTTGTTGCCCTTGTTGTAGTTATTGTTGTTGATATTGATGTCGATGTTATTGGATAGGAAAGAGAGAAATGGAGAGAGGAGAAGACAGAGAGGGGGAAAGATAGACACCTGCAGACCTACAGGCGGGGATCCAGGGGTTCAAACCAGGATCCTTCCGCTGGTTCTTATGCTTCGCGCCGTGTGCACTTAACCCGCTGCGCTACCACCCGACTCCCTTTTTTCCTTTTTTTTTTTTTTTAAATTTCCACCAGGATTATTGCTGGGGCTTGGTGTCTATACTACAAATCCACCACTCCTGGTGGCCTATTTTATTTTATTTTATTCTATTTGATAGGACAGGGATAAATTGAGAGAAGGGGAGTTAGGGAGAAAGAGACCTTCAGACCTTCACCACTCGTGAAGTGTCCCCCCAGCAGGTGAGGAGTGGGGGCTCGAATCTGGGTTCTTGCGCTTGATAATGTGTGTGTTCAACTACCCAGCCCACTAGACTGAATCTCTTAAGGCTTGTGAGCAAGCCAGACCTACAGTGACACGGAAACACATGCTGCGTTCTTTGACAAGTGGATCTAGGCTTAGAAGTGAAAAATACCCCCTTCCCAATGTGGATTAGTGATCCAGGCACCCCAGGACAAACATCAGTGGCTGAATTACTCCATTGGTGTAGACACTGGCACAACTGCAAGATGTCTGAAGATGCAACTGACTCAGCTCAAAACAGCTCCTTCTGCCATCAACAGGCTGCATGCCCAACAAGGATATTTTGGTTGGTGTTACAGAGGCACCGAGTTATCTGGCCCAGCCATCAGCCTCTGACCTGCCTCATCCTGCCCCCATCTCTCTCCAAAAGACAATTCTCCTATAAAAGGGCTGAGTGGCTTAGCTCCTGTCACAGTGGGTGAGAAGAGCAGGGGGGGACCATGGACTTTATCAGCATCCAGCAGTTGGTAAGGATGTGGGATGTAGGAGGGAGGGTGGGATGCTAGTCTGAGCGCCCCAAAGCTATCTCAGCAGATTGAGGAGGGCCGGCTAGTGCAAGGCTGCTCTTTTTTTTTTTTTTTTTTGCTTCCTCCAGGGTTATTGCTGGGGCTTGGTGCCTGCACTAGGAATCCACTGCTTCTGGTGGTCATTTTTTCCATTTTATTAGATAGGATAGAGAAAAATTGAGAGAGGAGATAGAGACACTTGCAGACCTGCTTCACTGCTTATGAAGTGTGTCCCCCTGTAGGTGGGGAGCCAGGGGCTCGAACTGGGATCCTTACTCAGATCTTTGTGCTTCATACTATGTGCACTTAACTAGGTGCCCCTCTGCCCAGCCGCTAGCAGACTGCCTCTTATTGTGGTCTGCGAATCAGATTTTAGGAGGAGAAACATGCAATTCTGTATTGGCCTGTTTGTCCAATTCTCACATGAAGTAGCAAGGGGATAATGTTGTAGACTAATTTCCATGACACTCTAGAGATTTCTGGCTTCTTTGGTAAGGCAGAAGGGTGCTGGGTGAGAGCAACAGTGACACTAGTCTTGCTTTGGGATGTCTGCTTCGGTGAGGTGGGACATTGCACTACTAGGTGCTGTCCCACTGCAAGGAGGCAGGTTGCAGGACAGAAGATGTGTCCTGTAGCTAGTTTACTTTAGAAAGGAATATAGTTAGTTATATGCATATAGAAACCCTAGCCTCTTTCATCTTATCATTCCCTCAACTTATTTATCCTTCAGTGCTCCTAAAATTCTGGGGTTAGCTGGGGAGGGAAGAATAGTTCATTATAGAGGGAGGGTACTGCCTTAAGCACAGTAATTCATTTAGTCTTTGTACCTCCATTTTACTTTTTTTTTAAAATGTTTTTATTATCTTATTGGACAGAGATAGCCAGAGATTGAGAGGGGTGAGAGAGAGAGAGAGACACCTGCAGACCTGCTTCACTGCTCGTGAAGCTCTCCCCCTGCAGGTGGGGACCAGGGGCTCGAACCTGGGTCCTTGCACGCTGTAATGTATACGCTTAACCAGGCCACCGCCTGGCCCCCCATTTTACTTTTTAAAAACATTTTGTATTGTATTTATTATCTAATAGAAGAGATAGAAATCAAGAGGGAAGGGGGATATAAAGAGGAAGAGAGACATGTGCAGCCCCGCTTCACCACTCACAAAGCTTTCCCCCTGCAGGCGGGGACCAGGGGCTCAATTCTGGGTCCTTTTGCACTGTAACACTCAACTAATTGCACACCTTGTTAGCTCCACTTTAATAACAGAGAAAGCTTCAAGAAGAACCAAACTCTGGTGGGGCCAGGTGGTGGCGCACCTGGTTGAGCACACATGTTACAGTGCACAAGGACCCAGGTTCAAGTCCCTGGTCCCCACTTGCAGGAGGAAAGCTTCACAAGTAGTGAAACAGTGTTGCAGGTGTTTTACTATTTCCCTGTGTCCCCCTTTCTCCCAATTTCTGACTGTCTCGATCAAATAAATAAAGGTAATGGAAAAATAAATAGGAAAAAAAAAAAAGAACGAAAGTTTGAATTCAGGAGTTCAGATTTTTTTTTCTTTTCTTTTTTTTTGCCACCAGGGTTACTACTGGGGTTCAGTGCTGCATGACTCCACCATTCCCAACATTTTTATGTTTTGTTTTTGATAGAGGCAGGGTGAGAGAGATAGGAGAGACACTTGTAGCAGTACTTCACCTCTTGTGAAGTTTCCCCCTGTAGGTTGGGGACTAGGGTCTTGAAAGGAATTGAGAATTTTATCCTAGGAGGCATCTTCTCTGGCCCTCTGAGGTTGGAGTCAGGTGTCCATCTGATGTGACCTGCTAGGAATGTGAAGACAACCCACAAGGGAAGCTTACGTGTCATCTACTCTGAGCTTACCTGGCCACCAGCCCAGCAGTATAAATAGAGGTGATATCATGCCCCCGCCCCTGTGTTCCTGCTAACAGGCCGTGTCCCCTGAGCTTCAGGCGACTCTCCAACTGGTGAGACCCAGTAACAACCTCTGCTGTCAACACTCCAGACCACCTTAAAGCTTTGAGGTCTAGCCAGATTTCAGATCCAGAATAGTAATATTTGTGTGCCAACTCTGTCCAGACCCCCTGTACTATACAGCTAGAATTTATTTGTGAAAGAGAAAAATATTCTTCCATACGTAATGCTGAGGATTGAACTTGGGACCTCAAGTTTATGGGTTACACTATCCACTGTACCACTTGCTCAGCCACTTTTTTTTAAATTTTTAAAATATTTATTCCCTTTTGTTTGCCCTTGTTTTATTATTGTAGTTATTACTGTTGTCGTCATTGTTGGATAGGACAGAGAGAAATGGAGAGAGGAGGGGAAGACAGAGAGGGGAAGAGAAACATAGACACCTGCAGACCAGCTTCACTGCTTGTGAAGTGACTCCCCTGCAGGTGGGGAGCCAGGGTCTCGAACAATGAATCTTATGCTGGTCCTTGCGCTTTGCAACACCTGTGCTTAACCCGCTACATTACCGCCTGACTCCCCCTCGGCCACTTTTTTAAAATTATTAACACAAGAGGCAGACAGCAAGACAGAACCAGAGCGTCACTATTCTTTGTGATGCCAGGGTTGTGACCTCATGCATGCAAGTTCACACTCTACCCGCTGTGCCACCTCCCAGGCCACATGTACAGCTTGTAACTTCTAAGAGCTCCTCCTAGTTTTTCTTATTTTTCTTTACATATTTATCCTGTTTATTATCTTTATTTATTTATTGGATAGAGAAAGCCAGAAATTGAGAGAAAAGGGAGTGATAGGGAGAAAGACAGACACCTGCATCCTTGCTTTACCACTCGCAAAGCTTTGCCATGCAAGTAGGGACCTGGGGCTTGAACTCAGGTCCTTGCTCATTGTAATGTGTGCTCAACTAGGTGCGCTGCCATCCAGCCCCTCTTTATTCCTGTTTCTACAGGTAAGTGGAGAAAGAGTTGAAAGGAAAGTGTTGGGATGTGGATGTGGACTTCCTGATCCTGGAGGCTGGCCTTATGACTGGAGGCCTGGATCCCAAGAGGCCAGGGCCCAGGAAAGACTGAAGGAGGAAGACGAGAAGAAGAGGAGAGTGAGTGATGCCAGGGGCTGGCGGCATCTGTGCGGGCAGGCTTAGAGCAGGGTGGGTCTTAGCCTGCACCACAGGGTCTGGCAACCTGAGCAGCCGATGTTTCAAACTCCAGTGACTGGTGGGCAATGACTTGCATGGTCTTCTCTTGTACTCTAGCTTGAAAGATTTAACAGTTCCAGATTTAACTTGGATAATCTGGCAGACTTGGAAAATTTAGTTCAAAGACGAAGAGAAAAGCGACTGAAACTGAAATGCAGAGTCCCCCCCAGGGCACCTGAGCCCGTGGTTAAGGTGAGAGAAGCTGGGGGTGGGTGATGGTCACACATACCCAGGGCTTGAGCTTATGAAGATGAGAAGGGTGGGGGAACTGTGGACATTGGTGGCCACAACTGCACTGCTGTGCCTGGCAAGCCAAACAAAATCCACCCTGGAGTTCCCCCACATTTATGCATCAGCGCGACAGTACTTAGAACAAAGTAGTGAGGGCTCGACTCAAAGTCTTAAGATCATTGTGTCAGCTGCACTGGTTCCTTCTAAGGACTGTGGGGGAGACCTTTTTTTCCCCCCATTTTATTGGGTAGGACAGAGAGAAATTGAAAGGGGAGGGGAAGATAAGAGAGGGGGAGAAATCCCCCTCTGTCTTCCCCTCCTCTCTACATTTTTCTCTGTCCTATCCAACAATGACAACATAAATAACAACAGTAATAATAACTGTAACAATGAAAAACAAGGGCAACAAAAGGGAAAATAATAAATATAAAAAAAAGAAATGAAAAAAAAAGACAGGGAGAAAAAGACAAACACTTGCAGCCCTGCTTCACCACTTATGAAGCAGACACCCCACACACAGGTGGGCAGCGAGGGGTTTGAACTGGGATCCTTTTGTGGGTTCTTGCACTTTGTATTTATGTGCATCTAATCTGGTGTACCACTGCCTAGCCCCTAGGGGTGATGTATTTAGGCCTGTTGGTTGGCAATCTTTTTTTTTTTGCCTCCAGTGTTATCACTTGGTGCCTGCATCACGAATCCACTGCTCCCAGAGGCTATTTTTCCCCCTTTTGTTGCCCTTGCTTATAGTTGTTATTATTACTGTCATTGTTTGAAAGGACAGAGAGAAATAGAGAAGGGCAAAACAGGGAGAGAAAGACACCTGCAGACCTGCTTCACTACTTGTGAAGCAAGTGACCCCTTGCAGGGGGAGCTGGGGGGCTTGAACTGGGATCCTTATGCCAGTCCTTGTACTTCGCGCCATGTGCACTCAATCCCACTATGCTACCGCCTGGCCTCCAGTTCACCAGTCTTTAGTGTTGTTTGGCATATGGATACATCACTTGTCTCTGCCTTCATGCTCACATGGTCTTCCTGTGTGCATGTCTGTGCTTAAATCTTGCCTTTCAATAAGGACACTGGCCACCTTGGATAAGGCTTACCCTATTCTAGTCTGACCTCACCTTAACTGATTACAGCTGCAGTAACTCTAAATCCAAATGAGGTCTCATTCTGAGATACTGAAGATTAGAACATCAACATACAAACTTTGGAGGGGGGACCCAGAAATGGTGCACTTGATTAGGTATACGTTACTAGGTACAAGGACGTGGGTTCAGGCCCCAGTCCTTACCTGGAGAGGGTGATGCTTCTTAAGTGGTGAAGCAGTGCAGCAGGTCTCTTTATCTCTCCCTTCTCTTTCACGTTCTTTCTGTCCTATCAAATATAAGATAAAGCAAAAAATAATCTTACAGGGGAAAAAAGAAAAACCAGAGCTTTAGAAGGGGAGGTGTCTAGGTGGTGGCTTAGTGGATATAGCATTGGATTCTCAAGCATGAAGTCCTGAGTTTGATCCATGGTGTCTTATGTGCCAGAGTGATGTTATGCTTCTCATTAGCAAACTTTAGAGACACAAGTTATCATAACATTCCCTCATTCCAATGCCTGTTCAGCCAGGTTTTGGGGGGCTGTGGAGGTGGGTGAGAGGAAGGTTTGTTTAGAATCTATTAGTTGTACAAGCCAAGTGTGTTGGTCTCAGCTAGCCCTTTGGGAGCTGCTTGGCTAGCCTGGTAAAGCTGGGTATCAGAATAGGTCTTGGGGATGATTTGGCCTTGTCCGTTCAACCTACCCAGCCACAGCCTCAGGCCCAGCTGGAGCCTGTGGACCTGGAGATGTTTCTGAAGGCAGCTGCTGAGAACCAGGAGACTCTGATTGAGAAGTACTTGGCAGATGGCAGGGACCCCAATGCCCATGATAAGGTACCCAAGGGAGTGTGTGAATCTGTGAATCTGACTGTAGTTTCAGCATACACAGGAGTGGTATTTTTAGTGTGTTCTAGTCCCAGTGTAGGAAACAAGTATTTTCCTGGGCACCAAATTTAAGGCAGAAGTCTATTACATGTTCCTCTGCTCAGGAACCAGGCAATGGGAACAGGACTGGATGAACCACAAGAAGAAGGTGGCTCTGTGATTTTTTTTTTTTTTTGTCTCCAGTGTAATCGTTGGGGCTTGGTGCTTGCACTACGAATCCACTGCTTCTGGAGGCCATTTTCCCCTTGTTGCCCTTGTTTTATCATTGTTGTTATGCTGTTGTTGTTGGATAGGAAATTGAGAGAGAGGGGGAGACAAAGACACCTGCAGACCTGCTTCACAGCTTGTGAAGCGGATCCCTACCCCCACAGGTGGGAATCCAAGGGCTCGAACTGGGATCCTTGAGCCAGTCCTTGCGCTTTGCGCCATGTGCACTTAACCTGCTATGCTACTGCACGGCCCTCGGCTCTGCTCCTTCTAACCAAACGGTTTTCACCCCAGCTTCATCGCACAGCCTTGCATTGGGCCTGTCTGAAGGGTCACAGCCAGCTTGTGAACAAACTGTTGGAGGCAGGTGCCGCCGTGGACGCTCGGGACTTGGTGAGGACTAGGGAAGGCCCATCCTCATGACAGACACCCTTCCCGGTGTTACGGCACATCAGTGCTTCTGATGCTCTTTTTGCAGCTAGACAGGACACCTGTGTTCTGGGCATGCCGTGGAGGACACCTGGACATCCTCAAACAGTTGCTTAACCAAGGAGCAGAGGTCAATGCTCAAGACAAGGTGAGGGACACAGCACTCTAGGTGGCCTACCCAAGTAGATGAGCTGAGCATGAGTGAACAGTGTTCAGGGGAGAACACATAGCTTTGGGGGCTGGGGTGAAGCACTGCCACCCGAGTGAAATGCTCTCATTTGTCTTTCAGATCTCGAGCACCCCCCTGCATGTGGCCGTGCACACAGGGCACTGTGACTGCTTGGAGCACCTCATTGCATGTGGAGCCCACATTGATGCACAGGATAAGGTAAGAGCTTAGTCTTCCCAACTGTGGCAGCACCATGAGGGAAAGTGACTAGGGTACTTGGACTCAATAACATCTGCTGAACTGATGCAATCACCTTTTTTGACAGGAAGGGGACACGGCTCTCCATGAGGCTGTGCGGCATGGTCACTACAAGGCCATGAAGGTGCTGCTGCTCTATGGAGCCAAGCTGGGTGTGCAGAATGTGGTGAGGCCAAGTCTCTTACACTGGGGGAGGGCAGGTGGAGTTCCTGAGGGAAGAAATGACTCAGAATCCTTGTTCCCAGGTTTCAGTGACCCCAGTGCAGCTGGCACGGGATTGGCAGCGAGGCATCCAGGAAGCGTTGAAGGCCCATGCTGGGCACCCCCGGACCTGGTGCTAGTAATGACAGCAGACCTGCAGGGTCACTTGCAGCCATCATTCCACGCCCTTTAAGTCTGTGAAACTCAAGCTTTTGTAGCCTTCTGTGATTCTTACCTTAGTCCTGATTCCTCAGACCTCCAGGGCAGCCCTGTGGGACTGACTGAGAAGTAGCATCTGGCAAGGTAGATTAAGTGGGCCTCATTTAAGACTAGATGTCTCAGGGGTGACCTCTTCCCTTCAGGGCACAAGCTAGGAAGGGCTGAGGTAAAGAACCACAGGTCAGAGGAAACTTACTGAGTCCAGATGAGGGATGGTTCAGGAAGAGTAAGAACCCAGGCTAGAGCAGGAAATTAATGGTCCTAAGCCTCAAGCTACCAGGGGCTTGGTGTGGGACTTCCTCTGTTTACTGACCCTCTTTGGGAGACCAATTATGAAGCTGTCCTCCCCAAGAGTCAGTCTTCTGAAAAGTGGCGATACAGTGCATGGGTGGCAGCTGTCATCAGATGCCAGGCATTTGTGCAGCTGGCCAATGTCCTTAGGTTTCTTCAGGTGCTCCATTCCTATCAGCAGCAACCCTGATAGCAACTGGAGTGGCTCTAGACACATTTGTTCTCAGGGCCTCTGGAGTTGGGTCTGTACGTCTTGGAGAGGGCCACTCAACAGGTTTGAGGCCCCACTGTGACTTAAGTCCAACTTGGTTGCCTCAGAGGCCCTAGGACCAATTAGCTAGAGTTCCTATTATTTTAAAGCTTGTGCCCATTACCAAAGGCTTTGGTCATTTGCACTCTTAATTGGCCGGCTGATGGCTGTCCTCATAGGGGTGACATGTCAGGGTGCTGGGTTGCTTGTGGCCCACTCAATTTTTGAGGAGGTGGCCCGTAACCCTACTTTGCCTCAGAAACAGGTGTTGCCCTGGCACTATTACTCTTGTCTGCTTTGTCCCACCTCAGAAGCAGGACACAAGGAGCTCAGAGCCTTGCCCACAAGGGGAAGCACTGCCCATTTCCCTTGTCTGATCATTGGCCAGAGATTTAGGACCCAACTTTAACTCTCCTGAAGGTTCCTTCCTCTTTCCCTATTGCAAGAGCTGTACGGATGAAGACATGTACTGGCAAGGCTGGGTCCTTACATGCCAGAAAGTGAATCTCAAGACTGCCCTTAAGTGAGCATCAGAGATGGAGGGATGTGCTAAATATGAAGGGTTTGCCTCCCTGCCTCACCTGAGATGCCATTTCACAGCAGTTATTTTCAGTCTGATTTCAGTGACCCTTTGGGGCAAAGAATAAGACCATTCTTTCTATGTGACAGAGCTTACCGGTGGCTCCACACCAGGGGCTACAAACCTTTCCTCCTGGGAAGCTCCTGTCCTGTGGTGAGAGACAGTGTCTCCCCATATTCTGAGGCCATGGGAGAAACAGGTACTCAAGTTCACGGAGAAGCAATTCCTCACCTAGGAAATGGGACACCTAAGTAACACCTTATACGTGCCAATATTTTTTGTTCATTAAAACTGACTGATTACCTACCATGGCCTACTTCTCTCTTTTATTAGGTCTAAAGCCTTTGTCTACCTACGGAATAAAGTTCAAGTATGTTAATTATGCTAGTCTGTAGCTTGGCTCACCTCTGCAGAGAGGCTTTCTGGATACATTTGCTATCAATGTACAAGTTCAAAGAACACTGGTTCTCAGCCTTGGATGCTTATTAGAATCAGGAGGGGAGATTTTAAAGTTCTGATGTCCAGACATTAAATCACAATAACTCATCTGAGAGGGTGCTTGCTTTGCCAGGCATATGAACCAGGTTTGAAATCAATGTAATTCCCTCTCCTCTCTCTCTCTCTTTTACCAGAGTACTGATCAGATTTGGTTTAAGGTAGTGCAGGGGATTAAACCTGAGACTTTGGAGCCATAGGCTTAAGAGTCTCTTTGCATAACCATTATGCTATCTATCCCCACCCCCATCTGTCTCTCTATCTGAAAAAAGTCAGCCCAGAGTGAAGCCCTGGCAAGCACCAAAATAGTAAAATCAGAATCCCTAAGGTAAGACCTAGATAATCAGTATTACCACATAGATGAAATGCATGTCTATGTAAGAAACCTTAAAGCTAGACTAGACTCAATTTACCTATACTACTGGAATTTGGCAAGATTTCGGGATATAAGAAATGCAATAGGGGGTGGGGAGGTAGATAGCATAATGATTATGCAAAGAGACTCTCATGTCTGAGGCTCCAAAGTCCCAGGCTCAACCCCCCCCCCCCCACCCCCCGCATCACCATAAACCAGACCTGAGCAGTGCTCTGGTGTTTCTGTGTGTGTGTGTGTCTCTCTCTGCATCTCTCAAAAATAAAATATAAAATAAAATAAAAATACTTTAAAAGAGAAAAGTCTACAGTCTACCCAATTTCAAGACTTATTGTATGGCTACAGTAATAAAGACACTGTGGTGTTGAGGGCACTGACACATCAATGGAATACAATAAACACAGAAAGAAGCAACATACAAATATGCCCACCAGACAAAATGCAAAAGTAACTCTATCAAGGAAAAACTCTTTTCAATATATGCTGCTGCAACTGGATGATTCCAGCTAAAGGGAAAGAATCTTGATCTGAATATTTTTAAAAAAATATTTATTTATTCCCTTTTGTTGCCCTTGTTGGTGTTATTGATGTTGTCATTGTTGGATAGGACAGAGAGAAATGAAGAGAGGAGGGAAAGACAGAGAGGGGGAGAGAGATAGATAGACACCTGCAGATTTGCTCCACCGCCTGTGAAGCAACTTCCCTGCAGTTGGGGAGACGGGGGCTCGAACCAAGATCCTTACGCAGCAGGTTAAGCGCATGTGGCTCAAAGCGCAAGGACCTGTTAGGAACCCGGTTTAAGCCCCTGGCTTCCCACCTGCAGGGTAGTCACTTCACAGGCAGTGAAGCAGGTCTGCTGGTGTCTCTCTCTCTCTCTCTCTCTCTCTCTCCCTTCTCTCTCAATTTCTCTGTCTCTATCCAATAACAAACAAACAAACAACAACAAAAAAGATTCAATTTCTGGTACCTCCACAAGCTAGAGTTGAGTAGTGCTTGGGGGGAGGGGATGAAAAATTAGCTATAGCTGGAGAAAATATTTGCAAACCAAAAAGCTGATGGAAATAGTCTATAGAATGTGTAGAAGAGTTCTTAAATCTCAACAATTTAAAATAATTCAGGCAGAGGGTAGATAGCATAATGGTTATGCAAGGAGACCTTCATGTCTGAGGCTCCAAAGTCCCAGATTCAATCTCCCGCACAAGCCAGAGCTGAGCAGTGAGTGCTCTGGTTTAAAAAAAAAAAAAAAAAAAAAAAAAAAAAATCAAGTAGGAAATGGATTAAGGCACTTCACAAAAGAAAATAAAGCAAATGAGATGTCACTGCACATACCAGAAATGACTAGAACGAAAGTGACAATACCAAGATTTTGGAGATGCTGGGTTATCCATCCATTGTTGGTGGGCATGTTAAATTGTACAGCCACTGAAGAAGTCTGTTAGTACATAATAATCTAGCAATTGGATTTCTGGATACTTAGCTCAGAAAAAAAGAAAATCATTGTTTACACGAATATATAGTGAATGTTCATAGCAGCTTTATTTGGAATAGCCAAAAACTGAAAACCACCCAGATGTCTTTAAATGAGACAATGAGTAACACCATGGAATGCTATGGAACAAACTATTGACACATGCAACAATCGGGATGAACCTCCAAAGTATTGTGCTGAGTGAGAAACATCATCCCCAAATGGTTACATACTGTATGATCCCACTTATACATTCTTGCAAAGACAGAATTAAAGAGATGAGAGATTAGTGGTTGCCTGGGATTAGGGCCGATGGTCAGAGGGGTGGTCTGATTCTAAAATAGAGGAGATCCTGTGGTGAAGGAACAGTTTGTATGTCTATACTGAGGGGTGCCTACATAAATTTACCTGATAGAGAACTATACATCTACACTGCAACAGTGTCAGATTCCTGGTTGTGATATAACTATGTAAGATATAACCACTGAGGAAAACTGGGTGAAGGCTACATATGAGATGTATCTTTGCAACTTCCTATGAATCTGTATTTTTAAATATAAAGTTAGCAAAAATTTTTTAAAAAAGCAGTAAGCTCTAATTTCAAATTGGCATCCTGGTTTGGATCCTGTAACAGAAAAAGGACACTACTGGATAAAATCCAAATAAAGTCTAATTTAGTTAAGAGTTTTGTACCATTATTAATTTTTAACTTTGATAATTTATCAAGGTTATTAGATGTTAACAACAGGAAAAGCTAGGTGAAAGGTGTATGGAACTTTGCTGTGAATCTAAAATTATTTCAAAATATAAAATTGAGATGTCCTGACTAATTAAATCAGAATGGGCTGAGACTCGCAAGTACCAGTATTTAATTGCCAGGTGATCCCAATGTGCAGCCAAGAAAGGGTATTCTGGAGAGAGATGACTGTTAAAAGTTTTTCCCACCTGGGATTTCTTTTGGGCAGAACTCAAGAATAATTTCTAAGCAAGCACTGTTCTTTGGCCTTCATTCTCATTGGTCCCAGATAAGGACCCAAAGTCCCTTGAGAGAGGTTCCAGAAATCCTCCTTCCCTGCCCAATTTATGACCCTAGACTTCTGTGATTTACCCCCCCCCCCCCTTTTTTTTATAGAGCTGAAGTGTGGAAGGTATACCTCATAGCTAGTTAGAAAAGGGGGAAAGGTTGAGTGTCTGAAATGTTTGAAAGGGGGGAAAACCAAAAAGCCCTCTAATTTCATGTCATTGCTCTTTTGTTTTGAAAGGTTACAGGGACCTACTTGGTCCATAACCACCCTCCCTCTCCTGCCGTTATGTTCTCTTTGCACATTACTACCTAGGCCAAGGATGCCAAGAAGGAGGGGACAGAATGAAACCAATAATTATTCTCCCTGGTGTACAGCAAGAAAGATTAGCTATAGCCAAAAAGACCCCTTGCTCCCACGAGTAACCTCTTCCTACAACACAGAAAATGGCAATACTGTTAGTGGCAATAAAGTGCCACAAACAAGCAGAAAGAGCAGGGCTCCTCAGTGCCCCCTGGAGGCTATCTTACTCAGGGCTTCAGAGAGGTCAGAAAAGCAACCTCCCTCCACAGGAGGGAAGTGGCTGGTGGAATGGATCTGTGGGCATTCATGTTTTTATGTTTGGCACACTGAGACAGACTGGGGCAGATGCTTTGAAACATGGCATTATAAGGGAAGTCAAAAGTTCACTGTGGTTAAGGCCATGGATTTGAAACCCCAGTCCAAACTGGTGCTCTTGGCTTGCTCAAATGTGCTGCCAGCAGCAGAAAGTTGGCAAAATAAAAAGCAAAGTGAGCATAGGTCACTGCCACATAAACGGCAGTAATCATGCTTACACTCACGTCATGGCTTGGCCTGAAGAGGTATAAATACACTGCACTGTCACAGGGAGAAGGCTGTGCCCAAGGGGTTGGAGATGACACTGTTCCTTTCATTCCTTCCAGAAGCAACCCTGGAGGGCTATAACCTCGCTGGCCCACATTTCCTAAAGGAGAGTAGGGCCTGCTGAAGGTTTCTGGCACTGATGCCTGGTACTAAGACCACCCAGGACCCACACCTACAAAAGCCATCTAAAACGTGGCCTGGAGGGGATGGGGACAGACTTGCAGGAAGCTGCTCCTCTGCTCTCTCCAGTTCCCCAGGTGCTTGTCCATTCCCCAGAGCTGGGGCTGCCTGGCAAACAACAGTTAAACTCCTGGGTTCCGCCCAGGGCTCTCCTCCATGGGGAGGCCAGGTCTGCTGTGGTTGGACCCTAGAAAAGAGAGGGCAAGGATTAGTTTTAGAGCTAGTGAAAGGAGCAGCCAAAATCAAGTGTTAAGATCCTCCATAGGACAGGAAGGGGCAAGGGAGGGCAGAGGTGGCTTAGGATGCTTCAGGAGGAATCAAGGCCTAGCTGTCAGTGATTAGTTAAGATCACATTCAGCCTAACAGCCCCTTACAAGAGAAACTATTGTGAGGATGGGTGCCATCACTTAAGCTGGGCATGGTGGGAGTAGTTGTTTTTTTGCCCATAGGAGGCCCAAGTGATGATGCTACACAAGAGGACAGTAAAGTGGGGCTCCCATTGGAAGGAGGCTCAGTTCCTAAGGCTGAGTAGGTATTCCTGCCTTCCAGAAAAAAAAAAAAATGACAAGTAGCAATAAGGGACAAGAAATGCTCAGTCAACCCAGTGGAGAAGTATCTCCCAGCTTAGGGGGAGCCAATATGCAATGCTCCTCTCAGTGGCTAAAGGTCTGGGAAGGGAAAGGAAAGAGGAAAGTGAAAGGGAAGATATTTACCTTGGGTGGTTTCTTAAAACAAAAAATGCTCATTAGTCCACAGTCATTTATCAACTGCAGTTTCCAAGTGTGCCAAAGAGGGAAAGGTCTACTGGGAAAACAGGAAGGGGGGGAGAATACAGAGATAGATATGTAACAGTCATCATGAAGATGACGACTAGGGCAGCATCATGAAGAAGGAAGGCATGTCGGGAAGCACAGCATCAGAGTGGACTTTCCTTGAAAACCCAGATGACCAATGTGGGGGAGTTATGCAGTATTTAAAGTAGCAGGCAGGGACAGAATTCTGTTTCTATAAAAGGTTAATACTTTTAGTTTTTGTTTGTTTTTACCAGAGTACTGCTCAGCTCTGGCTTGTGGGGGACTGAACCTGGGCTTTGGAGCCTCAGGCATGAGAGTCTCTTTGCATAACCATTATGCTATCTATCCCCAACTCAGTATTTTTAGATCTAAAATATTATATTGTCTCTGGACAACTATCCAACTCCACCGTAATATACAATCTAAAAAACAGAAAGGTTTTAAAAGTTTATTGACAAGATCAGGGACAAGATCAGGGATAATTGGTATAGGCAGTTAAAAACCATTGTGCACATGGAACTACCTAATTCCACTTCAGATGATACTTTCTCTAGCAAAGTTACAGATACTAGGTATAAGATAGGGTGTAGGGTACTAGACACGCATAAACACATATCTATGTTAGGGACAACTAAATAACCTCAAAGTAAAAGTGCTTAACATAGTCCTCTGTGATTAGATTCAGAGCTATTCAGCTCAGCAATCTAGCAGAAAGGCCTAAATAAGGCACCATAAATGCTCTAGTCAGTTACTTATTACTTAAGGCTTAGACATCCTCCTCTTCTACCTTCTATTTCACTTCACTCAATCACTTTATCTACTTTATCTATTTCACTTTATCTACTCAACTAATTACACAATGAAAGTAAGATACATCTCTTGAGTTTTACTGCATTTACTTGTTTGGCCAACACTGTTGAGCAGTGTCCCCAGTGCAATTTCCATATGTGGGGTAACATTAAACTTTCCAGGGCAGGGAAGTACCAAGTACAGAAACACTACAGTTAACCCATAACAGCAGAACCAAGTAGACAGCAAATAAGTTTCACTGGGGGCAAATATCACATTTCATTTAAGTTTCCCATTATGGCTATAGACAAGTTAACGTCTCAATCTATTCAATATCCCCTCTACTGTCTGGAGGTCTACTCCAAAGAAAATGACCCACAGAGTCACAAGAAAGTATTCCCCTAAAAATCTTCATTTATGCTGTGGTTCCTCTATCATTTTCTCTCTCTAAAACAAGGGGTGGGGTGGGCTTGGGGGGTGGCATAACTTGGTTGAGTACATGTTACCATACAAAGGACCTGGGTTCAAGCCCCCCCTCTCCACCTGCAAAGGGATGCTTCACAAACAGTGAAGCAGGTCTGAAGATGTCTCTCTCCTGGGAGTAGTGGATTCGTAGTACTGGCAGAGCCCCCAGGGATAGCCCTGATGGCAAAAAGAAAAAAGTAAGGGTAGGGGAGTAGCATAATGGTTATTAAACAAATATAAAAGAGCATCTTCATGCCTGATGCAGAGGGGTGGGGTGGGGGAAGTATTTCCTTCCAGGGATCTCAAATGAATGAGTAGCTAAAGGGAAAAAGAAAAACAATCAAACAGGGAGTCGGGCTGTAGTACAGCGGGCTAAGCGCAGGTGGCGTAAAGCACAAAGACCGGCATAAGGATCCCGGTTTGAACCCCGGCTCCCCACCTGCAGGGGAGTCGCTTCACAGGCGGTGAAGCAGGTCTGCAGGTGTCTATCTTTCTCTCCTCCTGTCTTCCCCTCCCTCTCTCCATTTCTCTCTGTCCTATCCAACAACAACAACAACAATAATAACTACAACAATAAAACAACAAGGGCAACAAAAGGGAAAAAAAAAACAATCAAACAAAAAATGGGGGAGTGGTAGTGAAGAATCAAATTCTAAATATGTCATAAATATAATGAAGGAAAAACCATCATTCTCACATTTCTGGGTACCTGGAATATACCCTGTATAGATCAAGTAGCAGGTGAAGACAGAGAAGGCTCATATAAGAAAAGTCAGAAACCAAAGGGTCATTTTGGTGTGTGTGTGTGTGGGGAGGATCATGGTTATTGGGATCCAATTTTAATGTGATAGTATGAATTTCTGTACAGAGGGGACCTGAGTTCAGCTTAATCAGAGCAATCTTGAGCAACAAATTTCCAGATTATTATTTTTTATTTATTTTCCCTTTTGTTGCCCTTGTTGTTTTTTTATTGTTGTTGGTACTGATGTCGTCATTGTTGGATAGGACAGAGAGAAATGGAGAGAGGAGGGAAAAACAGAGATGGGGAGAGAAAGACACCTGCAGACCTGCTTCACCGCCTGTGAAGAGACTCCCCTACAGGTGGGGAGCCAGGGGCTCGAACTGGGATCCTGATGCCGGTCCCTGCGCTTCGCGCCACATACGCTTAACCCACTGCGCTACCGCCAGACTCCCAGCCCCTCCCCCCATTATTTTTTAAACTCTCCTACCCAGAGCCAACTCTTCACAAGCTCCTTACACAGGTGCCATACACAATGGAACCCTGGGTGGGAGGGACATTCTTTAAATATTAGTTTGATCTGCTCATACACTTAGCCTGTGCCCTTCTAGGTTTCTGTGATGGTATCCATTAGGTTTCCACCTTATTTGCCAGAACCACAAGTTACCCCAAATTTCATTTTCCTGTGACTTTATTCTAGATGGCTAATAATGTATGAATCTGACCATATTCCCATTTAGTAACTAGTCTCTAAGTCAACTCATCCTAAAAAACCCTTGACAGAAAATGCCAACTTGACATACCCTACTTTCTTTTTTTAATTATTTTTTCTTAAAAAATTTTTTTTTTTTTGCCTCCAGGGTTATTGCTGGGGCTCGGTGCCTGACCATGAATCCACTGCTCCTGGAGACTATTTTTTCCCCCTTTTTGTTGCCCCTTGTTGTTTTATTATCGGTATGGTTATTATCATTGCTGTTGTTATTGATGTAGTTGCTGCTGGACAAGAAACAGAGAAATGGAGAGAGATGGGGAAGACAGAGAGCGGGAGAGAAAGACACCTGCAGACCTGCTTCACCGCTTGTGAAGCAACCCCCCTGCAGGTGGGGAGCTGGGAGCTCGAAATGGGATCCTTACTTAGATCAGTCCTTGCACCCTGTGCCATGCGCACTTAACCTGCTGCACTACCCCTCCCCCCGCCCCCAACATACCCTACTTAAAATGCAACCTGTTTTATATAACTCAGTACCTGAGTTACAAAACAAACAAAAAAACAACAAAAAACAAGGAATAGAAAAGAGAAGACTGTAGGGCTCTGGGGAAGGATGGCAAAGAAAATAGGTCTGTGTGTAACTCATGTGCACATACACATGCCCTTTGGGGTGACACAGTGGGATGTGGTCCCTTAGGACTTACCTGCTGTTGTAGCTGTCTTATCACCAAGAAGTCTGGTCTGGCTTCCTGGGATGACCTGAAGGTCTGGGTTCTCAGGGGACTGGGGAAGGTTCTGGGCTCGGGTAGCCAGGAGTGCGTTGAGGTACTGTAGTCTTGTGACCTGCAGGACACACATATTACCAAGTAGGTACAGTGAGAGCAGCAATATGGAGGAGGTAAGACCACACTGTTCCCTTCTGCCCGCAGCACCTAAACCAACTGAGCAGGGAGAGTGACACTCAACAGGAAGAAGAAAAAGAACTTTCAGCTATTTGAGGACAGACGAGAACAACTAAGCAAAAGGTCTCCAAGATCTACATAAAATAAAATAGATGAGGAGGGCCTAAGTGTACATACATGGACTTGGTCCAGAAAGTCTTACACAGTATCAATCAGAATATACTCTCAATTCAACTAAATCTGTAACCAACTGGTCTAACTCTTGAGGACACAATGCTGGCTAAAAGCTAGAACCAGTGAGCAGCACAGTCACCTTAATGAACTGCAGGTCAGAGAGGGCCCTCACGGTATAGTCGGGACAGTATGTGGACAGGCGAGTACCGTCAATTGGCTCAGGCTGCAAGTCCTGGCGAACAGACTGGAGCGAGGTCACTGGAGACTGGTGAACTATGGAAAGGATGTGACAATCAATGATGGGGAGTCACACAGCTCCCCACCTGGAGGGAACAACTGCACAACCTCAAACCTTCACCCAACAAGTCACCTTAGACAGGAAACAGGGATAGGACATTTGAAAAGAATGGCAAACACAGCTCCTAGGAAAGTTTGCAAGGAAGAGGGTAGGTAACATGATGAGCCCCTTTCCACTCCCCAGGCTGGAGACAGGAAAGTCAGTAGGGCCAGAATCCTCGGCTCTGGGACACCCCAGCAATAACCAGATGTGGGGCGGCCCTGCCAGCCCACAGGCAACCCCAGCTCCGGGAGGGCCTGCAGCTCACCTGAGGACGGTGCTGTCAGGGCAGACACTCCATAGTAGGTGAAGGCCCCATTCTCGAACTTCAGGCCCTCTTTCCCGATCTCCACCTCAACCCTGCCCTGGGAGGTGTAGGGAAAGGGGGAAGGAGGGGCAGGAGAGACACAGATGTACACAGATTACCTTTCCTGCCAGAAGAGAGCACAAGGAGACAGCACCAACCCAAATTACTCAGAGAGTGTGTGGCTGTATGTTCCTCCCCCTTGCCTCAGACCCTTCCCTACTTTCTGAGCAAGTGGGAGGCTCCAGTCTGGGCTCCCAGTTACCTGCAGGATGAGAATGAAATAATCCACCGGCTGGCTGCGCTGGTACAGGTAATGGTGTGCAGCCAGGCGGTTGCTCTCGTCAAACCTCACTTCCTGGTTGACGCTGGGATGCTTCAGCAGGTGCAGCAGGACCTTCTCAGAGATTCGCAGTGGGCTGAACACATCCACCTCTGTCCCATGGTGGAAAAAAGGGACAGTGTCCACTGGGCCCAGAATGGCCTGCATAACCACACCAGACTCTTGCTGCCCGACGGGCTCTTGAGGCCAGCCCATGAGCTGAGTCACTTCCCCAACAAAGGAGGCTGGACAGGTACACACACACCTGCCTAGCAGAAGTGCCCTGAGCCTGGCTCTCAACCACAGGGAGCACATATAGACATCCTCTGGACACTCTCCTGCTCACTGGGAACAGGGTACAGTCAGTGTCTGCCCTGGGGGGTCTCCTGACCCACAGAATGATGAGCAAGAGAGCAGGGACAAGGCCCACCCTTCAACCTCACCTCGAGAAAGGAAGCGTTGGGTGGCCAAGAGCAGCTGAGGTGAGATTTTCACTTTACATTCATTGTCAGACACCTTGAACAAGGAGAATTCTTCTTTCCGTCTGAGAGGAGCACAGAGAGAAGCAGGCTTCTTCCTCACCACAGTGTCTCCTAGCATGGTAAAAAGGCCTGCCTGAGCATCAGCAGTCCTCCACTCGATAACATCAAACAGGGGCATTGTTGCCCATTTCCTCCTCTAAATGTTCAAAGGTTCTCAGGAAAAAAAACACTAACCCTAGGGATTTATCTTTCGCCCTGCTCACTTGATACCTGGCTGCCTGCCACTCCCACCACCAGTGTTCCTGGTGCCTAGTACAGACAGGGCAGCAGCCCACATTCCAGCAGTGCCCTGGAGTACTGAAAGGGCCTGCTCCTGCGCCTAGATGAGAGATGAGAGATGATGATGATGCAACAGCAAAGCAGCTTAGATAAAACAAGAGGAACCCTGGTTATTAAGAGATCCCTTACTGGAAAACGAATTTGAGGGATACTGGTACTAAACAGCAGTAGCTAACTTGATGTTCCTGGGCGATGTTCCTGGGCCTACTGCTATAGTTTGAAAATCAAAAACATTTTTTTTTCCAGTGACAGATTTGTGGGCAAAGCAATTTACTTGAGAGCACAGAGGGGTGGGCAGCACTGTCCTCTGCAGACCTTGGTCATGATACTATAACACAGGGACTTTGATGACACAAATGTGAGTCCAAGATTATCTGTTTGGGGAAGATCTTTTTTTGTCTGTTTTTGTTTTCATTTGTCTTTTTTGTTTTTCATTTTTAGGAATATTTTTAAGGACAAAGCCCTACCTCATCAACTGTGGAATCAAAGGTACAGCTGCTAATGGAGCCTCAAGCAAGCACTGGGACTACAAAGCCACGCATGGGATGGGCTCTGCATCTAGGCACATGGAGTGGGGAGTTGGGTGTGTGTGTGGACAGACACTGATCCACACTGGAGTAAGGAGAACAGGACCTGACCTGGTAGCAGCTCTGACTAGAGATTCAGCCCTGCATAACAATATGCAACCCAGCACCCTCTGATACAAACACACATATCCCAGCAACTCTGCAAGATTAGATAAGCTGGAAACAGGACTGAAAACTCACGGTAATCTTCAGACTCATCCAGGATCTCAGACTTGATGACCTCCTCGATGACATCCTCCAGGGTGACCAGGCCCAGGACCTCGTAGAAGGGGTCCCCTTCACCCTCATTGTTCACCTTCTGCACAATGGCCAGGTGGGACTTCCCTGGGTGGAGAGATGATCATGTTACAGCTTTCAGGGAAGAGGGCCTACCATTTTCTTAATCTCACCTGGAACAAGTCTACCAAGAAAGACAGAAGCTGATATTATGTTCCTATCTAGTACCAGACACTAGGGAAGACTCTCTTGAGTTCTTAAGACTTTCATATAAGCATCAACCTCAATTTACACACAAGAAATCCAAGTCTCAGGGACTATTATGTTCACCTGAACAAGGCCATCCAGACAGTGGCACTGGTGGAGGCAGACCCAGGTTTGTGTGACTCTACTCTGGGAATCAAACAACACTGCACCAGTCAACCAGACCAGAATAGGTACTTACACAACAGCATGACAACAGATACAAAGGCACTAACTCCAGAAACACAGATTCCTCTGGAACAGTCTAAACCCAGTGTGACTGCAAGAGAAGTTTCCCAATTTTGAAAGATGCCTTCTAAATTCAGAAGCTGGGGGGGGGGTCTATATCATCCAAGGGATAAAGCTAAATGTTAAACTGGTCATTAAGAAGTCAAACTGTGTGGCAGAGGAGAAATGCAATGGAACTTTTCAACTTCTCTGCTTTTTCGTGTTAATTTTCTACCGTGTGTGTGTGTGTGTGTGTGTGTGTGTGTGTGTGTTTCATGAAGAAATATACGCTTCAAAAATTTCCAAGTCTCAGAGTGCTGAGAAATATTGGGGAAGTTTCAAAAATATACTTTAATTCAGGCAAGTGCTAATCACTTATAAAATGTTATAGCTGGGCCAAGGAGATAGCACAGCAATTTGTACAACAGATTTTTCACGCCTGAAGCTCTGAGGTCCCAGGTTCAATCCCCAGCACTGCTATAAGCCAGAGCTGAGTGTTCTGATAGAAAAATAAAAACGAAATAAAACAAATTATAATTACCCAGAAAAAATAGAATGTAAGTCATACGATACAACTCAGGGGAAACCAGGGCCTCACACAAGCATGATTTCACTGCTTCTGGAAAACTTTTTTCCCCTCACTTAGGTGACAGAGAGAGACACTACAGTACTTGAGCTTCCTCTGGTGCCATGAGTGGCAATTCCTATGTGGTGTGGGGGCTTAAACCTGGGCCACATGTATGGCAAGGCACATATCCTATCTAGTGAGTTATTCCTACAGTCCCTTTCAAAAGAAGAAGAAGAAAAAAAAAAGGATTGTAGGCTGGGAGGTGGCATAGTGGATTAGGTGTTGAATTCTTTTTTAAAGAAATTTTTTTATTTATTTACCCCCTTTTGTTGTCCTTTTTTGTTGTTGTTGTATTACTGTTGCTACTGATGTCATTGTTGTTGGATAGGACAGAGAGAAATGGAGAGAGATGGGGAAGAAAGAGAAGAGGAGAGAAAGACACCTGCAGACCTGCTTCACGGTCATTCAGCAGTATCAGGCATGAGCCAGATCCCAAGTTCATTCCCTGGTGCTGCTATTGGTGAGGAGGGGGTTAAAAAAAAAAGAGTAAAAAGATAACATTTATGTGGTCTGGGAGGTGGCGCAGTGGATAAAGGGTTGGCCTCTCAAGCATGGGGTCCTGAATTCAATCCCCAGCAGCACACGTACCAGAGTGATGTCTGGTCCTTTCTCTCTTCTCCTGTCCCTCTAATAAATAAATAAATTTATCAACATTTATGTGAAATAGGAGGTGGCACAGTGGACTTTGGACTCTGGAGCATGACATCATGAGTTCAATTCCTGGCACGACATGTGCCAGAGTGATGCCTTGGCTCTCTCCTCTCTCTGATGTTAATAAATTAATAAATAAATATTTTAAAAGATAATACTGACTATATAGTTCATCAAATCTACAAGATGCCATCAATTGTGATACGCATCTTAACCGTAGAGATGTAAAAATACAAAAAGTAATGTGGGGGCCAGGCAGTAGTGCACCTGGTTAAGTGCACACATTATAGTGCACAAGGACTCAGGTTCAAGTCCCTGGTCCCCACCTGCAGGGGGAAAGCTTCACAAATGGTGAAGCAGGGCTCTTTCTGTCTGTCTTTCTCTCCCTCTCTATCTTCCCCTCCTCTTTCAATATCTGTCTCTATCCAATAATAAATAAGTATTTTTAAAAAAATTAATGTGCATCTGTGAACTGAAGAGTGCAGTATTTTGTGTTTACTTTATGCCAGCTAAAAGCCTGAGTCATTTATTAATTTAGTCTGACAATTACATGAGACACGTTATGCTCATTTTACAGTTCACAGAGAAAACTGAAGCCAAGAGGTTCAGTACCCTGCCCAAGTGTAAAATCATTATTTGAAGCAAGGAAGTTGGCTCTTGAGTACACCCTCAGATTACTCTCAAAGCTTTTTACTGAAGAAAGTAGAGGGAATCACAAAAGACCCTTCTTTACAGTGTTACCGTGCCTAAGGAAGAGAAAGCATTAATATCCTTAGACACAAATTTAAAACGAAAATGACATTAAGCTGTCTTTCCACTTTCCAGAAGGAAACAAGCAGATAGTGCTCCAGGGACCCCGGCCTCTTCCTCCAGTGCCATAGCACCGCCTATGTGACCAGGGCTTTAATCTGGGTTACACAAATGGTAAAAGCACAAGTCCATCTCAGTGAGCTATCTCATCAGCCTTTTTATTTATTTATTTATTTTTTTTAAGATTTCCTATGAGAGGAGGGGAAGAGAGGGAGAGAGAAAGATAGGGGCAAAGCACTGTTCAGCTCTGGCATACAGTGGTGCTGGGGATTGAACCTAAGGCCTCCTGAGTCTCAGGCATAAAAGCTGGTGTTGTAACAGGCTGAGCAATTTCTCATGTCCCATAAATTTTGAGTAGCTACATTAAAAACTAACAGCACAGGTGACATCAATAATATACTGTAATGAGCTCATCCTATACATTATACTTAAGATTGTACGTTGAAATGTACTTGGCATGAGTTTTTTTTTTTTTAAATAGTTATTTATTCCTTTTTGTTGCTCTTGTTGTTTTGTTGTTGTTGTTATTGATGTCGTCATTGTTGGATAGGACAGAGAGAAATGGAGAGAGGAGGGGAAGACAGAGAAGGGGAGAGACAGACACCTGCAGACCCTCTTCACTGCCTTTGAAGCGACTCCCCTGCAGGTGGGTAGCCGGGGATCAAACCGGGATCCTTACGGCTGTCCTTGCGCTTTGCGCCACGTGCGCTTAACCCACTGCACTAGGCATGAGAGTATTATTATTATTTTACCAGAACATTGTTAAGCTCTAGCTTACAGTGGTGTGGGGGACTGAACCTGGGACATTGGAGCCTCAGGCACGAGAGTCTCTTTACATAATTATTATGCTATCTACTTCCACTTGGCATGAGCCTTTTTACACAGTTATGATGCTATCTCCCCCAACTCTAGGATCTCTGACTCTCTCAGGGCTGTGGCAAGCCTCCAATCTGAAAATGAAACGAACTCCGGTGTTTTAAAGCAGAGACTGAAAACTTCACCCTTAATCCCTTCTTTTGTTTAATGTCCTTGAACAGTCCTACTGGAGAAGAATGAAGATGGCTGATGTTAATAGCTTAAAAAAGGGAGCCAGGTGGTGGTGCACCTAGTTGAGCACACACATTGCAGTGTGCAAGAACCAGGGTTCAAGTCCCTGGTCCCCACTTGTAGGGGAAAGCTTTGCAAATGGTGAAGTAGTGTTGCAGGTGTCTCTCTGCCTCTCTCCTTCTCTATCACCCCCTTTTCTCTTGAGTTCTGGCTGTTTCTATCACACAAAATAAAAATAAGTTAAAAAATTTTTTAAATAGCTTTTAAAAAAATCAAACATCAAAGCAATTACAGAAGCCAGACTTTCCACCTTCTGTACCCCATAATGATCCTGGGTCCATGCTCCCAGAGATAAATAGGAAAGTTTTCAAGGGAGGGGATAGGATACAGAACTCTGGGGAGTTGGGCGGTAGCACAGTGGGTTAAGCGCATGTGGTGCAAAGTGCAAGGAGCAGCATAAGGACCTCAGTTCGAGCCCCCAACTTCCCACCTGCAGGGGAGTCGCGGTGAAGCAGGTCTGCAGTGTCTATCTTTCTCCCCCCCTCCTCTCTCCGTTTCTCTCTGTCCTATCCAACAACGATGACATCAATAACAACAACAACAACAATAACTACAACAATAAAAAAAACAAGGGCAACAAAGGGGAATAAATAATTTTTAAAAAAAGAAAAAAAAAAGGATACAGAATTCTGGTGGTAAGAAATTGTGTGGATTTGTACCCTTCTTATCCTATAGTCTTGTCAATGTTTTTTATTTTATAAATAAATTAACAATTTAAAAAACACACGTTATTTGTTATTTCCTACAGCTCCAAATTGCTCTTCCTTGAGATGTCTGCATAAGATAATCGAATCTTCTCAAGCCTGCACAATGACTACAGGAACACTTCACCAAGGAAGGTGCCACTCCAGAATATATAGGTTTTGAACTCAGGAGTAAAGGAATAGGCGCTAGAACAGAAGCTACTAAGAAGCTGAGAACTCCAGTTCCAGAAAATTCTAAAAGCATACCCTTTTTTGCTTGGTGTGGTAGGCAGCAGGGTCCCAGCCCCTCCCCTCAAGCTGACAATGAGGTGTGTATGGGTTTGGTAATGCATTTTTCTCTCCCTGTCCCTTTAAAAATGCTTATACTTGGGGGCTGGGCGGTAGCACAGCAGTTTAAGCGCGCACATGGTGCAAAACTCTGTAAGGATCCTGGTTTGAGCCCTCAGCTTCCCACCTGCAGGGAGGTCACTTCACAAGCCAGGAAGCAAGTTTGCAGGTGTCTTTCTCTCCCCTCTCTCGATTTCTCTGTCCTATCCAATAACAAGGACAGTAATAACAACAACAACAATAAACAACAAGGGCAACAAAAGGGAAAAAACAGCCTCCAGGAGCAATGGATTCATAGTGCAGGCACCGAGCCCCAGCAATAACCCTGGAGGCAAAAAAATGCTTACGCTTGTATTTGTTATCCTAAATAACTTTAGCTTTAATTCTAATAAAAAGTTGTAGAGCACATCTTAAACATAAGAGAATTTCTATCTTTTTAAAATATTTATTTATTTACTTATTACTGGATAGAGACAGAGAGAAATTGAGAAGGGGAGGTGAGATAGAGAAGGAGAGAGGCAGAGCTATGATACCTGCAGCCCTGCTTCACCAACTTGAGAAGCTTCCCTCCTGCAGGTGAGGACCAGGGGCTTGACCCTGGGTCCTTGTGCCCTGTAATGTGAGAACTTAACCTGGGGCACCATCACCAGGCCCTGAAAATTTCTTCCTTTCTAAGATTTTATTTACCACATATGGGAGACAGCGAGCAAGCCAGCCAGTGTGCCAGAGCACCACTTCAGAACATGTGGGACTGGGGATAGAATTGGGAATCTCAGGCATGCAAATTCAACACTTTACATACTGAACTAACCACTCCTCCAGGCCCCCCCCTCCACCAACCCACCCCCTCCACCCCACAGTTAAATTTCTACAACCACAGGGAGCCTGCAAATTCATAAGCAAAGAAATAAAGGTTACACTCAAAAGGATCTTAGTGAGGAAAAAATGAAGGTACCTGCCAAAGGAATGCATTGCACAACAGAAACTAAGAAAGTTTCAGACTGTTCACCCTAGAGCAGCTGTTACCACAGGAGAAGAGGAGAGAGGGCAACAGGATTCCCCACTCACCCAGCTAAAACCCCTTATGTGGGAGGCTTTGGGCTTCTACTCCAGCATGGGGCTACTTGAAAACCCAAAACTTCTCCAAAGTCATGCTGAGACCACTACCCCACAACAGGAGCAGCCTGCACTGTGGCCTTCCCATCAACATTTAAACCTAAATTCTACTAGTTATCTTAAACCAAAAAGCAGAAGGCTTCTTGCCAGTCACTGCTCTTTAGCTTCCAATGTGTAGCCACTGATACTAAAGGCTGTCAACAATACTTAAGTCCTGTTCACTAAACTGGTCATGTACCAAATCCAACACTGCACGAGTCAGGAGATCCTGACTGCTGGATCCAAAACATGATGCTGGCCTCCTCTCCTGATAACTCTCCTTCCTTTGCAAAGCAGGCTCTTCCCTTAGCTTCCAAAACATTCTACCCCCTGGTGGCCCTCAGTAGCCACTCCTCTGCTCCTACCCACCATTTATATTCTTGGACTCCTCAGGAGTTTAAATTTACTTCACCCTTGGAAGAAGTGGTTTGAGGGACCACCGCTATACTGATGCCTCTTATTCACCTTCCACTTGCATCTCACAGCAACTGCTTCTTAAAATCATTGCAAAGGCCAGGTGGTAGCACAGTGGGTTAAGTGCACATGGCACAAAGCGCAACAAGGACAGGCATAAGGAGCCCCCGGATCCCCACCTGCAGGGGGGTCGCTTCACAAGTGGTAAAGCAAGTCTACAGATGTCTATCTTTCTCTCCCCCTGCTTTCCCCTCCTCTCTGGATTTCTCTGTCCTATTGAACAACACACCAGCAATAACAACAATAACAATAAACAACAAGGGCAACAAAAGGGAAAAAATGGCTTCCAGAAGCAGTGGATTTGTAGTGCAGACACTGAGCCCCAACAATAACCCTGGAAGCAACAACAACAACAACAAAAAAAAAAATCATTGCAGACACAGACTCCTATGTCCAAACTCACCTGCCCCCCATACCCCCCCCATGTGTACTGCTCAGGGAAGGGCAATGCCCCCACCAAGTCAGATTACTCTCCCCCTCAGTTAATTATAAAGTCCTCCCTTTCCATCTTCAAATGTCCTCTTGATTCTCCTTCCTAGGCTACTACATACCCACATTCAAATCTCTCACTGTACCCCCTAACCACTTATTGGTCTCCACACTTGTCAATCTGTGAGAGATGACACCATGCTCTGCTCAGTCACTGCCCTGGGTGTCTAGTTTCCCAGCTTCACAAGTTGGGGATCTCAGCTGTGTAGACAGAATGGAAGTCTCTCCTACTCACTCTAAGGCCTGCACAGCTGGTCACCTTACTATGGAAACCATCACTGCTTCAGAGACTAAAGTGCCCAAGTAGAGTACTTACCACCAGCTTGCTCTATCCACTTCCAACCTGGGGCTCCCCTTCTCAGAAAGGAGCTGCATGGCCACTTTCAAAGGAAGCTGACAGGAATACCCAAGAAATTCTCTAACAATGCAGTCAGAACTGGCCATCAAAGTCTACCACCCAAACCCAACACACAGTAATAACAATCGTTCAATGCCCAAGCTTTCTGCAAGGATTAGAGACATCTGAGAGCCCCAGCTAGTGACTGTAGTATACAAGGCAAATGCAGGAGCAGCTCAGTCACTAGGGCAAAGTCTTATCTCATTGTCCTGATTGTCCAAAGGCTCACAGAGCACTTCCCAGGCTGGTCTGGGGCAAGGAAACTTCCTAATTGCTAGGAAGTTCAGGCAGTTTTGCTCACATCTTGGACTTACATTATACAGCACTTAGGGCCAAGTCCATCCAGAGTCCTGGGGCTTCCCCCCCCACTCTACCCCCCAAAACCCTATCCTGCAGTTCAGAGGTGAGAAGCATGGATGTCAGTCAAACAACAGTTAAGCTCTGGAGAGCATGTCAAAGCCTAGGGACAGAGGGGACTGCAGAGGAGCCCAAAAGATTTCATTCTTCACACTTGGTGGGTTTTTTTGTTTGTTTGTTTTGTTTTGTTTTGTTTTACCAGAGCACTGCTTAATTCTGGCTTATGGTGGTACAGGAGACAGAACCTGGGTCCTTGGATTTCTCAGAAATGAAAAGTCTTTTTGCATGACCAGTACGCTTCTCCCAGCCCCTCCATCTCAGTTTTCACCTGCAACCTTAATGTTGCTCAGATAAACCAAGGTGAAAAGAGAAAGTGAAAATGGGGAATTAAGGGAGAACTTGGGAGAGCTTACTCAGGATGAAAAAAGAGAAAGTTGAAAATAAAAAATTAAGAGAAAAAAACCTGAGACAAAGAGACTAAACCAGCACCTGTGAAGTTGCATTTGGTGAAATCAATGTGCCAGTTTCTTCCATAGTACAGGGAAGTATTTACAAATCATTCTCTTTCTCATTATACTTTATTTATTATTGGATAGAGACAGAGAGAAACTGAGAAGGGAGGGGGAGGCAGGAAAGGAAAGCGACAGAGAGACCCTGCAGCCCTGCTTCACCAATTGTGATGCTTTCCCCCTGCAGGTGGGGACCAGGGGCTTGAACCTGGGTCCTTGTGCACTGTATGTAATGTAAGCACTTAAACCGGTGAACCATTTACCTGGCCTTCATTTTCTTTAATATTTATTTATCAATGGGAAGGAGAAGATAAAATACCAAAACATCACTCTGACACATGTGATGTCAGGGATCAAACTCAGAACTTCATGCTTGTTAAAACCAACACCTTATCTACTGTGCTACTTCCTGGGCCTCATTTTCTTTTCTATAATCAGAATAGCAGCAACTGTCTTTGCTGTTAATGATGCCCTACTAGCGTAGGTCCAAGTTCCATCCTCAGCACCAACAGCCAGAGCTCAGTGATGCTGTCTTTGGTGAACCCCTCAAAAACAGGCCCAATTAATAACAGCCAAGTGGCTAGACCATACTCTTTCTGCATTCATCTTGTTTCTATCAAGAGTTTGGGCCTGTCACAAAGCCAGAGAACAAAAATGACTGAAAAGAGGGGAAAAAGGATCAGAGTGGATGTGGACATAACTCCTCAATTTGGGGGTCTACCAGGAAAAGGGGCTAGGGAAGGTGCTGTCTAGTCACTCTCTGAAGGGGCATGGGAAGGTGCTGTCCAGTCACTCTCTGAATGACAGTCTCTAAATGTACTTCAAAAGGTCATTCAGATCAATCCCCCACACCACCATAAACCAGAGCTGGTCAGTGCTCTGGTTAAAAAAAAAAAAAAAAAAGTTAAGGCCATTCATCACCTTTACAAAAGGGTTCACTGGCCTCCTCAGGCCCCATGGTCTGTGCCCTTTCCACGGCACGGTGGGAGGGCACTGGTATCTGACTCCCGTCCGCTACTGCCAGCCATTACCTCGCTTGAACTCCTCCAGGACCGCGTCCAGCTTGGTGTCGTTGAAAACGAAGTGGAGTGGGTGGTTGTAGAAGCGGGTGATGGTGCTGAGCGGCGTGCAATCTTCGGGGTCCACAAACGCCAGGTCTTTGAGGTAGAGCATGTCCACGATGTTGGAGCGCTCCTCCTCGTACACGGGGATGCGCGTGTGGCCGCTCTGCATGATGCTGGCCAGGACGCCGAAGTCCAGCACGACGCTGGCGTCCAGCATGAAGCACTCCTCGAGGGGCGTGAGCACGTCTTCCACCGTGCGGCAGCGGAGCACGCCCTTGCTCAGGTCGCTGTACGGGTCGCCGCCGCCGCCGCCGCGCGCCAGCTCCAGCACGCGCTCCCGCAGCCGCCCGGGCCGCGCCGCCAACTCCAGCAGCTGCCCCACCGGCAGCGCCACGGGCAGCGTGAACAGCACCGCCAGGCGGCTGAGAGCCAGCGCGCGCGGCGCTAGAGCCAGTGCCCAGCGCCCGCTCACAGCGGCCGGCACCACCTCACCCACCAGGAACACGAGCCCCGCGCTGCCCAGCACGGCGGGTACCGTGCGCTGCCCCACGGCGCGGTAGAGCAGCACGGCCAGCGCCGCCTGCGCCAGGCTGGCCAGCAGCAGCAGCGCGCCCAGGGCGCAGCCAGCCCAGCGCCGCGCGGGCTCCAGGCGCCGTGCGGCAGCGCGCTCCGACTCCGAGCCGTTCTCGCGCAGCACCTGCACCTCAGCCGGCGCCAGCGCCAAGGCGCTCAGCTGCAGACCCCGCGCGAGCGCCGCCAGCGCCAGCAGCCCCGCGGCCCCCAGGCCCAGCGCCCAGGGCGGCGCCGCCTCCTCGGCCGCCGCGCCGCCGGGCTCCACGCGCACCGCTAGCAGCGCGGAGTGCGGGCGCACGGCCTCGGCGCGCAAGCGCAACAGCGCGTGCCACTCCCCTGAACGGGCTGCGGCCGCCGCCGCCACCGCACCTCCGGGTTCCCCGCCAGTAGCCTGCAGCGCAGAGTGCGGGCGCAGCAGCGCGCGCCACTCGCCGGAGGGGGCCACCGCCTCCTCGGCCGCCACGGCCGGCCCGCCCTCCGGGCAGCCCGCCCCCTCGGGAGCCACCCAGGACCAGGAGCTGTTAGCGAAGCCAGAGCCGAAGAGGCGCAGGCGGAAGGTGGCCTCCGCCTGCGCGTCCCGCGCCTCACCCCCTCTCGCCCACCCAGAGTCCTTGGCTCCGTCCTCCTCCAGACAGACGCCCAACACTCGCGGCCCCGGTGTCGCCTCCCCAGCGGTGTGGCCCAGAAAAAGCGCGGTGAGCAACCAGCCTAGCCGACCCGTCGCCACCTCCGCCGCCATCGCCCGCTGCCCCCTGTCGGCCTCCCGCGCAGCCTACCCCGCCGCCTCCCCCGGGCCAATCGTCGTCAGCCTTGGCGCCGCGTCAACCAATAGGCGGCAGACGAGGGCGGGCCCCAGGATCGGACTAGGCTGCGCCGGGGAGTAAACAAGCGGCAGCACGATTGTGGGACGGGCTGGGGGCGTGGGCCCGGGGCTCTACGGGTCTGGATGGCGGGTGCTGAAGCCTGGGACTTGGGTCTGCTAGGTGGAGCATCTCTTCCCCACAAGCCATAGGCGCGCGCCAGGAGGCCAGGCTCTCATAAATCCCTGACTTGGAACCTGAGGAAAACAGCAGCTACTAGCTGAACCTCTAGTCCGTGTGCGCCTGAAATTGCAGAGATTTCTATGTCCAAAGGTTATTTAGTCCACTGACCTGATGGGCAAGGAGGGTTGAAAGAAAAGCTGGTGATAGGGCCAGGCGGCGGCACACCTGGTTAAGTGCACACATCACAGTATGCACAGTATGCACAGTTCAATCCCCTGGTCCACCTGCAGGGGAAAAGCTTCACGAGTGGTGAAGCACGTCTGCAGGTCTGTCTTTACCTCCCCTTCCCCCCTCTCTTCTTTAAAATATTTATTTATGAGAAAGATAGGAGGAGAAAGAACCAGGCATCACTTTGGCACATGTGCTATCGGGGATTGAACTCAGGACCTCAAGCTTGAGAGTCCAATGCTCCATCCACGGCATCAGCTCCCGGACCACTCACTCCTTCCCCTCTCAATTTCTCTGTCTCAAGAAGGAAAGAAAGAAAGAAAGAAAGAAAGAAAGAAAGAAAGAAAGAAAGAAAGAAAGAAAGAAAGAAAGAAAGAAAGAGAAAGAAAGGGAAAGAAAGGTTGGTGACTGGGCAACAGGAACTTAAGGTTCACTGAAGATGCTTCTGACACTATAGCACTATATTGAAAAGGGTACTTGACTTGACTTTAAAGGGATAGGGTGACATTGATAAATAAGACAAAAGATAATTAGTCCACTCCTGTAAAAACAAAACAAACAAAAAACCCCACTAGGTTTTACAAAAACTGCTTCACATCAGCAATAAATCTGTTAAGCAGTTTTTCAGGAAAAAAACAACAAATTCAGACACACACACCTCTCTGCCCTTTACCATCATGACAGCCAGTAGACACTACAGACAAGCCCTGTTTTAGGAGAACATGCACAGAAAACATACCACCCTCTAGGAAGCCAGATAACCTGATGACCTCAAGGCCCTCATCCTACTTAGCCCAAAAGCCATCTTTTGTTTTTTAAGAACTAGACAAGATAGAAGTTTCCAGTTCATCCTTCCACTCATATATTCTCTGGAACAGTGATGAGATGAGTAGACCTAAGTATTGCTTCTACTTGTTTTGCACTCTGCACAATAAAAGAACAAAAGCTGATATGAGGATGTTTGGCTTTCTGGCCACAGACTACATTTGACTTTATTACTATTACTTTTTATCATGCCTGAATCTGCTTTAAGTATAGGAACATGAAGCACAGCCCTTGCCTTCAAGGAACTTGCATACCTGCTGGAGAGAACTACGACAAATATGTTAACATAGGAAATGACTACCTCAGGGATCTTCACAGCTACTTCATACTATTAGGTTTTTGTCTTGTTTTGCCTGTCACCACAAGGGACTGACATTTTCAGATAAAGACTCCATAGCACCAAAGTTTCCCCATTGTACCCATGGCAAAGCAGATGCACTGTCTGGGTGAGCTGTTAATACCTTAAAGAATAAAAGTGAATGGGTAGATAGCATAGGCCCTAAAGTCCTAGGTTCAATCTCCTGTACCACCATAGACCAGAGCTGAACAGTGTTCTGGTAAAAAAAAAAAAAAAGTGAACCAACTCAGCATGGGTGGTGGGTTCCAACACTACCTGTCTAATACTTTAGTTACTTATGGATCCACTAACAAATCATCCTTGGGAAAATAATTCCTTAGGACCAACAGAAACTTTTCAGGAGGACCAGGAGGTAGGTTAGTAGGTAAACAGCATGCCATTATGTGTGAGATTAGGTTTGATCCCTGCCACCCATGGGCACACTATCAACAGTACCAGATGGAACTCCATGAATGATGACACAGCCTATGGTATCTATCCTTTGTCTCTTCCTCTCTCTCTCTCTCTCTCTCTTCTAAAAACAGAGAATTAAAAATTAGGCTGGGACAGAGGACCTAATGGGGGTTGTATTGTTATATGGAAAACTGGGAAATGTTATGCATGTACAAACGATTGTATTCACTGTTGAATGTAAAACATTAATTCCCCAATAAATTAAAAAAAAAAAATGAAGCCGGCGGCAGGGGTAGATAGCATAATAGCTATGCAGAGACTCTCATGCCTGATGCTCCAAAGTCCCAGCATCAGTCCCCTGTAGCACCATAAGCCAGAGTTGATTAGTGCTCTGATAAAAAAAAAAAAAAAAATTAAGCTCAGGAAGTCATTGAGAGTCTCATGGATATACAAGACCCTGCAGTCATTCTGCAATGCTGAATAAAGTACACATAAATATGTACATATCTATTGGGATGTTTGAAAAGTCATGATATTTTTCAATTTATTTTTATTGCCACCAGAGTTATCAGTGGGGCTCAGTGCTGAAACATGAATCTACAACTCCTGGTAGCTGTTTTTTCTTTTTCTATTATTTATTTTTTTCTTGATAGTACAGAGAGAGATTGAGAGGGGGTGGAGATAGGGAGAAAGATACCCACAGACCTGCTTGACAGTTGTTGAAGCATTCTCCCCTGCAGGTGGGGTGTGGGGGCTCAAACTCAAGTCAGTGTGCATTGTAACCGTGCATATAATGGGGTGCATTGCCCACCCCCTTCCATTTTTCTAATGCAAGAATGTGTCATGACTTTCTCCTTAACTCAATATTAAGTGCGTGTGCTACACACACACACACACACACACACACACACACATACATTTTGATCATCACTGGGGTTTCACTATTCCAGGATGATTTTTTCAGATAAAGGCACAGAATCAAAGGATGAAAGAAACCAGAGCACCAAAGCTGTGGTGGGGGCTGGGTCTGGCATAGTAGCAAAACAGTGCTACCCAAGTGGTCCCTCCACTACCAAGTATGTGTGTGTGTGTGTGTGTGTGTGTGTGTGTGTGTGTATACACACACCCCTACTCTCTCCCCCCACCCCACCCCTCTTTCAGTCCCAGGGCTCTAACCTTTGCCAGGTTAATTTTTCCTTGGTTTCAGACTCTTCTGGAAAACAGCCTATGATTTTTTTTTTTAAACTTTTGGGTAGGAGAGCAATTTAATCTGCACTTGGAAAACACAAATGGTCATATAAACTCACCTATTAGGGTATCTGCCATGTACTCAGCCCGTTTGAGCCCCCAGCACACCACGTGTGTATACATACCTTTAAATGGGACTACAATAGTGGAAGCTGTGGTCTTTGTGTGTCTATCTGAAAAAGTCAGTTGGAGTAGTAGAATTACACGTAAGCAGCACCCCCCAACACAAACAGCAGTACCCACAAAGAATTTTGTACACCACAAGCAAAGCTGTTCTGCTGACAATAGACTTCATCAGTACTCCACCAGTTTTTGTGTTTTTTTGAAGGCCTTATCTATGGGGGAGGGGAGGGAACTTGAGAGCATCACTCTAACACATGAACTTAGGACCTCATAATTGAAAGTCCAATGTTTCATTCATTATGCCACTTACTGGGCCACACTGGGCCTTTTTTTTTTTCTTTGCCCCTTCCTCAGATAGTCACAGCATCAATGGAAATACCACTTGACCCTGTGCCATTTTTCTGAGTAGTCATTTGGTTCAAGACATTTTCATATTTTATTTAGTTACTCTTGAATTTTCAACTCATTACTATTTTTAGTAAGATTTACTTATTAATGAGAGAGGACACACACCAGAGCATCACTAGTATAAGCAATGCTGGAAATCCAACTCTGGAACTCAGGCATTAAAGTCCACAACCCACTGGGCCACAACTATTGTGTTTCATGGGTTAATTTCATTGGTCAGTTGCTGCTTATTTCTTGTGGTCTGGGAGGTGGTGCAATGGATAAAACAGTGGACTCTCAAGCATGAGGTCCTGAGTTCAGTCCCCAGCAGCACATGTACCAGAGTGATGTCTGGCTCTTTCTCTTCCTATATTACTCATTAATAAATAAATAAAATCTTTTTAAAAAATTGCTACTTATCTCTCTATAACACAAGCGCTTTAAAAAAAATCTTTATATTTATTTTTATTTATTAGATAGAGACAGCCAGAAATTGAGAGGGAAGGGGGTGATAGACACCTGTAACACTGCTTCACCACTCGTGAAGCTTCTCCCCTGCAGGTGGGGACTAGGGGCTGGAACCCGGGTCCTTGCACACTATAACACAAGCGCTTAACCAGGTGCGCCACCACCAGGCCCCTACTTATCTCTCAAGTCTACAAATTCTGCTTTGTTCAGCTGGTTTTCCTAGACTATCTTCACTAGTTGGGCCAAAGTTACTGAAATTATGTACTCTTTCCCATAGTACCCAGTATTTGAGTTATTGCAAGATTTATTGATTTGACAAGCATTTCCCACATTAAGTACCTGAAATATATTAGGTACTATTTTAGTTCTGGGAATACATGGGAATAAGAAAGTCCCTGCCCTGGAGGGCAAGTGGTGGCACATTCAGTTGAGTTCCTGTTGCCATGAGCAAGGACCTAGGTTCAAGCTTCCCACCCCCATCTGCAGAGGGGAGGCTTCATGGTAGTGAAACAATGCTGCAGGTATCTTTCTTTCTCTGTGATTCTGTCTCTATCCAGTAAATTCATAAATAAATAAAAAGGAAAAAGAAAAAGTGGCCGCCCTTTTGGAGCTTGGGCTCTGTGGAATAACAGAAAATGTACAAGTCCATATTAATATTAAAATGCATACAGAAAAACAAGACACACAAGGAGACAGGAAGTGGGGTCAAGTTGTTTTTGATATAGGGCTCTTAGGGAAGATTTCCTCAAGGACATGACATTTGAACAAGGACTTAGAAGTGAGGGGGTGAACCTCACAAATAATTGAGAGTAGTGTTCCAAGCAGAGAAGATAGCCAATCAAAAGACCTTTGTGAACTATCTCCCTTAGGGAGGTCTGTCTCCTCAGGGGAAATCTTCCACACCAGGCTCACTGAGGGGTTAGGACACCTGGCATATAGGGGCTTCAACATGTGTGGGACAGGTAGATAAATTTAATACCTCTTACCTACCTACACAAACGTTCTTGCATATATAAGTTATATTATCTGGAGTGTCCTCTTTCCTTTCTGCCTACCTAAATTCCTCCCTTTTTAAAAAATATTTATTCCATTTTGTTGTTCTTGTTTTATTATTGTAGTTATCATTGTTGTTGTCTTCGTTGTTGGATAGGACAGAGAAATGGAGAGAGGGGGAAAGACAGAGAGGGGGAGAGAAAGATAGACACCTGCAGACCTGCTTCACCACTTGTGAAGCAACTCCCCCTGGGGAGCCGGGAGCTCGAACTGGGATCCTTATGCTGGTCCTTGCGCTTTGTACCACCTAGGATTAACCCACTGTGCTACTGGCCAACTCCCAGTTCCTTCCCCCCTTTTTTTTAAAAAAATCTTTTATATTTATTTATTTACCCTTTTGCTGCCCTTGTTTTTTTATTGTTGTAGTTATTGTTGTAGTTATTGATGTCATTGTTAGATAGGACAGAGAGAAATGGAAGGAGGAGGGGAGACAGAGAGGGGGAGATAAAGAGAGACACCTGCAGACCTGCTTCACCACCTGTGAAGCGAATCCCCTTCAGGTGGGGAGCTGGGGGCTCGAACCGGGATCCTTATGCTAGTTCTTCCACTTTGTACCACCTGTGCTTAACCCGCTGCACTACCGCCTGACTCCCTAGTTCCTCCCTTTTTAAAAAACATTTCCATGGTCTGGGAGATGGCACAGTGGATAAAGCATTGGATTCTCAACCATAAAGTCCCGAGTTCGATCCCCAGCAGCACATGTACCAGAGTGATGTCTGGTTCTTTCTCTCCTCCTCTCTCATGAATAAACAAATAAATTCTAACAAACATTTCCTCCAGTTTGTCTGCTCAGTCAATCCAGGTTTATTTGAACCCTTGGCCTTGGTACACGACTTGTGGCACCAGAGGGCTCCACAGTAGGGTCTGAATGAAAAACCTCAAGAATAAGTGTAGTGGAGTAACCCTCAGACTCTTCAGAGGATGAAGATTTTAACTGTGAAAAAACAAGTGAGGGCCTGGCAGTAGCACACTGAAGTAAGCACATATAGTATGAAGTACAAGGACCAGGGCAAGGATCCCAGGTTTGAGCCCCTGGCTCCAGACCTACAGGGTGGTTGCTTCACAAGCAGTAAAGTAGGTCTGCAGGTGTCTTTCTCTCCCTCTCTGTCTTCCCCTCCCCTCTCAACTTCTCTCTGTCCTATCCAACAACAAAAAAAAAAAAAAAAAAAGGGAAAAGATGGCTGCCAGGAGCAGTGGATTCGTGGTACAAGCACCAAGCCCCCGTGATAACCCTGGAGAAGAAGGAGAAAAAAAAAAAAAAAAAGGAAGATAAAAAAGAAGAAGAAGAAGAAGAAGAAGAAGAATATAATAAGCACACAAGTATGGACAAAAGGCAACTGCATGTTATAAAACATATAATGTGATCATAAGTTTGGATCATACTCCTTTCTCCCTCAGCACCCATGGGAGAGAAGAGGAGGGACAAGTAATTGTCCATTACAACTGTCTTCCCTCCCCCACCCCAGCACATGCATGTAGGAGACCCTTTTGGTTTTCATTGAACACATTTCCTAACTGGTAGTCAAGCACATTTGCACTGTAGTCCAGCTGCATCTAGGACCCTCTAGTTCCTGTGACAACAGCCTTGACTATAATATTATTGTAAACTCCATTTCTGCTTTTTGCTGCCAAACAGTCCCAGTGCAGAATAATATTTTTACCCTGTCATAAGTCAACCCTGCCACCTCAGTCTCTTAAGAAGGGTTCAAAACAGTAGCAGAGAATTCTAAGCAGGCTAATTGTAGACTCACCAGGATTTATACATATTTCATTTTTATTACCAATCAAAAATAAATTCCATATATTGTTTAGCAAATATTATCATTGTTTTGTGACAAAAGACACAAGAGTCGTAACAACAAAACTCCCCGAGAGTCAAACTTATAACAATGCCAAAATAAATCACAAAAATATACAAATTAAAATCTTATGCAAAATAAATATGAGTTATTTACTATGGTGGCTGTGACTTGCCTACCCATTTGGAGGCCATTTGCGATGGTCTCCCTTACACAGGAAGACATGCAGGGATGGGCCAGTTCTAGGGTATGGCTCAGCCCAGGAACCAGAGGTTGGAATAGGAAGTGATAAATTGCACTGGGAGGAGGAAGTCATTGGACCAGTAATATTTGGAAATAATTATGACCCTCTGCAAGAAGTGATTATAAACGGGGAAGGGGAGGAGAGTCAGGAGAAGGAGGGACCATCTGCTGATAGTAACTGTGTGTGCAAGGAGGTAGCTGTGGAAGTGTGTGTACCTGCTCCCTTTACTTCACACACACTTGATTCAGGCCAATGTGGTTTGCTCCGCTTGGCACTTGAGTCTCAGGAACACAGCTTTGCAAGCTCCCATGTGCACTCAGGAAGCAAGCTGCTCCTACTGAAAATAGGGAACAAAGGTTTGCTATCTTTTTTTCCTTTTGGCAAAGAAGCCATGGTGTCAACATCTTCTCTCCAGACTTTTAGGAATAAATTTTGTGACTGGGGAAGACTATAAACTGGCCAGGGGCAGGCATACTCAGTATAAGACATTTCCTGGTCCCAAGAGTTAGGACTCTCTAGGTACCTGAAAAGCAGAGCACTTGGGGTGACAGGACTCCATTGATTTGAGAAAAAAGTGAATAAATTTACTCAGGCAAAAGGTCTGCAGAATTTTCCTTGCCTGGATCTTGGTTGTTGCTCCGGTTCCACCCGACAGAAAAGCCAATATCCCTTGGTCCCACAACCTCCCCTGTAGTGGGAGGTCTGGTCTCTGCAGCAGGGCCTGATTCAGCCCCAGGGGAAAGAAGCTGGGACAAGCAGGATTTCATGTAGGGGAGAAGCTCATAGGTCCAGAGCCACTAACTTAAGCAAAAGCCATGGTGACACTTCACTAAAAATACATATACATTAAAAAAAAAAAAAAAAAAAGGTTAGAAGGGGCTGCCAGATGTGTAGGAAACCATTTCTGGGTTCTGTGGGTGAATAAGATCAGATTAATTTCAGCCACAGGTGAAAAAGCATGAGGATCATGCTTAGCTTGGCTCCCAGCATGGCCTCTTGCCCTCAGTCTCCAATGGGCATTCAGATTTTTAGATTAGAAGCAGGGAGTCTGAAAAGAAGAAGGGTTTTAGAGGTCAGTGAGACTGAGACATGGCTTTTTGTTGTAGGGTACAAAAGGAGGTGGTATTAATTACTAACAACACAGATACCCATAAGCAAATTCCCTCCCTCCTGGGACACCAAGCAATAGCCCACAGACATATCACCTCTAATGTAGATTCTCTTCCTACTGAAGGGGAGACCTTTGGTAAAAGTGAAGCCAAGTTCTGTGGAGCAAAGTAAGCAATCTGAGAGACTTGAGACTGACTGCCTAGCACTTTGAGTCTGCCTCATTACAAGGGGAGAATAGTCCAGTAGGGCAGAAGTCAGAATCCTCAGTTGTCCCCAGTTCACAAGGAGAGCCAATCAGCAGTTCTGGGAAATTCCTGAATCCAGTGATTGACAGGAGTAGGTATATTCCTCTCTGTGCTGGAAGTATCCTGTCCCTCATCACAACTACCCAGAATCCCTAAGCCACACAGACATCCAACCAGCCTCAGTGAATGTTCAGGCAGTTGTTCTCAAGCATTTTTTGGTTCTTTACTTCCTGGGAAGAACTGTTTTCCTCCCAAGAGAAAACCCTTCCCCAGTGGGCCTCTGGAGATGGGAGAGGAGGAGTGGGCTCCCTAAATCAGGGACATAAGCCAGGAGATTATGGCTGGGAGTGCATTATGGCTATTGCTTCCTGGGGTAAGAGCCCACCCCTTTTAATGTCTTTTTTTTTCTTAGAAAAAAAAAAGTTTTAAATAAAGTTCCTTAACCCTGTATTCCCTTCCCTACTCCCTTCCCCAAATGGTATTTTAAAAGAGGAACGATGAGCTTAGTTTAGAAAATTCAATAAAATAAAAAAAAAAAAAACCAGCCTTGCTCATGGTAGCCAGACATCTACCCCTATACCCCATCAGTCAGTCCAGAGCTAGGCAGCCCCTGCCTCAGAGCTATTCAGAGGTCCCTGTCAGAGGCCACATTCTCTACAGGCTGGGGTCACCTAGCTATTCAGCGAGGCTATCTGTACCCCCTTCTGGCTTAACAAACTCCCTATCTTCATGTGGGCCCACTGGGGAGGCCCCCGTAGAGTTGACGGGGGACCCCGGGCCCTCCTGTCAAATGGTACTTTCATGGGAAGCTTTGTGTAGCAAGGAGTTGCGCTGGTTGAGAAGAGTTGTGGTTTCATCCACCACAGGCAGCTCAGACTTCTCAGACAAGTTCTCTGTGCAAATGGTACAGACATCCAGGGGAAACTGAGGACAGTTCTCCATGCGTGAGGCCAGCAGTCCATTCTGGTACTGCTGCCGGGTGATCTGCGGGAAGAAGGGATGAGGTTGACAGCAGGGACTGTGAGGCAAACCCTACCACAAGACCTAGGTAAACAGGACCAGCCAGGATTGAGGCTGTGACCATTTGATGTCTCTGGAAGCCCACAGAGAATGACAAACAGGAGTAAGAAAGATACAGCTCTGGTCTGAATTCTCTATGTTTGATATAGTAGATGCAGGAAAGTAGTTGCCAATTCCTGAGGCAGAGTTATTCAAACATCTAAGACAAAGAAGATCCCATGAACAAAAGAAAAAGGAAGGAAGGAAAGAAGGAAGGAAGGAAGAGAGAGGGAAGAAGGGAAGGAGGGAAGGAGGGAAGGAAGGGGGAGGGAGGGAGACAAGCTGTGTGAAGTGCTTACCTTAATATACTGGAGGTCCATGAGTGCCCGGACACTGAAGTCAGAGATATACTGGCCCAGGATGGAGCTTCCAAACTGGTTGTTGCTGCTGCCTGCTATGGGAGTTGCACTTGTGTTATCTGTATGATCCGGGTAACTGAGGGAAGCTGAGCGACTGAGGGGGGTAGCATGAGTTGGAGAACGGTCTATAGGAAGAGAGAGACTGTCAGACAGGAGTTACCCTGGTGTTTAGTTATAGCCTCTTGTCAGCCTTGTCTCACAAAGTTTTTATGGACAAATAAAAGCTCTAACTACAAGTCTCACTTCATCAAAACAAAGGAGTTCATTTATTTAGAAGCCCTATGTAAATGGTACTAAAAAGTCTACCAAAACAGAAAAGACAAACAGAAAACAAATGCAGACAACACAGAAAGTTTATGATTACAAAACCTCTCACCTCCCCCAACAACAAGTCAGTCAAGGGCAACACAGTGATATCCTGGCATGGCAGACATACTGCTATCCTTGACCAGCGATGTTGTTTTTAAGGATTTTAAACTGCATACTTTTAATGTATATTCAAAAGAAGAAAATAGGGAGTTGGGTGGTAGCGCAGCGGGTTAAGCACACGTGGTGCAAAGCACAAGGACCTGTGTAAGAATCCCGGTTCGAGGCCCCGGCTTCCCACCTGCAAGGGGTTGCTTCACAGGCTATGGAACAGGTCTGCAGGTGTCTACCTTTCTCTCCCCCTCTCTGTCTTCCCCTCCTCTCTCCATTTCTCTCTGTCCTATCCAACAACGATGACATCAATAACAACAACAACTACAACAATAACTACAACAATAAAACAACTAGGGTAACAAAAAGGGAATAAATAAATAAATATTTTAAAAAGAAGAAAACAATTTGTACTCTCTTGAGTGTTCTTAAAGTGTTCTTAGGGAGTCAAAAGTATATTCTGGGAGTCGGGCGGTAACCCAGCGGGTTAAGCGCACGTGGCACAAAGCGCAAGGACTGGCTTAAGGGCCCTGGTTCGAGCCCCTGGCTCCCCACCTGCCGGGGAGTCACTTCACAGATGGTGAAGCAGGTCTGCAGGTGTCTATCTTTCTCTCCCCTTCTCTGTCTTCTCCTCCTCTCTCCATTTCTCTCTGTCCTATCCAACAACAACAACTACTACTACAACAATAAAACAACAAGAGCAACAAAAGGGAATAAATAATTTTTTAAAAGTGTATTCTACACAAACTGTTCTGTCAGCCACTGTTTGTGTCTTCCAAGACTACAACCAGCATGGCAGAGGGGTAGGTAGCAGTAGGTTGCTCTCACAGAAGTCTGAGGCTCCAGGCTAACTTTTAAAGTTGTTTTTCCCAGGCAAAGCCTCGGGTAGAGGTGGAAATGCCTCGGGTAGAGGTGGAAATGCCTCTATCCTGCCACTAGGGACATCCACTCAATGGTTGCTAACTAGGAAAGAGGAGGTGACTCAAACCTCAAATGAGGAAGGGACCAGCTATCTATTTTGGGAAAGGAACTGCACACATTATTGTATATTATTAGCTCTTTTTTTTGTTTTTAGAGCATTTAGAAAATAATGAGAGCATAAAGAAGTTAATTGTGAAGGCATGCTGGCTTGTTTCAAACAAACAGTAAACAGAATAAGCTGATATGCTTAGTAAACCACTAGGCCAATAAGCTAGCTATTCAAACAAATTGTACAGTGAGGAGAACATTTTGTATACAGGTTACTGAGTGATCTACACAGTTTTAAGTGAGATTAGGTCGGGCAGTAGTGCCTTTGTTTGAGCACATGCACTACCATGCATAGACCCAGGTTCAAGTCCCCCACCCTCATGACTTGTGAAGCAGTTCTGTAGGTATCTCTTTCTCTCCATATCTCCCTTTCCTCTCTCATTTTCTCTCATCAAATACAAAGGAGAAGAGGTGGCAATGCTTCATCCTGCCACTAGGGACATCCAAAGCCTCCACTTAATGGTTGCTAGCCAGGAAAGAGGAGCCCCATGTGCAAATCCTGTGTGCTCTTCTAAAATACCTCTTCAGCTGTATCTTAATTCTCTTAAGACACTTTTTCTATTTCCTTTTTTTTTTTTAATGTGAGATTAAATTCTGGGCCTCGCCCAAGCATGCTCTATTCCATCTTCCTGACCCAAGTTCCTTTTTCTTTTCTTGTTTGTTTGTTTTTTGCCTCCAGGGTTACTGCTGGGGCTCCGTGCCTGCACAAATCCACTGCTCCTGGAGGCTATTTTTTCCCTTTTGTTATTGTTGTTGTTGTTGTTGTTATTGCTGTCATTGTTGTTGGATGGGATAGAGAGAAATTGGGAGAGGAGGGGAAGACAGAGGGGGAGAGAAAGATAGACACCTGCAGACCTGCTTCACCACTTGTGAAGCAACCCCCTGCAGGAGGGGAGCTGGGGGCTCGAGGATCCTTATGCTGGTCCTTGTCCTTTACACAACGTGCGCTTAACCCACTGCACTACCACCCGGCTCTCTCTCTCTCTCTCTCTCTTTTTAAGATTTACTTTATTATGGAAATCACATGAAAATAAATAAATCACACGACAGCAGCCCAGGTACATGCACCCAACATACCACGTGGAACTGAATGGGTGGGCCAGTCCTGAGGCAAGACTCAGGAGTCTCATTTACCAAAGGCCAGAAACAGGGCTTGGCATTTGGCCTCTTCCTAAATACTTTCTGACTAAAATTTTAGCGCATTTTAGTAATAACAGAGAAAAAAAAAACATTAGTAGTTGAACTCTAGTCAAACATTTGTTGTCAATTCAAAATGCTTCTGAAAATTCTAACAAGAGGACTTATACTGTTTCCATTTCATATATAGAATCCAAGACAGGGTAAATCAGCTCCTGGAATTATTTAGCTAATAGCTACAAAGAGAACATTCAAACAGGGCAGTGTGACTTCAGCCAAGCTTCTCATGGTCCTGTAGGCCCATGGAGCCATAGGAAGATGATGGAGAAGTAATCTCAAAGGAGACCAAACTGTCTTGGGCACAATGGAGATGGGGCTGTGGCTCTGACAGGGTGGCATCTCAGAGCAGACCACTGAGCCCTCCATTGGATAGAAAGGACTTTCATTGGATAGAAAGACATCAATAACTAAGTGAAAAACAAAACCTGTGGGGTGATGCACTAGGTTAAGTGCATATAGTACAAAGTGCAAGGACGGGTGCAAGAATCCCGGTTAGAGCCCTGGCATCCCACCTATGGGGGGGGGGGGTCACTTCACAAGCAGTGAAGCAGGTCTATAGGCGTCTACCTTTCTCTCTACCTCCCTCTCCCCTCTTTATTTCTCTCTGTCCTATTCAATAAAATGAAAAAAAAAAAAAAGGCCTCCAGGAGCAACAGATTTGTTGTACAGGCACCAAGCTCCAGCAATAACCCTGGAGCAAAGCCTGTATGGTGGAAGGCTAGAGAAAGACCTTACCAGGTAAGATGGCCCGTGGCCCAGTTTCTAGTCCCAATACCACAGAGGAGTGCCACAACACTGAGGGAAGCTCCAGCACTATAGTATCTCTCCCTTTCACTCTCTCTAAAGGAAAAAGTGGCTTGAAACTGAAGCAAGTGTTAGTCCTGCAGTTTCTTTTTTCTTTCTCTGCCTCTGTGTCAGAAGGAAGGAAGGAAGGTGGGTAGGTAGGAGGGAGGGAGGGAGAGAGGGAAAGAAAGCCAACAGGATGATGTCATCTTGCTCAGGTTTGTAAGTAGCCTTGATCAGGGTGTTGAACAGCAGGGTTCTCTTAACCTGGCCGGGAGCCACCCTCCAAGATCAGTCAGTCTGCAACTGCAGAGGAAGAATGTGTGCCTTCTCAAGGAAGCCCTCCCATGACTAGGGAAAAGGCACCCAAGCCTGGGTCTTGGGCCAAGCAGAGCTACTAGAAGTCAGACTGACTGCCACATGTGAACATGTGGGGTCTCCTCAGTGCTATTGGGGAGGCCAGGTATGCGTGCAGTGCTGTGAGCAGGCTCAGGCGCCAGGTGGCAGTGCAGACCTACCCAGCCATGCTGATGTACCTGAGAGCCAGGAGAGCAGGGAGTTCTGCTTGCCAGGCGGACACCCGACCTGGGTTGAAGGCACTGGAGCAAAAGAGGAAAAGGTCAGTGATAGGTAGGGTCAGGAAGCAGGCCATGATGAGCCATAGGAAGACGATGGAGAAGTAATCTCAAAGGGGAGCAAACTGTCTTGGGCACAAGGGAGCTGGGGATGTGGCTCTGATAGGGTAGAGTCTCAGAGCAGACCACTGAGGCCTGGTCAGAGAAGGGCAGAATGGGCCCTCTCTCCCTAGAAGTTATCTCCTCTCCCCTCTAGAAACTCCAAACGGCCATTCAGGGACTTTGGGTCCAAGCACAGAGCCCTAGACCCAAAGCCAGACCTGTGAGCACTGCTGTTAAAAAAAAGTATGTCTGCAGGAAATATCCCACAGCTGCCTGTCTCTCTGAACTATCCCAGAGAGATCCCTTGGGAGGGGCAGAGAAGTCCTCCCCAGGCCTAACACACACAAGCAGGGGTCACCTCCTCCAAAAACCAGCTCTGGAGTTTGTCGTCCCCCCCCCCATGACTCCCTCACCCCTGTACCATTTTGGCATGCTGGCAGAGGACTGTGGCTGCACAGAGCTATGCTGATGTGTATGAGTGCCTTGGCCTCCCTGTGATGAAGGATAGTAGCAGACAGAGCACAGGGATACCCCAGAATCCATGGCACCCCCTTCACTGCTTGGACTTTATTACCCCACCCCACCCCACCCTGAAGCAATCAGGAGCCCCTCTTGAGGTTTCACCACATCACTCATGAGTTGTTAAGCTGGGCAAGACTTTGGGCCTTGCTGGCAGAGTGTACACTCTGGCTGTAAGGTCCCTCTGGCAAGAGGAGTCTAAACAACCCAGGACTAAAAGAGTAAGGACTAGGACAATGAGAGCAGGTTTTCCCGGGGCTTCTCTATAACCTGTCTGAGAGATACTCAACCCCTCTTTTTTTCCTTTACTCCATCAGAACCAAAGTCCAACCAGAAGACAATGGCTAAGTCCACTGAAAAGCTAGCTCCACCTGTCTGTCACTTGCCCAAAAAACAGGTCTTAGCCTGGCTCCCAATCATGGGCACTTTGGATCCCCATCTGTTCCCAGCCCAGTATCCCCCTGTTCTATCCTCATGAGCAAGGTCCTATAGTCTCCCTTCATCTGCCTCCTGTCAACTCTCCATGGACAGCCTATCTGGTGGGTAAGCCTCTTCCATTCAAGTTGCCCCCACTCAAAGGTCATGCACAGCTTCCCACTTTCTGACACAGCCAAACACCATCGACTTTCTAGAGCTCCTCATCATATTCTTACTTCCCACAAGCTTGGAAGGATGGTCTCACCATCTCAGGATACTGTTAGCTTCTTCCTGGTGGTCTTTGCTCGAAATCCCATCTTCCCCTCTACCGTCTGAGGGACACCACAGACAAACCCAATGACTCACCAGAGGGGACCGAGGAAAGAGCCATGGTCCCATAGTAGGAGAAGGCACCAGTCTCGAACTTCATGTTCTCTTTCCCAGCCTCCACTTCCACCTTCCCCTGAAAGAACACAGAGGAAAACATAGGTATTGGTGGTGGTGATGAGGAATCAATGAAATAAGTGGGAGAGGTGAGCCATAAGCGGAAAATCTGACTCCAGAGAACTAAAATCTTAGGGGTTTCAATCTGGAAACTCAAGAGTAGCCTCTGGGGGCAGGAGAGGTAGCAGTGGGGGCAAGGAGCAGAGGTTAAAGGGCAGGAAAGTGCCACACACCCCAGAAGACAGAAGAGGGGTGGGGCAGGCAAGGCAGTATGCTGAAACTGGGGTCCAGGATACTCACTTGTAGGATAAGAATAAAGTAGTCAGCTGGTTTGTTTCGGGCATACAAGTAATGGTGACTGCAGTATTTGTCGTGATCATCAAACTTGAGCTCCTGAATGACGTCCGGGTATTTGAGAAGACGAAGCAGGATTTTCTCCGATATCAGAGAGGGGTTAAACTGGGGAACCTCTATCGGAGGAAAAGAGAAGACTTCACAGGAGACCTAGGTCATACCTGCAGCTCAGCCAGGGGCACTGCTGTGCCAGGCCAGGTCCCACACAGCCCAGAACCCTCCCTTCTGCATCTCCTGGGAAAGGAGTGCACTTGGCTTCTGACCGGTTGGACTGGGAGTCTGCCTGCCTGCTTGGGCTTGAACAGTGACTCCTGCACTAATAGTACACAACTCTGGGCAAACCAACCTGGGCTATAAAACAGGGATTAAAAACTTCATAAGGTCATTGCAAGGTTAAGTGGAATACTGTATACAAAGCACTTGCACACACTACTGGCATAAGGGGAATGCTGGATAAATGCTATTACCGTTATGACCATTATCAGCATCTACATCCCAATTATCACATCTTTAGCAAGAGAAAATTCAGAAAGAAGTCAGATTGAGGGGACAAGGATAGAGTATACTGGTGGGAACAGGGTAGGGGGAGATAGGGCAAGAGACAACAAGGTACTATCATGCCATTTATGACTGTTTTTCAACTTTTTGTTTGTTTTTTTATGCAATGCTTGGGGGTTAAACCCAGGGTGGCACACATGCAAGGCAAAAAGTGCACTGAGCCATTGCTCTGCCCTAGCATATGTTTGCCTATCAGTTATGTGGTTCTCATGGGAACTTTGAATCCAAGTGAGAAGAGAGAAAGGACACAATGGCATAGTAGCTGAGTCCTGTAGGCCCCAGCATCTGCAGGTAGAAGAGAGGTGGGAGAGACCTCAGGGTGGGTGACTGTGGAAAGGTCTCTTTCTTGAGGGCCAGGCGGTGGCACACCTGGTTAAGCACACACACACTACAGTGATCAAGGACCCAGGTTCAAGCCCCTGGTCCCCACCAGCCGGGGGAAAGCTTCATAAGTGGTGAAGTAGAGCTGCAGGTATCTCTGCCTCTTTCCCTATTTATCTTCCTTTCCCCCTCAGTATCTGTCTCTATCCAATAATAAACACATTAATATATATATATATATATATATATAATTTTTTTTTTAAAGTCTCTTTTTCTCTCCAAACTCGCAAGCCTAGATGTGCCCAGATAGCTCAGATACCCACCGTAGGTGGTCTCAGTGGCTATTTTCAAAACTAACTCCATAGCTGGGGAAATAGTTCAACTAGCAGAGCATCAGACTTCCATGCCTAAAGCTCCCAGTTCATTCCCCAGCACTGCATGTACCAAGTCTTGTCCTGACTTGTCTCTTTCCTTCTCTCTACCTCATGTGAAATTCTCCCCCCACCCCATATGTAATAAATAAAATAAATCTTAAAAAGAAACTGACTCAGATGTTTCCTAGACATTTGCAATGATAATCTCTGACAAGAAAAACAAATTGCAGAGTGCTCCAAAGATGAAGGTCAAATGCCTCACCTCCTTATAGAGGTAGTCCTGTCTTCTCCACATCTTTCACTATACAACCCTCCCCTCCAGGGAGAAAGTAGCCAGGGGTCTTCCTCCACTACCACCACAAGGCGCTCCTCTTGCTCTTACCTGTGGCCAGGAAGCGATGAGCAGCGAGAAGCAGCTGGGGTGAAATTTTCACTTTGAGTTCATTGTCAGCATCCTTGAAGGCTGAGAAGTCGCGTTTGTTCTTCTCAGACACACGTTTCCGGCTTCGGTTGTCAGCTGTAAGAGAAAGAATATGAAACTGAGAACAGTCTCTGGAGAACTGGGGAGCATCCCCATCCTCCAGCCCTACCTCAGCAGTGCCCTCCTGTACACAAGGACACAGAGGCTGGTAAAAGAACAGAGGCAGCTCCTCTGATTGCTCTGGTCAGTGTGAGCATGTTTTGGGGTCTCAGGGTATGGGGGCTTTCAGTGTCCCTGCACTTTGGCCTTCCCATTGAGGGATGCCAGGTATCAGGTCTGAGCAGGAAAAGGGATCTGGTCCTGCAGAGGGTGCAACTCACTGTACATATCTGACTCATCCAGGATCTCAGACTTGATGATCTCTTCAATGACATCCTCTAGGGTGACCAGGCCCAGGACCTCATAGAAGGGGTCCCCTTCACCCTCATTGTTCACTTTCTGCACGATGGCCAGGTGGGACTTCCCTGTAGAGACAAAGCAGTGAGTCAGATGGGTGCAACTGGACCAGTCATGAGACTCTCCCACCAAAATGTTAACACATTTGGGGTCATGAGTCACTGGGGTGGGGTCATGAGTAGCTTTTTCCCTTTTCTGGATTTCCTTAAGACTTTACTGAAAACAGATATCATCTTTCTAAAATGGAAAATCAGAAGTATTTTTAAGTTTAAAGACATTAAGCCAAAGACCATTTGTTTAAATGGAATGAAGCCTGGTGCCATGTTTCAGGGGCCCTGAGGTTTTCAGGGAGGTGAAGCCCAACCCCCACAACATGCAAGTAGAGGAGATACTGGTCAGGGACATGTGTGTGTGCCAGCTGCCCGTGGGGCTCTCCCAGAAGGTCCAATGGTACCTGTCACCCATGCGGCTTCACGGACCATCCTCAAATCCCTTCGCAAATCTTTCTGCATGTATCCAAGGGCTGTGATACTGCCCGAGGCAAAGGCTCTCAGTTCCCAAAGTCATTAACAAATTAGCTGAGGCTGTAATTAGGCTGGGCAGGTACTATAATTAGAGAAGGGCTACCCCCTCAATCTAAAGAGAGAAAGTTAGAAGGCACAGTGCAGAGGAAACTTTGAGGGGGTGGGGGGTGGGGCTTCCCAGCATCCCCACCCTGCCCTCACGCACCTCCATCCTTGGGTGTGACAAGGGAACAGCCAAGAGGGGCTTTGGCTCACACTGGAAAGGGACATTAAGGGCATAGAGCTGGAGCAGCCTAAGGCAAAGAATCCTGGGAGCCCTGTGAAGGTGAGATCAGGGTCTCTAGCACAGCTTCCCCTTCCTAATTCAATTCTCAGTGAAGAGGATTTTTTTTTAAGTTTTTTTTATTTTTTATTTATTTATTTTCTCTTTTGTTGCCCTTGTTGGCTTTTTTATTGTTGTTGTAGTTATTACTGTTGTTATAGAATTGATGTCGTCATTGTTGGATAGGACAGAGAGAAATGGAGAGGAGGGGAAGACAGAGGGGGAGAGAAAGATAGACACCTGCAGGCCTGCTTCACCACCTGTGAAGTGACTCCCCTACAGGTGGGGAGCCAGGGATCCTTAGGCCAGTCCTTGTGCTTTGCGCCACGTGAGCTTAACACGCTACGCTACTGCCTGATTCCCCGAAGAGGATCTTTTTCAGTCTCTAAAGCTACAGGAAACTCCCATCCCCAGGATGAGTTCTTTAGAACTCTGGAAAAGAGAAAAAGAGAGAGGAGACACCAGGAGCAGTAAAATCACACAGGCATGGAGCTCTGGTGGCAAAGAATTTTTTAAAGGTAAAAAATATCAGAGAACACCAGCTGTTAAAAGAGAGAAGTGTTTTATGGAACTTTCTCGCAAAGGTGCCAGTGACTTACTTTCTTGCTTGCTTCCTTTCCCTTTCCTTTTTTAAAATTTTATTTATTACTGGTTAGAGAGAGAAACTGAGGGGTGGGGGAGACAGAGATGGAGAGAGACACCTGCAGCCCCGCTTCACCACTTGTGAAGCTTTTCCCTATGCATGTGGGGACCAGGGGCTTGAACCTGATTGCTTGCACACTGCAGTGTATGCACTTAACCAGGTGCGCCACCAACTGGCCCCCTTTTCTTTTTTGCCAGAGTCCTGCTCAGCTCTGGCTTATGGTGGTGCAGGGGATTGAACCTGAGTCTTTGCTGAATCACTTTTCCTTTTCTCTCTTTTTTTCTTCCTTTCTCCTTTCCTTTCCTCCCCTCTCCTCCCTGCCTCCCCTCCCTTCCCCATCACCCCACCCAGCCAGGGCTTCATTGAGATTTCGTAACTATACAATTCTACAATTGGTAGACTCTCACCACTCCCCCTTTTCCCCCATTGAAAAGTCCTGGTGGGGTGGAGGGTAGATAGCATAATGGTTATGCAAACAGACTCTCATGCCTGAGGCTCCAAAGTCCCAGGTTCAAGCCCCCGTACTACCATAAGCCAGAGCTGAACAGTATTCTGGTAAAAAAAAAAAAAAAAAAAAAGTCCTGGTGGCTTCTAAAAGATAAGCCAGCTTGAGCAAGGGACCTGCCAAGGCCCTTTAGTACACAGCAGACAACAGTCAGGGCTCTGGTGCCTGGTCCCTGGGCCTTGTCACCTATGAAAGCTGATTATTCTGAAGTGTCTTCCAGGAAGAAATGACACTCAGGAGTCTGGAGGCAGCCAGATGAGATCCAGAATTACAGCAAGACAGTCTTTACCACTGTCCAGAATGGCACATGCTTAAGATCCTGGTGATGGTCAGTGAAGAAATGGGGGAACAAGAGCCCTCATAGGTACTCTGGTGGGCAAGCAAGTAAGCTGGCACAATTCAGAAGGTCAATTTAGCCTCAGAAATTCCATTGGCAGGAACTTACCCTGTAAATTGTCACAAAAGCCAAGGACACTCGAGCAAAAAGCACTCACTGCAACATCCCTTCTAAAAAGCTCAAGCTAGGAACCACCTAATTAATAGCGATGGGCATGGCTACAGAAGACGGGCATGGCTACTGCTGCTCCTAGGGGAACTCATCTGGACTGGATGGGATAAATGTGGAACGAGGTCCCAGATACACTTAGTGGAAGAGCAAGTAACGGGACAGAATGCATGGCGCCATCCCCTGTGTAGAAATGGGGGAAGTGTGTTGAACTGCAATAAGATTGTTGGGAAAAGGTACCAGTGATCCTCCTTTAGGGGTGTCTGGAGTTTGGAGAAGGAATTCTGTTATCCCTTACACTATACCCTTCTATATAGCTCTTTTTCTTCTTCTTTTTAAAAAATATTTATTTATTTATTTATTCATCCCCTTTTGTTGCCCTTGTTGTTTTATTGTTGTAGTTATTATTGATGTCATTCGCTGTTGGACAGAACAGAGAGAAATGGAGAGAGGGGAAGACAGAGAGGGGTAGAGAAAGACAGACACTTGCAGACCTGCTTCACTGATTGTGAAGCTATTCCTATGCTGGTGGGGAGCCTGGGGCTCAAACCGGGATCCTTATGCTGGTCCTTGCGCTTTGCACCACCTGCGCTTAACCCGCTGCGCTACCACCTGACTCACTATATAGCTCTTCTTACTAGGCATGTCTTAGTAATATATATATTATATATATTAAATATATATATTTTTTAAATTAAGAAAGTAAATGGGGGAGCAGGAGTAGATAGCATAATGATTATGCAAAAAGACTCTCATGCCAGAAGCTCCAAAGTCCCAGGTTCAATCCCCTGCACCACTATAAACCAGAACTAAACAGTGTTTTAATAAAGAAAAGAGAAGAGACAAGAGAGAGACAAGAAAAGAGAAAGGGAGGGAGAGAGAGAGAAAGAAAGAAAGAAAGAAAGAAAGAAAGAAAGAAAGAAAGAAAGAAAGAAAGAAAGAGAAGACGTATTGCACCTAAGTAAAAAAGTAAAAGACTCGGGTGGGGAGGTGGGGGGTTCAGGACATTATGGCAGAGGTGGACCACTGGGGGTTGAATTGTGGCCGGGTGGTGACACACCTGGTCAAGCACACACATTACAGTGCACAAGGACCCTGGTTCAAGCCCCTGGACCCCACCTGCAGGGGGAAAGCTTCACAAGTGGTGAAGCAGTGTTGCAGCTTCTCTAAAAGATAGAAATAAACCCTCCAACAGATGAAATGAGTTCTTCCTTGAGGACAATCTGGATCCCACTGTCACCCTCCTCTAAGGGACCTTTGTTTGTAGAATCCCTTGTGGCTGTGAGCACTCTTAGTCACTGATACTAGAGGCAGGTATCTAGTGGGGTGCAGACCTCTGGCACTGCCCAGTCAGAGACCCTACTGTGCAGGCTAATAGCTAGGGGCACTGGCACTGGTCATGGTTGGTGATTTGAGGCCTATACAATGGTGTTGGTGGGCGTCAATCAGTCACCGTCTGCTGACTTACTGATACGAATTTGACCTGTTTGCCCTTTTTCTTTTTTGGAAAGATATATATATATATATATATATATACACACACACACATATATATATAATTCTACCACTCAGGGCTACTTTTTTCATCCAGGAGGGGAGGCAGGTGGCACACCTAGTTGAATGCACATGTCACAATGCTCAGTGACCCAGGTTCAAGCCCCCAGTCCTCACCTGCAGAGGGAAAGCTTTGTTTATGAGTAGTAAAGCAGAGCTGCAGGTGTCTCTCTGTCTTTCTTCCTCTTTATCTCCCCTTTTACCCTCTTGATTTCTGGCTGTCTCTATCCAGTAAATAAAGATAATAAATTTTTTTTTTTTTTGGTTCAAGCCCCTGGTCCTCACCTGCAGGGGGAATGTTTCACGAATGGTGAGGCAGAGCTGCAGGTGTCTCTCAGTCTCCCTCCCACTCTCCCTCCCCTCTTGATTTCTGGCTGTTTCTATCCAATAATAAATACATAAAAATATAATTTAAAAAAATATTAATTTTATTTATTTATTCCCTTTGTTGCCCTTGTTGATAAAACTTTTTAAGTACTGAAAGAGAGGGGGGAGGGAGGGAAGGAAGGAGGGGGAGGGAGAGAGAGAGAGACATTAGAGTACTGAAATTTGCTCCATTGCCACAGCTCCTCCCATGTGGTGGTGGGGCTCAAACCTGAACCAGAAGGCAATGTAGGCACTCTGCCCAATGAACAATCTCTTTGGCCCACTTGTCCAAAGACAGCATTTTCTGGTCTTAGCAAACCTTTTCCCTTCCTTGATCAGAGAACCAACCCTATGCATGTTACCAATCCTGCAATGGTGAGATCTCATTCTTGGATGGTTTACCAAGCTGTAGCCTCTGGTCCTCTCCTAGAAAGCTCTCCTCTTCTTGGTGTCTAGGGCATAGCTCTCCTGTTCCTCTGACCACAGAGTCTGCTCCTTTTCCCCAAACTTTTGTCTATTTCAAATTAATAGCAAGGCTGGAGGACTGCTGGCCCAGTAGAACATGCATTTTACCATGGTCAAGACCCTTGAGTTTGAGCTCAGCACCACATTGGAACACTACCAACCCAAGTGTCTCCCTTGCTACCTCTTTATTAAAAAATAAAGAGAGTCGGGCTGTAGCGCAGCGGGTTAAGCGCAGGTGGCGCAAAGCACAAGGACCGGCATAAGGATCCCGGTTCGAACCCCGGCTCCCCACCTGCAGGGGAGTCGCTTCACAGGCGGTGAAGCAGGTCTGCAGGTGTCTTTATCTTTCTCTCCTCCTCTCTGTCTTCCCCTCCTCTCTCCATTTCTCTCTGTCCTATCCAACAACGACAACAACAATAATAACTACAACAATAAAACAACAAGGGCAACAAAAGGGAATAAATAAATAAAATATTTAAAAATAAATAAATAAATAAATAAATAAATCACCAGAAGCAGTGGAGTGTGATGTGACAAACCCTTGAAGACAGATGGGTAACGAGAGAAAGACAGACACCTGCAGACCTGCTTCACCCTAAAGGTGGAGCCCCCAAAGGTGGGCTCAGACCCAGGTCCTTGCACTAGGTAATGTGTGCACTTAACCAGGTATACCACCACCCAGCCCCACTTCCTCTAGCTTTCTACCTGTCTGTATCTTACCTTTTCAGTAGGCCTATCTTGAGGAATTCATTGAAGACTACAGCCCCTCCTGCAGATACCAACCCAGGCTATTAGTTTATCCTCTAAGACAAACAGTCTGCCTATTCATTGAGTTGTATTTATGGTTTACATCTATGGCTATGGCCAGGCTTCTCCTGCCAGATTGTGAGCTTCATTATAACAGGATCGTCAGTTTGTGTTTCCAAAACATAGTGACTGTACAATGAATATCTGTGGGATGAATGATTCAGTTCACAGTTCACAAGGACATCCCTTAGCAGAAGAAAGGTAACTACTGAGAACACAGGGAAAAGAAATGGGAGATTAGAGAAAGATCTTTAATTTTTAGTAATTAACAAGTTTCTTTAACTCAGAATCTACTGCTAAATGATTCACTGTTTGAAATAAGTAGATTAACTTAGGATTTGAATTTATGATTATCATTATATGGAATTCAAATCTAATACAAAATTTTATTGTAATGAGTTACCTCATTTATAATTAGTGTCCATTCAACTGGATAATTGGATTTTTGTGATGGCTGGAGTAAGAAATGAAACAAGAAAGTTTAAATAATACATCTGACACCAAAACTAGAACCCCACATTTTCTATTTATTATTTATTTATTGTTACCAGAGCACTGCTCAGCTCTGGTTTATGGTGGTGTTTGGGGGGATTGAACCTGGGACTTAGAAGCCTCAGGCATGACAGTCTCTTTGCATAACCATTATGCTATCTACCCCTGCCCTGAACCCCACATTTTCAAAGCAGTCTTTACTCAAAGAAAATATTTTTAAAAAATAAATAAATAATCTTTGACTGGTCCATAAGGAATTGCTAATACCTATTCTGACCAACAGAAATAACAATTTCATATGATTTAATCGAGAAGGGAAATTTAAGATAGTTTTTGTTTTCTTTATTTTTATATTTATTTTCCCTTTTGTTGCCCTTGTTGTTTTATTGTTGTTGTAGTTATTGTTGTTGTTATTGATGTCGTTGTTGTTGGATAGGACAGAGAGAAATGGAGAGAGGAGGGAAAGACAGAGGGGGGGAGAGAAAGATAAATACCTGCAGACCTGCTTCATTGCCTATGAAACGACTCCCCTGCAGGTGGGGAGCTGGGGGCTTGAACCAGGATCCTTAAGCCGGTCCTCGTGCTTTGTGCCAAGTGCGCTTAACCCGCTGAGTTTTTGTTTTCTTATTCATACTTTTTCTGAATATGAATGCCAGACTTCTCATAATTGATGATGATGATGATTTCAACCAGAGCAGTTGCTCAGCTCTGGCTTATGTGGTGTCACAACTGAACCTGACACCTCCAAGTCTCAGGTATGAAAGTCTTTTGGGTTAAAAGTAGATAGCATAATAGTTATGCAAAGAGATTCTCAGGCTTTGGAGCCTGAGGCTCCAAAGTCCCAGCTTCAAACACCCCCCCCCACACACACACACACACACACAGACCAGAGCTGAGCAGTGCAAAGGTAAAATAATAATAATAATAATAATAAAGAAAATAAATAAATATAATCTTTTGTGTGAGTACTATGCTATCTCCCAGGCCTCATAGTATTAGTTTTATTGTGAGAAAGAAATACATTCACTGGGGCTAAGAAGACAGCATAACAGTTATGTAAAAAACACTTTTGGTGGTCCAGGAGGTGGTGCAGTGGATAAAGCCTTGGATTCACAAGCGTGAGGTCCTGAGTTCAATCCCCAGCAGCACACGTACTAGACTGATGTCTGGTTCTTTCTCTCTCTCCTACTATCTTTCTCATGAACAAATAAATAAAATCTTAAAAAAAAACAAAAAACACTTTCATGGCTGAGGCTCTGTAGAGATTTAATCTCCAGCACCACCATATGCCAGAACTGAGCAGTGCTCTGGCCTCTGTATCTCTCTCATTAAAAAATATATATTTTAAATAATATTAATATATAATATTATATAAATATTTAATATATAAATGTTAAATATATATATTTAAAATATTTACTCCCTTTTGTTGCCCTTGTTTTATTGTTGTAGTTATTACTGATGTCACTGTTGAAGAACTTTCACAACTGAGCAAAGCTCTGGCTTCCCTGCCTCTATGTAAAGTAAGTGTGTGTGTTGTGTGTGTATCAAATTAAATACATAATGTATAAATGTATATGATTTATATAAGATCTCTATAAAAATAAATAAAGCTAAAAACTAAAAAAAAAAAAAAAAAAAAAGACTGTTTTTTCTGAGATTGAGGCTGGCCTTCCTAAATTCTAGCTTTACTAGAAAGAAGTAACTTGGCTGTAGAAAAAGTGGGTGTTGTGCTGCTCGCTTCGGCAGAACATATACTCAAAATTGGAACGATACAGAGAAGATTAGCATGGCTCCTGTGCAAGGATGACATGCAAATTCATGAAGTGTTCTATATTTTTTAAGTAAAATAAAAAAGAAAGAAAAATTAAGGTGTCTGAAAGCCACCTTTCCTTATCTCCTCTGGGCCACACCTAGGTCTCCCACTCCACACCTTTCCGTTGACCTTTGCCCAATTAGATGGGACATTTCCTCCTAGGGGGGGGAAAAAAAGGCAAGCAAACTTTTAAAAACTCCAGCAGGGAAGGGGCAGATGCAATCAGCGAGCCTGGGCTTCTTTTACTGTCTCCCACCAGAACAGGGGACACAGGTGAGAGCCTAAAACCTGCCTTAGCTTCTCAGCAGCCCCTCCCCCAGGGAGGGGCTTTACCTTTCCACCCAGCACAGCACTCACCATCCAGTCCCAGTCCCTGTGCTTCCTCTTCAACACTTGTAGGGCTACCACAGAGTGGGTAGCTTAATGACATCCTTCTCCCCAGGGACCAGGCAATCACTGTGATTTCTCTCCTTTCCACACCACCCCAAGTCTGAGGCACGACATATATTTCAAACTTTTTTCTGGGAATAGATGGACCACTCTCAATGGATAAGCCTGAAAGTCCAGTCCTCTGCTTTCTACATGTCCATTTTAGCTAAGTGCTGCATTTCTTCCTCCCCACAAAACACTTAATAATCTTCTGACGAATCATAGGTTAGGTGCTGATTTCAAAGTCCACGAGGGCCTTGAGAGGGGCTTGACTCACCAGCTCTAGTTGACTTTCCTCAAAGATCCAGAGGCCCTAAACCTTACAGTGTCCTCAACACCGTCTGCACTGGCCTCCTGGCAAGTTCCCTCTCATGACACCCCAGATTCCCATAACTGGTCCTGAGCACTCAGGCCTTACCATGGGCAGAGGTAAGGGTCAGGATACACACACGAAGGTACAGCACTGGCCGTGGGCCTGCACTTTGCAGACAACTGGACTGCCTGAATCCCTGGGAATCCTCCTTTTTCCTCCCTCCACTCAGGACACAGGCAGGATTAAGTTGACTATTAATAGTGCTGACCTCAACCGGCAGGAGAGCAGTGGCCCATTCCAGGGAGATGGCAGAAGCAGGGACAAGAGAGGAACCAGAGGTACGCAACAGCAGAGAAAACCTACATCAGCCTTCTACTCCAACCCTTCAGTTCCATGGGGTAGGGCGAATTAAACTAAAACACAAACAAACAAACAAACAAAAAGACACTGCTAATTTGGGGGAAATAGCATAATGGTTATGCAAAAGACTCTCATGACCAAGACTCTTGAGGTCCCAAGTTCAATGCCCAGGACCACCCTAAGCCAGAACTCAGCAGTGCTCTGAGAAGGTGAGGCCAGGAGGGTGCGAGGCGGGGGCATAGCAGAGAGGCTAGACCAGAAAGCTATTTAATAGTTCAGCCACCTAAAATAATACTAAGGAGATCTGTAATTTCAATACAAATATAAATCCAAAACCAAAGTGACTAAAGCAGTGACTAGAAAAAACAATGAGATGCTTCTTCAGGATGAGACTGTACAGCAGGCCTCCCCTTATGCTTGGTTTTGCTTCCCTGGGCTTCAGCTGCTCAAGGTTAACAGTGCTCCAAAAATATTGCATACAAACGGGGAAAGAGCTCAGTGGCTACAAAGTACAATCTACTGTTAATATGAAGTGGTAAGTGTAAGCAAGACATATGAAAATAATTGTTATTCATCCTTTAAAATACTGTATTTGTTTTGTAAAGCATGTATTACTAAACTGATACATGTATACCAGTTATGAATGAAGGGACAAATTAAAACCTTTCCTTTACTGCTGGGTCTCTGGGCTAGCACTATAAATCCACAGCTCCCAGCAGCCATTTTTTTTCCTTTTTTAGTGAATAGGACAGAGAAAAATTGGGAAGGAAGGGATACAGAGGGAAAAAGAAAGACACCTGCAGATCTGCTTCTCCTGCAGATGGGGAATACCTTTCATCTCATTTCATTCCCTTCCTTTTCCTTCCTTCCTTTCTCTTTCTTTCTTTCTTTCTCTTTCTTTCTTTCTTTCTTTTCTTCCTTCCTTCCTTCCTTCCTTCCATCCTTTCTTTCTTTCTTTCTTTCTTCCTTTCTTTCTTTCTTTCTCCAGGGTATTGCTGGGGCTCAGTACTTGCACTATGAATCTACTGTTCCTGGAGGCCACTTTTTCCATTTTGTTGCCATTATTGTTGGATAGGACAGAGAGAAATGGAGAGAGGAGGGGAAGACAGAGACGGGGAGAAAAAGATTAGATACCTTCAGACTTGCTTCACTGCTTGTGAAGTGACCCCCTTACAGGTGGGGAGCTGGGGGCTTGAACTAAGTTCCTTACAGGTCCTTGAGCCTCGCACCATGTGCACTTAACCTGTTGCGCTACTGCCTGGCCCCCACCTTTTATTTTCTAATAGAGTATGTGGTCAAAATCCTTGGGGGTGTCTCTCTCCCTCTCCCTCTCTTTAATGCCAGACTAGGAAATGAGCCCAGAGTCTTCTGGATCCCTGAAAAAATGGCCACACCTTACTTTTCCCTTCACACAGTAGATACCAAGGTCCCCTACAATGTTCACACTTTCAGGTACCCATTGGTGGTATGGCATCTTCTAGTAGAGAAAGAGGATCAGGGATGCTCCCCCGCCCTCTTACACACACACCTTTCCTACCACTGGTCCCATAGTTCAAAGAAAGAAATCCTGGATCACACTGTAAGGAGGTGATCAAGCTGGGCTTTAGAAACGGGATTTTAGGGAATTGGGCGGTAGCACAGTGGGTTAAGTGCAGGTGGCGCAAAGCACAAGGACCGGCTAAGGATCCTGGTTCGAGCCCCTGGCTCCCCACCTGCAGGGGAATCACTTCACAGGTGGTGATGCAGGTCTGCAGGTGTCTATTTTTCTCTTCCCCCTCTCTGTCTTTCCCTCCTGTCCATTTCTCTCTGTCCTATCCAACAACAATGCCATTAATAACAACAATAATAACTACAACAATAAAACAACAAAGGCAACAAAAGGGAATAAATATTTTTTAAAATTTTAATTAAAAAATAAATGGGTGGTCTCGGAGGTGGCGCAGTGGCTAAGGCACTAGACTCTCAAGCATGAGGTCCTGAGTTCGATCCCTGGCAGCACATGTGCCAGAGTGATGGCTGGTTCTTTCTCTCCTCCTATCTTTCTCATGAATAAATAAATAAATTCTTAAAAATAATAATAACTACAACAATAAAAAAAATAACAAGGGCAACAAAAGGGAAAATAAATAAATATATAAAAATCAATAAATAAAATTTAAAAAAAAAATGGGACTTCTGTGATCCGGGAGGTGGCACAATGGATAAAGAAAGCACTGGATTCTCAAGCATGAGGTCCTGAGTTCAATCCCCAGCAGCACATATACCAGAGTGATATCTGGTTCCATCTCTCTCCTCCTATATTTCTCATAAATAAATAAATAAAATCTTAGGAAAAAAAAAAAGAAATGGGATTTCTTCAAAAAACCTCCCTCATTTAAGCCAAGTGGTGAGGAGTGAAGCTGTTGACAAACTGACGTCAGGGCTGGTTAGTTATTCTGGGAAGAGGTCTTGAAGCCTTTCATCTTTTAATTAGCTAGTCTAATTTTTTTTAAGATTTATCTATTTAGTAACATGGAAAAGAGAGAATAAGAGCATCACTTTGGCACAAGCAAAGCTAGGAATTGAACTTGGAACCTTGTGCTTTCAAGTTCAATGCTATAACCACTGCACTGCCTCCCAGTTCACTGTAGTCTGGCTTTTATGAAAGAAAAAAAAAAAAAAAACAGCAAGCATATAAAAGTAAAGAAAATACTATAATTATACCCTCATGGTCCTTCACCTAATTGAAACAACTAACAATTTCTCTGACCAATCTTGTTTCCTCTCTACTCCCACTTACTCCACCAACATGTTTTAAAGCAAGTTCCAGATTTCATCTAGAAACTTCTGTTCGGTGGAGGGTAGATAGCATAATGGTTATGCAAACAGAGTCTCATGCTTGAGGCTCCAAAGTCCCAGGTTCAGTCCCCCGCACCACCATAAGCCAGAGCTGAACAGTGCTCTGGTTAAAAAAAAAAAAAAAAAAAAAAAAAGAACAAGAATTCATTTGTGGTCTGGGAGGTGGTACAGTGGATAAGGCTTTGGACTCTCAAGCATGAGGTCCCAAGTTCAATCCCCAGCAGCACATGTACAACAGTGATGTCTGGTTCTTTCTCTCTCTCTCCTATCATTTCTCATGAATAAATAAATAAAATCTTTTTTTTTAAAAAAGAAACTTCTGTTAATCTTACATTTCAATAAACCACTTCTTTTTTATATTTATTTATCTATTTATTCCCTTTTGTTGCCCTTGTTTTTTTTATTGTTGTTGTTATTGATGTCGTCATTGTTGGATAGGACAGAGAGAAATGGAGAGAGAAGGGGAAGACAGAGAGAGGGAAAGATAGACACCTACAGACCTGCTTCACCACTTGTGAAGTGACTCCCCTGCATGTGGGCAGCCGGGGACTCAAACTGGGATCCTTATGCTGGTCCTTGCACTTTGCTCCACCTGCACTTAAACTGCTGTGCTACCGCCCGACTCCCTCAATAAACCATTTCAACTAGTATCTCAAATAATAATAATAATAATCTAAAGGTGGGGGTAGATAGCATAATGGTTATGCATCATGCCTGAGGCTCTGAAGTCCCAGGTGCAATTCCCCATACCACCATAAGCCAGAATTTATCAGTGTTTTTGGAAAAAAAAAAAAAAAAGATAATCTGTTTTGTAAAGTTGTGTTTATTTTGTTTTCTGAGAAAGAGAGAACCAGAGCACCACTCTTACATGTGCAGGTCCTTGGGGCTTTAGGCATGCAGGTATTATCCTAAGCATTACCACTGAGTCATCTTCCCAGCCACATAAAGATAAGGTCTCTACTGAAGCTCAAAACCAGGGCCCGAGATATCGATTACCTTCCATATGTGTCCCCTAGGTTTGAGTCCTAGTACCACAGGGCAAGGGGAGGAGAGAGAGAATCAAGTGCTGTGGAATCTATCTCTCTATCTTTCTATCTGAATGAACACATGTCAGCCCAGGAGCAGATGAAATCACATGTGCATGAAGACCTGGTCCCACAAAAATAAGTTCTTCTTCTTCTAGCGTTTGCCCTTCTTCCGTAGCCAGTCAACAGCGTCAGGTTGAGCCTGATGTAAAGTTTCGAGACCTCCTTTGAATCTGGAGAGGTGGCAGTCATTGACTATGTGGGTCATAGTCTGTCTGTAGCCTCAGGGGCAGTTCGGGTCGTCTCTGGCTCCCCAGCGATGGAACACAGCGGCGCACCGGCCATGGCCTGTTCGATAGCGATTGAGGAGGGCCCAATCATAACGTGCTAGGTCAAAGCCGGGTTGACGCTTGCAGGGGTCTGTGATGAGGTGTTTGTTCTTTACCTCAGCTGACTGCCAGCTCTGTTTCCAAGAGTCTGGAACAGAGAAGTTCAGTGTAGGCGTAGGGGACCAGATTGGATGACGTCAAGCGTTGGACAGGGTGGGCGAAGATATCCGCATGTATTGGCAGGTCCGTCGAGCGTAGATGTGGGAAATGAACTTAGATGATGCCGCATCCCGACGAATATCTGGCGGGGCGATGTTGCTAAGAACTGGTAGCCAACTGGAACCGGGGTGGAACGGATGGTTCCAGAAATTATCCTCATGGAGGAATATAATTTGGAATCGACCAAGTGGACATGGGGGCTACGGAACCGTACTGGGGCACAGTATTCTGCAGTGGAATAGCATAATGCCAGAGATGATGATCGTAGTGTGGAAGTAAAAAGCAGGACTGGGTTGAGTGCTAAGCACACACGCTACAATGCTCAAGCCCCCCAGTCCCCGCCTACAGAGGGAAAGCTTCACAAGTGGTGAAACAAGTGTTACAGGTGTCTCTCTGTTGCTTTCTTTTTATTTATTTAATTTTTTTAATTTGTTATTGGATAGAGACAGAGAGAAATTGAGAGAGATGGGGGAGATAGAGAGGAAGAGAGACAGAGAGACGCCTGCTTCACCACCTGTGAAGTGACTCCCCTGCAGGTGGGAAGCCAGGGCTTGTACCGGGATCCTAACAGGTCCTTGGGCCTTGCGCCACGTGCGCTTAACCCGCTGCGCTACCACCCTCTCTGTTGCTTTCTATCTCCCCCTTCCTCTCAATTTCCAGCTGACTCTATCAAATAAATAAAGATACCAAAAAAAAAAAAAAAAGAGAGAATAAATAGCAAAATCACATAGACCACCTAAATATATATATCAACAGTCAGTGCTTCAAATAATACCCTTTGGGGGTGGGGGAAATGGGCATGTTTGATTTCACCGCTGAAAGGACAAATTTTCCAGATTGTAGACAGACAGACAGAAGGTGAGACACCACAGCACCAGAGCTCCCCTGGAACCTTGGCATACCACAGAGTGCTGGGGGCTTAAACCTGGGTTGCACACATAGCACGGAACAAATCCTACCAAGTCAGCTACCTCTACAGTCTCAAATTTTTATTTTTATTTATTTATATATTTTTATAAATTTTTAAAAATATTTATTTTCCCTTTTGTTGCCCTTGTTGTTTACCGTTATTGTTGTTATTGCTGTCATTGATGTTGGACAGGATAGAGAGAGATGGAGAGAGGAGGGGAAGACAGAGAGGGGGAGAGAGAATGGGAGACACCTGCAGACCTGCTTCACCGCCTGTGAAGCGACTCCCCTGCAGGTGTGGAGCCTGGGGCTCGAACTAGGATCCTTACACCGGTCCTTGCGTTTTGCACCACGTGCACTTAACCTACTGCACTACGCCCGACTCCCAGTCTCACATTTTTTAACATACCTTTAATACTGAAAAGTGAAAACAAGTAACTTGAGATCACTCTGTGGGGAGGGGGTTGGGCAGTGGCGCAGCAGGTTAAGCACACATAGTGTGAGGCGCAAGGATCCGGGTTCAAACCCCCAGCTACCCACCTGCAGTAGAGTTGATTCACAAGTGTTAAAGCAGGTCTGTGGGAGTCTATCTTTCTCTCCCTCTCCCCTCTCAATTTCTCTCTGTCCTATCCAACAACAACAATAATAATAATAATAACTATGGGAAAATCATGGCCATCAGGAGCAGTGGATTCGTAGTGTAGACACGGGAGCCCCAGCAATAACCTTGGAGACAAAAAAAAAAAAAAAAAAAACAACCGTTTCTGTGGAGGGGCCACCTCACCTGGTAGAGCAAGCACTATCATGCTTGAGGCCCTGCATTCATGTTCTAGTACCTCACAGCACTGGGGAAAGCTCCAAGGATGGTTTAGAGGTGCTGAGGTGTCTTGCCCTCTCCTTTCTCTCTAAATTAAAAAAAAAATTTTTTTTAATTTGTTTTATTTTCCCTTTTCTTGCCCTTGTTTCTTATTGTTGTTGCAGTTATTATTATTGTCATTGTTGTTGGATAAAACAGAGAGAAATGGAGAGAGGAGGGAAAGAGAGGGGGAGAGAAAGATAGACACCTACAGACCTGCTTCCCCGCCTGTGAAGTGACTCCCCTGTAGGTGGGGGGCTGAGGGCTTGAACCGGGATCCTTATGATGGTTCTTGCGCTTCGCACTATGTGTGTTTAACCCACTGTGCTACCACCCGACTCCCAGAAAAAAATCTTTTTTAAATGCATCCTGGAGATCACTCACCAGAGTTCATTCCCTAGCAACACATTTCTTTCTTTCTTTCTTTCTCTCTTTCTTTCTTTTTTAAAAAATCATCCTTGTTTACTTATTGGATAGAGACAGCCAGAAATCATTGAGGGGGAAGAGGGAGAGAGAGGGAGAGGGCACGCACGAGAGAGATACCTGCAACACTGCTTCACCACTAGCAAAGCTTTCCCCTTGCAGGTGGGAACTGGGGTCTTGAATTCAAGTCCTTGAGCATTGCAACATGTGTGCCCAACCAGGTGTGCCTCCACCCATCCCACCCTCCAGAAATACATTTAAAAAAGAAAAAAGAGGGGCTGGGTGGTGGTGCATCTGGTTAAGCGCACATGTCACAATAGGCAAGAACCCAGGTTCGAGCCCCAGTCCCTACCTGCAGGGGAAAATTTCACCAAGTGGTGGGGCAGTGCTGCAAGTGTTTATCTTTTTCTCTCCCTTTCTATCCTCCTACCCTCTCAATTTCAGGCTGTCTCTATCTAATAAATAAAGATAATAAAAATAGTGGTCTGGGAGGTGGTGCAGTGGATAAAGCACTGGCCTTTCAAGCATGAAGTCCCAAGTTCAATCCCCAGCAGCACATTGCCAGAGGGATGTCTGGTTCTGTCTCTCCTCCTATCTTTCTCATAAATAAATAAATAAATAAATAAATAAATACTTTAAAAAGATAATAAAAATAATTTTAAAAAAAGAAAAAAGAGGGGGCTGAGCAGTGGCACATGGGTTAAACACACATATTACTGAGTGCACGCCCCCACTCCCCACCTGCAGGGAGTACGCTTCACAAGCAGTGAAGCAGGTCTGCTGGTGTCTTTCCCTCTCTTTATCCCCTGTCCTCACTCCATCAATTTCTCTCTGTTCTAAAAAAGAGAGAGAGAGAAAGTGAGAGAGAGAGAAAGGAAAAAGAAAAGCAGGGGGATGGCACAGTGGATACTGCTGAACTTTAAAGCATGAAGTAGCTAGTTCAATCCTCGGCATCACACATGCCAGAATGACACTCTGGTCTTCTCTCTTCTCTCTTCTCTCTCTATCTCTGATTAATAAATAAATGGGATCATTGTGTAGACAGTTTCCTATTCTACTTTTTAAATACTTCACATTATATTTTTCATGTCATAAAATATTCATTTTTAAATTTTATTTATTTTCCCTTTTGTTGCCCTTGTCTTTTTTTAATTGTTGTTGTTATTGATGTCGTCGTTGTTAGATAGAATAGAGAGAAATGGAGAGAGGAGGTGAAGACAGAGAGGGGGAGAGAAAGATAGACACCTGCAGACCTGCTTCACCGCCTGTGAAGGGACTCCCTGCAGGTGGGGAGCCGGGGGCTCGAACTGGGATCCTTACGCCAGTCCTTGCACTTTGCGCCACGTGCGTTTAACCCACTGCACTACTGCCCACTCCCAAAAATATTTTTAAAAAGACATAATGGCCTTAGGGCCAGGTGGTGGTGCAACTGGCTAAGAACATGCATTACAGTGCACAAGGATCCAGGTTCAAGCCCCTGGTCCCCACCTGCAGGCGGAAAGCTTCACAAGTAGTGAAGCAGGGTTACAGGTGTCTCTCTGTCTCTTTCCCCTCTCTATCCCTTCTCCTCTCTCAATTTCTCTCTATCTCTATACAGTAATAAATAAGTAAAAAGGGTAACAAAAAAAAAACATTATGGCCTCATAAGGTTTCACTTATACACAGGCTCTTAAATGATGGCCTTCCTCTTTTTGCCATTATGAAAACCCTTATAATTTCATGCTAGTCTCTCTCTGTGTATTTTTATCTGCCTCTCTCATTAAAATGAATGAATAAATAAATAAATAGATAAATAAGAAAATCCTTAAGGGGGCCAGGCAGTGACACACAGGATTAAGCACACACAGTACAAAGTGCAAGGACTCATTCAAGAATCCTGGTTTGAGCCCCTGGCTCCCCACGGGGGTGGGGGTGGGGGTGGGGGTGGGGGAGGTGGAGGGTCGTCACTTCACAGGCAGTGAAGCAGGTCTGCAGGTGTCTATCTTTCCCTCTCTCTTTCTACCTCCCCCTCTCCTCTCAATTTGTCTCTGTCCTATCCAAAAATCAAAAAGATGGCCACAGGAGCAGTGGATTCATAGTGCAGGTATCAAGCCCCAGCAATAACCCTAGAGGCAAAAAGAAAATCCTTATAATACACACCTTTGGTTATATTTCCATGTTATTTTTTTAAATTTTAAAAAAATATTTATTTATTTATTCCCTTTTGTTGCCTTTGTTTTTTTTTTTAATTGTAGCTATTACTGTCGTTGTTATTGATGTCATCATTGTTGGATAGGACAAAGAGAAATGGAGAAAGAAGAGGAAGACAGAGAGGGGGAGAGATAGACACCTGCATATCTGCTTCACCGCCTGTGAAGTGACTCCCCTGCAGGTGAGGAGCCAGGGGCTCAAACCGGTATCCTTATACCAGTCCTTGTGCTTTGTGCCACCTGTGCTTAACCTGCTGCGCTACCCCCCCCCCCCACTCCCTGTTTTCATGTTCTTAAGACTCCTGGAAGGGGAAACACTTGGTCAAAAGACAGGTTTTAAAATTTAATTGTCTAAGGAATAAGTGTAGACTAAGTGCTGGTGTCTTTGTGCTAGTGGTGTAGAAATCTTTGTTGGGGGACACAGCCAGGCACAGTTCAGAAGACACAGAGGAATGAGAGCTATTTCACACAGGGGGGGAGGCAGAAGGCACAAAGGGGGTTCCCCGCTGACCAGTCAGCACTACCAGCCTCTTCTGACTTAGAACCCTTCGGACAATTTCCCTTTGGCAAATTGTCTCTTTCTCAGGAGCCCCTCTGTTTTTTTGTCCTGGAATTCCAGCTCCCAAACAACTGGCCTCTGACCCCAGCACCCCAACTCAGGTGGAACCACTTCCTCATTGCACCTCTACTAGCACACTTGCTACCTGTGAGGCACCCATTCCCTGATCTGTGCAGCCAGTTAGGGTCCATGAACAAATTAACTCGCATATCACAAAACAGTCATAAAGATATAATAGAAAATTCCACTAAGTGCTTTGCTGACATCAAGCTACATTAAGCCTGGGACTAGTTTTCCACTAAACTAACATAGTAAATAATCCTACCACACACATACTTGGTGAACCCCAAGTAACTGAACCCCTGTTGGTTCCTGGCAGTCATATGTATTTCCAAACATTTACAAATTATTAATATCTGCTGGTTGCAGAAGGAGAAGCAGGGGAGGTAGAACATTAACTTGCTCATGTAAAGTGGGATATTAGTTATACACGAGGGGAAAATAAAAAAAGATTTACTAAACAATTATTTTCCTGGGATGGGGAGACAACATGATGGTTTTGTAAAGGACTCTCATGCCTGGGGACCCAAAGTCCCAGGTTTAATCCCCAGCATCATCGAAAGCTGAGCAGAGCTCTGGTAAAAACAAACAAACGAAAAGGAAAAAAGAAAACTAACAGGGCTAACTTCTTCAAGATACCAGGTGTTTTTCCCTCCCCCTTAGTCACAGGAAAAACAATTATAGACCTATCTCTCTCATAAAAATAGGTGTCAAAATTCAAGTAAAGATATTGGTCAAGGGAGCTGGGCAGTAGCACATGGGGTTAAAGGCACATGGCGCGAAGTGCAAGGACTGGCATAAGGATCCTGGTTCGAGCCCCCAGCTCTTCACCTGCATAGGGGGTAGCTTCACAAGTGGTAAAGCAAGTCTGCAGGTGTCTATCTTTCTCTCTCCCCCTTTCTGTCTTCCCCTCCCCTCTCAATTTCTTTCTGTCCTATCCAACAACAATAGCAGCAACTTGTAACAATAATAACAACAATGGCAACAAAATGGGAAAAAATGGCCTCCAGGAGCAGTGGATTCATAGTGCAGGCACTGAGCCCCAGCAGTAACCCTGGAGGCAAAAAAAAGATATTAGTCCATCTGGATCTGGGAGATAGCTGTGCTGGGAAAGCACACACTACTATGAGCTAGAATCTGAGTCAAAGCCCCAGGCACACAGGAGCACTATGCACAACACTAAGGGGAGCAGTGCTGTGGTGTCTCTCCTTCTCTGTTTCTTCTTCATCCTCCTTTCTGAAATTAAAAAGATAAAAAAATTAAATTTTAAAAAAAGGCCCCAGAGGTGGTACACCTAGCTGAACGCACAGGCACAAGAACCTGGGTTTGTGGTCCAGGAGGTGGTACAGTGAATAAAGCATCGGACTCTCAAGCATGAGGTCCCGAGTTCAATCCACGGCAGCACATGTACCAGAGTGATGTCTGGTTCTTTCTCTCTCTCCTCCTATCTTCTCACTAATAAATAAAATCTATTTTTTAAAAAAAATGAAGAAGAACTGGGAAGATAGCAAAATAAATGGTTATGCAAAACAACTTTCATACCCAAGGCTCTAAGGTCCCAGATTCAATCCCCAGCACCACCATAAACTAGAGCTGAGTAGTATTCTAGTGTTTGTCTGTCTCTCCCTCTCATTAAAAATAAATAAATAAAATGTTAAGGAATAGAAGAAAGGAAGGAAGGAAGGAAGGAAGGAAGGAAGGAAGGAAGGAAGGAAGGAAGGAAACCTGGGCTCAAAGTCCCAGCCCCCCACCTGCAAGGGGTAAACTTCATGAGTGGTGAAGCAGTGCTGCAGGTCTCTCTCCTCCTCTCTATCTTCCCATCCCTATTAATTTCTCTGTCCTATTAAAATAAATAAGTATGGAGTAACGATCCTGGTTCGAGCCCCTGACTCCCCACCTACAGGGGAGTCGTTTCACAGGTGGTGAAGCAGGTCTGCAGGTCCCCTTTTCTCCTCTCTGTCTTCCCTTCCTCTCTCCATTTCTCTGTCCTATCCAACAATGACATCAACAACAATAATAGCAACTACAACAACAAAACAAGGGCAACAAAAGGAAATAAATATCAAATCAAATAAATAAGTAAACCTTTTGAAAAATGTTTAAGAGAGAAAGAGAGAAGGGGAAAGTGGTGATGCAGGAGGTGGCACAGTGAATAAAACATTAGACTCTCAAGCATGAGGTCCTGAGTGATACCTGGTTCTTTCTCGGCTATCTCATTAATAATTAAATAAAATCTAGGAAGGAAGGAAGGGAAAATGTAGCATAGAGAATAAGGCATTGAATTCTCATACATGAGGTCCTGAATTCACTCCCCAACACTGTATGTGCCACAGTGATATTCTGGTTCTTTCTCTTATAAATAATCTCTTTGTTTTTACCACAGCACTATTTAGATATGGTTTGTGGTGGTGCTAGGGAATAAACCTGGAACTTTTGGTGCCTCAGGCTGGAAAATCCATGGCTTAACCATTATGTTATCTCCCCGACACCCTATAAATCTTTAAAATAAAAAAGTAATTATATTTCTCTATACTTGAGTGGCATATAAGAGTATAGAGACCTAGCTCCAGACACAGACCTTCAATCCCTTGAAATTTCCAGAGTGAAAGGACAGTCTCTGTTATGCTAATGAGATGAGTCCAGCAGTGAGGCCCTCTTGAAAAAGGGGCCCCTTCTGAAAAAGACTTTGGACTCCTCACTAGAAATATCAAGCATTGACTAGAGGGTAGGAACTTTCAGTTGTCTCACTTCCAGGAAAGGGGGAGGAGAAAGGCTGGAAACCGATTCAAGTTCAGTGACCTGATCCATCATGTCTAGTGTCATTTAGACTTCCTACACACTAGCCTTGAAAGTCCAGTGGTGGACTCACTGGTTACCAGAGGATGACACGTGTTATACTCAGTGGGAACATGAAGGCTTTGATTGGCGATGCCTCAGATTTCATCTTATGTGTAGCCTTTAAAATAAAATTGTATGAAACAAAACTTTAGGGGCTCAGGTGGTAGTAAAACAGCTAGAGCATTGTACTTAGCATGAGATCCCAAGCTTAACCCCTGTCATTACATGTGCCAGAGTGATGCTCTGGTGTTCTTTCTCTTTCTCTCTCTCTCTTTCCTTCTCTCTTTCTTTTTCACATTAATATACAGATCTTAAAATATAAAATAAATTGTAATACAAGTGCACAGTTTCCTAAATTACTGAATGGGGGGCAGGTGGGGGCAATGTAGGAACCCAGAATTTAAAGTAAGTAGTCAACAGTACAAAATCCCCAGGCAAAAAGTCAGTAATCAAGATAGGACTAGGGAGATGATACAGTGGTTATGAAAAATAACTTCCATGCTTGAAGCTCTGAGCTCCCAAGTACAGTCCCAGTACTACCACCATAAGCCAGAGCTCAGCAGTGGTCTAGTAAAATAAATAAGTAACAAATTTAATTTAATTTTTAAAAAGGAAGGGGGCTGGGTGGTGGCGCACCTGGTTGAGTGCACATGTAGGGGGAAAGCTTCACAAGTGGTGAAGCAGTGCTGTAGGTGTCTTTCTGTCTCTCTTCCTCTCTTTCTCCCCCTTCCTTTCAATTTCTGGCTGTCTCTGTCTAGTAAATAAATAAAAATAATTTTAAAATGTAGTAAAAAAAATTTAAAATAAGGGGGCTGGGTGGTGGTACACCAGTTCAGCACACGTAATATGAGGCTTAAGGACCCACACAAGAATCCCAGTTCAAGTCCCTGGCTCCCCACCTGCAAGGGGAGGGGGTCACTTCACAAGTGGTGAAGGCAATAAATAACTAAATAAATGTAAAATGAGTAGCTGAACCCCCAGAACTGATAGGGAAAGGAATACAAATTGATACAAGCACTTTGGAAACATGGGGTCACCTATGCCCATATTATGTCTTAGCAGCTGTATTCTCAGGTAGTGGGTTATCTGAAAAATCAATGACGCATTTTTGCACAGAAAATATGTCATGGTTTTTCCAACAACCCAATGTATCCCACACAGAAATGTCAAAAAAAAAAAAAAAAAAGAGGCACAATAGCGTTCTTAGTAAGTCGAACCTGAAATGGAATTGGAGTATTACACCAAAGTAAAAGACTCTGGGGTGGGTGGGTGGGTGGGGAGAATACAGGTCCATGAAAGATGATGAATGACATAGTGGGGGTTGTATTATTAAATGGGAATCTGGGGAATGTTATGTATGTACAAACTATTGTATTTACTGTTGAATGTAAAACATTAATTCCCCAATAAAGAAATAAATTATTTTTTTAAAAAAATAGCGTTCTTAGTGACATTATCTATTGAGTTGCCAGAAAAGTCATGATGTATTTTTGAACAGAAAAACATGAGAAAAAAAAATACATTATGACTTTTCTGTCAACCCAATATGTCCCTAACAGTGCTATCAAAGCCACAGTTATGTACCACATAAGGATAACTCAGTCAAAGACAGACCAAATGTAAAGTGGTAGTGCTCAAATTCCTGCTTCTAGTGATGCGGAGTCACACATCCCCAGAACACTACAGAAGCAATGAGAAGTCATAGATGATTCAGTTCCTTTCCCAATGTGCCCTTCTGAATTGCTATGCCAGCAAAATGGATAGGTACTGTTTGCAGAGAAACATATACTCTATGACACCCCCACAACAAAGGTATTACCAAATCACAGGCTTCTCCGAATATATATATATATATATTCCCATCATAAAGTGACACAAAAGAGCAAACAATGGGGAGTTGGGTGGTAGCGCAGCGGGTTAAGTGCAGATGGGCAAAGCACAAGGACCAAAGCACAAGGATTCTGGTTCAAGTCCCCTGGCTCCCCACCTGCAGGGGGGGGGTCGCTTCACAAGTGGTGAAGCAGGTCTGCAGGTACGTCTTTCTCTCCTCCTCTCTGCCCTCCTCTCTCCATTTCTCTCTGTCCTATCCAACAACAATACATCAGTAGCAACAACAATAACTACAACAATAAAACTAAAATGAAAAAAAGAGCAAATACTGATTCAGAAACAGGAAAAGTTATCAAAAATTACTTGAGGGGCAGGAGTAGCAATAAGTAGGGGTGGTAAATAGGGTTCTAGGATGCTCTATTTCCCATCGTCAATGGTAATTACTACTCGGTGGTGTTCCTTTGTTTAAAACAAACATTAAAAAAAAAGAAGAACTATGAAGTGGTACTAGTGGTGGTGCAGCAGGTAGAACTATGCACTTGCAAGTTGAGATCCCAAATTTGATTCTTGGCACTGTTATGCCAGAATGCTACTCTGGAGTGAGTATCTATCTATTTAAAATAAGTAAATAAATAAAAATAATAAATAAAAAAAAACTATCAGGGCTGGGTGGTGGTGCAACTGGTTGGCTGTACATATTACAATGTGCAAGGACCCAGGTTCAAGTCCCTGGTCCCCACCTGCAGGGGTAAGTTTCACAAGCGGTGAAGCAGAGCTGCAA